>NC_044553.1:48561292-50003792 GCF_007565055.1 Rhinopithecus roxellana | reverse complement strand
CCCTTGTGGAGTTCCGTGCTACCATTGCAACTTGATTAAAAAAAGTTTTATTCAATGCAGGATATTAAAACATTATCTAAGAAATGATATGTGTTAGTCTTTCCATTTACTCAGAAAGTGAATTTGACAACAAAACTGATCTAAGGAGAGCCGTGCTGATTTGGAGTTAGTGTTCTGTCAATCTTAATTAAACAACAGCCAAAAAGCCCCCCAAAAAGTTTTAAATTTAGTAAAAGGACCTTAGGAGGGAACCTGTGTATAACATTTCCTCTCCTGGTGTGATTTAGTAGTCGAAGGAGCTCTTCCCATTGGTATTCTACGCACGAAGTGATAATGGGGAAGCTGATAAAATGTATAGAATGTCAAAGATTTGCTGTAACTTATTTCTTGATGTCTTCACAGGTAGACCTGCCCTTTATTTTTTTTACAAAGCTAGTAAACATGAACATTCATTGGTCAGATCTAAAGCTGTCACAAAATGGTGCCAGTGTTTACATGGAGATCTTCATTTCTGTCTACATTCCCAACTTGAACATTAAGTTACATTGATTTACCCAGTTTCCTTACAGTCAAAACAACATCTTTCCATCAGATACTCTGAAACAGCAAGACCACCTAAATGAGGAATCCCTTTAAGTGTTACATCGCCTTTCTATATGACCTCTGATGGCTTTTCCAGATCATTTATTTCTCTGTGTCTGCTTTTATGATAGAAGCCTCTTTGTGGCTTCATGTACATCTTCTACCATCGTGTATATGATGACTTTAATAGCTTCCAAAGGCCTTGCAAAGAAAAATATTGCCTGGCTGTTGAGTTTAGGCAACAAGGAATCCTACCACCACATCAGTTCTGGCCATACAACTGAAGTACCACCACATCACAAAAGGTTACTTCCTGTACTTTTAGGTTCTTCTGCGACGATCTCACAGAACCACATCACCCAACTTTTTGATTCCTAACTCTGCTTTCAGATGGTCACCCTCAAGGGAGCTTCCATAATAATTCACAGTATTTTTTAAAGTATTTTCTTTGAATATAATTTATCTATACAACCATATGAGAGACTCTGACTTTCAAGGTTGTTACCCTTTACCAATACACGTCCACTGTTTAATTCCTAGTTGTAGTCTTGTTGTATAACAACGTTAGTTAGAAAACTTTGTTTCCCAAAGTGAAAATAATACACTGTCTAGTATTAAGAGAACAACAGAAAAAGGTGGTGTCAAAAATGGTTTTATCTTGATTTTGAATTAAACTCCAAAACTCATATTGGATTGAAAAATCAAAATCAGACTTCACATTGTCAAGTTGGAAAATGTCAGATATGAAATATTTAAACTGTGGAATGCAGTCTTCGACTTTGGGTTATAAAACTTTAATTTTGTGAGTTGGTAGCACTCCAATAGTTCAATATTTTTAATTCTACAAATCCATGTTTATTAACTTTCGAGGTTTAAACAGTATCACCAAGTCTATTGAAACTAAATTATTCTGACTTGTGAGAGCTATAGGGTAGCTATAATTTGTTTTCTATTTCTACATAAGTGACAAAGACAAAAGAAAGAACAAATAAAAGGAATTGATTGCCACAGCAATCCCTTTTTATACTTTCAAAATGACCTAAAACTTTAGCTGATCATTAAAGCAAAGATTCAAGTCTGCATAGCTTTAACTGTGGGGTTTCCCTGAATAAGTCAGGTAGCACTTAATGTAGGGTTATCCTATGTTGTTAAAAAATGACTTCCATTATCTTGCTGTTGAGCAGTTGACTGTATTCCTCTCGAAGAAGAAATATTACTTTCTTTTCTTCTCTTTATTTAGGAACAGTTTTGAAAACCCTACCTTGATATCATGATTAGAGTACCAAAATTCCTTGTTAATAGCAGTAATAACTATTCATCTTTCTCCAGTTAGTACTCTTTCTCGTAACTCCCCAGGTTTTAGTATTTTTCTATTCCTAATCGTTATCTAACCTGTCGCTATTCATTTGTTAATGTATTTAGCATTTGCTTACCACCTACTATGTGCTAAGTAAATGGAATCTTTTAATGAGACAATAGTGGTGGCCCAAAAGGAACCCTGGACTAGAAAAGTAACCCGCATTCCACTTCTGGTTCTGTCTCTGCCAACTGGCTTGCCTTAAGAATGTACTTTAAACACTTTGAGCCCACCTTCTTCACCCACAAAATGAAACAAGTATTTATTCACATGGTTGTTGGGCCATCAAAAGACATAATAAACACAAGAGTGCTTTAAAAACCATGAAGGGTTTCATTTTAAAAGCTCAGTAGACTAACACATTCAGTAAATAGTGCAGCATTATTATTTGGGGATTGTCTTGTGATTTTTATGTTTTTGTAGGTGGACAGCAGCCTCCTGGATTTTTATACTCTAATACCATATCCATAGCAGCTGCTGTTGACTTCAACATCCAAGTTAGATTATCCGATGAAATTCATTCCTCCACCTAACTAAATTTCTATGTAATTTAGTTTGCTTCCAGGAAAGGAAAGTACATTTGCTGTAAACCCAAAGTCCTGGTTGCTAGTAAGAACATTCAGTATGTTTTGTTTCTTGCTTTTGTTTCATATATAATATATATGACTTCATGATGATTTGTTCAGGGAAGAGAAGTTGAGGACTTATCCCTGCATCTAGAATCTGCTGAACATGCGCTACAAAAGCATTACTTACTTCTGAGTTGCCCAAATCAATTTGGAATACCAAGTTACTCTCCTAAGGGCTGTGTCTCCACAAATTTATGAACTACCAGTTCATGTTTCTTTTTTAATGATACATTCAGTGATGGGCCTTTTCTGAGCTTTACAAAGCCTGCTCTTTCTTCTACTTCGTGTTTATAAAGCCAGCTACTGCTGCCTGTTTGCCTATTCTGGGTCTGAAGTTCTTCAACTTTAGAGTGCAGGAAAATCTTGCCAATTTAAAGATTCTTGTCACCACCCCTCGATATCCAGATGCCGGGTGACATCACCGAGACTTTTCTGAGCTATCCTTGCCATCTAAATAAGCCTGCCACCTATGTCTATCAGACAGCAATACTGTTCAAATTCAAGGCTGAATTTGCCCCCAGGCAGCTTGGACTCGCTCAGCCAGAGCTTACATAACAGAGAATAATATCATCCAGCAGGTTGGCAGAACTTTTGTTCTTGATTAGGATGATCACAAGTTAGGTTGAACAGGTTTTGAATGATTTATTCTCCAAAACAGAAGAGGCTTGCCTTCATTTTTCAACATATAATTTAATTATGAGGGCCGGGGAAAAGTTGGGGGCAATGTGTTTATGGCACCGATACAAATAAGAGTTCAGTCTTTACTAACATGCTAGTTAAATAAGCAACTAACCCATTCTCCAAAAATAACTAGATCAGATTGAACCTTTAATCATTCTTCTTAAATGGTGATGGGAAACTACAGTAACCTGATACCCAAGATGACTGAAGAGAAGTGTGCCTCGAAGTTGTAACTTATCTGCTGACTGTCTAAAGCTTCCTAAAGAATTATACATTCATGTATATTATGAATTTTCTTCCTTTTTTCCACCCAGTATTTATAGACTTCACTATTAATCATGACGAGTGAGATTTTAATAATAGATTGTTAAACGTGCTAAAGAACTGTGTAGCTAGTTCTTTAACCTAGCATAGGCAGGGTTATTAGACATTCTGGTTTTTCTCCTCGATGTGTCTTTCTCTCAAATGGGTCCAATTATAAGTGATGAAAAGAAATTTCCATTCTGGAAGAATTCTATAGTCTTACTATTTGAAAAGGGTATCTTCTTTCTTCTATACTTTCAATGGATAGAGACTCTTGCAGCTCATCCATCCGATGGTCTGCAAAGCCCTTGCCAGAGCTGGGAAGGCCGCAGTGAAGAGCTCAGATGCAGATCTGCCTTCGAGGAGCAAGGGTTCTGGTGAGGCACTGACAGTAAATGACAAGTCGTCACTGAACCATCACAGGGCTAGGAAAGATAACTACAGGTACCAAGAGACAAACAACATATGACCTGCAGAATTTTCAGAAGATAAATATTAAATGTTTTTATTCTGCTTTAGGAACACAAAGGTTTTTTTAAATTATGTGAGTAAACAGTCTGTGGCTTTTGCTATGAAACTGGGTGGTTTCCACGTTCTTTTGAAGGGGAATGTGAAGTCTTGGTTATCTCATTTATCATAGCTTAACTTCTTTCAAGAGAGAGATCACATTAAAGCTTTTGCCTCGCCAGCCCTCAGAAGATGCTCACAGGGTGCTCCAGGAATATCTTACGTTGTAAAATAATTTTACTCCTAAAGAAGATAAATCACATTTTTAGAACGCAAACATTTTCTCATCATTTTCAGTGTCCACATCCACCTTGTTTTTTAGGTCATTCTGAATTAGTAATACTCTCCCCTAAATGTTAGCTTTAAAAACCCCTGCCATACTTCCTTTCCTCAGACAAGTTTCACAAAGGAAACTGAAATATTCTACCAAAATTCCCTATTTAAAATAATCCTTTGCATAAAGAACATTTATAAGAAACTCCATTGTAATGTTCAATTGAATTGATCTATAATCAATCAATAGTGGAGACTTGGCTAAATAAATGAAGGTAAACCATAGGTTAAAATATTATGCTGCCATTAAAAAGAATGCTGAGGATGTACATGTTCAGATATGGAATCCGGTTTTCAAGCTATCCAGCAGAAAAGGGAAGGGGGCAGAACACATATTGGTTGCTGTCATTTATGCACCAAGTGAAAGCAGGTGCAGACACATGTGCTGGAATGTGGATAAGAATCTCTGTAGGGACACATAGGAAACACAGAGGTGGCCTGTGAGACAGACCCTAGGAAATCTCAGGTGAGACTTGGAAGGAAGGCTTGTTCTTGCTGTATACACTTCTGTGCTGTTTTAACGTTTTTTAAAAAAACATGTGCATGTATTAACTTTCATTTTAACTTTTTTAATTTTTAGAAAATATCAAACATTTAAAAGCTGGATCAATAAATCATTTTATAATAAATATTATTAAAACCAACCAATCAAGTAAAAGGGAGATAATTTTCTTAATTATATTTTTATATCACGGTGGATCCTTTTGTGATGAAAACAACCCTGCTAAATGGTAAATTTGCATTGGCAATAGATCGGTTTTTCTGAAACCAAAGTGCACTCTCTGAGTAAGTTCTGGGAGATCAGGAAAAATTATTTGCACTGAATCACCAAGCAGTTAGCTCCTCCAGCCTTGAAGACAGAAAAGGCGCCAGGAAAGAGGCTGCATTCGTGGACAAGGAGAAAAGCGAATCAGAATGCAGCCCTGTAACCTCTGGCAACAAATAGTACTCAATGTGAAATGGGCACTAATAGAACATTCAGTGCTGAAACCCTTTGCCTCGGCCAGAGTAATTAGAACTGTAATTCAGATTTGGGATTTTTCTCCAAGGTTTCACAGCTTATGAAGTCAGCAGAACAGGGTTATTAAATCATAGCCTAGTACCAAGTCAAAGACTTTTTTTTAAATGTAGAAGACAGGGAAAATGCAAGCAGCAGCTGAGCAGTCCTATGGGTGAGGCGATGAACCCATACACGGCACAGCTAATGACCTGTTTTAGGGGCACAGCTCATATATTCCAAATAACAGGGGGGAAAGAATTCCAAATAGCTTAACATCATTAAACCCAAAATGCTATTGGATCCTTCCTCTGTGGCATCATAAAATACCTTATCCAAGTGGAGAAGGGATATGCTTACTGTAAATCATGGAAAGTTTATGCCACCCCAGATGCAAACTTCATACTAACTTGTTCACTCTGGGGAAGGTTCATGGGTTTGCTTTGTTTGGGGGTTTGGCTTGTTTTTTTTAAAGCAATAATAGTCTTTGTAGGATGGCTGCCGTGTCAGCATTTATCTTGAAACTCATGGATATGAGGTCTGACTGGAATCACCTTTCTGACAAGTGTTATTGCGACTGTGTTTTATATCCCTGTTCAGAATGGTTTCTAATGATAATGCTCTGTCTACCTCGCTGCTTCACACTAAATTATAGATGCCACGATGACAGGGCAAACTGCATCCCAGCGCAGAGCTCGACTCCCTCTGTGTGATGTCAGTGCCTCCACCCTTCTGTGCCTGGAATTAAAAATGGAGAGCGAAGATATGCAAAACATTTGTGCTTAAAAATAATGCTCTGTCAGTTATTAAACAAGTGATATTTCATTTAATCAGCTCAAGGGATTATTTTAAATGAAAAGGCAGAGAGGATGATTTTATTAACACATTCCTGCCCTAGAGTCCTACTGTAATAATTCTTTCCCTGCCTAAATTAAAAAGTTATAATTCAGTCTGTCTACAGGAAGAAGTTCTGGGTGATTGGATTTTATTAGTTCTTTGATTTTTAGTTGCTTGCAAATGGAGGTAAAGGCTGAAAAGCTTATCCTATAGCAGTGAGAATGTTTTAGCTACTTAATAAATCACCCCTTCTCTAGACAGTGATTGTGTCCAGGACTTATAAAGCAAGTGTGCTTCTGAACGCAGTATTTTATTGAAATGGAGTTGGTCTGACCAATCCAGGTATATATTTGAACTTCCCTGCAATTCATTCCACCACATGTTTAAACCCAGTGTGGAAGATTTAGCTACCATCCAAAATATGTTTCTTAATGTTATTTAATTGTCAAATACCTATAAAGCACCATCTAGGATCTGGAGGAAAAAGAGATACAAATGAGTACAATTACATTCCTGACCTTAGTGGAGCTTATAGTCTAGTAGGAGAAGCATCCATGTGAACAAAGAATTTAAGGGCATCTGTGAAACAAAGGGGAGAGGAGAGGAGAATGAAGTAGCTGATTTGCGGGTTCCATTACCTACCCTGTCCTAGTGCAAGGCAGCACCATCACTGTAATACCTTTCATGAGTATGGTGCTGCACAGCCTACCAAGTATATTCAAATACATGCTCATATTTGTCCATTTGAGTTCCAGTCAACCCTGTGAAGTTAGGACTGTCTTTATTATTTCCATTTTACAAATGAGAAAACTTCAAAAACAGAGAAATAACATAATTTTGCCTGATCATTGATCTCATGATTTAAACCTGAACTTCAAAGTCTGTCCTCATTAAAGCATAGATTGTTAACCTGCAGGTCTGTTTGGCCATCCCGTATCGAGAGGAACACTATATGCAAAACTGAGTATGGATGTGAGTCATTGTTCTTGAAAAAGGGATTTGCTCAAATTCTCAGAGTGGACCCTGACTCTAAAAGACAGTGGGAATTACTGTTTCAGTAGAATCCTTCGTAATTTTTAGATCCTTGGCTTTTCATTAATGTCACTAATTTGTTTTAATTTTCTCTAGAGAGTGGGGAAGATGTTACAACAATTTTGGTTTGTTTCGTATTCAGACAGTTCCACTCCCAGCCACCTTTTGTCTTCCAATTTCTACACAGGAGTATTTAGGGCAACTCTTTAAAGGCCTTTTCCTTCACTCATTCATTCATTTATCCATTTAACAAGTTTTTGAGTATTTCCAGTGCTCATACTAAATCAGTCTCTGCCATGAGGTACAATTTGTGATTAGGTCATTGGTTCATTTGTTTATTTAACCCAAATTCTGTGTGCAAAGATATCTACCAAATGCTTTGGAGGCTACAAAGATGAATAAGAAATGGTATCTGCCCTCAGGGATCTTAGAATCTAGTAAGAGATGGATGTAGAACCAACTATATCAGAAGCAAAACAAAATTGAGATGCTGTGGTAGAAAAAAAGTAGATTGTCAAACTGTTCAGCTTTCTAGAGAAGATGTAAGATAAAAACTGGAGAACTTTCTGGAAAAGTGCCTAAAAGGAGTATTTTCAGTTCCTTTCAGAAGTAGCTCTCTAGAGAGGCTGTCCTCTGTTCCCTGCTAATTGTGATGCTCTTTCAAATTCTCTTTAAACATGCAAATGATATTGGTCATCCAGTTATTGCTCTCACCCAGTATCAATAGTTATCCCTGTCCCTTGGATAGAATTATCTTGGCTGTGTAAGAAGGGAATTCAGCCAAAAATGCAATTGGTGGGAGAGTGGCTTTCTATTGCATTTGGAACATACTCCTATCATTTTCACTCATTTTCAGTGCTTTTGATGGATCTCTCCAGTTGGAAAGAACTCAAAACCAATTTCAGTGCAGATGCAAATAATCCTAACAAATTATTCTATAAATACACCACAAATAGCAATACTTTGTGAGGTTAATAGCTCTTACTTATCAAATAAGGGAACTGAAAAACAGAAGTTGGGCCCATGTGAGGAAAGTGGATTGACTCTGAATCCAGAGACCTGTTTGGTTCTTCTGGTCGACATGACTTTTCTATGTATAACCTAGAAGAACACTAACATTCAATGGATTAACTCATAATTCACAGGGGTTCTTATCTTTTTAAGAGTAACTTGTCATTTGCCTGCTCCTGTTCTAGATATGTATGTGGAACCTGAAGGGGAGAGGGTGGGAGGGCAAGGAGATAGAGACCTCATCTAACCCACATTAGACAAGGAGTGAGAATAGAATCAACTGCCTAAATGGCAGACTTGTGTTACAACCACTCTTGTCAATAAGGACTGAAGGAGCTGGGGGTGTGAGTTGATGTACATTTTCTTCTTTGAAAATAAGCCCTACGTTGATAATTCTGGGTGTAAAATATCCACCTGACAATTTCCACTTAAACTAGAAGATATAAGCCACATTATATGGATATATATATATATATATATATATATATATATATATATATATATCAAACTTTCCAATTGAATTAGGACTTTTAGTTTAATACAGCAGATAATGAAATGCAAACTCCATCCTGAGTCAATATATTTCCTTTGGAAATCGCATTAGATGGAGGAGGGAGTGGGGGAACAGGATTGGGGCAGAAGAATTCCTGTACTATTTAATGTACAACTTGCAAAATTATAGTCAAAAGATACATGTTCTAATGAACAGTGTTACGACATTAAATTCCCCTTGGCTGGGCGCAGTGACTCATGCCCATGATCCCAGCACTTTTGGAGGGTGAGGTGGGATTGCCAGAGACCAGGAGTTTAAGACTAGCCTGTGCAATATAGTGAGACCCCATGTCTACAAAAATAATAATAATAATTTTTAATTTAAACAATTTTTCAGGCTTGGTGGCATGTACTTGTAGTCCCAGCTACTTGAAAGGCTGAGGCAGGAGGACTGCCTAAGCCTGGGAAGTTGAGGCTACAGTGAGCTATGATCATACTGCTGCACTTCAGCTTGGGCAACACAGCAAGACCCTATCTCTTAAATAAATCATTGATTCATTCATTTATGCATTTATTCTCATAAGTCTTAATTTTTCCGGGATCAGGGGACTTGCTTTCCAGGTTAAGAAAATCCTGGTATAAATTATAATGTTATCATTTATAATGGTTAAAATCGACAACTATCATGAATGGGAGGCAATCATCCATGATGATAAAATTAACAACAACAACAATAATGGCAACACATAGGGAGACCTTCCTATGTGCCAGGCCCTGTACATGTATTATCTGGTTTCATTCTTACCAAATCCTTTGAGGTAGGAACTATTATTAACCCCATTTTACAGGTGAGTAAAAAGTCTCAAAAAGGCTAAATAACTCCTCTCAAGATCACGCACCAGTAAGCAAGAGGGCCAGGATTTCAACCCAGTAGCCTGACCCCAGAACCCGTGTTCTCCTCCACCACTCTGTACCAAGAGCAGGGACTCTAAAGTCAGGCACACTTGACTTTGAATCTCATCTCAGAGCTGGGAAACCTTGGACAAGTTAGTTTACTTTCTAAGCCTCAACATCTTTATCTGTAAAATGGATATACAGTAATAAGACCCACTTCAAAGGACTATGTGAGGATGAAAGAAAACCCGTAGAAAAGGACAAAGTAAAACCCTGTATTATGGCCCATTACCTTGCATACTAATATTCAGTGAAATCTAGAGAATTTTTAGGAATAAAGAATGGAGTCATGTGATAACAAATTGAAGTGACAAACTAGATGACTAATAAAAGTTATGAAAGTGTGTGTACATATAAATTATAATGTGTGTGTACATATAATTTTTATCTCTGCAGATTACTCAACTTTTTTAAGTTCTTATAGCAATAGAATTGTTGCTAAAAATTGTTAAGTGTGAATTTAAAAATTTAACATGGGATTAACTGACTAGATCACTCTCAGAATTTAGAAATTGGAGATAAGGCTATGGTTGTAGTTAAGATGTTATTTTACTTCTCCATTGCATTACAATTGATTGTGTAAAAAATCTCAAATATAAAAATAAAAAGTAGTTCATGCATAAAGCATGATGCCCTCAAGCATATTAGATCTGTTTATCTCTTTGTTTAAAATGAATGCTACCTGGTATAGTTTACATAACATGGCAGGGATCAGCTTGATAAAGTGTTTATATCACCTGGGGAACACACTGGCTCATTTTCTCAACACCTTTCCACATGACTAGCTTGCCGGCAAGTATAATAGCAAACAAAGTTTTAATAGGTCAAGAGCAGAGTAACTGCTCACATTAACAGGAGGGAGAGAGCGGCTTGACGTGCACCAAGGCTAATAACTGACACTTTCAGCATGCATTTTTGAATGCTGCTTAATGGAGAGCTTAGAAGAAAAGACTTTTGTAAAAGCCTGACATAACTTCTAAGCTTCGGGTGGAAAGAAGAGAAAAAATAGAGTGGCATCACTGTGCACCCACACTTGAAAATATGGGTGCAGTTTCAGGCAGGTGGCTCATAAACCATCTCTCCATCACTTGTCTGCCTTAGCAACTCACAGTTAACTCCATATTAAGCTTAAGGATTTATTGCATCTCTTCCACTCTTTTAAAGCTGTCCAATAGAGAAAGCGTTCTCATTTTTATTTGTTTGTTGGCTAAGTGAAGATGCTACTTAGAGACTGTTTCTGTCATATCACATCAGTTTTGCTGAAAGGTGCAACGATACAGATAAACATGATCTATTTTAGAGCCTTTTTTTCACCTACTAGGAGGGAAAAGGGAGTTGTACATCCTCTCTCTCCTTCCTTCCAGCTTTGTCTTCCTAGGGCAGTGTGATTATCTGTGAGGTTAGTAGCATCTACAGAGTTCATTGGCTCCCTTTTCCCCTAGAAGCATGCACAATAATACATTTCAATGAAGTTTTGGGAGTGTTGAAATGAAGATATGTTGCTAACCCTGGCTTTGGCAGTCCATAAATGGCAAACGTTTGTTCAATATTTAATTTTTCCTTTCCACATTACCAAGAGAGAGGCGAAATCGGCTACTGTATTTAAACGGAATAATGAAAAAGACTGTCTTTTGTTGCAAAACCTGTATCTTTTGTGGACATTCTAGAGTTGAAACCTCTAATAATACAGGGCATGGAGAAGCTATGTTCCTTACATACTAGCCACTGTGGCAAATAGGAAACTTTGTCACTATGTATCCAGGCTCCTGTGGGATACCGATCAGTAACTGAATCATAGGTAAATAGATAGATTAGATATGGCAGTGGTGGGAAATACGTACTGAAAAACAAATCCACAAGAACAATTTTACAGGGCTTCTTCTATTTTCATCTTCTATTTTCATAAGGAAACTAAGCCAAATAATCTGACAAGGGTGGAAATCAAATCATCTGTCAAGTTCCTCTACCTTTCATTTATCACACGGTTTAATACCATAATGAAAAATAGCAAATGAAAAATGAAGTGAATGACCAACAAAAAATGCATTCTCTAAGGATACAGTGATGTGTTATTAGCCTAAATCTTCCACCCCTGTACACATATAACTGCTAGGGGAGGCCCTGTGGCCACACAACCCTTTTCATTCAAGTATGACAAATCCTGGGATGACATTAGCACCATGATTGGGAGAGTCCTCGGTACATAAAAGCTTCCCTCTCCTTGTATTCCTCTCAGCCTCCTGCATTTCTTTATCCCTTCTTTACACCAAAATATGAGCTTGTAGGAGGTTTCTGTATGTAAGCAGAGGCCCAGAAATTCCATACTCAGCAAAGAAATCGAGTGGTAGAGAGGGAGGATGGAGCTACCATTCACTGGGTGTTCACTACTTGCCAAAGATTTATCTTTAGAATATCCATTTAAGGGATTATGAATCCCATTTTCACAGCAGCAGGAACTGAAAATCAGAACAATTAAAGTCATTCGTCCAAACCCTAGAAATGGTGCAGCCACAGTTTGGACCGAGGCCTAGTTGACACCAAACCCCATGCCTT
The DNA here is from genome assembly GCF_007565055.1 of Rhinopithecus roxellana. Lineage (NCBI taxonomy): Eukaryota > Metazoa > Chordata > Mammalia > Primates > Cercopithecidae > Rhinopithecus > Rhinopithecus roxellana. Next base: position 49,991,524 of record NC_044553.1, on the reverse strand, counting down.
CTCCCATAGATCTGGCTGTTTCTCATGATCCAAGAAGATAAAGGGTCTGAGAAAGTGGACACTGGGGCACCTGGATAAGAGGAAAAAGAATAATAAGGAACTTTTTATTGGGTATCCTTAAATGTAAAATCTAAACAATAACAGCTAACATGTGCCAAGCATTTTCAAAGTATTATATTACTTTGAAACTATATGTGCCAAGCATGAACTTATTCAGTCCTCTCGGTAATCCTAGGAGTGCGTATTATTGTTAATCCCATTTCCAGATGATGGACTTGAGGGCTCAGAGACGTCAGTAAGTTGGCCCAAAGTTCCACAGCCAGCAAGTGGCACAGCCAGGAAGCAGCCCTGAGCGGCTGATTCAGAGCTCCCCCACCACAGCTCCGTCTCACTGTCTTTTCAGCCTAACCTCAAAGAAAGAAACAAGAACTTGCCTGGGACAAAAACGCTCCAATGGCAGCCTCTTGGTTCATCGTAAGAAAAGGCTATCTTTAAGAAAATCACTTCAGGAACAGCAATGAAATAGCTCCATTTAAATAATACACCCATTAAAATAAAATATTATTTGTCCTCTATCTTCCTGTCTAAACAGTGTAAGCTTGTGGGAGAGATAACATTTATTTTACACACTTGGTAAAGTCTAGCAGATTGTGGGGACTCCAATCAGTCTCCTACTCCTAAGCCAAGATGATTAATAAGGCAGAATATATTTATTTCTAAGGAGCAGAGGAGTTGATTCTGATTTAGACAGTATGTGCTGTTGAGCTGCAAAACAAAATTGACCTCAGCATAATTAAGTTGGACACTGGTGGAGTGAGGACTTGAACACAAATAGTTCTATTTTGACAAGCAGAATTCAAGAGCGGCTGGTTTCTTTTTCTTCTTTTTTTTCAAAAGGAGAATAATGATTATTTAATATTTGTTGAGTGCCAACAGTGTACTCAGCGCTGCGCAAGACCCAGGAACTGGATGTTGGAAACTGCCTGAAGGGAACTTTAGCAAATTAAAATCCATAGAATCAGCATGAAGGCAGCTGAGGAATACCTGATTAGAGGAAGAATCTCTTTGCCTGTCCCAGAACAACAACAACAACAAAGGAAGCGATAGGCGAGAAATAAAAACCTGTATGGTTCAAATCGCAGGAATGCAGTCGGGTGGAAAAGTATGCTTTAAAATAGAGAATTCCTGCCCGAGTGAAGCTAATAGAAAGGAACATAAACTTCAGCAGGCAAGATGGAGGGCAGGAGAAGGAAGAATAAATTCAAAGAACAAAGACATCAAGGCAAATTATCAGCCTTTCCTCTAGTCCTTCCAGAGAAAGAGGCCTGGAGGAAAGGCAGCCCCATAGGTCAGGGTGTCGGGAGAAGCTGGAGGATCTGCAGAGCACAGCTAAATTATCACTTTGCCTGCATGCGTGGCACACAGCACAGTGAGTCAATATCTGAACCGGGGGTGGTGAGGGAAGGTATGCTTTTGGTGGTGAATGTGAAGTTGTGTCCTAGATGTGGGGACATTGAAGAAAGCCACAGTAAACATTATATTTTATTACCTCACCAGGAGCTGGTGGTCCTTACTTGGCAAGTCACAGAGCAGCCAAAAAAACAAAACAGCAGCAGCAGCTGGCCACCATCAACACCTCCCCGTGTTCACGGCTGCGGCAGCTGCCCTAGCCTAGGCAGGTTTCGCAGCAGCCACCCAGCCCTGGGACAGTGAGCCCAGAACAAACCTCTCAATGAGCGAGCTGGTGTCCTGGGAAGAAACTGCACAGTGATAGAATAATAGCAAATTGGAGAAGACTTAGGTGTTTCAGAATCCTTTGAAGAAGTCCCCAAAACCATGGATAAAAGAGAGTACTGGTGGGTGTGATACATTTTGACTTTCAAAGGACTTTAGGTAGGAAAGAAAGAAAAAATAATAATAGTCCTTGCAAGACGCTATTAAGCCAATGTGGTAACCATGGGGCAAGTGTTAAAATTCTGTTACATCTTAAAAACTAGTTAAGAGATGGAAGGCAATGAGTAGGAATAAAAGGCCATTTCTTTCTGTAGAAAGAGGTTAATTGTGGGGAGCCCAGGGGAGAAAACCAATACAGGCTTTATTCAGAGTCTTAATAACGACATGGAAGAGGAAGATGAAAAGCAAGATGGCAAAACTTGTTGATGAAAAAGAATTATTTACAAGTATTTGAGTTATGGGAGAGTCAGAGAGTCCAGAAAACACAGACACATGGAGGTGGGGGGAGTGGGACGGGAAAATTAAAAATAACCCAGCAAGTAAAAATTCAGTCGAAGGAGGCAAAGGGCAATGCATCTCTAAAAAGAGGAGGAGCCCAGGTCATTCCAGGGCTCAGCATACGGGGCACTGCTGTCCTGAGTGTCTGTGGGCCTTTGTTAGGATTGACTGAGACTAGGGGTTGGTCATGCTTATCTGCCTCTACTAGACCTGAGCACCTCAGTATTTCATTTTCTCCACTTGCAAAGTAAGGACAAGAAAATTGGCTTCATTTGTAGGTATACTGAAAGATTGGATCTATTCCTGATTGAAAATGGACTGGAAAGCCCAAGTGAGATGGTGTTACCCCCATATATTTATTGATTGAATGAGTGGACAGTTCTCCAAAACACCCAAGTGGCTTTTGTATTCCACTCTTCTGCCTGCCTGTGGCACATAACTGAAGCTCTTTTCTATTCACAAAAATAGCTGCTTTATTTCTACAGATGGCACCAAAGCATACCCTGCGCGTGTAAGTCAGTCATTGTCCCCTGGAGAAAGGTGGTTGTTCATGAATAGGAAGTTAATCAGCTTCTTATAAGATAAATTCTAGCTATTTCAAATTTAAAGGAAAAACCGTCCCACCCCAAAGGCTGATGAATAATATCACAGGATGCCAGGAGAGACACAAGTGAATTCATACTCTCTGCTACTTCCCGCCCCCATTCTCCCATCCCTGGCCATCTGGAGAACAGAGCCTACTCTCTGAATAAATAACTCAGGAGGGCAAGAGTTTAGGTTGACTTTGTGGCTGAATTGGATGATGTCCGAGAGTAATAGCATAAGGGAAGTTCGAGGAGTTGATATTATGAGTAACATTTGCTAATTTCCTCACAGTGGGAGAAGTGCGTTCACATCCATTATTGTGTTTGATTCTCACAAGGACCAGCCCTGTGTGGGAGTCCACATATTACCATTTTATAGATGAGAACACTGAAGCCCGCAAAAGTTTACTGCCTGCTGATGAACAGCCAAGGCCAACTTCACTGTGGCTGTTCTAACTACAAACCCAATTCTTTCTGCTTCACCAAATAAGAGGAGCAAGAAAATAAGCCTACCCTTCCTCAGGACTTAAATATCCCCCATGCATGTGGGATGGTTGATATGTATCTTGCCTGGGATTTTTACAGACCCCTCCCTTGCCCTCCCACCCACTCTGCACACAGCCCATGCCCAGCCTGCAGAGCACTGAAGGTAAATGGAAGTGGCGACTTCAACACTCACACTTGTGTTAGCAAGAGCAAACCACTAGAGAGATGTGTTTACACATTCAACATTACCCTTAGGGAGTCTGTGGAGATTGCGATTTCTATTTGCACTCATCTTATGTTAGTGATTTTCATATTACATTAGCAAATTTAATCTCTGCTAATGTGATAGGAAGTTACTAACACAATACGACTTGATTCAACAACTTTCAGACTTTGGTAGCAAAGGCAAAACTTGTGAGCAGAACGCCAATTCCAATCTCTAATTAAAAAATAAATCAGAACACAGAGACATCTGCAGTTCCCATATTTTAGATCTATAATAGAGCCAAAGTTGAGGGTAAAGAGTTTGGATCTGAGAAACTTGTGAATGGGGACAAATAGCTTGAGGAGTCACTGCTAGGTTTGAGATCTTATCTTTGTCATCCTGAGTTAATAGAGGGTAATTTGTGAACCATGTAGCTTCTTATCCACCAGACTCACTAGAACCTCAGCAAAGTGTGGGTGCTGAAATCACCAAAATAATGATCAAATCTCACTCTATTAAGCTGAGGCTGCATTCTTCTCCCACAAGCCCTTACCCTTGTGGCTGGAAAACGAATGCCTTAGTCTCATCAGGCGTGCCCTGCTCCTGACCACTGTCTACTGTCAGTGCCGACAAGGGGAGACACATCCAGGCAGTGGGCCCCTGAAGAAAGGAAAAAGGAGTGCCCCAAGTGAGGGACTGGCCTCAGGACATTGTCCTATAGGCTGAGTGTCCCTAGGACATTCCGAGAACTAACTCTAGTACTAACTTTTATTTATTCTAGGCTTGCATAACGCAGCCACAGAAATTGAGACTGCTTTAGAATCATGGTAGTAAGCTAGAGAAATTTGAACATATCTTACAAACAAACCTTTATTTCTGTTATGTACATGAGAAATATGTAATTTATATTACCAGGTAGCCAGCTATGCTGAGATCCAGAAATTCATACAAAGTGCCAAGGTTCTCAGGTCATAACCCAATCTTATGCCAAATACAGAACTTCTCGAATATTTGCTTTAAAAGTTCTGCTGGGAGCAAGCGCAGGTTTCCAACTCTCTCACCTTCGTGACTGAAGCCCTTCTACTATTATTATTTTTCTTTTTACCAGACGAGGATTTATTGCTGTAATACATACGTGCATGCACTGTATAATAAAACTTTCCTGATTATCTTATAACTGCACATTAAAAATTTACTAAGATAAAATTAATGTGATTTTAATAATATTGTTTTAATATACAGAATGTCAGGTGACAGGGGAAAAAATCTATTTTGAATTCAGGATGCAGTATGCCTCTTTTGCAGCACCTTCATAACAATAGCTGAACTGGCAGACAAATGTTGTCTGTTAAGATTTCTGATACGCACATCCCAGGGGAGATGGCTGAAGTTGGGGCCTTTTAAAATGCAACCGGACAATGCTTTTGAGACTATAACACAGAAAACTTCCCTGCGTGACAGAGAGACCGGGCCAAATAAATGTAGATAGAATGTTGTTTCCTGTACACTTTTCTGTAAGATTCAGCCAGAGAACATAACTTCAAAGAATCTTTTGATGGAGAAAAAATGTTTTCATTCGCCCGTTTTATGATAGTGCTGCAGGATACTTACAGTTGATTTACTATAATGACAGGACCTAGATACAGTCCCAAAGGAAAAGAAATCCCACTTTTCTTCTGCCACCTACCTATCACATTTATTATTCCTAGCTGGGGGTGTGGACAGGCAAGTGTCAGGTTAAAGGGAAAGATGGTCAGAACATGGTGAGCAGCGATCATTAGATTCCTAGCAGGGTCACTCGCACAAGGCCTGTGACTCAGGGCAGTAAGGTTCCCATGGTCAGGTGCCTGCTCACTCCAAACGCTCAATAAACAGAGCAGACCTCCCAGTTCTGCACGGCTGCTTAGGGGATTTGAGGGGCCAGAGAGAAGTAACAGTCTGGCTTCCACCCCGTTGGGCAGAGACTCAGCCAAAGGAAGTGCCAGGACACTGTGCTGACCCACTTCGAGCCCTTCCTCTCCGTTTGTTCTCGGGCAGAAGAGATACAAAAGCATCACTATGGCATGGTGAAAAGTTGGAGAAGCATTCTACAAATTGACATGCAAATAAGCACTCCAAGTACTCCACTTTGTTCTAAAAATTCCCATCACTGGGAGCTGTAAAAAAACACCAATCAGAAGAGGGGCAGTGATGGGAAGGACCTGATGGTTTTGCAACCAGAGTCTCCCCCTTGGAGGGATTGCTTCTGTACCGTGTTCTAGCCTGAGCTGGCACAGGTGAAGCTAAACACCAAAGGACCAAGAAGCCAACAGATTTAGATGTAACTGATCTGTATTCTGTAATAACACAAACACATTCAAGTGGCATCTGCTATGAATGATATTAGCTGTCCACACAAGCAAATAAGATGCAAACATGCTTCATACCCTGGGTTCATGAAGAGAAGCCAACTATATCAAATGAAACAAAGGCAACTGTCTCCACAAAGCCAGTTCCTGCACTTTGAGCAAATGCACAACTTTTTAGTGTAAGGACATTCAAGTTTGAGACAAAGGTCTCAAGACAAAATCCCTGCCTTTATCACGTAATCACTGTTTTTTAAATCACCACTGCCTCTGATAACCTAGATGTCCAGACCCCACCAGCAGTTCCTATAGCACACTATGTACAATGCTAAATAAAATCAAATATCACCAGGAAAGTGAAGTCTCTGACTTGTTAATGGGCTACACCAGGCTGCAGAATGTCTTTATGGCTTAATTCATGATATACACTAGAACCTGAGAAAGCCAGTCCATTCTTACAGTGGGTAGTGCAGGTCATGCCTAAACAAGGTGTAGCACATGGGACGGGAAGGAGAGGTGTTAAAGGAAATGCTCCGAAAGCTAGGCTCTTTACTGGGAAACTAGAGGATTAATTCTAATTACAAACCTGCCTTTTTTTTTTTTTTTTTTTTTTGAGACGGAGTCTCGCTCTCTCCCAGGCTGGAGTGCAGTGGCCGGATCTCAGCTCACTGCAAGCTCCACCTCCCAGGTTCCCGCCATTCTCCTGCCTCAGCCTCCCGAGTAGCTGGGACTACAGGTGCCTGCCACCATGCCCAGCTAATTTTTTGTATTTTTTAGTAGAGACAGGGTTTCACCATGTTAGCCAGGATGGTCTCTATCTCCTGACCTCATGATCCGCCCACCTCGGCCTCCCAAAGTGCTGGGATTACAGGTGTGAGCCACCGTGCCTGGCAAACCTATCATTTATAATGTGTCCCACTCATCAACAGGAGGCACTTTCTCTATGCTGTGTAGGGTCATTTTGCCATATTCATCTCTTACTCCTCCCAGTCATCCCAAAGCCAACCTTTCTGAAAATGATCATCCCTCCTTCTCCCTTACTGGAGGTTTCTTTGTCAGGAAAGCCAAGCCACATACTCAAAGTCCTGAGTTTTGTTCAATTTTATCATCTATCTGCCAACAGAGATTAGTTCAATTCTGTAATCAACTCAATTGATTTACAAGGTCTCATATGGTAAGTCCACAGTTAGTACAACCCCAAGGCTGGTTAATTCAATGGCCCAACATGATTACAAAAAAACAGGTTCCTTCCATCATGCTACTCTTGCCCCCTCAGCATATAAGTCTCATCCTCAGCCTTATCCCTTAGTTAAATTGGCAGCAATAACCATAGCCTCACAGCCATGACCAGATGAAGACAAGGCATCTTTGCTTTTTGCGGGGAGGAGGGGTCTCTTTTTAAGTTTAAGCAAAACTTCTCCCAAAAGCCCCATCTGGCAGACTTCCCTAACTTCTCATGATAGAATTGCATCAGTGCCTCTGCAGTCACCTTTGGAGGCATGCTTGATGCTTGACATCTATCTTCCTCTGACATCCACATTCAGTCCACTAGCATGTGCTGTCAGCTGTTGCTTCGACATACATCTTGAATCTGACCTCATCTCTCTACTGTCACCACCACCATCTCACGCTGCACTGTGGCAGCAGCCTCCTTGATTGTGCTCCCACACTCTGTCCTTTAGTCTCACACAAGAGCCAGATCATGCCTCAGCTCTCCTGAAAACTCCCATGAGGTTTTTGTCATCATATTTAGAGTAAAATCCAATGTTCTTCAGGGCCATACCTGTGATACGTCCATAGAACACAGCTCAGCATCTCTCTGCCTTTATCCCTATCACTTTTCCTCCCAAACTGTGTCCACACTGGCCTCCTTGCTATTCCTCAAACACATGATGTTCCTACCTCTGGACTACTGGACAGGCTGTTTCTTCTTCCTGGAACACTATCCCACCGGTTATCCAAAAAGGTCACGACATTACTTCCTTCAAGTCTGTAATCAGATGCTCCCTTCTCAGAGAGGTCTTTTCTGGCCACGTTATTTAAATTTACCACTCACTCCCTCAGCATTTCCTATGTTAATCCTCTGTCTTCTTTATCCCCACAGCATTTCATACCATCTAGCACACTAGATGTCTTTTTTCTAAATCTTCTAATGGAATGTAAGCTCTGTTAGAGAGACATTTTTTCTTTCTCCCCCCCTCCTCACTCTCCTACTCTAACTTCATTCTTTCCATCCTTTGTATCGTGATTCTTCCCTATCTTGTTTTCCTTTCTCTGTGTCTACTTTTGCATTTATTTTCTTTTTTTCTGTTTTTTGTCTCATTAGTCTGTCATGTTTCATTGGTATATGTTCTAGTCCCTTTTTGTGGTAACTTCAAAACCTAGAACGGTGACTGGAACCAGTAGAATTTCATTAAATACTTGTTAACTGAATAAATTCTGACACCAGTTGTGGGCAACTGGACCCCATGATGGCTTACACCAATCACGATCCATACTTGGAACTGAGCTTGCTTTCCCTGAAGAATGTAGCTGGGCATAGGAAGATGGATATGTGGGGAGAGATAAGTGCCTGGGGGAGAATTGAGTCTTTCATAGGAAAATAAAGAAAAAAGGAAGACTTTGGGTAAGAAGTCAACAGTACTAACTGTATTTTCTTTATTTCCCCTTTTAAAAGCGAGACAGATAATTATCAAATTTATCCTGGAGTCATGAAAAATACCTTACGTCACTGATTCTATTTTTTTTTTTTTTTTTTTTTTTTTTTTTTTCACATTTTAACATCTCTGACTTTGGAGTGCATCTTACAATCACTGCCATCCAATGATCCCATAACTGGCAGTGATGTTTTCTTTCTTGGTGCTTCACAAAAGGATGGGGCATCTTAAAATGGATGAGGTATTAGATTCAATGAAATCTCACTTCTGATGTACAAAGTGATGCTACAGAAAAAAGAAAATCACCATCATTGTCCATAGACATGTAAAGCTGGCAGTTATGAAATAGGCCAGTCTTGACATCTCTCTTGATTCCCAGGAAAACTAGACATTCTCTTTTTCTCTTGCCTTCATATTGAGAAGCTTTGATTTAAGATAATGTCTGAGCAGAGAAGCTTTGTTCAGCAGTGTCATTTGACCCAAATTGTATGTTTTTATAGCTTGAGCCAATTAGTTAAAGTGACTTTGACTATAATAGGGACCTGTGACTTTCCTCAGTATTATTGCATTAGTCACCCTGGAACAGTTTCTGGCTTGTGTTTGTAATCTGGCTCTGATTGTGCCTTTCTCATTGTGATATTTATATGATTTGTTGCTGTCCTATAAAATAATGACCTTTGAGTCCTTGAAAGTAAACCCTCTCTGACTCTCTTTATTTCAATAAGTCCTTGGCACTTGATGGCATAGTGTGAATCACATTTACTGTCCTGATTACTAATTGAAGTGGGTTGTTTTTCAGTATTTTAAATCTATATTAATTAAATGAGCATTGGGCTAGGAGTGATGTGACTCCTCATAGTTGTACTCCCAACTCTGTTCCTGGGGAACAGGATAAACCTGGGGAGGCCGCTTACTCTCCCCTGCTCTTGCCTGTACATGGGGAGATTGTTCTAGATCAGCTAGCTCTATACACCTGTGCTGCATGGGCTTATGGTGCCAGTCCCAGTGTATGCTTAATTTGGGCTACGATTCCAGCCCCCATCGCAAGTCTGGGCCTCATTAAATGTACTAATTTATCTACAAAATAAAGTTTAATAAACACTGATCTGGTTGGGCTGTGTCCACACCCAAATCTCATCTTAATTATAGCTCCCATAATCCCCACATGTCATGCGAGGGACCCAGTGGGAGGTAACTGAATCATAGGGGTGGGTTTTTCGTGTGCTGTTTCCTCATGGTAGTTGAGTAAGTCTCACATGATTTGATGGTTTTATAGAGAGTGGTTCCACTACGCATGTTCTTTTGCTTTCCGCCATGTAAGTCATGCCTTTGCTTGTCCTTCGCCTTCCACCATGATTGTGAGGCCTCCTCAGCCATGTGGAACTGTGAGTCCCTTACACCTCTATTTCTTTATAAATTACCCACGAACTCCTTGGGGGAAGACACTATCTTATTGGTCTTTGTAACCTGTCGCCACATAGATACTACTTGAGATTAGAGACCGTATCCATACAATTCACTTCCGTATCCCAACTGCCCAGCAGAGTGTAAGTGCTTCATGCATATCTGGTGAATGATCAATAATGGGAATGTGGTACTCCAGCAACTGTTTCCTCTTAGCCATGATGGAAACCACAGCTTTTCATTCTTTCCATCCTTTGTATCGTGATTCTTCCCTATCTTGTTTTCCCTTCTCTGTGTCTACTTTTGCATTTATTTTCTTTTTTTCTGCTTTTTGTCTCATTAGTCTGTCATGTTTCATTAGTATATATGTTCTAGTCCCTTTTTGTGGTAAAATATACATGACATAAAAGTTGTCTTTTTGACATTTTTAAGTGTACATTTCGGTGGCATTAAGTACATTCACATTGTTGTGCAACCACCACCGCTATCTCTAGAACTTCATCATCATCCTAAACTGAAACTCTGTACCCATTTAACAGTAACTTCCCATTGTTCCCACTGGAAATCCCTGGTAATCTTTATTCTACTTTCTGCCCCTATGAGTTTGCCTATTCTAGATACGTCATATAAGCGAATTCTCATCCTTTTTTGTGTTTTGGAGTATTTTCCTGGTCGTTCTGCCCCTTCTTTTAGTCTGCATTTCCTTTTTGTTGCTGTTGTTTCTGAGCACCGCCCCCACCCAACGATGGCTCATTTTATCTATCCTTCTATGCACCCTCAGCTGCCATCAACTGTGTAGCATTTCCTTTACATTTTCTCATTTCTTATGTCCATATATAACCTTTAGATTTCTTTTTTTTTTTTTTTTTTTTTTTTTTGAGACGGAGTCTCGCTCTGTTGCCCAGGCTGGAGTGCAGTGGCACAATCTTGGCTCACTGCAAGCTCCGCCTCCCAGGTTCACACCATTCTCCTGCCTCAGCCTCCCAAGTAGCTGGGACTACAGGCGCCCGCCACCACGCCCAGCTAATTTTTTGTATTTTTGGTAGAGACGGGGTTTCACCATGTTCACCAGGATGGTCTCGATCTCCTGACCTCGTGATCCACCCGCCTCGGCCTCCCAAAGTGCTGGGATTACAGGCATGAGCCACCACACCTGGCAATCTTTAGATTTTTAATTCATTCTTTTAAAAAGTGTTTGTTGCATTTAAATGTTATAAAAGGTTTAATGGAGGAAATAGACTTTAAAATGTTTTGAAAGCAGGCTTCTGTAAAGGGCTAGCTCCTAAAATGACAGCACTCAAAGAAGGCACTGAGTAGAGAGGGAATGGGAGTTCATGTTGTTAGAAGGAGTTTTGCCAGAGAAACGTTTTCCAGCTTGAAAACCACTGTATGATTTACATAAACTTATTAATTATGTAAGTTTGTGAATAACCTAAGCATTCTTGGACTTTTTCCATCTGATCATGGCCAAAAACAAACAAACAAAATCTCAAGGAGAGGAAAACCAGTTTCCTCAATGACAAAAAGTAGGAAGGAGTCCTAGAGTTCAGTGACATAGGCACAATGATACCTTTTTTTCTGAGAAGGGGTAAGTTAAGCACTCTTAATTATTGATGTTCAATAACAACTTCTCCCTGAAATCTGAACTGTTCACAGCAGGGTGAAAGTGAGTATTTCAGGGAAGTTCTGGATAATGCAAGTACCAACCCCTTAAACACACAAACCTAAGAACATCGAGATAGATTTTATTATAGAATAATAAATACTCATTTCATAAAATCTGGAAAATAAAGTAAAAATTAAAATCACCCCAAATTCCTACCATCTTTTTGCCTGCATTCTCATATATTTCTTTCTATGCGCAAAGAAGGACTGTGAAATATGTTGCAGGAGAGATGACCAAAAGGTAAAGATTTATAAGTGAATTACAGTGAATAAATCTAGATTCCGTTTAGGCCATGCTATATAAGCAACAGTGGGTATTTTAAAGTACGTGGTCATAGACAACAGATCCTCTTTAAAATAGGGAAAATAAAGGTGCTTATCTCAAAGAGTGCTGTGACAACTAAATTAAATGTATATGTAAATCACCTGGCATAAATCCTAATCCCCTCTACCTCAAAGCTGGTATATACAAAATAACATGGCTATTGAGAAAGTCTAGTCAGTCACCCAGCTTTGAGGTTTAAAATTATAATGGTTGCAAATTTTGGAATACCTGCTTTTGTAATCTTTTTTTTTTTTTTTTTTTTTTTTTTTTTTTTAAGTGAGTACCCAAATACATGTTGATTCATGCTTTTCCAGTTTTCTAGGCCTGGGAAAAGCACAGGTCTTTGACACATGCAACCCAGAACCAGCAGCTGCTGACTTGCAAACTCAAGCTATGATGTGGTTATAAGAATAGTGTTCCTGTTCTTTTCATTCTTCTTTTTCCCCTTATTTCCTTAATGTGCCTGGGTTCCTGTTTTGTATATTTTGTTGTCACTTTGTCTGTGTAATTTTTATGTATTTTTCTCATCCCTCTTAGTCGTTTGTCTTTATCTTGTCAGTCTTCTCTAGTTTCTTTCTTACTACCCTATATCTTTCTTCTTCATCATTTTTATTCCTTGCGTAATTCTTTTTTTTTTTTTTTTTGCATTTACATTTTCTCATGTTCACATTTATTCTGCACCATTTTCTAGTAAAACCTGTGACTGTAAAATTTTCTTACCATCTTATAGTCAGGTTCGCAATACCTATCCATTTCTGAAATTTATCAGCCTAGAAATCTGTTACCCAAAGTCATGTTGATGATAGCATAAACTGAAGTATTAGCGCACACCTGAATTTTGAGAACAAACTAGTAACGTGTACACATAGATTGTTTTTCCAGTATTAATCAGATTCACATGTGATACGGTATTACAGTGCCAGGTACCTAAGAAGCGCTCAACAAAGGTTTGCTGGTCAAATTTAACTTACATTTATCAAACTTTACCTTCACCTGGATTTATTTGATTGTACAGCCTCTGAAAGTTAGGCAAGTCACATAATATTATGTCTTTCTTAGGGAAAAGGGAATGGTTGGTGAAGAGACACATAACTGACGTAAGGCTGTAAAGCTGCTGCCAGGTGCGGTGGCTCATGCCTGTAATGACAGCACTTTGGGAGGCCAAGGTGGGAGGATCAGTTGAGCCCAGGAGTTCAAGACCAGCCTGGGTGACATAGCAAGACCCCCATCTCTATGAAAAATACAAAAAATTAGCCAGGAGTGGTGGTGTGCATCTGTAGTCAAAGCTACTTGGGAGGCTGAGGTTGGAAGATTGTTTGATCCCAGGAGATTAAGGCTGCAGTGAGCCGTGTTTACACCACTACACTACAACCTTGGTGACAGAGCGAGACTGTAGAGCTGTCCCCAGTTGTTAAGCCTGGCCTACAGCCCAAACTTCCCAGTTCCGTGGCAAATGTCCAACTCCCGTGCACACTGCTGCTCTCCATATCTGTGGTCATCATCCTGCCCAGTGGTACCCCTGTTGTTATCCCAGCATGGGATTTGCTGCTCTGGGACTCAGCAGACTATTGAGCGTTACTATCCTTTCCTGTTCCTTGATCCACCCAGTACGCCTAAAAACAGATGTCAGAAATAGCTGTGGAGATATTAGCAATACCAACTACAACCATGAAAGCTTACATTTACTGGGTGTTTATCATGTGCCAAGCTAAGTGATTTACATGGATTAGTTCATATATTCCACTGTAAATGGTTACTCAAAGCAAATACATTAGAGCTTTCTAAATACATACATTTTCTAAATACATATGCTATATATGCCTTACCAAACAGTGCCAAAACTGTCTAACAGAGAAAATATAGCCGCCTATTTAAAGAGAAAAGAAGCAGAGTCTTAAGGAGATTAAAATAAAATGGAAGTTGAACCAACAAACCTGGTTCCAAGTCCTTTCCTTCTCTTCAACGAATCACCAGTCTGTACCATTTGCCCTTCTGATGGACTCGTCTCAAACTCACACTGAGCTAGTGACATTCAGGAAGTGAACCGTCACATGATAAAGATTGTCTTGTTCTTTGTTCTCAATGCTAAAGGTCTTCTTTCCATAGAAAGGCACTCTTTCTCCTCAAGGTATTTGCAAAACCTCCTTGTAAGACCCTCCTGGTTGCCTGTGTTCATTGTTGGGGTATCATTGACAGATAATAACAGAATTTGGGAGTTTTATAATAAGAAAACAAAACGATTTCATGTCTAAAAAAAAGAAAAGCTAGTGTAGAAATTACATTAAGATGAATAAATCTCATGGCCAAATATAAGTTCCAAAGAAGATAGCCATTACAATAATATTATTATTACCAATAAAAGAGAAAAAAGCTTAGTTGTAAGTACGTTGAAAACTTTCCCTTTTGTGCTGAGTGATTCTTCTCTAGAGCCTCCCAGGAGTACAAGGCTATAATTTTAATTATATCTTGGCATTCTCATAAAGCAAACAGCCTGCTCAGGTAGTATTTATTACCTGTTAGGAAGAATACTTATGAATATGCTTCACAGATTCCAACTGCAGTGATTGGCAATGGGCCTTTTCAAGGACAGAAGGGGTGAGTTGGAACACACATAAGAGAAAAGTTGCTCATTAAGGGAAGGTTTGTTATCCAGGAACGTATAATTAAGGTGACAGTCCCAGCTTCTGTGACAGCCAACACTCGGGTAGTTGTTTGATTGCTACGTGGGTCAGGGATCAGCTCCTGCTACAAGATGTAGCCACATTAGTGTGTTAGTGAACAGGTTAGAAAGTAAATTACAGCTGCCTTTCTCAAGCACATTACTGTCGGTCTTCATTGTATTGTTTTGACTGTACATCAGCAGGACTGTGGCTTCTGAAGACTTTGTGTGACAGGTTAGGCATTTCATCCTTTGAGTAAACAGTAATCATGGTGTGAAGAAAGTGGGGCATTGGAGAATTTTTCCTATTCTTTGAGAATTCTACTCTTCCTTTTTAGTTTGCTCCAAGGGCTCATTGGGGACACATATATTAAGCCCTTTAAATAGTTCATAATAAATCTTTGTCTCAGGCTGATTCTGACAGTTTTTTAAAGAGTCTTTTAAGAGAGAATCCTCAATCATTTGTTAATCCATGGGGTGATCTTCAGACTTCGGGAAAAAAAAAAATAACAGCCTGGGCTCTTGGGTAGAGAAAATACAATGTAGGGAAAAAATATATATAAATATGGAAAATCCTGAGATTACACGTGCTGCATGTATCTAAATGTCTTCTTTCTTCCCCAAAAAGCCAAAAATAAAGTGGAAAATAATTGTCAAAATAGTAAGAATTTCTATTGTTATTTTTATATTTTTGAACTTATGTGCGTCTCCTAAAATGGTAGACTTCAAATCATATAGGAGAGAATACTCTTTTTTAAAGTAAGTGAATTCTTTTGGTGGAAAGATAATTTCTTTTTTTTCCTTCTTTCACCTTTAAGACCACCTCTGTCTTCCCCTAAATTACTTACATACACACTGCTATTTTACCTGGTCAGAGAGAGGCATTCTGTTAGAGAAAGGATTGCAGATATTGGTTGTTGGCGTCAACAACAACAAAAAAACCTTGAAGGGCAAGACATAGCTTTCAGAATAAGGACCTTTCTAGGTTGGGTTTACGTATTTTACTTTCTGCTTTAGATATGGGCTCGTTGGTCAATTATATTAGATGTTCATAATTTAAAGAATACAGACTTGTGATTTTAGCATGCATCATTTTAACACCCCAAAAAATCACATAAAACACTTACCAGAAGAGAGTAAAAGCAGTATTGTCTCCCATGGAGATAGTTAACATTAGTAGTATTCATAATACCTGTGTATTATTTGCACAATGAATCAAAAATATTTTAAAGCGAAGAAAAGTGTGCTCTCTCTGAAGTATTTTACGTGTAAATCATTGACTATTTCAAGAAAATTTATTTAGGTTTCATTTTGCTTGTAACTGAAATGATTAAGAAGGAAACTAAAGAATGCAGGCCATAGCTTTGAGAGAAACATGAGGATAAGCACCACGTATATGATCTGAACCTTTATGTCATTTCCAAAATGCAGCTTCTCAAACTGTTGAAAAATACGGAGAACTTTACTAATGACATGCAAATGGAGTTTGTTAGGGATAAATGCAATAATAAAATGGAGAAATGGGCAAAGGACAGCCTACTGTTACTGATGGATTCATTCTCACATCAGGTCAAATAATTGAAGACCCAGAGCAAGGGCAACCATAAATACCTGGAGTCCCTGCTGTTGAGAGGATTAACCAAAAACAATTATGACAAATGCAGTGGGAGCATTCAGCTCCCAGGCAACAAGGGATGTGTCGTGCCAGTTTTAAAAATACTTATTTGGCATTATAGAATATACAATTTAGACCCAGAAGCCATCCAACATAACATTGAAGTGTTGATGGTAAAAAACATCAAGTATGTCATTGGAAAGCTATATTTGAAGAGATCACTTTGTTTCATGAACCAGGAAAAAGGGAAATAATTAACATCAACAAATTTGCTTTTCCCCTGGTTTGAGAAAAGGCTGCTTCAACCCTATTTTCCCCATCACCATTAGCAATATCCTTTATATTTTTTAACTGAAGGAAAGGAGGGTAATTCTAAAGCAAGAATAACTGCAAGCTATATAAATGGACTTTTTTAATGACTGCTTTTTATCCCCTCTGCTAGGGAAGAGTATGCATAGCCTTCAAGAAAATATACAAATGACCTAACGTCGAGTTCAGATATGAAAATGATGGCTACACATATATTAGCTGACCAAGATTATAATGATGAAGTCCTATTTTAAAGCAGAGCTACTTCTTGCAAAAGATTAGATGACTTTGTTTAGGTAGTAAGATGGAGCAGTGGTCATTGAAACTTATTAGGATCATGAGAGAAAGGAAAATTAGCTTAATTAAAGATGTCAAAAATAGAGATTCATTAGCAAAATAACAGATATAGATAATTATTGGGTTATCTCTCATTTCTGGCTTCTCTAAATTATTACAAAGTATAAATAATGTTACTAAGAATATTCTCCAATAAATAACCCTCAATTCTTTATTGATGATGGATTTAATATGGTACTTCTAACTAAAAACATTTGAAAAATAACCATTTCAAGATGTGCTGGAATTGAGCCATAATAAAACCAACAAATCCTAGCCACCCAGTCAAATTTCTCCCATATGAAAAAATTAATTAATTAACAGAAGATACTGATTCAGGAGACATTTGTGGAGACCTGGCAACCTGAGACCCTTTCTATCTCCAGAATATACACACTCACACGGGAAAATTAAAATCGGCCATTGTGTCAGACCCTATACCTAAGATGGCAAATTTGAAAAAGCCATATCATCACACCAGATTTCACTTGAGTTCTCAATAATTGTGTAGTTCTCTAGTACCTTCCAATGAGAAAGCTCCAGTCATTCAGCATTCACTCCATTAAAGAAATGTATCTCAGGTCAATCTTCTAAACTCTTCCACTTGTCATCCCTGTTAAGCATATGACTGCACTCATGCAAAACCCTTCCTCTGTGTCACATTAAATCTTTATTCTTCTAGGAAAAGGGCTGCCAAATTTACCAAATATAGGATTCCCCGTTCAATTTGGAATTTATATGCAAAATATTTGGATCATAGTACAAAAATTCATTTGTTGTTTACCTGAAATTCAAATGTAATGGGATATCCTGTATTTTATTCAGCAAGGCTAATTAGGTGTAAATTCTCCGTAGCCACTGACTTTTCCACAAGCCTCACATCTGCTTCTTCATCCTCACTGAGACCTTTCTCCCTTGGAAGCCACTACTCTCTAACCCTCTCCAGTGCAACTGTCCAGTTCAGAGTCCTATGTCCCTGTATGAAAGAGAAGTGGTCATCATGCACTGCTTCTGCTGCCACTTCCACACTATTTCCCTAAGATCTTTGCTTAAATACTACCTCTTAAAAAAAAAAAAAAAAAAAGCGCATTCTTTCTCTTTCTGTGTTCTTTTTTGTTGTTGTTGTTGAGACGGAGTCTCGCCCTGTCACCCAGGCTGGAGTGCAGTGGCCGGATCTCAGCTCACTGCAAGCTCCGCCTCCCGGGTTTACGCCATTCTCCTGCCTCAGCCTCCCAAGTAGCTGGGACTACAGGCGCCCACTACCTCGCCCGGCTAGTTTTTTTTTGTATTTTTTTAGTAGAGACGGGGTTTCACTGTGTTAGCCAGGATGGTCTGGATCTCCCGACTTCGTGATCCGCCCGTCTCAGCCTCCCAAAGTGCTGGGATTACAGGCTTGAGACTTTCTCTGTTCTTAATGCCATTGTCTATCAACGCTCATATCACTCTCTGACCTTCCTCAAAGATGTCAGCTCATGCTCTGCAGCCTTCCTGTGAACCCCTCAGCGCAAGGAGGCAAACAGATGTAAGAATGCGAGTTTCCATGATGGGTAACCATTCAACACATAGTTCCTTGACTGCCAAAACTTTTAAAAATATATATCAATTTTTTATCTTACCTTTAGCACACTTAGCACGATCAAACCTTGGACTTTAACCAGGCTTCATTTTCAAAATCTCAAATACCTGTTAAAAAATTTGAGCAAAAGTCACAAAGGAAAAAATGTATAGACTACTCAATATAAAATTTTAAAACATATGCATTTATGTATAACATAAACAAAAGGCAAAAAAAAATGGCATGTACTTGCAAGAAATATGTCAGAGTTAATATCCTTAATATATATGTAGTTCATTCAGATTGATCAGGAAAACACTAAAAACCCAATTACAAAATAGAGAACATAAATATGTGATTTAAAAATTCAACTGGCCAATAAATATGTATTAAAACATAATCCATCCTCAATAGAAATAAAAACACCAATTACCAGGTGTGGCGGCTCATGTCTGTAATCCTAGCATTTTGGGAGACCAAGGCAGATGGATCCCTTGAGCCCAGGAGTTCAAGACCAGCCTGGGCAACGTGGTGAAACCCCGTCTCTTCAAAAAAAAAAAAAAAAAAAAAAACACAAAAAGTAGCCAGGCATGGTGGCGCCCACCTCTAGTCCCAGCTACTCGGGAGGCTGAAGCAGAGGATCACTTGAGCCTGGGAGGTCGAGGCTACAGCTAGCTGCCCTCTAGCCTGGGTGACAGAGTGAGACACCAATCTCAAAAATAAAAATTAAAAAATGCATATTAAAAACGTGAAATGTTTTTACACATTTCTTATCACAGAGACCCTGGTAAATATGTTATCTTCTGGTAATTTAATGTTTTCTCTCAAAAAAAAAAAAAACACACAAATCTTTTAAGGTGGCAATAATATGAACACCATTAAATATTACTGAGAGACATGCAAACTAGTATGGTGCAACTTTTCTGGAAATCAGTTTGTCTGTTTGTATTAAGAGCTTTTTTAAAAGCTCAGACCCAGACATACTCATTCTAGAAATTCACCCTACGAGAGAAGAAAGTTGAAAGAACATTAATTTCAAAGAAATTCATCACCACGCAATGAAATATTGCATAGCCACTAAAAAATAGTGTGTTTGAAAGTGATGTAATAATATGGACAAATACAGATACTGTGATGTTCTTTAAAAATTTGTCTAAAAACACTGATTTGCAGCCAAGGCCCCTAGAACCCCAGCATCTGTTTATTGCCCTAACAGTGTCTAATAAAAGTATGGTTATTACCACATAGTAAGCTATGACTTTTTAACATTAAAAGATGAGGCAGACACAGGTGTTACCCCAATTTTGAAATAAATTTATCAATAAATGGTAAATAAGACTGCAAGAAAACACATTGGGGTCACTAGTAATAGTGACTATAGCTGGGTGATAACATTATGGGGTTTTTTTTTTTTAAGTTTTCTTATTTATAGTTCATGTTTTCAAAATTTTCTATGAACATATGTATTTATACAAACTTTTTTAAAGCAATAAATAA
The DNA here is from genome assembly GCF_007565055.1 of Rhinopithecus roxellana. Lineage (NCBI taxonomy): Eukaryota > Metazoa > Chordata > Mammalia > Primates > Cercopithecidae > Rhinopithecus > Rhinopithecus roxellana. The sequence continues at coordinate 49,971,650 of NC_044553.1, read as the reverse complement.
TACTCAGAATTCACTCTCTGAATGAAGCCCCTACTGCCTACCTCTCTCATGTCACCACACCCCTGTCTTACCATCCTTTCCTAGTCTCCAGCTCATCATATTGCCAGTTTTCACTTGACTTAACCCTTTGGAATCCCTCATCCTGTTGCCTTTCATTCCCATTGTCATGGGTCCCATCTCTAGAAATTGAAGCCAGGCAACTTCTAGCTACTAAAAAATCTTAGTGCTTATTTTCTATTGATCCCAGGTGGTTTCCCTACACAGACCGTGTCATAGCTTTCTTTGCTCTCAAAACCCTGTCCTTCTTCCACTTCCTTTATCTCAGCAAACAACTTTATTGAAATTTATTTACTTTATTGAAGGTAAGTTATTCAGAACCATTTCTGTCACACTCCTTTCTCTCTCCCTCCACCTCCCACCTTCTCTTATTCTTCCTTTTTATTTCCCCCATTTCAAAGGCTCACCTCTCCTTCTCCATTACTAATTCAATATCCCTTACGGCTTAAATTCTTCAATTAGCATTTCCAATGTAGACAACTCTAAGCTCTGGCCTCTCAATTAGCATTTCCAATGTAGACAACTCTAAGCTCTTTGCCTCCTTGCGCTGGCATCAGTAAACATACTCAACTTTCTATTTTCACCCCCAAAATTCTCCAAAAAGAAGTGTATCATTTATTCACTGTATCCTTATTCCACTTTTTGACTGAAGCTGCTTTCTCTGAAGATCCCTAAAGACTGGACAATCCCAGTGGGTACAGCTGAGAGCATCGGACACACTGATCCATCATGCCCATTAATTATTTCCTTGGTGGCCTATATGTCAAGTCATATACTGAAGGCAAATAATTTAATCATGGACAAAAATTCAAAAAACAACTTCTCTAGAATTTCGTAGTCACTACTGCATAGCTCTCCAACTAATAGCTTTCTGTAAAGCCTTTTACCAGTTTCGAGCCATAAATTTACCATGAGAATCATGAGCACAGAGATGGACGTGATCCCTTCACCCAGACATCCATGACTTGGTCTCCTCTGAGATGCCAACATGTCAGAGAGGCCCTTGTGACCACCCAACCAAAATGTGCCTCCTATCACTCTCTAGTCTCTTACTCGCTGTTATTGTTTATAGCATTAATCACCACCTGAAATTATTTTATTGTTGCTCCTCCCCTAAAAGGTAAGCACTGTTATGAATGATTCCAGACCACTAGTTACTCAGCAAGTATTTATTCAAATAACTGAACAAAGAAAAAGTGAGCTATAGTAAAACATTGGATGTGTGCTTACATGGGTTTAATTTCAATATTGTCTTCTAGGGTCATGTGCTGAGTAAGGGCAAGAAGTTCCAGGGACAGCCAGAAGATCAACCTTTAAAATATTAAAAGGTGCACTCTCAGTCCACATGCCTGCATGTGGAGAGTGATACTTGCGTACCAATGGTTTGAATCACTGCCTGATTTTTCACCCTGTGCTGTATAGCAGTTCCTCATCACATGGTATTATAGTTAGTAATAGAGCTTTAAAGCAAGGAAAAGGCAGAATGCATGTGTATGTGTTTGCAAGTGCCTCTGTAACCAGACTCTTCTATCTAACTCCGTTTTAAAATACGGTATGTGGGCAACATCTGTGCCTGAGATGGAGATTTGGCCAGAATGTTAAAAAAATAAACATGGCGGTTCAGCTGGATACTGGCAACCAGCTACTGCCCCATGGATAGGCCGCACAGAAGATTCATGTATATAAAATAGTATATTAAAGTAAACTTACAAAAGCAAAGAGCAATCATTGCAACCATAATTTTTTCTTCCTCTTTGGGATTCTAATTTTAAAAGCATTAAAGGAGACAGCTGCTCATGCTGTGATATGCGCTAAACAGCCTGAAGGATAGAAAAAAATATATTTGTAGCTCATAATAACTATTGACCTTTCTGATATACAATGTTCTCTGTGTTAGCTATTCAGTTCTATCAACAGTGAAGATTGAACACGACTTTTTAATAGAAAACATGGGGTTTCGAGCTGCCTTCACAAAGGTGTTTATGTATTGTTATTTTGTATTGTAGTACAAAGACTAAGTCCTGATGCCCTTTGTCTGACATGATGTTTGTCATAAAAAAAAGGAGAAAAGAAAAAGAAAAAGAAGGAAGGAAATAAAAGAAACAGAAAGGAGGGAAAGCCCTCAATGTTATTGACTATGTTTTATATGAAGAATTGGCTCATAACCACTTTATAGTTGTGATAAAAGCATTGCCACACTCGATCCCATATGCAATATTGGTAATGGAATCCACGCAGCATTGCAGGAGGACATGCTATATTTTTCTCCCAGAATAGATCCCTCAAGTGGCAACATTTATAGGGAGTTTCCAATAAGATTTAAAACACTCACTTGCAATATTCATGCGGCACATCCTTTGGAGTGCATAGCCTGCTGCAGAATGGGTCATATTGGATATCATGTACTCTCAAAGGCGATCTTTACAATACTCAGTTTTTCCCCCTTGAACTTTCCTGTTGCTTAGTAGTTGTGTATAGAAACACCCACTGGTAGCAGCTTGACTCTGACACTGTGTATATTTCCCCAGAGTGGTATCATCCAAACACCAACTGCAGAGCAGCAGGCAGCCAGCAAACACTCTCTTCTCCCTCAGGGGACAGTCTCACCAAGTAGTAACCCCTGCCAGGAGCAAGAAACCTGAAAGGCAACCTCATGCATTACGATTCTCATTCGAGACAGGCCAGATAGTGCCAGGGAGTTTATGCTGACAGGTGGCATTGGTTGGCAGATTATTATTTTCGTATTTTTAGGTGGGTTATTTTTAATGTTACTGTTAAAGAAGGTTATTACATCATTTTTGAATCACAATTCTTTTCACAGCTATGCTCTAGAGTTTCAGTTAATAATTCACAAGTTTGTAAACAATGCTGAAGACTCACAACTGGGTAGGGACAGGAATCAGCCCTAAGGAGATTTAAATATATCAGACTTTTTTGTTGGACTCTAGAGCAAGCACCGAAGCTGATAGAGTCTGACTGCTGAGCAAAAGTACAGTGGCTGCAACTGCATTGTCTGCAAAGGGCGGTAGAACTTGTGACTGCAGAAAAAGGCACTGCCTCGCCACCAGTGGCCAAGGATCACACTCTAGTATACTAAGAGCCGCTACCCGCTTCAGAATTGCCCTGGCACATGGTAGAAGTCAGGCCAGTGGGATGAAAACCAACTCTCAAAAGACAGAGAACGAAGTATTCTCTAACTCTGGGAGAAATCAGGCCAACCCCCCTTTAACTACCAAACCCACTGGCCTAGAACTCTCAAAAGAACACTTTGCAGAAAACACTTCCTTAGAGATGAATACAAGGAGAGGACTTAATGATCCCCTCCCCTCAAGAGAAAAAGCCTTCTTGGGACATGATATTGTTTGGTGTGTGAGAGAGTGACAGGGATAAAGTGAAGAATTCTTCTTAAAAGAAAGCATCTGAATGTCACTTTATTTTGACATGTGTAACTGAATGCCTAGTTATGTAAAGCACAATCCTAGGCATAAGGAAGACTGGAGAACAGTAAAGAAATACAACAAAAAACAAATAAGAAATCATTCCTTTCTTTCAGTATCTCATAGTCTTGTACATGGCACTATCGATGACATCTTTTGCAAATTTCCCATTAAAAAAAAATCAGTTGAGCATTTAATACCTTTGAAAATACAGACCCTACTTACAAAAATCAAGATTTCAGGTAGTGTGCCCTACACATGTAAATTCAACCAGTTATTGACACACTGGGCCACATAGTTTTATCCACGAACATGATCATCACGTATCCAAAAACGGCTATAATTTTTCCAAAAAGAGATTCTACATTAATGCTATATGAGTTGCCCGTTATTGGATAACAGATTACCCCCAAATAGTGACAGCTTTAAAAAAGCAAAGATATCTCACATAGGTTCTTCAGGTTAGCAATCTAGGAGCAGCTGATCTATGTAGCTCTGGTTCAGGGCCTTTCATGAGGTTGCAATTGAGATGGCAGCCGGAGCACAGTTATCTGAAGGCTCACCTAAAGCTGGATGATCCAGCTCTAAAATCACTGAAGTGACTGTTAGTAGGAAGCCTCAGCTCCTTGCTACATTGGCCCTTCCGTAGGACTGACTGCCTAAGTGTCATCCCAACATGGCAACTGGTTTCCATCAGAGTGAATGACCCAAGAGAGCAAGGAGGGAGCTGCTGTGCTAATCATACACCATCAATTCCACCATATGCTCATTATTAAAAGCAGGTCACCAAATTTAGCACACACCCACTCGAGGGGAGAAGTAGTAGCTCCACCTTTTAGAAGGAGGAGTTTTGAAGAATTCATAGCATTTAAAAATTACCACAGATGTCATTCTGGATAAACATAAAATTCTCTGGGATAATTTCTATGAGAAAGATTTATTTTTACCATGGCCTGCTTTTCGGAAACTAGGTTGGGAAGATCTTATTAAATTCAGTATTTAGTGAATATTAGTAACTATATATACACAGACATACACACATATATAAATAGACATATAATAATAATATACCCAGAGTAAAGATTCTATCAATAGATAGATGTAGCTATCTGGATACATGTATAAAAGGAACCATGCTAAGTGCTATACAGCATCAAAGTTAGACTCATCTTAGCCCTGCTGCCCTCAAATATCTAGCAAGAGAGATTAAATGGAGATAAAATAAGTATATAAATAACTGTAAGAACAGGATATTGGCAACCTCATGACCTTTGGAGTCAAATATTTGTCATATTCTTGCTCTGCCCCTATCTAGGAGAACTTGGAAATATAACTGACTTAAATAAAGAATAAATAATAAAGACTCGGTATTTGTGTTAGTCAGTATGGGCTAACTTAATGCTACAGTAAAAAAAATCCCCAAATTATAACAAAGATCTGTTTCAGTAAGGATTGGCAGGGGTCCTGCTTCACATTGTCTTCCAAGACTCGGACTGAAGTTGTTAATAGTCACCACAACAGAGGAAAAGAGAAAGCAGCCCATCATAACTGGCTCTTGAAAATTCCACCTGAAAGTGACACATGGCTTTTGCTCACATTTCATTGACTAAAGCAAGCCATGCAAGCATCCCCAACTCCATGTGGCTGAGGAAGTGCAGTCCTCTCATGTATAAGGAAAAATTTTGTAAGGAAAAAACCAACTTGTCAAATCCCAGTGGATACATATTCATTCTAAAGTCCTAAACTGCATCTGTTTCTAGCAAGGCTGACAGCATATGCCAGTGGAACAATTTGGCTTTATCAGGATCATTGCAAAATGAACCAACACCTCTCTTGCCTTGTGCAAGTCATTTTGGGTAATTGCTCTTCAGTTCGTCCTGTGTGCACAGAACACCTAAAAATGAAAAGATTCATTTAGGCAATGACGTGCGAAAAGAATATGTTTAACTTCATGTCTTAACAACCTATGGCAACTCCACTTCTCCTTTAAAAGAAAAAATACCTTACTTTTGAGGAATAACATTTTCTCAAAACGATTTTTTTTTTCTCCCTCACACATCAGGATTTGGTGGCGATTGGAGGGTTCTGACACTTTAATTACAGTGAAAGTACTTGGAGTATACTGAAAAAGAAAGGCTCTTGGCTGGGCACGGTGGCTCACGTCTGTAATCTCAGCACTTAGAGAGGCCAAGGCTGGTGAATCCCTGGGCAACATGGTGAAACCCCATCTACAAAAAATACTAAAAAACATTTAAAAATTTAAAAATAGCCAGGTGTGGTGGCACACACTTGTGGTCCCAGCTATTCAGGAGGCTGAAGCAGGAGAATAGCCTGAGTCCAGAAGGTTGAGGCTGCATTAACTTATGATCGCGCCACTGCACTCCAGCCTGAATGACAGAGCCAGACCCTGACTCATTTTTAAAAAGAGAGAGAGAGAAAAGGCCCTCTTTAAAGGCATTGGCTTCATACTCTTATAGAGACCCTGGAGAGAGTACTGAAATTATTCCAAAGAAACCTGGCCCTAGTTTCAGCCCCGTGAGAACTAGATGGCTCTCAGACACCTCCTCTTTCTGTCTTCTTTACCTCCTCCTGCCCCTACATAATAACAAGGGGAACAGCAACCACACCACCAGCTAGGGAATCATGAACAGATGTGGAGTAATTCAGATATCATTTCACATTATGGTGGCATTTGCCAACATAAAAATTATTACCACTTTTGCTGTAAATTTTCCTGTAAATTTTACAAAATATGCAAAAACTTACATTTCAAGAGCTAAGATAATTTAGGTTTATTAAAAAGTTGAGACCTTGAGATTGAGCCAAATAGAGTATATTTCTTTATTCAGCTTTTAGTTGTGTATGTCTTTTTTTTTTTTTTTTAATCTCCTAGTTTATAATTCATAGGGCAGAGCTGGGCACTACTGGGCTTTGACCACTTAATCCAGCTTTACCCATAGATTTTTTCCTGTGTCTCAGGCAGCAGACACAACTTCTCTAAATCCCAGATTTCTTATCAGAGCATGCAACAATTATGACCTGCCTCAAAAAGTTGACAGAAAAGCATTTCATATCTAGAAAGCACTCTAAAATTCTTCTTAGACATAAACTGTTTCCACTGTCTTTATAGAGCACTATTCCTAAGGAGGCTTTTCTCACTACTCCATCTTCTCATCCACTCTTCGCCTCATCCTACACACATGCATGCATGCACGCGTGTGCGCGCACACACACACACACTTTCTCTTCAGTGCCACAGTGGCATCACACACCACCAAGGCTGTGCTGCCTTGGATCTCACCCAACAGAACCTTCATCAAAGTCATGCCTCTCACGTGAGACAGTTCAAAAGCATCTCTTCTAAAGCTGCTGCTCTCGTCTGTCACATGCAGATAATCTGTCTTTTCACATGGAGACACCATTGTCACAGCTGGGATAAACCAAGTGTATTTGCTAGCCCTTGAGAACCCATGACCATGGCGTGTGAGCTATGAATAACTTTATTATAATAAACGTGGCTTCTTACTTCTGCCCCTGTCCTCAGAAGTAGGAAGCCATATGGAATTTCAGTAGAAATTGTCATCAGAAATCAGTCTCTTTCTGGGTTGTCCTGTCTCCTTCTCTTGGACTCCCCATACCCCATGCTCTTGAAATAAAGCTTGAAGACTAGTTTTGATTTTAAATACCAGCTTCACTGGGGCAAAACCTGACCTTAACACTCCTCTTACACCAGTTGTCCTGCGTATAAATAACGTTGCCCCTATATGTTCAGGCAGTTACTGTTGCAACACGTGATATGGTGCCATACTCCCACCTCATGCAGGGCACGATGCCGTGATCGGCTCCACAGCTCACGTGAAGCTTGTGTCTTCACCCAGCTGGAAGCATCCATGCTGTGGTCTCTAACATACCCTCTAAGTGTTTTACTGTGCAGTTCCATATAGAATACAATGATTTCTCACAATGCCTGCATTACCCACCCTTTCTACAAGTTTGGTAGTTCCTTCCTTACTAGGTCAGGAGCTCCAAGACCCCAGCCCTAAAACAGATTTCACTTCTCTGGGATGTTTCATTTTTCCTCAGCAATTGCAAACATGATCTTGCTGAACAGAGCTGAATTTTTAAGGCTGAGTTTGTGGTGTGGTTCTGATGGCTTCGTGTTAGTTCAAGTCTCTGAGGACCAGTGCCAATAAATGTGAAAGGAACAACAGTAGATTGGTATACTTTTCCATTTCCACCAGGATGAAAAAAGCTGCTATAAATTAAGTCTAACCTTAAATGTATAATCTGTCCTTGGGAGGGAAAAAAAAAAAAGGATATAGCATCTTCAAGCTCTCGGCATCCCTTACGAGAAAAAATTGGTTCTAAGGGTCTCTGATCTTGTGTTTTAGTAAAATAGAACTGCACGGCTGACTGACAGTTCTGATCTAAAGCATTTACGTTTAAGTTTTGATCTCTCTGCTTTTGATTAAAACTAATGAGCTCATTTAATTCAAAATGGGAATCTCTGATAAGAGAAATAAGGTTGATGTGATTGGATTAGAGGGGCAAATTAAACTCTTAGAGCAGAAGTTTGTGCTTATATAGTGTATTAAAAAGCTGTTGGCGTATTATGGCGTGTTAGATGATGAGAAAAATTTCATAGTAATTCATATTTAATCAGAAGAAATGAAAGTACTAAATATAACATGGCTCTGCTTTTCCCTCGAGTGATAAAAAGCTGTACATTTAAAATGACATCAGATTCATGCTCTCTAAAACAAAAAAAAAAAAAAGAGGAAAACCTTAAGAGAGACACATAAGAAAGGGACACTTGTCAGTGATTCCAATACCCCAGAATAGAAATGCCATAAAAATAGGAAAACATAGTCATGTTAAGATAAAAACGATATAAGAAAAGCCCCAGACCACAGACAGCAAGTTTTCTGTTATTACAGTAACTCTCATTCATTCTTCTTTCATCTGAGCATCAAGTTTAATATGAAAGAGATTACTCACCCTTAGAAATACATGGAATGCATTTCATAACTTAAAATTTAAAACTTGTTTTGCCCATTTTTTCTATTGTTAATAACTGTTTTCACATATACTTAATTCTTAAATCTCTTTGTTATACATATTTCTTTACCCCTACTCCAGAGAAAATTAGCGTTAGCATAGGGCTACTCAAATCCTGTTTCTTGGACAATTGTTTTTTAACTTTTGAATAAGAAAAACTTTAAAATAGTATTTAAAAAGAGTACAAATTAGAGTATTTATTAGACTTAAAAACCCCAAAATTAATTTCTTTGCCAGAAAACACTTAAGTTTATAAAATACCTTGGAAGCTTGTTTTTAAAGAAAATAGATTTTTACATTGCCTTCTGACCTGTTTGCATAAAGGTGTTTTTACATCAGCAAGACTGCAAACCACCATTTTAAGTTGCATAAGCAAAAACATTCTACTTAGTGTAAAAGCTTATAAAAGGAAAGAGTGACTATCTTGTTTAAGAGAGGAAACCATTGTTTCCTCATATCAGAAGGAGAGAAGTGAAAAAACAGACTGTTTTATTTTCGGGGGGTTGGGGTTGAAAGCTGCTCTTAAGTGACAGGAATGGAAAGTTGATATCGTGAGTGGTTTTTGTTTCTGTCTACACATCCCATTCTTACCCCTCCATGTCTTATTTATGCTTCTTACTCCCCATGATGAAGAAAACCAGCTCCGAGGGGTGAGGACACTGGTCAGGACATGACTCTCCAGTTTTGAGAGTGAATCCTGAACTCCCAGTAGGCAAATGGCACAAGAATGGATTCTCGGGGAGAACAAAGAGCAAGCCTTCCTTACCCTTTATCAGAAGCATCTCTCCCTGTACCTTGGTTGACCTCATAAATCTACGGGTCCTTGTTTTTCATGACAGTTCTCTCCATGTGCACCAGCCCAGCCTCAAGTAAACTGCACTTACTTACGACTAGACCCCACTTAGGCAGCTGCTGCAAGTGAAAAGGCCTGAAAAGCTCTTGTTAGAAACTGGAATGAGGTTACTCTAGATACATTAATTTTTCTTTTTTATTTTCTGCAAAGTAAACATTTTCTAAATGAGGTAAATTGATTACTACTGCTCTTAGCACCCATCAGTCATTTATTTTTAGTGAACTCAAGGATTGCACCTGAGCTGTAGCTGTGAGGGGCTGTGTAAAGATCTAAATCATGTGTGTCTGTATTTTTGTATTCCTCAGTGGAGTCAACCAGCCCCAGTCTGCTAACCACTGACAACACTCTTGAGCGTTCCTTTTTCATCCGAATGAAATCTACTCTGACCAAACGCGGTGTGCACATCAAATCATCAGGATATAAGGTAAGCTGGTTCCGGGAGGGGAGACATTGCTGTCTCAGGCCAGTCCTAGGTATTTTGCATTGAATTTTCCAGCTGCTTTAGGTCCATATAATGAACACACGTGATCTTGAGGAGCCCATAGGATTCCTAGTCATCTTCCTGACTCAAGGCAGGAGCTTCTTTACACCTCTCCTTCTCATTTCAGATGTTACTGGTGCACTAAAAGCCCCAATATAGTGTCTTTTCTTAAAACATTGATTAAAAATATGCCAAGTGCTTCAGCACCTGCTGGAAATTCACTTTAATGGAGAAGGTGAGCCAATTTCATATCAGTCCTTAAGATGAGTGCTCTAGAACTGCTACTTAGGCAAGTTCCACTTCTCTCGCTTTCCCCTTCAAATTCTCCCTTTCTCTTTAGAGAAAGGCTGTCCGTTTATAATAACATCTTAGCCACCGAGATTTATACACATAGACGAGAAAATCAGGTGGGATATTAGAAACCTGAATTTTGAAACTGTATTTATGGAATATGCAGTCACACCTTAGCATTCATAGAATACTCAATATACTTAAGTTCCTCACAAGCAAATACCAAGTCCACAGTCCAACTCTACATTATCATCATTTTAAGGTTAAGGATATAAAAGCCTTCTAATCTCAGGAAATTCCAATGTTTCAGTTACTATAGCAACATAAATTAAGACCTATGAAATTCATGAAATGCCTTTGGCAACCTGAATCTTATCAATTCTACAACACACTAACCAATCTCAAACAATATTGATTATCTGTGGGAAGGCAAACAGAAATGGCATGTGCCATCAATGTGGGCAGCCGTTGTGACCTTCCCCCGCTTTAGAATTTAGAACTTCTGATAGTTCAGTTCTTTAAGGTGACTGTTGTGTTATCGGGGATGGTAACAGCCAGTATCATTAGGTCTTCAAAACCTTACCTAAGCCATCAGGAGACTAGCCAGCTGTATAAAAGTCAGAGTCGGGCACTCTCTTTGATATTAATTCTTCAGAAAAACAAGAGAGGTGGGGAAGCAGATCCTTCCAAGAACGACCTTTAGCTGAGCTGTCTTGGAGTCTAAAAGGCACAAGTGGAGTATCCTTAACCTTTAGCAGGTGCGATGCAGAGAAGAGCCAAGTGGGCAGCTCCACCTGCTGTAGCCCTACCCGATAGAGGCTTCTTACAAAGGAATGCATTGAGGGAAAGAAAACAGACCCTATCCTTAGGACCATTTTCTATTGCCCTGCCTTGCTGCATTCATTAGTTTGGAATTCTATAAGCAGACCACAGATGTTGAGATTCTTGTTATTCTAATGCTAGAAAGACACATTCTTTGCATTTCAGATTTTAGGAACCATGGGGCTTCCTTTCTAACTGTTTCCTGTCTCTCAGCATTCTTTCTTCACCTTTATTCATTTTTACTGGTTTGGAGGGGGCACATCCCAGGAGGGAAGAAGGGTGAGAGGAGTGATATATAGTTTCAGAAAGCAATGTTAAGTATAATTCAATATTGTTTGATAATTTAACGTTGATTAAAATTTTTTTCATACGATAAACTAGAGATCAGAAAGTAATGATGGCTAAAATTAATAACAGCCAGTATTTAGGAACACTGCAATATGCGGGGCATGAGATAGTTCACCTGTGTAAGCTCTTACAACGTTCCTATTTTTGTTTCCATTTTACACACAAACTAAGGATAGAAAACTAATTAGCATTCTCAATGTCACATGTTGAAGGAGCAGAGCCAGAGTTTGAACCTGGGGAATCCAGCTGCATACCACATGCACTTCACCACTAGGCTATACTACTATTCAGACAGCAAAGAAAGGTAGTGTGAGGGGGGCGGCTGATGAGGGCAGGAAGCCACTTTAAATAGGAAGATCACAAAAGGTCACGCTGAGGAGGTGGGATGTCACCTGTGAGCAGTGAATGAGAAGGGACCATCAGGCAAACAAATGGAAGAAAGATATTTCTGAAGCCACTTGGGCTTAGGATTAAAGATGCCTTGCAGTAAGAATGGGCCTTCAAGAAACAAAAGACTTAAAAGTGCAACCTTGAACATCCAAGATTGGAAAAGATTTAGGAGCTATTCCAGTTCCCATCAAATCATGTAATGTTAAAGTGACCATACTCCCCTGACACACCCTATCAGCAGGTCTTTCTCAAGATACCATGGGAGTCTCCAGCTGATGCCCTACTCTCCTCCCCAGAACTACTACCAACAAAAGTTGATTCATCCTCTGTTCCCCAGTAAGATGAATCATCCAGCAGATCCAGCTCTTTCCCTCCTCCTCCTCCTCTGCAGTGAACTTCCCTCATTAATTAACCTTGTCTGAAAGTTAGTGGAAGAGCTGACGAGAGCCCGTGGCATGACACAGCTGAATAACATCCCTATTTATCTGTTCATTCTCAGTAAGTAAATCTAGCAGCTTATAAAACATTCCAATAAAACTGGTAATCACCCCACCACCGCACAATAAACACAAATAAAAAGAAACAGTGATGATCATTTCTCTGTACTCCCAATATTCCCCCTAATTTATTACCATTATATGCATCTTTTCCCATAGTTAAAGATCCTAAGGTGTCAAACTTTGCTCACTGCAGGTCACTATATTCTGTCCATTTTTCCTGTGATCTTGGCACATGGACCTTTCTAACTTTCTCCATCACTTTATCTGTTGTTGTTGTCATAGGAACAAAAGTACCACTTAACTGAACATTGACTCTGTGGCAGCCCCTGTGCCACATGCTTTACATTTGTTTAATCCACACAACAGGATTATTTAAAATCCTTCTCTATGCCAGGCATTGTCCAAATGTTATATTCTATTATTATGCCCATTTTGCAGGTGATGAAACTGAGGTCTTAATAGGTGAAATACTTTGCCCATGTTCATACAGCCCTTAAGTAGCTACTGAAGCACCAGGATCAAATCCTCCAAGGCTGTCCCCTTAGCCCCTCTGCTTCACTGCTTAAAGGATTAAGTTCAAAGAATGGCTCAGCATGAGCTGACCTCAACATATGAAAAAGTAATTAACTTAAATTTTTAAAAGAAAAACTTATTGCCTGATTAAGACCTTCCCTCTGGGGCTCACCGTATCCCACTGCACTAGTGTATCGGTGCTTGGTGATTCCAATGTGCCCAAGGAGTTATGGAGATTTACTTCTTTTCTAGGACTCCATGCCTACTCACATTCCCCATCACCAAGAGTTCTAGCCAAAGAAATACCAATCTGCATCTGCTAATGTGAGTTGCTGTTGCAGAGTTTGCCACACCCCATTCCTCAGGAAAGTGCCCTCTCTCCAATGAAGTTTCCCAAATATGAGCTGACATCCAATTGTTTCTGTCTTCACTTGCTTTGAAATCCACAGTAGCATGTTATCTGGACCAGCCACTTTTTATGCCCCAGGGGCTTCCCTGTTGTTTAGGCCTCACTGTTAGTCACATAGCATAGCGCAGCTCTCATTTAAATTGCATTGCACATAGATTCTGCCTTCTTGATTAGGTCTATGTCTGGGGGAACTTGCTAGGTATAGCACATGGGGTAAAAGAAGATATGTAATCAGGGAAATTAGAGAAGGGAAGACTAATTGGGTCGCCTCCTTAGCTCCCGTCTTTGGAGGATAGTTTCCTTTGGCATGGGACTTTCAGTTTTCTAATCTCTTCTTAAATGCCCACCAGCTCCACTGTCATTTCTGAAGTATTTATCCACACACATTATGATGTCCTCATTCTAATGGCACAGTAGACAGCCTAGACTGGCAAACATAGGCAAAAAGAGAAAATCTATCATGTTTACATAATGCTCAGAGTGTCTTCAAACTCTTCACAGTGGTGAAATCTTCAAATACTGGAGTTACTGCTATGATGTATGCAAACATATTACTAAGGGAGGGAGAATGCAAGAACTCAAGGTCCTTAAAAATAGTCCCCCATCTGGGATGATTTGGGCATGGATTTGCCTGTAGCTAAGTATTAAGCTAAATGACTTCTGAAATCCTACCCAGCCTCCTTTATGACATAAAGTTTCACTAGTTTATTAGGATCACTGATATACTCTAGCTTTAAGAATATCTGCATCTAAACATGAAGTAACAAAATTAACGAGAAGGTGCTAATTAGCTAAAGAAAATTATTTTGCCTTCTCTAAGCCCAAACATAGGTGTCTTTTAAATTAGAAACTTTTGTTACTAAAACTTCATAGTTGCATATGCTCTGTGGAAGAAGGTACACATGAAATTTTAACAGATTTGTTTTATTTGGGGTATCATAGAGCCCTTTAAAGATATGATAAAATCTATAGAGCCTCTCCCAAGGTAAATTCATTTTGCATCATTTTATCCGTTGATTCCAGGTTACAAAACCCTATTTAACAGTATGATATCTTCAGCACTTATTAAGAAACCAAGTTAGTGCATCTTCCAGAACATATTCCATCAGTATCACAATAGCCCTTTCCCTTCCTCCTCATTTCTCCCTCCCATTTATCCATCCAGTGTTGACACATATTGAAGTCCTATGCCTTTCTGCCACACTTTCACCTGGAAAACTCTTACTCAACCAGTATGGGCCCATTCAAATATCACTTATTTTTTCTTTTTCCCTAATGCATATAAGTAAAATTATCCCTTCTCTTCTATGCTAAAATAGCATTTTAAGATTTTACTTACATTCTCTGTGCCTCATTTTCTTACCTGTAAAAGGAAGCTATTAATAGTACCTAAACCAAAGATTTTTCCTACAGATAAAGTGAGATAACACAAGCTCAGCTAGGCATCTTTTCTCCACTGTATGATGTACTTTCATATAATTTCATCTGAACTTCACAATAATTATTTTAGGTAATTACCTGTTTCCTCAGTTTTGAAGATAAGTAAAATGGAGACATAGAAATACAGATTGACTTGTCTAAGTCAGATAAATGATAAATGGCAAGACTGAGAAGTATCCAGATCTTCTGATTTCAAATGCCTTCTAATGTCCAATACCCAACATTGGATACTGGGTACTTTGTTATCCTATTTTCTTCCCTCAGCACCTAGCACAGTATGCTGCACGTAGTTGTCACTCAATAAATGTTGATTTAAGTGAATTGCCTGCTCTCTTTCCTTCTAAGATACCAGTGAAAAATGTTGACAGCACCAAGCCCTATGGCATACCACTAGAGATCCTGCTAGTTGACATCAGTATCTTTTACATGTGACTGTTGGAATAGCTATGAACTCAAAACGATTGTACCATGATCTGGCTCACATTTCTCCATCTTGCCTACAAGGATATTGCACATCTTTATCGGTGCTTTACTAAAATTGATACATACTGGATCCATAGTGTTCCCTTTAGCCATCAGTTGAAGATTCCATTCAGAAAATGAGAAATGAGTCATGTTAGCATCACTTATTTATCATGACTTCATGCTAGCCTCTGCTGATCACAATTTTTTATTAAATTATCTTTGAAGAATTTTTTTTCTGGATATAAACATGTTGGGGCTCTCTCTTTCTGAAAATTAGGATAATACTTGCCAATATCCTGTCTTCTGGAAAAACTACATGATTTCTCAGAGATTGCTAAGAATATGTGACATATTATAATAAGAATGCTGATTCTTGTGGAGTTTTAATCATACCAGGAAAAGTATAGCCTGGAGGTATGCCCAGCACTAATGTGGGGAGCAATGTGGTAGTGGTCCTTCTCTGGAGATTTCTAAGACCATACATTAAACCCATTAGTTAGGAGTCTCCTCCTCCTCCCAGACAAGTGTGGATGGACTAGATGCCACCTGGATGTTTCTTCTTTATCTGAGATTCAGAGATGTTCCAGATGTCCAGACATACCAATGCTTCTCCTGAAGCCTTTTGCTTCAGCTTTGTGTTGTCTTGAAATGATGACTACAGCATTCCAAGTTGTGCAAAATGTAACTGTCTTGTCAAATCAATAGATGAATTTTCAGAGACCAAAAATTCTGTCAACCCATTCAGGGTTTCTAAGGCTATGCATTTATTGCCTTTCAATCAACCCAGACACCCAGGATAAATTGAAGGAGAAAAAATTTCCAGGGTGGAACTTACAGGCAGAGGTTATCCTGATGAAAAATGCTAATAGAGGAGAGAACCAATAAAATCAAATTTTTAAAATCCTATTACCTCGTTTTAGTCTCTGCCCACCTCTGAACAATTGTCCATTACAACGTGGTTTCCAGTGTCATTTTAAATACAGCCAACATTGTTTCTGATCTTAAAGAATTTATTTCCCATTACCAAGGCACGATAGTAGTTCCAGCTTGGGGTATGTCATTTCTGCTGGGACTAATCAGCTAGCTATTTTACCAACTAGAGGCATAATCACTAGCCATTCTGGGAAGTGTCTTTAAATTCTAAGTATGTCAGTGACTGCAGCCCAAGTATGTTGCTAACTTACAGATCCTTCGTTTTGCACTGCAGAGATTTAAGGAAGCAGGTAGGGGAGTTAACAGTATCTTTTCTCTGACTAATGCTGCGTCTTTTCAGATCAGTTTTCTGAGCCTTTGCTAGCTAAGAATAACAAAAGTGATGATCACTTTGAAAATGCCATTGTTGATGAAAAAATTAACAAACTTTCCTATCTATAATGTCTTTTAACCAACTAATGCCCCTAAAAGTTATTGTTAATGCCTCTGTAAATACCTTCTCAACCTAATAGATTTATTTATATAATTATCACTATTATGAGACTTTGGCCTATTACAATTAGTTGTAAAACAGACCTAAGAACTAAAACACAAACACAAGCACAAGTCATTTTTCTTCAGGTCTTGTACTCTTTAACATACCGAGATGTCCTAACAATAGCTGCAGAGACCCCAAATTTCTGTTTCACTAAAGTAATCTCTTGACCTGGTAGTCTGAAATAGCAGTTACTAAACTCTTTACAGACATCAAAGGTTTCCAGATACAGGCATATATCTTGGAGATACTGCACGTTTGGTTCCAACCATGGCAATAAAGCAAACGTGGGAATAAATGAGTCACGTGAATTTTTTGGTTTCCCAGTGCAGATAATAGTTAGGTTTATACTGTTGTCTATTAAGTGTACAATAGCATTATTTCTAAAAAGGAATGTGCATATCTTAATTTAACAGTAATTTGTTGCTAAGAAATGCTAACAATCATCTGAGCCTTCAGTGAAGTTTTTGCTGGTAGAGGGTCTTGGCTCCATGTGAATGGCTGCTGACTGATCAGGATGGTGGTTGCTGAAGGTTGGGATGGCTGTGGCAAGTTTTAAAAATAAGACAACAATGAAGTTTGCCACATAGATTGACTCTCCCTTTCATGAAGATTTCTCTGTCACATGCAATGATGTTTGATAATATTTTTCTTACAGTAGAACTTTCAAAACTGAAGTCAATCTTTTCAAACCCTTATCAATTAAGTTTATAGAATATTCTAAATCCTTTGTTATTTCAACAATGGCCACAGCATCTTCACCAACAGCAAGTTCCATCTCAAGAAACCACTCTCTTTGTTCACCCATAAGCAGCAGCTACTCATCCATTTAAGTTTCGTCACGAGACTAGAGCAATTCAGTCACATCCTCATACTCTACTTCTGATTCTAGTTCTCCCGCCATTTCCACCATATATGCAGTTATTCCCTCCACTGAAGTCTTGAGCATCTCAAAGTCATCCATGAGGGTTAGAATACACTTCTTTCAAACTAATGTTCATGTTGATATTTTGACTTCTTCTCATGAATCACAAATGTTCTTAATGGCATTTTGAATGGTGAATTCCTTCCAGAAGGTTTTCAATTTTCTTTGCCCAGATTCATTAGAGGAAGCACTACTTATGGCAGCTACAGCCTTACAAAACATGGTTCCTAAATAATAAGACTTGAAAGCCAAAATTACTCTCTAATCTATGGGTTGCAGTATGGATATTGTGTTAGCAGGCATGAAAACAACACTGACCCCCCTGTATGTTGCCATCAGAGTTCTTGGATGACTAGGTGCATTGTCAGTGAACAGTAATATTTTGAAAGGAGTATTTTTTTCTGAGCAGTAGGTCTCAACAGTGGGCTTAAAATATTCAGTAAACCATGCTAATATACAGATGTGCTGTCATCCAGGTTTTATTGTTCCATTTCTAAAGCATAGACAGAGTAGATTTAGCATAATTCTTAAAAGCGTAATTCTTAAGAGCCCTAGGATTTCCAGAATAAGTGAGCATTGGCTTCAACTTAAAGTCAGCAGCTTCATTAGCTCCTCACAAGAAAATCCACCTGTCCTTTAAAGCCAGACATTGATGACTTCTCTCTAGCTATGAAAATCCTAGATGGCATCTTCTTCCAACAGAAGGCTGTTTTGTATCCATTAACAATCTGTTGTTTAATGTAGCCACCTTCATCAGTGATCTTAGCTAGATCTTCTGAAGAATTTGCTGCAGCTTCTACACCAGCACTTGCTGTTTCATCTTGCACTTTTATGTTATGGAGATGGCTTCTTTCCTCAAACTTCATGAATCAACCTCTGCTAGCTTCCACTGTTTCTTCTGCAACTTCTTCATCTCTCTCAGCCTTTGTAGAATTAAAGAGAGATTGAACTAAAGGTCTTGCTCTGGATTAGGCTTTGGCATTATGGCTGGTTTGGTCTTCTATCCAGAACACTAGAACTTTCTCCATAACAG
This sequence comes from Rhinopithecus roxellana, assembly GCF_007565055.1. NCBI lineage: Eukaryota > Metazoa > Chordata > Mammalia > Primates > Cercopithecidae > Rhinopithecus > Rhinopithecus roxellana. The sequence goes on along the minus strand of NC_044553.1, from coordinate 49,953,160 downwards.
CAGTAAAGTTGTTTTACTTTCTTATCATTTGTGTGTTCACTAGAGTAGCACTTTTATTTTCTTTCAAGAACTTTTCCATTGCATTCACAAGTTGGCTAACTGGCACCAAGAGGCTTTTGGCCAATCTCAGCTTTCATTATGCCTTCCTCACTAAGCTTCATCATTTCTAGCTTTTGATTTAAAGTTAGAGATGTGCAACTCTTCCTTTCACATGAACACTTAAAGGCCATGCTAGGGTTATTAATTAGCCTAATTTCAATATTGTTGTGTCACAGGGAATAAGGAGGCCTGAAGAGTGGGAGAGAGACTGGGGACAGCTGGTCACTGGAGCAGTCAGAACACACACAGCATTTATCAATTAAGTTCACCTCTTATTTGAACCATGATTCGTGTCACCCCAAAATAATTATAATAGTAATATCAAAGATCACTGAGCACAGACCACTACAACAGGTATAATAATAATACAACAGGCATGGTGGTTCACACCTGTAATCCCAGCATTCTGGGAGGCGAAGGTGGGAGGATCGCTTGAACTCAGGAGTTCGAGACTAGCCTGAGCAACATGGCGAAACCCTGTCTACCAAAAATACAAAAAAATTAGCCAGGCATAGTGGTACTTGCCTGTGGTCTCAGCTACTCAGGAGGCTTAAGTGGGAGGACTGCTTGAGCCCAGGAGGCAGAGGTTGCGGTGAGCTGAGATTACACCACTGTACTCCAGCCTGGGCAACAGAGTGAGACCCCATCCCAAAAAAACAAATAATAATAATAATAATGAAGTTTGAAATGTTGTAAGAGTTACCAAAATGTGATGCAGAGATGAAGTGAGCACATGCTATTGGAAAAATGGCAGCAATGAACTTGTTTGAAGCAGGATTGCCACAAACCTTCAATTTGTATAAAGCACAGTATCTAGACCATGTGCAGTGGCTCATACCTGTAATCCCAGCACTTTGGGAGGCTGAGGCAAGAGGACTGCTTGAGCCCAGGCATTCAAGACCAGCCTGGGCAACACAGCAAGACCCCCTCTCTACAAAAATACAAAAATAAAAATATTTAGCCAGGCATGGTGGCACACTCCTATATTCCTAGCTACTTAAGAGGCTGAGGCAGTAGGATCGCTCAAGCCCAGGAGTTCGAGGCTGCAGTAAGCCATGACCGTGCCACTGCACTCCAGCCTGGGTGACAGAGCCAGACCGGAGAAGAACCACAGTATCTAGAAAGTGCAATCATGTGAAACACAATGAAACAGAAAACAAGGAATGTATGTTACCATTTGACCTTTATTACCTCAAAATTACTCTACTGAAGAGTGACAACCAGAGCAGCTGTGACATCAGACAGCTGAGGATTTGGACTTATTCCTGCATTCCTGGGTCTGTGAATTTTATTTAACTTCTTTAAGCGTCTGGATTTTTTCTTGTAAAACGAGAGTACCAATACAACCGTCTTCATAAGGCTATTGTGAAATAAAATGAGATGCAGGTAAAGTGCTTACCACAATGCCTGGCCCATAGTGAACACATACAATCCATGTCTACATGTGAAATTTCATGTATGGAGGTGAATCTAGACTATACAAAACCTTAATTTCGACACCTCTGCAGATGCACCTGTACCTATGAAAAATAGTAATTCATCAGTAATATTTCAGATTATCTCCTGGAAGTTATATGAGCTCTAGAATAATAAATGATTTCTTCCAAATATAGAAAATGCATTTATTTCTGGGAAATTTCTTCTTGCTTAAGTGTCCTGAATATTGATTTGATTATAAGGGACAAAATATGACTGAAATACGTCATCTGTTCCTTTAACAAAAGAAGCACATACCAAATGGTTTTCTTTGGAATTGATTTAGCATCATGGGAAGACTAATACAGCCCTTAATGCAAGAAATGAAGTAGGGAAAAGACCAATATGAGGTTGTTGATCTCTGGAATAAATGGAGCTTCTAAGCCTCCTATATAGCCCATAAGTCTCCATGGTTTGATTAGACCATCTATATCCCAGAAACTGAACCTGCGGGGAAGGCAAACTGCCCCTGTGGCTTGAACCCTGCTGCACCCGAGACATACTATGTGACATTCCTTAGGGGATTCTATCAACTCATATCACCTCATTCTTTTTTGCTTTTTTTTTTTTTTTTTTTTTGAGATGGAATCTTTCTCTGTTGCCCAGGCTGGAGTGCAGTGGCACAATCTCGGCTCACTGCAACCTCTGCTTCCTGGGTTCAAATGATTCTCCTGCCTCAGCCTCCTGAGTAGCTGGGATTACAGGCACCCGCCACCATGCCCGGCTAATTTTTGTATTTTTAGTGGAGACGGGGTTTCACCATGTTTGCCAGGCTGGTCTCGAACTCCTGACTCCATGATCTGCCCACCTCGGCCTCCCAAAGTGCTAAGATTACAGACGTGAACCACAGCTCCCGGCCCTCTACCCCCTCATTCTAAGTAAAAGAAGACAGCCAGGATTCTGGAGCTGATAGCTCCATCATAGTGACTTTCCAGGGGACAAGGGACCAATTTTATCTGTCCCATCCCTCTAGGGATGCCCCTCATCCCACCATCAAATGAAAAGAATGACCTCATCACAACATGATTTGAGTAATAAGACTCTGATTTAGACAAAAGAATCATCTGTGTAATCAAATTCTCAATCCTCTGTAGTTACATCTAGGGAAGAAGCTTTGGGCTGCTGCCTGGGTGGGTGTATGTCTTATTGGAACTACCAGTGAGCAATTGATATCTCTAAGTGGCTATGTTGGAAACATCACCTTTGGCTCATAGTTGGGCAACTGTCTACGGAGATAACCCAAATAAGTTATCCCTTGACTTATAGCAGCATTTACATCTCCCTTCTACCAGGGCTTTCCCATCTGCTTTTAATTCTCTCTAAAGTATATATTGTCCTGATATATTCCCATGGGTCATACCTGCATTTCACTTCGATTTCTGCTTAAACATCACTTTCCTCACCTCCCCATCTACAATATATCAAGTGTTCCTTCTGCACGCCATCATCTGCTTTATCCTGCTCCTTACTGTTCTTCCTCACACTTAACACAACCTGACACTATTTTATACATGTATTTGTATGTAGTTCTCCTCCCCTACTACAGTATAACAGGAAATTCCTATAACAGTTTCAGGCACACAGTAGAAATTCAATATAAACATTTGTTTTTTAAAAAATGAATGAATTTATAAATATTTGACATCATTTGTACTAAGCCAGGACATATTTCTTCCTTGGGTCATTGTTCTACATCTTCCTTCAGTTAGTGTTCTAGTCCCTTTAAAAGAAATTTAGAGATGAGAATATGTAGCCAGTGGAATTATACAAGTGTTTTTAGTATTGGGGCCCTGGTGATAAGGGTAAGATGATACTATAACTTTTCTGTTTAAAAAGCCTACACTAATGGGTGACACATACTATGACATATTTTTTATGCTATCATATTCAGTTTTTTAAAAATCAATGTGTTTAACTTGTACCCCACTTGTACCCAATTCTAGGGGCTAGAGCTCTGGAAGTACAATCAAGAGATACTTGATTATTACTTGGTAGTTTTGAATATATTTAACAGTCCTCAACAGCCCCTTATCAAATGTCCTTCAAACTCATGATTCCTTGTAGAAGTCATGAAAAACAGAGTGCCTTAATAGGGGAACACCTGGTGGGGAGAGTCAGAACATTTCATCCCACTACCAGCAACTTTGCTTCTTACTTGCTCTGCAGTGTCGGACAAACAGCCTGATTATCCTGGGCCTCTATTTCCTTGATGAAAACAAAGCAAACAATTGACTTTGATGTCATTGATGGTTGGTTGACAGTACCTGCCTTTGAGCTCCACTCTGTGCATTAGTGCTTTAGCCCCTTTGGGACATTCTGGGTAAAACGGAATAGAGGACTGGCCTACCCAGGAGCAGCCCCTGATTTCTGGGAAGAGGGAAATTCAAGTTTGCGCAGAAGTTCTCACAGGGTCAGAGTCACCAAGAACTGTCATATTGCCTCGTGGTCAAGGCTAGTTTGAGAATCTGAAATATTCTAGGAAACATTTAACCAAATGAATGCCGCCAGGGGAAAGAGGTCTGGGAAGGATGTTGTAATTTTTAGGGAGGGGTCAGTGAACTTTTGTACCTTGTTCTTAGACTATGGATGGACTAAAACCAACCAGTCTCAGAAATTAATCTAGATCCTCAACTGAAGACAAAAAATAATGATGATTAGAGAGAAATACTCCTTTGCCTTACTCCATAAACAGTGGCAAATTTCTTTTCCTCACTAACTTTAAACACAATATATACTCACCCCTCTGATTATACCAAATAATACACAGCATCATGTTCTTTTTAAATTTATCTATCTTCTTCTTTAATTATTTGCAGTTGGCTTATTGGTGAATACCTATGCCGCTGTCATCTGAAATGGGTGTACGTTTCCAGTTTTAGGGACTTGAAATGTTTAACCTGCCTATTATAGCCCCATAGGCAGTTGAGTCTTGGGTAAATGCTCTTCTATGATGAGTGGAATTAACAATATTATAATTGTCAAACTCCTCAAAGAAAAATATCATAATAGGAATGTAAAATATTCTTGAATTTATGAATTACTATCTTCTCTATGAAATGTGGCTTTTCTTTATACTGAAATGATACAGAGAGTGATGCAATTCGCCCAACAACTCGTAGTGGCCAGATCCCAAGCCCCTTGGCAGAGCAGAGGGATGTTAAGCTCTGTGGATTTGATCTCTAGGACACAAAGGTGGCAGTGCCTAGCACCTCCAGGTTCTCATGCACTCCGAGAACCCTAAAGTAGACACAGATTGATGCAGAGCACTCAGTAAGTAAAAAAGGGAGTGAAGCCCAGAACCAACACACCATACCATCACTGTCCCACAGAGTGCTGACAGATTGCAAAGCCTAGAAAGGCCACTGTCCAATCTTCCTCCCCACACAATGCTCCTCTTCTTGGGAAAAACATCAGTGGAGATGTGTCACAAGAGTCCATAGGACATTTTGGCCCCCAAAGAATCTTTTCTCTCTTGCATTCATAAATCACACGTCCTAATCATGCCATCCAGTCCTAAAAATTTTTTAAGGATGGTACTCTGCTAGTGAAAATTCATAGACACCTGCTCTTGATTTACTTCCTGCTTAGAAAAAAATTTACACAGCTGTGATATGGCAGAGTGACTCCGTTCAAAGTACCAAACAGTGAGGCTTTGTCAAGAAGGGATATGTTGGATGCTTGGGCTATGATGATTTCAGCTATTCATTTTTTTTTTTACAGCATCATTAGTACTCTGTCATTCTAATAATAATAATTCCCTTTTGACATCATGGAGGTAAGAAGAAATCATCACTGACATCAAAAATGAGGTGATATTTCAGCAGTATTATTTCACCGGAGATAAAATGGAGAGCTTTATTACTCCCCATGCCTTTAAAGAAAGCTGAACAAGGCATATGCTGACCCTAGAGCTCGTCTACTTCAGCTCCTTCCAGACTGATATGAAATAACTAATTTTAAGTATTCCAACTAGAGTTTTGGAATGTCTTTTTTCCCCAAAGCTTTATTTACATCTACATAATGGAAAGTTTTTTGAAAACACGCTTTCTCAGTTTGTAACAACCTGAGAAAACAAAAGAGAAGTCTAGTGTAACCAAGAATGATCTATAACTTTCATTCTTCAACATCACCCTTTGTTCACAGTATTTAGGAATTGATTTCACTCAATCATGTGGTCAATACTGATTGTGTACCTGTTGTGTATTATATACTGTACTGGGTGCTGGGAAGACAAAGATGGATAAAACAGAGTCCTTGATCCAGAGAGTAGAGTCTAGACTTATGCAGGCACACAAAGAAGAGATAATGTGATATATGTGCTATAATAGAGGTATGTTCCAAGGGCAATGGGATAAAGCAAATGATTCTATCTGGTGTAAAAAGAGAGGATCTCAAAGACAGCATCATGTTAGCCAGCTCTTAAGGGATAGGCTCACCTATAAAGATAAGAAGGAAGGGAACTCTAAACAGAGGGAATGGCATCAGTAAAGAGATGAAGGCATCAAGTGTAGTGAGCAGAAGGAAATCTGGGTATCAGGACTAAAGATATGTAAGCTGAACTGGCATATGTAGACAAGAGTAGGAACCTTCACATGGTATAATGCCAGCCCCATAGACTAATCAATGTTTGGGGTCACAAGGATGAAGATGAAGAGTGTTTCATGTCAACAAAATTTTTTGGAATCATTGTAAGAGAAAGAGCATTATTTTCTGACAAGGAGAACATGAAGGCTGTTCTCAGCCTATTAGGTAAGAGAGTAAGTATATAGATTTAAATAAGTTATTAAATCATCCTTTTGGAATTTTTTCCATTCATTTTTCCTTCTACCATTCTGCCAACACGAGTGCAGGGACTTTTTCCCCTTAATCTCAAATTGCTCATATAAATAGACATTGGGAGGAGAGGAGTATGATCCTAGAACCAGTAACTCAAGGGAAAAAAAACTAAGATCTGTATGCACTGAAAGCTGGCATTGCAAAATGCATCAGAGATATGAAGCACTGCATAGACCTCAATAACTTAGCACTTGGTCTACACACCATTAGGTATCTAGATTATTGGAAATATCTCTGTATTTGGTAAAATACAAACAAAAGCTACATTTCAAGCAGCCTATGGTTTCCCTTGAATATACCATTTAGTAAAACCCTTGACCTTTCAAGATGATAACTGTCTGTCATTAGAAAAATATTGTTCTTCAACTCACTTAATTCTGATTTTGGTTGGCTATTCAGAATTTCTACTAATTATAGTAACCTTTGTAAACAGTGTTGTCTGAGTACCCGATCTCTTTGTCCCAGTAAGATGTGTGCATGTCACATCAGTTACAACTGATCTGCAATTAAAACAACAGTTCTCAAGTGTAACTGATGACATAAAATATGAGTTTCACAACCATGCAAATATTCAATGTTATAAGTGTTTTTTAAAAAAATCAAATACAGTACATGACTACTAGATTTTCAATAGGAGCAAATTTTTACCCCTTTGTCTCCCTCTCCCCAAAAAATAAACCTTTATATTCCTGGATTGAATTATTACTTTTTAAAAAACATAATTTTCACAAAGAAAACAAAGAAAACCTCTCCCTTTCTAAATATTTTTGCAGCATCTGCATAGGCTTTACCTTTCTATAAAATATAATATGATGTGGGGAGGGGGGAGGGATAGCATTAGGATATATACCTAATGTAAATGACAAGTTAATGGGTGCAGCACAGCAACATGGCACATGTATACATATGTAACAAACCTGCATGTTGTGCACATGTACCCTAGAACTGAAAGTATATTTTAAAAAAATATATATATATATGTATATGTAATATGAAACTTTGGTGCTTTGTATTGCAGATCATGAGCTGAATTGCTTTCAGCTGCTTGATTTTATTGTTTTCTTTCTCAAACATCTTTTTCTTCTCCGGATAACCAGTGCTCTCAACAGCTCTCAAATGCGCCTACTTCTGCCACCACAAAGCTAGTGTAACCCCATGGAGTCCACTCCCAAGCCATGCAAGAGCCATTTAACAGTAGATATTTTTGTTTAAGTCAGATCTCAGGATAGAAGGGGACATCATCCCCAGTTGACTCTTGGCTCTTTTTCATATGCAGAAGCTAAAAAAGAGAACTGGACCAAGTTGGGTTTGGGTGTTTGTTTGGGCTTTTTGCATGTACTAAAGCAACACAGAGCTGATGCACAATAAACAAACATGCATTATGGGTTGTTTTCCATCACTTTATAGACATACGCATTCATAAATTTTGATACGGTTGTAAGAAGCTGACTTTGATGGGACCAAACTCACAGACGAGCTTTCGATCACTGGAGCAACCACAGTCTAACTTTATGTTGACAATTTATCAGCCCTTCTCCGTCAAGGAAAATTGTTTTTTAGTGCTTGCCTATTAGCAATCACATGCATAATATGAAATTGAGTTTTGGGGAGGACGGCCTACCATCTGTCTTTCTGATATTTTTTTTCAATGTTTCACGCTCAAGTTCAACTCTCTGTGTATCAGAATGCTGTAAAACAGGATTCACCCATAATACGGGCACTTAGCAAGAAAAATGGGCCAGATACCAATGTAATCTTTTAACTTGCTGACTTTTAAAAAGGAAAATCATTGATACCACAATCTGTGCATTATCTTTTGAGTGCACTTCAAATTCTGCCTGCCTCTCAAAGCCAACTTTGGTACGGCTGATTCTTCTTAAAGAACAGTTCATTAGTGTGCTTCGAGAAGTGTTAAAACACTTTTACAAAAATAAAAATTCAAAGAGAAAGTGGAAAGCAATGTGAAGTTGGAAAATGGAGCTCTAAAGGATTGGTGTGAAGAATGAAAAAGATGTATTTAGTTTCCCTTCCATGTTCCAATATGCTAAGATTTTTATCAATAATATTGTTTTTCTGCAACAATACCTGCCTCAGGGAAAATCTGCTCTGTAGCTGTCAGGATTATACTTCTCAAAATATGCTAAGATGATTCTGCTAAATTGATTAAAAAAAAAAAATGTACACTCCACAATGTAGAAGGATTGCTCAAAAGAACATTCCCAAGCCTTTCATGTGTAACTGCATTTGTGCGGCAGGGCATTTATTATGCTATAAATTCCATCACTGATTTTGGCCAGTTCAGATTGATTCTGCAGTAACTGTAAGTAATGAACCTTCCAGAGCCAAAGGGGGGAGGAAAAGAAGTAGCCAATACGCTTGTGGCTGTGGGAATACAAATTGTAGGGTTCATTTAGTCACAGCTTTTATCAGATCATGCCACCAATACCCTACAAAACAAGAAAATATATACCCAGAGAAATCTACAGGTTCCTTGATCTGACTTCAGCAGCTACAACAGGCAAACACTATGAGAACACTTCTTGGGGAAAGTAAGTGATCTATTTTTTCCTAAGCTTTTATTTCCCAAATTTGTTCCCTCTCGTTTTCCCTCCCACCGAAGTATGGGCAAATGTCCATGCTACAAGAGCAACAAAATACAGAGCTCTCTTTTCCTAGGGAAAAGTTAACCATGCCTGAAGCTTGGCCTCCCTCAGTTCCCAGTGCCGGGGGCTTAAGGGATCCTCAGCACAGAAGCTCCCAGGGGTTGAGATGTAGCAATCCTCTCTTCAGATAGTTGTAAAGAGGAAAATCAGTTTCCCTACAGTAGTTGCTGCCTGAGCCTATTAAGAAAATAAGGTAACCAGTGAGATGCAAAGCAGGAGAAACATCCGCTTGGAGGTGCCCCACAACCCCCCTGGGGTGGCGGCTGGAGAAAGAATTGGGTGAATGAAATAAGCTACATTACAGACAGACAGTGATCTGTACTGCAGTAAAGCATTGCTGTCTAATATTAGAGGGCTTCTTTCCCTTATATTCTTTAAAACTGAGCACTAAGGAAATAGGTGGGGTGTGAGGGATGGAATAAAGTGTGATTTGGAATCCTGGGTATCAGAAGAGATACAGCAGAGTAAGAGCCTTTGACCAACAGGAGGGAGGAGAGGCATATGGAAATGGATGACATTCAAGACACATTTCGCCTACTAGGGAGGCCAAGGAAGTCCTCATTCCCTTCTTCCCCAGCTCCCTCTCCTCCCTGACCTCATGTTCATGGAATGCTTAGGAGCAGGGGAAGATAGTGGGCTACAGTCAGGCTCAGAGTGCTGGCTCCATGGTGGTAGCATGGTCAGAGGAAGACCATGGCTTCAATGGAATGTGCAGGCAATATTTTATGCCAGTCCAGAGATCTGCATCCTCATCCCCATCCCACCGAATTTCCTGAAAGACAGAGGTACAAACAGGTAATCCATCTTAGAGAACAGCATACCAGCTTTACTGTCCTTAGTCCCCAAGAACAAATGCCACAAAACATTTCAAGGTTCTCTCTCTCTTCTCCCTTTCCCTCTTAAAAATCATAGAATCATAGAGCTCAAAAGCCTGTAGACATGGTGTTTGACTATTGTGAGGTATACCTGACAGAATAAACCTCAAAAGCCTGTAGACATGGTGTTTGACTATTGTGAGGTATACACCTGACAGAATAAACCATTTGGGGCCTTTTTGAAACGTCTGTATTTCTCACTGGACTGTTTGTTTGAAGTTAATTGGGGTAACTTCAGTGAGACTGAGTGGAACTCAGGCTGCTTCCACTCATGGCAGAAGAGGTAGGGGAGCTGGCAGGTACAGTGATGTCATGGAAAGAGAGGAAGCAAGCAAGACAGTGGGAGGTGCCAGGTCTTTAACAACCAGCTCTCCTGAGATCTAATAGAGTGAGACTCACTCACACCTGAGGGAGAGCATTCATCTATTCATGAGGGTTCTGCCCCCATGACCGAAACACCTCCCCACTAGGTCCCACCTCCAACATTGAAGATCTAATTTCAACATGAAGTTTGGTGGGGATGAACACCCAAACCATAGCAATTATCCAACTTTAAGTTTGATTTTTTTTTATTAGTAATTGAAACCTTTATGTATCCCTCTTTGCATTGAAAAGTAATCATTTATCAGAGTCAGTAATGAGTAATACAGAGACCATAAGTTTCTTGAGGGAGAAAGGGTAAGAGGGCCCAGATGAGCCAGACCCACCTACTACATAGTGAATGCCCTGGACATTTTCTGGAGTCCCAGTTGGGTGGCTTCTTGCAGTACCTGGCTGTATTCACGAAGTAACTAACCCCCAAGAAGAATCTTACTAATATGTTTTCTAAAGGGAATCTTATATTGAAAGGTTTTTGACGTAAAAGGGAGAACCAGACAGATTTAGACTGCTCAGATGGATCAAAATAGCAATTGGGAGTGGCAAGAGATGCAAGGTGGTCTATGAAAGAGCTTGAAGGAATGTCAGAGTTATATTTTAACTGTGTAATCATAACCAAACACTTCATCTCTCTTAGCCTCCAGCTCCTTATTTATAGAAAGGAGATACTAATATGTGCTCTACCTATCTTAGAGGTTATTGTATGGATTAAAGAAAGAAAGAAAGTTAAGAGCTTTGTGAGGCTTCATGCAGTAGACAGATGTAGCATCTAAGCAGTCAGTCATCCTGTAGTCTGGTCCTATGAGGTACACAGAGAAATAAAGAATGCATTCTATGCCATCAGGAGAAAAACAGAGTCAGAGACAAAGGCAGAGACAGCGAGAGTGCAATCCCTGGTAGTACATACCTAGGTGCTGACTGGGTAGCTGAGACAATAGTAGGAATTCAAAGGGAAGAGGACAGCATTGGGCTAAAGTGTCCAAGAACAGGAAAAGGGCCTTGATATTGCCCTTGAAGAATGATTATTATTTCCACTGATGGTGGGGCATGGGGAAGGAATTCTGTGTCTGAAAGGTGATGTGAGAAAAGATATGGAGAAGATAAACACAAGGCAGATTCAGGAGATGCTGGACAAAGCATCTGGAGTCCAGGGAGGGAAGTCATGGAAGATAAGTCAAGTTGTCTTGGCTTGGGACTGAAGCTTGAGACTGAATGGACACAAGCTTTTCATGATGAGCTAAGTGGTCTGAATTTTATTCCAGAATCAGTCAAGGCTCTTGAGTGGTGATAGTGACAATGCTACAATTTGATTATCTACATGGTGCTACACCATTTTCAAGGCATTTTTAAATGCACCACTTCATTCGATTTTCTCAGCAATTGTGTAAGACAGGGATGGAGAGGATGGTCACCGCTGTTTGACATATGGGAAACTGAGGCCCACAGAGGCCCTGCTGCTGCTCCAAAGTTATACAGGCAAATGTAGACCCTATAGCTCCTGGTCTACTTCCTTAAAGATGCTTTAGGAAGATGAATCTGACAGTAAATGCAGGTTGGACCAGAGTGGAGAAAAATAAGATGGGGGAAAAAAATGAGAGAGACCAGTTAGGCAGCTGCCCACCCCATTGTCCAGATGTGAGATTACAATAATTTGTATTATACTAATGGCACTTGGAATGGATATACCATCAGAAGTAAGAGAACATTCCTGGATCCTAATGATTGACTGGATCTGGGAAATGAGAGAAAGAGGATCAAGGATGAGTCCAAGAGAATTGATGCACTCCCCTTTTCTGTCTTTGAATGCTGATGAAATGGAAGCATTAGCAGAAATAAAGTGGTCCAAGGTTAAAGCCTGAGTAGCCAGTTGGACACTAGTCCTACTGACATTCATTCTTTACCCTCATCTGGAGAGGCCATTCGTTTTATTCACCTTTCTGTTACAGCCCTGATCACACAATCATCAGGTCAACACAGACGGACTCTGAGCTCCTTGGTAATTATGCCTCAGTGCCTGCACAGAGCAGTGCCTTATAAAGGTTAATTAAACATTGAATGAATGAGTGAATGAAAGCTCTCACAGTTTTCTTCCTAAATCTCAGGTCCAGTCATATAATCCTTTCTTCAGAATTCTTCCGTGGTCCCCCACCTTGTCTGTAACATGAAGTCACAACTCCTTTGTACAGCATTTATAGCATTCCACAATCCAACCCGCTTCACCTCCTCCAGCACCTCCCCACCTACTCCACTTTGTCCTCTCTCTGCACTCCTCTCCATTTCTGAACACAAAAAGCAGTTTTGTGTCTCTGTGCTTTTGCTTATCATAGTTCTCCGACCTAATGCCAGTCAAATTCTACTCACCCATAAAAATTTAACTCAAATGCTGCCTCCTCCCCGAGAGGCTTGCCCTAGTGCCTTGTCAGGATGGCTCTCCTCTTTGCTACTTCTGCACGGGGCATCCCTCTGTAGGTCTCATTCAGGGCTTGGCCAATGTGTACAACTCCTGGACAAGCTGGCCCCATAGGGCCTAGCAAAGTGTTGACTCCTATTAAGGGTTTAAATAGGGGAAAATAAAGAAAAGCAACCAAAGAACTGTTTAGAGAAGAAGGCCATGAGTTTAATTTCTGTGTCATCTAATGAAATTTACCTCTTTCCTAGAAATTCTTCTCAATGAAAAATAATATTCATTTAAACATTGCATATTTATACAAAGGAACTGCTTTTTTTTCTCTGCCTATTAAGATGCAGGGTATTTCTACTTTAACATCCAAGGTTTTTCTTATTCCTTACTCAGCAGAAAAAGCCTACTCAAACAAAAGGAAGAAACTGACATATTTTGGATTGACAGATGTCAAGGGACACTACCATCTAATTTCCTTGTTGATTAATTTGAAGGTAATTTCCTGGTAACCCAGGCTTCCAAAAATGTATTTTAAGTGGCATGTTGGTAAAAGAAAATTAATTTCTCTGTGTTAAACTTGCCAGCTTTTGAATTAATTGCATGAGCATAACAATCAATTAATAAATGTTAAGCAAACAAGGGAAAATCGGTCAATTAAAAATGACAAAATTGATTCCAAGGGTAGATAAACCAAAAGTTTGTCATAATGCCCACTTCTAAGTTTAGATCTCCTGCCTCTGTACAGTTTTCCTCCCACTTTTCTATACAGCATTCAAACTGCTGATGCTTTATTATAATTTCTTATAAGTAAATTACCACCTAAGCCCTCCTTGCTGCTTTATTGGGATTAAAGAAGCCAAACATACATAGCAGTCCTCCAGCAGCTATGGGAAGGTCATTGCTTTGGGAAAGTGTGCCACCCACAGTATTCTGCAGAAGTGTTTTTGAAAGGGAAGCCTTTTCAAAGTGGACCAATGTTCTCTAAATATTTGCCAGTACATTCTATCAAGAGGAAGCTCTGTATATTGTCTTCTTTTCTCCTGGTCATAAACTCAAATGTCTCCCAGAGATCAGGCAAAATGGGAAGTGGCAGGGCCTAGAGGGATTGCTTGCCCCATTGCAGAGCATTCATATGAAACATTCTTAAACACAGTGCTGTGTATACTTCCGTATCTGGAGCTGAAGGTGACCTGGAATACATGGATTTATTCTTCAGCCCTGGATTTTGAATTTGTTTCTTCACTTGGAAAGCTAGGTGCTTTGGAAATAATGTTTTAAGAAAGTATACGAAAAATAAAATTTGTCTAGTAAAAAGATCTTGCAGGCTGCATAGTCTTTATAACTGTAATGGAAGATTGTCATTATTTACCTGGCCTGATTTTGCTTGTCTTTAGTCCTGACTGAGTAGTGTGTTTTATCACAAAATACTTCCAATTGTCCTTTTAGACGTGGATTAAAAAGAAATCAGAGATTACAAGATGCACATCACAAATTTCTCCATTTTGTCAAGGTCATTTAGCATAATAGATATGATAAAGTTTCTAGAATTATTTTTATTTAAGCATATATCATATTTCCGAATAAAATTGAGAAAAAAATATCAAGACTTCCTTAGTACACTTAAACTTCTAATCCAGCTGAGTCTTCACTTGAATGTTGACAATTTCTCAGTCTTAAGGTTGACCAAAACAAAACCCACCCCAAGATGTTTTGCCGTCCACCTGCCCTTCCCATCTCAGTAAGTGGCACCACCCTCTGGCCAAAAGCTTAAGAGTGTCCTTTGATTCCATTCTTGCCACCTCACAACTAGTACATCAACAAGTGCTGTCAAGTTGACCTTCACGGGGCATCCGACACCCAACTACTTGACACCATTTCTTCCGTCTTTCCCAATTTTACTCGGGGCCCCAGAGCAGCCATTTAAATCAGCCAGAGATGTTTATCAGTGCTCGTCTTTCCCCCTTTATGTGTCCTTTTCATTGCTGTATCCCCAGAATCTAAAACAGCGCCTGGCAATAAATTAATCTCAGAGATACTTTGGAATGAATGAAATTATGTAGTTTGGAAGAAGCACACAACGTGATATAGGATTATTTGGACACTTGAAAAACATTATTTGACCATGTAGAGACCAGGAAAGAGTAGGACACCCACCCCTGAATGTGAGTAGTTCCTACATCTGTCAATCAACTGCTTGCCTCATCCCTTCCTTCTAAAGTGTTATGGAAAAGCAGATATTGTGGGTGAGCGGGATCAGTTTGCCCATCCTGCCTAAAGCCTCTCCTTTGGGGGTTATGTCTGCCTAAACCAAAGAAGTAAAAAAAAAATCAAGTGCCAATTCCAGTTCTTTTAAACAGTTGCATACTTACTTGGCAATTATGATAGCACAAGTCACTCCAATAATCAAAAGAATCATTACTTGTTTTGCTAAAATCCCAGGGAAATAGCACAAGATGTAATATTTCGGCACTAATGAGGTTGTGCCTGAAGAAGTGTGATTTTAATTATGATAGATTTGGAGAATCCATTGCAAAACTGCAGGAGAACAGCATGTTGTACCAGTTCCAGGGAAAGTGCATTAATATCCCATGTTTTTGTTTTATTCAGTCATCACTGGCTGTGTGGAGAATCACCTAAGGTAGTGGTAGAGCTACCAGGAATTACATCAAATAGAACCCTATATAGAAACTTTATTTTCTCCTCCCATACTATGGACGGAGCGTGTACTACAGAGGAATATTTGTCTTGAATTGTTTTACAAGCTTACAAGATTGATTTGCTTGGCCACTGACAGTTTTGATCCTAACACAACCTTTCCAGCACCTTCCATCCTTCAAAGGTTGAAAGTCACCACTTTAGCACAGTGGCTCCCTAAGCCTTTACACCGGCAGATAGAGGAAAGGAGTTTCTGTAGAATTTCACTTCGTTCAAAAGACTGATCTGGTCTGGGTTTGAAAGCTCCTGGTGGAAGTCTGCATATGAGCAGTGCACTGATTACTTCATTAGAACCCTGTGCACTTCAAGAGCCATATGCTTTCAAGTTTCTTTAAATGGTATTAAGGAAAAATATCCTCAAGGCATTATTTTTAAAGGGGACTTCAAACGTTCCCCAGGAAAAAAAAAAAAAAAAAAAAAGTATAGCACATTTGAACTCCAGGGGGTTGCAGGAGAAATCTTACTTAGCAAGACTGAAAACGGAACGATCTTTTCAGTTTCAGGGTAAAGTCAGTGTTGGTCACAATCAGGGATAAATTTGAAATGTGGATGGAGAAAGATGCAGAAAATCTCCAAATCCTTGAATCCTTACCATAAAATAGCAAAGAAGAGGATGACTTGAGGAAGGAAAATTGTAAAAAATATTTTTGTTCCTATATTCGAGGGAATAGGGAGAACTGAGTATATTGCACAGTGCAAAAATTGATGAATTCTTCCCATTTCATTCCATACAGAAGACCCTTCTAAAATAATTCTCCACCCCCAACTTATGCTACATATATTCAAACATATTTTAAAGACCCAGAAAGCCAGGCTACAGGTAGAAGTAAAGCTATTCATTTTGAGTTCTCCTGCAGAAGGTCTGCTCCAGAGGTCAAATCAAAGAGATGCTTCTCCAAATTTAAACTCTTCTTTTCTAAATAGATCCCAACCTGATCTCATTTAATGCATTGATGTGTAGTTTCTTAGGCATTATAGTTGCAGTATTACATACCAAAAGGACTCTTGAGAAATTCTCCCAAATTGATAATTCTAATTTCTTTGTATAACTACTCTGTATTCACTCAGAGGACAACTGCATTGTATGCTAAACCATGAATCATAAAAATTGGTCCCTTTGTATGTAGGTTTGTATTAAATTGAGATGCTCTCTTTTTTCCTTGTTTGTTCCCACACTTGAGTTCCTGATGTCAGTTTGTTTTTGGCTTCTTGAGCATATTAAAGTTTTTCTAGTGCTTATGATGTTCTTGCCAAGAGCACACTTGCAGCAATCTGCACTAGAACAGTCTTTGAGCCAATTACTTCAAAAAGTATTCTTTAAAATAAAAAGGGGGAGGGGGAGGACTTTTATTTCAGGGAACTTTCAGGTTATCTTGTGGTGGTTTCAATTTTAATTTTTAGAGTCAGTCTTCCTGAAATGATGACTTACAGGCTCTGGAATGTGCATCTTGGTTTGGGGCTTTTTTTAAAGCCTTTCTACAAAATGGAAATCCTGATAAAGACATACGAATAGCAGCGGGAATCAGTGGTATGGAGGAAACTGCTGTCGCTGCTGACACCACACCCTCATCTATTTAAACAGCTTTGGAAAGGAAACTGCTAGAAGCTTGTTAAAGAGTTTCCAAATGTGTGACTGTAAATGACTATCTCTAATCATGGCTGAATAAACCAAATGCAGCAAATGAGCTGGTGACACGCACAAAAGTCATATGAGTGTTTTGAATTGCATATGCTGAATAGATAATAACCTATGTCAGTGCCGTGGGGTCTTTTGAAGGTTAAAATCTTAAGTTTGATCGAATCATTTATATAGAGAGAAATAAGCACATTTGGGAAAACAAAAGAGGAAAATGGAAGGGGATATGTTCTCTGAAATGCACTACTGAATAGTAGAAAAATCGCTGGGCAAGATATTAGGAGACCTCTTCTCTTCTGTGTCTGCCGCTAACTGGCCCTGCATCCTCGGGCAGGACATTTCACCTGCGCGAACCTTAATCTTCACTTCTTTAATGTGGAAGGGTTAGCCAAGTGGTCTCCATGGCCCCTTCCAGCTCCAGCTTGCTTGCGGTCTTTCTGGGATGCTGAACACAAGAGGTACTTGGCACCGCCACGGATTCATTCACTGCATAAAGCGAGACATTTCGAGAGGCATATTGTTACTAGAAATTATTCTCATTTAGGATGAAACATAGGGTCAAATTAAACAGCCTTTTAAAATATTACAGAATTACAGCTTAAGAAACATGGAAGAAAATGTCCTTAAACACAGAACATCTGTGCCTAGCAAAGAGTGTAAACCAAGAAGAGAATGGAGCTAGAAAGTTACAGAGGCTTAGGGTTTTAGTGGTGGGTCAAGGCTTTGTGCTTAAAGAGATTGGATTCAAATACACCCTGCTAAGGAAGGGGTGGCCTCAGATGCAGTATAGTCAGGCTCACTCGCTTTCCCGATGAAACAATAGATGCTGAGAAAGGAGGTCCTAGCCATCAAACAAGAACTATATGTTGCCCAAGGATGCCGGGGAAAGTGAGGAATATTGACTTCCAGTCTGCATTCTTTCTTTCTCACATATATTTGTGTCTAAAATGCCTGAAGAGAAGTCTCTTTGTCCTTTCATTACTTTAAGAGTTCCAGATACCTACTGCAGCCTCTTGGGAATTGATCATTTTTAGGTTTGATCACTAAGGAATTTTATATCTAAAGTTGGGGAATATTGGGTTTTTGTTTTCCAAAATATATATGACCCACATGTTTGCTTTAAACAATTTTAAGAAATAGAATCACTATTATTTGTGGTTTCCCCTTTAAGGGGATGGCTTCTTTAAAAAAAATTTCACCTCAAGAGACAGCAGAGTTTCACTTCCCTAGGGCCGTCCACCCATCTACATGGACAATTGTCTTTACTTCCACATCCTCTAAAGCTGAGGAAGACAGGAGTGTCTGGCTTCACATTTTCCTTTATTATCAAAATATAATCATTTATTCTGCTAGAGCTCTTGAAGTTAAATGGGGGCACTGGGGAGGCTATCCTTCCATGAGGCTGCCTTAACATTTTCTCACAGCAGCAGAATGCTCTCTAGGACTACCATCTTCGGCAGAGGGGTACATGGCTGTCTTTGAATATCTGTTGCATGTATTGCAGTTTAGTGTCTGTGTCCAAGTTCTGCTAGCAAACTCAAGAGAAACAAAGAGAAACAAAGTTTAAGTACTAACTTAGAACAAGACTAGTTGGGAAATTCAGGACATTTAAGTAAAACGCACATTCAACAAAGGTGTTAATAGGAAATAGATAGGAAATAGAAAATATTTATATCTTTTCTAATAAGAGCTCAGGGGTTCTAAAGAAAGTGCATCAATATAGTATAGTACTTCTTCCTGGGGCCGTGCTAAGTCGAGGGAGTAGGGAAGTGGTTTTTCTTCCTTGCCTGACATGGGACTAGTTCTGATTCTTTTTTTATATCATGTTGTTGGAAAATACAATTGCAGTCTGTAATATTGAGAAGAACTGCCTCTCTACCCTCAAGACAGTGACACTAAGCCACGAGGGGCCTCAGGGGGCCGTGAAGAGCGACACCCCCCTCCTTCACATCAAGTGATAGAGGAAAAAAAAAGTTCCCCTCCACAGTAGTACAATGGGCCTCTGTCCTTCTCTAGGAGACTTTAATAAAGTAACTGAATCAAATGAAATTTGATCCGATGTGTATAGTTCAGCCTTCTTGCTTTGCCCCTTAACAATTTATCGAGGTGTTTCTACCCATGGTCCTGTTTTATTAAATGATATTTGAAGTGTTCCACTCTCTGAGAAAATGTGGTTTATATCCTTGGCATACATTTACATAATCTCATTAAGGAGATCTCTCCAGCTTAGTTAAACTATCCCAATAAAAAAAAATCTTATTTTTGGTAGAAGAAAGACTATTTTCTCCAAAGGGAACAGGAAGCAAATGGGGGGGTCAGGCACATTTTGAGAAACTAAAGCTGTAATTATAGCTATATTTTTTATGCTATGTATGTGAAGTTTGTTAAGAGAGATGGATGGGAAATAATTGTTTGGAGGATACAATCATGTAAGAAGAGAACGCTGTAGCTAATGTATTTTAAATGTGGGTTTTAAAAATAATGTTTTATTTGCTCCCTTAGAAAATATTTCTGCATTAAAAAAAAAAAACCAAGAGTGAAAAATTACCAGCAATCTCTCAGCTCCCCAATGGAGCCATCAAATGAAGGGTTAACCTCTCAGAATCCCCGGAATTAATCAGGAGCTCAGCCAGGGGCCGGCTGGGCTAGGGGGAGGGGATTGGCAGAGCTCAGCCTCCCCCAGAGGCTTACAGCGCTACAGTGCAGCGCACTGTGGTGTGGCCACTGAGAGAACGCAGACCTTTTCACAGATAAAGGAGCGTGCACAGGAAATATGCCCTGATCCCACATCAGCCAAGGGTTCCTGCTTCTCATGCACTGATCCTCCATTTTCAAAGAGCCAAAAGGCAACAAGTTATGTTCTACAGAGTAGTATTTTTTTTTTTAAGTACAGCTTTAATCATAAATATATGTTCATCTTTCTTTGCTCATTTAGAAGGCAGTCTGTGATGTGCACCTGGGTCATCTTTATTAAGATCTCTCAATTCATTCAGCTCTCCTGATGGAGAGGAAGCTGCAGCTGGGTGGATAGTATGTCCTGCCAGCCAGTCATCCAGGACACTTGGAGTTCTTGCTGTTATGCAGATTCCCAGGCCCCTCTCTGGATTTAGAAGATCTGAACTTTTGTGGCAGGAACCTGGGAATCCACGTTATTAATAAGCTCTCCATGTGATTCTTGTGCACATTGAAATGTAAGAACCACTAACCCCAGAGGGTTTTTGTTTAAAAGAAATCCCTCACATCAGCATTAGGTGTTGTAGGCTTTCCAATTAAAGTAAAGAACAAAATAGGTTTTCCCTCATGTGCCAGGCCCATTTAGTCATTTTAATAATTTGGGTGTTGAACAAAGTGAGCTGACTTCATGTGTAAGAGTAACCATACGCGTGTTCACATGCATACGTGTACCTGAAGTCTGCTTTCCTTCAGGACTTTAGTATGTCAGATAGAGCACAGAAGTTAGCCCTTGACTTCTTTCCTTTTCCTGTGCCTTCCATAGCCTGGAATGTCCTTATGTATAACTTCAGATCTGTCCATTTCCTGAACCAAACTTCACTTAGTCTCTTCAGGAATCAGACCAAGCATAAAACAGTGTGCTCCAATTACATCGCTCTTCCTGCTCACCTCATTCCCATTTAAAACAAGTGAAAGATCATGGACTCCCTGAGAATTAACACTTATTATGTAATTGTAGACTTTTTATGTCATAGGACTGGTTTCTGCCAGCCTTCTTTCCTAACTTTGGCTAGGAGTGCCTCCCTGGACCCCAGTTTCACCTGCTCTCTTATCCATCACCAGAGCTGCCCTTAAGTAGAGCCCACCTGAAACCCTGACAACCTAATTCCTGCAGGTCTTCTATCTTTAAGTGCTGAATCTTACTCCCTTACTTCTGTGTAATATTGAATATCCCTGATCTTACAAGAATTTGGTTGGACAAACTCCCAGAAACACCCCTACCATCCACTTGCTTCCTGAGTTAATAGCTATCTCCATACATAGCTGATGACAGCGTTCCAGGACCACCTCTCCCGTTGCATCTTCCCTGGGCCCTGGAGGAGGTCTCCGTTGTCACGCCCTCCCTGGATCTCACTTCCACCTTATGAAGTCAGCTTTTCCCTATTCTGCCTTTTCTCATCCCCAACTGCTAAACTCCCATTGTGACTTATGACAAAACCTATAGTTTTAGTTTTTTTTTTTTTTTTTTTTGAGACGGAGTCTTGCTCTGTCGCCCAGGCTGGAGTGCAGTGGCACGATCTCGGCTCACTACAAGCTCCACCTCCCGGGTTCATGCCATTCTCCTGCCTCAGCCTCCCCAGCAGCTGGGACTACAGGCGCCTGACACCATGGCCAGCTAATTTTTGGTATTTTTAGTAGAGACAGGTTTTCACTGTGTTAGCCAGGATGGTCTCAATCTCCTGACTTCGTGATCTGCCCGCCTCAGCCTCCCAAAGTGCTGGGATTACAGGCGTGAGCCACCGCGCCTGGCCCTATAGTTTTAGTTCTAAAGTCAGTTTTTAGAACTAAAATCTGAGATCCTGTAAGGGAAAGGAAATGCCATTCTACTGTGCTTCTGCCTCCCAGAGGGTCTAAAGACTCCTCCTTCAGTTATGAGCCTTCTTCTCCATGGTGCTTGCATCTGTGGAAAAGCCCCTGGTTTCAGCTAAGGCTTGTTTTTATTGTTATTTGTTTTTTCAGGCCTTGTGCAAGGAAAGACCTAGATGGCAAGAGTGAAACAGAAGCAGGTCTGCTAGGGCAGATTCTCCAGCCTATGAATGTGGTCTAAATCCTGGAAGCCACACTCCCTATAAATTTGCATGAATTTACACAAGGTTGATATTCTCATGCTGGTTCAGATTAAGTTGTTACGCTGTAGGCTAGATGTTTAGGTTCAGAAGACCCGGCTAAGCCCTTATCTTTCGGCAGGTTTCAGGCCACCTCAAAGCCCCCATCACTTAAAAATAATTAGCTGACTCTCCCACCTGAGCTAGTGATTTGACGATCTGTATGCTAAACCAGACTTCTACAGAGGGAAAAAAAGAAAAGGGACCAGAGTGCCAGAAGGAAGCTTAATTTTTAAGGTAAATTTGGATTCTCTTAAAGGACAAGTGAAAAATCTCTGAAGATGCTCTAAACCCAGGGACTCTGTCGTTTTTTTTCGTGCCTGCAGCCTTTTTTGTTCCCCTAGTTGCCTAGCCCTATTCTATACTTCACATTATATGTGGAAAATACTGCACAGAGTACTTGGCACTTCCTTTTGTTAAAGAGAACATTTTATATTACTAGAACTGAGATTTATTCCTAAAAGAAAGAAGAATAGCCTCCAGATGTATTTTTCCATCATGGACTTTCTTTCCTCAAGTATTGACAGAGGAGAGGTTTTAACAAGGTCTTTGTGAAGGGCCTGTTTATAATGAGAGGGTATTAGTGGAGCACATCTAAGTGTGTATCACCAACAGAAAACAGAAAGGAGCATATGGCAGGAAGAGAAATATACATTTGCCCAAGTAATGTGGCTTGTTACCACTCCCACACTCATCCTAAACTCTGCGGACATGCATCTAACAGCATCACACACAGTTACTCCTTGTAGCAGAGATGAAAAATAAAAGAAAAAATAAAACAATGATTTCCTCACTATGGGATGATCAAGTAATGCTAATGTGGACATTTTTATCAAAGATGATGGGATTTCAACTCAGAAATCTTGTGCATTCTGCTTCACTGTTGTTGGCATCCGGGCAGTGCTGTGTAAGGAGTTTAGAGAAATATGAGCTTTAGCATTTTTGTACAGCTTTTTATGATAAAACAGGAACAATGAAAGGAAACATGAGGATCGAGCTCTTACGTAAGACTGAGCTCAGGGGCGAAGAATCTTTTAGTTCAGAAAGCTCTTCTGAAGAATGTCTGTAGATGAGATTTAAGACCAGACTAAGATGAACTTTTTGAACACTGAAGCAGCTTTTACCCAGCATTGGCCAGAACCAAAGTTTATTTCAATTCAAGTATGATCCATAAGATCCCTATTAATGAATTATTAAACTGCATTTATCAATTTGCAGCTGTATTCTGAAACTCCTGCCCCCACTATGGGACCATAAAGGAGGAGGTGTTGTAATGCTACAGCACAGGAAAGGCCACTCCATTAGGCATTTGGTTATAGAACTCTCTAGAAATGAGTGAGAATCGTAGGCATCATTGCCTGATTCTTTGACACCATTTTATATCTCAGGAAATCCTACCCTTGCCAAGCTAGAAGATTTGCCAAAGTTACCAGAACCAGGACTGAAAACAGATGTTCTGTTTCCCAATACAATGTTATTTTTACCCCCCACAATATTCCTTTCATTTTAAAGCAAGTAGATTATTTTTATAGTTTGATGGCTCTTGACATATTAGAATCTAGGCTTATATATTTGTATTCACCGTCATTTTACATTCACCTACTTAACTTTACAAGGAAGCCATACCCATTCTGTGATATGTTAGCACTGGGATTGGTGGTGGTATGGGAAGCCTGGCATTTATGTTAGAATGGAATTGTGGATGGAGAAAAAGGGTACTTAAGAGCTTTCAGAAATGTTCTGGCTTTTTAATGAAATTATTATAGAGCAAGAAGACAATTTAGAGAATAACAAAAAACAAAAACATAAGTTGCCTGAGGCTTCAGCTACTCAAAGTGGAGAAGAATGCCTTTGGCACTCATGTATGTTTTCTCCATTGGCAATTCTATTGAATTTCTTGGTTTTAATTATCACCTCCAGGAAAAAAAAATAATAACCTTCCAGAACTATACCTTCAACTGTCATCACTTAAGTGCCTAACTCTTATTTTCAACTATCCCCTGAACACCTTCTCCAGGATCTTCCCAGGCTGCTCAAGTACAAACTGTTCACAGGGAAATCATCTTTGTCTCCACTGGTTACCATTTAGTTGCCATTTACCATTTAGTCTATTGTCATCATCATCCTGTGGGACAGGCACAAAAATTATGATACCAGCTCTTCTCCTCAGG
This sequence comes from Rhinopithecus roxellana, assembly GCF_007565055.1. NCBI lineage: Eukaryota > Metazoa > Chordata > Mammalia > Primates > Cercopithecidae > Rhinopithecus > Rhinopithecus roxellana. Next base: position 49,929,072 of record NC_044553.1, on the reverse strand, counting down.
TCCCACTGCCAATTTCCATTGATTGTACCTGCCACCTTGGCCCCATCTCTGTCTTTTCTCCTGCTGACACCAACTGAAATGCTTCTGGATCCATTCAGCTGAATGTATTTTCTTCCTACCCTGAACTCCTGAAGATCTTATTCCAAACCTTTCTTATGGAACATGCTTGTTAATTAATCAAACAGTATTTGTTGAACATATATTACACATCAGGCGTTATACCTAGGCACTTTGCACACATTTTCATTCCCTCCAATCAGCCCTGTAAGACTTGGATTTTTTTTTTTTTTTTAAGACAAGATCTTGCTCTGTCATCCAGGCTGGCGTGCAGTGGTGAAATCATGGCTCACTGCAACCTCGATCTCCTAGGTTCAAGCAATCCTCTCACCTCAGCCTCCACGTAGCTGGGGGCCAAAGACATGAACCAATATACCCAGATAATTTTTTCATTTTTTGTAGACATGGGAGTCTCCCTATGTTGCCCAAGCTGGTCTTGAACTCCTGGGCTCAAGTGATCCTCCTCCCTGAGCCTCCCAAAGTACTGGGATTACAGGTGTGAGCCACAATGCCCAGCCTGGAAAACTATAAAAATGTCTATGAATATTGATGCCAGTGCCCCAACACCTGAGATCCACATTTAACAACTCTCAGGTACAGCCTGGACAGGGGGACTTTTCAAGACTCCCTGGTTGATTCCAATGTGTAGCCATGGTTGAGAACCACTGGTGTAACTCCAAACCCATTTGCCAGATATTCTCAGGTAGTTAGAATCACCTCTGAAGCTTTAAAACACAAACAAATGCTGGACCCTAACTCATTCCTATCAAATTAGAACTCTGGGGGATAGAGTCTGGGAATTCACATGTTAACAAAGCTTCACAAGTGACTCCATCACATAACCAGGATCAAAACCCACTTTCTTGATCAGATATGGAATCATCTCCCTCTTATGGCCATATTAGAAATAATTATAGATGTCTTCCTCCCCCCCCCCCCCGCCCCCCCCACTTAGAGTCTGTAAACTCTTTGAGGACAGATTTACATTTGATTTACCTTGGTCAGCTTCCTGGCACCTAGCAAGGTGCCTCATAGATTATGTGTTTTAGAAACTAAAGAACCAGGAAAATACCTTGTGTTAACTTCATTCAGAAAAAAAAAAAAAAAAAAAAGAACTGCCAGGCACAGTAATCCCAGCAGTTTGGGAGGCCAAGGTGGGCATATCAATTGAGGTCAGGAGTTCAGGACCAGCCTGGCCAACATGGTAAAACCCAGTCTCTACTAAAAATACAAAAATTAGCTGTGCATGGTGGTGCATGCCTGTAATCCCAGCTACTCAGGAGGCTGAGGCAGGAGAACTACTTGAACCTGGGAGATAGTGGTTGCAGTAAGCCGAGATCGCACCACTGCACTCCAACCCGGACTACAGTATAAGACTCCATCTCAAAAAAAAAAAAAAAAAAAAATCTTGGCAGTGTACTTATTTTTTTGTTCTAGGTTTTAAATCTTTGATATACTAACCTGGAAACAAAGCAAGTCATTTCAATTGTCTTAGGATCATAGTTGTGTGGCTATTAAGTGCCAGAGCTAGGATTTGAACCCAGGCCATCTTGACAATATTCTTTTCTGTACATCTCAGGCCTTAAAAGCAACTATAAAATGAAAAATCCAGCTATCTACATGTTTGGATACATGCTGTCAGACATGTTTCTGAAATTTGAACATAACCTGTCAGCTGGGGAAAAAAAGCTCTGTTGGCATTATGAAATGAATTTGGAAAAAATATGTTAATTTAAACCTAAAAATTGTGGGATCTAACAGATATCCCTTTCTTCTCTTCAATTCCACCCTCCCTGAAACCCACACATACATACAGACAGACAAACACACCCTCTGATTGTTCTTTGACATTTCTTGACAACTATTTAGTTACTACTTTGGTAATTTTCTTAGTTTTCTTTTCAGTTTATGCTACTTCTCAAAGATTTTTCAAATAACTTGAGCTTCTAGTTATAAATGAAATCTTCTCAAAAGTTCATATACAGTTTACTTAATAAATTGGCATCTGGTATATATTTCTAATGTTCCATTCAATGTGAATATGCACACAGGTAGAACACTAAGTTGAAGTGACTCTTAAATAAGACATCGAAACCTGGGTTCCAGGCACTGTTTGCCATTTACAAGCTAGGTGACTTTGGGCAGGGATGAGCTTTCTGGAGTCTCCTTCTTCACCTAAAAATAAAAAGGGAAAGGAGTGAAGATAGACCCTCCCCAATTTTCTTCCAAATGTGAAATTTTATGATCCTTTAAAATAGTAAGTCATTTATTAGACTTTTGAACAACACCAGATTAATACTTGGTCCTTGTCCTTACTGGTCAATATTTTTAAAGGCAAATAGAGACATAATAATTAAATGTGTAGAATTCTTTACAGTTTATAGTCACCATTAGCTCCATTTCACAGAAAAGGAAATAGAGACACAGAGAGGCTGCGTGACTTGCCAGTGGTAACAGAATCAGAAAATTGCAAGTGTAGACTCCTACTGGACCCAACTTTGACCCCCTTCAATACCATGATGGCCACAGGCAAAGCTGGAGATCAGAGGCCAGGTCAATGTGACATGCCGACAGCTCCCTCCTGGTAGCCTGTCTGCCTTCCCCAAATGTTTTCCAACCCAGACGCCTTTAAATTGCTTTGGAATAGAATACCAAGTGGGAATTTATTTAGCATATCATTTCTGGATGTGTGTTTTCCTGAGCATTTATAGATCTGTGTTTTTCCAAGAAGCTGAGTGTTCCTGATAAAACAAGACAGATAATGATAAATGAGCATCTATGTAAGCCTAGCTGGGAGGAGGACCAGGGACTGTTAACACCCCTCCTGTGAAGTTAATCCCATTTCTTTTAGCTATTTCTTTATTAGTTAATGAGGTCTTGCAAAAATGTGTGTCTGTGATGGTGTTTTAGCATCCTTGCCTCTAGGAACATTTTCAAATATTCATAAAGTAGCTCATCTGACCAAAGCTTAAAGCAAAGGTGCATTAAGTATGAATTTAGTCAACTTCAAATGTGGGTGGTCAAAAAGCTGCCGCTGAAATAACCTAAATAATCCTCCTTATTGGTGCTTCCAGATCCACAGCTGTGGGCGCTAATGTGAAGGGTGACAGGGAAAAGGTATTATTTAAAACAGCCAGGACTCTGAAGGGCAGCCCTGTATCTTTGATCCTGCTTCCTGACTGACAGTAGTGTGGGCCCACTATTGGAAAACCAAGTAACTTAAAAGAAACAAAAATAAAATGGAAAAGGAATTGCCAGTGGAGCCCCTGGGAAGGAAAGCAGACGCTAGATCATATTGTTTCTGGGAGGCAAGAGACCTACTTCCCACTCCAGTTCCTTATAGCAAAGGAGGAAAAGTAGAATCTCAAGATAGTTTGGCACTCAGTGATGCATTTGGAGCGGCAAAGCACATATGGAAACTCAGCTAGTAAACTGAGCTCCATGGTACTGTGAATCATGGCAGTATCTCCATTTCACATGCTTTGGAGGATTCCCCACACTGTAGCAGGGTCCTGGGAACACAGCTAGGGTTGACATGCACATGTGTGCACACACCCCCACCCAGCCCTTCCATCTGCAACCTAAGGCATAGTGGCACAAATCCTCCCTATTTTTTTCCCTTTTATGATTTTGTTTCCCCAGAGCATCATTTGAGGAAGTTGTCACTATGGCTCATCTATGTGCAGTTTATATGCAGAGGTTTGCTTGGTTCCGGGTGGCCTGGACTATTTTGGCCAAGAAACTGAAAATTACAGCCCAATATTTTCCTTCCTGTTTCCAGGCAAATACCTCTGTGCTGCCACTAAGATGGTTCAAGTCTTCCTGACCCTACTTTAGTATGAGCTCCAGGGACAAATCACGGGCCAAAGTCCTCTGACCATCAACCCCATAGGGCACTGCAATAAATCACTGTATCACTGGGAACTCAGTGCTGCCTAACAGGAAATATCTATCCTCGAAAGAACCCATTCATGTCATTGCCACCGAGAGTTTTATTCATTGGAGTCTTTGGCCTTTTGCAATATCAAACCCTGAATGAAGGAAGGCTCAGAGCCACACATCTGAAAGGAGATAGCCATATAATCCCACTCAAGTACAGACCTGGAGAGAGACAGACGTCGTCCATTAATAAGGGCTAATAATGCATATGTCCTTTTGCAACTCAGTGCTCAACTTTTTGGTCATTTTATTTGGTTATGAGTTTTCCCTTAATGTCAAAAAAACAAAGTCCTTTAAAAATAGCAACAGCACCATAAGAATGCTGCCTTGAGTAATGCTTGGAGTGTAATACTATCTTTTTTGTCTCTTGCCACAAGGACGCTGAGGGCATGCCGACAGCCATTATGATTACAGAAGATACAAGCTAATGTTGGTTGTTCCAGATGTAATTTTGCATTTCTCAAAAGAAATGCTGTTATATCTGGGATGTAAATTTGACTGGTGTCCTGTACTTAATGTTCTTTTACAGGTGATTCACATAACAGGCCGGCTACGCCTCAGAGTGTCGCTGTCCCATGGGAGGACCGTCCCCAGCCAAATCATGGGTCTCGTGGTTGTTGCGCATGCCTTGCCTCCCCCGACGATCAATGAAGTCAGAATTGACTGCCATATGTTCGTCACTCGAGTAAATATGGACCTCAATATCATTTACTGTGAAAATAGGTACTTTGTTTTTGTTTTCATTTGCCCTGTTGCACGTTGCACATTGGTGAGGGTTGTGTTTCAGCCGTCTGAAGGATGGTACTCTCCCAGTGAGGCTCATTCTAAATCCTGATCTTGTTTTTAATGGCTACTTGGACTGACACCAAACGTGCTTTTTATTTAAAATTTACATTGCTGCCCTGATTTATGTTAGGGACAACAATTAAAGGAATCGGGATACCCAGACATCCATATGCTATAAAGAAGGCCCATTTTGGCTGAGAACCCAAGAAGAAAGCAGGGCTCAGATGCCATTGGCAAAATGATACAGTAAAATGTATTGCCTGATGCCTCAGTGGTACCCACTTCTGCCTAATTCGAGGGCCCGGCCTCACAGTGGTCAGTGTTCACACAGACGCTAAGCACAGAAAGAACAAATGAGAATCAGGTCCACAGAGGAAAAAGGATGAAAAAGAAATTTGCAAAGCTGTTAAATAAAACTTTGTCATCCTGAGGATTTCACTTTTATAAATTAAGAAAAAGATGACTCATCATATAAATGAGTTGGCAGTTCTTCCTCAAGACTAAGCTTTTATAAAAGGACTTTTTAGCCTCTGGTTAAAAAGTTCACTTTTTCCATTAAGCACAAAGCAAGGGACAAGGAAATGGGACATTGCCCCTTCAGACCTTTCACCTAGAAGTCAGCAGCCCATCATCAGACTGATTTGAAGAGGAAACCATGGGGTGCAGGGAGGGCGGTGAAGAGGAGCTGCCCACATACCAGGTGTGTGAAGGAAGCTCTGGTGATACTATCCTTCCCCGGGTGCGACAGGGAGAATTACTGCATGAATTTGGGGAGGATGCTTTTGCAGCACTGTTGTCAGGCTTGTTCACTGAGCCCCGTCCATCCTTCAGGGGAGAAACTTAAGAGCAGATTGGTCAAGTGACTTGGAGAACTGACCTCTCCAGAGACTAACCAAGAAGATAGCCCCTGCATTCAGTCCACTGGGAAGCGCTGAAGACGTTGAAGTCAAGTTGGAAGCTGCCTAATATTTCTGACCAGGATCTGATTCAAAGGAAAGAATTCACCTTGGGAAAAGATACCTGAGCTATGAGTGTTCAATAGGGTAGAAGATCTCATGAACGTGTTGCTGTTAGTTGATAAGAAACTCTGAATCTGCATTTCAAGTTTTGTTGGCATTTATTAAAATGTTTATGATCGTGACATCGTGGGTATGTCTAAAGTATTCTGGAAAGGTCACAGAACATCAGGGAACATGCGTTAGCCAGTATGATTCACTGAAGTTGGCAGGTCCTAATAAAGATGGCTGGCATTTACTGATCACTTACTGCACACAGGCCGTGTGCAAAGCTCATCACCTGCACAATTTCACTTAAGCTTTAGGACAGCCCCGTGAGGCAGGTGCTGCTGCTGTCTCCATTGCCTTTGGGCAATTACAGCTAAGAGAGAAACATTGACTGACTTGTCCTCAGCCAAGAGATTCAAAAGCCCATGTGCTTAGCTACATCCTGTGGAGTCTCCCTGGAGCCTCTTCTTTTTCTCCAGAAGTCAGACTGAATGGCAAGCGACCAGAAAGAATAACCTCTGAGGGGGACTTTTCATACATATGTACCCATGAAAGAACCCAGTTACAGCCCATAGAGCTATTTCTTCTCTAATTAAAAATGTAGAATGCTGGAGAAGGAGATCCAAACAGGGAAGACAGACGTCACGTCAGAGGATGGACTATGACTTTGCTTTTTTGAAAACACAAGTCAGCTCCCTTGATGTAGCTACCAGCCACCTCTCCCTCCAAAGAACAGGGCTTCGTCTTATTTACCAAACTTCCAGTGATTGTCCTATCCCAAAACATCACTTAATTTTCATTCCCGTGATCAACTCATTAATTCTTTTGACAAGCTCTATGGACCCGAATGCCTCATGGTGCCACTCTAGTAATTGAGATCATTTTCTGTGACCTGCTTTTGGCGTTTTTCTTCCAAAAAAAAAAAACTTTCACAGTCCCCTTTATTAGTCAATACAATATAGCATTATTTCCCATCTGCAGATGATAGTAATTATGAAAAATACCTGTATGAAAGGTAATTGCATATTTGATCTGAGGAAAAGCATATTGTGTGCCAGGCACTGTGCGATATTAATTTCATTCCCTTCATTCATCCCCTCACCAACCTTTCGGATTGTTTTACAGAAGAAGAAACTGAGGCGCAGAGTAAAAGATGCCATCAGGATTCTGATCCTGATATAGGTCATCCAACTGGTCAGGTGCTTTCGAGATAGATGTTAAGACACCCTCAGACACCGGGCTAGTCACGTTCACCACAGTAACAGGCTTTGCTACAGAGAAGGGCTTAGATCGTTTTGAAGGATTTAATTCAAGAAAAGAATAAACTAAAGAAATGCCTTCCCTGAAGAATGGAGTGGCTTTTTCCTGGGGTTTATTATTTAATTAGGGAATTGTTAACTAGAAACTAAGGCTTGCTCCTTGACTCTGCAGACCATTCTTCTCTGCATTCCCAAGGACGGCCTCAGGCAAAGCCGACATCTAATGCTTTCAGAGGAGCTGGCAAATTTCAGAAACACCAGTGAGGGAGGGTCTTTTAATGACATCCTTGTTCCCTCATTTGCAGAAAGGGGGTATAACTGCGCTTGGAAGATAGCTAATGGTTTTAGGAAAACACCAGCTACTCTGTGTCGTACCTAAAACCCATGAAATCCTTAGAAAACCCTCCTTTTTATTTCCCCAATTAATCTTATCTTACCAAAAATCCTAGTTCGGCCAAAAATATTATTTGAATTGCTAGACACTGAGAAATTCACTCACTGGGTAATATATTTTAATTATGTTTCTTTTTTTGTTTGTTTTTCTTTCTTATTTCCCTGCCTTGGGGGCCAGAAAACTCTCTAACAATGATCACATGTGTTTCTTAAATGTGTCATTTCTAAAGATTTACTTCATATTTGAATAGACCATATGCCGTAAGTCATAAAACACACACACACACACACACACACACACACACACACACACACATGAAGAGTAAAGAGAATAAATTAAACAAGAAATATATTCCACTTTGGACTGACCAAAAGGAATCTGCACTTGGTAATACGAAGGGTAACAAGCATTTTGACATGTTTGCGTAAACCAGGCAGATTCCCCCAACATGTTTTCCAATTTGGACTCTATTTTTCCGTGCTCTGCCTGAGGACATCGACGTCTGGACAATCAGTGACAGAGGCTTACACACACGTACTGTCGAGCACAAGCCTAGAAGAGCTGCTGAAATGGTTTAAAAGTTTTTGTGCGGAATCCACCACAAAGTACCAGTTAAAAGGGCCAGGAGTGAAAGCTGAGCTCCCAAATGACTAAGACTAAAAAAGATAATACCCCCAGGCATCTGTATGTCTCAGCATTTAAATTATATCCCTTGAAATGCCAATTTGGACTTTGTGCCAAGAAGCTGCTGAAGCCCTTTTTCATGGAAATACCCAATAGAAGACCAATCTGTTTAAATGAAAGGTGTCTCTAATCATTTGGTATAAACATAACATGTTTTTATTTTATTATGTAACCTTGAATTATCTTGGCCTGTAATGAGGATCTTGCATTGTTACTGATTCTCAATAATTTCATGAAATTATGTTGTCTAAATGTGCATTCTTAATGCCAAAGAAAGAGAAAAACCTATCTAATTATTGAAACACAATCGCTTGATGTAACACATTTCCTACTTTTGAAAAAAGACTGTTACGTGTTAAAGAAATAATCTTATCTATAAAGGGCTTCCCTCACAGTGCCACCTCCTCACGGGTACAGTAGTATAATGAAATGTGTCAGTAGATCTGTTTCTACGTTATTTGACAGTTTCTTTATATTTCTTCCTTTCTGAATTCCAGCCTGTGTTCTTCTCTTTGTAGGATTAGTGATTATATGGATCTGACCCCTGTAGATATCGTAGGGAAGAGATGCTACCACTTCATCCATGCTGAAGACGTGGAGGGCATCAGGCACAGTCACTTGGACTGTAAGTACCTCCTGTGTGGGGGAATAACCCCGGCCGGTGTCAGCTCTCTCTGAGGCTTGTTTGGTTTCAGTGCTGATTTTTCCCTTCAGCTTTCCCGTGTACATTTCAGATGATGTCAGTGTGCAGTGAGAAAAAGTGAGACATCAATCATTTCAACTCGTGTTAGAATTAGATTGAAAGTTGGACCTCGGGCCTAGAGAAATTGCTGGATCTTTAGGCACTCACCCAGAATTCTGTGGTGTCTTGTGCTGTCTCTCCTATGAAGTGGTAGGGAAACCTTTGTCTTAAGTGCTTCCTTGACCCTTTCATTTTCTGGAGAGCAACTTCCACTCTGAAATTTGTGGTCTTAGTTTCAAAGTACATGTGGAAGAAGACAAGTTCAAATAAGCCAGAGCCTTATAAAAATGCCTACTTGACCAGCCACAAAACTGGGGTGAGGGGCAAGCCAGGGAGATGGGGCAGAGCACGTTGTGTGGACACAGCAGCTCTCGAAGGCAGTGTTCTCACTGTTTCTGGAAAGAGAGTTATTCAGAAGAGTAGCTCTCTCCATCCTCCAGCTCCTGAGAAAGAGAAACTTATCTCAGCTCTTTGAATATGGCTCCCAGCCCGAGCCACAGGCTGAACTCCAAAAGACCTTCTGTGCATGTGAGCAAAGCAGGAGCATCAGTGATGTGGCTGGCTCCAGCGACACACCAGCAGAATCGTGCAGGACCCCGCATCCAACCGCCCTAGCTGTTCACTCTGTCCATGGAAGGGGTCTGACTAGAGCACTGGTCTGGTGGCCCTCTTCTGACCAGAGGTCCTTTATATGACCATTCAATAGACTCTTCCTGAAAAATGAGTACCCCCCCACCTCACCCACAGCTATGTCCCTAGAAGGTTCTAATCCCAGTTCAGACCTCTGAATTTAAATATAGTCACATGCCACTTAGCCACGTTTTGGTCAACTACCTACCACATATACGATGGTGGTCCCATGAGATTATAATACTGTATTTTTACTGCACCTTTTCTGTGTTTAGATACACAAATACTTACCACTGTGTTACAGTTGCCTTCCAGTATTCAGTAGAGTAACATGCTGTACAACTTTTGGTCCAGGAGCATTAGTCTATACCATATAGCCCAAGTGTGTAGTAGGCTACACCATCTAGGTTTGTGTCAGTGCACTCTGTGATAGCCACACACTGATGAAATACCCTAGCGATGCATTTCTTAGAATGTATTCCCATCATTAAACAACACGTGGCTGTACACACAGGGTGCCACAAATGAGATGGTACAGCCTAAAGTTGAAGCGTTTATGCAGAAAAAGCCAGCCAAGTGGCCTTTGTATTTACCTCCTCTCCCCTTTCTTATCATGGTCAAAGAGAGCTATTTCATGTCTTTCCTGCCCTTTGCAATTATTTCTTCATTTCAAACTCAGAAACATGGAGATGTTGAGCTAGCCAGCGTCTGAAAGTATGAACATCCTGTACTGTGTTTTTAACCCTGCGTTAGCAACACTGACATGGAACCAAGTTCAGTGTTAGAATGTGTATGCACCACGTCTCTGGAAAGAGTCTGCCTGCAAGACAGCAGATTCTACTCCCAACGCAGAGCATGTGTCTTGATACTGCACACCAGGGATTTAGGGAACACACTTGTTGCTGAGAATGAATGGGTGTTGTGCATCGTAGAAGCAGATGGCTCTTCAATTAATTGGGGGAAAAAATGGTGCAGTTTCCTCAAAAGAAACATCAGGTTCTTTGTTACTCAGACTTTAGAGAAAATGGAGAAAAAATCAGGATCTTTGGAAGAAGCCATGGATATATTTTCGGAATAATATAGGCTAGAGATCCAGACTTCACAAATGAATATATTGTTTTTAGGAACACTGTCATAGACCATGTGTGGAGAGGGGGATACCTTCTCATTTTGGAATCTTAATTAAGGTCTAAATTCAGAAACCTGATGCTGCAAAAAAACAAAAAGAACTTTGTCTTCCTCAGTTATTATTTGGAAAACATCATGGTATCTCTCTGGGATTTGATTTACAGTTTGAAGAAACACAATTCCTCAGGAACAGTGAGTGAGGGCAGTTCATTTCTCCCCATTAAGCAAAGGTCTCCAACAAATATGTTTGATGCCTTTCTTTCCGGTTTACTTTTATCTCATTTTCCGTACTCGGAATAATTTGAGAGAGCTGAAAATAAACCACTCCACCATTCACTATTGTGCTATTCTCCTAATTTTTCTGGTATCTTGTCAGCTAATAAACAGAGAAGGTATGCTTTCAAATTCTGATTTTTTTCATTACTTGATATTGACATACTGGCTATTGCTTTATGATTCAGCCTACTAACAATGATTGGGTTCATTCTTTTAACTCATACACATGACTTCTAATTTTGAGTTCTTTTAATAACCTTAAACACATGAAAAACAAATAGAATGAGCTGATAATTCTGCATAGTAAAATACACTTCACATATTTAGCTATCATGCTGTGGAATAACTCCACAATGTCAAGTAGCACACAATTAGTAAAACTGTAGGGGGAGGAAAAAGAGTGTTTTGATCCTGAAGAAGTTTGATCCTAATCAGATTGAAATTTCAGCGTTCTTGTAGTGCTTAATATCTTCAATCACACACAAAAAAAATCAAACTGATTCCAGTGTCAAGTTTTGCATTCTGTGACTGAAATAAAATGCTAAAATATACAAATGCATCTCGCTTTGTACAATAAACATTAACATCATTATAAAGTAAGATTGAGTCTAAAATTGTGTGATGGAATGTCTGATGTTTACCTAATTCTCAAACCAAAGCCAGCCCAGTAACAAAATGACAGACCATGTAATAAGTCTTGGTTGTATAAACACTGGAAGAAAAGGCAAAAAGCCAGCACAGCATCTTGCTTGTCCAAAGCCCTAGGCTATTACTGAAGGATGCCTCAACTGTGCCTTCTTGGCAGGAGAAGGTCATGGCGACATAGAATCGGGTCAAGAATAAGATAGAATTCTAAAACAAAGGGATGGTTAAAAAATAAACCACATTAACTATTTAGTTTTTCTTCCTAGAGCTATTGGCACAATTCGTGGTTCTGTCCTGAAAGATAGGTTGTAGTCATCTGATAATATTTCTGATTTTTTAATATCTGTCTTATGCCCCAGTTTGATAGAATGTTTTTTAAAAAGACTTAATAGCCTTTGATAACTAAAAATACTCTCTTTATCACTTATGTCTTTTTTCCTTGCCTAGGCATCTGTAAATCCATAAATGAACTTGTCTCTAGAATAAGAAAAGTAAAGAGGAATATCAGCTGTACCAGGATTACAAATCTGATAAATTGAACCAAGAACTTTAGAGCATCTACTCTTCCACTAAGTTAACATGAGATGACTGATAGTTCACTGGATTTCAACAGAAAGAATCAGTAAGAATCACATTATTGACGCCTACATGGTAGGTTAGTGAAACTACACTGGAACTGTAAAACCAAGGGAGTTTTAGGCCCCGTTCTTTCACACTGTCACCAAAGATCTCTGTGATTTCTTTTGCTTAAAACCAGTTTCACCAATTCTTCAGGTCAAATCATCATTTAAAGGTTAGAATTTTAAACCATTCACATTAGTAATTACTGGGGCATCTTCACCTCCTCTTCCCTCCAGTTCTCCATTGCTCAGGAGGTACAGACTTGAGAGATGATCACTCACAGTTACACACTCCAGTTACCTATGGTGTCTGTGTGGCTCTTCAACTATGAGAGGTTTCAGTGCAACCACCTACCACTCTACTTCTGCCTGTAGCCCCCCAAAAATAGAATGCTAAACCAAACAGATGCATGCTTTGCACTGCTCTTTATTCCCATTTAATCCAGCCCTTTGTCTAGAGAAAGAGCTGAATTTGTCTTAGATATCCCTAGGGTTCTTTGTGGGTCCAATCAGCAACAACTTTCTAAAACCTTAAAGAGTGGCCTAGGGGAAAACTTCCTTTCTCTTTATGAGGTTCTGCTCCACCAGCAAGGCTCAAGGTTGTGGAGCTGTGGGATTTCAGGGAAAACGAGCCAGAGACTGGAGGTGTGGTGGCAGTTTTTTCCTTCCTAGCACCTGACCCAGTCTGAGAAAACTCTGGAAGAGTTATTTCAGAAAGACAGAAGGACTGCAGATTGCCTTTGAGATCACAGGCAGTTAAAAAGCATGGCCTATCCAATATACTTGAGGGTTTTTTTTTTGTTTGTTTTTTGGTTTTTGGTTTTTTAAGTAGCTTCAGTGTTTATTTCTTAATTACAAACTTCTATACTTTCTAACAAAACTAATATACAGCTACCTGATATAATGCATTCCATGCTGTTTTGCATCAATAACCCCTACACTTCCCTCCTGAAGGCGTCTCATCGCCAAATGCAAGCAGACTGCTTAATGCAGGACTAATTAGTATATCCCCTTCCAGTCTGCAGGCCCTCCATTGTAATTCCTTCCCAGCTCATTTTTTTCCACAACCGAGCATCAATCAAAGTAAGTGCCCTGCCTGCCTAGGCAACACAAGATGTCCTCCATGCATTTGTCATCTGCCACACAAACAAAGGGGGAATTTAATTGTTGGTTTGGGTATGCAGCCACTGCACACAGAAACGGAAGCTGCAAGTGAAGGAAAGAGAAAAGGTGGAAAGTTTGATGGGTGGGCCAAATCCAGATAGCATGGGGGACTTTTTTCCGTGTTCTGATCTCAGCCCTTCTTCAGGGGTCGGTCTTCAGGGATTTAGCTGCAACCTGGTCATTGGCTGGACTTTTCCCAAAGCAAGTAAGCTTCCCCTTCTGCCATATGAATATGAAAATCCCCATGAAAGGAAATGCATGTAATAGCTACCATGTCTGACTTTCTTCAGAAGCCAAGTCAGCCTTCATCGGGTGCCTGGCCATTAACTGAAAAAACTGTCACGAGGAGACAAGATAAAGGCAGGTTTTTATGCAGGAATGAATTTGTATTATTTTGTCTTGTTTGTTTTTGGGGTTTTTTTTTTTGTTTGTTTTTTTTTTTTTGGTGGAGGGTACCGGCAGGAAGACAGTGCTCATTTTGGCTTTTAAAGTCCATGGACAGGCAAGCACAGAGACGAGAGACCAGCAAGAGGGTTGAGCTCCAGCGGCACAGCCCTGCTGTGCTTACTACACTGTGCATCAGTGGGGCAGCGGCATAGGCACCCCCTGGGAACTCAGAGACGCAGGTTTTGAGGCCTTCCCCAATCAGAATCTGCAGTTAGCAAGATCCCCAGCTGACTCATATTTATGTGAAAGCTTGAAAAGTACAGACTATACTAGTATTTAGAAGGCACTATTTTACATGACGTAAACAGTAAATACAAACTTAGTATCTGAAGGGTTGTCTTTTCCTCTCAAATTGGATGAATTCTGAGAACAGTAGCAAAAGGTGAGTAGTGAAATAACTCTTAGGGTGCTCCATCAGTATTCAAATGAAACAAGAATAGGATTAAGAAGCTGACTTCTTTACAAAGATGTAAAGTTTTAAATATCAACGGGAAAAATTTAACAGAGTATACATAGTAATATCCAACCTAGTAAGCAAAAGATCTTAACTTTTTTTTTTTCCCCCTTGGGCAAATATTTTCCTGTGTACTTGACTGTATGAGTGAATATGAGCAGTCGTTTTTTTCCTATTCAAGTTTACCTAACATTTGTGAGCACTTACTAATGCAAAGCCTGTGTCATCGCTGTGAGGTTTCAAAAACAACCAAGGTATGGTCTCCACCTTCGGGGAGCTTACATACTAGTAGAGAAGGCAGCATGAAACAGCCAATTCTGAATAGCTAGTATGAAATGAGGTCTGTTAAGATGTGCAAACAAAACACAGAAACCCCAGAGGTGAAAGCAACTAAGGGGAGGATGGAGAAAAAGCCCCAGGGGAGGCAGATTTTCCCTGGACTTTGAAAGAGGATGGCAAGAGAGATGGAGGAGGGGTCTAAGGCATTGCAGGCTTAGAAGAGCATAGGAGAGACATAGAACACAAACACATGATCTGTTCTGTCTCCCCAGAGAGTGAGCCAGAACTTTGATTTGACTGACAAATTCTAATATAATTCTCACATGGATTCGCGAGCTTTTCCTTGTTATTATTTCAATTAGTAGCTGCTTTTTATTTTTTGTTATTTTTATTATTATTATTATTTTGAGACAGAGTTTTGCTCTTGTTGCCCAGGCTGGAGTGCAATGGCACGATCTCGGCTCACCGCAACCTCCGCCTCCTGAGTGCAAGCGGTTCTCCTGCCTCAGCCTCCCTAGTAGCTGGGATTACAGGCATGCGCCACCACGCCCAGCTAATTTTGTATTTTTAGTAGAGATGGAGTTTCTCCATGTTGGTCAGGCTGGTCTGAAACTCCTGACCTCAGGTGATCCACCCACCTGGGCCTCCCAAAGGGCTGGGATTACAGGCATGAGCCACTGCACCCTGCCTAGTAGCTGCTTTTATTATAGTTTATTTATTTATTTATTTATTTTGAGACGGAGTCTCGCTCTGTCACCCGGGCTGGAGTGCAGTGGCCGGATCTCAGCTCACTGCAAGCTCCGCCTCCCGGGTTCACGCCATTCTCCTGCCTCAGCCTCCGGAGTAGCTGGGACTACAGGTGCCCGCCACCTCACCCGGCTAGTTTTTCGTATTTTTTAGTAGAGACGGGGTTTCACCGTGTTAGCCAGGATAGTCTCGATCTCCTGACCTCGTGATCCGCCCGTCTCGGCCTCCCAAAGTGCTGGGATTACAGGCTTGAGCCACCGCGCCCGGCTATTATAGTTTTTTTTAAAACCTTGTATTTGACCAAAAAAAAAAAAAAAACCCATTGCTCTTATAAGGCATGATCAGAAGAAAAAAAAAAAAAAACGCAATACTTCCGGCCTGGCACGGTGGCTCATGCTTATAATCCCAGCACTTTGGGAGGCCAAGGTGGGTGGATCACAGGTCAGGAGTTCAAGACCAACCTGGCCAATGCAGTGAAACCCCGTTGCTATTAAAAATGCAAAAATTAGCTGGGCATGGTGGCGGGTGCTTGTAATCCCAGCTACTCGGGAGGCTGAGGCAGGAGAATGGCATGAACCTGGGAGGCGGAGCTTGCAGTGAGCCAAGATCACACCACTGCACTACACCCTGGGCGACAGAGTGAGACTCTGTCTCAAAAAAAGAAAAAAAAAATCAACACTTCTGAGTCATCCATTTTAACCTAAATCAGTTAACCCAAATAAAATCAATTCCATTACTTCTTATAATGGCATCTTGTTCTCAATCTTATACAAACTATTTTTTAAATTGTTTCCTGAAAACGTTCAGTGATACCCTACATATCATCAAAAAACTTGTTTTAACTTAAATAAGTGGCATAGGATTTAATTCATGTATGTGTCTAACATACAACAGTTTTCCCACACATGCACAGCTAACTAAAGATCAGGTCATTCAAACCTCTTCTTGAACTCCCACATCTTCTCTGGCTTCCTAGAACTTTTGGTCCAGCATATCAAGTAGAATGCACCTGGTTACACGTAACAGACAATCCCAGTAAAAATGACTTAACTTTCTCTTCATGATCAGAAGATCAAGATAGCATCCCCATCATCAGTTCCTCATGGGGCAATGTCCAAAGTGTGGAAGGGGTCAGTCGATGTTTTGTGTTCGTTTTGGAGTGCACAGAAAACATTCCCAGCAGCACTTCCCCACCAGGGAGCAGGGAGAAGCCTCTTGTGTCTTATCGTGCCATGTGTCATCGAGTACCCAAGCCTAAGCCACTCACTGGCAAGGGGGTAGAAGTACTGTATCTGGCTTAAACAATCAAGGTTTATTCTCCTGGGATTTAGGAGGCGGCCGTCCAACATAAAACCCAAAATCAGACTTCTGTTACCCAGAAGGAAGTGGCAGAATAGCTGTTGAGCAGACGACCAACAGTGACTGCTACATGGAAGAATCTATGTTTTCACAACAAAGTACTTGGATTTCTAAAAATCTACATAACAGATGAACAAATGGAATTTGTCTGGGCTCCTGGAAATATTTCTGACTTTCTGAAACACTAGTTTTTATATACCTGTGCCTCACTACCTATGTATTTCTTTTTAAAGATGTTTAGTGGACTTAACAAAATGATGGCCTCCAGAAGCACAGGGTCCACCAGAGACAAAATAAATCTGAGTATAAGGTCCACATCATCCCTTTTGTCTGTTTTCACTTCTGCCTATGCCCTAATTAGATAAACTACTTCAGTACTTGATAACACTTAATTGTTGAAGGGAGGTGAAGAATGCACCCAGCCCAAGTCCGACCCCCTTGTGCTTTCATAGACCTACATACCACATGCCATACAGTTGTCACTGTTATAAACTTATTAGTGAGAATGATTGATAAGCATCTCTCTTTCTCATTCAAAGGCAAGTAGTGCTAAATGCCTATTTCCAGAGTGAATAAAACTTTTTCTACAACCTCTCACAGTAGAGACTTCCCACTTGAGTTTCATTGCCCAGTGTCTCATCATATTCCAAACCTAAACCAATCACTGACTAGGGGAATGCAATCATCAAGACTGATGGAGATTAACGTAGGAGGACAGGCCCATGACACATTTTGCACACTCTGATATCCTCTAGAGACTAGCACAGAGTAGGCACTCAAAAGAAAATGGATTGAATGAATAAATCCACCATTGTCCTCAGTTCCTAGCTTTAAATTTTTAAATTCCATGCTGAAGTGCCCACCGCTTCTCATTTATATAACAAATTCCCCCCAAAATAGAAGGTATAGGTCCTCAAAAAAATACTCTATCCTTAACTATTTTAGGTTGAGAAGGGAATGAATGAGTGGGACTGAAACTCCCTGGCTGGGCTGAAAACAGCTTGTAAAACACTGTGATCTCAGATGTCCCTTGTGCCAACAATTATTTTGATTCTCCTTGTCCTAGAACACTATCAGTGTTTAAAAGCCTTGTTCTCCAATTCAGTACATTATCATGAAGAAAAGGGGAATTTATTTTTTAAACTTAACAAATGGACGCATTCTAAATCAATGAAAAGTTTTCTGCATAATTCAATATTAACAGTTAATAAAAATCTATCAATTGGCAGTGGTATAGGGAAAAACCTCTCCTGAGGTTGTAAATCACACAGATAGCAATTCAAGCAGGGCCTGTCATTAGCGTATTAGGGGGGGAATCCATAGATGATGCATACTCATTCACAAAACATCCACAGGTCTTCTGTCCTTAAGCTCATAACTCACAATAAGTGTCAGATATCCTTCAATCCTACCAAATATTGCTCAGCATCTAGATTTACAAAAAGAAAAAAAAAAAAAAAACTAAAAACCAATTTCTGGATGCCAGCTATTTAAGACATCTAGCTCACTAATTGCAAAATCTATAGAAAAATCTGCACAGCATCAAAGCCTCAGTTGATCCTATGAGCAGTTCTAAATGAAAAACTGTCTCTTTTGTGAGTAAATAAAGCACTTAATGCAGTTTCTGGCTATAATTGTGTTTCTCCTGTGGGTTTTGAAAATGACCTTCCTGTAAGCATCAAGGACTGTAACTTTTTAGATAAGGAAACTTGTTCTTGTTTTAAGTCTATGTCAAGTTCTTTCCCCTATAGCCCAGTTTTCAAAAGCCAAAGAAAAAGTAATCCAGAATTAAAAGAAAAAAAAAAAGGGAAAAAGAAAGAAAGTCCTGTTTCCAGAATGAAGTTCCCTGTCAGCCTGCCTTGGGCCTTAGGTGGAGAAGCAGAGATTAAAGAGTCAGTATTCTTTTTCATGTTTCATCTGCCAGTTTTGTGAATGTAGAAAGAGAACCAGTGGCTACAGCTAAGCACCCAACTGTGGTATTAAGTAGAAAGTGTGATTCTAGCACACCCCCCTCACTTCCACACACAGATACACACTCTAGTGAATTCAAAAATAATTTTTGAGTTTCTAGCAGAAGGCACCTGCTCTCCGTTCTCTGCGGCCACTGATGAAGGTACCTCCAGGAGGGGGTGAATGGCGCCACAGATGCGTCCTCCTATCACCATGACGATAATGAAGCTCTTTGTTCGGCTGTGTGAATGTGAAGTGTGGAATCTCCGATGATCTCACCATTTCCTATTTATTCTATACTTACCTGAATGCACCATGTCTTGCAGCTTTTTAATGCATATGCAAACCACTAAAATGTCCTTTTGTGAGACACTTTGCTAAAAGACCGCTTTTGATATGTGTTCTTCATCTCCTCTTCAAACTGAATTAGACTGCTTCCTTCTTTTTATGACACAACTAACTCACTATTTAGAATCTTTGGCTTTGATTTTGTAGAACAGCCCAACAGGAAGAGACCACGTTCTCTTTTTTCCTCCATATTTCTGAAGGCAAACTTGTACTGATTTGTTTTGATTTACTACCAGAATTATGTTCCCGCCACAGACACTGGCTTCCTTTATGTCCTTTCAGTCATCAGCCTGTGTCTGTGGACAAAGTTTTCCCAAGGAAAACTGAAATCCCTCTATTGGTAACTGTGTGCAGGGCCACGGATGTGTGCCTCAGCAAAAAGTTCATCAGATTTGCAGGGAGAGGAATCATTCTCTCTAAGCAGTACATTTCTTACAGGCCAACCACTAAGCTCAAACCGAGACCAGGTGACATTTTAAAAAGATATTCAATGAAACTTAGCATCCAGTCTTGGGGGATGGAGAAGTGGCAGGGGAAAGGTATATTTGATGTAAAAGGTCACATGCTCTAAAATGTAAGCACTCTACAATTTTCTTTTGATTGAACTGTATTTGCAGCTTCCTTCACAGTTAGAGGTGTGTGGTGTTACTATTTTGACTTCAATAGCCAAAGAGACACTTATTCATGGTGTTCTAATTGTTAGCTAAGCAAGGCTGGTACAGTTCAACCAGGATGATTTAAATCTCTCCCAGTTCATCTCTATAATATTCTTCTCACAAGTGGAGGTCACTTCTGTCCTCTTAAGAGCACAGCTTATAACTCTAAAGCACCTATAACTTGGAGGATGGGGTGGTGCCAACAACAACCTCCTGGCTTTCCTTTCAGCAACAACAGCCAAAAGCAACTGGTTACACCCTAGGCCTCAGAGGAGCAAGGAACATGTTCTTGTGTGCTAGCAGAGATGTTTCCAGTTATGTCTGGGGCCTTTCAAGATTCTCAGCTAACCTGTGCAGGTGTGTTTATCCTCTCTCTGTGTTCAGGTTACTTTGTGAAATCTAAGAAGAGGTCATTTAAAAGTTTTGGGATCCTCGGCTGGGCACGGTGGCTCAAGCCTGTAGTCCCAGCACTTTGGGAGGCCCAGGCAGGCGGATCACAAGGTCAGGAGATCGAGATCATCCTGGCTAACACAGTGAAACCTGTCTCTACTAAAAATACAAAAACATTAGCCGAGCGCGATGGTGGGCGCCTGTAGTACTGGCTACTCGGGAGGCTGAGGCAGGAGAATGGCTTGAACCTGGGAGGCGGAGCTTGCAAGTGAGCCGAGGTCACGCCACTGCACTCCAGCCTGGGTGACAGAGAGAGACTCCGTCTCCAAAAAAAAAAAAAAAAAAAAAAAAAAAAGAAAGTTTTGGGATCCTCAAACTAAAAGTAATTGCTAGAGTACAACTTTAAAGACATAATTCTAGAGATGCTTTGACATGATCAGTGAATTCAACGAGAGACACACAGGCTGCTCAGCCCAAAAAATTTGCAGAGCAGAAAGTAAACTTTGGAATAAACCAAAGAAAAGATGCCAGGTTACATGTTAGAGGTACCCAGACCATATGACAAGGATGTGATATTCAAATTAGAATCTCTCTCTCTCTAGTTCCTCTCCCTCTGTTCCTTTCCCTTTGTAGTTTGTAGACATGATTATGACTTTACTCCTAGGCTCATTGGTGTGATGAGTATCTACCTCTTTTCAAGGGACAATTAACTATCTTTTTAAGGACTTTCATATCAAGTAACTCACATGGTGCTTATTTTTCTTTTTCCCCACAAAAGGAATTTTATGAAATAAACGTATTCAAATATTCTCTCCTTTCTCACTGCTTTCTAAACCTAAAACTTGAAAATAAAAAACAACAGCCACTGGGTTAAAGAGAATCAAAAAAGTTTTTTCCGTGTTTTTCAAGTTCTCTAATTTATTACACACTAAAAATCTCTTTCAAACTGGCACCAAGGTGGCTTTTCTTCTTGAGCTGATTAGGACCACATGAGCTCAGGAAAAGCTGTCAGATCCTGCCTCTGGCGCAGCTGGAATGATCCAACTGATTTGCCAGTGGGGCTTTATTTTATTTTATATTTTTTTTCAAGGAAAGAAGCTTCATCTCAAAGTCATAAATTTATATTCTGGAGGCCCAAGCAAAAAGTATTTCTTGTTCATTTTTTAAGGAAGCTAAATTCCATTATGATTTCTTTTTTCTTTTTTTGAGTCAGAGTCTCGCTTTGTCACCAGGCTGGAGTTCAGTGGTGCAATCTCAGCTCACCGCAACCTCCGCCTCCCAGGCTCAAGCGATTCTTGTGCCTCAGCCTCCCTTGTAGCTGGGATTACAAGTGCACACAAGCATACCTGGCTAATTTTTGGATTTTTAGTAGAGGCAGGCTGCTAAATTTTAGTAGCAGCTCACCACATTGGCCAGGCTAGTCTCGAACTCCTGGCTTCAAGTGATCCATCTGCCTTGGCCTCCCAAATATTGATTTCTTTACGAGACATTTTGTGATATTTTGGGTGATATTTTGGTAAATATGTTGTCCTAACTCTGCACTGTATCTGTGGTTATCTAGATTCCCACTGGAGTGTGGGGGTCTCATTCAGAAAACACTAATCCCTAGGAAAGAGTCATGACCTAAGACCAAACGAGATTGTCTACCCTTTAGGAATTCTGTCTGTCAGACTGGCCCACAGTAAAACCACAGGTCAGTCAAACTCGTCTCCTTCAGCTGCCCACGGTGGGCTCCCGAACCTGCTTTGTGGTATTACCACAGAAAGTCAAGGGCTAGCAAGTGGCTCCCTGACTCCCCAAGGAAGCCTTGAGCAATTCCCTTCCCCTTTTACAGATAACCTCCTCACATCAGAAGTCACCTGTCCTGCCTCTCTCACATTTAACTCTCCTCTCTTGCTAGCTGACCCTTGGCCTGGGTAATAAAGAAAGCTGTATTATTGTATTCATGGGCCCTAACAAATAAGTGCTGGATTTATCTTCTCAGGCAACACAGATCCATTTAAGTAGACCCAGAGTTACCCTCCTGTAATTCAAAAAGATGATACCATACAATCCCTTAGCAAAGGAGCCTTTCAGCCCCCTTCACTACACATATGTGCAGACTACCGGGGAGGCCAAAGGTTTGGCTGGATATCCATTTCCAAACTGGGATTTTATTAAGAGAAAGTATTATCAGGAAGGAGGTGGATGATCTTTACGTTGATTCTGCAGATTCTAAATTGATATTATAACTCCTTTATCCCTTTGCCCCTCTTGTATACTTTGTATACTGGAGATCATTCTTTTTAAAATTTTGCCTGCTTTTGGTCAAATTCTAGTCTGGAACTCCCAGGTAGGCTGCGCTGATCTGGCCTGCCATCCTAATGTAGTCTTCATGTGATTCTAAAAAGGGACTTCTTAGTCTCTTTGCCTTTGTTCAACATACTAGAACCATTTGGAATTATTCCTCATTCCAGATACAAAGCAGACAGAATTATACCCCCAACCACTGATTGGGGTACTGTAAGTTTTCTCTGTGAAAACAGTGGACAGAATTATATAATCCATCCTTCCTCTATTAATAGTTAACCAGGTTGAGAGGATTTGAATAAAAGCACATCTTGTTGCATGCAACAATGGTTTGACAGAGGAGCTGTATGGCAGAATTAGTATTTTACTGCTTTCAGCTTCACCACGCGGTTTTGTAGCCTGGGAAGCCATGCATGCAGAATGGCAGAACTTACAATTGCCTACAAAAGGAGGTACAATGCGACCTGTGGAGCCACGCTACCAAGAGATGGTGACAGTTCCAGGCCTTCAAAACACCCTAAACTGGTGAGGAGTTTCAGAATGAAACTTGTTATGATTTGGAACACTCATCAGAGTAAGGTTTTTTCAAGTAAGAGTTAAGATATAATTACCAGATTTTACAACCGTCCCATTAGCGTGCTGCAAGAAGAAAAGGAGAATGGAAGAAAACCTTCAAAGTTTATATGTTTGTGGATATAATGGATGTGTGATTTTTGAGCACTTTGAGAACCAGGAAGAGTGGCTCAGGACAAGATGAGAAGAGCTTCCACAGCCTTAAACACAGCTCTTTTCCAAAGTGACTTCCCTTTACACCCATCCACCTCCCTCAAAAAAAAAAAAATCTAAATGTACTTCATGAAACTATTGTATATGAAGCACTTATTAGCCGTAATTAAATGGACAATATGAATTTACTACGTCTTTAGGACTCTGGCTTGTTCTGGTTTAGAGCAAGATGATTAATGCAAATACATATTACTTGAGATAACCATTTAGCAGCTAATTTAGCCAAATTTATTACAGCAGTTAGAGGTTTTTCATTTTAGCAGACGGAGACAAGGACATGCCAAAAGTGGGCAACGTAGATGAGTGCACACTGCCCTCTAGTGGCCAACCAGCTGGTGAGCTTTTGCGGGGCGCCGAGTTGCTGCGATCCGTAGCCAAGTAGTAACAGCAGGTTTTCCACATTTCCGGCACCCTTTTAAACCATTCCCATCCACAGCACTTTATTTCAGGGGATGATTTACTGTGCTTTCCCCTTTTACTAGCTCAGGAGTACCCAGATACAAATCAAATCAATTTCAACTTGGCGAGATTTTGGTTAAAGTATCATTTTTAACATCTGCATTTTAAAGCTCTCTTCCAGTGGATATTTAATGGCACCGTTTCACATTACTGATTGTTTTTACTTGTTCCTTCATTTGGGGCCATATTTCAGAGTCTGTGTGGAGCTGTCACTCTGTTTGGCTCCAGCCAAGTCAATTCTGTGCCTCCCTCAGGCCAGTGTTGCTCTCTGACTCCACTGGGGAATTTATTTTGTTCCAACATTCAGCGAAGTCTCACCAGAATCTCCCCCGACTGACCAGCGTAAATTTAGTTCATCTGAGGACTATAAATTCTGTTAGACAAGATCAAAAGGAACAGACATATAAGGACGCGGGTTGAGATTGCTCACACTGAGGAGAAATGATCAAAGAGGAGGGGTAAAGCATCTTTGGAACCATTCAAATATCCAGAATCTCAAAGAGGTCTACCTCAAAGCTATGAATAAATCACATACAAATTTGCCTTTCTTACCATCTGATGTCAAACCCATTGACAATATCCACACCGCATTAGGTGTTCTGTGAGCCAAAAAGATTTGTAGTCCTTTTATTCTTTTCACACCATGGCTGCCCAAAACGGAATAAAGTCTTGCTACAAATGCCAGTAACCCTGGCTCCAGAGCTGCCACTCCACTGAATTGATTTCATTTGTCCTACTAATGGCATTCTATATTAAGCATACAGAGGGTCGCCCTGGCTTGGTGCAGGCTTAAGGCTTTGCAGAGATTTAAAAAAATTATTTGATCCCAGTCTTAATACAACGCCTTTGTTTTTTTTTCCCCAGTGCTGAATAAGGGTCAGTGTGTGACAAAGTACTATCGCTGGATGCAGAAGAATGGAGGATATATTTGGATACAGTCCAGTGCCACCATAGCTATTAATGCCAAGAATGCAAATGAAAAGAATATCATCTGGGTGAATTACCTTCTTAGGTATATTTTCTGCTTCTTTTCTATTTCTGTCCTGGTTATAAAATATGCAGCCCTATGGTTAATAGCTGACATGTTGTGAATATTATCTTTTGACAGTACCTGGTGTGGAATTTCATGGCAATTCTGCTATTCTTTCCACAAGATTCAAATAAATGTGAGAAGATCAAACTATGTTGGAAGGGACTTGCAGGAAAGATTTCAAGATTTTCAGTAATTCTCGGTCTGTCAGCATCTGGGCATCTCTGCAGAAGTTGCTTTGGTTTTCCCACAAATCCTTAGGCCAGAAGAATACAGACTTCAGCCTACAGCTGAAGCATTCAAAAAGCATCTCCTCTTCCCCACCACAGACACACTCACACACTCCAGTTCTTGTGAAAATTAAGTAAAACAGAATGAGAGAAAAGTGGCAGGGAACATTATATTCCTCTTATATTTCATCCCTTTGATGCCCTTAGCATATTACATAGGGTTTGACTTCCTGGGCATTAAAGTTTTGGTAAACAAAGTGAGTTGCTTTGCCGGAATCAAACAATAGCAGTGTAGCAGTGTAAAAATGAAGGCAATTTTTTTTTTTTTTTTTTTTTTTTTTTTTTTTTTTTTTTTTTTTGGCCCTCTGCTTTGAGATCTTGGGCAAGCTTTACTGCTCTTAAAATGTGTCCTTAACATTCTATCTACAAGTGAGCCCTAGCTCACCTGCTTCCTAAATTCCGGTGTGAGACACCATTTCTCTCCCCTTCCCAATCTACATTCTGCCTTTGGATTCAAACTAGCAGAAAACTAACCAAGACCCACAGATTGGGTCATCTGAGTTTGGGGGCAGGCTTTCTGGGAGGTTCACGCCAATCCTGGCGTGACACTATCACAGCACTTGGCCTGGCTCCCTCCCACCCCCATTATTCTGGTCTTTGGCTTCTCCTGGCCTAAAGCCACCAAGCAGAGCCCACACGTGGTCTGAGTAGGAAAATTTCCAATAGGTCTTATGAATGGAAGTTGGTGCCCTTTGGCTGATAATTTAGACAGGGAGTACCTGAATCCCATTTTTCTTTGAGACAGCCAAATGGAGCTGAGAAGCTAACAACCATGGCTCATCAGCACACTGGCCCTTCAGAGTGTGTTCACATACTTTGGTGATGACTTGAAGGCATGAATGTGCTTGCTACCAACAGCATATCAATCAGACACTAATGATTATTGCTCTAGAGAGGGCCTTAATGTGCACCACTTAAAAGAGTCTTCATTTATCTACCTTCTATTTCCTTTTTTTGACCTCTTCTGCTCTACATTAATTCTCTCTAAAGGTAAAAGTATGTGTATTGAATGTGGCTTTCTCCAAGGCCTGATTTCCGTGCAAAGTCTCCCCCGTGTTTGTGATGTGTTCAAGATGAGTTCTGATATCAAGGAATCCTTGCACATAGAGTTTTATGGAATAATTACTATAGGGAATGCAGGTGGTTATGAAAACTCATATGCCAGACAGAAAATAGAATAAGGTCTTGTGGCACTGCCATTCTTTTGCTAGGCAAAATGATACTGTGACAAGGAGACCCATCACCATTAAGAATGAAACGCTGGAAACAGGCACCCTAGGGCTAGCAGGGTCTGGCTCCCATGTTGATGAAACATAGGTATTGAAGTCATCTATGTGGTTGTTACTCCCATTCTGTGAGATTTCTTCCTATCTGGATCTTTCTTACTGCCTCATCAACCTCATGACTTCCTCCTCTGCCTACAAATGCAAGGAGTAAGAAGAGCTAAGCAGTCAGTCTCTGAATACCATTGATATAGCCTAGGATCAGATGGTACAAACTCGTGAGTTTTGGTGATTCTATTCCATCAAATCCCATGTGGATAGGAAGGAAGTTTTGGTATCAAAGACCAGTCTTCAACCTCAAAAGCTTCAATCTCAGGCATAGAAGACCTGTTTCAGCTGACCTAAAACCCTCCCTGAAGTCAATAATAAAGGACTCTAAGTTGTAGGGCAAGTGATCTGTGAGCCCCCAAAGAAGACTAACGTCATGGGCTTTAGCAGGGGAAACTGGAACCAAGACAGCCATTCACTGGCATCACTTCTATAGAGCAGAGATCTAGAAAGAAAATGATGTGGCCCTGGCAAAACAGCAACTGCGGAAGTTTGGTTTTCTTTCCCACATTCTTGTCTATTATTCTTCGCTGAGCAACACTTTCACGTCACTTCTTCCTTCCCAGAACCCTTGCACCCAGGCCCCAATCCAGGCTTGTCCTTCCCTGTTCTGAAGCTACTGCTCCTCCAGTCTTCTTCCCATTCCCTTGTAACTTAATAGAATTATAGACTCTTAGAGTATTCAGAGAAGGAGTCCATCTTCCCACCATTCGTCTCATCTGATTATCTAGAGAAAGCTTTGCTGCTGAAGCTAATTCACACTAAGGAGTAAATGCCTGATAATCCATTTTAGTGAATTACCCCTCCCAGGAACATTCGCAGTTTTGGAGTAGTTACTGAAACAGTGACTCTTTACTATAGGAATTTCGCTAGAGATTAGCAAATGAGTCAGTAATCATCAATTTTAAGTCTCTGCTTGGCTAGCCATCATGGAAAAATAGAACAGGCATTTCCCATTTTGAAGCAGGAGGATTTCCTTGTGCCTTCAGATTACAGGAGCCTACTCTCCTCATACATCAGGTGGCCTTGGAGTGGCATTTCCAGAAGACAGGTCAAACTGACTTAACATGCTCTCTCTTCCAAAAGAGCCTTGTTTCCAAACTAAAAATAGAACAAAAATTAAGCACATTTGTGCAAGTGAGGTTAGATCCCTTCTGTTAGGGCCTCTTTCACACTGGGACTCTCCCCACTGCAATCAGATTTCCAGCTAACAAGCCACAGGTGTACAACACATGAGCAGATGAAAATGTGATTGTAATGGGTGTGTTGACAGTTCGGTAGCCATAATCCCTGCATCCCAAGGTGCACCTGTGCATCTGTCTGATAGGCACCAAAGGCTCTGCCACCCCACCAATAGCGTGGAAGCCATCTGAGCAGCTGAGAAGCTACATCAAGGGCCCAAAACAAAGGTACTGAGGCCATGGACTCATTAGGAGCCCAAGAGAAGACAGGACACACCAGGAGGCATGGGAATTAATTGTTGAGAGTACTTCTCATCCTCCCTTCCCCCAGGTGTTACTCTGGGAGGACTGTCAAGCAGCACGGTTCCCTGGCCCTCAGTGGTACCTGATTATTTAAAGGCTTCTCTATGGCTTTCATGGAGCATTTGAATATTCGATCATTGCAGCAGGGTGCACCTGTACCCCGGCACATGCAAGCCAAGCTTCCATAAAATCCCATGAAGAGCTGAGAAATGATTTCATGTCTAGTCTTTGAAACTTTCTAAACTCCAGAAGTCTGGGACAAAGAAGTGGGGGAGAAGATGGTCCAATCAAACCATGCAGAATGGGTGTCTGCACTCCTGACCAGTGCCTCCCTCCCACAGCAATCCTGAGTACAAGGACACACCCATGGACATCGCACAGCTCCCCCATCTGCCGGAGAAAACTTCCGAATCCTCGGAGACATCCGACTCTGAGTCAGACTCTAAAGACACCTCAGGTATTACAGGTATTATTCCTTCTTCTCCATGTTCTGCAGTGATGGCTTGCCCACCACACACGGGGGGTGGGCAATGGCCAGAGGGCCATCATCAGAGGCAAAGCAACTGGTCACATTTCAGAGAGACACATGTCATATCAAGTTATTACTGAGTCTCTGCCTCTCTCCACACATGCATACATATAATTGTACACCAGTACATACCTGTATGTACTGTATGTGTATATATACACACAATACATATAGATATGTAGTGCTGGATAAATACTTGTGTGTGTGTGTATATACGTATGTATATATGTTGTGTGTATATATACACACAGAAGAAAGATCTTTTGAGATCTGACAGATCTCTTTCTTTAAATATACAGAAAGAGATTGATTGCTATCAGCAATCATTTAATGTCAATCCACTGGCCATACAGAAGGAACCCTGCTCTAACCTCATAGCTAGCTCTCGACCTCTACTAGAGGCAGGTACTAGGGCCAGCTCCAAGAGAGTCTGTGACTTTGAGCCCCAAATATTCACATTCCCACCAAGCTAGGACCGAGCCTCTAAAGTAGGATACTTAATGGCATTGATCAGTGCCCCTTTCGGGGTGCTGGACTGTTACTTATTTCCTGAGTCTATGCAGAACAAACTCATGCATTTTCATTTCTTTTGGGGAAGCAGACTTCCTGAGTAGTTCTTTGGGACACAGAAAATGGGTATAGAAATGTGCTTTTCCTCCCATCCCCAGCCCTCTTCCAGAGACACTCATAAGGCCAGGGAGCACCAAACTTGTAGGATTTTACAGCTGCAAGAAAATCCTAAACCCCTTCTAACCCTCCCTCTTCTGCTACAAAAGGGAAGGCAATGACCACAGCCTCTAGTCCAGGCTGCCAGTCAGGCTTCATCCCTCAATCTTCAGAGCTTGTGTTACTGGAAAAATCTATTCTCCCAAAAATGTGGCAGCTAGGTTTCCCTGACAACCCCCTATCATGATGACACCTGAGCTCCAGCTCCTTGTTTACATGTACAAGGGGTACATGTGAACATGTATCCCTTCCTCCAGACCCAGCTTCAGGGAGGCAGAAGGAGGGCAGAGCACTCAAGGCAGATCTTCATTGTCTTCCTGTCCCTAAATTGCATTAATTCGAAAGTTCTTGACAAAGACATAAAAAGTCCTAGAATTGGTAGTCTCTGCCCCTTTTTAATATAGTGTGTTGTTGTGAACAAAACAAAGAAAAAATCCTAGCCCCAGTGAGCTTATATACTAGTGGGAGGAAGAGACAAGTCAATGAAACTAAAATATACAGTGAGGCAGCGCGGTGGCTCATGGCTGTAATCCCGGCACTTTGGGAGGCTGAGGTGGGCGCATTGCTTGAGTCCAGGAGTTTGAGACCAGCCTGGGCAACATGGCAAGACCCTGTCTCTAAAAATAAAAAAAAAAAAATCAGCCATGTGTGGTAGTAGGCACCTGTGGTCTTAGCCACTCTGGAGGCTGAGGCAGGAGGATGGCTTGAGCTAGGGAGCGCAAGGCTGCAGTGAGCGGTGACCATCCTGCTGCACTCCAGCCGGAGGCACAGAGGCAGACCCTGCCAAAAATAATAATAATAAATAATAATAAAAATAAAGCTATACAGTGAATCAGATGGTGGTAAGTGCTGTGGGGGAGAATAACTTATGGAATGGAAAGAAGGAGAGTGGCTCTCAGTAATGAACAAAATATTCACCAAGGGAAAATGCAGACTCTTTAGAAAGTCACCTTGCATGTCATCATTTTTCTGTGTCACACCTTAATCCAGGTTATTTAACCTGACTTCCTGAGTATCTTTGTGGGACTTCTTAAACTTGAATGTGCTTGAGAATCACCTGGGGGTCATATTCCAATGCAGAACCTGATTCAGTCTATCTGGGTGGTAGCAGAGAGTCTGCCTTTGCAACAGATGTCCAGATGATTGCCAGTGCCGCTGGTCCTCGGCCGGCACTTTTTGAGTAACCGTCCAGCTAATCCCGGCCCTTAGCAGAGAGAAAGCCCAGGCTTTAAGTCCTCTGAAGGTGATGGAGAAGCCCGTGATGAGGACGGACACTTGGACACTTGCCCTGCCCCCAGCCCCAGCCCCTGCAGGTGACAGGCTGGGTCACCCCGCTAACCTGGTGTCTTCTCTCTCTTCTCTCCCCGTCCCCGCCACCTCCGGCCCCGGGCCCCACGCAGAGGACAACGAGAACTCCAAGTCCGACGAGAAAGGGAACCAGTCCGAGAACAGCGAAGACCCGGAGCCCGACCGGAAGAAGTCGGGCAACGCGTGTGACAACGACATGAACTGCAACGACGACGGCCATAGCTCCAGTAACCCGGACAGCCGCGACAGCGATGACAGCTTCGAGCACTCGGACTTTGAGAACCCTAAGGCGGGCGAGGACGGCTTCGGTGCGCTGGGCCCGATGCAGATCAAGGTGGAGCGCTACGTGGAGAGTGAGTCGGATCTGCGGCTGCAGAACTGCGAGTCACTCACATCCGACAGCGCCAAGGACTCGGACAGCGCGGGCGAGGCGGGCGCTCAGGCCTCCAGCAAGCACCAGAAGCGCAAGAAACGGCGGAAACGGCAGAAGGGCGGCAGCGCCAGCCGCCGGCGCCTGTCCAGTGCGTCGAGCCCGGGCGGCTTGGACGCGGGCCTGGTGGAGCCCCCGCGGCTGCTGTCCTCCCCCAACAGTGCCTCGGTGCTCAAGATCAAGACGGAGATCTCGGAACCCATCAACTTCGACAACGACAGCAGCATCTGGAACTACCCGCCCAACCGGGAGATCTCCAGGAACGAGTCCCCCTACAGCATGACCAAGCCCCCCAGCTCCGAGCACTTCCCGTCCCCGCAGGGTGGCGGCGGTGGGGGTGGTGGCAGCGGGGGACTGCACGTGGCCATCCCCGACTCGGTTCTCACCCCGCCCGGCGCCGACGGCGCGGCTGCCCGCAAGACTCAGTTCGGCACCTCGGCCAGCACAGCCCTGGCCCCCGTTGCCTCCGACCCGCTGTCACCCCCGCTCTCGGCGTCCCCACGGGACAAGCACCCCGGGAACGGGGGCGGGGGCGGGGGCGGCGGCGCGGGGGGCGGTGGCCCCAGCGCGTCCAACTCCTTGCTGTACACTGGGGACCTAGAGGCGCTGCAGAGGTTGCAGGCAGGCAACGTCGTGCTCCCGCTGGTGCACAGGGTGACCGGGACCCTGGCCGCCACCAGCACGGCCGCCCAGAGGGTCTACACCACGGGCACCATCCGCTACGCGCCCGCCGAGGTGACCCTGGCCATGCAGGGCAACCTGCTGCCCAACGCGCACGCTGTTAACTTCGTGGACGTTAACAGCCCTGGCTTCGGCCTCGACCCCAAGACGCCCATGGAGATGCTCTACCACCATGTGCACCGGCTCAACATGTCAGGACCGTTCGGCGGCGCAGTGAGCGCAGCCAGCCTGACGCAGATGCCCGCCGGCAATGTGTTCACCACGGCCGAGGGACTCTTCTCCACGCTGCCCTTCCCCGTCTACAGCAACGGCATCCATGCGGCACAGACTCTGGAGCGCAAGGAGGACTGAGGCGCCGCCTGTCCTGGGCCCGGCCAGGCCCCGCTCGGAGGAGGCATCGTCGGCATTTTCGTTTAGACCTTTAATTCTAGCACTTTGAATTCGAGCAGGTCAGCGTCTTCTCTCGCCACGACGGTCCCCATTCCACCCCCTCTTTCTTTCACCTGACTTATTCTTTCGTGTAAAGATATGTTTATTTTTTGCCTTCAGAGGGTCAGACGACCAGTTGCCTGCCGTTTTGTCTTCTTCTAAGATGTGTGTTGGGTTGTTTTGCTTTCCTTTGCATCTTTATTAAGATGTCTTTCATGTGTATATGCCTCTGCCATAGAATACTCAGTCTTGTGGTCAAGAGAGTTCTCAAGTGACAACCATTGGGGTTTCTTCATAAAGATCTTGATATGATCAAGATGGAAAGAGACAAGCATAAACAATGTGCCCTGTTTGACTAAGTCAAATGAAATGGGGTGGTTTTTTGTTTCTGTTCCTAATTCCTTTAAAAAAAAAAAAATAGGGGGAATAGTATTTTAGAATTTTATGCAGAATTTAATTCTCTTTTTACGGTTAAGATTTTAAGATTTTCTTACTTGCACATAAAAATAATTTGGGTTCTTAAACTTAATTTCTGGCCTGTGACTAGAATGTTTAAAAAAAAAAAAAGTCGGACTAAATGTTAATTACTGAAACATTAACTTAATTTCTAAAACCATGGTGCTATCATTTATTAATCTGTAATGTCTTCATACAAAATGCAGCTCCTGGGCTGGGTTTTGGGGGAAAAAAATTGTGTTCTGTCCTGGTCTGGAGTCCGTTGCTGCAGTCTCCTTGGTTAGTTAAGACAAAGCCCTCATTAACGTTTGCTGCAGGACTTAAAATTTTTTACCTCCCAACTAACAAACATAGCCTCACATTAAATTTAATGGGTCAGTAAAGCCCTTTTTAAAGGGGCTGCTGGAAAACTCAATCAAACTGATTTGAGGAGCAGTTTAGGTACATACTGCCTTTTGTTTAGCTTTTTGTTTTCCTTACTCAGTCTAACTGAGGCTAATTTTGCAACTTCAATAACACTTCGGAGTAAAAGAAGGAAAATATTTAACATGTTTTTGGTTTTTTTCATTTCTTGCTTAAAAAAAGGAAGGTTGTGTTTTGGGGGACTGAGTTGATTTGATGGAATTTCTTTTCCTTTGGTTCTTATTTCTGGGTTGAAACCAGTAAGTTTTAAAACTAAAGAATGGGTTAATAAGCTTCAGACAGATTACTGCAACTGAAAACTGCACATTAAGTAATAAAAAAAAAAAAAGAAAAAGAAAAAGAAAAAGAAAAAAAATCCTATTTTGTCTTTGTTGCCAGAAATCAGTGTGGTGTCAAACACTCCAAATGACTGTCAAGTATAAATTCTTCTTCCACTTCATTTTTGGCAGCTGTTTGTTAAGGCATCTAATAACAGATGTGAGAACTGTAATGTGTACAATGTGTACGTGTCCTTGGCTGTCAGTCCCATTGCAGTTTCAATGTGTGTTTCTATATGCAGTATATACTAAGCTAATGTAGTTGTTTTGTCCTTTGTCTTATCTGTGCTCTATCTCTAGTCCGGAGTGGTACAGTCCCATTCCTGCAGTCCTAGTGAATCCAGTGATTCTTGGGGGTTAGTGGGTTTTGTGTGGTGGCCTTCCTCTGTAATGTCACCCTATGCTGCTTCTACTGTCTGTGAATCTTCCGTTTTACCTTTTAAAATTCCTGCTGTTGCTTTGCTGGTGTATATTCTCCCTACCTCTCCTCTCTTTCCCTCCCTTTCCCATCTCCCCCTCTCCCTCCTCTTCAGTCCTTCCCCATCCCCAAAATCTGTTTCATTCTCAGAGATAAAAAGACTCTTAACTAGCTCAAGGTTAATGGAGCCATTTTTCCCACAACGGAATTCTGGGTATGACTCTCTCTTCTGGAGTGCAACACAAAGCACTGAAGAATAATGCTCAGATATATTAAATAAATTGATGCCATATAGCCTCAGTTGTTAACATTCCCAGAGTCCCTTGTGCTCTACCTATAAGCAGTGGGTGCTTTTCTTTGGTTTCCTTTCAGGTTGGCTGATGGAGCAATATATAAAGCAATTACCAGTGAGACAGAAAATTCTTTCAAAGGTCAACCAACATTTTTAAGAAACAAAATGGGAGGGGATAATGGAATCTAGAATTGTCATATATATTTGTTTACTTGTGCAATGCTAATATAGTAACTCGGCTGTCCTTTGAATATCACTGTGTTGAGTAGGTTCCTCTAGGACCTTTGATTTCATGAGCTGGGCCCAAACCACGGTGGGATAATAACAAAAAGAAGCTAAATGCCGTAAATTTTAATAGTGAGCTTACTTGAAGGATTTAAGTAGGTTTAGAAGGTGAAGAAGGCCAATGGAGAAATTTACAGATTACTTTTGGAAGCTCTACTCTAGCTATCGAACAATCAAAGGAATGCACCTATCAGCTACAAAGAACAGCTAGACAGCTGTTTTTTTTTTTATAAATGTTTCTGTGTCGTGTCAAAATGATTTCTGGTGATTTAAACTAACAGATAATCACAGCTGCTGTCTAAATCCATAGTGTTGAAAATTACAAAATGAAAAAAAAAAAAAAAAAACACTTCATTACCTGTGAAGACTGTGTCTGTGTTTTTAACTATTTCTTGTACAAATATATGAAAACTTTTATGAGGAGACTGGTGCCAAGTAGCTGAATAATGGGGAAAGGGATATTCTGTTCGTAAAAACCTTAGCAGTGTTACCAACTCTACGCTATATATATAAAAAAATAATTAAAACGTTACAAAGCGACAGCTATGGTACATTTGTTTTGTGTGAAGCTAACCGGACCTAACTTCCTGAGTGCCTGGCTTATTTTGAAACATTTTTTTTCATTGACCATTGATAATGCTGCAAATCAGAAATGTACATACTTCATTTACAACAGGGTTCTTTTTATACTTTTGTAGATTCTCATACATGTCACATACATGGTTGTCTTTATGTAACTTAATTTTTTCATCCGCAGGTGCCATTTTCATAATAAACTTCTCTTGGATTTGTTACTATCTGGCATCATTTCTTTTACATGTAACCATCCTAACTAATGAATGCTGGTAGTATTTGTTTAAGCAGGTACCTTGGTCATTATTCTTTATTTAAAAAAAAGAAAAAGTAAAAAAAAAAATGCATGCATATTTTTGCTAGTTTTGGAAAAAATATATAGCTTGTGTACTGATGAGGCTGACAAGGCACAGAATAAGATGCTAATCCAAATACTACACCAAACTTGCAACCATCCTAAATTTTCAGCTACCCCAATTCATTGTCATACTGAGCATTATTATGCACATTATCAAAGCTGAACAATGGGCCTGCAACATTAACCACTATGGGAAGTGTGCATTTTTTGATTAATGCACAGTAAGTGATGACAGTTTTCATACATTAATCATTAAAATGCACTCAATATTTTCATTTATTACAATCTATAATGTATAACCAACTGTTCCATTGCTTATATCTTCTTTTTATACTAAATATGTATTTTCTTTCTCCAGACAAGCTGATTAAGTCATGTTCATGCTGTATTATGGTTAGGGTAGCATGTGGCCTGTCACGTTTTAAGGCAGGTCAGCTGCTTACTCTTTAAAAAAAAAAAAAAAAAAAGGAAGTGTCACCCATTATCTCAAAGTTAAGGATAAGGTAGGTCAACTCTTAAGTCTGTGATCTCCAAAAACTGAAATATGAATGGGCTGAGCTGGGGGAGTTGGGGAGGGGAGGCAAACACTTTTGTCCAGAAGCTACCAAAAATAATAAATATCATTTCCCTAGTTTAAGTCTTCAATGACATTAGCCAATGTGGGGGTTGTTTTTTTATTAATGGAAGAAAGCTTCAGACTGGCGAACACAGAAGTGTGGTTAGGGTTGGAGAGCTCTGGATTTCTCTACTATGCCCCAGATGGGTCTTTGAAATAAGTACTCAAAATAGGGAATAGGGAGAAGCTGATTGAGAACACAGAATTGGGTGTGCCAAACCACTTTTCTAAAATTTCTTCCCCTTTTGCTCTTTAGAGTCAGAAGGATGTAGTATAGCAAGATTGAGAAGTCAAAAACTGACATAGCTAGAAACTATGCTGAGTGGATTCTGGTGAGTGATGAAGCCCGCTTACCCAAGGCACCCTGTCTGGTAGGTATTGATGGACCTGGCTGTGAGTGCAGGCTTTCAGAGCTCTGCATGGGGCAGGGTCTCAGAACGCAGAGGGGTGCTTGTCTGAGTGTGGAACTGGCTAATGCTGTTGATCAGCCATAACACTTTTCTTCTGGACATTCCTGCAGCCTTGTGATCTGGAAGTGGTAGCAATGAGGGTGGAAATGGGAAGCAGGACAGGTGATGGGTGAATTGAAATCCTCACAGTATTTGGTGCTTCTGCAGTAGAAGTGGTGGAAATCCTGGATTCTTATCCCAACTCAAGCCTCTCTCAGCATTAGCAAGTTCCCTGTCCTTTATGTGTATCCATCAATGCTAAAATAGGCCACTAATGAAATAAAGAACATCTCTCAGCTTGAAAGACTGAGTGAGCTCTGGGCTCAGACTCATTGATAATCAGGAAGCCCTGCCATCTCCCCAGCCCCAGTGCTGGCAACCAGGCCAGAGCCCTGAGCTCCCCGGAAGTACAGGACTTCGTTGCCAGGCTGGCAGCAAGTCAACTGGTCAAGGCTCTAGTCTTCAGGTGACAGAACGAGGGCCAACAGCCAGCTCTCTGTAGCTCTTCCCTTCTTCTTCCCAGCTGATACTTATACTAATTTATTTGGCAATGAGGAACAAGACAATTTTTAAATAAAAACAGCAGGCAGGACAAAAGGGAACAAAAATATTCCAGGTGAGCACAAAAAAAGAAAACTGTTTTTAAGGCTGGGCGTGGTGGCTCACGCCTGTAATCCCAGCACTTTGGGAGGCTGAAGCGGGCAGATCATGAGGTCAGGAGTTCAAGACCAGCCTGGCCAATGTGGTGAAACCCCATCTCTACTAAAAATACAAAAATTAGCCCAGTGTGGTGGCAGGCGGCCATAATCCCAGCTAGTTGGCTGAGGCAAGAGAATCGCTTGAACTCAGGAGGCAGAGGTTGCAGTGAGCCGAGATCGTGCCGTTGCACTCCAGCTCTGGGCAACAGAGCAAGACTGTCTTGGAAAAAAAATAAAAATAAACTGATTTTAACCCTTGTGGACTATAATTCTTACCTGTCCTTCCCCTATTCCTAGACAAAGTCTATTTAACATTGAGAAATAGATCTGGAGGTGGTAGTTACCATTATTTTAAAGCAATTTGAAAATCAACTTGCCCTATGTATTATATTTAAGATAGGTGATAATATATCTCAAGCCCAGAAGATAGTCTGTTCAAGCCAGGATTATTATCCAGGTTCAAAAAGTAGAAAGGGTCAAAGATTTGGGAGAGAATAAAGAATATCTTTGCCAACATTTCATATTATATAGTGGAAAAAAAGGCAAACCTAATTCTTGAGCATAATTCCAAAAGATGGATGTCAACTAGCAGGCTTAAGAAACTCTCTGGGACACTGCGGTAAATGAATACCGTTGACTGCCTTCTGCTTTCCTGTGTCTCCTAGGAAACCAATATGAAGAAAGAGGGCTGATTTGGTAAGCTCTCCACGGGCATAAATCATCGCTTATTCATCTTCGTAGTCTTCCAATGATTTACAGTAGTGTTGGCTTGGTAAAGATCTGCTGAATACTGATGGATGAAGATGTGAACAAATGAAACATGACTTGTCAAGAGGCAGAGATTCCACTGGAAATGTCCAGGTGGTTTGACAGGATAGCTTGAGTTTGTATCAAGAAAAGATTGTCAAAATGGATAAAGCAGCAAGTTCACTCATTCTTCCTTTCTTAAGTAGTCCATATGGCTGACACAGAGTTGGCCATCCATAAATGTTGGAGGTGGGTGGGTGTGTCCATAATACGATCTACTGTGTATACAGCAACAGATTAGGTAATGCAAATAGAGGAGGAGGAGGAAACAACCCAAATGGTTGGTAACCGACTCAGTTAACTGTGACATTGTATCCTATGGATAGCTAAGCAAATGGATTCACAAGAAAGCACCACTTAATAGCGTATCCTCACATATGAGCATTGAGCTATATAATCACAATAGTGATCCAGAGAATCTTAGCAACTAAGAGGGACTCTCTGGTGTAGAAACCACATGTCCTTAATAATTCTAGCGCTGAGAGTCTTTCTAGCACACTGTTGATTTGTTCTGATTTTTAGAAGGTGTTGAGCTGAAATCTTACCTCTGGAGTTAAAGGGACAAAATCTAAACCCTTTTCCATTTGAACGGACTTCAAAGATGTGAAGACAGATGTCAGGGTTTCAGTAAATCTCTAGGCTAAATGCCACATGCTTTGTCAATTTCCTCCAGTGACATGGTGGCAGGATCCTTCACCATCCTAGTTACCATTATTTGAGTGCACCAGAATTTGCCAAGACCCTGTATTGGTTTCCTGGGTCTGCTTTATTAGCACAAACTGCTTAAAAACAATAGAAATGTATTCTCTCACAGTTCTGGAGGCCAAAAGTCTGAAATCAAGGTGCCAGCAAGGTTAGTTCTTCTGGAAAGCTCTGAGAGAGTGTCTGTTCCATGCTTCTCTCCTAGCTCCTGGCAATCTTTGACGCTCCTTAGCTTATAGATGCATCCCTCTGATCTCTGCCTCTGTAGCTTTATGGCCATCTTCTCCCTGTATGTGTCTGTGTCTTCACATGGAGTTCTCCCCGACTGTGTCCCTCTCTCCTCTTATAAGGATATTAATCAGATTAGATTAAGGGCCCACCCTACTCCAGCATGACCTGATCATAACTACCTACATCTACAACAACTCTACCGTAAGAAGGAAATGAAAGTAGGCTGGGCACAGTGGCTCATGCCTATAATCTCAGCACTTTGAGAGGCTGAGGTGAGCAGATCATTTGAGTTCGGGAGTTCGAGACCAGCCTGGCCAACATGGTGAAACCCCATCTCCACTAAAAATTAAGGAAAAAAAAAAAAGAAAGCCAGGCAGCCAGGCATGGTGGTGCACACCTGTAATCCCAGCTACCGTGAAGGCTGAGACGGGAGAATCGCTTGAACCTGAGAGGCGGAGGTTGCAGTGAGCCAAGACTGTGTCACTGCACTCCAGCCTGGGTGACAGAGTGGGACTCCACCCCCCCAAAAAAAAGAAATGAAAGTAAGGTCACATGCTGGGTACTGTAATGTTAAGAAACTGGGGATTAGGACTTCAGCTTTTGAAGGGGCACAATTCAGCCCATAACAGCTCCTATTCAAATGTGGCACCTTGGGCCAGTCACATGACTCCAGATGTGATCTGGTACTTGCATGGCATAGAAGTTCCATCCCATCTCTTCCTCAAGACTCTGAGCTCCTAGGTAAAACTGCCTGCAATTGCAGTCACATCTTAGCAGCCAGGTCAAATTACTATCTCATCTCAAGTCTCCAGTCAACCAGTTTGGGTCTTTTCACCAACTTTTGTGAAGGTAGGTCTCCCATCTTTCTCTGCGTACGTAGCCCTTACATAATGCCGGCATGGGCTTGGGTGAAAAGCGACATAAAGAAAGCGGCTCATAAGCATAGAAGGGGAGCAAGAACCTGAACCCCTGAAAACACATTTATCATTTTCATTGCATTTTACATACCCTCTGAGACTACTTCACACAACTCTGCTGGAAAGGAGCGACCTGGCTCCAATATTTGTGGAACACTGGGGTTTAGGCACATAATAAATACAATAAATCCATAATAAACATTACCGGTGGGCTACCCTCTTTTAAGTAAATTGAGTCAGAGAAAAAACAACCATAAGAAGGAAACGGAACGAATTAGAGATAGCAACTACCATATCAGCGATTTTATGGGAACAGAACTGGTGTGAGAGATGTCAAGACTCCTGATATGTACATGTAAAACCCACTCAAAAGTCAAGAATTTCAAGACAAAATTCTTCAATTTTCTGAAAATAAGTGGCCCTCCCTTAATCCCTTTTAGGGACCAAAATCAACGAGCCTAGGCCAAATATATTCACTGAGTGTATGTTCCATCTGGAATTAAAATTCATAATCCCTGAATTCCCAGCTATTGTCCTATGCACAGTTGTTTTCATTCTTCTGTCCACCTGTCCCTATTTGGAAATCACAGGATACACCACAAGGAATGACCCAGATAATGTGTCTATGTTAAAAAGAATTTTTCTGGGAAAATAAAATTAATTTCAGCCTTTAAAAATAATTTGTGCAAACTATTAAAACTACTTTAAGAAAGAAAAAGGAGCAGAGAGTAAGGAGGTGGCACTTCCTTGCACTGAAGGAGTTCTCAGATTTATAGCGGAAGTGTCAGAAACAGGATGTAATATCCATATGACCCCCCCACCTCCCCCAAACAAAACCATTATACCCTTGATGAATTATTGACTTTAGAGTTTTATCTGTGCCATGAATAATCACAAACTTGGGAGTCTCAGGGCACAGTTCATAAACAAATAATTATATCACAATGATAATTTTTCAGGAATTGCAACATCAATCATGGCCATGTTATTATCAAGTACATTTTCTGGTTGCCTCTATTCATCAAACCCTCCTCCCTCTCCACCCTTCTGCATCACACAAGCAAAACTCATCACCAGATTGCCTCTTATTTACACATCACTCAAAGCAGGACAGAGCAGACACACACAAAATGGGCCAACCCAGCGTTTATGAGGATGAGTTTTCATTAA
Source organism: Rhinopithecus roxellana (assembly GCF_007565055.1). Lineage (NCBI taxonomy): Eukaryota > Metazoa > Chordata > Mammalia > Primates > Cercopithecidae > Rhinopithecus > Rhinopithecus roxellana. Next base: position 49,888,630 of record NC_044553.1, on the reverse strand, counting down.
GAAAGTTCAAATTAAACACATTGAGAAAGATGGAGGTGGGGGGAGATCATTAATTATTCCAGACTCCTCCACAGAAGCCATCTTTGAGAAGATCTCATTTAGAAGATAAAAACAAACGGAAGTTTTATTCCATTTCAAGCAGTACTAGAAAGGAGTTAGCCTCAGAAAGCCAAGGAAATGACAGCCCTACAGTAATGTGCCACTGTTTTCTTTTCACGGTGCTCACACACACACAAAGCTTGGGTGCTGCCTACAGCCTCCATCTGCAGGTGAAAGAGGCAGGTGGAGGTGGGTACAGAACCTGGAAAGGGTATAAATATTTCATCCGAGTCTCTATACAAATCAGTCATACAGCTGGCCAAGATGCTTAGGTCTGACCTAAACTGCTTTACTGTGACTGAAACGGAAGGCTGATATTTCCAAACAAGTAACAGTACAAAAGCATTCTTAGTCAAGCTACTTTACTGAGTGGTTTAATGTCACTTAAGGTCATAGGGCTACTCCTTGGATAACACGTTCATCCTACAATTCAAAAGAAAAATAAATGACTAGCCAAGCAACATAAAGAAAGTACCCTCTTTAGATAAAAGATTGTACAATCGGGTTAAATCCCTAACACAGTGGGGCTTGCCATGAACTCCTTACGCAAGAGAGCTCTCTCACTGGTCTCTGTTTCCTCACTGGCAAGCTACACAGGCAAAGTAATGTGAGTCTAAAATGACCAATAGGAATTTAGACTCCTCAAAAGGAGATACCAACCTCAAGCATCTGAGACAAGCCAGTCCCCTGGTAACACCTCAGGACTCTTGAGGACAGCCCTTGAACGCATGCGGCTTCAGCTTAGATCAAATTCTCTCTTCCTTGGCATCAAAACATATCTAGGCAAAGGTAGGGCTGGTGTCCCACAGTGGGCACCACAGGCATGGGAACTTAGTGGAGCTAGACCCAACCTGATCAGCCCCAAACAACCGCTACTCCATCAACCTGCAGGACAGCTGGAGGTTCCAAGTACACTGTACCACTTTATCCAAAACACTATCTTCCCTCTCTACTGCTCTTATTTTAAAACCTTTGAGTTTCCTGAATGTGCCTGGACTATGGTCAGCCCCCTTGCCTTAGGCTGACATTGTTTTTTTGTTTTGTTTTGTTTTGTTTTGAGATGGAGTTTCACTCTGGCGTCCAGGCTGGAGTGCAGTGGTATGATCTCGGCTCACTGCAACCTTCACCTCCCGGGTTCAAGCAATTCTCCTGCCTCAGCCTCCCAAGTAGCTGGGATTACAGGCATGTACCATCATGCCTGGCTAATTTTTGTGTTTTTAGTAGAAAAGGGGTTTTGCCATGTTGGCCAGGCTGGTCTCAAACTCCTGACGTCAGATGATCTGCCCGCCTCAGCCTCCCAAAGTAATGGGATTACAGGTGTGAGCCACTACACCCAGCCTCGGCCAATCTTAATATTTAAACTTATTATCCAACACCACTGGAAATGAGAAATAAAAAACAAATATAAATAAACGTGGGCAGGCGTGGTGGCTCACGCCTGTAATCCCAGTACTTTGTGAGGCTGAGGTGGGTAGATCACCTGAGGTCAGGAATTTGTAGACGAGCCTGACCAACATGGTGAAACCCCATCTCTACTAAAAATACAAAAATTAGCCAGGCATGGTGGCGGGCACCTGTAATCCCAGCTACTCAGGAGGCTGAGGCAGGAGAATCACTTGAACCCAGGAGGTGGAGGTTACAGTGAGCCGAGATTGCGCCACTGCACTCCAGCCTGGGCCACAGAGTGAGACTCTGTCTCAATAAATAAACAAACAAATAAACAAGCAAACTTATTAAAAGGAGGGCAAGTAGAGTCAGGACAGAAAGACACACACAACTAGTCCATGGCCCAATAAAATTTCTAGATATCCCCTTCAAAGCATCTATCTCCCCAATACAATATTGTCTTCAGAGGCCAGCCAAATGTCTCCCCTCCTCCCTTCTCCCTGCCTACAGAGAAGCTGCCTCTCCAGTGGGTGTGGCCCTCCCTCTGGCCTTTTGCCTACATCCTGCACCATGAGAGTCCCTCTGGGGTCTGTTTCCCTTTTTCTCTTGTGGGGCGGCTGGACCTCTCTTGTCTACTCCCAACGTCCTCTTCACCTGTCACCCCTCTCAGTGTGATGAGGCCCTCAGCTGGCCAATAAACCAAAGGCCCTTTCAGAAAATCTATTCTTTTTAGAAATCTGGGGAGAAAATGATGTAAATTTTTAAAATTTCAATTTTTGGACCATGTTAAAGCATCAAAAAAGTACACACAAACCAACAACATCACCTCCTTTCCAATCCCAAATCCTCTGGTGGAACTGCTGAGAGCCCTGAGATGAATTTGCCTAGATCCCTGCCTGTCCCTTCCCTGGTAGGGAACTCCCTTCTCACAGAGGGAAGGTAGGCAGTTTGGAGATAAAGGTAGAAAGTAAAGAAGATCACATAAGCCATAAGTTAATAACCTGCTCCAGGGAAAGCGACAGCTATCCACCATGGCCACAGTCCTCCTGGTCTCATCCGAGAGGCCAGGGTCCCCACATACCTGGAGTTCACACACCTCAACAGACACCTCTGCATCAGAGTCACATGGGAAAATAAAAGATTTATCATTTAGAAGACATTTTTCCAAAATACAAATGTAACTGCTATTTCTTTCCTAGTATTTTCTAGGACGAGGACACTAGCAATTCTTTTTCGTTTTGAACATTTTGAATAAAAGGAAGCTCAGATTTCTTTCTCTAGTTTTTCCACCTGACTTCCCTCCATGCTGCTCCGGATATTTACATAGAAGTTGCCCAAGTTAGAGACATTTTTCAGACATTGATTAATCTATAATTCTTTGAAGTAGGGAAACATTATTATCTCCACTTTACAGATGTGGAAACTAAGACACAGAAGTTAATGACTTGCCCAGAGGTCAAACATCCAGTCAATTGCAAGCGTGGGTTTTTTAACAGAAGCTCCCCTTTCTGCTCCTAGCTTAATTCAAGTTTGTTCTTAGCTCCTCTGCCCTATTTACATCACAGCTGCCTCCCATGTCTGGCCACCTCTTAAATTTTGCCTTAAGGCCCTTAATGTGCTTCTTGAAAGAGGAATGCTTGCTTTGCCTACTGTCAGCAGTTGCCCTCTTCCTATTCCTGCCTTTGCTTGTAAATAAGAAATGACAACTCCTTTCTGGAGCATTTTGTAATACTAAATAGTATTTTGTAATACTAAATAGTATTTTGTAATACTAAATAGTATTTTGTATAAATAGTATTCTGCATCACTAAATAGTACTATTATTTTCTTAATTTTTTTATTAACAAATAGAAGCCTGACAGTTCTTTCTAAACCTAGAATCTGTAATTTTGCTTAATTTCTGGTAGTGGCCTATAATTAATTTAAGTGAGGAGCTACCCAAGCCACACCAGAAATATAAAGACGGATGAAGTCCTACCCTCTGTGCTCTAGTTCTTCACAGAATAGAAAGGGAGACAAATGTGAAAACTGATCATTACAATGGTATGACAAGTGGCATTACAGACATGTTTATACACCCAGTGTTATGGGTGGCCTGAGTAATGGCAACGAATTCAGGCCCTGAGGGCAGAGAAGCTTCCCAAAAGGAGGGGATGCTTAAAGTAAGACTTGAAAATTAAGTAGGAGTTAACCACAGACGCTAGAGAAAGAATGATTCCTGGAAGGTATAAACAACATCATAGAGGCAGGAGAGAACTTGCAAGTAATTCACTGTGTTGGAGTGATGGCTACACCTAGGAGATATATGGAAAGGTCAGCTGACAAGTTCATGAAACCCAGTGTATGCTTTGCTAGCCAGCCCTGCCCCTAGTTCAGTGCTGCATCCTCCTAACAAAAGGAGTACCTTGTTCTCACATAAAGGCCTGTGCCACTCACCAAGCCCTCTTTCCACATTTGCTGGGCTGCATCTGCACAGAGGGGTCATCTTTTTCTCATTCATACAAAGAAGCCACAAAAAAACAGCAGCCCTGTGAGTGACCTACCTTGAATGTTATATGTGGAATTTGAATGGTACCTCTAGGCAATGGGATGATCAATTTATTCAGAGAAGTGTAACAATGGAGTTTTTGTACTGGAAAGCCCACTCTGATGGCGTTTGAAGGATGAGATGGATTACATGAAGACAGGAGTGATATCCCACGTGACAAAGGATGAGAGTTGAGCAGGAGTAGAGCGGGTAGAGGGGTGGATTTGAGAGGGTTGTGGGAGAAGTGACAGTGACTGGTTGGATATGGAGAGAGATGATGGAGAGGAAAGAGTAAAAGATGACTCAGGTTTCTGGCTTGGGTGTGTGGGTGTCATCAAACAAGACAGGCAGAGAACACAGGAGCAAAGAAAGATTTAAGGGATGAGTAGAAGTTGAAGAGCTCCATTTTAGACATGGTAAGTTTTAAGTGCTGATGGAAAATGCAGGAAATGTCCGGTGAGTAGGTGGAAAAATAGTTCCAGATCTCTGGAGAGAAATCCATTGTAAAGGTAGCATCAGAAACATCAGCATTCATAGGAGAAGCCATGGGTCTAGACGACATTACACAGGAGAGAGGGTGTTGATGAGTAAACAGCCAAGAATGGGGTGCTAGCATGTGTCAAAGGAGTAATCAGAGGAATAAGAGCCCATGACAGAAATTTTTAAAAGAGGCCAGAAGAATGAAAGGAATTGGTGTTACAGAAATCAGTTAAGAAAAAGGTTTCCAGAAGGCCAGGTAAGGACTCAAGTATTAAATGGACATGGCGAACAAAGACAGCATAAGATGGCTACCCCTCCCACAAATTTGGCAGTGAAGGAAATGAAAGGGCCTCATTTCTAAGAAGCAACTTCTTTTTGTCACTGACTGGTATGATCTTTCTTTGAAAAACTGTAGTCCCTGCATCACTCATATTAAATGGCTACTGAACAAGAGGGCTTGAGGCAAAGTCTTGCCCTTACAGAATCTATCTTGTCACCTTCTTCCTACGTGCCTCACATTGATTTGTCCCACAGCCTAGGCTCTGGCCCCAGCACTGCATTCAGAGAAGACACTGTGCAAGCATTAAGGTCAGGCACGTAAGATGTTGTGCATGTTTCAAGAACTTTCTGTACTCTCAATTTCTCCCCAGAGAAATTAATTGACTTTGTTTGGTATGACCTCTCTGATCATCCACAGTGGCTCTTGTGTGATATTCTATATTTTTAAAAAGAAACTCCTAGGAAAGAGAAAGTAATGAAGTGTATGATTGGAGCTTTACTCAATGGAGAAAGAATAAGGTTGGTCCCAAACCTGTATCAGGCTAGGGTTGAATTGTGTGGAATCATTGACCCTAGTTAAGCCACTACAGTCATGACAACAAAATTGTTGGTTGACTACCTGATAATCTTTTTGTTTTTTCTCCTTGGTAATGGAACCCAAAACTTTTCTTAGCTAGGCACAGTGCTGCTTAGAATAAAATATTTTGGTTTTTAGCCTCTCTTGCAGCTGAATATAGCCACATGACAAAGTTCTAGTCCATGAAATCTTAACACGGAACGAGAATTTCCAAGAAAGCTGATACACTGTCTTTCCTTCTTATTCTACGCTGCAACTCAGACATATGGCTGAAGTTCCAGCAGCCATACTGGATCATGAAATGACTTTAAAAATAAAAGCCATGAGCGAGGATGGGGGAGCAGAGCTTAGTTCTGGGGGCATTACTCTAGCCATGAACTACCTACTTCTGAACTACTTATATATGAAACTGAATAAACTTCTATCTTGTTTAAGCCATGTCATTTTGGGAAGAGGGATTTATTTTGCTACTGAATTTAATTCTTAACTGATAGAACTATTAGATCAATTATAAATATCCTTTGGCTGTTCATTACTAAAGCAAGTTCCCTAGTTCTTTCCTAGAGTTTGTCTTTTGACCTGCATTGCTCCTTACATATTTGAGCACAAGGATAGGAAAGCATGAGAAATCAAATGTGGGAAAAGCTAGAAGCTTCAACATTGTATGAAGGATGCAAAGCAACATTGTATGAAGGAGGCAAAGAGGTCTTTAAACTCTAGCAAATGGTTGACAAGTGATGATTCTAGCTAACTCCACATATTCAGCGAGAAAGAATCCCATGGAAACAAATAAGTACTTCACAGCCTAAAAAGAACCAATTCTGGCTGCACAGACAATACGTAGAAGTTCTGTACCCCATGTGTTGCAAGGAGGTATCTTCTGTGAAGCCATGTATCTCAGAAGTATCATCTGAACTGTTCTTAAACACCAGGCACTGTCACAGCTCAAAGAAAAGGTTTAAAAAAAAAAAAAAAAACAAACTCTAAAGTAAACTTGGAGAATTAATAAGGCAGTGCTTCATTTGTTGCCCGTTACAGGGAGAAGGTTCATGCGCACACTGATACCTGGCAGGGATGGAACTGTAAAATCCTTATGGAAGCTGAACTAATAATGAGAATTTAAAATGATGCTACTAAGCAGCCACCAGTTACCTGGAGACCCACACACTCCTAGCTGGGTGCTTTAAATATTACCTAATGTGAGGAACTAAAAATTCTGAGGACAACCCCAAACAAACTAGTCAGGCCATCACAAGATCACAAGATCATCACAGCCACCAGTTACCATAAGCCAAGCACTCTAGTAAGCACTTGACACTCACTCGCTCACTGCATTTTCATAACCCAGTAATGGTAGAAACTACTGTTATCACTATCGTAAGGTCCAGACACTGAGAATCCAAGAGGCTGGATGACTTATCCGTATTCTCTTAACTAATAATTGGTGGAGCCAAAATAACAACCCAAGCCTCCCTGGTTTCAAAGCTTGATTGATTTTTTAACCACTATGCTATAGGTTCCTTCCCACCTTAATGCTGAAGAGAGAATTATTCCTAAAAGTCATCTCACCTATTTTTTAATACTTTATAAAATGGAGATTTTTTAAGACCAAAAAAAAAATACTGAAAATAAAAAGGGTTGCTTCATAATAAAATGTTTGATTCATCAGAAATTTATTAAAAATCACATTTGTATTCCCATATAACAGTCTAACAATGTACAATGCAAAACCACAAGTTCAAATCTACAATCATGTTGGAAGATTTAAACATACCTCTCTCCTAGTCATCATGCAGAAGCAAATATAAATCCCCCTGGAGGACACAATACATACCACAGCATCACAGTATCTCTTCAATTTTAAATACTCCGTGGAACGTTCAATCAAAATTAGCCATTCATATGGGTATGCAAGATAACAATGTGACCGAAAGTCAAAAGAAACAACAAACAATAAAAATAAACCTAAATGAAATCCAGAGAATGGAATTATCAAATACAGACATTAACAAGAATTAGTTTGAGGAGTGAACGGTCTATATTGAACATTAAAGGAAATCTTCAAATTATAAAAGGACTGAATGGAAAAATTCTGTAGCCAAAGTTTTATAACTGAACTTAAACACTCAAAACAATGCATTTAACAGAAAATTCGATTATTTGAGGAGAATTCCTATTAGTAAACAGGTAGACAATATCCACAGTAAACTGCCAAGAGATGGAAGTCTAGCAAAACACAGGAAAGAGCGTAAAGGTTATATGGGACAGGGTGAGAGGGCCTGGCCTACATGTCACTGCCGAGGAGAAACAAAAAAGAATGAATCAGAAGAAAAATGCGAGGAGATAATGACTAAGAATTTTCCAAAACTGTTTAAGGCTTCAAAGTTGCAGATTCAAACCCCAAGTACAATGAATTACAATACATGCATGCACATAACGTAGGTATTTGCAGTAAAACTGCAAAAAACCAAAGACAAAGAGAAAACCATGTGAGCAAACAGAGGGGAAATAGAGACTTATTTCTTTCAAAAAAACAGTAATAAGACGAAAAGCTAACTTACCAACAGAAACCAGAAAAACCAGAGAAGAATAGCATCTCTTCAAAGTATGAAAAAATAAGTCCACAAGTCTAGAATTCTATATCCAGTAAAAACAGAAGTAAAATACAGATATTTTCAGATGCAAAACAAAATTTATCACCAGGAAACTGTACTAAAGAAACACTGCAACATTCTTCAAAAAGAAAAATGACCCCAGATGGAAATTAAGAACTACAGTATGTAATTAAAAACAAAGCAAAGAGCAAATATGTTAATAAATTTAAATAAATCTTGATTCCATGAAACAGTAATAATAATATCTTGTGGGGCTAAGAATATAGAGAAAACTAAGGCACACCATATACCATATATAAAGTACAGCATATACCACAAGTTAGGACGAGGATAAATGGAGTTAAGGTGGTCCAAGTTTCTAGCACTGGCAAGAAAATGAAATGTCAGTAAGAATCTATAGAGTATGCCTCACTTCATGGAACAATTCTATTGCTTGGAAAAGGTGCCAATATAGCAAATTTGTTTTTGTTATTAAACGCTATTATAGTATCATAGCTATGAATTCTTATGAAGTCTTAACCACAAATCTCAAAAAAAAAAAAAAATCACATCTAGTGATACAAAGAACGTATTTAGATTACATGTAGGAAAAAAAAGCTTTTTAAAGAATATTCCAAATGAATCCTCACAAAAAAATACTACATATTAGACTATGAGTCAAGAGAGACAATAATAACAGCTCTCTAACTTTGTGACCTGTCTTTTGTCCCTTATCCTCTCTGGGGTCCACCTGACTTAACTGCAGAGTGAGGTAAGTTTGCAGATGACCTCCAAAAGGAGAGGTTCTCCTATCTGACCTCAACCTAGCAGCCAGCTAGAATCACCGATATGCCCCATTCTCCATGGCTGGCCCACAGAGCATGCTGTATTCTTGCCACTATTGGGTCACTCTGTGACTGTGAGTGACAGAGCCTCCTGCACGCCAAGAGCCTGTAGAGTGTATACAAATCTGTTGTGCTTGTTATTGTAACAATGTATTTTATTTAATATTACATAAATACCCAACTATGAGAGCGAAAGAAGACTGTTGTTTCTTTGAGAACAAGGGTGAGTGTTTTGTAAAGATGATTACACAGAGGAGACTTGCTTTAAAAATTTGATGTTGATGACCATAAAACATTGAAGGGAAAATATCTCTCAGATTATGTCAGAGATCTTTAGATTTGTATTTCTCTTTAAATAAACTAAAGTTTGGACAATGAAGACAATATTTGGGGGCGTCATTTATGCAAGAAAGATGATGCAGGACTATAATTAGTAGACTTGCACTTTAAAAAACCTAGAATCTATATCAAGTCTATGTAAATGAGTACATTTAGGTGTCTTAATTTAATACAAAATGTTCTAGGTGCATATGCATTGGGTTTTTACAGCTAGTTTTTAAACACATTCTATGCTTTATCCAACTTTTTAATTAAACTGTCTTGATCTTGTTAGATAACAAGGTTTCTTCTGTAATTTCATAATTAGGATTCCATTTATAAGAACTGAACACAGTGGTTTCAAGCCAGGCACAGTGGCTCATGCCTGTAATCCCAGTATTTTGAGAGGCTGAGGCAGGTGGATTGCCTGAGGTCAGGAGTTTGAGACCAGCCTGGCCAACATGGTGAAACCCTGTCTCTTTTAATTTTAAGAAACATACAAATACAAAAATTTGTAATTTTTTTGTATTTGAAAAATTTGTATTTCAGAAACTAAAAATACAAAAATTAGCCAGGCATGGTGGCACACACCTGTGGTCCTACCTACTCGGGAGGCTGAGGAAGGAGGATCGCTTGAACCCAGGAAGAGGAGGTTGTAGTGAACCGAGATTGTGCCACTGCACTCCAGCCTGAGCGACAGGGCAAGACTCAGTCTCAAAAAAAAAAAAAGAATTGAACACAGTGGTCTTACAGTGGTCTTAATAGGCACCCAGCTTCTATAAAATCTCCTTGGCATTCTGAAATGGTTCAAATGTTGATTCTTCAACCTCTGCTTCTGTGCTTTTTAATCACATTATCAGGCTTTTCAAAAGAACAGGTCGATCTGAGACAAGTAAGACCACAACAAGGACAAGCATCTGAAATGACTGGGCTAATGAATAGGAAAGCACTTTAACCTTTGGGTCCTCTCCAAAAATTCCAGGTCCCATGCTTGTCCCATTATTTCACAGTCACCTTTTGCTCCTACTAATGGCCTCAGTACCTTTAGATTGGATAGGAAACTTAGTAGAAACAGTATTACATGTCAAATGACGAGACATAGATCCTCAAAATTAAAAGTGATCTTTGAGGCCATTGCAAGAAACTGCCTCAGTTTCCCCATGCTACTCTTCCTGTCCCAAAAACACTGAAGTAGAGACAAATGAGATCCACAAAAAGTTTTTCATAAATTTTCTTGAGGTATTTTAAATGTTATCTGGTACCAACACATTTTAACACAGATGAATTAACCAAATACATAGCTGTGTTTGATGTAGAAATAAATAAGGGATGCAAGATGTAAATAGAATCAGTTTTCTAACGGAAGGTGGGCTCACTCTTGTCAATGTCCTGGGGCAATCAGACACAAATACTGACTCACACTAACTAAAATGTACAGAAGGCCTGAGGAAGGCATCAGGGTGGCAATCTATTAATTTAAAGTGAGAAATAGAATTGTCACACAGACTGGAATTATTCAGGTTGGCATCATAATATCTTTTTCTCCCTGCAGTTAGGGAAAACCAAATTGTAATCAGAAGCCACTCATTACCATGAGAAATCACTGTGAAAGACTCAGAAATATTTAAAATCTGTGCATTTCCTGCATTCTCTCTCTCCATGAACAGAACTTCACTGGAACCAGAAAACTGCTGCGAGGACACGGAATCAGGAAAAGGGGAGTCAGATGAAGCTCCTGTTTTCCTATCAGGTGCACAATAGGAACACTCTTGCCTTTGGGACTGGAATTTCTGGAAATGTGATGGTGAATTCTGCCACTCCAAGGGACAGAGCTGGTATGGGATTTTTCAAAACAGGAATCTCATGATTCTCCTTTTTTCTATGCTTCCCACAGCTCACTAAGCCCTAGAGAACTCTACACATCCCTGTTCCAGCTGCACTGCTTTACAGTTTAACTCTACTTTCCTCACTTCTCAGTTCTTGGAGAGGTACTAGAACGCCCAAGAACCAACCATACTTGACACTGTCTTATGGAAGAGACAAGCCTGTTTGAAATACAGGTTCAAAAATGATTCCCAGCTAGACTTTGATGATCTTAAATCTGTACTAATTGTGTCAGTTTATTCTTAAAAAGCAAATCTGTATGTTTAAAAAAAAAATCCTGAAGTTTATCAAACAAAACATGGTTTTCCCATTTATCAGAATTCGCTGTTTTGCCAAACCATTTTATTTCCAAACATTTTAAGTATGCACTGTAAAATACATTTTTTAATAACTTACACTTTAGGTCTACAGATTCATGTACAACCTCATTGGACCCCAACTGTCTTATCATCCTCTCCTCATTTTCAAGCTTCTTAAAATAAAATTCAAACCAAAGTAATAGTGAACCACATAGAATTCTGAAAAATTACCTGAAGTCATGTTAGAATGGCATATTGAAGATCCTGATGGCATCCTTGCCCCTGATACCTAACAGAATGAGAAAAAAAAATAAAAGAGTAGGCCAAAAACTTTTCATGACAGCAACCAAACCCAGAAAGGGTCATAATCTAACTCAATAAGCTTCAGAAACAGGACATTTTGAATCAAAGAAAAGAGGCTCTGCACAAATTGATTTCTGAATAATTCCTTATTCTTTCCCCTCCAATATTTCAAGACATTGATTTTAATAAAATATTGGAAATCCTCACTGATATCCCCAGATCTGAAGAGAAGAAAACCGAATGGTTAACATTAACTCTCTCCTCAGAGGAAAGAGGGTTAATGTTAACCAGAAACTCATTGCTGGGAGAAATGTATGAAACAGAATAAATGAATGACAAAGCAGACTTGAGCCAAAGAGGGTGCTCCAGGGCAGCATACTGGAAAGATGGTGTGGTGGTTAATGTTTGGTGTCAACTTGATTGAAGGGTGACTAGATCACTGGGAAAGTATTGTTTCTGGGTGTGTCTGTGAGGGTGTTGTCAGAGGAGACTGACATTTGAGTCAACGGACTGGGAGAGGAAGACCCGCCCTTACTGTGGGTGCACACCATCCAATTGGCTGCTGGCATGACTAAAACAAAGCAGGCAGAAGAAGGTGAGATAAGTCAGCTTGCTGAGTCTCCTGGCTTTCATCTTCCTCCTGTGCTGGATGTGTCTGTCTGTTCTTCCTGTCCTTGGACATCAGACTTTAGGTTCTTCGGATTTGGACTCCTGGACTTACAAGTCTGAGATCAAACTGCAAGGTGGCAGCGAGGCTGGGGGAGGGGCATCCACCATTGCTGAGGCTTGAGTAGGTAAACAAAGCAACTGGGAAGCTCCAACTGGGTGGAGCCCACCGCAGCTCAAGGAGGCCTGCCTGCCTTTTGGGGCAGGGCATAGCTGAACAAAAGGCAGCAGCAACTTCTGCAGACTTAAATGTCCCTGTCTCACAGCTTTGAAGAGAGTAGTGGTTCTCCCAGCACAGAACAGACAGGCTGCTTCCTCACGTGGGTCCCTGACCCCTGAGTAGCCTAACTGGGAGGCACCTCCCAGTAGGGGCCGACTGACACCTCATACAGCTGGGTGCTCCTCTGAGATGAAGCTTCCAGAGGAACAATCAGGCAGTAACATTTGCTGTTCTGCAATATTTGCTGTTCTGCAGCCTCTGCTGGTGATACCCAGGCAAACAGGGTCTGGAGTAGACCTCCAGCAAACTCCAACAGACCTACAGCTGAGAGGGTCCTGACTGTTAGAAGGAAAACTAACAGAAAGAACATCCACACCGAAACCCCATCTGTACATCACCAACATCAAAGACCAAAGGTAGATAAAACCCCAAAGATGTGGAGAAACCAGAGCAGAAAAGCTGAAAATTCTAAAAATCAGAGCGCCTCTTTTCCTCCAAAGGAACACAGCTCCTCACCAGCAACGGAACAAAGCTGGGCAGAGAATGACTTTGATGAGTTGACAAAAGTAGGCTTCAGACAATCGGTAATAACAAACTTCTCCGAGCTAAAGGAGGATGTTCGAACCCATCGCAAAGAAGTTAAAAACCTTGAAAAAAGATTAGACGAATGGCTGACTAGAATAAACAGCGTAAAGAAGACCTTAGATGACCTGATGGAGCTGAAAACCATGGCACGAGAACTACGTGACAAATACACAAGCTTCAGTAGTGGATTCAATCAAGTGGAAGAAAGGGTATCAGTGATTGAAGATCAAATGGATGAAATGAAGTGAGAAGAGAAGTTTAGAGAAAAAAGAGTAAAAATAAATGAACAAAGCCTCCAAGAAATATGGGACTATGTGAAAAGACCAAATCTATGTCTGATTGGTGTACCTGAAAGTGACGGGGAGAATGGAACCAAGCTGGAAAACACTCTTCAGGATATTATCCAGGAGAACTTCCCCAACCTAGCAAGACAGGCCAACATTCAAATTCAGGAAATACAGAGAACGCACAAAGATACTCCTCGAGAAGAGCAACCCCAAGATGCATAATTGACAGATTCACCAAGGTTGAAATGAAGGAAAAAATGTCAAGGGCAGCCAGAGAGAAAGGTCGGGTTACCCACAAAGGGAAGCCCATCAGACTAACAGCAGATCTCTCAGCAGAAACTCTACAAGCCAGAAGAGAGTGGGAGCCAATATTCAACTTTCTTAAAGAAAAGAATTTTCAACCCAGAATTTCATATCCTGCCAAACTAAGCTTCATAAGTGAAGGAGAAATAAAATCCTTTACAGACAAGCAAATGCTGAGAGACTTCGTCACCACCAGGCCTGCCTTGCAAGAGCTCCTGAAGGAAGCACTGAACATGGAAAGGAACAACCAGTACCAGCCACTGCAAAAACATGCCAGATTGTAAAGACCATCAACGCTGGAAAGAAACTGCATCAACTAACAAGCAAAATAACAAGATAACATCATAATGACAGGATCAAATTCACACATAACAATATTAACCTTAAATGTAAATGGGCTAAATGCTCCAATTAAAAGACACAGACTGGCAAATTGGATAAAAAGTCAAGACCCATCAGTGTGCCATATTCAGGAGACCCATCTCACATGCAGAGACACACATAGGCTCAAAATAAAGGGATGAAGGAAGATCTACCAAGCAAATGGAAAGAAAAAAAAAAAAAAAAAAAAAAAAAAAAAAGCAGGGGCTGCAATCCTAGTCTCTGATAAAACAGACTTTAAACCATCAAAGATCAAAAGAGACAAAGAAGGCCATTACATAATGATAAAGGGATCAATTCAACAAGAAGAGCTAACTGTCCTAAATATTTATGCACCCAATACAGGAGCACTCAGATTCATAAAGCAAGTCCTTAGAGACCTACAAAGAGACTTAGGCTCCCACACAATAATAATGGGAGACTTTAACACTCCACTGTCAACACTAGACAGATCAATGAGACAGAAAGTTAACAAGGATATCCAGAACTCAAACTCAGCTCTGCATCAAGCAGACCTAACAGACATCCACAGAACTCTCCACCCCAAGTCAACAGAATATACACTCTTCTCAGCACCATATCACACTTATTCCAAAACTGACTACATAGTTGGAAGTAAAGCACTCCTCAGCAAATGTAAAAGAATAGAAATTATAACAAACTGTCTCTCAGACCACAGTGCAATCAAATTAGAACTCAAGATTAAGAAACTCACTCAAAACCACTCAACTACATGGAAACTGAACAACCTGTTCCTCAATGGCTACTGGGTACATAACAAAATGAAGGAAGAAATAAAGATGTTATTTGAAACCAACGAGAACAAAGACACAACATACCAGAATCTCTGGGACACACTTAAAGCAGTGTGTAGAGGTAAATTTATAGCACTAAATGCCCACAAGAGAAAGCAGGAAAGATCTAAAATTGACACCCTCACATCACAATTAAAAGAACTAGAGAGGCTGGGTGCGGTGGCTCACGCCTGTAATCCTTTGGGATTACACTTTGGGAGCACTTTGGGAGGCCGAGGCAGGCAGGTCACAAGTTCAGGAGATTGAGACCATCCTGGCTAATACGGTGAAACCCCGTCTCTACTAAAAATACAAAAAATTAGCCAGGTGTGGTGGTGGGCACCTGTAGTCCCAGCTACTCAGGAGGCTGAGGCAGGAGAATGGGGTGAACCTGGGAGGCGGAGCTTGCAGTAAGCTGAGATTGCGCCACTGCACTCCAGCCTGGGCCACAGAGCGAGACTCCATCTCAAAAACAAAACAAAAAAAAAGAACTAGAGAAGCAAGAGCAAACACATTCAAAAGCTAGCAGAAGGCAAGAAATAACTAAGATCAGAGCAGAACTGAAGGAGATACAGACACAAAAAACCCTTCAAAAATAATCAATGAATACAGCAGCTGGTTTTTTATAAAAGATCAACAAAATTGATAGACCACTAGCCAGACTAAAAAAGAAGAAAAGAGAGAAGATAGATGCAATAAAAAATGAGAAAGGGGCTATCACCATCCATCCCACAGAAACACAAACTACCATCAGAGAATACTATAAACACCTCTATGCAAATAAACTAGAAAATACAGAAGAAATTGATATATTCCTGGACATGTACACTTTCCCAAGACTAAACCAGGAAGAAGTTGAATCCCTGAATAGACCAATAACAGGTTCTGAAATTGAGGCAATAATTAATAGCCTACCAACTAAAAAAAGTCCAGGACCAGACGGATTCACAGCTGAATTCTACCAGAGGTACAAAGAGAAGCTGGTACCATTCCTTCTGAAACTATTCCAATCAATAGAAAAAGAGGGAATCCTCCCTAACTCATTTTATGAGGCCAGTATCATCCTGATACCAAAACCTGGCAGAGATACAACAAAAACAGAGAATTTTAGACCAATATCCCTGATGAACATTGATGCAAAAATCCTCAATAAAATACTGGCAAACCGAATCCAGCAGCACACCAAAAAGCTTATCTACCATGATCAAGTTGGCTTCATCACTGGGATGCAAGGCTGGTTCAACATACACAAATCAATAAATGTAATCCATCATATAAACAGAACCAAAGACAAAAACCACAGGATTATCTCAATAGATCAGAAAAGGCCTTTGACAAAATTCAACAGCCCTTCATGCTAAAAACTCTCAATAAACTAAGTATTGATGGGATGTATCTCAAAATAATACGGGCTATTTATGACAAACCCACAGCCAATATCATACTGAATGGGCAAAACTTGGAAGCATTCCCTTTGAAAACTGGCACAAGACAGGGATGCCCTTTCTCACCACTCCTATTCAACATAGTCTTGGAATTTCTGGCCAGGGCAATCAGGCAGGAGAAAGAAATAAAGGATATTCAATTAGGAAAAGAGGAAGTCAAATTGTCCCTGTTTGCAGATGACATGATTGTATATTTAGAAAACCCCATCATCTCAGCCCAAAATCTCTTTAAGCTGATAAGCAACTTCAGCAAAGTCTCAGGATACAAAATCAGTGTGCAGAAATCACAAGCATTCCTATACTCCAATAACAGACAAACAGAGAGCCAAATCGTGAGTGACTCCCATTCACAATTGCTTCAAAGAGAATAAAATACCTAGGAATCCAACTTACAAGGGATGTGAAGGACCTCTTCAAGGAGAACTACAAACCACTGCTCAACGAAATAAAAGAGGACACAAACAAATGGAAGAACATTCCATGCTCATGGATAGGAAGACTCAATATCGTGAAAATGGCCCAAGGTAAGTTATAGATTCAATGCCATCCCTATCAAGCTACCAATGACTTTCTTCACAGAATTTGGAAAAAAACTGCTTTAAAGTTCATATGGAACCAAAAAAGAGCCCACATTGCCAAGACAATCCTAAGCAAAAAGAACAAAGCTGGAGTCATCACACTACCTGACTTCAAACTATACTATAAGGCTACAGTAACCAAAACAGCATGGTACTGGTACCAAAACAGAGATATAGACCAATGGAACAGAACAGAGCCCTCAGAATTAATACCACAAATCTACAACCACCTGATCTTTGACAAACCTGACAAAAACAAGAAATGAGGAAAGGATTCCCTATTTAATAAATGGTGCTGGGAAAACTGGCTAGTCATATGTAGAAAGCTCAAACTGGATCCCTTCCTTACACCTTATACAAAAATTAATTCAAGATGGATTAAAGTCTCAAATATTAGACCTAAAACCATAAAACCCTAGAAGAAAACCTAGGCAATACCATTCAGGACCATAGGCATGGGCAAGGACTTCATGACTAAAACACCAAAAGCAATGGCAACAAAAGCCAATATTCACAAACGGGATCTAATTAAACTGACGAGTTTCTGCACAGCAAAAGAAACTACCATCAGAGTGAACAGGCAACCTACAGAATGGGAGAAAATTTTTGCAATCTACCCATTCTGACATCTAATATCCAGAATCTACAAAGAACTTAAATTTACAAGAAAAAAATCAAACAACCCCATCAAAAATTGGGCAAAGGATATGAACAGACATTTCTCAAAAGAAGACATTTATGCAGCCAACAGACACATGAAAATATGCTCATCATCACTGACCATCAGAGAAATCCAAATCAAAACCACAGTGAGATACCATCTCACACCAGTTAGAATGGTGATCATTAACAAGTCAGGAAACAACAGATGCTGGAGAGGATGTGGAGAAATAGGAACACTTTTACACTGTTGGTGGGACTGTAAACTAGTTCAACCATTGTGGAAGACACTGTGGCGATTTCTTAAGGATCTAGAACCAGAAATACCATTTGATCCAGCCATCCCATTACTGGGTATACACCCAAAGGATTATAAATCATGCTGCTATAAAGACGCATGCACATGTATGTTTACTGCAGCACTATTCACAATAGCAAAGACTTGCAACCAACCCAAATGGCCATCAATGATAGACTAGATTAAGAAAATGTGGCACATATATACCATGGAATACTATGCAGTCATAAAAAAAGGAAGAGTTCATGTCCTTTGTAGGGACATGGATGAAGCTGGAAACCATCATTCTGAGCAAACTATCCCAAGGACAGAAAACCAAACACTACATGTTCTCAGTCATAGGTGGGAATTGAACAATGAGAACACTTGGACACAGGAAGGGGAACATCACACACCAGAGCCTGGCAGGTGGGGGGTGTGGGGAGGGATAGTATTAGGAGACATACCTAATGTAAATGATGAGTTAATGGGTGCAGCACACTAACATGGCACATGTATACATATGTAACAAACCTGCATGTTGTGCACATGTACACTAGAACCTGAAGTAGAATAAAAAAAATACAAAGAAAGAAAGAAAGAAAAGAAAAAAAGAGAGAAGGGCAAACTGAATAAAATCAGGAATAACAAAGAATATATCATAATCAAGACTATAGAAGTTCAAAGGCTCATTAGGGGCTACTATGAGCAACCCTATGCCAATATATTGGAAAACCTAGAAAAAGTGGATAAATTTCTAGAAGCACACAAACTACCAAAATTGAACCACAAAGAAACTCGAAACCTGAACAGACCAATAATAAGTAATGAGATAAAAGCCACAACATAAAGTCTCCCAGCAATGAGAAGCCCAGGACCTGAAGGCTTCACTGCTGAATTCTACTGAACATTTAAAGAAGAACTAATACCAATCCTACTCAAACTATTCTGAAAACTAGAGGAGGAGGGGATACTTCCAAATCATTCTACAAGGCCAGTATTACCCTGATACCAAAACTAGACAAAGACATATCCAAGAAGGGAAACTATAGGCCAATATATATACTACGTCAATATATATACTACATAGCCACAAAAATAAATATATATACTATGTACCCATAAAAATAAAAAAATAGTGGGGCATGGTGGCTCACACCTGTAATCCCAGCACTTTGGGAGGCTGAGGTGGGTGGATCACTTGAGCCCAGGAGTTCGAGACCAGCCTGAGCAACATAGTGAAACCCCATACCTACAACAAAACCAATCATCTCAGTCAAGCGTGGTGGCATCCAACTACAGTTCCAGCTACTAGGGAGGCTGTGATGGGAGGATCACTTGAGCCTGGGAAGTCGAAGCTGCAGTGAGCTGTGATCACGCCACTGCACTCCAGCCTGGGTGACTAAGTGAGACCCTGTCTCAAAAATAAATAAATAAACAAAATAAAATGTACAGCAACTTTAAAAAAATGAACACCAAATTACAAATATAAAATCAAAAAAAAAAAGAAAAGACTGTGGTGGAAAGCAGGAAACGTGACTCCCCATTAGACCACAGCATTATTAGCTTCTCCTCCCAAAGTCTACTTTGACAGACAACTGTGACCTCCAACTTATTTGCCAACCCAAAGCTACATTCAAATCAGATGCCCCCCACAAAACTGCTAGAGATGGCCAGAAGCATTTTGAAAACACACCTTAATGAAAAACTGCTTTTCTGTCAGATCCGTCACATTTGAATGGAAAAACAAAATACTTTGTCACTTCTAATAAGTACAGAGAGCCTGACAAGGTAATGACTTTTTTTCTCCCCCGGCACTAATATCAAATATAATAATAATATCTAAATAAGATTTTTATCTTTAGACATTATGCTGTTGAGTAAAAACTGAATTCTTGGCCTTGCATTTTTAGTTTGTATCTCTCAGCCACTGACTTAGAAATAAAGATGAGTGGGATATGGTGAATGAA
This sequence comes from Rhinopithecus roxellana, assembly GCF_007565055.1. Lineage (NCBI taxonomy): Eukaryota > Metazoa > Chordata > Mammalia > Primates > Cercopithecidae > Rhinopithecus > Rhinopithecus roxellana. The sequence goes on along the minus strand of NC_044553.1, from coordinate 49,868,873 downwards.
CCGGACTCCTGCATGCAATGGTTTATGACAGATGACGATATATGATGAGAATACAAAACCCTGATGATAATAGGTTTATTTATCGATTGCAAATAAAATTCATGAAGTGTGAAGCGGAAAACGGCACTGAAGGGAATTGGGCAGGGAGGCCATCAGCAAGAGCATGTACAACACAGAAATGGAGCTAAGGGCTACTTGATGGAGACCGGGTAGATGTGGAGACGGGGCCTCGACTGGAATTAGGATGCTGCTTCTCACCTAGTGATGTCCTTGGACAAAAGGCACAGTCCACTTTCTGCCTCCACCTCTTCAGGGGCACACCAGGCCTGTGCCATGGCTGGGAGGTGGAAGTGGAAAGACACAGCAATTCAGAAAGCTGGTGCTGCAGAACCAGCTCTGCCACTAACAAGTTATGTGGCCTTGGGCAGGAGTTTGAATCTCTACTGGCCTTCATTTGTTCCATAAAATAAAAGGTTTTATTCATTCAGCAAACACCGCAATAGGCAGTACTGTGCTGATCGTGCCAAGGTGAGTAAAGTGAGAGCACCCCATTTCCTGGCAAGAGCTGGACTGTAAGCGACTACAGTACAGCCCTGGGCTGCAATGACACAAGCAGCCAGCTCGGCGCCAGGACTCGGCACTCCCAATGTCCTTTATGAGTCTCACTTCTACAGTTTTAACTACAAAACCACGTTTTCCAGGCACATGAAGATGCTCACAACAAAAATGAGCTAAAACACAGCCAAATGTGAGAGGCTTGTCAACTTCCAGGCAGAGCCTAGTAAGACCACAGAGGAAAGGACTGTAGGCCTGAGAAGTCATTTGCATATTGCTGGATGATTTACATGCTGGAGTGAGCCAGACTTCCCAGGAATGCCTTCCTGTGGGTTCTCCCTCACCAACACGACTGCAGGGACACCTCCTAAGCCTAAAAGAGGGTTTTTGCCCAATGTACACAGGAATTTGCATAACATAATTCCACAGAACAAGACCAGAAGCATCTATGTTATTTATCTTCCAACAGGCCCCCAGAAGTAACCTTACAGGAAGCCCTTAACACAGCTTCCAAAAACGTGGTTTCCGAAGAGTCATGGCAGGTAGTAACTGAAGAAGGGAATAATTATGGCTCCAATTTAGCTTAGTGACAATAAAGTCTTGAAGTAGATGTCATCTTGAAAATCATTGAGTTTTCATTTGAAAAACATAGAATCTGTATTCGTTTTGACTGCTGCCTAACAAATTACCACAAACAGCAGCTTAAAATAATACAGATCTCACAGCTTCCATGTGTCAGGAGACCAATTGCAGGTTAGCTGGGTCCTCTGTCCAGGCTCTTATCAGGTTAAAATCGCTGTGTCAGCCAGGGCTGTGATTTTTTTTTTTTGAGATGGAGTCTCACTCTGTCACCCAGGCTGGAGTGCAGTGGCATAATCTTGGCTCACTGCAACCTCCGCCTCCCGAGTTCAATCAGTTCTCCTCCTCAGCCTCCCAAGTAGCTGTGATTACAGGCACACGCCACCATGCCTGGGTAATTTTTATATCTTTAGTAGAGACTGGGTTGGGCCATGTTGACCAGGGTGGTCTCAAACTCCTGACCCCACAGGTGATCTGCCTGCCTCAGCCTCCCAAAGTGCTGGGATTATAGGTGTGAGCCACCATGCCCGGCCCAGGGCTGCAATCTCATTTGAGGTGTGGGGTCTTCTGCCAAGCTCACTGGTTATCAGCAGAATTGAGTTCCATGTAGTTATAGGACTGAGGACCTCAACTCCTAGAGGCCACAATTTTTTGCCATGTGGTGCTGTTCATAATATGGAAGTTTGTTTTTTCAAAGCCAGCAGAAGAATCTGACTTCTTTCGTCTTTGACTGCTACACTCTCTTTTTAAAAATTCACCTGATTAGGTCAGGCTCACCTGGGATAACTCCTTTTGATTAATGTCAACCGATTAATAAGCTAAATTGTGCAAAATTGCAGACCTTTGCCATACAACAGTCATGACAGTAATAGCCCATCACCTTTGCCATATTCCATTGGTTAGAAGCAAATTACAGGTGTGGCCACACTTAAGGGCAAAGGCTAACACATGGATACGGTTATTGGGATTGGAATTCTGCCTATCACAGAATCTCTCTCCATATTCTTTTGTATGATTTGTTTTACTCATGTTGGTTTCATTGTACAGAATTTTCTGCTCTTGTGGAGGGAAGTCTTCCAGAAACAAGTCTCCTTCCCTGATTGGTATTGTATCCAGATTTGGTCATTATTGCTCTGAAGCTTAGAAACAGGGTTCATGGGAAGATTTTTATTTCCCTACCCTGGCAGCTTCTTATGCCTTCTACTGCTTTCTCTCAGGGAAAAGAGTAAGCGGGTATAATATAGAGATCTCACAAACAACTCAAAATCGACACGGATTATGTGAAATTATCCCCAGAGAAGGTGAGTCATACAAGAAGATGTTTTTATTGAAAGCATCCCAAGCAGGAGTAGTTTTTGCCCTAAGGGAGATCACAGAGGAGGTTCCGCCCCCAAGGCGTTGTAAGCACTTGTGGTGCCGACTGTCCAATTGATACCTCTTCTTGTTTCAGAGAAAAACCAACTGCTTATCTCCTCCCCTCTGTGGCTTTACCAAGTGCCTGGAGACCAAATCAGCAAGCTTCTTGACCTTATCCTACACTCCAGCAAGGAAGGGCTTAACTTCTCAACACCACCTTTTCAATAAGAAAAAGCTCTGAGGTTAAGGTAAGCAGCAGGGATTTTGTAAAAGACGATTTTGTCTCCACACTCACTCCTGGCCCTCTTCCACACACCTGCCCCTTCCCCGCCCCTCGTCCTGGTACTTCCGGCTCTTTTGCTGCCTGCCTCCTGCTTTGCTGGATGGTGTTCATTTTCACCCATTCCCTGGGCCTTCTGCCATCCCTCCCTGGGCCTGCCTCCAACACTCTCCTTAGTCCATGATATAGAGGTTTTCTGAAAGGAGAAGCCCTTTGCACTAAGACATAAACGGTGCCAAATTACCCCCACAAAATTGAAAGAGAACACTTTCAAAGAGAAGGAAAAAGAAAGGGAAAGGAACACAGCAGGGCCACTGAAAGATACAAACCAGTTGAATTTCTATAAGAGAACACCAAATCTCCAAACCAGCTGAATTTCTATAACAGAAAACCAAATCTCCACACCAAGATTGAATCCGACTTTGGGTATGGAGGAATCTAGACCAACACAGGCAACTAAGAGTACGTACTGATTGTGATATAAAGACCACATTGCTGAAGCAGCAACTCCAGGGACACCCGAGCTATAGAGCTGGCATAGCAGCAACGCTTTCCAGACTATCATTGAAAAAAGCAGTTGTCCTTGAGGATAGCCCAGTTTTTATGAATGTGGATCAGATGGGCCCAGGTTTGAATTCTAGTGCTGTTACTTACTGACCACATCATCTCTGTCAAGTCACTTACGTGCTATATGCCTCAGCTTCTCTGTTGTAAGATGGGGGTAATAAGCGTTGCACTGTGTCCCAGTTACTATTGTGAGGTCCACATTGGATATATGGCCTGTGATGTAATCAGCACAACACGTGGCATGTAATAAATGCTCAGTAAGTATTGTTGTTGCTGTTAAACTGTTGGTCTGGAAGCAAGTAGCCCCAGGCATAATATTCCCCAACTTTGCCCTCCTGCCTCACTTACATATAACCAGACTGGGTTCTTTGATTTTAATTTGTGAGAGAGAAGAGAATTTTTTTCCCCAAAGTTTCTTTTTTTTTTTTTTGTTTGTTTGAGACGGAGTCTCGCTCTGTCACCCAGGCTGGAGTGCAGTGGCCGGATCTCAGCTCACTGCAAGCTCCACCTCCCGGGTTTATGCCATTCTCCTGCCTCAGCCTCCCGAGTAGCTGGGACTACAGGCACCCGCCACCTCACCCGGCTAGTTTTTTGTATTTTTTAGTAGAGATGGGGTTTCACTGTGTTAGCCAGGATGGTCTCGATCTCCTGACCTCGTGATCCGCCCGTCTCAGCCTCCCAAAGTGCTGAGATTACAGGCTTGAGCCACCGCGCCTGGCCCAAGTTTCTTAAACTTAAACATTAAAATACTCACTTGAGGAGGAATGGGGTGATTTGCTCAAAAAGTCCTAAGTTTCAGGTAGACAGGATGAATTACTATTGTACAGTCACCATGCTGTACAATAAATAATCTTCAGATTATTTCAGATTATTTATATATTTAGTAAGTATATTATACACTTGAAAATTGCGAACAGTCGATCTTAAATGTTCTCACCCCAAAAAATACTACATGAGATGGATATGTTAATTAGCTTGATTGTGGTAATATTTCACAATGTATACATATATTAAAACATTATGTTGTATACTGCAAATATATACAGTTGGTCAATTATACCTCAATAAAACTGAAAAAATAGTCACTTGAGGCAAGAGCTATGGAAATGTATCTCCCCCCAGATTCGGGTCTCATAAGTAGTTTTTTGGACGGATCAAAGTCCATAGAAGCATGCTGGCAACTCGAGCTAGAGTAAAGCCTGGACCTTTTTCTGCATTTGTGTAACTGATGCCTGAAGAAGGTCAGAACAAACAATCAGAAACGTTATAGGAACCACCTTCCTGAAACTGCAGCGAGCCAGATCAAGTAATGAGCTCATTTGGAAACCCTGGAGACCAGGCTCAAGAAGAAGAGCATACAAAGACTAAAGGGGCCATTTTTAAGTAAAACATAAATAACATTTTTAAGAAAATTGTTTATTTGGAAAGGCTTCAAGCCTATAGTCAGTAAGATGCTAATTGTTTCTTCTGTAATAATTCCCTTAACCCTAAACTATGGTCAAGACCTTTAAAGAAAGCTTCTGCATTAAGTCAGACACCATTTCATAAACACATGTACTAGCCCTTTTCACAAAGAATCTGGCAGAAAGTCATGAGCTCTGTTTCCCAGCTACGGTTAAAAGTCACCAGATATGAAGCAGATTATAGAGAACAAAGGTAAGTCCCAAATTAAATTCTATCCATAGCTTGAAACCTCTAGAGCAGGTCTTAAAATTTAGTGTGCCTAGGAAATGACTTGAGATGCTTGAATTTGGGAGCCATATGTTCAGGGGTTTCTTTCTCTTCTCTTCTTTGCTTTTCTCTCTCTTTTTTTTTTTTTTTTTTTGAGTTGGGGTCTCACTTTGTCACTCAGGCTGAAATGAAGTGGTACAGTCATGTCTCACTGCAGCCTCAATCTTCCAGGCTAAGGTGAACCTCCCACCTCAGTCACATAAGTAGCTGGAACCACAGACATGTGCCACCATGCCTGGCTATTTTTTGTGTTTTTGGTAGAGATAAAAGAGTTTTGCCATGTTGCCTAGGCTAGTTTCAAACTCCTGAGCTCAAGCGAACCACCCGCCTTGGCCTCCCAAAGTGCTGGGGTTAAAGGCATGAGCTACTGTGCCGAGCTAGTTGTTTTCTATTGATTCATAATAATTGTACATATTTACAGGGTACATAGTGGTGTTTCAATACAATGGACAGTGATCAGATCAGGGCAATTAGCATATCCATCATCTCAAACATTTTTCATTTCTTTGTGTTAGGACACATTTCATTTTTATTCATTCAACAAAGATTTATTGAATGCCTTATGTGTTGGGTGGTGGGGATACCAACAAGACCCCTATCTTCACCAAAGCTTATTGTCCAATGGAGCACATGAACAAGAATCAGACCATTACAATGCAACACCAGCTAAATGCAACACTGTCGTCAGAGACGATTCTCACTTATTCTTCAAAGAAGAATCAGGGAGTTAAGCTGAAGAAACATGAGAACCAAAATTTATTGGACAATCGTGAGGTGTCAGGCCATTTATACACACTTGCCCATTTAATCCTCAGGCAGGTAATGTTATCCCCATTTCCCAGGGGAAGAAACTGTATGTGTACAAAAGTGGGCTACTCTGGGCCTGGAGTCCAGGTCTTTCTGCCTCCAAAGCCCATGTTCAGACCCATGGGCTCCGGCTCCAACCCTCAGTAATAACGACTGCATTCAAGGCTGTATGGCTACGAAATGGCACTGGAGTTTGGGACAGCTGGGTTTTCCAATTGATCAGCACATTACTGTAGAAGATGGAGAGAGAAACTAATGAATAAAAATAATACAGAAATGCACATAAGAAAATCCTTTTTGGACAGAGCGCTTGTGAAGTGCAAGGCAAATCTTCCACGACCCTGCACGTGGTTTCCCTGGATACCCCTCGGGTCGAGGGAGATCTTGGCCACTAGAGGGCAGAGTGTACATTGAACAATCACAACAAAAATCCCAAAGCCCGTTGTGAGAAAGAGACCTAATGCTTCATGCCTCATTAACTATTCCAGTGCTGATAAATATCTGCTGCCCTCCTGTGCAGACAAGGAGCAGATAAAAAATTTTAAGATAGAATATGACACCTAATCACTGCATTTCGGAACACAATGTGGGGGAGGACACTTCTGACTGTCTCCATTCATTTCCAGTATTCTTAGAATTTTATAAGCTGCACACAGTTCAATTAACCTTAAGTTTGAAAAGGAAAACCTTCTCTAGTATACTACAAACTTTCCCAGTAGCATGAAGTACACAGTGAATTTAACAAGTGAAGAGTTGGCCCTTATTGCCAATGTAACAGCAATCGCCATACAATAGCTACAGTAACAGCAATAACAGGGAGTTTGGAATGGACATAGAGTTCAATTCCTGGATCTATTTCTTATCAACTGTCACTTTTTGGGCTAAATTATTTAATCTCTATGAACCCCAGTTTCCTTGTCTATAAATAAAACCTACTCAATAGGTTTGTTGTGAGGCTTAAATTATTAAATACAAATACTTAGCATAGTCAACAGTCACTACTGGTAGCTGCTTCATTATGATAATTCATTATTAACAGTAATAGAGTTTTAGCTGCACATTCATATCACAGACGTTAAAGCCTCTCCAAAGGCTGTCTTGCCTTCCTGTTGTCACAAAGCCCCTGCACTGTACTCATCATCTCCTCTTTCTTGTTGTAAATGAAGACATTTCCCTCCTCATCAGACAAAGCCCAGCTCTTCCATCTGCAGCCTGGAGGCTCCATCTTCCCACCTTCTTGGGAACTTGATGCTTTTAGTCATCATTTGTCATGTCTGGCTCCTAATTCTTCACCTTCTCCCTCTTCCTTGTCTCCTTCCATTCTCACATTTCAACATGTTCTAGTCTCTTCTATCTTAAAAGCAAAAACAAGTAAACAAAACCTAACCTCTCCCACTCCCCATAGATGCTGTGAGCCACAGCCTCCATCTCTCCTCACTTTGCAATGAAACTTCTCAGCAGAGCTCCATGCGAGCCAGTCCCGTTTCCTCCCATCTGCTTACCTCTCAGCTCATTCCCATGTCATTCCCTCCACCTGCCCTCACAGTGCCTCACGTGGCCGCACTACCTCCAGTCTAAGCTCTTCGGTTTTCTTAATTGACCTCTTGGCAGCTTTGCCACAGGTGACCTTCTGAGAACACTGCTGTCCCTCAGGCCCAGGAACATCAAACTATTCCTCAGTGTCTGAGGCTGACTCAGCCATCTCGCCCCAGCCTATTAATGCTGGAATCTTCCACACTGTGTTCAGGCCCTCTTCTTTTCTTATTCTACCTCCTTCTTAGATGTTTTTGACTATTCCTACAGATTCATCTCCATCTCCATACCCATGTTCCTAGTTATCACCCCTTGAATGTCTCGTAGCACCTCATGCTCAACATGAACCAAACTAAATTACCTCCTCACTTCCTACACCTCCTCCTTCTGTGCACACAGTGAACCCAGCTCTTCGACAGTCTCTCATTGTGAAATCTGCATCCCCATGCAGCCAGGTATTTAAGTCAAATTTGGCAAACACTCTTAATATTTTCCTTTCATTCATTCCTCACGTCTCACATCAAAAAATCAATTATGATTCCTGTCCACTCTATCTACTAGATTTTTTTTTTCAGATCTCTTTTCCTTTTTTCTTCCCACTGCCCCCGACCATCAATCTAAGCTACCACCATCTTTTGCCCACCCCTCTCCATTCCAGCAGAGAAATATTTTTAAATGTTGATTTTACCCATGTCATATCCCACATTTAAAATCCCGTGCTAATACAGTTCTTTGGGTAAAATCCGGAATCCTCAAAGAGTCCTAAACTTGTCATCTTCATCTGGCCCTGTGCTACCTCTCCAGCCTTGTCTCACACCACTGTTACCTTTCCTTCTCAAAAACCCATGTTTGAAAGTGGGTAAACTAATTGAGCTTATGTGGTGTGCCAGGCGGCATGCGGATTTCAAAGCTGTATCAGTCACCATATCTACCTGTATCAAGGAATTTACAGTCATGGGGAAGGAGGACCCAGCTATGACAATTAGTGTAAAGTAAAATGTGATAAATAGCATTAAAAAATGTACACATAGGGGAGTTCAGAGGAGGAGGTGAGTGGAAATACAATGTGCAGGGAAGGCTGCAGAGATTTGATCTGTGCAGGCACCATGTAAGACGAGGAGGCCTGGGCTGTTCCCAGATGGCATGGGAAGACTAAGAGTTTAGAGAAGAACCAATGAAAGCAGGAGGCATATCAGCCATGTCTGGCTGATCAGGAGAGAAATGGTATCGAGAAAGAAGTGTGTGTTCAGTATCAACCACTGCAGACACCCAGGAAACATAGGCACTTAAATTTGACAACCAGAGGTCATTGTATAATCTTTGAGAAAGTCATTTGTATAAGTGGCTAATGGTTGAAACCAAAAGACAATGGAAAAAGCAGCTCATGAGAACATGAAGACTCACTGTAATATTCCATTACTTCAAGAAGGTTGGTAACAAGGGAAAAAAACATTGCAAGAAGCAGCTTGAAAATTTAGTATTAATCATCATAGCTAGGACCAGGCAGGCAAATTCCCAACTGGAGTTAGGTTAGGTCAAAATAGTGTCTTACACCATAGACACTTGGCAGGAAGCCAGGGAAAGGAGGGCATTTCAAAAGGAGTTGGGGCAGGGGGTAGGTGCTGTTTACATCCTGGGCTCATCTGGTGAGCCTGTCCCCAGTCCCTGGGAGCAGCCTTAGGGACCAACAGGAGGCAGGGGCACCCAGTCCAGCTCTCAGCACTAGCTGTAAAAAGTGAAGAACAATGGAAGCTGGTTGTAAAACTTAAGCAGATCAGACACTATAAAATACTTTGTAATGCGCCATTGAGGCGACCAAATAAGAGGCTTGAATAAATTTATATTCCAATTGCTAAACATTACAGTCAATTTAAAAACCCACAAAACTTTTGCTGAACAACTGTATAAATTAGAATAGATCTGTCGCATTGTACAGTACCTAATAGACTGAGACATAAAACAATCGCAGCTAACTCCCTCTCACCTGTTAAATCATCTTGAAATAGATCTGCTGGCTCAACTCTCGATGTTTTTTCCTTTCAAAAAACACTGTAAGGTAATTCTCCGGTTAATGTGAATTTTATTTATTATTTATTTGCATTTTTTCCCACTCAAAACAGAAAGTACTAAAAGCTGACAGGGCCAGAAATGTATTGTATCTGAGCCTGCCTTCCTCCCTGGAAGCTCTCCATCCAACTTCTGGGATGTTTCTCTTCCACTGATCTATAGTAGAATTATCAGCTGGTGGCTATTTTGTAGAAGTTGAAATCAACGCACACACACACACAGTCACACAATACATATGCATGCACACATACCTGTATGGGTGTGTGTGCACACATATGTGCACAGAGAAGCAATGCAACTTAAAGAATAAGAAACTAGGCCCAGAGCCAAAGAAAGCAAATTCTGTGTTTCTGTCATAAACATGCTGTGAGAGTGTGGGCAGACTCCCTTTCCCACTGTTCCTGGGTTCCCATCCCACATCATTTGATTAGCTACCAATTGCAGAACACACATTGAAACAATACAGACATGAGGAAGAATAATATTTCCCTCAGTTATGCATCCACATTTAAAACTCAGGAGTTGAACAGCAGAGCAAAAACAAAACCCAAAAAACAACCAAACAAAAAACAATGCTTTTGCAATTCTCATGACCAACCTGTAAGACAGAAACAAGAATTATCCCTACTTTTCAGACATGGTAACTGGGACATAAAAAGGTTAAGGAATTTGCTCAATATCATCTAGCTAATAAGTGGCAGCCCTGGGATTTGAACTCAGATTTCTGTGAGCATGCCATAGAGAAGACAGCTGTAGTGCAGACAACTCAGGAACAGACAGGAAACTAACTCTCTTTTCCAGTAATCTATTTGAGGAAGATGGTTCCGAGCTGGGAAGATGGTTGCAGGTGGGTTACTTGGGTGTTTCTCCTGCTCAGTATTAGAAACTCGGGTAGTGGTGCTTCATCTTTCCATTCCCGTAGCCTAGTCAAAATTCTGTGTTCAAGTAAAGCCAGATTATTCTACAGATAGAGCATTAAATCTTGAAGAACATGCAAGAAGAGAAAAGAAGTTCGTCTGAGCCTTATGTGATATAGAATCTCTTCTATCCTTACTGTTAAGTGAAAAATTCCTTTGGGGTTCCTTATTTCAAATCCCTGCCTTCCTCCATCCCCCATCAAAAGGGATGCATCCAGTTTATCTTCTTTAAGCTTGACTACAGAACTAACTTATGAAATGACTGCTCTTGAATCACAAACCCATCCCTGAGCCAGTACGGTGAAGGGAGGAGCAGAGGAAGAGAAGGTCTTCTCACACTGCGGGAGACATGGCCACCTGGGCGGCAGGAGCTGCGGTCAAGCGGTGGGTCCCCCTCAGAAGTGGAGAGGGGGTGTGGGAGGATGGCTGAAGCGGACAGGGTGACTTACCTAATTGAGAGGTGAAATAAGTTGCCCGGGTGTTTCAACTTACTTTCCTTACTGTGTGGATAAGGAAATCTGGGCCCAGGAAGCAAAAAGACTTGCCCAAAGTGACCCAACTTCACTGTGGCTGAACTAGGACTAGAATGCAACACTTGTCTCCTGGTTCAGTGCTCTAGCTTCCAAAAATGAGTTTATTGCCCCAGAAGGCAAGGAAAAAAAGGTCTAAGGACACCACTCAGCAGCACGTAATCATGTGAGGAGGAAAGGTAAAGGTGGCCCAAGTGTGTCCATGATGGATAAAAGCTGGGCCAACCCCCTTCAGATTCAGCTCTATGCTTAAAAGAAAAAAAAAAGAAAAAAAGAAAAAAAAAACTGAGTGGTGGGAGTGAGTGGTTGGGTTGTGGGACAGGACATAAGTATATATGCCGGGGGCAGAGGTGGGGGTAATAAATAGTGCGGATGGGAATAACTGCCAACTGCAAAGTAATTGTAGCTATGTGTCCCCCAATTTACAAATCAAATACTTTCATTGATGTCATTACTAAAAAATGCTCACTTCCACCTGTTTTCCCAGCACTTTGGGAGGCCAAGGTGGGTGGATCACCTGAAGTCAGGAGTTCGAGACCAGCCTGACCAACATGGTGAAACCTTGTCGCTACTAAAACTACAAAAAATTAGCCAGGCATAGTGACATGCGCCTGTAATCCCAGCTACTTGGGAGGCTGAGGCAGGGGAATCGATTGAACCTGGGAGGCAGAGGTTGCGGTGAGCCGGCATCGCACCGCTGCACTCCAGCCTGGGTGCCTGAGCAAGACTCCATCTCAAAAAAAGAAAGCAAAAAAACAAAAAACAAAAACTCCTTAAAAGCTAACTCCATAAAGGCTTCAAAGGCCCATTAATAGAAAATGAGACTTGGAATCTCATTTCATCTGTGCCACTTAGCGACAACACCTTCATGTTTGATTTATTGCGACTTCCCACCTGTGCTTGCCTCCGGAAGCTGGGAGAAGTTTCTAATCTGAAGGCCATTTTCTCTTCTTTAAATGGCTGCAGCACATTCCCAACCTGCCCAACTGCTGGGAGCTCTGGACATTTTCATGGATTTATTTATTTGAAGTTAACAGAACTTTCCAGTTATCTCAGGACAGGACAAGATGAACGTCAGCTACAAAGACTGGCTTGTAGGTTCTGGGTGAGATCTCCCACAGGAGATGAGAGGGAGTTCTCAGCACAGGCGGATCGAAGCTTCCACAAGTGTCTCCACAGACAGAGGGCAATCCAGGCCAGGATGACCTTCAGCAACCAGAAGGCCCAACATTTGGTGCCTGGCTTTTTTGCAGGTGGATGGAGCTCATGCTGTGGTACAACATTCAGAAAGCCAAGGGAGCAGCAGGCAGCCATCACTGAGGACGGGACTAGGCCAGCGAGGAGGCAGCCGCCATGGGGAAGCTCAGGAAAGAACTCCAGGCCCTGGATGGGTATCCAGCCACAAGCCAGGGCCCCAGGCAGAAAAACTCAGGGGCTCAGGTCCAAGAGACAGGTCCTCTTTATACCCACAGGCTAGTTCCAGGTGTGAGCCCTTCCTGAGCAGCCTCAAACTTCTTTCCTGACATCCAGACCTCTATCTGCCCACAAACTTCTCACCTAAGATGTTCCACCAATACAATGCAACATGTCAAAATGGAACTCAGCCTCCTCCCTTCAAAATAAGCTCTGTCTTCTTCAAAACAAGCTCTGTTTCCTTCGAGTCCTTCATCAGACAATGGCACCTCCATCCACACAAGCAGGCAAATAAGAATTCTCAAAATAACCCCAACTCCCCCGCATTCCTCACTTTTTGTGCTTAATTGGTTCCAGCCCTACGACTTCAGATCCATCCCATCCTCCACTGTCTCCGGTCAAGTCCTCATCATCTCTTAAACTCCTGTAACAGTTTCCTAATTGGTCTCCCTGGCTCTGGCAGTCCCCTTCCAAAGCATCCTCCACACTACCTCCAGAAACCCAGTCTCATCACGTTCATTCTCCTACTTGGTAAACTTCAAGATGTTAAAACATAAACCACATAGCATGGATTTGAAGGTCCTTGTACTCTTGTTCATACCATTTTCCATTTGCCAGCCTAGCAAACTCCTACTCATCTCAAACACCCAAATCAAATGTCAACTTTTCCCTGAGACTATCCCCAGTTATCTCTCCCTCCACTGCTCTTCTTGGCATAATTAATTCCATTCTCTTCTATAGGCCCTTTGTGCTTCTACTGCGACATTCAAAACATGGGGTTATTATTATTCCCCTATCCCTTGCTTCCTCCGTGAAACAGTAAGTGCATTGAACACAGGCATTGTTTTTTGTATACCCAGTTTTTGATGGGGTATCAATGAAGGGACTCGATCATCCTACAGGAAACAGCAGGCAACTAGGATGCTGTTCTACTCCTCAGATGAAAGGTGAATACTCCCTAGGAAACTGACACTTTGGTAATTGCTCCTTTTGGATAAATTTTCCAAATTTAGTATAAATTGGAAACTCAAACCCTAAGTCAATCACTAAGAAGAATTTTTGTTTTTTACCTGAAACCCTGCTTCACAGCTGACCTGGGTTTCCTAAAAGTCCCTTTTGCACTGGGTATACAAAACAATGCCTGTCTCCAACATAGTAGGTGTTCAGTAAACGTTCAATTGATTCAGGCAAGTGCCTAGTTATTAAAGGCAATAGACATGAGTTGATGTTGACTACTGATCTAGAACCTTTACATGCCTCTTACATGACATTGGAAATGGTCCTACAAAGCAAGCAAGTATTCAGGTAAATTAGACTTAGTTTTGCTTGCCTTTCTCAGAGAATTGTACCCTGTCTACAGCCCCAGCTGACTTAAGAGGCTAGAAACCTAACATGCACATGAAAAAAATACTGAATATCACTAATCCGAGAAATGTAAACTAAAACCACAGTGAGATACTATCTATACCAGTCAGAATGACTAGTATTAAAAAGTCTGAAAACAAAAGATGTTGGCAACAAGGCGAAGAAAAGGGAACAGTTATACACTGCTGGTGAGAATACAGATTAGTACCACCTTTATTGGAAAGCAGTATGGTGATTTCCCAAAGAGCTAAAAATGGAACTAGCATCCAGCAATCCTACTGCTGGGTGTCTACCCCAAGGGAAAAAAATCATATCAAAAAGACACCTGTGCTCATATGTTTATCATATTCACAATACTGTGAGCACTATTCACAATAGCAAAGACATGGAACCAACCTGAGTGTCCATCCATCACACACATGCTGTGGAATACTTCTCAGCCATAAAAATAAATCAATAAATAAAATGCCTTTTGCAGCAACATGGGTGGAGCTGGAGGTCATTATCCTCGATGAAATAACTCAGGAGCAAAAAGTCAAATACTGCGTGTCCTCACATATAAGTGAGGGCTAAATAGTGAGTCTACATGGATGTACAGAATGGAATCATAGACATTGGAAACTCCAAAAGGTGGGAGGGTAGGAGGGGGATGAAGGTTGAAAAATTACCTGTTGGCTACAACTTTCACTATTCAGATGATGGGTTCACTAAGAGCCCCAACCTCACTGCTCCACAATACAAGCATGTTAAGAAATCTGCACTTGTACCCCCTAAATATATGTATTTTAAATTTTTGTTTAAAAAAAACCTAGAGTCCAAGTTTATGCCATGTGACCCTATGCCTTTTGACAATAGCTGGTTGGACCAGAGACTGATCACCAACCATATATTCTGGAAACCAATTCTCAAAATTCAAAAGACTATAGCACCAATGCCAGCATTGACTTTCTATCGAGCCAAAGCTACAGGTAAGAAAGTTAGGACAGAGCTCATGATAATAATAAATGATGATGATACAATAATAACTAACATATCTAACACTTTCTACATGCCATATTGTGCTCAGTGATTTTTATCTAATTTCATCCTTACAACAAATCTGTGAAATAGCTAACTCAACGTCCTTTTTGTTAGTTCTCCTCCTGCTCCTTATTTTCAACTTAAATCAGAGTTGGTTTCTATTGCTTGCAACAAAGAACTCTAGTACAATTACACTCTCCATTTCACAGATGGGACATCAAACTTAAGACAACAGAAATTTCCCAATTCATACAGGTAGAAACAGAGAGGTATAGAAGTGAAATCTAGTCCCCCCACCTCCAGAACCTGTGCACTTAATGATACATTATCATTTGTAGCTCCAGTTTCCATTAGGCCTTTCTGTATGCTATTTTTGCAATATCTGTATCCTTTACTGAAGGTGGCATATAAGCTATCTTTACATTGCTCTATTCAAAATGAAATAAAGAAGGAAGAACCAGACAGGAGGTCATGAAAGCAGGTAGTCAAATGACTGCAGCTGTGGGGAGAAGAATGCTGCCAAACCTGGGAACCAAGCAGAAAGTGACTCTCTACACCCTCACAGTGAGGGGTCAAGTCTGTCCAGCTGCTGTGGTTCTGACAGGCCTACATAATTATGGAAAATCAATCAGAATCTCTCCATGTCCTCATTAGGTTAAGATGGGCAAGGAACAAATGCTCTGCTTCTTGTCTCTCTCTGCTCATGGAGCAGAGCATTGGTTCCTTTTTACATCCAAAGCCTCCTGGACAGCATCAGGACACTGAATCCTGGGACTCCATTATGCTACAGGAAAGCAGGAAGCAAGGCTGCTGTTCTACTCCTTGGATGAAAAGTGAATGTTCCCTAGGAAACGGACACTCTGGTAATTGCTCCATTTGGATACAGTTTCCAAATCTAGTATCTATAGATTCAGAACTCTAAGTCAATCACTAAGAAGCATTTTTGTTTTTTCACCTGAAACGCTCCTTCGCAGCTGATCTGGGTTTCCTAAAAGTGCCTTTTGCATGAATGACCTCAAAGCTGCCACAGAGGGAGCCACGGTACCAGCAGGGCTGCTCTCCGGTTTGCTAGCTGTGCTCTGCTCCTGACTCATAGAAAATCCCCAAGGATGTGGGAACCCGTGGGAGGCCTCTGAGCAAGGCTGTGCCTCAGGGCATGGGAGGAAGTCATCACTAGAGGGCCCCACTGAGCTCCCTTGCCTGCCCAGCAGGGACACCCTTAGACAGGGGCTTCAGGAGTTCAGCCACACAGGAAAACTAGAATGAGACCAGAGCTTAGATTGGAGTTGTTGCTCTTGAGTTTTTCTGTTACACAAACAAACCTTAGAGGCTGAGACAAACCTTGCGAATCTTCCTCCACCCCAGGTTGAGTCCTACACCCTTCTTCTATGAGTCCACACCTGGTGCTGACAATCACAATACTTACCACTCTGTTTATGGCAAAGAAATGGAAGATATGCTTGCTGCATTTTGAGGACTCTGCTATGTGATTTCTACATATTATTATTTTAATTTTTACTTTTTTAGAGACAGGCTGTCACCCAGGCTGGAGCGCAGTGGTGCAATCAGAGCTTACTGCAGCCTCCATCTCCTGGGCTCAAGCGATGCTCCCACCTCAGCCTCCAAAGTAGCTAGGAATACAGGTGCACAGCACCATGCCTGGCCTATTAATTCATTTAATGCTTACAACCATCCTAAGAGGTAACTATTATTATCCCCATTCTACATATGAAGAATCTAAGATTAAGGAAAATTAAGTAACTTGTCCATGGTTATAGCCAATAAGGAATGAGACTGGAAAACGAATTTAGGCTGTCTGATTCAGGAGCCTAACTTTTTTTTTTTTTTTTTTTTTTTTTTAGATGGAGCTTTGCTCTTGTTGCCCAGGCTGGAGTGCAATGGCGGGATCTCGGCTCGCCACAACCTCCACCTCCTGGGTTCAAGTAATCTTCCTGCCTCAGCCTCCGGAGTAGCTGGGATTACAGGCATGCGCCACCATGTCCGGCTAATTTTGTATTTTTTGTAGAGATGGAGCTTCTCCATGTTGGTCAGGCTGGTCTTGAACTCCCAACCTCAGGTGAATCGCCCGCCTCGGCCTCCCAAAGTGCTGGGGTTATAGGTGTGAGATACCGTGCCCGGCCAGGAGCCTAACTTCTAAGCCATTAAACCATACAGGCTGCATTTGTTAGCCCATATAGTTCTATTATGTTATTACATTGCCCAAGAGCTATCCCAGACATTAAGAAATTGCCCGGCCGGGCGCGGTGGCTCACGCCTGTAATCCCAGCATTTTGGGAGGCCGAGGCGGGCGGATCACGAATTCAGCAGATCCAGACCATCCTGGCTAGCGCGGTGAAACCCCGTCTCTACTAAAATTACAAAAAAAAAAAAAATTAGCCGGGCGTGGTGGCGGGCTCCTGTAATCCTGGCTACTCGGGAGGCTGAGGCAGGAGAATGGCATAAACCTGGGAGGCGGAGCTTGCAGTGAGCCAGGATCACGCCACTGCACTCCAGCCTGGGCAATAGAGTGAGACTCCGTCTCAAAAAAAAAAAAAAAAAGAAAGAAATTGCCCTTAGGCTGAAGGTGGGGAGTAAAGAAACAAGATAGACAATTATTATGTAAGAAATAATATACGAAAGTATAGAAAAGTTGAGGTACATAATCCTGTCTTGTGGTCAAGGTAAACTCCCCGTGAGGAGGTCGTAGTCCGACGAGAACAGGGTCAGCAGTATTTATGAGGAAGAGCAAACAGCATGCCCCAAGTCCCAGGGAGGAGAGGCTCACGCAGTCTGCTCAAGGACCCACGTGCACACACTCTCTGGGGCTGGAATGGAGAAGGAAGCAAGGCTGGGGAGCCAGGAGACCAGGCAGTGACCCAGAAGCCGGAGCAGGAAGAACTGGGCCTCCACACTGCGGCAGTGAGGACCTTGGAAGGATGGTAAGTAGGAGTGCCCTGACCAGGTTTGTACTTTAAAACCATGCCTGTGGCTTCTGTGAAAAGAATGGATTGGAGGGAGAGGAAAGAAGGATGCCTAAAACTCAGTGAGGAGGCTATTGGGGCAATGTAGTGCGAAATGGTAGGAGCCATAGCACAGAAGTGGATGGGACGCAGACAGAGTAATGTGATAGAGACACAGAACAAACAAAATACCTGGACTAACTGGATAAGAGAGCAACTGAGCAATCAAGGATAGCTCCTGGTTTCAGCCTCAGATGACTGAGTGGATGGTAGTGCTGCTTTTGCTGGAATAGAGTCAAAGAGGATAAACAGAGGTAGTAGTAGAGTCAGAGCAGATGAACAGGGGTGAGTGTAGTAAGAGTCCAGGGTGGAGTCCAGAGGCTGAAGTGGCTGTCAGCGACTCAGTGGACACAGTCAGAGGGCAACTGGATACACACAGGACTTTAACCGCACAGGTGTTGGTTTTGTCTGTCCCCACTTTGATTGCTAATCATCTAGGGGCAGGGACAATCTGTTTTTTATTCTCACTGACTAGATCATGGAGCCACTTATCAAATGCTGGATGGGTGAATACATGATACACGCATCTGATACATGAACAGATGGGAGGAGGAGTCCCCGGGGAGTGGAGGGGAGGGTATGGAGAGAGAGAAGGACAGGAGGAACAAACACCAGAACAACAGCAAGAGGGCATGGAGAAAAGGTAGATGGTGATGAGTCTGAAACAACCCTGATTAGTAGAAGGAATAAATTTGATAAGAGTTAGGAAGTAAGTTTTTTTTCCCCCAAAGTTTAAAAGCTAGAAAAAAATGAAATCAAAAGACCTGATATTGGTAGAGTGTTAAAGTGACACAGTTGTGTGATGAGAATATATTTCTCTCACATAGTGAAAATGTGTCAGAAAGAACAAAGCAATATCACTGGCAATAATAGAAACAGATCATTTAAATAAAGTCGCTGTCAGAGCCGAGACCAGCTGCCTGTGAGCCTATGAAATGATCCCCTCCCTCCACGCTCAGGCTGCATTTGCCTATCAAATACTGAGTCCCTTAAGGACCCATCTAGAATGTCTCAACTCTGCAGGTTTTTGTTTGGATTGTCTCTGAAGCTATTAATACTTTCTAACAGCCAATAGTATAGTCAGTCCACTCATCTTTAGAAACTTTGGAAGAAGTAAGGTTTAGAAATATTAGGTTAGTGCAAAAGCAATTGCAGTTTCACTATTAATAACAGTTCAGCGTTTGGGAAGAGACGGGAGAATGGGGATGCAAAACACAACGACCCCAGTGATACAGGGCAAGGAGGGAAGCCCAGGAAGGCATGGAGTCCAGGAAGGAAGAAGAACACAAGAGCAGGTGATGGGTTTCAGGTACAAATAATTTAAGGCCGTCTTTTGCCCTCATTTTTATTGGGAGGAAAATTAGAGCCCAGAGATCTAGAGTTGTTATTTCTTTATTTCAAACTCTCCAAAGTTTCGCCAGTGCCCTTGATATGAACTCTAGCCTTCGAGCCCTTCTCCCACAGCTCCCCATGATCTGCTTCTTGCCTCTGCTTATCCAGGGCTGAAACTAAGACCAAGCCATACATTTTGGGACTTAGGGGAGGAGAGGGAGGTGGGTTTGGAGGCTATTCCAGTTTTCTATTGATATGTAATGAATTACCACAAATTTAGCACTTAAAACAACACACATTTATTATCTCACAATTTCTGTGGATCAGGAATACCTTAGGGTCTCACAAGCCTGCAACCAAGGTGCCGGCCAGGATTGGGCTCTCATCTGCAGGTTCGAATGGGGAAGCATCTACTTTCCCATACTCATGGTTATTGGAAGCATTCAGTTCCTTGAGGCCACAGGATTCCTGGCAGCTTGCTTATTCAAAGCCAGGAATAGAGCCTCCAGCAAGAGGGATGCTACATTCTTATGTGATCACGTGTATCCTATTGCCTTTGCCATAGTCCATTGGTTACAATCAAGACACAGGTGCTGCCTACACTCAAGAGGAGGGCATTATACAGGAGGTGTGAACACCAGGAGATGGAGATCACAGGGGCTTGTTTAAAGTCATAGTAATAAACTTCCTAAGGGTTAGGAAATAAGTCCTTTTCCCCAAACAGTTTAAAAGTTAGAAAAAAATGGAATAAAGATTGATAAAGTGAAGTGATACAATTGTGTAACAATATATTGCTCTCACGTATTTAGTGAAAATATATCAGTAAGAACAATGCATATCAATGGCAATAAACAAAAGATAATTTAAATAAAGTAGCTATCAGAGCTGAGATCGGCTGCCTGTGTGCCCACAGGGGCTATGGCCTGCATCCTACCTGGGGCACTGAAGCTCTAGAGAGTTCTTCCCACCAGTGAGGGGTGGGGTGGAAAGAGAAGATGGACAGTATCAATTTCCAACACAAACATTAATCACAATGTTTTAAAGATTATTTTCTCTCTTTCTAGAAAGTCTTTGGAGGGAAATTTTATATATATACACATATATACACACACATATATTCACACACACACACACACACACACACACACATATATATATATTTTTTTGAGACAGAATCTTGCTCTGTCACCCAAGCTGGAGTGCAGTGGCATGATCTTGGCTCACTGCAACCTCCGCCTCCCAGGTTCAAGCAATTCTCCCGTCTCAGCCTCCCAAGCAGCTGGGATTACAGGCGCCCACCACCACACCCAGCTAATTTTTTATTTTTAGTAGAGACAGGGTTTCACCATGTTTGCCAGGCTGGTCTTGAACTCCTGACCTCAGGTGATCCACCCGCCTCAGCCTCTCAAAGTGCTAGGATTACAGGCGTGAGCCACCGCACCCAGCCTGGGAAATTCTGTATTTTTATACAAAATCTAGTATGCCTAGCTCACAGCATTCCCATAATACGAATTTGTGACTAAATAAACAGACTGGATTCTGGAAGTACAGTTGTCATTAACAAAACCTATGTAGGTTCCCTGAATCCCAATATAGTTTTTCTATGGACTTGTCCTTAACATGGAGTTTCTCTCTTACAAGTTTTGTCAAAACTCTTGTAATTGTTTTGCCCATCTCAACCCTTGGATATAAGCAAGCTTTACAATATAAGCTCAGAAGCCATATCTTTTGTATGTTAAACACTCCTACCTATGAAGTGATGTTACAGTGCATGTTTATTTTTTGTAAATAAACATGTCAGGGGCCAAGTTTTGCAAATATTATCTAGAAGCCTCTATGCCACAGGGAAGTGAGAAGGCTCGTGGAGACACTATTTCACAGATTTGGTCAAAGTGTAAATCAAGTGGAGAGGGGAGGAGGAAAGGTGGGACTTTTACTCCAGCTTGCTAGCTCATTCACACTTTCCTTGGTGATTTATGTGGTTTTAGACCACCACCTAACTTCCCAATGAGGAGACATATGTGAAAGCCTTTGCAATGCGCAATGAAAAGCTATGCTCTACAGATAGTCTCCTGAGCTACTATTCTCAGATGCAAAATAAGTAGAGAGAAAATCCAGACTTGACCTTCCACACTGGCTGTTTAATACATTAAATCTTCTACCCAAACGTTTAATGTGTTGTTTCCTTCTGGGCATGTGCCAATTAAACATCTATTACATAGAACCCATGTAATACCAATTGGTTCAGTCCCATCGCTACCTTAGAAATCAATAGATTAATATAGTTTGCTAGAGTGTCAGGTAGTGAGCAGCAGCATATGCAGTTGCATGACATGTCTTACAAATTTAAAAAGGCTTAGAAACCATTATGCTTCTGTGGCTCCTGGGAAATCAAGCAAATTGAAAACTTGCATTCACGTGTGGCAGAAATAGTCTCTGTGTGTACCAAATTCCATCTAAAACTAAAAAGACTCTCAATTCTCTTCCCCATTCCAGAGTTCTAGCAAAATAAGGTATTTCTTCACATTTTGTTAAGGTACACAAAGCAAAAAACTTTGCCCACATAAAGTTTACAGTCTAGAAGGAGAGACATAAGATACTCTGCTAACTAGATTTTGAGCAACCTGGAATGTTAAATGTGATGGTAGGCTGGAAAATGTCCCCCCAATCTATCCACCTCCTAATCTCTGCAACCTGTGAATATTTCCTTATATGGCAAAAAGAGACTGCAGATGGGATTAACTAAAGGATCTTGAATAGGAGTTTATCCTGGTGGACGTTGAAGACAATGGCATGTATAAGGACACATGCTATCCTTATCGCGGGAGGCCACGGGATATTTGGCACACACGGAAGAGATGGCAGTATGACCACAGAGACAGAGTAACACAGCCACAAGTCATGGATTGCTGGCAGCCACCAAAAACTGGAAGAGGCAAGGAAGGAAATCTTCCTTAGAGCCTCGAGTGGGAGCATGGTCCTGCCCATACTTAGAGAAACTGATTTTGAACTTCTGGCATCCATAACTGTGAGAGCATAAATTTATGTTGTCTTAAGCTACCAAGTTCATGGTGATGTGTTACAGCCGCCATGGGAAACTAATGCAAGTACTGTTAAGAAAATAATGGAGGGAGAGAGAGGGGCAGCGGTGCTGCATGGGAATAGCCAGGGAGAGTGTCTGAGGAGATGGCATGAGTGCTCAGGGCTAACGGCAGGGAAATGGCCAAGTAAGAAGACTGAGAATCGACTACTGGTTTTGGTAAAAGGAAGCTGTGGCTCTCCTTGATAGAGACGATTTCAGTGGAAAGGTAAGACCTATTTGGAATAGGTTCAATAGAGAATGAAAGATGAACCAGAAACGGAATTGAAAACACTTTTGTGTAGTTTTACTCAAAGAGGAGGGCCGAGAAAAGGGACAGTAACTGGAGATAAACACTAGGTCAAAAGCCTATTTACATCCTATGTTTAATTTAATTCTCACAATGATCCTGAAAGATCCTGCTCCATCTAGACTAAGGCTTACAGGGGTTCTATGACCTGCCTAGAAGTCATATAGAAGGAAAGAGACCAAGCAAAACATCCAACTAGTTTTCTTTTAAACTCTTAGTACAAAATTCTTTCTGCTATAATAGTGAAAAAGCTAAAAGTGGTTTATGCCTGGATGAAGGTAATCTGTGCGTGGGTAGATCACTGTGACCCCTGAGCCACTGTAAACCACAAAGACTCAGGCTCACAGCACCAGCTCCACCTCTGGAAGTCCCAGTGGGGACACATGAGAAACATTCTCAACCAGTAACTTGGTCAGTAAATAGAGGCTCAAAGAATGAATGAAAGAAGATTCTATCTTCATAGACTGCATGAGAACTGCAAGGATTCTTAGTGAAGACAATATTGCTGGTTAATGATGAAAAAAGAAAATATTTTGATTATAAATGTTAACTGACTAGACAGAATAGACAAGTGAAAGATGTGGAGCCTGTTTCAATGTTAAACAACGTGACTATTTTCAGAGGACCTCCAATACAGCTAGGCTGAGGAGAAATCAGAGTATTAATTTAACAGTGAAATCAATCACAAACATCCAGTGGGTGTTTTCATCACTTTGCCTTTGAATTCAGCTGGATTGGCAGGATTCTGAAGTCATCCTCGCAACCCTGAAGGCTCATAGTAAGCACTTAGGGCTCATATTTCACAGTTGATCTTTATGAAGTGTGGATGACAGTTCCTTCTTCCCAGGGTTGTTGGATTAAATAAGATAAATATGTACAGACAGTCCCCTAATTACAGTGGTTCAATTTAGGATTTTTCAACCTTACAATGACAAAAAAGTGATACACATTTAGGGGAAAAGTGTACGCTACTCTGGTGATGCTGGGCAGCCAAGCCACAGCTCCCCATCCATTCCGCAATCACCAGGGCAAACAACCGACACTCTGCAGTGTCCTGTGTTACCAGATTATGTTGCCCAACTGTAGGACAATTTAAATGTTCTGAGCATGCTTAAGGCAGACTAGATTAAGCAATAATATTCAGTAGGTGCATTAAATGCATTTTCTGCTTACAATATTTTCAGCTCACAATGGGTTTATTGGGATGAAACCCCCACTTTAAGGCATATTTTTATAGACCTTAGGCCATCACCTGTCCAAGGGAGGCCAACACTTACATAACATCCTCATCTTCCTCCTTCTCATCAACCACAAGCCACAGGCCCTCTGAGATCTGGCTCTGCCCATCCCTGCAACCTCATTTCCACCCACTCTTCCTCCTGCCCATTATGCTCCAGCTTCACTTACCTTCTCTTCTGTGCCTTGAACACACCCTGCTTGCTGTCATCCAGGGACTTCTGTTCAAGCTAGAAAGCTCTCCCTCCAGATCTTGGCAGGAAGGATTTTCTCTCCATTCAGGTCTGAAGTCAAATACTACCCTCCCAAAGATACATTTTACAACTACCATATTTAACTGCCTCCTATTGGTCCATCTTACATCACAGCACCCTATTTCATTTTCTTCATAGCACTCATTTTCTAGAATGATCTTACTAATCTGTGTCCTGTCTCTCCCCGTGGATGGTAAAGACCTGGTCTGTCATATTTCTTCCTTCTCTTCTGGCACCTGGAACAGTACCTGGCATAGAGTAGTAGTAGGTAGTCAATATTTGATGGAGTGAATCATGATACCTGAAGCATGCACACACAACTACTCCATGCATAGGGATTCTAGGTATAAGTATTACATATATATGAATGTAAATCAGTTGGAAAGAAGACAATAAGCCCCAAGTCAGATGGCTTTGGTTTAATCGCAGCCCTGCCCGCCCCCTGGGCTGCGTGATTATAGGTAAGATATCTAGGTTCTTCATCCTGTTTCCCACTCTGTGAATGGAATGTGATCAAGAACTCCCTGGTATCATGAGCAGTGAATGAAGTGCTCTAAGTCAAGCCCTCAAGATAATGCTAGATATAACATAGGAAGCTCTTAATAACTGTAAACGTGTATGTCTTTTTGAACAAAATCATGATATAATAGACACTGTAAAATACCCCACCCCTTCTTAGCAAGCTGCCATGATTGCTAGTAAAACCTTTAAAAATATTTTACCCTGTTTACATACATACCCTAGGATACCCAGTTTCAAAGAAAAACAGTCATTAGGGCCCTGAGGTTTACCAAAGTTGAAGGTTATATCTAGTCTTACACAAATAATTCTTTAGATAACATTTCAAATTTGGGTTATGAAAATTAGGAGTAATAAAGATACATCCAAAATATTGTGTAAACCCACCCCTTGAGAACTACTTAGCAGAAAATATCAATGAGCCCCAAGCTCCAGTGGTCTGACTGCCCACCCAACTCTTCTGTCCAGCAAGTTGCACAAAGTCAAGATCTTTTATGAGTGTCTCCTCCTGAGTTTTTCTGAAACTCAAACTGTGAGCTACAGGCCAGGTTCTGGCCACCACTTCTCCAAGTCAGAGAAAAATGCTCTAGAAGTTTAAAAAGAGATCAAACAGCTGTTTTCAAGAGAATTGAAACTGTTCCCAACCCTCAGGACCTGGGCATTCAGTTGCAGTCCTGGCATGCAGAGGAAAATGCCCCGTTGGAAACTATCAGAGAATCATCCTATGTGGAGCTTCTCGTGGATACAAAAGCCAGAACCTTGCAACAGAAAGACTTGCACAGAGCCTCAGACAAACCTGTAATGACAGATGAATTTGTCTGTTAAGTGTTTTTCTTTACCTATTAAGGAACTTCAAGTCTTGCTTCTGAAATCATTAGGAAAATCTGCAGGAGACTGGAAAATTCCACCAGCTCATATCTGTCTAGACATACTGATTTCCCTAGAGTGGTGGTTTCTGCCCAGTGCTTATCATATAGAAGGTGAAGCATAGACATCTCACAGAATCCCTGGGCCTCAGATGAACCAAGGCCCAGAAAAGTGGTACAACGTACCCAAGACAGAACCATGGCTACAAACCAGGCTTCCTGCTTCTGATTCAGTGTTAAGTTCCTTTTAGTAATTAGCAACTGGGGTTTTGTTTTTTGAGTTTTTTGTTTTTGTTTTTGTTTTTGAGATGGAGTTTTGCTCTGTCGCCCAGGCTGGAGTGTAGTGGTGAGTCCAGCTCACTGAAACTTCCGCCTGCCAGGTTCAAGCGATTCTCCTGCCTCAGCCTCCCAAGTAGCTGGGATTATAGGCACGTGCCACCACACCCGGCTACTTTTTGTATTTTTAGTAGAGGCAGGGTTTCACCATGTTGGCCAGGCTGATCTTGAACTCCTGATCTCAGGTGATCTGTCCACCTCAGCCTCCCAAAGTGCTAGGATTACAGGCATGAGCCACTGTACCTGGCCAGCACTGGGTCTTGGTCCATTTATGATCCACCGGACTAGAGGATGACAGCACAGGAAACCCTCCAGTTCTCAGTCCTGAATCTGCATGTGTCTGCTAAGCCATTATATCAGGATGACTCAGTCCCAACTCAGGTGAGAAACAGCAGCACAATGCTAATTTTCTTTAAATCCTTCTGAATGCTCTACTACTGAGCAGTTAGCTTCATAGTTACCGGGGCCTCCTTCCCCTGACCCCCACCCATGATTAGGCCAAGTTCTTGGGAGATTCATGCACCACCCAAGCTTTCCAAATGCCCCTCTCAGTATCAGTCCACACTGGTTTTCATCAAGATATGACTATCTTTGACAAGTCTGGAAATCCTGATGCCTGGTCTCCAATCTCCCCAAGCTGTCTGTGTCGATCCTTCAGGATCTCTGGAGCAATGAATGCCACAAAGCATTGCTCCTGTTCATCATTCATCAACCTGTCAACTGTCCACTGCCTCCCACGCTGAGGCACCCCACCTCTCCAGCACTCTCTTCTTTCCTCTCACCTCTGGGATTCCCAGCATCTTTTTTTTTTTTTAATTATACTTTAAGTTCTGGGATACATGTACAGAACATGCAGATTTGTTACATGGGTATACCTGTGCCATGGTGGTTTGCTGCACCCATCAACCCATCACCTACATTAGGTATTTCTCCTAATGCTATTCCTCCCCCAGCCCCCCACCCCCAAACAGGCTCTGGTATATGATGTTCCCCCTCCCTGTGTCCAGGTGTTCTCATTGTTCAGCTCCCACTTATGAGTGAGAACATGTGGTGTTTGGTTTTCTATTAGTGTTAGTTTGCTGAGAATGATGGTTTCCAGCTTCATCCATGTCCCTGCAAAGGACATAAACTCATCCTTTTTATGGCTGCATAGTATTCCATGGTGTACATGTGCCACATTTTCTTTATCCAGTCTATCATTGATGGGCATTTGGGTTGGTTCCAAGTCTTTGCTATTGTGAATTGTGCCACAATAAACATATGTGTGCATGTGTCTTTATAGAATGATTTATAATCCTTTAGGTATATACCTAGTAATGGGATTGTCCCAGCATCCTCTTTTCAAGAAGCTTGGCAAATCAAGAAAAGAAAGAAGAGGCACTGACCAAGCAGCTTCTGCTTTGTGGTCCTGTAAAAATACCTCAGGCAGGAAATACTAGGGGTCTAGTTGCCTAGTTAGAATTCAAGAGAAAAATAAAATATTCAGCAAACAAAATTCAAGTGAGTATCTCAAAATATTTCTCTGCTGCACCAGAATAGGTTCTGCTGCCTTTGGCTCCCTGGTGCTATTATATTAAAAATTTTTAAAGAATAATGGGATAGAGCTTTAGCAAGAAACCCAAGATAGCTTGACTTATAGTATTCATCCTTTGTGTATGGGTATGAACACACATATATAACTTTGAAACAATATTTGTGTTTATGCATATGGAAGATTTTTGAAAAATCTGTTCTCAGAGCTCTTTAGGACTATTTCCCCAAGTAAGGGTAATATTGATTTACTTATAAAATACTGTAAAAATACCAGCATAAACTCCGTGCTGTTAGTTTAAGTCTCACTCTGCATGACTCACTTTAGATCTCACCATAGTAGTAGTCAGTTGTGCTGGTCAGGAATATACACCCCAGTTTCAGTCAGCTGCACATTCCATCAAAAAACTGTCTATTCTGGCTGGGCACGGTGGCTCATGCCTGTAATCCCAGCACTTTGGGAGGCCAAGGTGGGTGGATCACGAGGTCAGGAGATCGAGATCATCCTGGCTACCATGGTGAAACCTCGTCTCTACTAAAAATACAAAAAATTAGCTGGGCGTGGTGGTGGGCGCCTGTAGTCCCAGCTACTTGGGAGGCTGAGGCAGGAGAATGGCGTGAACCCAGGAGTCAGAGCTTGCAGTGAGCTGAGATCGCGCCACCGCATTCCAGCCTGGGTGTCAGAGCGAGACTCCATCTCAAAAACAAAAACAAAACCAAAAAAACCTCTCTGTTCCAGAAGTACCTACAAACCCTTTAGTAATCCTTTTCTCATCAACATTAGACACTTTGTCAACAAGGAGTGTTCAAATTGGATTCTCTTTGGGGAAGTTTATGGTATTAAATACATGTGCAGTGGCTAAAATATTTATACACATTCCCAGCCCTTAGAAATAGGGCTTAAGAATCTAGAACTGTGTTGTCCAAAGTAGTAGCCACTGGCCACATGTGGCTGTTGAGCAGTTGAAATGTAACCTTTGCACATGTTAAAATAATATGTTGTATATACTAGTTTATATAAAATACATATTATTCAAATTATATGTTTGTTATTTTTCAAATATGGCTCATAATTTACCTTTATTGGACAGCACTCATCTTATTACTCATGGAGATGGTGCCCTGGGTTTAATTCCTAAAAGGTCTTGGATTCCACCACCAGTTCAGTGGGTTCTAGGTCCCCAAATAGTTATCTGCCATAGAGTTAGGTAAATCTGGCACCGGAATAGTGTCTTCTTGTTTACCTCAGGCATTATTCAATGTTGTAGGCACTGAGGCAAACACAAGAGTGGTCAAAATAAAATATCGACCTTTGCAGAGCTTTCAGAAGAGGTGCTTTTGTGACAATTTACTAAAAAGTGGCCATATGACAAAATGTGATCAGAAAACTTGCTTTGGTTATAGCCTGGTAGTGCAGCAAAGGAGGAGCTACACCTCACCTACTTTTGTGCTGTTTTAGACCAGGGGTTCTGGCCCTGGAGCCAGTGTCTTAAAAGGCCCTTGTTTGAACTCTTCCAGCCATGCATGCTCCTTCCCCAAGACAATTCTATGTGCCAGAGCCTCTGTGGGTTTCCATGCAATGCTGCTGCAAGATGCTCAGAGAGATTGTAGAGTCTAGGGAACCAGAAGACATATCAGTGCCCAAAGCATCAGACACCCCAAAGCTGGCTTATAACCAGGTGCAGACTATTGCCCTGTTGACTCATAGGCATGGCTGCAGAATCTGTCTGCACTAAGCCTGGCTCTTCTCAGTGGGTTGGGACATGAAGGCCATACTTCAGTCTTTTCCATCATAGTAAAATAAAGGTACAGCCAATTCCAAAGAATTGTTTTAATATTACATGTATAAGCTGGGAGATTTACAGTGATCTATAGTAATATGTAAATTATATTTATATACATACATATATTCCGTACCCTTTGGGAGATTCTTACAGTAATGACCTCCAAGGAATTATGCCTCCTAGTACCCATGTCCTGAGTGGCCCCTTCCCACCTTAACTCTGGCTTTGGCCACATGACTTCCTGTGGCCAATGGAGCATAGCAAATGTGACACAAGGAGAGGCTAGATAAATGCTTGGGTGCTGCAGCTTGCCCTCTTGCAACCCCGAGACCGGTATGCAGTGAAGAAGTCAGGATTTTAGAGAAGAAAGGCCTAAATGCCTTAGCTGTCCCCAGAGCCCAGCCCCCAGCTGACCCACCAGTTGAATGCAACTACGTAAGAAAGCCCAGGTAAGAGCAGCAGCAGAACTTCCAGGAATGGTGAGAAATAATACATGTTAGTGTTTAAAGCCACTAGGTTTGGGAGTGGTTCATTATGCAGCAATAGAAATCTATATACCATCACCCAATTAGATAGAGATATGCACTCTGCCCTCAGAGGCCTATATTTTTCCCTGTATCCCATAAGTACTGGCATAGCAAGCAATGAGGTGAGCATTAAGCATTTGTTAACAAAAATGTTGCATCTGAAAATCTAGATTTTTAATATAAATCAAGGTTGATTATCTGCCTTATGTAAAGATAGTTCTCTTTTAATACTGAAAATGTAATTCTAAATGTTTGTAGACTAGTTTTCATGAGAACACATTTATTGAGTGAGTTAGCCATGAGCAAAGTCTGCAGCCTATATGAACTGCTAACCAATGTATGAAGATTGTCAAATAATAGGGTTACTTTAAATTTGGCTAGCTGTGAGAAATGAAAAGTCTTATTTCCTGAAAATCTTATAAAAACCTTTCAAATCAATTTAATGTTTAGTCGTAAAAGAGGTGATCTACACCTTACTTAGGAAAGCAAGACCTTTATGTATAAACCTGTTAGAAAACTTTAAGGATATATACATAAATGAGCTTGGGTCACGATACTGAAACATGCAGTCCCACATGCCATAATATGAATGTCAAAATCCTGAAAGATAAAAATCCCTAAGGTCTAAAATTCCAAAATCACAATCCTGAAAGATCAAAATCTCAAAAAGATAATTCTAAAATAACAATTTTTAGAAATGTAAGACATTTATTTATATTTTTACAAGAGGATTTAGGCCAGGTATAGTGGCTTACATCTGTAATACCAGCACCACAAGAGGCCAAGGTGGGAGGATAACTAAAAGGCCAAGAGTTCAAGGCCAGCCTGAGAACACAGCAAGACCCCACCTCTACAAAAAATGTTTGAAAAAAATATGCAGGCATGGTGGCAAGTACACCTGTAATCCAAGTTACTCAGGAGCCTGAGTCAGGAGGATTGCTTGAGCCCAGAAGTTTGAGGTTACACTGAGCTATAATTACGCCACTGCACTCCAGCCTGGGCAATAAAGTAAGATTCTGTCGAAGAAGAAGAAGGAAGGAGGAGGAGGAGGAGGAAGAAGAGGAGGAGGAGGAGAGGAGGAGAAGGAGAAGAAGAAGAAGAAGAAAGGCAAGGTGTGGTGGCTAGCACCTGTAATCCCAGCACTTTGGGAGGCTGATGAGAGCGGATCACGAGGTCAGAAGATCGAGACCATCCTGGTGAACATGGTGAAACCCCGTCTCTACTAAAAATACAAAATAATTAGCTGGATGTGGTGGCAGGTACCTGTAGTCCAGCTACTGGGGAGGCTGAGGCAGGAGAATGTCATGAACCCAGGGGGCAGAGATTGCAATGAGTGGAGATCGCGCCACTGCACTCCAGCCTGGGTGACAGAGCAAAACTGTCTCAAAAAAAAAAAAAAAAAAATGATTGAAGAAACATACAAAACACAACAGAACACTTCATAGACTACTTTACACAATAGTCCAGGCAATAGGCAATAATAATACATATTGTTGAAAGCATAAGCACTCAAGTACACTAACAACAGTCCCACTGGTATAATAGTTATGAGCAGATGGACCATATCATAAAGAAACAGGTCAAAAAAGAAAAATGGGTAAATTGCCAACTATGGTTGGTAATTGTGCGCACCTATCTTTATAACCACAGTTATCTGAAATATTGTGACAGACATCCTATTTCTTTTGACAAGATCAATCAATAATCACAATGGGTCACCACTGCATTTGTAGAATCCTAAAGAGCCAAGATCGAGAAATTTTATCTTTGTACAAATGTAGATGTACAAAAAGGACATGTGTTTACTGAAGAAGTTTCAATGTTTTTATGCACATGCACAAAGCTTACATACAAAGTCAATGTTGTGATAATGCACTTTCATGGAATCAAATTTGCAAACAAAAAAAAAAGTATAAAACAAAATAGAACTCTCTAAAAGTCTTTACATAATTTGTATCTCCAGCACTGGAAATGATGCCAAGATGAAATACATGGCATAGCAAATTGGCATTATGTGTGAAGGGGCAGAAGTCATACATGATTAATCTGGCAGGGGAGATTTCTTGTATCTTTTGCCTGCATTTTCACTCCCATGATCTTCAAAACACTTATTACACTTGTATTTAGCGACTGGTTGTGGCCGGGCGCGGTAGCTCACGCCTGTAAACCCAGCACTTTGGGAGGCCAAAGCAGGCAGATCATGAGGTCAGGAGTTCGAGACCAGCCTGGCCAATATGGTGAAACTCTGTCTCTGCTAACAATACAAAAACTAGCCGGGCATGGTGGTGCATGCCTATAGTCCCAGCTACTCGGGAGGCTGGGGCAGAAGAACTGCTTGAACCTGGGAGGCGCAGGTTGCAGTGAGCTGAGATCACGCCACTGCACTCCAGCCTGGGTGACAGAACAAGACTCTGTGTCAAAAAAAAAAAAAAAAAAAAAAAAAAAAAGAGAGAGAGAGAGGAGAGAGAGAGAGTGGTTGTGATCGGCAAATTTTGTAAGTATATGCTGTCCATTTGAAAGTCTGGTTTTTGGCCAGGTTCAGTGGCTCATGTCTGTAATCCCACCACTTTGGGAGGCCAAGGTGGGTGGATTACCTGAGGTCAGGAGCTCGAGAACAGCCTGGCTAACCTGGTGAAACCCCATCTCTACAAAAAGTACAAAAATTAGCCAGGTGTGGTGGTGGGTGCCTGTAGTCCCAGTTACTCGGGAAGCTGAGGCAGAAGAATCACTTGAACCTGGAAGGCAGAGGTTGCAGTGAGCCGAGATTGTGTCACTGCACTCCAGCCTAGGTGATAGAGCAAGACTCAGTCTCAAAAAAAAAAAGAAAAAAAAAAGTCTGGTTTTTGCTTGCCCATTGCAATTAAGTGATTTACTGCTTTTGCAGTATCAATAATAATAAGCTTTTACACTTTTGTCTTTTACCATTAAATAGCCTTGCACAGTCTTTTTGTGAGGGAACAATTTCACAGATCTTTTCTACTATGTTGTAAGGAATGCACTAAGAAGAAATTATATTTAGCTTCCCCAATACCAACTCTGTGTTAATCAGGGTTCTCCAGAGAGATAGAACCAATAAGTTATGTATATAGATATATGAGATGAAATTTGTTAGGTAACTTAACTCACATTATTTTGGTGGCTGACGTCCCAAGACAGGACATCTGGAGACCCTGGGGTGCTAATAGTGTGGCTCACTCCAAGTCCAAAGGCCTCAGAGCCAGTGACACTGATGGTACAACTCTCAGTACAAGACAAATTCTCAAAATCCAGGAGGCCACTAGTGTTAAGTCCTGTAGTACTGATGACCAAAGGGAGCAGAAGAAAAGTCTGTCCCAGCTCTCAGAGAAAGGCCAGTTTGCCTCCTGTATTTGTTATCTTTAGGTCCCTGGCTGATTGGGTGGTACTGACCAACATTCCCTATATTGTCCACCTAGACTAACACAGTCATCTCCTCCTGGAAACATTCTCACAGATACACCCAAAATAATGCTTTACCAGGTTTCTAGGTATTCCTTAATCCAGTCAAGTTAACACCTTAAATTAAGTTCATAATTCTACCCTTTGTCAACTTGGCATTCATATGCACCCTCTTAAAACATGTTTACTTTCCAAATAAAGACAATAGCAAGGTAATAGTTTCATCTAATATGATGCAACTAACATTACCTCCCACTAGGTCCCTCCCACAACATGTGGGAATTCAAGATGAGATTTGGGTGGGGACACAGCCAAATTGTATCATTCTACCCCTGGCCCCTCCCTGATCTCATGTCTTCACATTTCAAAACCAATCATGCCTTCCCAACAGTCCCCCAAAGTCTTAATTCATTTCAGCATTAACTCAAAAGTCCATAGTCCAAAGTTTCATCCAAAAGAAGGCAAATCCCTTCTGCCTATGAGCCTATAAAATCAAAAACAAGCTAGTTACTTTCTAGATTCAATGGGGGTACAGGCATTGGGTAAATACAGTCATTCCAAATGGGAGAAATTGTCCAAAACAAAGGGGCTACAGGCCCCATGCAAGTCCAGAATCCAGCAGTGTAGTCAAATCTTAAAGCTCCAAAATGATCTCCTTTGATTCCATGTCTCACACCCAGGTCATGCTGATGCAAGAAGTGGGTTCCCATGGTCTTGGGCAGCTCCACCCCTGTGACTTTGCAGGGTACAGCCTCCCTCCCAGCTGCTTTCATGGGCTTGCATTGAATGTCTGTAACTTTTCCAGGCGCACAGTACAAGTTATCGATAGATCTACCATTCTGGGTTCTGGAGAACGGTGGCCCTCTTCTCACCGCTCCACTAGGCGGTGCCCCAGTAGAGAGTCTGTGTAGAGGCTCTGACCCTGAATTTCCCTTCTGGACTGTCCCAGCAGAGGTTCTCCATGAGAACCCATCCCTGCAGCAAACTTCTGCCTGGACATCCAAGCATTTCCATACATCCTCTGAAATCTAGGTGGACATTCCTAAACTTCAATTATTGACTTCTGTGCACCCAAAGGCTCAACACCGTGTGGAAGTTGCCAAGGCTTGGGGATTGTATCCTCTGAAGCCATGGCTCTAGCTGTACCTTGTCCCCTTTTAGTCACAGCTGAAGTGGCTGAAATGCAGGGCACCAAGTCCCTAGACTGCACACAGCACAGGGACCCTGGGCCCAGCCCACAAAACCAATTTTTTCCTCCTAGGCCTCCAGGCCTGTGTTAGGAGGGTCTGCCATGAAGACCTCTGACATGCCCTGGAGACATTTTCCCAATTGTCTTGGGGATTAACATTCAGTTCCTCATTACTTATGCAAATTTCTGCAGCTGGCTTGAATTTCTCCTCAGAAAATGGGATTCTCTTATCTCATTGTCAGGCTGCAAATTTCCTGAACTTTTATGTTCTGCTTCCCTTATAAAACTGAATGCCTGGCTGCTCTATGGAGTAGCCTTTTTTTTATTCCTTTACATTCTTAATAAACTTGCTTTCACTTTGCACTGCATAGTTGCCTTGAATTCTTTCTTGCGTGAGATCCAAGACCCCTCTCTTAGGGTCTGGATTGGGACCCCTGTCCTGTAACATATGTCTGGTGACCACAGAAGGGACTGCAGTCCAGAAACACTGACCCAACACCTACCTTTGGGTAATTATTGGGGTTCTGTAACATATTTCTGTCGGACTGTAGAAGGGACAAAACTGAAGAGACCCCTGACCCAGAGGAAAATCATCTACACACCCCAATTGGCTGACTTTGGGTAAGTGGGGTACATACACCTGGGAAAAGAATGGGATTGGGTTAGAGGCCAAATTTAGGAGAGTTACAGTCTTTCCTAAGACGGAGTGGGTTAGATGCCCCTCTTAATAAAAGGCAAGGATGCTTGACCAACCTTGGGTTTGTTAGGTATTTAGGTTTTCCCTAAAAAGGGAAACCTGAGAGCTGATGGGACTGCTGGAAAAAATCCCTTCACAACAGCAGCTGCAGCTGCCTAAACTTTTCAGTGTTGCTGCAATGGGTGAGTCTTTCTCTGACCTCCCTGATCATGTCACCTTCCCTACCCTGCCACAAGCAATGCTTTCCTTCTCTACTTTTCCTTTACCCTTCTTATCTTTTCTATTACTCAGGGTGATCATGCTGCCCAGAAACCATGTGTTGAAACTCCAAGTTGGAGGATGAATTAAAGATGACAGGGCCCATCTGGGGGCAAATTTAAGCCTTGCCAGTTTGATATTGGGTGCTAAGCAGAGTAGCTAATGGCTATGTTTTATCACATGTATTTCGCTCTAGCCAGATGAAAAAAAAATAATTTTCCTCTATGATGTGGCTTGGCCCCAAGGGTGATGGTGCCACAAGCCAGATCACTAGGGCAACTCAGGGAAAGGGAACCCAGAAGCCTGGTATGCCAGCACAAGGATAATTTCTTACAGTCAGATTTCTGGCTTCTCTCTCTCTGTGCAAAAGGTTGAATGAATGGTAAATAAATAAATAAATCAGTGTTTATCTCCTCTGTAAAGTTTTATGTGAAAAAGAATTCCAAGGCTAGTGTTAAGCTGGTTTGTTTTGTGCTATGAATTCGTTTTTCTGTGTTGAGGGGTACTTCAGGATAAAACATGGCTTAGAACACCTGTAAGCCTGCTTTTCAAGATGATCCAGGAAGCTGGTCAGCAACAAACTTGGCTGCAAGTCCCTGAAACAAACAAAAAACGGGATGAAGTCTCCATCTTGCTTTATGTCCTTGAGAGTTTGACCTTTTAACTATGTGATGGTGCTTTTTGGTCTCTGCCTTCAGGGAACAGAAATGTTGGGGTTCATGTCATGGTTAGCTCTAAAAATCATATTAAGTAGTTAAAAGCCTTTGCAAGCTCAAAATTAACTACTCTAGACTTCTTCTGGGAAAGAAGATGGAGATGGCCCTGTCCTGTAGCTCAGTAGTCAGGGTTTTTCCACTTTCACAATGACAGTCTACGTTCAATTCCCCACCTAGGAAGTAAGTCATTTCTGGTTTGGTAGCTGTGTGACACTGTCTATTCTCTACTCCACAGCCTGTCATAAATTTTTCTTTCTCTAAGCACCTAGGAGGTTACCTTTGGTAAAGTTCAGAAGCTAGAAATATTGGCTGCTTGACATGGCTAAAGTCAGGTAATAAGAGATCTGAGGCTGGGCATGGTGGCTGATGCCTGTAATCCCAGCACTTTGGGAGGCCAAGGCAGGTGGATCACCTGAGGTCAGGAGTTCAAGACCAGCCTGGCCAACATGGCAAAACCCCATCTCTACTAAAAATACAAAAATTAACTGGGCGTGGTACATGCCTGTAGGCCCAGCTGCTCAGCAGGCTGAGACAGGAGAATCGCTTCAACCCAAGAAGTAGAGGTTGCAGTGAGCCAAGATCGTGCCACTGCACTCCGGCCTGGGCAACAGAGCAAGACTTCGTTTTAGAAAAAAAGAAAAAGAAAAAGAAAACGAGATCTGAAAGTATTTCTTTTTTAAAGAGCACTATGGTTAAAAGTCAGCTTAATTAAAAGTAGATAAACAAGCTATATATTTAAAAGGCCTGTATGTTTTTCTCTTCTTAGAACTTGTTTTCCTGGAAAAAGACTTTTTCTTCTCAGTCAATTGTATTATTTTTCTTTTCTTTTTTTTTTTTTTTGTCTTGCCACTCTTAGTGCACACACGAGAGGCCCTAAGATAATGTCTGGTAGCCTGGGACTCCTTGGGAAAAACAGAGGCGGTGCCACAGACCCCATTTTGGGGAAAAAAAAGTCTGTTTTCCTCATGAAACCCCAGGAATTAAAAGCAAATAGATTCCTTTCAAAGTCTCTGTTCTGTTTTGCATTGTGTTATCTAACAGTTTTAAGGGTATCAGAAATCACTTCGCATAGAGAGTTTTGGTATGTAATAACTAGGTAGGAAATATACTTTAAGGGATGGCTAATAGTAGTTATGGAGGGCTACTTGGCTCTTTGCACAGTTGCATCAGAGAAGCATGTTTTTGGCTACCTGGAAGATTAGGAAACATCCCCACCCCCATCTGGAAGATGAGACTCCCACGAGGGATGGGCTGATTACAAAATGGGCTGATTGGCCGAGTTCCCTTATAATGAAATGCAGAATAGAAGCACTGTACTGTCTTCTCCCATAGTATCTCCCTCCTTTTGGAAATCCAGGAACCAGTATAAAATGGCACCCTTAATTTTGGGTATCTGTTTTTGCCTTCAGCTGCTTATTTGCTGTTTACTGTGCCCTAAAAATGCATGCTTTCCTGGCCCTGTTTCTCCAACAGCTCCACCCTGAAGCCA
This sequence comes from Rhinopithecus roxellana, assembly GCF_007565055.1. NCBI lineage: Eukaryota > Metazoa > Chordata > Mammalia > Primates > Cercopithecidae > Rhinopithecus > Rhinopithecus roxellana. The sequence continues at coordinate 49,831,594 of NC_044553.1, read as the reverse complement.
GTAATCCAAGAAACCAGCAAATGAAAAATCCTACAAGTGCTGAAGCTTCTGTCTGTGTATTTATATGTGGTTTATGTTTATATATAAAAGAGCTCTAATTGGCTTAGAAAAATAAGCACTTAAATCAAACATTTTGTCAGAAAAATAGCAACTTTAATGCCTTTTTGTTCACGTAACTTTAGTAATCCTTTGGAAATAAAAACCGTTTTAAAGATTATTGGTAAAATAAAATGTCTTGAAAATGTAGACATTTGGTTTAAATTAAGGTCAGACACCAGATTTGCTAAATGTTTTAAGGTCAAACTGTTTGACTTTTAAAAATTGTTCAATTTACCTACCTTAAAGCCATTAGATTGTTGATAAGGCGTGGAGACATGTTGAGCTAGCTATGCCCCCTAGCTATGCTGGAGAGTCCACCCTTATCTGCACTTCTGCCTGGTGTGTCCTAGAAGTCTAGTCCTAGAGTCTAGTGACTCCACACCTAATGCATAATTAAAATCCCTTACTTACCAAGGTTTTCACCAAAAATAAAAGTTGCTAAGAGTTAACATTATAACATATAATTGAAACTACTATTCATGCAGAAACAATTTTACTTGCAAGGTATGTAAAAAAGTAAAATGTGTTTTTGGTGAAAGATTATAAGAAATCATGGGAATGTGGATTTTTTTCTGCCTAAAGTGTTAAAGGATTGTTTTAAGTAAGAAAACTCTAGAAGTTTAAACAAGTTGTGGAAGGTTTATAAAAATTAATTGTAAGAGATTCTGTGTGTGAACACATTGGCTAAAGTTAAGGGGTATTATTGTTTTTCCATAAATTAAACATTGGAATAGAAGCACAACAGGTTTTTCTTAGAGCACTAATCTGCTCTTTCACACAAAGAAAAAATGTAAAGGGTTATAAAAGGCTTATAAAAGTCTTACCTTATGGTTAAACATTAAAATGGGGTAAATGTGTCTATAATATTTTATTAGAAATTGGGTTTAACATTGATAGTACATTAACATAAACATGAAATTTGGCTTATTTGGTGTAAAAGTCATATAGAGAACATTATCAAACGTGAAATAGTGCTTTGCTTTCTTTGGACTGTATTTGCATATCTTCCAAAGTTATGGGAAACTCCTATAATTCTCATATAACTTAGTGTATGTTATTAATAATTATAATTGTTATGTAAAATTTTGTGTGCCACAGAAGTAACCAAATTTCCTTATCAATTGCAGTTTTAATAGTGGCTGTCCTAAAAGTTTTTATTATCTACACACAATTGTTGTCTTGTTTTAATTGTCTTTAGAAGGTGGTTTATAATCAACTATAGAACTCTAGCAGGTGTTCTTAAATACAGGTTTCTGATAACTTTGGAAATTGCAACATTAGAACAGAGGAAACAACTTTCAGAACTCTCATAAGAACTGGAATGTTCATGAATATTAAATAGAACAGGAGTCAACTGAATTAACTGAACCAATAGAATACTGAAGTAATCTTTTTAACTTTGCTTAAAACATTGCTGATCCATTGTTTTGTTTTTCAGAGTCAAGGAAACTTTTGAGTGATTCACAGCTTACAGCAATTGAGTAAAGTACACTGCCGTGAACAAAATTTGGAACATGTTTGTTTCTCTCTACCTGATTTCTCCAGAATTTGGAAACTACTTGTGAGTATTCTTAATTTATGGCAATATAGTTATTTGCATAGGTACAGTAAGAATCTGTTTTCTTTTGTAACAGGACACAATTGGAGAAACTGGTTGTTTTACCAAGGCTTTGACTGGAATGGTATGCTTTCCTTTAAGGAATCAAACTTGACTTACAGAGCCAGTAAAAGCCCTTTGGGGAACTGGCCTCATATCTTGCCTACACAGTCTCTGTACAGGATTTCTGACCTATGGTAAGTAAAGAATGTCACTTTCTCACAGGTCCAGGAGCCCCAGGTTATCTTGCGACCTCAGAAGGAGAGGAATTTACCTAACTCATAGGTATTTGAGGGTACAAACCCATGGCAGGGATCGGCTTTAAAAAAATCTTATCTAAGATTCCTTCTGTGGAACAGAGTTCCATCAAAGCCAATTTTGAAAGAGTCTATGTGAAAAATGGTTATTCTTGCTGCACTTTATACAAATAATCAGACCAAGTATAATAAAGCAAATCAGTCTTACCATGATTTGTCTTTAGTAAAAATGGGAAACTGGAGAGAGAAATATTACGTTTCAGAAACTATGGTATACTTGTTATTAAATTCTAGTCTCAATAGTTGTTTTTAAGTTTGTTTCTGCAATTTAGGCTAACCCTGCTTATTCCTGTGAACCAACCAGTAATTTCTGACTGCTGCTCATAAGAAACAAGAGGGATGGGTAATGTAAAAATCTGAATCTGTATTCTAATTCTGGGCAATTACAATCAGCTAACAACCACATATCAGCTTAGTTCCAACAGTTGCCCAGTTCCTGGAAAGCCTTCTAATTTAGTTTACTTGAAATAGCTTTATTTTGCTTTACTCTTGTGGAATATAATGCTGTTATATTCTTTGTATAGTAATACAGGACCAGCTTACTGAATGTTTTCTTAAATGGTACACTTATTAGTCTTCCAGATATCTTCTTTCAAAACTCAAGAGGTATAAATAGACCTTACCATACTGATGCTTTCTGACTGAGCTCCTTTCTACCCTAAATACAAGAGACCCTCATAGTTAGGCAGAAATATCATCACCCCATTCAGCCTGAAGAAGTTACAGAAGATAGATCTTCGACCCTCTGCAACCCTTAGGATTAAGGGTTCTCTTATGAAAGGGAGGGGGAAAATGTCAGCGGCCTGTGAAACAAAGCAACTCCATCTTAAACAGGAGCTGGGTAAAATGGGGCTGAAACTTACTGGGCTGCATTTCCAGATGTTTAAGGCATTTTAAATCACAGGATAAGATAGGAGGTCAGCACAAAATACAGGTCATAAAGACCTTGCTGATAAAACAGTTTTCAGTAAAGGAACTGGCCAAAACCAAAATGGCCACAAGAGTTACCTCTGGTCATTCTCACTGCTACACTCCCACCAGCACCATGACAGTTTACAAATGCCATGGCAACATCAGAAAGTTACCCTATATGGCCTAAAAAGGGGAGGTATGAATAACCCTTGAGAGGTATGAATCATCTCTCTCAAGTTCAAAGTTCTGCAAATCTCCTGGGCAGGGGCAAAATGCTGCCCATCTCTTTGCTAAAACATAACAAGAGACACCTTTGCTCCAGTTCCCAACAAGTTCCTCATCTCCATCTGAGATCACCTCAGCCTGGACCTTATTGTTCATATCACTATCACGATTTTTGTCAAAGCCATTCAACAAGTCTCTAGGAAGTTGCAAACTTTCCCACATTTTCCTATCTTCTTCTGAGCCCTCCAAACTGTTCCAACCTCTGCCTGTTACCTATTTCCAAAGTCGCTTCCACATTTTTGGGTATCTTTCCATCAATACCTGACTCTTGGTACCAATTTACTGTATTAGTCCATTTTCATGCTGCTGATAAAGACATACCCGAGACTGGGCAATTTACTAAAAAAACAGAGGTTTAATGGAGAACTCACGGTTCCATGTGGCTGGCAAAGCCTCACAATCATGGTGGATGGCAAGGAGGAGCAAGTCACATCTTCTATGAATGGCAGCAGGAAAAAGAGTATATTTAGGGAAACTCCGCCTAAAAACTGTCAGATCTGAGACTTATTTGCTATCCCAAGAACAGCATGGGGAAGACCTGCCCCCATGATTCAATTACCTCCTACCAGGTCCCTCCCACAACACATGGGAATTCAAGATGAGATTTGGGTGGGGACACAGCCAAACCATATGACCCCTTATCTCAATGAGGACAATTTATGATGAGATTTATGATTTCAGGCTTCCCCCTCCCCGTAAATTAAATAAAAAATAAACTTGATCTGAAACCACATCTTTGATTATCTCCCACTTCCCTTCCTCTCCTATACATTTTTTTTTAATAAAACATACCAACAGAATCTGTTTCTCAAATTCAGTTTCCAAGGAATCTGACCTGAGACAGTTGGTATCAGCAGTGGCCCCAGGAAGCATACCTAGGGGTAGAATGCTGAAGTTGGATCACTCGTCATTTGGCTGGACCCCGTCACAGGTGGTAGAGTATTGATAGTCCCTGTCATTATATTATAGTTATGTTATTAAAACTTTTGGGCCGGGTGTGGTGGCTCATGCCTATAATCCCAGCACTTTGGGAGGCTGATGGGGGGCGGATCACGAGGTCAGGAGATCGAGACCATCCTGGCTAACACGGTGAAATCCCGTCTCTACTAAAAATATAAAAAATTAGCCTGGCTTGGTGGCCAACGCCTGTACTCCCAGCTACTTGGGAGGCTGAGGCAGGAGAATGGTGTGAACCCAGGAGGTGGAGCTTGCAGTGAGCCAAGATGGCACCACTGTACTCCAGCCTCAGCGACAGAGCAAGACTCCATCTCAAAAAAAAGAAAAAAGAAAAAAGAAAAAAAGAAAAAAAAAAACTTTTACAAAGGGAATGATGTCAGCAAGATGGTAGACTAGAAAGCTACAGGCTCTCCTTCCCCTACAAATATATAAATTAACAACAATTTATGAACCAGAATACTCCTCTGAGAACTCTAGAGACCAGTTGAGAAGCTATAGTACCCAGGCCAATAAAGAATTTAAAACCAAGAACAGTTTCCAGCAATAGGGTTAAGAAAATTCACAGCATTCTGAATACCCATCCATGCCCCTCTTCTTATGCAATATAGTGTGTGCTACTGGGAAGAAACTTTCCATACCAGGACTCTTACCTTGGGACAGAAAAGAATGGACTGTATATCTAACATTCTGGCTTGTCTGGAGGCTGCTGGATAAACAGATTTGTGCCTGGCCTAACTCAGACCACTTAGGAACAGCAGAGTTTGGATATTACTGAAATTAGGTGAGCAGCACCACACAGTAGAGCTGAAGCTCTATAGGCATACACCAGGGTGAATAAGATTTCAGAAAAGCTTTGAGAGTTACTCTGGAAACATCAGTAGGGTTGATCAGTAAAGGTCGTTCCCTACATGAAATTAGCACACAAAGACATGAATAGGAGGTTGTTTTTTCAGTGCCCATACCCCAGCAAAAGATTATAAGGTATACAAAGAAACAGGGAAACATGGCCCAAAGGATCAAAACAAAACTCCAGAAAACAACTCCAAAGACATGAAGATCTATGAGTTTTCTGACAGGGAATTGAAAATAACTGTCATAAAGATCCTCAATGAGCTAAAAGTAAACACAGACAACTAAACAAAAATAAGAAAAATTATGGATGTGGAGAAATAGGAACACTTTTACACTGTTGGTGGGTCTGTAAACTAGTTCAACCATTGTGGAAGATAGTGTGACAATTCCTCAAGGATCTAGAACTAGAAATACCGTTTGACCCAGCCATCACATTACTGGGTATATACCCAAAGGATTATGGCACATGTATACATATGTAATAAACCTGCATGTTGTGCACATGTACCGTGGAACTTAAAGTATAATAAAATAAAAATAAAAATAAATAATGAAAAGAGAAATGACAAAAAATTATGCAAAATAAAATATCAACAGAAAGATATAAACTCAAAAATACAACATATTCTGGAGCTGAAAAATAGAATAACAATTTAACAATTCACTAGAAGGATTTAACAGCAGACTTGATCAGGCTGAATAAATAATCAGTGAACTTGAAGTCAGGCAATTTGAAATAAAAATCACAAAAACAAAAAAACAATGAAGTAAAGTAAAGAGAGCCTAAAGGACTGTCAAGCAGACCAATATATGCATTATGGAAATACCAAAAAGAGAAGTGGGAAACAGAGAGTTTATTGAAGGATTAATGGTCTAAAACATCTGAATCTAATGAAAGAAATGGAAATAAAAATTTAAAAAGCTTAGTGAACTCCAACTAGGATAAATCCAAAGAAAACAAGAAATATTATGATAAAACTATCTAAAATAAAAGAATCTTGAAAGCAGCAAGAGAAAAGTAACTCATATACAAGGGAGTTTCCACAAGATATCAGTGGATTTCTCACAAGAAATTTGCAGGCCAGAAGGAGTGGAATAATATAATTAAAGTGCTGAAAGAAAAAAAAATGCGGTCAACGAAGAATACTGTATTCAGCAAAACTCTCCTTCAAAAATAAAGGAGAAATTAAGACCTCAGATAAACAAAAGCTGAGGGAGTGCATTATCACTAGACCTGTTCTACCAAAAATGCTAAAGGAAGTCTTTCTAGTTGAAATGAAACACATTAGATAGAAACATGAAGCCAAATGAAAACGTAAGCTTCTCTGATAAAGGTAAATACATGGAAAAATATAGTAACCTCAGAAATACTAGAAATGAAATTCAACTGCATATTAAAAGGATTACATGTCATTATCATGTGCAATTTATGGAATGCAGGAGTGTTTCAAAATATGAAAATTAATGGGGCCAAGTGTGGTGGCTCACACTTGTAATCCTAGCACTTTGGGAGGCCAAGATGGGAGGACTGCTTGATCCCAGGAGGTTGAGGCTACAATGAGCCATGATTGCACCATTGCACTCCCACCTGGGTGACAGAGCCAGACCCTGCTGAAAAAAAATTAAAATAAAATAAAATAAAATAAATGTAACATTAACAGAATGAAGGAAAAAAAATATGATCACGTCGATTGATGCAGAAAAAATAATTTGACAAGATTCAATACCCTTTCAAGACATAAAAGCCAGTAACGAAAACACTCACCAAACTAAGGCTAGAAGGAAACTACTTCAACATTTCAAGGGCCACTTATGAAAAGACCACAGCTAACATCATACTCAGTAGTAAAAGATCAGAAGAAAAGAATGTCCATTCTTAATTAGAAAATTAAGAAAAGTTTTATTTATAATAGCATCTAATATGCTTTGGCTCTGTGTCCCCATCCAAATCTCATCTTGAATTGTAATCAGCCTCAAGTCTCATGGGAGGACCCGGTGGAAGGTAAGAGAATCATGGGGGCAGGTTTTCCCATGCTGTTCTCCTGATAGTAAGTCTCACAAGATCTGATGGTTTTATAAAAAGGAGTTCCCCTGCACATGCTTTCTTGCCAGCTGTCATGTAAGATGTGACTTTGCTCCTCATTAGCCTTCTGCCATGATTGTGAGGCCTCCCCACAGCCATGTGGAACTGTGAGTCCATTAAACCTGTTTTTCTTTATCAATTACCTAGTCTTGGGTATGTCTTTATTAGCAGTGTGAGAATAGACTAATGCAGCATCAAAGATGATAAAATACTTGGAAATAAACCTAACCAAAGAGAGAAGAGACTTGTATAGTGAAAGCTACAAAACACTGCTGACAGAAATTAAAGACACATAAAGAGACATCTGTGCTCATGGGTTGGAAGACTTAATATTGTCAAAGTGTCCATATTACCCAAAGAGATCTAAAGATTCAGCACAATCCTTATCGAAATCCCAATAGCACTTTTTTCCAGAAATAGAAAAATTCAGCCTAAAAGCCATAGAAAATCTCAAGGGATCCCAAATAGCCAAACACTTTTGGGAAAACACATACACACAGACACACACACACACACACACACACACACACACAGTTGGAGGACTTAAACTTTCAGATTTCAAAACATATTACAAAAGCCACAGTAATCAAAGCAGTGTAGTACTAACATAAAGACAGACAAATATCAATGGATTAGAATGGAGAGTCCAGAAATAAGCCCTCATGTATATGGGCAAATGATCTTCAACAAGGGTGACAACATCACTCAATAGGGAAAGGCCAGCCTCTTCAACAAATGGTGCTGGGAAAATTGGATATCTGCATGCAAAAGAATGAAGCTGGACCCTTATCTTACAACAAAAACAAAAATTAACACAAAATGGATTAAAGACTTAAATATTAAGACTCAAAACTAAAAGACTTCCTGAAGAAAACATAGGGGAAAAGCTTCATGACACTGAACTTGACAATAATTTCTTGGGTGTAACATAAAACACAAGTAATAAAAGACAGACAAAAAAAAACACAATAAAACTACATCCAATCTTTGAAAGTTTTGTACAAAGGACACAATAGAATGAAAAAGCAACCTACAGATGGAGGAAAATATTGGCAAAACATATATATTATAAGGGATTAATATCTAGGATATATAAAGAAATCCTACAACTTAACAATGACAAATCAGAAAATCTAATTTTAAAATTCTTAGGCCCAGTTCAGTGGCTCATTCCTGCAATCCAGCATTTTGGGAGGCCAAGGCAGGAGGATCACTTGAGCTCCGGACTTTAAGACCAGGCTGAGCAACATGGCAAAACCCTATCTCTACAAAAACAATACAAAAATTAGCCAGGCATAGTGGCACACACCTGTAATTCCAGCTACTTGGAAGGCTGAAGTGGGAGGATCACTTGAGCCTGGGAGGTTGAAGCTGCAGTGAGCCATGATTGTGCCGCTGCACTCCATCCTGGGCAATAGAGTGAGACCCTGACTTTAAAAGAGAAATTAAATGGACAGAGCATGTGAATAGAGAGAGATATAAAATGGCCAACAAGCATATGAAAAGATGTCCAACAGCACTCCTTAGAGAAATGCAAATCAAAACCACAATGAGGTATTACCTCATACCATTAGGATGGCTACTATCAAAACAAAACAAAACAAAAAAATCAGCAACAAGTGTTGATAAAGATGTAGAGAATGTGGGACCCTTTTGGATGGTTAGTGGGATTGTGAAATGATACAATTGCCATGGGAAGCAATATGGAGGTTCCTTGAAAAATTAAAAATAGAACTTAAATATAATCCAGCAATCTCATTTATGGGTATATATCCAAAAGAATTGAAAGCAGAGTCTCAAAGAGATATTTACACATCCATGTTCATGGTACAATATTCACAATAGCTAAGAGGTGGAAGCAACTCCAATGTCCATCAACATATAAAGGGAAACAAGACATGGAACACACATGCAATACTATTCAACCTTAAAAAGGAAGAAACTCCTTTATTATGCTCTATAGATGAAACTTGAGGATATTGTCTTAAATAAGCCAACCACAATAAGAAAAATGCTCCATGAAACTACTTATATGAGTGATTTAAAGTAGTCAAAATCTTAGAAACAGAAAGTGAAATGGTGGTTACCAGGGGCTAGGGGAAAAGGAAATTGTTTAATGGATATAGAGTTTTAGATCTGCAAGATAAAAAATGTTTTGGAGATCTGTTTTACAACAATGTGAATATAGTTAACACTACTAAACTGTACACCTAAAAATGCTTACAATGGTAATTTTTAAAAATAGGCCCTGAAGTATTTGTCAAAACCCATAGAATGGTATAACACGAGTAAACCTTAATGTAAATTATGAACTATAGTCAATAATATTTCAATATTAGTTCAATAACTGCAACAAAATGTACCATACTACTGTAAAATGTTAATGATAGAAGAAACTGTCTGGGGGGCAGGGGTGGAACGAGTATATAGAACTCAGTGTACTATTTGCTCAATTATGCTTTAACTCTAAAATTGTACAAAAAATAAAATATATTAATAACAAAACAAAAAAAAAGTCACCTGTGGCTAACTGGCATGGGTGGAAATATAGGTTGAGAAGATGCACTGGCTTATGGAATAATTCAAGTGTGAGATAAACATGGGAGGGAATACAGTTATAAACATGTGTGGAATTGGTAGCTGTTGCAGATGCTTTAAAGAGAAAATGATAGGCTCTCAGTAATTAGTCACCAAAGTGTAAACATCAGAGAGCCTCCTTACATCCCTGCTGTGTTTAAAGAAACTCATCTCTTACAGCCAGAGGGCTGATCAAACTAAGACCAAGGTCAGGAATTAATATTATGACTATCACAATTTTAGCAGGATGAATTATCAGCCCTAGCAGGTCTTCTACACTAAATTCAGGTCCCTGATAGAGAGGGAATGGAATTCTGATACTTGGGGTGGGGATATCTAAGTAGACACACTTGACAACACTGAATACCCAAATTTCACTGAACCTTTTGAGTCTGTAAAAGTTTCCCCTTATTAGAGGAGAACAGCTAACCCTCACTCAAAGACAATGCAGAAGCTTCAATGGAGGCAGGTACCTTATAGGACAATGCTTGTCCAGGGTCAAAACTCAGCATGGCCCCAACTACAGAAGTTTAGATCTACTAAGGGATGAGAGGGTTGTACATTGAAGAAGCTACAGGAGCTGGCAAAGGTGTACAGACAGAAAAGGGGAGAATTTGCCTAGACATGGATCTTCAGGGTACTAATTCAAAGGCAGTAGAATATAAAGCTGGATAAAGGAGAGTTATCTATATGGGCCACTCTTCCATGACACAAGATTTACTACCCTGATAAGCCTCCAGAGACTTTTCCTAATCCACTGTTGGAATGGCTCTTGGAAGCCTAGAAAATTTGATGGCCCATAGTAAATGAAGAGATACCAGAACAACTGTGGCAGACTGTAGAGGAAGGATTAAAAGGCTCAGAGAGGTGGGCATTTTATAATAGATTTCTTATAATCCATCATACCAGAAAACCCACTAGCTGACTCTATTCCTTGGAAGAGCCCAGAGATCATTCTGGTTATCAAGACAATATAATATGAAGTGAACTGGTGAGTGAGTATTACTGATATCATTGAAAAGTTTAGTATTTGCTCTCTTCTAAGGTAGACGATGCAGTTTCAGAATTGGGTTTATTACTAGATATGGGGATCATAAACCCCAAAATAGCAGAGGCCTGGTATCAGCACTAAATGATGGGCAGCAAAGTCAGAATGGTAGCCAAGGTTGGCTGACCCACAGTAATCTAGAAGACATATTACTAGAGGCAAAATATATAGACAGCAAAGGGAATATTGCTTAATAGAATTAAGAGACCAAGAATGTGTAAGCAGAAAGTTGAGATCACTGTCCCGATAGAAAGCCCTGATTCTTTGCCCAATCCCCAGATCTGAGTAATCTCTCAGATCCAGAATTCACTGATTGAGAAGACAGACAAATCTGGGACAACCTGAGGATCAAGAAAATGATAGTAGAGGACTATAACATTAAGTAAAAATCCACGGGGCCTACACTGAAATAAATAAAGAAGAAAAATCCCTTACTTGCAGGAGAAAGCCAACAAATAAATGTAGAAGGAATAATGAAATTAACATTAACCATTTAATAATTATCTTGATTCAGCCAAGAATCATTAATGACTGCTAAAATAGTGAAAGTTTGATGAGAAATGGAATAACATTCACATAATCCCAAGTGTCACCTCCACAAGATACCCATTAATTACAGAGGATAAAATAGGAACTTTACAGGGCAGAAACCTGACAGGAACCACCTTAGCCAAATTATGAAGTTTAACATTGCCAGTAATGGAACTAATCTATAGCAGGTGCCTCTTGCTATGATGCACTGAGAAGGACACAACATCACTTCAGTGATAATTCTGCCAAAAATGCACTACCTGAATCTGATTATGAGACAAACCCAAAATGAAGGACACTGTACAAAATAACTAGTCTGTATTCTTCAAAAATGTCTAATTCATGAAATACAAAGACTCAGGAACTGTTGTCTGTTAAAGGAACTCAAAGAGATGACAACTAACTGCAATGTGTGATCCTGAATATTCTTTTGGTATAGAGAATGTTACTAGAAACATTGGCAAAATCTAAATAAGGTCTGTAGTTCAGATAATGGTAGTGTATCAATGATAATTCCCCGATTTGATCATCACAATCTCCCCTTATTCTTTCTGCAGTTTCAGTTACCCAAGGTCAATTGCAGTCCGAAATAGGTGAGCAAAGTACAATCGGTTATTTTGGAGGAGAAAGAGACCACATTCACATAACTTTTATTTCAATACATTGTTATAATTGTTCTATATTATTAGCTATTGTTCGTTTTCTGTGCCCATTTCATAAAGTAAACTTTACCTTGAGTATTAGAAAAAGCATAGTATGTGCAGAGCTTGGCACTATCTAGTTTCAGGCATCCATGGTGGGGACCTCTTAAAACGTATCCTCCTGCATAGTGTACTGTGAATTCTTTTTTTTTTTGTTTGTTTGTTTGTTTTTTTGTTTTTTTGTTTTTTTGTTTTTGTTGAGACAAGGGCTCACTCTGTCACCCAGGCTGGGGTACAGTGGCATGATCTTGCCTCACTGCAGCCTCAACATACTGGGCTCAAGTAATCCTCCCACCCACCTCAGCCTTTCGAGTAGCTGGAATTACAGCTACACACCATCACAGCTGGCTAAATTTTTGTATTTTTTTGTAAAGATGGGATTTTACCATGTTGCCCAGTCTGGTCTCAAACTCCTGGGTTCAAGCAATCCACCTGCCTAAGACTCCCAAGGTGTTGGGACTCCAGGTGTGAGCCACTGCACCTGGCCAGAGAATTGTTTTTTAGAAAATACACACTGAAGTGTTTTAAAATAAAGGGGAATCATATCTGCAACTTCGTCTTAAACAGTTCAGAAAAGAAAAAAAGGTGTGTGTGGTACATATACATTTATCAATCAATAAAAGGTTATAGTAAGTGTAGTAAAAAGTTAACATTTGGGGTATCTGGGTAGAAGTTATCTAGGAATTTTTTGAACTATTCTTGCAACTTTTCTGTAAATTTGAAAGGATGTAAAAATTTAAAATATATATATATATCAAAGTAAAAATAAAGAAGCTTCAATACCAAAATAATTTTGTATCGTAGTGATTACCCTCGTCCTTCCTGAAAGGGGTCCATGGTCATTTACTCAGATAACCATGTACTGGGAGAAGTAAGGCTACACATTTTTTTTTTTCCTAAGACATGGAGTCTTGCTCTGTCACTCAGGCTGGAGTGCAGAGAAGCGATCTTGGCTCACTGCAACCTCCACCTCCTGGGTTCAAGCATCTTCCTGCTTCAAACTCCTGAGTAGCTGGAATTACAGGCACATGCCACCATGCCCAGCTAATTTTTGTATTTTTGGTAGAGATGGGGTTTCACCACGTTGGTCAAGCTGGTCTTGTACTCCTGACCTCGTGATCCTCCTGCCTCGGCCTCCCAAAGTACTGGGATTACAGGTGTGAGCCACTGCACCCGGCCGACTGTACATGTTTTTAAAAGGATGTTGGACACAAGGTCCCAACTGACATTGATACTCAGAAAAGCAAAGTACCATTGTGACCTTCTATTAAAGAAGACGTTTGGGATCAGGTTATAAATGAATTCCTGACCCAATCCTACAGATCCCATAGTGAGTCCATTGGGTTTATAGATCTACCTTAGTGGTCATATCTCCAGTTCATCAATGTATAACTGGAATGGACATGCCAATTTCTAAAACTCTTACATTGGACACTGGTTTAACAATAAAGTAAAAGAATTATAGTAGGAAAGGTCAAGTGGAAGCCCCTGAAACTGCTGGCAGCTTTAGCCAAAATAATAAATTAAAATTTAATATTGCTCCCTGGGAAGCAACGAAAGAGATTAGGACTACTATTGAAATGATGCCTCAAAGAGTTAAAGAAATCAATGGCTAAATTCTTAGACTTACAGGACAGCAGGTAAGAAAAGAAGTAATTGAAACTAAAGAAGCTGAAACTATGCTCTCCCCACCTCAAGAGTAAGAAACCAGTAACTAACAAATTCTCAAGTTTGCAGGACAGAAGATAACATGCTGAAATGTCCTCTACTTAAGAGATTAAAAAGTAAGAACAAAACCTGGCTGAAATCAGTTGGAACCAAGATGGCTGACTGGAGTTTGTGCTGAATGAGCTTGCTGACATCACCACCTGAATTTCCACCACATTTCATACTAACTCCCCCAAAATTTGCACATGTGACCCATGAGTTAACATAGAGAGATGGCTGCACATGCCCAAGGACTTTCCAGACTTCCCCTTTCCTTTTACCAAGCACCTACTAATCTCAGAATCTACCTGCAGAACCTTTGCTAATAAAAATATTGCCTTGAAACCATCATCGGGAGACAATTTGAGTTTGATCTCTGTTTCCTTAGGAGTTGACTTTCAGTGTAACACTTTTCTTTTCTCAAAAACCCAGTGTCATAGTATTGGTTTCTACCACATCAGGCAGTGACCCCTTTTGCTCAGTAACACTATCAGATTTAAATAATGCAGTGGTGATGATCCATGACTATAAATCATGATCCATGTCATGATTTACAATCTTATGTAATTCACCTGTGTGGCCTCCACAAATACCTGATGAATTATTGTGATGGCAGTGGACTAGCACAAACTTAAGCAGAAGCCTTGCAGTTATTGTGCCAGATGTGGTATCTTTACTAAAAGAGATTAACACATGGTCTAGAATGTGATATACAGGTAGTGATCTGGCTAATGTATTATTTTCCATATCTTTGAGAAAGAAAGATCAGAAGCAGATCCCGTTCACGTCTAAGGAACAACGTACATTCATCATCTTGCCCCAGATTCCGAATTCTCCTCTGTTATATCATAGTCCCAAAGCAACCTAGATCATCCGAACATTTTGCAGAACATCACACTATATCTACTATATTGATGAGATCATGTTAATTAGACATGGTAAGCTAGAACTGGTAAATATTCTCAATGTCTTTGTAAGATATATGGACTCCAGAGAGTGGGAAATAAACTACAAAGATTCAGAGTCCTTCTAGCTCCAAAATTCTGGGGTATAATGCTCTCGGGTATTCTGAGACATCACCTCCAAAGTAAAGACAGTTTATTATACCTTGTACCTACCACCGCTAAGAGAAAAAAAAAAAATCACAGTGGTTAGTAGGTATTAAGTATAGTTCATACTTGGGAATAACATTCTGATTCATTTATCAAATGATTTTGAAGGTGTCCAGTTATGAATGGAGCTCAGAGGAAGGAAGAGATCAGTATCAAGCTCAGACTGTAGTACAAGCCATCCTGCCACTTGGGTCATACCATTTGGCAGATTCCACAATATTAGAGGGAGAAAAAGGTGTCTCGTAAAGTCTCAGGCAAGCCCCAAGTGGAGAGTCACAGCATATTCTTAGGGTTCTGCATGTAGAAGGTATATAGAGAATACACATTCTTTTCAAGGGTACACAGAACATTCTTCAGGGTAGATCATGTGTTAGACCACAATGCAAGTCTTAACAAATTCAAGAAGGTTGAAATTACATCAAGTATCTTTTCCAACCACAATTAAAGTAGAAATCAGTAACAGGAGAAAACATGGAAAATTCACAAATATGTGGAAATTAAACAATATACTCCTGAACAACCAATGTATCAAAAAAGAAAACAAAAGGGAAATCAAAAGTATCTTCAGATAAATTAAAATGGAAACACAATATACAACTTACAGGATGCAGAAAAAGCAGTTCTAAGAAGGAAGTTTAGAGTAATAAACACCTACATTAAAAAAAGAAAGACCTAAAATAAACAACCTAACTTTACACTTCAACAACAACAAAAAGAAAACTAAGGTCCAAGTCAGCAAAAGGAAGGAAATAGAAAGATCAGAGCAGAAATAAAACAGAGACTAGAGAAACAACAGAAGAGATAAATGAAACTAAGTTGGCTTTTTTAAAAAATGAACAAAATTGATACACCTTTAGCTAGATTAAACAACAAGAGACACTTCAAATACAATTATAAATTTAAAAGGAGGCATTACAACTGATGCCACAGAAATACAAAGAATCTTAAGAGACTTCTGTGAACTATACACTAACAAATTGGACAACCTAGAAAAATAATGGATAAATTCCTGGAAAAATATAACCTGCTAAGACTGAATCATAAAGAAATAGAAAATGTGAACAGACCAATAACAAGGAAATTGAATCAGTAATTTAAAAACAAACAAACAACAACAACAAAAAAAAAAAAGAAAAACACTCCCAGGAAAGAAAAATCCAAGATCTGATGGCTTTACTGTTAAATTCTATCAAACGTTCAAAGAAGGATTAACACCTATTCTTCTCAAACTCTTCCAAAGAATTGAAGAGGAGGGAACCCTTCCAAACACATTTTTTGAGCCAAAATTACCTTGTTATTAAAGTGAGAAAATGTTCGCATGAAAATTTCTTTTCATACAAAAAGAAAATTATAGGCTACTAGCAAACCAAATTCAACAGCACATTAAAAGATCATAGGCGAGGCACAGTGGCTCATGTCAACACTTTGGGAGGCCAAGGTGGGAGGATTGCTTTAGCTCAAGAGTTCAAGGACAGCATGGGCAACAGAGTGTGACCTTGTCTCTACTGGAAAAAAAAAAAATAGCCTGGCATGGTGGCTCACACCTGTAGTCTCAGCTACTTGGGAGGATGAGGCAGGAAAATCACTTGAGCCTAGGAGATTGAGGCTGTAGTAAGTGATGATCATGCCACTGCACTCCAGCTTGGGTGACAGAACAAGATCCTGTCTCAAAGAAGAAAAAACATTTTTAAAAAAGATTAAAGAGCGCAATTAAGTAGGGTTTATCCCTGGTATGCAACGATGCATCCATGCAAGGTATGCAAATTAATAAGTATGTTACATCACATTAACAGAATGAAGGATAAAAATATGATTATCTCAATAGATGCAGAAAAAGCACTTGACAAAATTCAACATCCTTTTATGATTAAAAAAAAAAAAAAAACTCTCAACAAGTTAGGAATAGAAGGAATGCACCTCAAACAATAAAGGCTAGATATGACAAGTCCACAGCAAACATCGTACTGGATGGTGGAGAGCTGAAAGCTTTTCCTCTAAGATCAGAAACAAGATAAAGATGACTATTCTCACCACTTTTATTCAATATAAGACTGGAAGTCCTAGCCAGACCAAAATTAGGAAAAGAAGCGAAGAAAAGGCATCCAAATTGGAAAGGAGGGTAACATCTGTTAGAAGATGCCATGATCTTACACATAAAAAAAATCTCACAATGGCTGTTGCGGTGGCTCACGCCTGTAATCCCAGGACTTTGGGAGGCTGAGGTTGGTGGATCATGAGGTCAGGAGATCAAGACCATCCTAGCTAACATGGTAAAACCCTGTCTCTACTAAAATTACAAAAAATTAGCCTGGTGTGGTGGCACACACCTGTAGTCCCAGATACTTGGGAGGCTAAGGCAGAAGAACTGCTTGAACCCAGGAGGTGGAGGTTACAGTAAGCCAAGATCGCACCACTGCACTCCAGCCCAGGCAACAGAGCAAGACTCCGTTTAAGAAAAAACAAACAAACAAACAAAACCTAACAACTTCATCAAAAAACTATTAGAACTAATAAACAAATTCAGTAAAGTTGCAGGACACAAAATCAAAACATGAAAATTAGTAGTGTTTCCATACATTAACAAACTATCTGAAAAAGAAAAAATTCCATTTACAATAGCTACCAAAAAAGATTAAATACTGACATGATTTGGCTCTGTGTCCCCACCCAAATCTCATCTTGAATTGTACTCCCATAATCCCCACTTGTTGTGGGAGGGACCCGGTGGGAGATAATTTAAATCATGGGGGCGATTTTCCTCATACTGTTCTCCTGGTAGTGAATCAGTCTCATGAGATCTGATGGTTTTATCAGGGGCTTCCGCTTTTGCATCTTCCTCATTTTCTCTTGCTGCCACCATGTAAAAAGTACCTTTCGCCCCCCACCATGATTCTGAGGCCTCCCCAGCCATGTGGAACTGTAAGTCCAATATACCTTTTTTTCTTCCCAGTCTCAGGTATGTCTTTACTAGCAGCATGAAAATGGACTAATACAAATACTTAGGAATAAATTTAATAGAGGAAGTAAGAGATCTGTATAATGACCATAACATTGATGAAAGAAATTGAAGAAGTAAATGGAAAGACATCCCATGTTCATGTATTGGAAGAGTTAATATTGTTAAAAGGTACACAACACTCCAAGTGAGCTACAGATTCCATGCAATCCCTTTCAAAATTCCAATGACATTTTTTGGAAATGTAAGAAAACCATCCTAGTGTTCATAGGAACCACTAAGACTCTAAGGAGCCAAAATAATCCTGAGCAAAACAAATCTGGAGGCATCACACTACCTGACTTCGAAATATACCACAGACCTATAGTAATCAAAACAGCATGGTAGTGGCATAAAAACAGATGTATAGACTATTGGAGCAGAATAGACATCCTGGAAATAAATCCATACACTTACAGTCAACTGATCTTTGATAGAAATGCCAAGAACATACAATGGGGAAATGACAGTCTCTTCAATAAATAGTCCTGGGAAAACTGGATATCCACATGAAGGAGAATAAAATTAGAACTTTATGTCACACAATATACAAAAATCAACTCAAAATAGATTAAAAACTTAAATGTAAGATCTGAAGCTATAAAACTACTAGAGGAAATAGGGAAAAACTTCTTGACATTGATCTAAATGATTTCTTTGGATAGGACCCCAAAAACACAAGCAACAAAAGCAAAAATAAATAAATAGACTGCATCACATTAAAAAGCGTCTGCACACACACACACAAAAGCTTCTGCACAGCAAAGGAAACCATCCATGGAACGAAGAGACAACCTAGAGAATGGTAGAAAATACTTGTAAACCATATATCAGATAAGGGGTTAATATTCAAAATAGACAACTCAATAGCAGGGAAACAACCCAATTAAAAATTGAGCAAGGAACCCAAATAGACATTTCTCAAAAGACATACAAATGACCAACAGGTATATGAAAAAATGCTAATATTGCTAGGCAGCAGGGACATGCAAACTAAAGCTACAATGAGGTATCACCTCACACCTGTTAGAATGGCTATTATCAAAAAGATAAGTGGAGAAAATGGAATCCTCATACACTGTTGCCAAAATGTAAATTAGTATAGCCATTAAGGAAAACAGTATGGAGGTGCCCCCCAAAAAAACTAAAAATGTAACTATTATCCAGCATTCCCATTTCTTGGTATATACCCAAGGAAAATGAAATCAATACATTGAAGAGGTATCTGTACTCCCATGTTCATTGCAGCAGTATTCACAATAGTGAAATATAGAGGCAACCTAGGTATACATCATCAGATGTATAGAAGATGAATAAAGAAAATGTGGTATATATACACAATGGAATACTATTCGGCCTCAAATAAGAAGGAAATCCTGTCATTTTTGACAACATGGATGACCCTGAAGGACGTTATGCTAAGTGAAATAAGTCACGCATAGAAAAACAAATACCACATGATCTCACACATATGTGAAATCTAAAAAGTTGAATTATTAGAACCAGAGTGGAATGGTGGTTTGTCAGGGGGAGTGGGAAGAAGACGACATTGGTTAAATGATAATACAAAACTTCAGTTAGACAGGATGAGTAACTTCTAAAAATCTATTGTACAACATGGTTACTAGAATTAATGATAATATACTACATATTTTAAATTGCCAAGAAAGTAGATCTTAAGTATTCTCACTACAAAAAAAGTATACAAGGTAATGGATATGTTAATTGGCTTGATTTAATCATTTCACAAATGTCAAAATATCACATTGTATGCTGTAAATATATACAATTTGTATTTGTCAATTTTATCTTAATAAAGCTAGAGGAATTTTTAAAAACATTGATGAGTAGTTTCTTTATAGCAGTTGATAATGTTGTTTCATATACCATCATCTCATTCACTGAGTTATGTGGGTATATGTTGCCTAATCAACTAGATTGACATTCCTTCAAGGGAACCTACTTCTGTATATTCATTCCATAGTGCATATAATGGTTTGAGGCATATAGATCTTGCTCACAAATTCTGGTTGAGTGACTGACCAATAGAGAGACCTGGACAAGATTCCCAGGTAGTTGTCTAAAGAAAGGAAACCCTTTCATTCTACATACAGTAGCAGCAGAAGTGATTGCAAGTGAAAGTAAAGTCTGTTCATTAATTTGATCATATGATCATGTGTTATTATTTGGGTGCTACTATGTGCTGACATCTAAGACGTTTGACAAAGTTAAACTAGAGATATACAATGGCTGAGACAGATGATCGAAGCAATAGAATGACTCTTGGGCCTGTATATGATTACGCACTGTCAGTAGGTATTTACAACCTAACAGAAAAATAGTCCATCAAGAGGTTAAGCCATGAGAAACAGGAAAGGGAGGGTTGCAGAGGCAAATGTGGCCAGTACCTACTCTTAGCACCCAGACTGGGAAAGATACTCTGTTACCATGTTTTAAAACAAAATAGTTTTCTGCATGCACAAATAATCTCTAAGGAAAAAAAACACTAATGGAAATACACTACTTTGTCCATTGGCTGATCAGTTTAGATGGTAACAGAACATCGCTAAACACCACCACTTCAGATTTGATCATCCACTTATGCAGCTGCTGTTAAATGACTACTTCATAAAAGGTTATTTAGTTTTTTTCCTCAAACATACATACAAAACTAAGTAAAATAAAAACATTCTCACTGACAACTACAAGGGCAGTATATGTTGAGCCCCTTGAACTTCATTGCATTGTGTAGTGGGAAATTAAGTTAAGATAAAGGATAAAAACAGAAGTAGTGTTTAAACTTGTCTTGCAAAGATAAGATTTCCGTAGGTAAAGAACAAGAGAATCAAACCCTGCTAAAGTTTTTTCTCTCATACCAGATAGTTGTTCTTCTGATATACTGTAGTGATTGCTAGATAAAGAGTAGTGAGTAAGAACAAGCCCATCACCACTGCTGGATCAAGAGTTCCAAAGACCGGTCTAGCTGATGGCAGGCAAGGGTGTCATCATTATACAAAGAACAGCGCCCATGTGGGAATGAAGGGACACGGCTGCACAAGAGAATGTCTGGCAGCAAATCAACTCCCTCCACTAGTGAAATACCAACCCCTGCACTAAGCGACCTTCAAAGTCTTTCCATGGCAGGGGAAGGCATTCAAGGCAGGAAGTACAGCACAGGCAGTTAAATGCGTAAGTTGTGCTCCCTTGATTTTGTAGTCTTAGAAAACTGGGCCATTCCATTACTACTAATAATGTAGGCGAGAAGCAAAGACAAGAATGCTTTGCTTTTGAAGAGAAATCCCTACAGGAAAGCTTCTTTGCTCTGCGTAGGTAGAAACAGACAAAAACTTGCAAGAAAACGGTCACATCCTCTAACACTTTTATCTCCTTGCTGCCTAGCAACTTTCATAGATAGAGTGTGGAGAGGAAAAATTCTCGTGGAAGCCTGAGAATAAGCAGGTACCATGTCTGCAATGTCACGAAACAACCTCTGAAGAGCTGCCCTATGAGAGAGCAGGCTGCTCCCAGCTAATAAGGCTTGGGAGAGTGTTCTTACCTCTTCATGTAGAATCTGATTTCCCCTTGGCTCTTTTGGCTTCCTCCTAGGGATGCCAGAAGGAGGAGGAAAGTTGTTGTGTTATTTGAAGCCAAATAAATATTATGGTTTAAAAATGAAGAAGAACAAGCTGAACTGTATGTTTCCACCACCTTCTTATACCAGTATCTCAATGTCTCCATCCCTGTTTCAGTTGGTGCTAATCCAGTGACAGGGAGAATAGCTTGCTCTTCTAGCTCCTATAAAGCGCTCTAATCTTAAACCAAAATTTGATTCTCAGAGATTCTGAGAAAACAGTAATAAAAGACAGAAAAAAAGAATAATTCAATAAAAAAAATTTCCTTCAGCAAGGATCAGAAGAATCCACTAACTACAAAGCAAAGATTTAAAAAACAAACAAACAAAAACACCAAAATCAGTGGGGCGCAGTGGCTCACGACTGTAATCCCAACACTTTGGGAGGCCGAGGAGGGCAGATCAGCTAAGGTTGGGAGTTCAAGACCAGCCTAACATGGAGAAACCCCGTCTCTACTAGAAATACAAAATTAGCTGGGCGTGGTGGTGCATGTCTGTAATCCCAGCTACTCGGGAGGCTGAGGCTGGAGATGTGCTTGAACCTGGGAGGAAGATGTGGTGGTGAGCTGAGACTGCTCCATTGCACCCCAGCCTGGGCAACAAGAGCGAAACTCCATCTCAAAACAAAAACAAAACAAAAAAAAAAAAACCCTAAATCCAAAATACATGTATCTAGAGATTGTGGAGAGTTTTTGATTTTCAGATCGAGTAGGCTAAAAAGTATAGAGTATTAGAAAATTAACATTAATGAGGATGATCTATATGTACACAAATAACTTTCTATTCTTTAGAAAAGAAACATTCTCAAATGTTTCTGCAACAAAATTTGTTTAGGTATTAGATTACTGAAATCCTTCTAAGACTTGTGGTTTTGAAATTTTTGTTATGTTCTGTTTAAAATATGTAATAAACCTGGAAAAAGTAAAAATAAACACAAATACACTAATCACTTGGAAATTTTTCCAATAAAATTCTTGATTCAGAAAAACAATCCTGCAGTTAGAGACTATTCAGAAATAAACAATGAAAATATTAGTAAGAATAAGCATTTAATTGTTATCAATACTGTTTCAACTACTATACATTTAATCCTCATAATAACACTATGATAAATAGCACTGTGTCAAACACTGTTTCAACTACTTTACATTTAATCCTCCTGACACTATGAGGTAGTTCCTGTTTCTCCATTTTTCAGCTGAGGAAACCAAGGCACATAAAGGTCAAATAATTTGCCCAAAGTCATATAACTAGTAAGTAGCAGGGTCAGAATTTGAACCCAGGCAGCCTGGTTCTAAAGCCCACATTCTTAACCACTACAATGTATGGCTTCATATAAAAACCCACAGGAATGACAGAAGCCAAAAGGAATAAAATTCATACTCTTAACAGCTTTTCATATTTAAAAAAATTGATTAGCGAATCCAATTTGCAACATGATGGCAGACAGTAAATAACCTATTGCCTCCTTCTGCACTAAATGTCTAGAGAAAAGAAAAAAAAAAAAACAGAAAATAAATTACAGAAGTGGTGTTGCCCTGGCCAAGGATTAGCCAATGTCTCTGCTGATGGTGCAAAGGTGAGAAGTGCAGCCCTGTGTATGTACACAGATACAAGGTAAATACGGTTGGAATCATGGCTTTGACTAGCAATGCCTTGAGTATTATAGCATCAGTACATATTGAGTCTATGATTTCTATGCATATTGAGTCAAAATTGAGTTCGAAGTCACTAGATCTCTAATGATTTTAATTACAGTAACTGGCTACATCTCCGTAAATGGAAACTGCTGGGATGCAGTGGTTAAGAGCCAGGCTATGGGTGTCAGACCTTGGCTTGACTCTACGGCTTGGCCACCTGCTAGTTTTATGACCTTAGTGGAGTTACTTAACCTCATTTCCCTCTTACATAAAATGGGAAAAACAATAGCCACCTCCAATTCTACATCTCCCAGGGTTGTAGTAAAGACTAATTAATTATAAAAACACTTATGGTGCCTGGCACAGAAAAGCTTCCTTCTCTCATTTTATATGCATTCTATATACATACAGCACTGGAAAGTAACAACATTTGGCCTGCTTTATAACCAAAAATGGAAGCATACCAACCCTTCAAAATCAGAAAGCAGGCAGAAATAAATTGTTAGAGGAAACTGGAATACTTCAGATCATCTGTAATAATGGGCTAGGCCCTCTTGAAAACAAAGCAAAAGTAAACCTCAAATCTCTGATTAAAACATTAAAAAAAAGAAGAAGAAATGCACACCTTTCTTAAAGGTAAGAGCAGCTAACAACACAGAAGTTATTAGAACAAAAGTAACTCTGGAGGTAAATAAGTATAGAAGCCACTTTTGTCTGGAAGGGATTTATTTCTCCCATTAGATTTGAACTTGCATGTTAATGCCTTTTGGCTATAAAAGGGACATATGTTAAAGCCTAGACCCACATGAGGTGGCAATGATCACAGCAGTGGACTGTGTAGAGCCGCCACTGCCCCATGATGCCAGCTGCAGTGGAGGAGATGCAGCTGGGGCTGTGCACTCCATGGACCTGGCCAGAGCTGGGAGCAGGCCCTGCTCCTTTCTGAGTTGACAGGGCTGTAACTTTGCACTCCTTAGGCACAGCAATGACTGTCCAGCCACAGCTGCAGACCCAGGCATCCCTATGCTCTTGGGGGCTGGGAGCAAGTAGGAGTCCCACCCTCCCAGGCACAACTGCAGCTGCCCAGCCACTGCTGCAGATCCAGGCATCTCTGCATTCTCAACGAAATGCAGAGAAGGCTTAGAAGTGCCTGCTCCCAGGTCAGGTGCGGTGGCTCACGCCTGTAATCCCAGCATTTTGGGAGGCCGAGGCAGGCGGATCATGAGGTCAAGAGATCAAGACCAGCCTGGCCAACATGGTGAAACACAGTCTCCACTAAAAATACAAAAAATTAGCCGGGCGTAGTGGCGGGTGCCTGTAATCCCAGCTACTTGGGAAGCCGAGGCAGGAGAATCGCTTGAATCTGGGAGGCGGAGGTTGCAGTGAGCTAAGATTGTGCCACTGTACTCCAGCCTGGGCAACAAGAATGCAACTCTATCTCCAAAAAAAAAAAAAAGAAGAAGAAGAAGAAGTGCCTGCTCCCACTGTCTGGCGTCTCCCCACTCCCAGTACTCACTTCAGTCTAGGGAAGCAAAGTTGAGGCTAAGCCCAGGTGCTGTTGCAACCCAGCCAGGTGTGAGCAAGCTCAGGGAAGCACTGACATGACAGCCCCCTGCTGCCTTGGCCTCCTCTGGACTTTGAACACCAATGAGCATGGGAGGGAAGCTAAGGGGGTTGCTGAGAGGAGCTTGGTGCTGCCCTGCAGGCACCCATCAGCATGAACAGCTTGGGCACCATAAGCAGCAGTAGGGGGCAAACAGGCTTCTGGGTAGAAATGGGCAGGTCCCCAGTGAAGCCTCACCTTCAAGCCAGGGAAGGCCTAAAGCCTAGGGACCAGGCTGCCATTCCTGCAGACAGGAGTGGGAACTTATGGTCCTCTTTCTGGGCCCACCCATGGAGACCCATGAACCAATCAGCATGCACGTCCTCCCCTCTGAAGCCTATAAAAACCCTGGACTCAGCCAGACTCAGAAAGACATCAGGACAACCAGTTGCTGAAAGGTGCTACCCACTCCAGGGTCTCCTTCCTACTGAGAGCTGAACAGACTGGGACAGCCAGCTGTGGAGAGGAGCTACCCACTCTACAGTCTCCTCTCTGCTGAGAGCTGAACACTCATCAGGACACCCTGGCTGGAGAGAGGAGCTACCCACTGTGAGTCTCCTCTGAGCTGTTCTATCACTCAGTAAAGCTCCTCTTCTCCTTGCTCACCCTCCACTTGTCTGGGTACCTCATTCTTCCTTAGTATGGGACAAGAACTTGGGACCTGCTGAATGGTGGGGCTGAAAGCTGTAACACAAATGGGGCTGAAACACATCCCTTGCTCACCACATTGCATGCTACAAGAAGGAGAGAAGAGTTGTGGCCCTTCAGGGAGACCAGACCTAGGAGCTCCCCAAGCCAGGGCTGTGACACCCTCTTTGGGGCTCTGCAGTTCCTAGCATCTCCAAGCTTCCAGGTGCCATGGCAGTTGTGAAAGTTGCTTGCAGGTCACCTGGTTAAGCTGCAGCCTCGTAGGGAGTTGGCACCCATGCTGACACCTGGAGCTGCCCACCCCACAGCATGCCTGGCTGTGTGCAGTGGCTTGGACCCCACACTGGCTCACTCACCTCACCACTCTGCTCACACTTGACAGGCATGGGATCCAGGCCAGGAGTGCGAGCTGAGCACAGCCTGCCAGGCCAAGTGGGCCCAAGCAAAACTTGGGCAAAGGTGCCACTGGTCACAGAGGTTTCTGGCTGATGAAGGGATACCCCAATGATTCCATAACAGCAAGTCTAATGGGAGCCTCTCCCCTCAATAACCTGAGGACCCAAAGTTGAGAATGAACCAGAGGAATCCAGGCCTCCTGTGAGATCTTACATCCTGTGTAGTATCAGAACCGAAACCTCTGACTAAGGTGGTCCAGGACCAGATTTTCCCTCTGGTGCCTAGAAGAAGAAAACTCAAATGCTCTCCAGAAGACTAATTTTTTCTGGTTATCCACTTGTTTCAAGAGATATTTCCAAGACAACAGTCAGTAACCAGTGATGAGGATACATATTAAACACAAGTCACCATGAGGGGAAAAATCATTATCAGGTGTGCACATGCACACATAGATACACACACCACCCCCCAGATTTGGACAGTCTATGAGAGAACTCTGATTATTAGGTTTAAAGAAATATGGAAGATATGCTTGAAAATATCTGCAGGGAGCAGGAAACTATTACAAACCAATTTAACAAATAAGGAAAAGAACCAAATAAGATTTCTAGAATTAAGAAATGTGATGACCAAAGTTAATAATTCAGTAAATAGCGCACACACACATACACACACTCAAAATCATAAGAAGTTATCAGAATGTATTCCAAAGATATAAACAGATAGAAAATGCAAAAGATTAAGTAAGAAGGCAGAGGTAAGATCAAAGGCACTCCACTGGGGTTCCTGAAGAAGAGAGTGGAACAGAGACCACATTTGAAAAGACAATGGCTGAGATTGTTCATAACCAATCCACATTCAAGGAGTTCAGTGAATTTCAGTCGGAATAAGTGAAAATATGCCCATGCCTAGACACAGCATAGTGACACTGCTGGAAACCAAAGATAAGGTGAGCATTCCTAGATGAAGTCAAAGAATAAAACAACCAATTTTCTTCAAAAGAGTGTCAGATCAACAGCAACAAGACAGAAAATGGTGGAATGATCTTTTCTTTTAGTAGGTTGAATATAACTGTCAACCTAGAATTCTATTCCCAGCAAACATATTTTTAGAACCAAGGTGAAATGAAGATATTTTCAGACAAACATAAACAGTTTGTCAACTAAATAAAGGAAAACTTAACCTCTATCTCTCAGGTAGAATTAACAATGATGCAACATGAAAATTAAGAGATGTGAGAAGGATTTGCAAGTTCATCTAAATCAAGATTGAATGAATAAAATGTCTTCAGCGTTTGAAATATAGAAATAAAATACATAACAATAGTATATAAATTGGGAGAGGGATATTTAGAGTTAAAATGTTCCAAGATCATTGCATTTTCCAGAAGGATGGTAAAGTTATCAAAGAATTTTAAACGTTGATGCATGCTGTAATTTCTAGGATAACATCTAAAAGGAGAAGAAAAAGAATGTAGAAAGTCTAAACTAGTTGGGGAAAGTATTGAATGATAAAATACTGAAAAATGCAAGAAGGCAGAAAATTCAACAAACAGGGTAAGTACAAAGCGCAAAATAAAATGTTAGATCTAAAAATCACCCAATGATCATACTTAATCTACTGAAACATACAAAAAAATGAGGAGGATTTCTGAGCTGTTACAGGCAGTTTTCAGGATATATTTTGAAGTGGAAAAAACAAGGTGTAAAAAATTTTCTGTCATCTTTTGTGTAAGAAAGAAGAAATGGGAATATATATGTTTATTTTTGCAAAATAAAACAGAAAGGATGAAATAAAATTTGCTACACAAGGGGGTACAATGGAGAGAAAATGGAATCAGTTATTGAATATACTTTTTTATATAGTTTTGACTTTTGAACCATGTTAATGTTCTATGTATTTAAAAAATACATTGAAAACAAGAATGAGGTAACCCTAAAATCAAATGCAAACAGAAACTAAAGAACATAGCTATATGTCACATTGATACATAATTACACAGAAGGAAAAAAATAATCTAAATAACTTCTGAACATACTACTCTGACAATACACCCTCAGTGAAATACAGTTTAATATAAGGACAAAAAGAAAACTGCAAAGAAATCTTAAATTTGACTTAGTGATTTCGTTGTTGATGAAGCAATTATGAAATATTTTGAATTTCTTGCAGGACTGAGCAAATATATTCTTGAGAACCCAAGTTTTCATTGTGGGAGAAGAGAGGTACAAATGTCGAATATCGGGAGGAAAGAAAAGAGATGCTATGATTTTAGAATGGAATTGAGGCATCATTAGTTAGTTCTTGCCACAGAAAGGACCTAGAAGCAATTAAATCTCTACAAAGAACACACCTAGTATCCAGATTTCAGTTTCTGAATCCATTCTCCACTACACAAGAGAAATGAACTGATTACAGGGCAGAGACAGGCTAGGTAAAAAGGAAGATCTTATACCAGAGAGTAAAGAAGTGTTCAAAAACTGGTAGGTACTATCAAAAGGACACAAGATCCTTTGACAAAGGAGCTTCAAAGAGCTTTCACGGCCAAATATAGTATCATTTAAATCTTAAAATGAATCAAGATAGGAATAGATTATAACACTGGGTAAACAAAATCATCCATGAACCCATGCTGATACTAGAAATTTATTTTTTAAAAGATGAGGCAAAGGAGAAAGAAGGGGAAGGTCTTTCTTAGAGTAGGCTCCCAACTAACAAGTGTAGAAGCAATGATAGCAACAGATTCCTTTACAGCCAGAAAAGAAAAAAAAGAAATCACCAATGGATGATAAAATATTGGGTGAGCAACTATTGGGAAGCAAAATGTGGAGAAATCTGACAGACACCCACCGTAACCAATTGACCAAACTTAATATTACTAACAGTAAGGTCAGCTGTGTCACACACATCCCTATTATACCACACTGATAAGGACAGAACATTACCTATCTGTGTAGTACTCCTGCCAAAAATATATACCTAGAGCTAATCATGAAAGGGAAAAGCATCAGACAAATCCAAATAGAAGGATATCTATAAAACAACTGAGATGGATTTTAAAACACACACACACACACACAGAAACAGAAAGAATGCCATGAAAAACTTTAAAAAAAGAATAACAAATGAAAAGGGGCTGGGGACCTGTCCCACATTACAGGAGACTAAAAGTAAATGAAATGTAGTTCATGACCTTTGGTTGGATCCTAGGTAGCAGGGATATTGATAAAAATTCTTAATGGGACAATTAGGGAAATCTGAATATGGACTATATATTAGATGATAATATGTCAATATTAAAATGTTAGAGTGGATAGTTCTATCATTGTAAGAAAAATGTTCCTGATAGTCAACTGTCATATAGTTCATAAAACTACATATATGTATATATATAAATTTTATGTATATCTAAATATGCATTTATGTACAGACATATTTATTTAGAGAGAATGGAGTAAAATGTTAATAACTGGCAAAACTAATTGTTGCTTACTATACTTGCAAATTTTCTGTAGATTTAAATTTTTCAAAATATAACTTATTAAAAAATAAAATTTAACTGAAAAGTAATTAAACTGAAACATTTATCCATTTAAAAAACAAAGTTTATTATTTGAAAAAAATCCAATTATGTGCAGTTAAGAGCCACTTTTAAGCCTAAGAATGCTCAAAGATTGACACTAAAGATGATTTTTTAAAAAGAATGCTGAAGTGGCTCTATCAATGTCAAATGAGAGATTTCTAACAAAAAGCATCACCAGGTAAAGAGGATCATCTCAATGATTTTTCAAAAATTTCAAATCACCAAGAAGATATAAAAAGCTCTATAATTATATATGTTTAATAAAATGTTTGCTTTTCAATAAAGCAAAATTAACACAACTACATAAACAAATAGAAAAACCTACATTCATAATGAGAGATTTCAGCCTAAATCTCAGTTAATGATAGACCAAGCAGCCAAAGTAGCATTCAGAGGAGAGGAGGAAAATCCAGACATGCAAGAACCTTAAGTTTAACATCCATGGATATTTTCTGAAATACTGTTATAGGGTGTTTTCTTGCTAAAGAAAAAATAATGAATACAAAAGGAATACATGGAATATAAAAACAATGGCAATCTAGAAGGCAGTAAAAATTCTCTAAAAATTCTTCATTATAGAAAAAACCCAGAACTAATATCTGAGATTATCTTAATTTGAGAGGTGGATGAAATACTGGAAGAAAACATGCAAACATTTTATGCAAGAGGAAGCTACACATTCTGATTAGAAGATAGAAAAATGTTAAATAGATGTCAAAAATTTAAGGTTAACTACTAGAAAAAAAGTCATATATTGTTTCTGAACCCCTAGAGTAAAAAACAGGAACAAGAATAAAAGCAAACAAAAAACTGATCAAAGACAAAAAGAAACAAAACAAACAGGAAAACAAACAGGATAAAATATGGCATGTCAATCTAACACACAGTGCCTGTAACAGATGGTTTATGTGAGGGGAAGTAAAGCTATGGACTATTTATAAGAGATACCCCCAAAATGAAATACTACCTAAAAGTTGAAAATAGATTGATGAAAAAAACCAAAAAAATTCTACCTAGAAGATGAGCATAATAATATTAATAGTTGCTTGAACTCTATGTTGTCTGTTATCACCAAAGGAAAAAAGAGGGGACTTTTAAAACTTATAATCCACAAAAATTGTAACAGTCACAAAGAATTGTGCTTTTTCTCCAGGACTTCAAAGCATATAAAGCAAAAAGCCTTGTAAAAATACAAGGTGGAGAAAATCCATAACCACAGTAGGTAACACCCTTAGAATCCACTCCCATACTTACTCTCCAGGTTTCTCCTGATAGGTATATTAGCAAAGATAGGTATATACCTATAATGCAATTTGCTTAGTGTCTGAGTTATCTACCCCCCTAATCCTAGTATATACCTGTCCTTGGAGCATGCTGAGAATTGACCTTAGTTCTAGGGCTAATGGAACAAGGGATGGTCGGGGTGGGTCTTGAGAAGAACAAACATCCCCTTTCAAGGCATCTGCCCCAAATGAGGTTATAAAGGTTTTCAAGCTAAAGAAGTCTAGTCTATTCAGACAATGAAGGGCAAGGACTTTCACTGGCCAAGGAAGCTCAGCATGACTTGGGGTTTCAGGATTGTCAGTTTTATCTGAATCCAATCAGATATCCCAAGTTTCAGAATCCCATTCTTTCCCAGTCAATGCCGTAAATTTTAACACAAGAAATTTTGCAACACTGTGAATTTAACTATCCTAATTCCACAACCCATGCAATTAAATTTTATGTCTTATTTTCAGAAGTAGCAGCTCTGTGGTAATAAGAAACAGCAATTCTTTTAGGGCTAAGATAGAAGCTCTCTGGTTCTCAGACTGTCACTTGAGCTGAAAGACGTTAGAGGACCTGATTCCATCACTTTCTCTGTGTAAATACTCTAGTAAAGTCAGGAAAATCCACTCCACATCACAGCCCATGTAGTCATCACTACTGCTGGAACAGTCAGGTCAAGCAATTGCTTGGGATTCCAAGGAATCTGCTTCCTTTCACATTTTCATCGCAATTAAACACAAGGACACAAGGGCTTAATTGTGATGCCACGGCATGTAATAGATTATTCACATCTCATTTCCAATTGGCAAGTAGCTGAGCACTGCACTTAGGCCCAAACAAAGCCCCCAAAAACCGCGTATGTACGTGCCCCCGCGCTTTCAGGAGGAGCAGGAGGGATCTCCAGATACCAATTCTTTATCAGTCAGGGTCTAGGCAGGAGACGGAAACTAAGTAATTTGAACAGAGAAACAGTAACATGAAGATATATGTATAGGGAGTATATGTTAATACATAAAAGATGTCCCAGGGCTGAAGAGGAGCAGCTGAGGGAGGAAGGAACTTGGAAGGGCAGACCCTTCACAAGGCTGGGCTGCAGCCCACTGGATGGTGGGCTGGAGCTGATCCAAACTCTGGGAGCTGAGGCTGGTTGGTGATCAGGAAACCTCGCACTAGGTGCCACGGGCCGAGCACACGGGCTGAGGACTAGCACTAAAACTTGCTAAAGGGTAAGTGCCACTTGGTGTCCTGCAATGTATGCTACTGTAAAGCAAGGAGCAAGCCGAAATAGGTGCACACTGAAAACAGGAAGAGAGGTCCCTTCCTCCTGCGACATCCCTCCAGCACCCTCTGACAAAGTTTAACACTGTGAGAGATGGCAAGGGAGAAATTTTTCCAGGGCCTAGCTCCATCATCGAGGTAATGAAGGGTGGATATGGAGTCAACTGGTAACTGTTTAACTGTTGCACTTTTCAGTGGTTAAACAATTGTTTAACCATTACACTTTCCCTTCAACCAGCTCCACGGCTGTTCAGGGCTCTCTGCCTGGAAGAGTAACCCAACCCTCGTTCTCAATGGGGCTGAACTCCATGAAGTGCTGCCTGAGGAGTGTTGCTAGAGCTGTCTCTTAACCTTTATTATGGGGCACATTAGTCCAGGGATGGAACCCAGGGTAAGCCTTGATATCTTCCATCCCGTTTCTCTGAATCTTCTTTGGGCAACAGTAACTTTTACTTGCCCTTGGTAGTTTCATCGAATACTCCAGCCAACACTGGTTTTTGTTGTTCATGTTTGCCTACTTACCTAGTAGTAATTCCTGAAGCCATAAACGGCCAGGTGGTGCTTTTAATATCCAAATTCAACAGAAGTATCACTGTACCTCCTGGTGGAAGTGTATGTCCTTTGGGCACTAAAGCCTCTAAGCCAGCAGAGCCCAGATTCATGGGGACAAGAAACATTTTGTAAGTTATTATGTAACCATTAATAGTGGAGGCAAGGTGACAGAAGAGGAAGCTGAGGGATCTAGAGGTTAAATAATATACACGGCTTGCACAATTATAAACAGCTGAACTGGAGTTTAAAACTAGGTTTGACTCCAAAGTCCACGTTATTTCCAATACATGTTGTTTCTTACTCTCTGCCAAGCTACTATGAAGTAATGGTAATTAATTAACACAATTTCATACCCCAAACATCCGGTACTGTCTCTCAACGTCTAAGAGGCCCACCTACATGTCACACACACAACACTGATGGTTGTGCTTAGCTTCCTGCAGCATTCCCTGCCCATTTGTGTGTTTATCATCCAAAAAGCAGCACCATATACCCAAGGATGTAAAAATCGAGTGAACTTACCTTATCCCAGAGCTGAGACTTTTCCAAGCTTGAAAATACTGTAGCAAGGACTAGTTCACAGGTCCAGAACGTTGGCAGTTGTCTGACCACACACTTCCAACCATGTGGGCAGTGGACCCTGCACTAGTCTGGCTTAAGTGTGGTTTTGCCGAAGGAAGGCACAGCTGGTAATGAGAAGGGGCAATCAGGCATCTGATGGAGGAACGAGGTGACCTCTAAAGACCCCTCCAGTCTCAGGCATAGCAGTTTGTTCAGTAAAGCAGCAGCAGCTGTGGAGGAGCTCAAACCTTATAGAGGGTTAAAGGTCATCAATGCTTCTTCTTCACAATCTTGGGATACCTCTCTTTTACAGTGATCTCTACCCCCATGGAAACACATGGCTGGGGTTTGGGGAAAACATTAACTCTACACCTGATAGCAATAATTTAAGCATACCCTTAGAATGACCCTGTACGGCAGATGCACCTGAATGTGTGTTTCGAGCTAGGGAATCCAGGCGCCCAACCCAGAGATTTGTTCCTTGCCTATGGTAAGACCATTAACGTTTAACTACGGTAAATACAGAGTCCTTCTTTTTATTTTTTATTAAGAGGCAGCTGGCCATAATTTAATAGGGAAAGAAATGGCCATGATGTAATTATTCTCCTTGAAGATGAAACTTCATAATAACATTACTTTCATTTGTACAGGTCATCGCCAAGACCAGGCTCCTACGTGGGTTTCAGAGACATGATTGAATTTGTGTAGCTATAAGTGCTTGCAAAGGGTCAAGTATTACTCATATACTCATTCCATTTTCCCAATGAGTCAAGTGCAGTATAGAGGCAGAACGCACCTTGGGAAATGTGAAATGAGGAGAAGTGCCTTCAGCTGCTGCCCCATGACAAGGTGCCTCCCATTCCTCCACCCCTCCATCCAAGCTCCCTAAGCCAAGGTCATCTTCGGCTCTACTTGGGACTGTCTGAAACCCCTATTTCCTGCTCCTCATGTTCTCGGAGTCCAGGTGTCAAATGGCGAATCTGTTTCGCAATCAGTGCACATACAAGGAGGCAAATAGGTAGCTTCCCATTATTTAAATCTTTGGAGATAAGACACTAACTTCTTCTACCAGGGCAGTAGTTTCACAGCGTTTGTATTTATTAAACAAGCATGAATATGCTGGTCATCATGTGGCAGGCACTGTTGTAACCACTCCACAAATATTCACTCATTAAACCTCATAAAAGTCAACAGGTAATATGTTCTATTATGAGCCCCATTTTATAGACAAGGAAGCTGAGGCACAGAGAGGATAAGGAATTCACCTAAGGTCACACAGCTAGTAAGCTTAAGACTAGTTTCAAAGGTTCAATACTTTCACCTATATGCTGTAGGGTTAACGCACCTGATAGCAATAATTTAAGCATACCCTTAGAATGACCCTGTATGGCAGATGCCACCTGAATGCGTATTTTGAGCTAGGGAATCCAGGCATGCCCAACCCAGAGATTTGTTATTTGCCTATGGTAAATATCTGAGCCCTGGGTCCATCCCATGGAACATGGGCTGTACAGGGCATTGAGGCCCTTAGTTTTGGGTTAAAAGAAGGTGGCTAGGTAGAGGTTGTTGAGGAAAGGGTGTTAAGTGAAAATGCTACATAAACAGCAGGTTTGCAGGTGGTAGCAGTTCTCCTGGCCAGCCCACTGCCACTGGACTCTCTCCCCCGTACGTGAACACCTAATAAAACCCCATGTCTCATTTGTTGGTGCTGGGGCTCTTCTTTCGCCTCTTAAACCTGGTGCCTTCTCTTATTAAGGTTAGTGGGGTTTCGACACAACATACCCACAAATACAAGTTTGGCTTTTACCATTCTAAATCCTCGGAACAGCAAGCCTACTCTCCACTTAAAATTAGAGGAGAGGTCCCTATTGCAGTTTCAAGAGATATGAAAGAGATGTTTGGGCAGAACCCAAATAAGGATGTATCATTTCCTTAGAAGCTAAGCCTGTCTTAGGCCTTTCTCTTCTGTTTGTTCCAAACAAGCAGTGACAGCAATCTCAAACTTCCCCTGTCATCTGAAGTCAGCCAGTATGCCATGTCACCATCTCTCCTTGCTTGCCAGTAATAACCAGCATGGAACTGACAATACCTAAGTCTGTTACCTTTCCAATTTAACACAAACGAGAAACCTGTCCCTGCTGGGGACTGGCAAATACAGTCCATGGGATGAGACTGGTAAGATCTGTAGGGTCAAGGAGAATGCATCTGCCCTGGTCTTTCAGTCAGAGCCCCAGTCCCCAGCTCCTTTCCTCTGTGTGTTCTGCAGCCACAATCCAGGCAGCTGTGGAGACAGCAGAGCCCAGTGATAAGAATGGAGGGAAATTCAGGGACACTGACCCTCAGCTGAGACCTCCACAAGCTGATGTAACAGACCTGTCTTCACCAAAATGTTTAACACTCCAGGAAGGATGAAAAAGTATACTTTTAGCAAATCATAACTGTTCACCTCTTAAGTGACAAGTAATTTGAATTGCTTCACATCTGTTTTTTTAATATAGTCAAATTTATTAATTATGTCTCTGAATTTTCAGTTATATTTAGAAAGGCTTTATGTACATCAAAGTTAGTGAGGAAATCACCCATTGCTTACATGCTATCACTGTTTACATTTAAATTTCAAACTCATTTGGAGATTTTTCTTGCATGTGCTATGAAATATGGGTCTGATTTTATTTTATTTTCCTTTTATTTTTAGTCAGCATGTAATAATTGTGCCTATTTATGGGATACAGAGTGATTTTCCATACATGTATACAATGTGTAATAATGAAATCAGGGTAGTTAGTATATTCATCACCTGGAACATTTTTTTGTGTGCTCTGAAAATTCAAAATCCTGTCTTCTAGCTTTCTGAAAATATACACTAAATTGTTGCTAGCTATATTCACCCACAGTGCTACAAAACGCTGGAACTTGTTCTCCCATCAGCTGTCACTTTGTATCTGTCAACCAGTCTCTCCTCCCCTCCCCTCCCCTCCCTACCAGCCTTCCTAGTCTCTAATAACCACAGTTCTATGCTTTACTTCTATGAGCTCAATGGTTTTCTTAGCGCTACATATGAATGGGAACATTTGGTATTTTTCTGTGCCTGACTAATTTCACTTAAAATAAGGTCCTCCAGGCTCATTTATGTTGCCACAAATGACAGGATTTCATTCTTTTTTGAGACTGAGTAGTATTCCATTTTTTCTGTATATACCACGTTTTCTTTCTCAATTCTTCCACTGATGGACATAGGTTGCCTCCATATTTCTGCTATTGTGAATAGAGCTGCAATAAACATGGGGGTGCAGGTATCTCTTTCAAAGGTTTTTCCTTTGGATAAACACCCAGTATTCATTTCTATTGTTTTGTTTTGTTTTGTTTTGAGACGGAGTCTCGCTCTGTCACCCAGGCTGGAGTGCAGTGGTACGATCTCGGTTCACTGCAACCTCTGCCTCCTGGGTTCAAGCGATTCTCCTGCCTCAGCCTCCCAACTGCGTGGAATTACAGGCACCCGCCACCATGCATGGCTAATTTTTGTATTTTTAGTAGAAATGGGGTTTTGCCATTTTAGCCAGGCTGGTGTCAAACTCCTGACCTCGTGATCCGCCTGCCTCGGCCTCCCACAGTGCTGGGATTACAGGCATAAGCCACCATACCCGGCCTCATTTCTGTTTTTGACAGACCAAAAGAGGGAAAGTGCTCCTTTGTGATCTGGAGGGGATGGAATAGGTTCTTAGACCTGAACCTAACCCTGGTGCTAAATGACTCTAGAGTCAGTGAATAAATATACTAGCCCTTCAGTGAATAATAACAGAAATTCAAGTCAGGTACTTCCTTCAGGGCCTGCAGGATATTTTTGGGGCAGACAGGATTCTTGAAACTTCTTATACTATGCCAGGCAAAGCACATCGGCTCTAGTGCTTATATTCCTAGAAAAGGAATACCTGCCATCGCCTACTCTGCTCACATCCCCTTCTGAGAGAAACAGCTCTGAACAGCCCTATAGGATAGGATACCATATGATTGTATCCCATCCCCTCCATCTACAGCACTTGTGAACATGTGGCCAGAGGGCAGGCAATCCATCCAGACTTCTGGTCTGGCTCAAAAAGATGAACTTTGTATGGCCAGACGCGGTGGCTCACACCTGTAATCCCAGCACTTTGGGAAGCCGAGGCAGGTGGATCATGAGGTCAGGAGTTCAAGACCAGCCTGGCCAACATGGTGAAACACCGTCTCTACTAAAATTACAAAAAAAAAAAAAACAAAAAACACAAATTAGCTGGGCATGATGGCGCATGCCTGTAATTCCAGCTACTCAGGAGGCTGAGGCAGGAGAATTGCTTGAACTGGGACCCGGGAGGCAGAGGTAGCAGTGGGCCAAGATCACACCACTGCACTCCAGCCTAGGCTACAGAGCAAGACACTGTCTCAAAAAACAAAAAAATGAACTTTGTAAATCATATTTTTTTTCTTGAGAACTAGAAAACTGAAAGCAGCTGGAATAGCTAGAAAGTCACGTGGGGCCCCATGGTCCAAAAGAAACCGAGCAGCTGAGAAGAGCGGGGCAGCAGAGAGAGAGATGGCTGCCCTGAGAGGTTCCTCAGTCCTGACTGTTCTCTTAGCTTCCAGTTCTAGTCCAGTGTGGCTTTGGTCCCTGTTCTTAGATGTCCATGAGATTTCTTCTTGAATCCAGACACTAGGAGAGCACCACCGGGGGACAAGCATGGTGGCCCACCAAGTAACAGCAGAATGTGGAATAAAACTTTGACCTCCAAACCAAAACAGATGTGTCTGTCCTCAAAAGCAGGTGAGATCATGAAGACACTTACAACTAGGTGGCACAGGCCCCACTGGTCAGAATGGAGGTCTGCCCTGCCACAGGCCGCTAGTGAAAGTGCAAGTGCATCCTGGCTGCCTGCTCAAGTCAGGAACATCATGGCACTTGGAGGAAGGCCATTGAGAACAGCTTCATGTTCATCTCTGAATGAGACAATGCTGCAAAATTCACCATAAATTATCAAGTGCGATACAATCTTCAGATTGCTCCCACCCAGGCTTGACTCCTCAAACCTCACTCCTGGTGGATGATGCCTGAAAGGAATGGGACAGCGCCTTCTGAAAGACAAGGAAATGGCCCTGGTCTGCCACACAAACCAAATCCTTAGGTGGAACCAAAGTAGTCACTTCAAATTGTGGTTCCTTTATATCCACCTGAGTTAGAATGGGCCAGGGCGTGGCCATCAGAGGGAGGTGGGAGCTCTCTGAAGCCTTGGAGGAGACTTTCTAGGTCTTTGTAGATAAGGAAATGCAGTGCAGATCACCATGGTGAAAAGCACAGACATTCCCTTTTATGCCTCACTTCTTCCAGCAGGCTCTGTTGAGCGGTTATGCCCTGCCAGTGATGTCCACACGTCTTAGTTTGCACATTCCCAGTGAGGTTCATACAAACAGGTATCCACTGCATAATGTTAACGTTGACATGTAGATTTTTTCACCTTAAGCTTGAATAGCTACAAAGAATATGACTTCCAGTATATAGTAAACATCAACATTTTAAAATAAAACTGTTTCATTACTCTCTTAAATGTAAAACCTGGATAGTGAGACAGACCATGGGCGGGTGAGACGGAAGGAACATTAGGATGGAAATCCTTTTTAAGGAGCTGAGATCTAAATGGCCCATCATCATCCATGCA
The DNA here is from genome assembly GCF_007565055.1 of Rhinopithecus roxellana. Lineage (NCBI taxonomy): Eukaryota > Metazoa > Chordata > Mammalia > Primates > Cercopithecidae > Rhinopithecus > Rhinopithecus roxellana. Next base: position 49,792,976 of record NC_044553.1, on the reverse strand, counting down.
ACGTAGAAAAGGGAGGAACACTAGGAAGAGGGAAGAAGTGCAAAGGCCCTGAGGCAGAAACAACCTTGTTTGAAGAAGAGGAAAATGGCAGTGTGTCAGAAACATAGCAAATAGGGGATAGCCTAGTAGGAGAAAAGCTGTGAGGAGCAGCCTGGGCCGGATCATGTGAAATCTGGAGGCCATCTGTGTCAACTGTTTTCCCTTTGCCTCTCCACATGCTGTATCCTTATGCCCACTCTGAGCCACAGGAGCTCAACCTGCATGGGCTATGTCAACAGACTCCGTTGACTGCTGTCTTCTAGATGTGTTTAGCCCAGGGTGTGCTCCTGCAGGTCTGAAGAGGGAAGAGGGAAAGGCCAGGGTGTTTGTTCCCTTCCTTCTCTTCTTGTGGGCCTCTCTCTTTCTGGTTACTGATTTCTTCCCATACCCTGCACCCTTTCCTGCCTCTGAGTGGTGGTACCACCTGCTGTTGTGGTCTAGTACTAGGGTTTTCCTAGAGCCTCCCCACATTGTGGTTTTCCTGTACCCTCCCTACTGTGGTAAAATGTGCCTTTATTTAACTGTCTTCCAATTAGCCTAATTTGTATGCGTCTCCTAGGATCTGTTGGTACACCATGATGAGGTGTGTAATTTTGTTAGTAGTATTCTTAAGTCATTTGGTAATAATCTTTCATCCTGTGAAGCTACAACATGGATTTTTTTAAACTCTTGTTTCCAAGTGCCTAATGCAGCGTTATAGGAAATGCTCAGTGACTGCATACACCATGCACAACAGAGCTAAGTGTACTTGAGAGACAACTGGTCCATTGAGAACAAAATGTATTTGAAGGCCATGAAGTTCAAGTTGAGAGCAGCATTCCCACGCACACCCCTCTCTGGGGAATGCAGCCAGTCCCTGCAAACCCCATTCCCCTCTCCAGGTTAAAAAGTTCCTCTTCACCCTGATGTTAGTTTGAAAAGTTTCAGCCATAACCATATTTAGTTATATTTGGGGAGAGGGGAGTGGTGGGTCAAAGGCTAAAAAAACCAAGAATGTATATATACTTAAGTAGCTAACAGTTTACTCCTAACATACTTGTCTGGGAAAGCTGCCATTGGAGATCACGTGACAACAAAACACCCTTTCTCTTCATTTGGGTGGAAAACTTGTTAGTATGATTAAATCTCAAACCAAGAATCATCATGTAAACTCATGGCTTAGTTGTCACACCATGGAAGCCTTAAGTAGCTACAAAACTGCTGCTGATGGGAGACTAGTCCACACTCATCACTGCAAGTCACAATGTCTTGTTGTTTTTTAAGTGGGTTTCCTTCATCAAGATAATATGAATTTATGATAAAATGAAATTTACGGACAGCCCAGAGGGGAAGCAGGAGGTAAGAGTGAATTGCCTGGTTAAAAACAGGAACATGTGCAGAGGAGAAAGTTTCGCTGCCCTTGGAAGCTGAGCCAGGTTCCCAGTACCCTGACCAGCTGCTCCCATTTGGAAAAACCCTGGCACAAGATACCATACCAGACGTTTTGCACACGCCTCCTGAGAAAGCCAGAGAAGGCTGAGAAGTATATGCGCCCATGAAAATAAGAAGCAAAGAGGAAAGGGTGTAGAAGTCGGTTAAAAATAAAACTTATCAGATGAGAATTAGGTCCTGAGAATGTTATCTCTCCCCACAGGAGGGTGGAAAAAAAAATAGGCATGTCAAGGAGAACACAGGCCACAGGATGAATAAGCATAAAAATAGGAGGAAATGATCGAGCAAACGTGCCAAACAGCCAGAGGACGCCTCTCATTCTAGAAATGCTGACTTTCCAGGATTGCTCGCCTTCCCTCACCTACTCCCCCAAGAGTGAGTCAAGGCCAAAAACCCTGGCCAAGGAACTGTTTCCCGGGAAGACAGACTTTTTTTCCTCTATACCTTTTTGAACTATTTCCATTTTTCCCCCATGTGCATATATTATCTTTAAAAAAAAAAAAGTGAATGTTTATGGAAATCATTCTCGGAATATTCCTACTCCCAGCATTTTATGGCAAGTAGGCTAGTCCCCTAGAGAATCTGGAAACTCCAGATAGTTGGTGAACACTTAAATCCTGCCCCAGCTGCTCCCTACTGCTCCCCTTGTCCACACCCAGTCCTGGCTGCAGCCCTGAAGTGAAGAGGCTTGCTGGGACCCCCCATGCTCCATCCCTGTAGCTTTTCAGAGATTTGTGAACTTGATCTCCTCCCTAAGCTCACTTCAAAACATGCACCCAGTCCTAAGGGATATGCGGTTTCCCTCAAAAGGCACAAAACGAAGACTACAAGCATACCTCATTTCACTGCGCTCCACTTTCTTCTGCTTCGTAGTTATTTTTTACAAATTGAGGTTTCTAGCAACCCTGCATTAAGAAGACTATTGGAACCATTTTTCTACAGCACATGCTCACTTCATGTCTCTGTGTCACATTTTTGGTAATTCTTGCAGTATTTCAAACTTTTTCATGATTATATTATCTGTTATGGTGATCTGTGACCGCTGCCCTTTGATGTTACTATTGTAATTATCTCGGGGTCCCAAAAACTGTACCCATATAAGATGATGAACTTCATTGATAAATTTTGTTCGTGTTCCAACTGCTCCACCAACTGGCTGTTGCCCTCTCTTTGCCTCCCTATTCGCTGAGACACAACAATCTTGCAATTAGGCCAATTAATAACCCTACAATGACCTCTAAGGGTTCAAGTGAAAGGAAGAGTCACACATCTCCAACTTTAGGTCACAAGTTAGTTGGTGAGGAAGGTATATTGAAAGCCAAGACAGGCCAAAAGGTAGGCCTGTTGCACCCATTAACCAACTCGTAAATGCAAAGGAAAAAGTCCTGGAAGAAAACTAAAAGTGCTATTCCTGTGAACGAATAAGCAAGTGAAACAGCCTACGGCTGATATGGAGAAAGTTTGAGTGGACTGGATAGAAGATCAAGCCAGCTACAACATTCCCTTTAGCCAAAGCCTAATCCAGAGCAAGGCTCTTTTCAATTCTATAAAAGCAGAGAGAGGAGAGGAAGCTACAGAAGAAAAGTTGGAAGCTAATAGAGGTTGGCTCATGATGTTTAAGGTTAAGAAGCCATCTCTGTAACATAAAAGTGCAAAATGGAGCAGCAAGTGCTGATGTTGAAGCTGCAGCAAGTTCTCCAGAAGATCTATCTAAGATCATTGATAAAGGTGACTACACTAAACAACGGTGTAGATCAAACAGCCTTCTATTGGAAGAAGATGCCACGTAGGACTTTCACAGCTAGAGAAAAGTAGTCCATGCCCGATTTCAAAGCTTCAAAGGACAGGCTCTCTTGTTAGGAGCTAATGCAGCTGCTAACTTTAAGTTGCAGCCAATGCTCATTTGCCATTCTGAAAATCCTAATGCCTTTAAGAATGATGCTAAATCTACTCTGCCTGTGTTCTATAAATGGAACAAAGCCTGGATGACAGCACATCTGTTTACACCATGGTTTACTAAATATGTTAAGCCTACAGTTGAAACCTATTTCTCAGAAAAAAAAAGATTTCTTTCAAAATATTACTCCTCACTGACAATACACCTGGTCACCTAAGAGCTCTGATGGAGGTGCACAGCGATTAATGTTGTCTTCGTGCCTGCTAACACAACTTCCATTCTATAGTCCATGGACCAAGGAATAATTTTGACTTTCAAGTCATATTTAAGAAATACACCTAATAAGGCCATAGCTGCCATAGTGATTCTTCTGATGAATGTGAGCCAAGTAAATTGAAAACCTTCTGGAAAGAATTCACCATTCAAGATGCCATTAAAAACACTGATTTGTGGAAGGAGGTCAAAATATCAACATTAACAGAAGTTTGGAAGAAGTTGATTGCAACACTCATGGACGACTTTGAGAGGTTTAAGACTCCAGTGGAGGAAGGAAATGCAGATGTAGTGGAAACAGCAAGAGAACTCGAATCAGAAGAGTAGACTGAAGTTGGGACTGAATTGCGCAATCTCATGATAAAACTTGAACAGATAAGTTGCTTTTCATGGATGAGCAAAGAATGTGGTTTCTTGAGATAGAATCTGCTTCTGGAAAAGACTCTGTTGAAATGACAAATAAGAACTCAGAATATTATGTAATTTTATTTTATTTCTTGTAGAGACGAGGCCTCATCATCTTGCCTAGGCTAATCTTGAATCCCTGGGCTCAAGTGATCCCTCTGCTTCGGCTTCCCAAAGTGCTGGGATTACAGGTATGAACCACTGCACCCAGTCTATTATGTAATTTAGTTGATAAAGCAGCAGCAGATTTGAGAGGACTGACTCCTTCTACCATAAGTAAAAGGTTATTAAGGCCAGGCATGGTGGCTCACGCCTGTAATCCCAGCACTTTGGGAGGCCAAGGCGGACAGATTACCTGAGGTCAGGAGTTCGCGACCAGTTTGGCCAACATGGTGAAACACCATCTCTACTAAAAATACAAAAATTAGCTGGGCATAATGGCACACACCTGTAATCCCAGCTACTCAGGAGGCTGAGGCAGGAGAATTGCTTGAGCCCGGGAGATGGAGGTTGCAATGAGCCGAGATTGTGCCACTGCACTCCAGCCTGGCCAACAGAGCAAGACTCTGTCTCAAAAAAAAAAAAAAAAAAAAAAAAAAAAGGCTATCAAATAGCATTGCATGCTGCAGAGAAATCTTTCATGAAAGGACGAGTCAATTAATATGGCAAATTTCACTGTTGTCTTCTTTTTTAAATTGCCATAGCCACCACAATCTTCAGAACCACCACCCTGATCAGTCAGCAGCTATCCACGTGGAGGAAAGACCCTCTACCAGCAAAAAGATTATAACTTGCTGAAGGCTCAGATGATCATTAGCATTTTTTAGCAATAAGGTGTTTTTTATTAAGGTATGTACATTGTTTTTTCAGGCATAATGCTATTGCATATAGATCCCATTGCACGCTGAATAGACACAGTATAGTATAAACATAACTTTTATATGTACTGGGAAACCAAACAATTGTGTGACTCACTTTAGTAATTTTCGCTTTACTGTGGTTGTCTGGAACCAAACCTGCAATACCTCTGAGGTATGTACCTGTTAAATTAATTTGTAATGACCCAGTGTTTAGCCACTCCTAAAATAATGAATTTCACTCAACTACTCTTAAATCTTCTTGCAAAATTGTGACAATAAAATATAACAGCCATTGTCTGTTTCTCTGACTTTTAAAAAAGAATCACAAAATGACCTTTATTTTCTGAAAAATTTCAGCCCTCAGGAGCATAAGCAGCAAGTACTTCCAGAAAAGTTGACTTTTCTATGTGCTGTTTTTAAAAGATCAAACAAGCAAGATCCAAGGAAGAAATGTGATTTTTCAATATTCATAGTTTTTCATGGTGTTTAAGTAAGGCAAAGAGCCGTGTTTTAAAGAAATTAAAATAGCATCTTTCTACAGGCTACCATAAAAAAATAGGTGGACATGGCTCAAATGGTTTTAAGAATTAAAAATGTTTGTCCATCTCTACTTAATGTCCCTCAGAGGTGACAAAAGTAGGCCATTTAATTTATTTGATGGAGAATTGTAACAGAACTCCACTGACATCTCAGCTCTACCTTAAGTCCAAGCTGGGAAGTTATGTGTATCAAAAAGAAAGGAAATCTGTTTCCTTTCCTCCCCCTAAGTGCATCTGACACAAGAGCATGAGGGCAGCAGCTTGCACATTGTCTAACTGTCCCAGTGTGCTGTGGCCTGATGGAAGTCCTCCAAATTGCACCCAGGAAATCTCAGCTTGCTTTCTCTTCCAGATGGCCTACACTGCTTAACTCTGATACGTGAGTGAGGGCACGCTTCATACAACTCATGCTCAGCATTAGCCCAAGAGGCCAATGCTGGATGTAAACCCAAAGTTCCTCCACAATCTGTGAGGCATATGGGAAAGATCCCATTGCAAAGTCAGGAGAGAATCCAGCTGATGTTTTCTGCTTGTGTGGTTTTTATTGAATAACTGACACTCTTTTAGGATGGCATGACACCCTTGCTCATAACCATAACATTATATAAAGATATCAAGCAGCAAGCATTTAAAACTCCCCCTCTCCCAACTCCACTCATTCCTGCTCTTTTGGCAGGAAGGAGATTCCAAAGACAACAAATACTGAGGAGCTGGAAGTCTTCTGTCAAATCCTGGTGTGCTACTCCATCACTGCGTAACCTTGGACAAGCCACCTAACCGTTCTGAGTACGTTTCCTCAGCTGTGAAAGAGGAAGAGCTGACTCACAGTGGTTGCAAAGAATAAATATGTGGGAGCACGTAGCACAGGGCTTGGCATATAGGTATTCCCTGAGTATTTCGAGTCATCTTACCCATTGTTCTCAGCTTCTTTACATCACAACTCTTTAACCTCTCTAGCCATGGCCTTGCAAATGTAAAGGTGGTGAACCATGGTAAATCCTGACCTACAACACAACAAGAAAACAGCATACTAAAACCCATACTGGGATGAGAGTAGATTGGGTCTGAAAGTAGACTGGGTCTTTAATATAAACCAGCATATATTATCCAACAGAGTTCAACTATAGACAGCTTCATTTGAAAAGTTTATTTCCTCTGGGCACAGTGGCTCACGCCTGTAATCCCAACACTTTGGGAGGCCGAAGCAGGTGGATCATGAGGTCAGGAGTTTGAGACCAGCCTGGCCAAGATGGTGAAACCCCGTCTCTACTAAAAATATAAGAATTAGCCAGGCGTGGTGGTGGGCGTCTATAATCTCAGCTACTCAGTAGGCTGAGGCAGAGAACTGCTTGAACTCGGGAATCAGAGGTTGCAGTGAGCTGAGATCGCGCCACTGCACTCCAGCCTGGGTGACAGAGCAAGACTCTGTCTCAAAAAAAAAAAAGAGAGTTTATTTCTATTCTGTTCTAACAATAGTCTCTAACCACCTTACTAACCAACTCTTCATGCCATTCAAAAGATTCAAGACTGAAGCTAAGTCAATGTTGTATCATTTTTTAAATAACTTTACTAAGAATATCCCTTCTGCTTGTCCTCATAGTCAATCAAATATATAAGTACCTGACATGTCCAAACTCCTATCTTATACAAACTGCTGACCCAGCGTGGTGTTTCCCATCATTGCTTTTTAAAACACAGGAAATTTCAATACTGAATGGGCAAAAGAAATTAGGACAAGCCAGCCTCTAAAAAACCTGAGTTAAAGAAAAACAAAATCATGTCTGAATGGATAATTCATGATTCTGACAGTCCAGCATTTAATGGTATTAACCACTCTACTAAGGATCTATCTAATGCACTTAGGTAAGACTTTTTATTTCCATGAAATTGGATCTTTGGTTCAAAATTTAATCTCCTACCAAGAACTCTGGACTGTATAAGTGACATGGTGGTGAGGTAGGCTCTTAATATTTCATTGCTGGGAATATAAATAAAATTGATCAGATTATTTGCCAAATAATGTTTCTTTAGCAGGGCTAACTCCTCCCCTAAGTGGGCTGTCAAAGAGTGGAGCAAAAAACAGACTCTGAGCATTAAAGTTGTATTTTCCAGCTTAATTTTCCAGGACTCAAATTGAGCCATTAAAAAAAAAAAATCAGTGCACATAAAAAAATTGGTTTATTTGCTTGTAGGACCTTTGTCTGGAAGGAACAAGCAAAGCCTTGGAGGTCAGATCTTTTGGCATATTGACTAAAGTGAAAGATACAAGACATGCTTTTGGAACTATATGATCCTCCTTCAGAATACTGTCACTATCATTCTTATGACATTAGGAATCATGAAAAAGATATAGTTACCATTTTACAGAATATAAAATTCTTAATAAACTTCCTCCTTTCTTTCCTATTGAAATTTTTCAAAATTGTTTGAAAAGGGGAATTTACTCTGTCCTATCTGAAACTAATGTTATTTTACTAATGTTGTTTCCAGGATATGGAAGGGCAAAATATAATTTGTTCAATTGTCAGATTCATAGTGGTCAGTGAATAACCTATTCATGGGTAAACAAATATGAAGTGACACTATGACCAAAGCTTTCTAAAACTCTTAGTGTAAATGTATAAGTCAATAATGTTACAAAGATGTGTGTAAAAATTCTAGCAAGCTCTTCCTGCCAAAGATGGAATATATTAATCAAACCCTAGAATGCTAATGTAGGAGATTGAGTTTATTCAACAAGTATTTACTGAGCCCTCACTATGTTCCAGGCACTATTTTAGGTGCTGAGAGTATATTGCATTGGTTAAAAATATACAAAATTCCTGTCTTCATTGTGCTTACACTCTAGAGAAAGGATACAAGACAATAAACATAATAAATAAGTAAATTACGTAGTAATTTAGAAGGTGGTAACTATTACTATACAACAAAATACAGCAGTCATGAGAATGAATGGTGACATGTCTTATCTGGAAATTTTCCAAAACCAGAAGAGGAAAAAGTAAACTTCTATCTTGGAAGACTATATATATATATCCGTACATAACAAAGGAAAATATTTCTGGTTCTTTAATGTTCATGGGATTTTCAAGCAAGAAATTAAAGGGAATTTTAAAACATGAAAGTAGTACTGAAAACTAAGAAAAGTAGCTTTTGTAAAATACGTGCTCAATAGCGAGTTATTGAGGCAATGCGATCTGTGCTTACTGCAGGAGTAGAAGCTTCCACAGTTCTAGCAAATTCCATGATTCTGGCCATACTGCCAACCACAGCAGATCTGGAGAGCCAAGTGGGCGAAGAAAGGCTGCTAGGGACAGACAAGAACTCAAATAGCTTTGAGATTTTTTTTTATTTCTATTTCCTTTTTTAAAATACAGCACCCTGATTTTTATTGTGTTAAAGGGTGAGCTCATTAAAAAGGAAAACTGAAAAAAAAAAAAAAAAAAAAAAAACAGGAACACCCACATTTCCAACTCCACCTCCCCTCTCAAATTGTTCAAGATGCACACATGTTTATTGTATATCAGTAGACCTACTCTTTCCACAGTTATCAGAGGTTAACACAAAACTACCAGGGAGATATTTTTCCTTTGATTTAAATTCAAATTCCATTCCAACAAAGCAACCAAAACAACTAATATCTAGTTTTTTAGCTTCTGGGGAATTAGGTTCCCAGGTAAGAACTGAAAATGGAGAAAAAATTGTGTTGCCATCTTTATTCAGAAAGTCATTATTTTCAGCAAAATGGGGCTGAGGCAGAAAATCCAGGTTGCACGACTGGGAAAAAAGGAGTGTCTGCCCCATGGGACACTTATAAATTGTTCACTCTGACAGCAGCCCTTTCTAGAGGTATTAATGTCATTAGGTTGTGATAATTCTCCAGAAAGCCCAACAGCCCTGGATTAAGAACATCTGGAAATTGTTCAGATGACACAGATTTCTCTGTTTCCTGCTGTTAAGACTTCCATGATGCCTCTCTGTGGCATCTACCCCCTCCATTTTTTTCTTTACAAACCTCCTCCTTTCAAATCAGGAAGTATACATAAAGTGCAAGTAAGGTTCATTCCCTCGCTATGCTCCTAGGCTCTTCTCTTGATAGTCAGTATTACCGAATCTATCAGTTCAACCGCTGGCCGAATAGGAAGTCTGCAGGAATTTCTGGTGTTAGCAAATGAGTTCATCTGGCAAAGAGTATCTGAAGATCAACAGTCTTGGCAAGAAAACATGAAGTACCACACACAAGACAGGGATGTGAAGGATGCAAGAAGTAGCAGGGAGATTGTTGTCACTGAAGAGGCCATCTTTGGATCTCAAAGAATTTAAGAGAATTCAGGAACCATTACTAAAATGAACAAGGCCAGCGGATTTCAGAGCACGGTCAGTCTTCAGTGAGGGCAGATTCAGTTTTCCCTGGGTTGGGGACAGAAAGGAGAATAAAGAGGGTATGGAGTCAGCTCTGATGAGTTTTATGTCACAGATGTCACCAAAAAGCCTCCAGTAAACACTTCCCATCTTATATAAGCCTCCTAATAGAGCTCCGCAAAAGGATCCTCTCTTGACTTTGCAATGGGATCTTTTCCATATGCCTCACAGATTGTGGAGTAACTTTGGGTTTACATCCAGCATTGGCCTCTTGGGCTAATGTGTTGAGCATAAGTTGTATGAAATGTGGCCTCACTCACATATCAGAGTTAAGCAGTGGAAGCCATCTGGAAGAGAAAACAAACAGATATCCTGGGTGCAATTTGGAGACCACTTTGATATTTGAGAGGTATACAGTCCAAATGGGCTATGGGCTAGGCAATATTATATATGTGTCCTTACTGCAGGATCTCTTAGAGCCTTAATTTAATATGCTAGTGAGCACTGTGACTCTTTAAGACAGGCATACAGTATGCAACATTTCCCACATTTCTGGGACCAGGAATTTACCAACTTGGCAGGATTTGTGTTTTAATGCAACATATTTTGGGAAATGCTGCCTTCTAATACTGGTTGGATGGGATAGGAATAGTTATATGAGTTTATATAGTTATATGAGTTATATGGGATAGGAATATGTTATATTCAGTTTATATTACATGAGCCCTGCTGTTATACTGAGAGTCACAGTCTCACCCAATATAATAAATTTTGCCATCATAACTGGGTTCCATTACATTTCCTTTGCGATATGCCAAAAATCATGGGCAAAATTTAATGTTACATTTGACTGGTTAACACTAATAAGAAAAAGTTAACTATTTCCCATCTATCATAAACCATCATACATTCAGTGGGCATTCTCAGGGGAAGCCCCTTGCATTGTTTCTGATTTTTCTAAGAGCCCTAAGGCCAAGGTTTCAGGATAAAACCCATCAAGATGTCATTATATATAAAGTTAAGCTGTAACAGATTGAACAGAGCATGTTTAAAAATATATAACATTGAATAAAAGTCAAGGATTAACTTGATCAAAAGTCACAGAAAATTATCAAATACATACTAGTTAAATTCCTGAATTTCTTTTTGGCTTCTGCCCTTTCTTCAGCATCAAAGTACCAAACGGTCATAGCATATCTATGAAAGATAAGCAGATATAAGGAAAGAGGTTTAATGCTACTACTAAAAACACAAATGTCCTATAAATCTCACATTAAAACTTTTAAAGTTTTCCATATTATTATAAGTCTACCCTAATTTTTTAAATTTTTTTTATTTTTATTTTATTTTATTTATTTATTTTGAGATGGAGCCTCGCTCTGTCGCCCATGCTGGAGTACAGTGGCGCAATCTTGGCTCACTCCAAGCTCTGTCTCCCAGGTTCTCCTGCCTCAGCCTCCTGAGTAGCTGGGACTACAGGCGGCCACCACCATGCCTGGCTAATTTTTTACATTTTTAGTAGAGACGGGGTTTCACCATGTTAGCCAGGATGGTCTCGATCTCCTGACCTGGTGATCCACCTGCCTCGGCCTCCCAAAGTGCTGGGATTACAGGCGTGAGCCGCTGCGTCTGGCCAATTTTTTTTTATTTTTTTATTTTTTTATTTTTTTTTGAGATGGAGTCTTACTGTGTTGCCAAGCAGAGGCACGATCTCGGCTCACTGCAACCTCCGCTTCCCAGGTTCAAGCGATTCTCCTGCCTCAGCCTCCCAAGTAGCTGGGACTACAGGTGCACGCTACCACATCCAGCTAATTTTTGTATTTCTAGTAGAGATGGGGTTTCACCATGTTGGCCAGGATGGTCTCGATCTCTTGACCTGCCCGCCTCGGCCTGCCAAAGTGCTGGGATTACACGTGTGATCCACCGTGCCCAGCCTGTCTACCCTGATTTTAATTTAAAATTAACTTCTCTGGTTTTAATTCTATTTCAATGTAATAAAATGCATAATGAATTCCAGGTATGTGCCAGAAATTTTCTTGGGCATTAGGAATTCAAATGACCCTGTGATCAGATCTTCTTCTATGATCTCAGGCTCGAAGTAGGGGAGACAAGTGATTTTGCAATAATGTAACAGATAAACATGGTCTCTACAGAAAGGACTAGAAGACAGTCATTCTGCTAAAGACTGGGAGACCCAAGTTGGTGGCGAGAACATAGAGAAGAGATGACATTTGAGTGAAGCTTTGAAAAACAACTTATGTAAATCACAGTATGTTTAAAACTCTTGGCTTGCTTTCTTTAGTTTTGGACATTGAGGCAAAATTACAATTGAATAATATAATGCCCCAGAGCTTTCTACTGCATCCCCACTAATTTGCTTTATCCCATTCATTGGATAGACTGTAATGGGAGCCATTTCATACTTGGTTTTTTTTTTTAAAGTTTCATTTTGTAATGATTATTAGGTACTGCAATTTCTACAGCACTTGAGTTTTTTTCAAGGGCTTCTCATCAACATTTGCTAATGTTTTCCCTGTAAGGCCAGTCATCATGATATTGGGGAATAACCAAAGAGTTCTGCCACAAACAACAGGGTTTAGTTACATACCCCATAAAACACAAAAGCTGACTTCAGTGGTAGAATTGGTTCCCTGCTCATCTAGAAGACATTCCAATGTGGCAGTTAATATATAACTGGGTTTAGGGCTAAGCTGTGTGATTTCGGGAGGAGGACACATGTGATCTTAATTTAATTAGGCTTGTTAGGGTTTAATCATCATCCTATCAAAACTCTCTCCTCCTGCCCCTGAATGCTAGTCTCAGTATAAGCTGCACTCCGTAGCCCTCCAATGCTGCCTGGTTTATTGCTTTAGACAGAGACAAAGGGAAATAAGAGGCAGAATTGAGAATGAAGATTTTTGTCAAGATTGTCTAGATCGGTCCTAAACAATACTAAGGTGCTCAGTTACTCTGAGAATCTTCATGTGCACATAAAGAAAAGATTAATAAAACATTCAACTGTTGGACCATGGATACAGCAAGCCCAAGCCAATTTCAAACCTAGGAATAGACAAAAAGAGAAAGTCAAAACAAATTACTCTTTCGTTTCTCAAGGTTCTTTCTCTGCTTGCAACTAGTGGCTTGTAAACTCATCCAAAGTAACCAGACAGAATTCCTGATATGTGACAGCCAATATTCTCTAGGCATAGTTCAACATTTGTTTTTTTAAAAAAAGGGTAAGAGAGGTAAGAGAAAGGAGGAACGGAGAGAAGAGAAAAATACTCTTGAGAAATTGGAATCCAATATGCTCACCTAATAGAAAACAACTTGTTAATAGTACTTTCAAACTGAGGTTAGCTTTGGTATGCTAAAGAATGCAAAGCTTCCTCTTTAATTTTTGTAGACTCCAAACAAGTTTGCTATCAGCTATGGGGTGTGGTCAATCCCCCACATGCACAGGACACATGTTTAGAGAGTTCTCTGGAACTAGGGTTTATACAACGAACTCCGGAAGAGGAATCATGGCTCCAGCTATTACCTGGTTGCGTAAGAAGGCTGCACTTCGTGTGGGTTCCTGCGATCTGACCAGAAGAACAGGAGTCTGTCAAAAATGGGCTCCACATCTGCTATGAATGATTTCCCCTCTGGAAATATCCGCAGGATCCCGCCATGTAGCTTAAAGACACAAAGAAGGGGGATTACTTCTTACCTCTCATGTAGTTTATCGACAACCATATTTCAGCCCCATTTAGAAACATGCAATCTGCTAACCACCACTCCAAATGCATGGTACCCCAGATTTTTACTTCAACCTAATACTTTGTACAAATTTTTTTTTTTTTTTTTGAGATGGAGTTTCACTCTTGTTGCCCAGGCTGGAGTGCAATGGCATGATCTCATTTCACTGCAACCTCCACCTCCCTGGTTCAAGCAATTCTCTTGCCTCAGCCTCCTGAGTAGCTGGGATTACAGGCATGTGCCACTATGCCCAGCTAATTTTGTATTTTTAATAGAGATGGGGTTTCCCCCATGTTGGTCAGGCTGGTCTCGAACCCCCGACCTCAGGTCATCCACCCACCTGGGCCTCCTGAAGTGCTGGGATTATAGGCATGAGCCACCATGGCTGGCCACTTTGTACCAAATTTTATACAAAACTTGGCTAGAGATATCTCCTTATTCACCTTAAACCAAAAAAAGCATTCCCACTGCCCCGCACAGTCATAAAGCCCATGGACGTAAAATAGAGTACTGTTAGACTGAATCACACAGATTTGCTAATATTTGAGTGTTTTTGACTTTAAAAAAAATACCCAGCAATTTCACATGGTTCCATCTAACCATTAACAACTTTCTAAGAAAATCATCACATGTAACTTCCCCTTCAATTAGAATTTACAGCTCTTCTGAACTCCCTTAACTCCTATCTGACCTCGTTATTTGGAAGTTACATGCTCTTTTTTCTGAACTCTCAGACCACCTAATCTGCACCTTTTATGACATATATCACTCTTTTCCTTGAATTACTTTTTCTTTTACATGTCAACCTATTTCATTCTACTAGAATAACCATATTCAGTGTAGAGTTCAGGCCTCACACATCAATATTTCTTCATAATACAATGACTGACACTAGCAGGAACTCAAATATTTGTTGAATGATTGCAGACCTTCCAATTTGTCATTACCAATCTGATAACTTTATTCTCTCGTCTCTATTAGCACCTCTCAAGATTTTAAAGAAGACCTAATGGATGTATTCCAGTCATGTTACCAATGTATTCCAGAGATGTTACCAAACAGGGAGAAGAGATAGGCCTTTTCACTGATTCAATGGTTTTCCAAGTTTCGTTTTTCTGACTCTGGATAAAATATTACTGCTTTATGACAGCCAGTATTTGCCTAATGAACAGGAAATGGAGATGCAGAAGGTTCAAAAGCCAAATAAGCTTGAAAAGTTATCTGACTTCCCAGACTCCTAAATCATTCTTAACTTTCGGAAAGCATACAGAGTCCACACAAATGTCTATAAGCATGGAACCAGGCTTCATATCTCCATCTATCTATAAGTTCTATACTACAAAAATAAGCCACAAAGCCTTTGGCATTCACAAACCATAGTAAGCCATGGCAAGCAGCCATCAATGAGACATATCACCCTGAGGGAGAGGACTGTGTGGGAAATCTCTCTTGGGGATGGTTTTATATCCTACAGTTCTATTTTTGTGGAACTTTCCCAGTGCTGCTTCTGGGAGGGAAAAGTGTACATCTTATTCTGCATTGACAGTCAGAGCAACTCTGATTTAAACTGAAAAAAATTAATCATTAATCCTAATATCATATTACCTTCCCTTCATCAACCACCCTTCTCAGAGGTAGGGTTAATAACCACCCTACCTATCCCCCTCCAAATTAACTTCATTATTTTCTTCTTAACAACTTTAGTACTAATTCCATTGTCGCAGGAGGTTATGAAGTAGAAATAGAAATGTTTCATCAGTGGGAGACAGGGCAACTATGAACTCAATATAAACTCTCCTCTAAGTTATCTGAATCATTTTCCTATAGTTTTTAACCCCACACTCTACTCCCATTATTCAAGAGTACCTTGGCATCCCAATTCTTGTTCAGATAGTAGATGCAGGTGATGCAGCGACCATCACCGTTGGGGTTGTCCACATGGCGAACATAACCTGTTCCATTTCCCGGATAGCAAGCCACCATTGCCTATGGAGAAATCCCAAGAAACCTGGTTAATAAAGCTGAGACAGACAATCTTCTCCTCCCACTGGTGAGCAGATAAGTAACACAGTCTCCTTGGGTGCTATGTGACATTTACAGGTAGTTGCTGGCTTCTTAATTTCATGTATGGTACATAAATTTGGACCCTTCTGTGCATAAGAGTAATGGCCAGGTCACACTATGGCTCTGTCCAGTGGAAAGTGGTTCAACAATATTCCCAAAGTTCTAGAACATTTTATATAGTCTTTCTTAAAGTAACCTATCTACATGCCCTATTTGCATAACCTATTTGGATGCCCTGCCTTTCTTCAATACTCCTTTTTGGAAAAGCAGTTTCTAGTGTCCCATGCTAGACCTACAAAATCAGAGTCACTAGGTGTGGAGTTCAAGGATTATGACTGTTTAGCAAGTGCCCCTGAATCACTCACACTGCTTCAGAACAATGGCTAAAGGTACTTGCATACTCAAAGTGACAGAACCAATCACCAAAGGAGGAAAAGGTCAGGCTTACTCAATAAAATGCTTAGGATAGAACGAATAGAGGAAGATCAATAGGAAGTCATGCCCTAACTTGTTAACAAAGACAACACAGGGAGATTCCTTTCAGGAAAAAAGCCATGCATGTATCTTAATATGTGTTTCTTAATGCATGTCTTCTTCCTGATAATTATCAAATCAGGTGATAATCTGAAGTTCTCTTTGTCTAACTGCTACCTGTATCAATCAGGTGGAAGAATAAAGTAGAAAGCCATACCAAAAATCCTACTGAAAATTACTATTAGAGAAAACAAACCTCTAATTGTTCCACGGGAAAAACTGTAACAGAGAGTGGGGAGAGGGAAGAAGGCAAAGTATAGAAAGCCAGTTCTTTTCTTCACAGGATACTGCCATGTTTTAACATTATTTTTTATAGGGATGCAGTAGGTGCAAGGAAAATATTGGAACCAACAACATAAGATGAGAACAGGGATTTTTTTTCCTGTTCTACTCACTGATATATTCTTAGCACCTAGGACAGTGCCTGACATATAAAAGGTATCCATCTAAAATGTGATAAATAAATCAATGAACTAGTGAATGGCTCTTTCTCTAAAGAGTAAATTCACATTTTACCAAGATTAATAGCTATTTCTGTCATTTTAAAAGACCTATCTTCAAACATGCATGTAAGGATCCAGGCCATAGATTTCCTGATAAATGGCAGCATTGCTTCATTGGTAAAATGACCATTTGAGTACAGCCCCAAGCTAATGGGCTAGTGGTTCAATGAATCAACTTGAACGTGGCTGCCGAGTCACTCTCAATAGTAGCATGAAACTACTGCACCTATGACATGGAACTAGGCATCACACACCTTGCATACTAGATCGTGCATACCAGATCGATAATAAGGCTGAATAGTAACTTGACTTTACAACAATTTTAAAGCTTAAATCACCATCTCTCTCAAACTTCATATCCTCGTGCAGCAAACAATCCCCATATCCTGCCTTTGAACATGAAAATGTCAATGCAATGTCATCCTTAGAGCTCAAGTTAGGTTGTTAGCTTGAGCATCTTTCAGAAGGTGAAACTGTGAGGCAACATCAGCAATAAAGATTTAACAAATGAAGGTACCACTAAGCGAAGCATGGCTTGAGGAAGGGTGATTGGTAGCAAACAGAATTGAAGGGCCTAGCAAGAGAAGAAGAGATACATAAAGTCACCTATAATGACTAAAGAATTACCCACCCCTGGAAGCAGCTATTAGGATTATAAAAGCCACCACAGAGCCAATAATGAAAGTCGCTTAAGCCACAAACAATTACAGGCTGGATTCCCTATTATCTCAGGCTCCCCCCACTGAGTGTCTGAAAAGAAAAAGTACGACATCAGTGCTATAATCTTATATGCTTAAACAGCTCTTCTCTAAGGAAAAGGTCAGTGGTCTGGATGCCTACCATAGTTCACTCTGCAACTAACTGTGATCCCAGGCTGTCTCTTTCCTATAAAGAGGGGATTGGGTTACACATCTGTCAAAGGCCCAAGAAGATCTAAGACTTGATCTAAGCATCAACCCTTGAAAAAGCAACATCATTCTTCAGGTCATTAAGGAGTGTTTCTCTGCCTCAGAACTCAGCTCAGATTAAAATATTGAAGAAAAAAAAAAAAAGATGGATACAGACTCACAAAAGCACGCCCTCTACTAAATGCTGCATCTATAAAACACACAGAGACAAAGAGCCAATTCCAGAGGACTTACTATTAGGACAAAACCCCTACATGTCAGCAAAGTATCTGTCTGCTTAAAGGGGAGGAACAGAGATAATTTTTCTGGCCAGAGTGAATATTCACCCTCTCTCCTGGTTCCAGAAACCACATGCATCAAGCTGGAAACAATGGAAGGAAATCATTTCAAGCATCAGTGGGCCAGTTGAGGCTACATTCGGCCAATTGTATCAGTGTGTTTTCTGGATGAGTGCCATAGGAGATGGGTCTTTGCTTGGGCACATTCCCAACTATTTGCTCGTCTTTGACAGGGTCTAAACCATGAGGCTAAGGATGCACCGAGAAGCAAGCCTGACTTTAATAACTAGCCATTCACTTCTGTGCCAATTTGTACACGGGGCAGTAACAAACTCCGGAAGCAGATCCATCCAACTGAGTTGCTATCTAAACCTCATCAAGCTGGGGAAGGGATTTAGTGTTTAACAGAAGAGAAGCCTTCAATGCTGTATTGTTAAAAGAACGGGCCAGAGTAATTTAATGATCATATAACAAACATGCCAAGCAATAAACTGACACATATCAAGAGGATGCCTACTTTAGTACAGGCTTTTTTATTTTCTAAAACTTCCTGACTAAATTAATATTTGAAATTTACAGAAGTTTAACACTTTAATGTCATCTCCAGCAGCAAATACAGTATAGTCCTATAATTCTATTCTTGGATATGCTGATAAATCCACGTGTCCCCCTACACATTTACCGTTCTGTCTGCTGACATTATATAGTGTACCCACCCCACCTCCCACCATCCCCATTCCCAGAGGCCTCTCCTTAGCTCTGTAGCAATAAGAAATGAGTGGAGAGGTGAATCAGGCAGGCCCAGACTGGCTCTAGACCAGAATATGTGCTCTAGACACGTATGCAGCCATGTCCAGACAAGAAATGTATATGTATTCTTGGAATATATACAGATATATAGAACTGTAACAGTCAAAACCCAGTATAAAAATGTGGTCCCCAAATGCCACAGGTGGAAAAGAAAACAGTGGTTCTGGTAAGAGTTACCAGTAAGCTGACTTCATTTAAAAAAACAAAACAAAAAACAAAACAAAACAAAAAAACCACCTATCTCATCAAGTCCAAAGGTAAAGTTGAAAAATAAAAGTCCAGGATTTCCATTCCAATGCCTAAACAGAGTGCTCCTGAATGCCATCAACCGCAGCTTGACCGCAGGTAAAAACCATTTCAAAAGCTCAGCATCAATGACCTCCACCATCCACTCAGCCATGATGATCATTTTTTCAGACCCACAGGTGAGAAGGGGGTACACCCACCCTGCGGTTACACTTACCACTTCTCTACTAACACTTACAACATGTATTTTCATAGAAATGTCTTTTAAATTGCTCCTGATGTGAGACAGATTCGCTAGTATGACTCAGTCTTGAACAAGTTATAATCAAGTGGCATTTTATACAAAATTTAACTCACCAAATTAAAGTATTAATTACATCTCATTTTATTTGCAAAATTTGCAATAAATGAAAATCCATTGTTTAAGATTTGTTGAGAATAGCATGATTTCAAAACTATGTGGTTTAAAAAAAAAAAAACAACTATGTGGTTGAAGGAGCTTTAAACTAGTATTCTGATCTACCGACAAATGCTAGATCCCCTCTAGCTGCTAAGGAGAAATACCAGCCAACCTCTGTAAGGATTCATTTTGAAGTAAGCAGAGTCTCGAGCAAAGCGTACTTTTAAATAAAATGCAACCTAAGGACGGCATAATCTACATTTAACTTATTTACACCTTGGTTTGTTCATCTGTGAAATGGGTTTATGAAGACTCAGGGAGATAATCCACACAAAATGCTTAGTGCATGGCCTGGCACACACTAAGTGCCTAATAAATGTTAGCTATTTTTGAAGATGATGTGTTACGTTTGTCTTCCCCTCAACTGAAGCTGTAGAATGTCTCTTCTTCAGAGATCCAATTCTACTTAAGTGTTTTGTAGTTTTGAATCCAGGACTGGCAAACTAAAATAGCTTTCGATGTTTGCCAGTAACAAATGATTGAAGCCAATCAGGTCTACATGAGTCAGAACTCTGGAGTGTGTGTTATGCCACCTACACTGAGGGGACTTGCTGTTATTTTCAATGAAAGCAAATCTTCCAATTTTATGAGAGTAGCAGGCGATCAGATTTTTATGTAAACTCTCCTAAATATTGTTGATCCCAACTTTTTAATCAGGGCTATAAATACATATATATATATAATATATACACATATATAAATACATATACATATACATATACATATACATACACATATATCAGGCTATATTTTGAGATCACTGTGTGAGGCCTTCCAAGAAGTGAAGCTACTTTGAGACAGCTGCTGAGTGGGCACCTTCCCCATCTGTCTCCACCAGACTCAAACACATCCTGTCCCAAGACAATGCCTCATCCTTAATGCCATCCACATTCCAATTGCATCCTCATACCTCGCTCCATCAAGTCCTTCCCCCATGTCCACCCAGTACAGAGCAACAGAGACCCAGGATCCTTCCCTTCTTCACCATAAGGTACGACGCCACAGACAACTAGATGTGTAAAGAGTTGGGGGCTGGGTGCAGTAATCCCTGCACTTTGGGAGGCCAAGGTGTGTGGATCACAATGTCAGGAGTTCAAGACCAGCCTGACCAACATGGTGAAACCCTGTATCTACTAAAAATACAAAAATTAGCCGGGCATGGTGGCACGCACCTGTAATCCCAGCTACTCAGGAGGCTGAGGCAGAAGAATCACTTGAACCTGGGAGGCGGAGGTTGCAGTGAGCCGAGATTGCACCACTGCACTCCTGCCTGGGTGACAGAGCGAGACTCTGTCTCAAAAAATATAAATAAGTAAATAAATAAATAAGAGTTGGGAAGAAATACATGAGACCATGCACCTTCTTTTGCTTGGTAAAACAGCCAAGCAACTCATCACAATGTAGAATGCGATAGCTGAGGTTTCTGGCCAGAAATGGGTCTCATTTATATTCGGGTGACAACAGTCTAGGTGACAAACTTGCCAATGTTTTTAGTCAGCTGTGGGTAGAGGAGCTAAAGGCTACACTTCCAGGGCTATTTTTCTGGGTAGTTTATGTTCAGCACATATTTTAACACACACCTTGACTGCAGCCAGTGAGCAGGGCATCCCCATGATCACATACTTTAGTACTTTAGGTCCTGCCTTCATCAAGGCACCCTGCTGAAGTAGGGGCCCCATTTGGTAATTCATCTGAGGGAGAAGAAAGGGGATTAGTAACTGGAACAAAGGCACTATATGTGCTAGTGGCAGCTCTAAAACTGAAATTCTCCTATTTAAAAAGAAAGTAAAACTGAAAAACCCTTTAGGTATTCAAACTGCTATATGCAGGCATTCTGGAGGAAAGGCTGGAGTGAGAAAAAAAAAAAAAAAACCTGAAAGAGACATGCTTTTTACAAGTTTTATTAAAAAAAAAAAAATCTAAAGACAAATTAAGCCAAAATGTCCAATTCCATTATTTTCCACTTGGCTCTGACAAGCAGTAAGAGAAAAGAACTCAAAAAATCATTTGCCACTTAAATCTGGAGGACATGAAGAGCAAACTGGAATTACTACTTTAGCCTTCTATCATCTCCCTTGTCCAGGGATATGTGATCTTCAAGGACATTTTGTGGGATCTACTCTTGTCAAGTAAATTAAATTCCTACAGAACAATGTTTGCAGGGCCTCTTTACAAGACGATGGCAACTATGCAAAGCTTTCTCCAAGTTTTAAGAAAATGTCACTGACACAAAGTTCACATTTGCTGCCAGCTGGATGTATCCTTTATACAGAATTGCACAAAAAAGATCTCAATGTGATGATGAAGCAGTGCTAACTAGTAAGTATTAAAAGTGCTTTAGAATTTTTATGCATTCAAACTTCACCTAGACAGGCATGAAGAAAATAGTTGTGGCTAACGTGAGCTCTTAGAAAGGTAGGAAATTTTGTGTCAACTGTCATCAGTTATCTTGGCATCTTGCTGGTTATCTTTGTTGTTGGTTAAGAGCAAGCCTAGCTAATCTATTTCCTGACTTCTAGTGCCTCTAGTTACAGACTGATTTAACGAAATGAGGGGGAAAGAGAAAATACACTTTTGGTGGGCCATAACACAAGCCATGTCCAGCCACCATGTTCACCTTCCCAAAGCTTCACCATCTCACCAGACCATTTGGAAGATTCAGAATACCAGACAAATCCCTGTCAGGTAGGTAATCCTTTCAATACACCCCAACTTATTCATGAAAATATTTTTTACTACTCTGTTTCCATAATGCAGACTACTTCTGCCTTCCTCATTTGTCCTAAATCCACACTAAAAATAATTCCTCTCACAGAACCTGCTTACCCAGAACACTACACATGACCTCCCTCCCAAGGTAGAACAACGGTCATCATACACCTACATCTGAATTTTCTAATACTGTGGAAACTTCAGAACCTCTTTTTTTTTTTTTTTTTTTTTGAGACGGAGTCTTGCTCTGCCGCCCAGGCTGGAGCCGGCTCTCAGCTCACTGCAAGCTCCGCCTCCCGGGTTCATGCCATTCTCCTGTCTCAGCCTCCCGAGTAGCTGGGACTACAGGCGCCCGCCTCGTCGCCCGGCTAGTTTTTTGTATTTTTTAGTAGAGACGGGGTTTCACCGTATTAGCCAGGATGGTCTCGATCTCCTGACCTCATGATCCGCCCGTCTCGGCCTCCCAAAGTGCTGGGATTACAGGCTTGAGCCACCGCGCCCGGCCCAGAACTTCTGAAAATAAAAAATAAGAAGTAATAACCGACTCTTGGTTGCTTTAGTGAAGTGGGTCTGCCCACACCCTCCTGGTCAGGCGAGAGCACCATGCCTGAATAGCAGACAATTTACCATCTTCACTTTAAAACCTGTCCTCAGATGAACTTGGTCCTAGCTTCAGGATCATTAACTACCCAGAGCCTGGAAGCATCCATCTAGTTCTCCTGGGTCAGTGATGATCGTTCTACCAGGCACAATAGCCCTTTGAGATTCTTACACTAAAAGGATGTAAGAAATATGCATGCACACATAGAAGTCTGCACAAAAGTCCAGGGGGTTCAAAGGCCTCTAAAGTTGAACTGTGCTGCATCAAGATTCTATTCCAGGAGATCCCGCACTTCATGCACGACCTTCTGAGTGAATCACCCTCCCCCAAGAAGCCACTGAAAGGCTCAGAGGCCAGGAATTTAAGAGACTATTGTCATTCCTTTCTGCATTGTGGTTAATTCTTCTCCTTGGAGGGGATTCAGCCAGAGCCCATGCAATTAGGCACAGTAAACAGGCCCGGCGACATCGCCATATTAATACAGGGTGTTTGGGTTTGGGCAGGCCGCCCTTCCCGTGGAGGACTGGCTCTAAGCCAGCAGGGTGATGGCTGAGTGACAGGGCTACGTGCGCTGCGTGAGGGTGGCAGCAAGCCCACACCCGAGCACACCGCCAGGCAGCCTAAGCTGGGAACGGACATTGGGAATCATCCCCCTCCCCCATCGCTACCCCAGTCACCAGAGAAATGTTTTCAACCAGGCTTCCTCACAATTATAAAATCAGCAAAGGTCAGTCCAGCCCAGGGATAAGGACATCGAGACGCATTTAACCATTTCCTTTCTGATGCCTTTCCCCAAATATTAACAGCTGCTGTTTCCTGAGAATTCATGTAGCCGGGTGGCATTTTGCACATACCTTGTTTAATTTCCTGGTTACTGGGAAGGTGAGCAGCAGTGTGTGCCCTGAGTCACACTGCTCACAAGTCCTTGGTAGAAGTCATTAACCCTAGAACTTACCCTATGGACCTAGAAGTTATCACAGGTATTTCTTTAGAGAAACACAATATTCAACTTCCTTTGATATGAGAAAACAGCCTTATCAGAACAATAAAACATCACCTATGGCTCTCTAAAGGCTTTGAGCATAACAGAGACAAGGAATACTTGTGACTGCAGGCCCATCAGAGAATGGAGTATTTGAAATTTTCATCTGAACTTAATCCTAAAATACTTAAAGAAGCCATAACTCAAAATAATTGGTAAGACAAGACTTTATTAATGGATAATGTACCAAAAAATGAAGTTACCAATCAAAACATCATGAAAAATGCCTTGAAACAATCATCTTAAAACAAGAGAAACCTACATATGCATTTCAGCACTTGGAAAAACAGATCTGCTGAATGAAAGAAATGACACACAGCAAGTCAGCGTAGATTAGAACTCATGAAATTCAGTGGCTATATTTATTTACTAAACAAACATTTGTATAGAGTTTACTATGTGCCCGACACTGTTCTGTGTGCTTCACAAATCGGACCCTCCTTCACACTTCCTAACAACCGCATGAGGTAGGAACATTATCTCCATTTTACAGATGAGGAAATGGAGGCACAGAGAGCTTGGGTAAGTTGCCTTTTTGAACCCAGTCGGTCTGGCTGAAGAGTGTGAGGTCTTAAGAAATGCTTTACCAACTCAGTTTATCTAATGTCTAACATTAGCAAATTCACCCCCACCTCATTTTTGAGGGAACTAAGATCTTTGGTTCTACTTGAAATATTTGACTCCATCTACCTCATCCTTGCCTATCACCCTTCCAGAGTGATAGAAAAATCACAAAATACAAAAAATTGCAAGAATATTTTTTAAAAGAGTATCCTTGGTATTCAGTCTGTAAACTCAAAGGTCCAAAAGGGGGAATTTTAACAAAGTCAAGAGGCCAAGAAAATTGACCCTACTTGTACAAGTTGTCTTGTCTTTGCTTTGGTTACTCCCAGTGCAGATCAACCTCAAGCCCACCAAAAACTCTCTGTAGCCCCTGCAGGGCCCACATGGGCCTCAAATGCAGTTGTCTTGCCAAAGGCCAGACATTCACCTCCATTCACCATAACAGGAGGGAATTGGTTCCAAAATTTGCTTCAATTCTAGTTCTGGAAAATTAAATATATTGGTACAAATAATAGGCTATAAATGTGTGTGTTTCAACATGTAGATTTTTCTCAAAGATTTCCCAAGTGAACTAAAAATCTGTTTTTTGTTTTTTTGGTTTTAGCAATAAATAATCTAAAGTCTGATCAACTGACGTCTGACTTTCTTGTTAACAAGGAAACTGTAGGAAGATACATCACCATCCCTATCTAATCTCTTCTTAACGCATTAACTTTACTCAATGGTTCTCAAACTTTAGCATGTATGAGATCAGCTGGAGAACGTGTGAATTTCTAACTCAGGAGGTTTGGGGAGAAGCTGAAGAATTTGATTTTGCTGCATGTTTCCAGATAATGGTGATGCTTCTTATCCAGGGACCACAGAGAACAACGACCCTATATGGCAAAGTCAAGAGTTTTTGTGCAGTGCCTCACCCTAAATGATAAAGGTAAAGAGGAATTAGTCAACTGCACTAATTAATTTGGGGAGCTGAAAGTGGGTGGGTAGAGCAGTAATGAGGAGAATTACTCTGGCAGTTTCTGGCACCAGCTTTGCAGTGTCATTCCTGAAGCTGGCAGGAAACTTTCCAATTGTAACTTTCTAGCATTGCTGTTTTGTGTGGGCCTCTGCCTCTGAGGATTACTGTCATATCAGCGCTGGGGTTGAATGTTGGTGCGAGTCTGCTCTCTCCAGGAATCAAATAAGAGGCACTGAAAGCAACTATTTTCCTTCTCAAATGGAAATGTCATCTCAATTTTAATGCCTTATAATCCTAGAGGTAGACATACAGTATTATTGTGCCTATGTCTAGATGATGAAAGTGGGCTCAGAGAACTGACTTGCCCAAGATCATAGGAAGATGAAATAAAATCTGAAGTGTCCATCCTAGTGTCAAGTGGTAGGTGCTGACCAAATTTAAGTTCAAAAATGAAAACAAGCATCTAACTCATCCATAAAGAAGTAGAAATGGAAGACCATGAAACTTGCCAGGGGCTGAGCTAGGACCAGAATCTGGGGCCCTGAGCCTCATGGCCCTGGCATCTCTGAGCCAGACCTGTAGGTATGAGCTGCCAGGATCCAGGTGTGACTCAGGTATTTCTAGGATGAAGCCTAGGATTTTGAAACTGAGGGAAAAAAACTTAACAAAGGTAAGGTCCTCCTTTGAGATGGTCTCATATAACATGTCACTCTAATAAAATATTTAAATACTTAGGCATCAAATTAGAGACCGAGCTGCAGCCACCCATCTTCCACCGTCATTCCCCCCACCACCCCCCCAAAAAAATTCTAGCTTTTTTTTTAACACTCAAATATCCATCAAAATCAAAGTTCCTTTTGAAGATGAAATTAAGCCAACAAGCACTTATGAAGTATAAGGGACTGTTCTAGGCACTAAAAGTATATACAAAGCTTAACAGTCTCTGCATTCAAGGAATTTCTGAGCACACGGTGGGCAGCATAAACAGCTCAACAAACCCAGGAACTGGGCAGCCTGGATTGAGCCACCAGAGTTCTGGGGAGCAGAAGGGAAGACTTCAGGGAACAGGTACTAGAAGGCAGTAGAGATGGATTTTTGATGAGTGGGTGACAATGGGGAAGCTCATTATGCCTGGCAAGTTAGTTTCTGGCATTTCAGGGACTGGGAGGAAAGGAAGGCAGTGGTAGGAAAGTAAGTGTAGAAAGGTCAGATGTGGTCAGATATAGAGGGCTGTCAATGCTGGCTAAGTTTACAGTCTTTACAGTGTTGTACAGTAGATAATGAAGAAAGAACATGATTGGATTTTTGGATTATTTTGTTTTAAGCACGGAGACTGCATGCTTAGAATTGGGTTTGGGACTACTACACTCTAGCGAAAGTACATAAAATGGATTCCAGGGAGAACAAGAACCAACGGCAAGTGATTTATGGTTACAGTAAGTTACTTAAAAAAACTTCCCCCCTCAAGGATTTTTCTACTAAGAAAGGGAAGAAAATTTAGCTTAAAAAAAAAAAAAAAGACAACTTGAGGTTCTGTGGTGAACCTAAAAAGCAAAACTAAACAAAAAAAGCACAATAGGCCCTTCACTAGCAATACTGCATGTTCTTGCCTGAGTCTTCAATATTTTGTGTTTAAAAGGGGTTTTGTTGGCCTGGCCTGGTGGCTCACACCTGTAGTTTCAGCACTTTAGGAGGCCTGGGCAACATGGCAAAACCCCATCTCTATAAAAATAAATAAAAGGGGTTTTATTTATTCCACTCCAGTCATTCAATTTAACCTGCAAAACAATATGAACATTAAAGAAGTCATTTCCCTTCCCCAAAAAAGGACTCATCAGTCATGTGGGTGGCATTGAGATTTCTGAATGATGGTCCCTCAGGTATGACCAGATAGACGAGTAGAAATGAGAAGGAAACTGGAGGGAGGGCATGGGCTGAATCTTTGTTCTCAGTGTCCGGAGAACACAGAGCAAGCTCTTTAAGATGTACAAACTGTCCCAAACAGTATATCCTTACAGCTTCCAAGCAATGCTCAAATGCAATTATCCTGACAACTCAAAAACAACTTCAGGTTCTCATATTAGAATAAAAAAGAGATGTTACTGACACCTGGAATTGAGTTTTTCATTTTGTCTTCTTCCCACTGACAAAGAATTGAGGTTACTATCATATTATTTGATTCTTTGTATTCTGGAATTATTTTTGTATGGCAACAGTAAGTATTTTGGCCTCATTTTGGAAAGAAAAAATAATGTTTAATATGAGATAGGCACATGTACTCCAGAACTTGAGAATCATTGTACCTTCTAAAGAATCAAAAATTAGCTTGATCTGATAAGGCGGTATTGACACTGTACTGAACACGGAGAACACTAAGTAACAAGGTACCAAATGAATCCAATACAAGATCTGAAAGCCTGCATTATACACCAGCAAACCCAGGGTCTGTAAGGCTGGGATTGTGTTGGGACCAGGGCAGGAAAACATGTAGTCACTACAGACTCACCAAAAACAGGGACAGAAACTCACTCACAAATCAGTATCGAAACAAGATGCAAAATTAAAGTAAGTGTCATACTGGTTTAAGATGGAAATAATCGAGAGAAAGGGGGTACAAATTCTATGTATAATTAACCAAGACAACGAATCTTGCTTGGCAAACAGACACATAGCACTGAATCTGAGCCAAATCAACGGCTCCTGGCAATCTGCCAAAGCTGAACTCCTTAGTCTGGCATCATAAAATGTCTGTTGTATTTACAATTCCAGTGCCTCTGGATTCAGCTACCCGCTGGGCACCCCTGGCAGATGCCCAGCAAAATACATCTGAACTATCATTACTGTCAGAACATGTGCATTTGACAAACACTAGAGAAAAGCGACATCCGTTTCTTAGAGCAATATTAGTTAACAGCTACAAAGTGCTGCTACCAAGGAATTGTCGAGTCTGTTGCCATAATAATTAACAAAAAATTAATAACCTTCTCCATAATGTTAACCTGCAAGCTACTCCTTGGTCTTCAGTGGGCACAGATCAAAATGTAATTTAATTTACCTATGGCTGCAAAGTTGGGTCAAAAGCAGAGGCCTTGCCAAACCAAACATGGCCCACAGGTGAGCAACCTTCCAAGCTTTATCCTGAAATGCACAAGATGCTGAGGGTGCTTAAACTCTGCTCATTAGAGGTTGGGTAGAACTGCACCCTGACCTTTAAGCTTCCTCAGAGAAGTCTTTCACACATGGTGTGTTCTTGGGATAGGGTCATAAAATGGAGGGCTATTGTTACTTATGAAGTTACAAGTTTTTCCAGCCAGATTCAGGAATCAGGAAATATTTTACCACTTTTGCTTGAGCTGAAGCAGAAAGGTTAGAAAGGGAAATAATTCATGATACTCCAAAGCCTAATGCAGAGACAGGCTTGCATAAACTCCACCTAAGGGTGTTTATCGATTTGCAGTCAGAATTATATTTAAAATTCCCAAATAAAATGGTGATGCCACTGAATTAACCTACTGACCCTGGGCCCAGTCTATGTGATTCATGGACCAACCCCAGCCAGTGTAGCCCCTTCTCTATTTTTTTTAATTATTATTATTATTATTATTATTATTATTTTTTTTTTTTTTTTTTGAGACAGAGTCTTGCTCTGTCACAGAGGCTGGAGTGCAATCTCGTCTCACAACAAGCTCCACCTCCTGGGTTCAAGCACTTCTCCTGCCTCAGTCTCCTGAGTAGCTGAGATTACAGGCACAAACCACCATGCCTGGCTAGTTTTTGTATTTTTAGTAGAAATGGGGTTTCACCACGTTGGTCAGGCTGGTCTGGAACTCCTGACCTTGTGATCTGCCCGCCTTGACCTCCCAAAGTGCTGGGATTACAGGCATGAGCCACCACACCGGGCCACCCCTTCTCTATTAAAGTACATTTTACCCATCCCTTCCCAAGGACCTGCTCAAGATATCATCTCTCCAAATATGAAAAGAACTGCTGAATGACTGAGACATTGGATAGATGTGATTTCTAATATCTCTCTAGCCCTAAAATCCCATATTATTAACGTCCTGTATAGTTTTGATCACTTGTTCTGGTTGCTTCAATTTAAGTTAACAGAGAAATTGGAGAAAACCCAAAGAAAAACAATGACTAATGAGTGTAAACGTGCACTTTCTAACCAGAAAAAGAGAAAGAGTTGGTGACAACCACTGCACCCTACACTCAACTCTCAGCTTAGTTCTTCAGGTGGTTTTATAATCATTTGGCACCTCCCTTCCCCCATCCACGGACAGGTCTCCCGCAGTGCACAGCACTGAGCCATCTGGGAATGAATTAAATCGATATCCCTGATTATCCACTTCACTGAAGCAGATAAGGTTATAGTGAAGTGGCCAGTGGCCCAAAATTGAGCAAAAGAAATTACAAATTAAACACACACACCCTCCTGCCTTCTTTGTTTCCAATTGTCATTCACAAAGTAGACAAAAAACCCCATGAAAACTTGCCCATTGGAGAGACTTGTTTCACTGTCACTGGGGCTGTATTCTGTAAATTACTGTGGAGTAATTTCCTTCCTCCAGGAGCTAAGTTATTTTTAATACAAAAGCTTTTATAGGAATCCCTTACATCCTTACAGAAAGATGATCCAGAGCTTCAAACTCAGCACTCCTTCTCCCCAAAACACCTTATTCACAGATAGATTTTTAAGATTCTAATGGCAGAGATACCATTTATGGTATCCAGCTCTCAAACTCTGTGCTCTAAAAACTATAACTCTCATTGGCCCTGGCAACCATCTTTGTGACACATGGTTTCCACATGCCTCCCACCGTGCCTGACTACGGCTGATAGGTCCCTTGAGCCAAGGTGAGACAATCCGACTTTCTTCCAGGCAATGAAAATAGGGATTCGGGAATGTTACTCAAGTCTCTGCTCATCTGGAACTAAAGGCTGAGGTGGCCATTGTGTGGCAGCCATCTTGAGCCCATATGCATGGGAGGGCAGCAAAAGCTGGATTGAAAAGAGGGGAAGAAATGAAGAACAAAAGCAGGGAAGCAAAGATGGAGGTCATGAGGCTCCTGAGAAAAGAACACACCAGCTGTCCTGGATGTTAAGGGCTTTTTGGTTCCTAGTTCATACCTCTAAGCTTGTGAGAACCCTGGCTGCATTTCTTGCACTTGGGTCCTGAGAGATCATTTCATAGTACATTATCTCATTTTTCCCTTAAAGTAGCTTGCAACCATGATAAGCTCCATTAAATAATGTATATTCCTGACCTCACATGAGAAGGGTGGGCCAAAACTGTTATTGCTCAACAGCAAGGAATAAACATACCACCTTGCAACACATCTTCTTTTATTCATAAATGTTTTGCTGTTTCATCATTCCTCTTTATTGTTTCCAGGGGAGGACCAATCTGTCTGTTCACAATGCAGTCCTTACAA
Source organism: Rhinopithecus roxellana (assembly GCF_007565055.1). Classification (NCBI taxonomy): domain Eukaryota; kingdom Metazoa; phylum Chordata; class Mammalia; order Primates; family Cercopithecidae; genus Rhinopithecus; species Rhinopithecus roxellana. The sequence goes on along the minus strand of NC_044553.1, from coordinate 49,762,314 downwards.
TGCCATCTTCCAGAGCTAGTCTGGTCAGGAATCCTACAAACAAACCCTATCAATAAATGTTTTTCTAAAAATAACAGTAGGGGCCGGGCACGGTGGCTCACACCTGTAATCCCAGCATGTTGGGAGGCACCAAGGCGGGCGCATCACCTGAGGTCGGGAGTTAGAGAACAGCCTGATCAACATGGTGAAACCCCATCTCTACTAAAAATACAAAATTAGCCAGGCATGGTGGTACACGCCTGTAATCCCAGCTACTCAGGAGGCTGAGGCAGGAGAATCGCTTGAACCTGGGAGGCGGAGGTTACGGTGGGCCAAGATTGCACCATTGGACTCCAGCATGTGCAACAGGAGCAAAACTCTGTCTCAAAAAATAAATAAAAATAACAGTAGGAAAACATCAGCACAGTACTCCATTTTCTCTTCAGATGTACTCAACTGACCCACTTCAATGTTTGAGGGTTTTCTTAAGCCTGAGAATTAGTCAAGTGTGAATGAGACGATCCTACAATTCGAAGTATACAAAAGTATAAATTCGTTCATCATTGCACCACCACCCTGCACAGTACCCCACACAGGGTGAACACTCCATAAACATTTGCTGAATAAATGAAAAGTCAGAAGTAGGAGAGAATAAAAGGAAAGAACACAGTCTCTGGAGTTAGACAAATCTAGGTTAGGATCCCAAATTTCCCCTCTGGAGACTTAAAACACTGATGAAGGCTCAGAATGCTGCTAAAAATTTCATATACATCATCTTATTTAATGCTTCTTCCCCCAACAGCTTTAAGGCATTATTTCCCCTCCTTTTACACCTGGTGTAAACCAAGCAACTTGCCTAAAGCCACAAGGTTAGTAACACTGAGCCTAAGCTGGTAGCCCCCACTTAAACTGTTTCTTACCACTGACTTTGAAACTTTGGGCAAAGTATTTAATCACTCAATGTGCTTAAGACTGTGTTTCTGAAGATTAAGCAAGATAACATCTGTAAAGTGCTTAGCACAGTGCCAGACAATACAAACTGCTCAATAAAAGTTAGTTCTTATTATTAGCGTTACTAACTAGTGAGTCTACAGTGAACTGTTTGAAGCAGAGGGACTTTTGGTTCTAAAAATTATACATTCTCCGGAAAACAGCCATTTTTCAAGATCTAGGTAGCCAAAGAAAAAGGAGCAAAATATGACCAATATTTATCTTGGACATGGTCTAAAATCTCCAAAAGGGAGTAGCAGATAAATCCATTGCTAGCCTGAAAGCAATGATCATGCGTGAAGTTAGGGGGCGCCATACTGCTGTACATTACAGCAACCACTTCCCAAAGGGGTCTTCAACACCCTTGGAATTTTCTCCAGCAAAGACGAGGTACATAAATTCTGACCATTAACCACTTTCTTGGCAGGAAGCGGAACCATCTAATATTTCTTTCTATATTCTTCCACAATTTCAATTTTAGGTCCAGTGTGTCTTTCTGTTTTACTCCCAATGCCTTTGCTATTGCTTCATTGAGATAAAGGACAATATTACATTATTCAATGACCTTTCGAAATCCAGCAAAGAACCAAAAAAATAAACCAAATGTGGGTAAGTGCATGAATAAGCAAAAACCTCAAGAAATTTAAAGTAGCTAAAAAACAATTGGTCTAAAATAAATGTACATATTGGCAATTGTTGAAATTGGATGATGGGAGCTTATTAGCCTCTTATATTTATGTGTGTTTGAAAATATCCTTAATTAAAACTTAAAAATAAAGTTAAGGACCAGGCACAGTGGCTCACACCTGTAATCCCAGAACTTTGGGAGGCCGAGGTGGGCAGACCATGAGGTCAAGAGATGGAGACCAGCCTGGCCAACATGGTGAAACCCCATCTCTACTGAAAATACAAAAACTAGCTGGGTGTGGTGGCGTTCCTGTAGTCGCAGCTATGCGGGAGGCTGAGGCAGGAGAATCGCTTGAACCCGGGAGACGGAGGTTGCGGTGAGCCGAGATCACGCCACTGCACAACATCCTTGGGACAGAGCAAGACTCTGTCTCAAAAAAATAATAATAACAAATAAATTTAAAACTTTAGTTTTTCTTGAAAACATGTGTGAAGGATGCACCAGTAAACTGGATCTCTGTCACTGCTCTGGAAAGCAGCACAAAATAAGGAGCTCAGTTGAGGGATAAAAAGTGAGTGAAGAAAAAGAAGGAATAAATTAAGGTGAAACCAATACAAATCATGTAGAAACGGAAAGTGTTTCTATGATGACTTTAATAATGAACTTCAAACAAGAAACCCAAGACCACAAGACATCACTAAGGAGACTTCCGTATATAAGCAAAGCACACTTAAAAAACATTTAGCTACACTAATTGTTTGCTCAAGCCTGGTTTGCATTTGGTTCTAATTGGCCAGGGAATATTCCAATCGAAAGGTGATTTATCTAAAGGGCAGGGAGCTTTGTGACAAACCAGCCAAACTAAACCTGGAAATCTGGAGGTGGGACAGGATAAATTTTCTTTTCAACTCATGATCACCTTCTGACAGGGTCACCTGAAAAATTTTTCATTCCACCCAAAAGATAACCTAAAATTGATGAATCATACCTACAAGATCTTTCTTTCCCTTACCCTTACACAGTGTTTTTCATTCCACTTGAGTTAAATTCTAGTCTGAAATCCTATCCCTATCCATTAAGTCAAAGCTAAATAAAAATATTTAACTTTCAATGTCAGTGGCCTCTTTCTATACCAATTAATTCTGATGTCCCTCAGAGCAAATTTGGCTCCTAGAATAATGAAGAAAAATTCCTAACACCTGAGTTTACAAGAGATATTCAAAAACCCGGTAAGTCGTCTGCTCCTCAGGTAAAACTACCAGCCCCTCAGCAACACTGAGGCTGACCCTTCCCCTCCCCCACCCAGCCCCACCACAGAAGACAGCAAGGTCATTTAATGCAAAAACCAAACTAGTCAAAGACACATGACTAGTCCACCACCAACACAACGGAAGAAGAGTGAAGAAACACTTTAACTAATCAATCTTCTACAGAGTTCAGCTAACACGTAATTTTTTTCCCCAAAGTAAAATTTAGAAAGCAGTATCTTCTAAGATGTACTTTAGTTGGGTGCATTAATAACGATGCTTTCAGATATTCTATTCATGGACTCTTGGCTTGGAAGTTGTACAACAAACTATGACTCCCCACTGCACTCATCCATCTCCACCCCTTCATTCCCACACGTTTCCAATTCTCACCACTTAGCTTTTATTCAGAGTGTTCCTCTCCGTGTATTAGAGAAAGGAGAGAACAATGGTCTGTTTTGAGACAGGATCAGTCTTGAGACTGATTTGAGAAATACTATATTTATTGTCAAAGAGTGGCACATAGGTGTCAGAGAGTGGTACCTCTCATGCCATGGTATACTCTGCTTCGCTGTTTCAGTAAAAGTTTTCCATAGTTCTGAATGTCCCTTGACCACACCATAAGACAAGCGCAAGTCACTCAAAATTGCCACTGGAAAACTGGCTCAACTATCCTTTGAGGAAAGACTGAGAAAGCCTATCCCAAAGTAATGTACATGCACCAACATCGCGGTACCTACATGTTCCCGTTTTTCTGCCAATCTACCTGTGTTCCAAGATAAATTACCACCCAGGGAGTCACTTCCTGCTATGTGAACAAAAACACTGTTTCTTTCCGGAGGTGCTTGACTACTCTCTCGTGAGCACTTAACTGGTTGTTTTGAGTGGACTTTGCCGTCAATTGATAGTTAGGAAAAGGAAGGTGGTGGTGTAGGGCTCAGCAGCAGGAGAGAATTTTCAGTCAAGAAGATGGTCTAACAATGTGCTGGGTCCCAGAGGGCAGAAGCAGCATTCAGAAGTAGAGTTTTACCCTTTCACACCTGCCCAACTCCACAAACCAACTGCCACATGGCAAAATCACAACTGCCTCCAGAATTCTGAGTGCTTTTGTAGAAATCTCTTCTGACCACAATGAAGGGCAGTATTAGGTGGCCTTAAAGTACGTATTTAAGATCATAAGGACTCTCAGATGATCCACAGTGTTTCTAATACCCTTTCCCTCCTTTGGATCTTTGAGAACCTCTTGTCTTAAAAGCGGACCAAAGCCACAGCTTGTCTGGCTTTTGTCACCCACAAGAGCCAATATTTCAAAGTCAACAGAAGGTCATCATCATGATTCACCTGAGCCCCTTAACGTGGACTTTCGCTCAGAGGAGCTGGGGCGAGGGGTGGGGGGAAGCAGCAAGTAGAGACAAACCAGGCTGACTTCTTGGTTAAAAAACAAAGTTCGCTTGCAGCCCTGGGAAGGCGACACACAACGGACTCCGAGTGCCTCCCGTCCCCGCGGGGGCAGCTGCGGCAGGGCGCCGAGCGCGTCCTACCTTAGACCTCTCCTTGACGTAGTAGTTGCCCAGCCGGCTCCCGCAGTAGAGGACCAGCCTGTCGATGAGGGACAAGAGGAAGCTGATGGCCTCACAGCCCTCCTCGTTGCCCCCGATCCACGTGATCTGGTCGCCCCGCAGGTGTCGCTTGGAGACGCCGGCGCGCGGCCCCGCCAGCTGGCCGTCCCGCAGGGCCCCGGTGCAGTGCAGCTGCTTGACGCGCTCCAGGACGCAGTCGCCCACCACCTCGCCCAGGAAGTTGTCCAGGTAGCAGAAGCCCACCTCGTGCAGACAGGGCACGATGTACTCCAGGGCAATTTTCTCCAGGTCCAGCCTCATGATGTGTCCCAGGGGCATCTCGCCCGCAGAATCGAGGTCCGGGATCCCCAGCGTGCAACCAGACAGGGAACGATCTACACAAGCGCGAAGCCGAGGCACGGGGAGAGTGGCCCGGGGTTCAGAAATCTGCGGCTGCCACGGTCCCCGAGCCGCTGCAGGGCCAGGGACAAGGGAAAGTTGCTCGCAACTCTCAGAAGAAGCGATCCGCGTTCGGGAACCAGCGGGAGTGGTGCGGGGCTCCACGACCTGTTTCTGGACTGGCCCGGCGAGCAGCGCGGCACGAGGAGTCGGAGGGCGCCTTTTGAAGATGGGAAGCCACCACTGCCGCGACTGCGGCCAGACTCCGGGAGACGCTGAGGTCCGGCCCTTAAGCCGACCGAGTCAGCGCGTCACGGGCCCCGCCCCGGGACCGCCTCCCAGACCGCCCTTTCCCCCGCCCCCCGGCCCGTCACCCCGCCTGCTCTGCCCCTCCGCGAAGGATCCCAAAGAGACCGGCGCCAACCTTAGTTGTTTGTGACCAGGGGAGCGGCTGGAGAACAGTCTGAATTTTTAGAATGCGCTGGATTTGCATGTTGTTTTGCATAAAATCACATAACAAACTTGAAAACCTGGATCCCACACTGAAAATGTAAATGGAATTAACTGCCACATTCTGGGCTAGTCATCTCATAGACTTTTGAGCAAAATAATAACCCCAAAAACAAATATATTTATTAAGCAGTGGTCTTGTTCTACCTTTACCTGGTGTCTTTCCTTTTTTACCCCATTCCTCTGCTGTTTGACCCAGTTCAAGCCACTGAGAGATTAGGAGGTATCTACTTTTAACTAAAATTAATGCATTAACAAATATTTCCCTCAGTCCCTACTGTGTGCAAGGCACTATGTGCTTGAGGAGCTGGGGATGAGCACAATGAAGAAATGCTGAGTCATATCTGATTGAACTCTGCAAATGGTGTATTTTGCTTTGCTTGATGTTTTCCTCTACTTATCTTTCAAGCTTCCTATTAAAATATGATGTTCTGAAATTCTACCTTCAAAATTAATCACATGCTTCTGTAACAGAGGTATGTCCCCAAAAAGGTACACTGTATTCTAGGTGTCTTACTTTTCCCACAAGCAGCTGTACTTTCACAAGAGGGACAGACACCACTGAAAAGACTTTGGTTATCTACAGATAAGTCAATTTGCTTTATGGAGTTTTGATTTCCTTTCCTACTGAACACCAGCGATCAGAATCAGGAAAAAAAAAGAAAAGAAAAATTCATAAATTGCATGCAAAGCTATTTGCACCTTAAAAAAAAAAAAAAAAAAGGACCTTTAATTTATTTATTTATTTATTCTGAGACAGAGTTTTGCTCTTGTTGCCCAGGCTGGAGTGCAGTTGTGTGATCTCTGCTCACCGCAACCTCCGCCTCCCATGTTCAAGCGATTCTCCTGCCTCAGCCTCCCAAGTAGCTGGCATTACAGGCATGCGCCACCATGCCCGGCTAATTTTGTATTTTTAGTAGAGATGAGGTTTCTCCATATTGGTCAGGCTGGTCTTGAACTCCTGACTTCAGGTGATCCGCCCACTTAGCCTCCCCAAGTGCTGGGATTATAGGCGTGAGCCACTGTGCCCGGCCTATTTGCACCTTTTTTACTTCATATTAGTATACACTCGGGTTCTTCATTTAAGTTGAAGAAAAGGATGTACAGGTTTTTCGGGTATTTTTTATTGTGGACACAAATTTCCACAGCTTTTTCACTTTTCTTCTTCCTCCAGCAGCCCTCTCCTCTCTGCCTCTGAGGGGAGAAAGGGAATGATACCCAGGACAAGATCAAAGAGTAGAAGAGGAAAGGTACTGCTACAAGTTGGAAAGGAGACAGAGGCACATGGTTGAGTAAGAACCTGGGGGATGTTGAGGGGGAGCAGTCAATGGTGGAGTGCTTGAGAAACTTTGATGAAACATCTAGTTATATTGAGAGAGGTTTTCTGCCAAGTCAGTGATTAGTTGGCACCTTTGGTATTACCTTTGAGCAGGAGGTACCCCTCCTTGGGGTAAAGGCTTGAATAGGCCATCACTGCTCAAAGAGCTCTTGTCTAAATTCCCAAGGCAGCTCCATGATGAGAGGAGACCATCATCCTTGGAACCCCAGTGTTTAGCACATAGTGGATGGCTAATAAATAGTTACTGGGAACTCAATGTCTGACCCTGAGCCATAGCAGCCTCCACTTGGGATTCAGTATGTCTGGGCTTATCTGGAAGGATCTATTTGCAAAAGGGGCTGGGAGCCTCCCCAAAGAGAAGTCACTGGAAAAGAGTCAGGCAAATTAGCCTGGCCCAGCACAAAACAAAGGCTAGTGGAGGGAGCAGTTAGGAGTTCTACAGGGCATTTGTCTCTCGGCTTTGTCTGTCTGAGCGGTGGACATTTGAGTGGTGGGAGCCAGAGACGTAAAGTGAAAGCTGGAGGACTGTTAAATTGCAGCAAGAGGCCAGGCACAGTGGCTCACGCCTGTAATCCCAGCACTTTGGGAGGCCGAGGCGGGCAGATCGCCTGAGGTCAGGAACTTGAGACCAGCCTAGCTAACGTGGTGAAACCCCGCCTCTACTAAAAATACAAAAATTAGCCACACGTGGTGGCGGGCATCTGTAATCCCAGCTACTCAGAAGGCTGAGGCAGGAGAATCACTTGAACGCGGGAGATGGAGCTTGCAGTGAGCTGAGATTATGCCACTGCACTCCAGCCTGGGCAACAAAAGTGAAATTGGCCTCAAAAAAAAAGTTGCAGCAAGGAGTGAAATGGAGTGCAGTACCAAAAAGGAGGAAAGCCCTCCTCTCCACTTCTGCTTGAACCCTGCACAGAAGGAACAGATTTGCCTCCTGCAGTGATCTCCTCCAGGGGCACTATGGATAATAGGGTGACCAGGAGAAACCTGGTCTAAGGCAGCCTGAATGTAGACCCTGGTTGGCATTGGGTTGTGCGTTTTGCAGCTTTGGGGACTGTGTAAATCTCAGAAGTAGATATCCCTGAAGAGGGATAGAATCAAAAAGGGGGAAGGTGACAGATAATCCTTAGTAACTGGCTGAAATGTTTCTAGCTGAAGGTTTTTTGTAGATACGCCTTATATTCCTAGGAATGAGAAGGAGGAAATTTACAAAGGAATGGAAGCCTGCAATCACTGGTAGAGGGGTGGTGGTCAATAAAATACAGAAAATCATACACTCACCTTCCAGAATGAACATGTTGACCCAAGACTTCAAAGTAAAATTGTAACTAGTTATAACTAGAGCAGTAGTCTAAGCGAGTTCTAGTGACAACTGTTCTAGATTACATTGGTTGTAAAGCATGGGCAGTTTAGAGAGGAATTCAGTCCCTTGGCACCATCCCTGCTTGGCAAGGGCACTCATTAATCAATCAAGGACCTCCCGATCAGCTCAGGGCTGCCAGCACTGCATTTGGCAGAAGAATCAGAGATACTGTGACTGGCAAAAATCAGAGTGTGTGATTGCACGGAGGAACACAGACAGGCTGGAGCCAGGCACAGGCTCTGGATCTGAGCATCAGAGAGAGAAAACCCAAGCTAATTGTTAAAGTGCATTTGCTTTAGTTATTTGTCCACTAATTTGTGTCATAATAATGAATATTAAAATACCTTTCCATAATAACTAAAACAAATTAATTTCCCTGTAATTTAATTATAGCAACATTGTCTTCCAGTGTGCATCTGCAGTACAGATGCAGTCATTTTCAAGTATGTGGAGGAGTAGGGGAGAAAGAAAAATGTTGAGTTTCCTTACCTTTGAATTTGAACTGGAAGGGATATTAGTGGTCACCAAATACAACTTCATTTTCCTACAGATGAGGAAACCGAAGAGTCTCAGTTGAGTGGAAGAGGAAGCCTGGGACGCTTCTGCTTTCTCAACTATAACACTGTCCTATGTATGTATGTATGTATGTATGTATGTATGTATTCTTACTTTAATGAGGTAAAATTCACAAAGCATAACATTTATGATTTTATAATGAACAATTCATTAGCATTTAGTACATTCACAATGTTATGCAACCACCACCTCTCTCTAGTTCCAAAACATTTTCACCACCCCAAAAGAAAACTGTACCTATTAAGCGGTTATTCCCCATTGCCTCCTCTCCCAAGCCCCTAGCAACCACCAATCTGCTTTCTCTACGGATTTGCCCATTCTAGATATTTCCTAATTATGGAATCATATAATCTGCAACCTTTTGTGACTGGCTTCTTTCACTTAGCATGATGTTTTTGTACCATTTACCAGGACTTTCTTTCTTTTTATGACTGAGTGATAATTCCATTGTGTAGATAGACCACAATTGGTTTATCCACTCATCCACTGATGAGTATTTGGGTTGTTTCCATTTTTTGGCTATTATAACAGTGCTGTTATTAACAGGCATGCATAAGTATTTTGAGTACTTGTTTTTAATTCTTTGGGGAATATAACTAGGAGTACAGTTTTGGGGACATACGGTAATTTTATAACTTTTTTTTTTGAAATGGAGGTTTGCTCTTGTCGCCCAGGCTACAGTGCAATGGCGCAATCTTGGCTCACTGCAACCTCCACCTCCTGGATTCAAGCGATTCTCCTGCCTCAGCCTCCCAAGTAGCTGGGATTACAGGCACATACCACCACACCCAGCCAATTGTTTGTTTGTTTGTTTGTTTGTTTGTTTTGAGACAGAGTTTCACTCCTATTGCCCAGGCTGGAGTGCAGTGGTGCCATCTTGGCTCACTGCAACCTCCACCTCCTGGGTTCAAGCAATTCTCCTGCCTCAGCCTCCCAAGTAGCTGGGATTACAGGTGCCTGCCACCATGTCCACCTAATTTTTGTATTTTTAGTAGAGACGAACTTTCACCATGTTAGCTAGGCTGGTCTCAAACTCCTGACCTCAAGTGATCCACCCACCTTGGGCTCTCAAAGTGCTGGGATTACAGGCATGAGCTACTGCGTCCAGCCAATGTTTAACTTTTTAGGAACCACCAAACTGTTTTTCACAATAGGTGTACCATTTTACATTTCCAACAGAAATATGGGAAGGTTCCATCATGTCCTTTTTTATTTCTAATGAATACTGTCTACATATCTTCTTTTCCATCAAAGTACTGCCATACCTGAGGTTCTCTTCCTCCTAGCTGGTACCTGAATATTTTGTGTGTGTGTTTTTGCCATCCTATATCATCAGAAGGTTTATCATTATTTTGCATGACTTCATTGTGAGCAAAGGCAATCTTATTTATTGATCCATTAAACATTTTTGCAACACTTGGTACTGTGCTAAAAGTTTACAAACATTACTTCAATTAATTCTTATAACACCACCAAGAAATCGGTACTATTATTCTTCTCCATTGTGAAGATGGCAAAAATGGGAAATAAAGAGGCTAAGGAACTTGCCCAAGGTCACACTGCAAGAGTATAACAATGTAGGACAAAATTTGAGAGATTCCAAGGTAGTAACATGGGGGTGCAGAGGGAGAATCATTTTGAGCCACCTGTCTGGCATAAAAATGTTTCTGTCCTTAAGTACTCTTTCTTGTTGTAACTCCAGTTAGAACACTTTCACCTGTATGACTAGTTTAATTATCGGTTTCTTTACTGATATTTGGTGCAGAAGGGAGATAAGCAAAACTTCCCATAAATTATATAGTACACTACATTAAGAGTCATTTTCCAAACTACAAATTAGGTTTTGCTCCTTGCTCCATTCCAATTATGGCCCAGGATTTCCAGGAATCAACATAGATTTAGTGACGCGCAGGTCTGTGGAGAACAGTTGGTAATGAGCTGCCCCTCAGTGTGGTGGAGTGTGTGGTCCACCCCTCAGGACGCAGGAGTGAATTTATTTTAGAGGAGCTGATGAAATAAGAAGAAAGTGCCTGAAGTAAATTTATGGTCTGGAGCTCACTGGTATAAAGTGGGTTTAGAGAAGGAAGGATCTGATTATGTCCCTCTCTGTCTGAGGAGTTGATCTATCCTACCCCTTCCCAAGTCTAAGAGGATGGCAAAGAAAGTTACTTTCTCTATCAGTTCTTGTTTCTCAGCACATAGACAAGTTTCAGCCTCTCTCATCTGCTCTTTGATCATTCTGTCCATGTGCAGATTCTGGGAAGTGTGACAGTATCAGGAATGTTCATTAATATTTTCCAACTCAGCTCTCATTTAAGCTGAAAGTGTCTAAAAAGCCTTTGCATAGATCATTAAAATACTGTCCAAATTGTGTCTTTGTACAGTGTTCATTGTATCTTTTTTGGAGTAAACTTTTTATTTTAGAATACTTTTAGACTTACAGGCAAGTCAGGAAGGTTGATAGACAGAGTGCCTGTCTACCCCACTTCCCCTGTTGTTACCATCTGACATTAGTATAGTACATGTGTCATAATTTATGAACCAATACTGATACATTGTTAACCAAAGTCCTGATTTTGTTCAGATTTCTTTGTTTTTTACCTAGTGGCCTTTTTCTTTTCCTGGATCCTGTTGAAGTTTGCAGAGGTAGAAATAAGTTTGTAGGGTTTTTAGGGAAGTGTATACCAAATTCTTCTTAGCCCTTTAGCCCTACAGAAACGGTTCCCAAAATCCCCAGCGTCAAAATGAATGGTTACCTACAGAATGTGCCTTCTTCCTTTCCTAACAGTTCATATCAGTGGCTGAAGGTCAGTGGCACCATTGCTGTGGGGCCCTCTTTCTACAGCCAGGGGTCTCTGGGGTTCAGGTAGCTGATCCCGCCCTTTCCTGCTCCTGGCCTGGAAGTGGGAGTAGGCAGTGCTAGGCTCCACTGGCCCTGGACTTCCCAGTTCCGACAGACCTCTCCGCTTTTGGCCATATATTTACCTTCTCCCTCCTTCCAGAGAAAGAGCCTGATTGCTCTAAGGCAGTGGGTCTCAAACTCTAGTGGTCATTAGAATCACCTGGCCAGCTTGTTAAACCACAAAGCGCTATGCCTTACCCCTAGTTTCTGATTCAGTAGATCTGGGATGGGGCCTGATAATTTGCATTTCTGACAAGTTTCCAGGAGCTGCTTCCGCTGGCCTGAGACCGTATTTTGAGAACCACCATTCCAAGCCAATCAGTTTATGTCATTACCCTGGTAACTGTTAGTGGTCTAGAGGTGGGCAGGTGACCTGCACCAGCCAAATCCGGTGATTGAAAACCCTGGTTGTACCCTAGAATCACTTAGGAGCTTCTGAAAAATGACTCTCAGCTGGGCGCCACCCCAGATTAATGAATTAATGTTTTTGAAGATAAAGCTTTAGGTATCTGCAGTTTGAAAAGAAAAAATAAATAAATAATGCTACATACTACATTATTAAATAAACAAAATAAAAATAAAATAATAGCAATAAACAAGTGCAGTCATGCATTACTTAACAAAGGAGATACATTTGGAGAAATGCATCACTAAGCAATTTCCGTGTTGAGAACATCATAGAGCACTTACACAAACCTAGATGGCATAGCCCACTATATCCCAGGCTCTGTGGTATGGCCTAATGCTCCTAGGCTACCAACCTGTACAGCATGTTACTGTACTGAATACTGTAGGCAACTGTAACACAATAGTACTTGTGTATCTAAACATATGTAAACAGAGAAAAGGTACAGTAACAATACAGTACTATATTATAATCTTATGGGACCACCATCCTACATGTGGTTCGTCGTTGACCAAAATGTCATTTTGCAGAGCATGACTGTAATGAATACAGCTTTAGCACTTTGGTGACTTCAATGTGCAACAGTGCTGAGAACTACTGGCCTGCTTGAACTGAAGAGAATTGATACAAAGGGAGAGGTCTCTCTCTTTCTTTCTCTTTCTTGCTGCACATGAAGAAGGGAAACAGCCCAGTGGCCTCTGGCAGCCGTCACATCCCCGTGAAGGGAGCCAGTCTCAGGATGCAGCCAACATGGAGGAAGGCAGAGCAGAGTACTAAAGAACTTGGGACCTTGGTGACATCACTGAGCTGCCTATCTTACTGTCCCTGGAGCCTCTCCTACCTCTGGACTTCCAGTTATGTGAGATAATACATTTCCTTATTTGTAAAGCCAAATTAAGTTGTGGCTTTCAGCTACTAGCACTCAAAAGCATTTTAACAGATAACAGCAAAGAAATCTGTGGTCACCCCATAGCCATAATAAACAGTCCCTACCCTTAAAGACACTTTGCCTGGGTGTCTTGCGTTCTGCACATTCCAGAGGACCAGCTTCCCCATCAGAAGTCTGACTCCATGGAAACCAGATGAGGCAATGGGATGGTTCTAGTGCAGACTATAGCTGCAGCTCCTCTCCACCTCTAGCCTGCTCATTTCCAGCTCAGAAATTCTACTAATGGCGTTTTTTCTTCCTCAAAAAGGAAATGAACAGGATAAGACCTGACGTTTTACCTTATAGTTCAAATAAATAGTTTTCTTTCTTTTACCTAAGCAAACAATCACATAATAGTCAAATTGGAGGTTACAATTGTATCAGTCACAAATGGCTTCCTTAAATAGCAAATTTGTTTTCAGACAATTCCTTTCTTAATATTTATATTTAGATAGGAATTTTTATATTTATAAAATATATTTTTAATAGGAAAATATTTATAATTTATAATAGGAAAATGTTGGTAGAACATAAATAACACTGGAAGCTAGATGGAACAAAGCCAATGTTTTATTGAATGTATCTAGTATAATGGGTTATGAGATGGAATATAAGGTAAGAGTCCATGTGTGAGAGACAGAGAGAGAGAGATGCCAAGATATTATTAATGATTGTTTCTGAGTAAGCGGGAATATGGACTTTCTTATGTTCTGTTGTTTATGTTTTCTAATATTTGCTAATGGGCACATATTGCTTTTGTAGAAAGAAAGAAAAAGAACTTTTTTAAGGATATGAGATTGTTTTTGCTACTTAAAAACAAATCTTTCATTCCTCCATGGGTCATTGGCTTATTTGAGCTAAGTACCATTCCCAACATCCTGTGCACTGCTTTGCTGGAGGTGGCTGAATCCTGTGAACTACATTTCCCAGATTCCCTTGCCAGTTGGCCCAGTTAGATGCTCCAGTGGGAAGCACTGGTGAGAAGATACATGAAATGAGAGACTCATTTTTCTTGGTGTTGTTGTTTTGTTTTTAGGCTCTTCTGGAAAGGGGTGCCGCAGTGACTGGCAGCTGCAGGGGCTCCAGTAGCCTTTAGCAGTTCCAGCAGCCACATAGGTGTCAGTCAGTGGCCAGCTCCAGCAGCATCAGTAGCTTCCTACACTGTCAGATGCCAGACACTCCTGGGCTCTGATAACATCACCCCCTCCCTGGTATTCCTCCTGCCTTTCAAGTGGCAGTGATTTTCTGCAGATACTTATCTCTAGGTTAACACATCTTCCCCTTTTGGTTCCTCCAAACTTCCCAACACTTCTAAGACTGATTTCTTATGTTAAATTCCTTCTATTTAAAAATACTAGAATGAGGCCGGGCGCGGTGGCTCACACCTGTAATCCCAGCACTTTGGGAGGCCCAGGCAGGTGGATCATGAGGTCAGGAGATCGAGACCATCCTGGCTAACACTGTGAAACCCCGTCTCTACTAAAAATACAAAAAAATTAGCCAGGCTTGATGGCGGGCACCTGTAGTCCCAGCTACTTGGGAGGCTAAGGCAAGAGAATGGCGTGAACCTGGGAGGCAGAGGTTGCAGTGAGCCGAGATCGCGCCACTCCATCTCAAAAAAAAAAAAAAAAAAAGAAAAGAAAAAAGAAAGTAATGGCAAAAACAGCAACTACTTTTGCACCAACCTAATAGGATGTCAACATTGTCCAGCTCAGCTCCTTGTTTATTTCCTATGTAGTCCCTACTAAAACATGACATTTTTGTTTGTCTGTTTGTTTAAATGGATCTTTTTATGTTTCTCTCCCACAGGATTATGAGGGCAGGGACCTGTTCACCACAGTATTTCCAGTGCCCAACACAGTGCCTGACGCAAATCAGCTGTTCACTATATGCTGAATGAATGCTCTGCATATTTCTTTACATATTCATGCATAGAAATGAAGAAAATGTGATTTAATTTCAGTACATTCTGTATTTGTTAGATGCTTCGATTGCTGTGCTTCTCTAGAGAATAAGCCACAAGTTAATTAAAATCTTAAAAAGCAGGAATTAAAAAAATAAACATTTTTGGAAAATAGACCAAATGGATAAAAGATAAATAAAGAGCTGAAAACATTTTCTGAAGATGTCATAGCAAAATTTTCTACCAAGTGTAATTTGGCCTAAATCCAAATTCTTCTGTTGACAAATTTGCTTTGACCTAAATTGACTTAACTCTATTAGGTAAAGTTGATGCAGTTCTCTAAACTGGTTTCTAAGTCACTTTTAGGGCTCTATGAAGGACAACCAGAGATTTTCACTTATAATCAGATCAAGTTCTAGAAGCAGTTTTAGCTGTTGCTTTCTTCAGTTAGGCATCTGTCCCATTCATTCAGTCAACAAATGTTTTCTTTCATCCTTTCCGTGTGCCAGGCACCGTACTCAGTGCCAGATGCACACACAAAGAAGACAGACAAGATCCCTGTGCTTCTGAGAACCACATGCAAAAGAAAGACAATAAACAAGGAAGGGGCCGGGCACGGTGGCTCACGCCTGTAATCCCAGCACTTCAGGAGGCCAAGGCTGGCAGGTTATCTGAGGTCAGGAGTTTGAGACCAGAATGACCAACATGGAGAAACCCCGTCTCTACTAAAAGTACAAAATGAGCCGGGCGTGGTGGCACATGCCTGTCATCCCAGCTACTCGGGAGACTGAGGCAGGAGAATCGCTTGAACCTGGGAGGCGGATGTTGCAGTAAGCCAAGATCATGATGTTGCACTCCAGCCTGGGCAATAAGAGCAAAACTCCGTCTCAAATAAATAAATAAATAAATAAACAAGGAAGTACATGAATGAACACAACAATTTCAAGTTTGATTGAATGCTGTGAAAAAGTGAAACAGCTAAATGCAATAGGTGTGGAGGGATACCACCAAGTCTGTAGTGGGAAAAACTTTGCTTGAGAAGGCAACACTTGCTGTGAGGCCAGAGTTACCAGAAGGAGCCAGCAGGGCCACATTGAGACTTTAGAGGTCTTACATGCACACAAATGTTCATTGCAACACTATTCACAATAGCAAGGACATGGAATCAACCTAATTGCCCATCAGTGACAGATTGGATAAAGAAAGTGTGGTATATATATACCATGGAATACATATATACCATGATAATGTCTTTTGTGGGAACATGGTTGGAGCTGAAGGCTATTATCCTTAGCAAACTAATGCAGCAACAGAAAACCAAATACCACATGTTCTCACTTATATGTGAGAGCTAAATGATAAGAACTTATGAACACAAGAAGGAAACAACAGACACTGGGGTCTGCTTGATGGGGGAGTGTGGGAGAAGGGAGAAGAGGAGAAAAGACAACTACTGGGTACTGCGCTTAATACCTGGGTATTAAGGACATAATACGTACAACAAATTCCTGTGACATGTGTTTACCTATGTAAAAAAACTTTCACATGTACCTCTAAACTTAAAATAAAAGTTTAAAACAATTATTTTTAAAGAGAGACTTCAGATGTCTTAAACATTGTGATATAGGGTCTTCTCTCTCTTCTACACCAAGTAATTCAAAATAAAAATAATCAACCAAGCCTTAAAATAAACACAAACAGCCGTGCGTGGTGGCTCACACCTGTAATCCCAGCACTTTGGGAGGCCAAGGCTGGTGCATCATTTGAGTTCAGGAGTTTAAGACCAGCCTGGCCAACATGGTAGAGAAACCCCATCTCTACCAAAAATACAAAATTTGGCCAGGCGTAGTGGCGTGCCCCTGTAATGCCAATTATTCCGAGGCAGTAGAATCGCTTGAGTCTGGGAGGCAGAGGTTGTGGTGAGCCAAGATTGCGCCACTGCACTCCAGTCTGGGTGACAGAGTGAGACCCTGTTTCAAAAAAAAAAATTGCAAACAAGGTCAACACAGTTCTGCTTTCTTCCCAATGGCAGCTACTTGAATACTTCTATGGTAATATCTAAAAACTCTTTTTAAATTATTTTCTTGTTTTAGGACCCCACTGATTCTCCAAATATATGTCTAATCTGTTTACTGAGTTATCTAGCACTTGGAGTCATCCATGCAAAAATCTGTAGAAGAGCATCCAGGAAGAGGGAAGAGCAAATGCAAAGATGGACGCGAGAGCTTGGTGCATACAGCCATGGGCCAAATAAAGTTTCCTTGAAATAGCCTTGCCTGTTCTTTCACATGTTGTCTGTGGCTACTTTCTCACTTGCATGACCCTGAGAGTGATTGATTGCCTCAAACTTTGTTTCTTTTATGGCCTCACTCTACTGTAGTCAATCGCTGCAGCATAACAGTACAGTAGACACGGTATCAGGCAAAACCTAAAATATGTGGTCCATTACAGAAAATATTTGCTTGCTTATTTATGTATTTATGAAGTGAGATTAGGAGCTGTTGGAGACTTTTCAGTTGTGGAGGATGCAGTACTTCATTTTTATTGTTCAAAAAGTGGCATTGGTCGTGGTGTAGAGAATGGATTTGGGGGTAGGCACCACAGAGGCAAAGAGAACAGGATGAAAGTTTGGTGCTAGCTGCTGGGGCTTGGCGTTGAGTGAGAGCTATAAGCATCAAATCTCCTGAAGGGATCAACCCTCATGTAGCTACAACATGGGCTCATTTTTCTCTTGAAAGAGCTCTCAGAGTCCTTCACACAGTGTCCAGCTCTTCTCAGCAGAGGGCTCAGTCCCACAGGACTGCTCCCACTTTGCAAGCAATTGGTTGTCACCTATACTTCTGATCAAGTGGCTATAAATTGGGGTTCCCACCAGCCACTCCTCTGGTTTGATTAATTTGCTAGGATGGCTCACAGAACTCAATGAAGCATACTTTGTGAATAGCCAGAGGAAGAGGTGGAGGGGGCAGGGTATGGGGGAGGTGCTACCAAGTTCCCAAGTGCTCTCCAGGAACACCACCCTCCCAGCACCTATGCATGTTCAGTGACCCGGAAGCTCATTGAGGATTGTTCAAGCGTTTCTACAGAGCTTAATCTCCATCGCCCCTCTCACTTTCCAGGAAGCTGGAGGGTGGGGCTGAAATATCCTACTCTCTAATCCTCTCCACACTTGGTCTTTCTGGTGACTGGCCCCACCCTGACTTATCTCATCTCAGGTATGATCAAAAGGGGCTCATTATGAATAACAAAAGATGCTCTTATCACTCAGGAAATTCCAAGGGTTTTAGGAGCCTATGATAGGTACTGGGGACAAGGATCAAATATATATATTTTTTCTTTGTACTTGGTATAACTAAGCAAGTTTTATTTGGTGTTCTATAAGAATTTATTTCTTACTATGCCACAAATACCTTTTAAATCTTCCCATTGATTAGCCCTCTTATTTTAGAGGCCTTTGACAGTGTTTCTGCCGACTTCAGGCCTTAGGAAAAGCCTCTGAAACTTTGGTATCCCATTCAGGTACCAGATGTCTTGAAAAGCCCCCTAGAGCCTCTGTAAGCCCTCAGAGCCACAAGGAACACACCGTGGCTGCTGGTACTTGTTCTTCAGCTTCTCATGGTGACAAGCTGGTGAAAACCCTGGGGGCTGGTGCTGAGACTACTCCTTGCCACCCCAACCCCACCCCAACCCACACTATGCCCCTGTTCCAAGGCTCTCATGGCAGAGCACACAGCCTTCTGGGCTTGACAGATGCACCTACCCGTGTGGGCTTCCCTGCTCGAGCACTGAGTCCTGATGTGAGGCAGGCCTGTGCCCCTTTAGTGTGATCCCCAGCAACGCAGCCTCTTTTCTCGAACTTGAGTCGACCGCCTTTCTGGTAGCTGGCACCTCATTCTGCCTCTACTTTTTTCTGCCAGTACAGTTGGCCCTCCATACCTGTGGGTTCCACATCCTCAGATTCGACTGATCACAGATCAAAAATGTAGTTACACTTGCAATGGTTGCTACTGTCCTGAACATATGCAGGCTTTTTTCTTGTCATCATTCCCAAAACAATACAACAACTATATACATAGCATTCACTTTGTATTAGGTGTTATAAGTAATCTAGAGGTGACTTAAAGTGTACAGCAGGATGTGCGTAGGTTATGTGAACCCAAAAGTATCTGAGAGAGGTCTCAATCAATTTAGAACATTTACTTTGCCAAGGTTAAAGACACGCCCGTGACAGCCTCAGGAGGTCCTGAGGACATGTGCCCAAGGTGGTGGGGGCACAGCTTGGTTGTATACATTTTAGGAAGACATGAGCCATCAATCAGTACGTGTGAGATGTATATTGGTCCAGTCTAAAAAGATGGGACATCTCAAAGTGAGGGCTTCTAAGTCATAGGTAGATAAGGGACAAAAGGTTGCAGTCTTTTGAGTCTTTGGTCAGCCTTGCACTGAATACGCAATTTATATTTGAGAGGGGGGTGGCGGAATAGTCACTTATGCCTTAGTCTGGCTCAGTGAATCTGCATTTTTACATAAACAATAGGGAGGAGGAATCAATCAGATATGCAGATATCCGGTGAGCAGAGAAATGACTTTTTAGTTCTGTCCTTTGTCTGTGCCTGTTGAGATAAGTTATCAATTTACATTGCCAGGGTAAAATTCAACAGAACCATTTTAGGGAAAAGAACTTGACTCCCACAAGGAATTTCCTTGTGAAGAAATTGTGAGGGAGGTGTGTAGCTCTTTTATCTTTGTAGCGATCTTATTTAGGAATAAAATGAGAGGCAGGTTTGCCTGACTTCATTTGGCTTAGTGATTTTGGAGTCCTGAGATATATTTTCCTTTCACAATTATATGCAAATCCTACATGATTTTATAACAGGGTGTATTAGTCTATTCTCATGCTACTATGAAGAAATACCCGAGACTGCATAATTTCTAAAGAAAAGAAGTTTAGCCAGGCGTGATGGCTCACACCTGTAATCCCAGCACTTTGGGAGGCCGAGGATGGCAGATCACCTGAGGTCAGGAGTTCAAGAGCCCAGCCAACATAGTGAAACCTCGTCTCTACTAAAAATACAAAAATTAGCCAGGTGTGGTGGCATGTGCCTGTAGTCCCAGCTACTAGGGAGGCTGAGGCAGAAGAAGTGTTTGAACAGGGCAGGCGGAGGTTGCAGTGAGTTGAGATCGTGCCCCTGCACTCTGGCCTGGGCGATAGACTGAGACTCCATCTCAAAAAAAAAAAAAAAAAAAGAAAGAAAGAAAAAGAAAAGAGGCTTAATTGACTCACAGTTCCACATGCCTGGGGAGGGATCAAGACATTTAAAATCACGGCAGAAGACACCCCTTCACAGGGCAGCAGGAGACAAAATGAGTGCCAGCAGGGGAAATGCCAGACCTTTCTAAAACCATCGGATCTCATGAGAAATCACTCACTATCACAAGACCAGCATGGGGAAAACTGCCCCCAGGAATCACTTACCTCCCACTGTGTCCCTCCCACATTATGTGAAGATAATGGGGATTACAATGCAAGATGAAATTTGGGTGGGGACACAGCCAAACCATTTCACAGGGACCTGAGCATCCTCAGAGTTTGGTATCTGCAGGGGTCCTGGAACCAACACCCCACAGATGAAGAGGGAAGACGATTGGGAAAAAAAAGTGGAGGGGGCTGCAGAGGGTGATAGAGGTTGAAGGGTCTGACAAAATTCCTTCACTGATCAGGAGTGGCTGGTTTCTGCCATATTTCTTTTGTTCACGCTCAATATAACTATATTCAAGGTGGAATTCAATTTTAAAGGAATAAACCGTTTTCTCCCAAATCATTGTGGATTTGAATTGGAATCTTTAGTGTGGGCACCCCCTGAAGTTGCCTTCACTTTATAAGTCTGAAGGCAAATCAGATGAAGGCAGAGCCTCAGAAGCTCCACAAAATCATATTAATAACAAAGAAAACTTATATAAAATATTTTTAGATATTTTTATTCATTAAAGGTAAGTCAGGAAGGAAGGAAAGCAGACAGGCAGGGAGGAAGGAAAGAAGGAAGGGCCCTGGGGAGGAAGGAAGGAAGGACTAAAACAAATTTAGCCTAAAGCTGTATCCTTACATATTTAAGTTCGGCCTAAAGGTTTTTCTGTATGTCATAAACTATAACAAGAAGAGGTGTAAACAGACTGTAGCCTACACTTGTGCCAATCACCGAGTTTTGGCCAATCAAATGTAGCCAACTGCTCTGACTGTGTTCAAAGAAAGCAAACACTGAACTGTAACCAATTCAGCTGTTTCTGTACCTCACTTCCATTTTCTGTATGTCACTTTACCTTTTTTTGTCCACAATTCTTCTTCCACCACTGGCTGTGCTGGAGTCTCTGAGTCTATTCTGGCTTGGAAGGCTTCCTGATTTGCAAATCGTTCATTGCTCAATTAAACGTCTTTAAATTGCATTTGGCTGAAGTTTGTTTTGTCTTGTTTGGTTTTGAGATGGAGTCTTGCTCTGTTGCCCAGGCTGGAGTGCAGTGGCGTGATCTTGGCTCACCACAACCTCCACCTCCCAGATTCAAAAATTCTCTTGCCTCAGCCTCCCAAGTAGCTGGAATTACAGGCACGTGCCACCACACCCAGCTAATTTTTGTATTTTTGTTGGCCAGGCTGGTCTGGAACTCCTGGCTTCAGGTGATCCACCTGCCTTGGCCCCCCACAGTGCTGGGATTACAGGAGTGAGCCACCGCACCTGGGCAAGCTGAGTTGAAGTTTTTGTTTCATCAGAAGAAAGGAAAGAAGGAAAATTAGAAAAGTAAATGGAATCATGTCTTACTAAACACAGTGGCACTACTCTTAAGCCTGCCTCTCCATTTTTCAAATGTTCCATGCCTCACCTCCCTTGCTTTTTAAAAAAATTGTGGTTAAAAAAACCCCGCATAACTTCACTTCTTGATTTACGTGACTGTGACGCTTCCTGCTAGCCTGCTTACTCCCCATTTGGCCTCCTCAAAATTTCTCCAAACCTTCCTAGCAGCAGCATCAGTTTTGTCAGACAACTGGCAAAAAGGAAACACATAAAAAGTGAATACTCAGGCCATTTTTAAAACATAAGAACTGTTTAGAGGCTGCTTGCCTCCAAGAAGACTGAAGAGCTTAGAGAATGATCTGGGAATGTCTTCAGCGTATTGCTATCTTCTTGATAAACATGAGATGAAGAAGAGTAGCTGCATTTCAAATTAGAGATCAGAAAACCCAGGGAAAGGAAACGACTCTGGAGTTAGGATCCACTAGTCTGAGCTCCTTAGGAGCACTTCAAGGGCTGGAAGAACTAGGCTGATAAAGGCAGGGAGTTGTGATTAAATGGATGAAGGACACCTGCACTTTACCTGCAGCGTTTAGTCTTCACGTGAAAATGAGAGTGGTTTTGAAGCCTTAAGGAGAATGGGGTGGAGGGCTATGCAGGACTGGGGACTCATGCATTGAACAGAGAAGTAGTGGATTTCAAAGTGGTGGAGCGTATCATAATCACCTGTGGTACGTTTTTCAAACTCTCAGTTTTGTTCCATCCCTGTTCTCTATTGCACCCCACTGCCCATGTTCTCTTTTTTAGTTTTAAACAGATCAGTTTTCCTCAGAAAACTAAAAATAGTACTACCATATCCCCTTCCTATCACTGTGCAATGGAGCCTCTGTTACCCATAGGAGATTATCTATCTCCCAGTTGTGTTAAGGTTAGGAGTGTATCCAAGGTTTGTGGGTCCTGAAACTGATACAATTTTAGGGAGCCACTGTAAGAAAATAAATACAATTTCTATAAAAATTATAAAACATTGATGTGAGAAATTAAAGAGGACACACAGAAATGAAGAAATTTCATGTTCATGGATTGGAAGAATCAATATTATTAAAATGTTCATACTACCAAAGCAATCTAGACATTACAATCCCTATCTAAATACAAATGACATTCTTCACAGAAATAGAAAAAAAAAATCCTGAACTTGATATGGAACCACAAAAGATCCAAAATAGCCAAAACTATCCTAAGCAAAAAGAACAAAACTGGAGGAATCACATTATCTGACTTCAAATTATGGTACAGAATTATAGTAACCAAAACAGCATGGTACTGGCATAAAAACAGACACACAGACCAATGGAACACAATATAGAACACAGAAACGAATTCACACATCTACCGTGAACTCATTTTCAACAAAGGTGCCAAGAACATACATCAGGGAAAAGACAGTGTCTCAATCAGCAGTGCTGAAAAACTGGATATCCATATTCTGAAGAATGAAGCTAGCCCCCATCTCTTGCCATATGCAAAATCAAATCAAAATGGATTAAATAATTAAATCTAAGACTTTAAACTATGAAACTATTCAAAACAACATTGGGGAAACTCTACAAGACATTGGACTGAGTGAAGATTTCTTAAGTAACACCCCACAAGCACAGGCAAACAAAGCAAAACTGGACAAATGGGATTACACCAAGTTAAAAAACTTCTGCACAGCAAAGGAAACAATCAACAAAGCAAAGAGACAACCCACAGAATGGGAGAAAACATTTGCAAACTGTCCATTTGACAAGGGATTAATAACCAGAATATATAAGGTGCTCAAATAACTCTATAGGGAAAAACCAAAAATCAGATTTAAAAATGGGGAAAAGATCTGAATAGACATTTGTCAAAAGAAGATTTACAAATGCCAAACAGGTATACGAAAAGGTGCTCAACATCATTGACCATCAGAGAAATGCAAATCCAAACTACAATGAGATATCATCTCACCCCAGTTAGAATGGCTTTCATGCAAAAGGTAGACAATGATGAATGCTGGTGAAGATGTGGAGTAAAAGGAAACCTTGTACACTGTTGGTGGGAAAGTAAATTAGAATAACCACTATGGAGAACAGTTTGGAACAGTTCAGTTTTCTTTTTAGTTTTAAACAATTTAGTTTTCCTCAGAAAACTAGAAATAGAACTACTATAGGATCCAGCAATCTCATTGTTAGGTATACACCCAAAAGAAAGGAAATCAGTATATTAAGGGATATCTACACCCCCAAATTTATTGAAGCACTATTCACAATGGCCAGGTTTGGAAGCAACCTAAGTGTTGCCTACGGTTGAATGGATAAAGTAAATGTGGCACATAATGGAGTACTATTCAGTCATAAAGAATGAGAGCCCATCATTTGCAACAACATGTATGGAACTGGAACTCCTTACGTTAAGTGAAATAAGCCAGGCACAGAATAACAAACTTTTTTATGTTCTCACTTATTCGTGGGAGCTAAACAAAAAAAATTAAGAAACAATTGAACTCATGGAGATAGAGAGTAGAGTGGGGTAGGGAGAGTCAGAATGGTTAGTGAGTACAAAAATATAGTTAGATGAACAAACCAGAGCTAGTAATTTCATAGCACAACAGGGTGACAGCAGTCAACAATAGCTTATTGTAGATTTTAAAATAGCTAAAAGACTATAATTGTTTGTAACACAAAGAAAGTATAAATGCTTGGCGTGATGGATACCCCATTTACCCTTATGTTTATTATTATACATTGTACGACTATATCAAAATATCTTATGTACCCTGTAAATATATACACCTATATACTTAATGACGTCCAGTTCCATCCATGTTGTTGCAAATGACAGGATCTCATTCTTCTTTATGGCTGAATAGTACTCCACTGTGTACTATTTACCCACAAAAGTTAAAAATAAAAAAAACTTTAAAAATTAAAAATTAAAAAGAAGATAAATACAATAAATGCCTATAGTCGACATAAATCTCATTCAGAGCACTTCGGGGCCACATAAAGATCTGCATCATTCGTTTTAGTAATGGCATGATGTTTCATCATGTAAATACACTATAATTTACTTGCCCACCCCCGCTGATAGATCTGTATATTGTTTCCAGTTTCTTGCTATTACTGTACATCCAAGGCTGCCATGAGTACTTTGGTACATACATCAATTCCCATACTTAGGAGCATATCTGAAAGGCAAATTTTAGAAGTGAAATCACTGCGTTAAAGGGTTTGTGTATTTCTGATTTTGGTAAATATTATTAAATCACTCTCTATAGGAATTGTTCCAGTTTAAGGCCGGGCGCGGTGGCTCACGCCTGTAATCCCAAGCACTTTGGGAGGCCAAGGCCGGAGGTCAGGAGATTGACACCATCCTGACTAACACGGTAAAACCCCGTCTCTACTAAAAACACAGAAAAATTAGCCAGGCGTGGTGGCGGGCGCCTGTAGTCCCAGCTACTCGGGAGGCTGAGGCAGGAGAATGGCGTGAACCCGGGAGGCGGAGCTTGCAGTGAGCCGAGATCGCGCCACTGCACTTCAGCCTGGGAAACAGAGTGAGACTCCGTCTCAAAAAAAAGAGAAAAGAAATTGTTCCAGTTTATAGTCCCATCAGCATAATATGAGGGAAGCTGTTTCCCACACCCTTGTTGATACAACGTTATTATCAATGTTGTTTTAGCTTTGTCACTTTGACAGGTTAAATAAATTATTTCTCTCTCCTTTGGTTTTCACCATCAGTGAGTCTGAGCACTTTTCCTATTGTCTGAGCCGCATATGTAAGGTTCTTCTTGATGTTCTTGTTTTGATGATCCATTCATACCCTTTGCCGGGTTTTTTTCTATTGGGTTATTGAATTTTTTCTTACTGATTTGCAGAAATCCTTTATATTTTAGGGAATTTAGTCCTTTGCCTATTATGTGAGTTTGAAGTATTTTCCCCAGACTTTCATTGGTCTTTTGAGTTGGCTTATAGGGCCTTTGCCATAAATATATTTTTTTAATGTCATTAAATTTAGCATTCCAGGAGTGGGCTTATTTTAGCTTTGGTGGTCAGTGAAGGCTCCTCTGAAAAGGTAGCATTTGAGTGAAAACCTAAATTTCACGCCACAGGCAGGAGACAAGTGCTCTAGTAAGGAGGCTCTGGGGCAAGAATGTGCTGGGTGTGTGGGGGGACCTGAAAGAGCCCTGGAGAGCACAATACACAATGAAGCAGCGAGTCACACCAGGCCCAAATAGGGAGGTTTGAAAGCCAGGGACAGACATGAGCTAGCTTTTGGACCCCAGAGAGAAACCAAAGTCAATGGGGGGAAAAAAATGACGTTAAGGCAATTTTAGGTTCTATGTAACTTTTAGATGAACATTCCAATAATTATCACAGTCCAGTGTGGAGTGGGCTCCAGGGGTATTTGTCAGCTTATTTCCTGACCCTGAAACTTGTCAGGCAGAAGTGTAAAACACACCTGTGTGGAAGCACTGAAGAGGAACTCAAGCATTACTTGGGGGTTTGACTAGTTGACATCTATCTCCAGTCTAAGCTTACCAAGATTCTGAGATTTTCTGTGATGTGTATGCCCCTGCATTTGTCTTTCCTTGTGGTTTCTCTCATTTTCTCTTCTTAAATATACTTTCTTTCTTTCCATTATCCTCCCCCATGTGATAGTACTGCCAATGGTTTATTCTTGGCTCCACCGATACCACTAAAGGCCAAGTTTATATACTGTTTACATGGAAATATCTTTCTATTTTCAGTGACACCTGTTTATATCTATGACTTTCACATCTTGCACATACCTGACACAGGAACCTTCTTTGACCAGGAGTTTCTGAGGACAGGAACCACATCATTTCCCTCCTGTGTTGTATCCAGGTACAGAGATATGGATCCACTAGGCGCTCAATAATCAGGTGATGCTAATATGCATTTACAGGCTGTTTTTGAAAAATTGCTAATTATAGACAGTATGGTTTCCTCTTAACAGTTGAGATCTAGGAACGGTGAGGCTAAAGAATGCCCTAAGGAATCAGGATAGGAAACTGATTTGGAAGCCTTCCCTACAGATAAGTTAAAGTCACAATTATGGGTGGAATCACTAAGGCAGGATGCAATAGAGAGGGTACAAGAAGGCATAAAAATAAAGAAAACATCCACGAGATGTTAGATGCTAGAGAGCACAGGAACAGCTTAAAAACTGGGAGATGCCCAATAAGAAAACAAGTCCTAAAATGCTTTTTAAAAATCCACCCCAGGCCGGGCGCAGTGGCTCACGCCTGTAATCCCAGCACTTTGGGAGGCTGAGGCAGGCGGATCACGAGGTCAGGAGATCGAGACCATCCTGGCTAACACGGTGAAACTCCGTCTCTGCCAAAAACACAAAAATTACCCGGGCGTGGTGGCGGTGCCTGTAGTCCCAGCCGCTTGGGAGGCTGAGGCAGGAGAATGGCGGGAACCCGGGAGGCGGAGCTTGCAGTGAGCCGAGATTGAGCCACTCACTCCAGCCTGGGTGACTGAGCGAGACTCTGTCTCAAAAAATCAATCAATAAATAAATAATCCACCTTGGATTTTGTGGGAGATGGGAGTTGTCCCGCCTCAGACACATTTAGTACAATTAGATACACAAGCATAAGGAATCCTACGTTTTATGATTTGCTCACTGTTTATGTTTTACAATTTTTTGCATACACGAGCAAAGGAAAACATTAGCAAATGGGGAGGAGGGGTAAGCAGCCCAAAATATCAACAAACAGGAGTTGATTTTCTGCTTTTAAAAAAAATCTGAAAATTCGTTCCACATGACAGCTAATTCATTTTACTCCTTGCTTACCATATATTCTTATCAATGGGTACACTAAAAAATAAGTACAAAATTGTTATTACAGAACAAGGTCAAAGAAAAAGAAAAAAATACAGAACATAATGAATATTTCCTATGTAAATCCTGAATGTAGAGTACCAAAACCCAGTCGAGATCTGACTTATGCTAGGCCCTTGAAAAAGTTTCTACTTTCTTTTTTTTCTTTTTGAGACAGACTTTTGCTCTTGTTGCCCAGGCTGCAGTGCAATGGCATGATCTCGGCTCACTGCAGCCTCTGCCTCCCGGGTTCAAGTGATTCTCCTGCCTCAGCCTCCCAAGTAGCTGGGATTACAGGGATGTGCCACCACACCCGGCTAATTTTTTTTTTTTTCTTTTTTGTATTTTTGGTAGAGACAGGATTTCTTCATATTGGTCAGACTGGTCTCGAACTCCTGACCTTAGGTGATCCACCCACCTCAGCCTCCAAAAGTGCTGGGATTACAGGCATGAGCCACCGCACCCGGCCAAAAGTTTCTACTTTCTAAGGCTTTGAATTTAAGACTTCTTTTATTCACTATTTGCCAACAGGACCCCAGTTCTGACTCTCAGTTGGTGAGTATGTGAGACTGGAGCAAATCACTTCCCCTCTCTGGGTCTCGGGATCCTCTGCTATTGAGGGACACAGGATTTGACGGATTCTCCCAGACCCTGTCTCCTATGGTTCTTTGAAAACTTTACTTTCCACTGCCTTTTTCCATTCATTTCATGGCTTAGGAAAGAGCTGCTGAATTTTCAAACAATGCTAGGATTCTGTAGAAGGAGATACATCTGGTCTGCTGGTGCTTCTCCTAAAGTAATATACATATGTTCTGTCCATAAAACATCCCAGCAGTACCCAAGCGGTGTCTTTCTGCACCTTCTCCTAGAAGTAGGCACAACTGCTGTCTCTGTGATAAGATCACACAACTCAAGAAGCATAAAAGTCATTTATGTTGTGAACCAAAAGGCCATGGCTTGATGTTATTTGCAATCTAATCTAGCCTGATCATAAACGAATCATTTGGAGCAACTAGATTTTGAGTTGCTCCAAATGTTTTTTAGCTCACAATTATTTTTATTTGTTCTTTGACACTAATGGTAATAATAAACAGTAAACCATTCACAGAACCTACATTTGTGTAACTTATGTGGTGCTTGTCCATTTGATGAACCTTGATACTTAGGAAATGTGGAATCCCATAAGAGCAGGTTTCCTCAAGGCAAACCACTCATGAAGAAAGTCAGAAGTTTGTTTCTAATTCCTGTTTTAGAAATGTTATAAACTTGCAAATTTATTTTCCAGTTGATTCAATCTGCCATCTCTAAATCTTTAGGGAGAATTACAGAAACGGAGATAAAATCTTGGTAATTTATTCAATTTTATCACTTCTACTGATCCCATAAAAAGACTCCATCTGTCAAATTATCTTTTCTCAAAAAAAAAAAAAACCTTTTCATAATTTTCTTCATATGGGTATGTTGAAATGAGTAGTTTAAGTATCTGTGTCATGAAAACTATTGACGTTCCAATAAAATCTGTTCTTTCTAAATTATCTGTTCTTTAGCCTCTTTTGAGAGAAAACTTCAGCTTCTATCATTTGTTTATAATTTGCTTGTGCAGCATGGGATTTATTGCTTTGGGTGAATATATTATGGCATATTTGAATAGTGTAGAATAAAATATTCTTATGTTAACATATTCTGTGATTTGGATTCCAATCCATAATCAGTACATCTTTCTTTTTAAAATTTCTGCCTTGGTTTTCTTGAAAGTCAAATTGTAAGAATAAATGGTAAGAATAAAAAGAAGAGAAACCTAGTTGAATCATATCTTCAATCATATATTTTATTTGTTTTCTTATTTATTTATTGTTGCTGTGGTGGTTGTTGTTGTTGTTGTTTTAAAACAGGGCAGGCTGGAATGCAGTGGCTCGACCTCAGCTCACTACAACCTCCACCTCCCAGGCTCAAGCGATCCTCCCCCCTCGGGGCTACAGGCACACACTACCACACTTGGCTATTTTTAAATTTTTTGTAGAGATAGGTTCTCACTATATTGTCCAGGCTGGTCTCAAACTCCTGGACTCAAGCAATCCTCCCGCCTCAGCTTTCCAAAGTGCTAGAATTACAAGTGTAAGCTACTACGCCCAGCCTGATCATATGTTTTAAACCTTGTTTCTGTAATCACAGGCTATGTTAATGTCGAGCTACCTGAACATCTAAGCTCCGTTGGAGAAACACTCCCACCTGCCCTGAGTTTTCTGATTTCTACTCTTAAGTAGGCCTTCATGATACTAATCTTTGATTAGCTCTTTTATTCTCTCAATGACTATGCCAGAGCTTCTGTTTTCTCTTCAAGGTCCCATCTACAATTGTGAAACAAAATATGGGACACCCAGTTAAATGTGAATTTCAGATAAGTAATAAATAATTTTTAGTGTAAGTATGTCCTATGCAATATTGACCATGTCCTGTATTTATATTTGCTATATCTGGCAACTCTACCTCTAACCTCTCTTCCTCTCATAACTAACTTTATCTTGTAGTAAAATTTGAAGTCATTACCCGGAACTTCCTCATCTTCCTGCCATCTCCTCTACAGCTTTACCTACCTGAAGGCATATCTTCATCTGTTCCTCTCCCACTCTAGTTACTGGCCTGTTCAGGACCACCCACTCCCTGCCTATCTCCTGCATTAGATGTCCTGACACAAAAGTGCAGAGCCAAAGGCTGTATTGCAATATGAATAGATCCTACAGAACTCAGCACTGAATACATGTCTTTAGCGGAGGAGAAAGAGATTTGAAATGTATGAAGCCAAAAGCTAGTTTATGGAAAACTCTTCAGAATTTTACAACTCATGTAGAAAGAAACCTCATAGCTTTCCCAGGTTTGACAACAATCACCTCCCCAGCTTTGACAACAATCTTAAACAAATTTCATGGCACTGCCAATAATTGTGATGCTGAAAGAAACTTCTTAATTATCCATTTTTAAGTTTAAATAACCATATGGGAGAAAAGACTAAATCACCCTTTTGTTTATTCTATGAAAAATATTATAAAATCATTGTCATATGAAGAAGTGATTAATGACTATAAAGTCAAAAATTTAGGGGAAAAAGTATTTTAGGGATAGTTTTTTTAAATTAATGTGATTTTCTAGATTTTGTGATGTTTGTGGTATTTGTTGTTAACGTTTAAAATTTTGAAATTATTATCAATTATTTTCTCATTCTGAATAAATACTTATCTTTGTGCCTAATTTTGTATTTATAAGTTTGTATTCTTTTTCTTAAACGGAGTCCCCACCATTGTGCAAACTCAAGGTCCCATCGAAACCCTGATTCATCCCCATCTGGAAGGAATATCAAAATGGGAAGCACAAATGGAGTCATCAGTCAAAGTGGAAAATGGATAGAGCCCACACCACGAGAGAAGGGGAGTGGACAAAGACGTAGAAAATCTTTTGGAGGAAACAAGAAGCAAACTTGATAAATTCCAGAGATGAAAAACAAATGGGTTTGGCAGTTCTTCACATACTTTTGGAGTTCTCTTGACTGACAAGTCAGGTTCATTTGGGGATAAATGGCTTCTCTGCCTTTGCTCCATCTTCATATCATATTCTTTAGGATTCTGTCCATGTCCTTCCCTCCTACTTGGCACAACTGAAAATTAACTACATGTAACTTCAATTAGAGACTTAAGCAATTGACTGCATGATCTCATCTACTTCCATGTTAATCGACCCCTATAATCTAATGACTTTTAACTATATTTTTAGGACTAACTCTCTCTCAAGCTTCATACTCACAGGGAACTCTCATGAAGCATTTCCCAGCACACACTGATCACTCTAACTGCTTTCCTCCACTACCTTCCACCACCACCCTTTGGCAGAGAGGGCCAAAGTTTCATTGATTTACCTTCTTCAGATAGCTGGGCATGTAAAGGGTGAGGCTGAGCTTTGCGGTGTCGCTATCCCAAAGCGGAGCAGGGAAGCCAGGGTGCAGGGAAAGGAAAGAACGAGCAGATGTGCAAGCAGAAGCAGAGATGACCTATAGCCAGAAAGGGCACCCAGCTATCCCATCTTTGTGTCAGAACCTCCCCAAGACCCCAGTGACAAGACACCTCTGTACTCTCATAACAAATTTTTCCTTTGAGTTCAAGTTGGCGTAAGGTGATTTCTGATACTTGTACCCAGAAAAGTACTTCTAACTGTTAGATGAAGCCACTAGATCATATTGCAAACTGAGATAAATCAATCCAAAAGCAGAACAAAGAGAATTCTCTTTTGCAAACAGAGGAAGTGTTACAATGAGAACACATTTGGGGAGCATCTGAGAATTTTTTACTAGGTAGAATTTTTGGAGCTCACTTCAACTTAATAATAGAAAACTTTTTTGTTCAGTATCATATCAGCTTCATTATAGTCACTTGGATCACAGTCCAGCTGCTTTTTTATGGATATATAACTTGATATAATTGGGTTTCTTTATAGGAGATTAAGACTATTCCACATTTCCTGAGTGGTAGAATGAGCTGCAAATTGATTAAAAATATATACTTACGGAGTTTACCAACAATAATTATGAGAAATGTTTTCTGACATAGCATATTATATTGGACTGTATGCAAATAAAGTCTTTATTTAAATATCAAAGCTGCCTTAACCTAATGATGCAAGAACACATTATTGGTTTGTTATTATTTTCTGAAATGACTGTACAACTGCATCTTAAAGAACTTACAAATGTGGAGAAAAATTTCAATAAGTGTAAAATGTATGGTAAAGTTTCAAAAATTTCAGGAAAATGAAACTTGTAAAACTCTCTTTACAAGATATATGTGCTAGTATACTCATTGCAGCATTATCTAAAGAGTAGAAACAACATAAATGTCCAACAATATAATGTTTTTAAATAAATTACAAGACTCTATGAAGCTATTAAAAATGAGGATGTATGTTCTCACTTACAAGTGGGAGACAATCTTTGGTGCACACAGACATAAAAAAATGGGAACAACAGACACTAGGGACTTCAAAAAGAGGGAGTGGAGCAAGGGCTGAAAAACTTCCCACTGGGTGCTGTGTTCACTATTTTGGTGACAAGATCAAATAGAAGCCCAAACCTCAGCATCGCTAAATACACCCTTGTAACAAACTTGCACACGTGGAAAGCAGCACATTTCAATCCTGTTCTCAGAAAACAAGTAAAATAAATACTATATGAATCTGAGATTTCAAATGATGTATGCCAGTTGTAAATACTGGTACTTTTCTTCGGTAAACTATTTGAATTTCTGTATTAGCTTGGATAATATAGAAGTTATTTTTATTTTTGGATACTTTTATTATCGGATATTTAAATAATGCTGAAAAATATCTACTTACAAAGGGTAGAGTCAAAGAGTTTTGAAATAGAAGGGAAAGTAGAAGATTCCCTAATCCAAGTCCCCCGCCCTCCAATCCCCTGCAATAGTACTGTGATGGATTCCAGTACTAGAATCCGTTCTGAGGGTTTTTAACAGACTTATTTACTAGGGAACACCCAGACTTAATTAATGGGGAACACGCAGCTTTTCAAGTGTAACAATATAATTCTGATGGCAGTAGAATTGCATTTAGGAAAAGAATATACAATACTTTGTAGTACTCTGGGTATGGTAAGACCCCAAGAGCATGGGTGTAAACCCACGCTAAAGTGCTATGTAAGGGATAAGGAGAATAATGTGTGTTCTTTTGAAATTATTTTTGCACCAACCACTATTTAGGTTAGTGCAAAAGCAATTGTGGTTTTTGCTATTGAAAGTAAGGACGAAAACCGCAATTACTTTTGTACCAGCCTAAAGTGGGAACAAGGCTTGCAGAGGAAGATGAGTGAAGTGGGCATTTAGCAAGATGGAGAGAGGCAGGCTCCAATTCTGCCATCTCTGAGTGAAGCTGGCTGGAAGTCTTTCCACCTAGTGCTCCATGAAACTGCTTTGTTTTGTTTTGTTTCTTTTCTTCGATGTTAACAGCTCCTTGTCTCCTTTGCTTTGTTCTCTCCCACTCTAATGCTTTTTATGAAAATCAAAATTGGAGATAAGTTTTACATCTGGATTGATGTGCTGCAAAATGGCGCAATTGAAATCAGGCACCTGGAATCAGCATTAACCACAAGAAAATAACTTGCCAAACTCTTAGGGACAGCTCTGGACTTTCATCTGGTGAAAACTGGGGGATAGGCTGGGTCTGGTGGCTCACGCTCGTAATCCCAACACTCTGGGAGGCCAGGGGGCATGGATCACTTGAAGTCAGGAGCTTGAGAGCATCCTGGCCAACATAGTGAAACCCCGTCTCTACAAAAAATACAAAAATTAGCCGTTCATGGTGGCACGTGCCTGTAATCTCAGCTACACTGGAGGCTGAGGCAGGAGAATCACTTGAACCCTGGGAGGTGGAGGTTGCAGTGAGTCAAGATTGTGCCACTGCACTGTGGCCTGGGCAACAGAGCAAGACTCCACCAAGGAAGGAAGGAAGGAAGGAAGGAAGGAAGGAAGGAAGGAAGGAAGGAAGGAAGGAAGGAAGGAAGGAAGGAGGGAGGGAGGGAGGGAGGGAGGGAGGGAGGGAGGTCGAGGACTGAAAGAGAAAAAAGAAAGAGACCTAAAGAAGAAGGAAGGAATTACAATCAGGTGCC
The DNA here is from genome assembly GCF_007565055.1 of Rhinopithecus roxellana. Taxonomy (NCBI): domain Eukaryota; kingdom Metazoa; phylum Chordata; class Mammalia; order Primates; family Cercopithecidae; genus Rhinopithecus; species Rhinopithecus roxellana. Next base: position 49,728,264 of record NC_044553.1, on the reverse strand, counting down.
ATAAAAAAGAGAACCTTTAAGGCTGCCGCCCAGGACCTCACTCCCTTCGAAAAGGAAAAAGAAAAGAAGGAGGGAACGAAAGAAAGAAAACTGCGGGATAAAAGTGAGTCAATCTGACTTAGGTGTCAACAGACAGAGGCCCCGGGTGACACGTGGGTCACAGAAGACAGATCCCATCATTGTTTCACAGCTCTGCTTCTTCCTCCCTCCCACCAACTCAAAATCGGCTTCTGTATATCCCCATTTCTTTGGTCCTACAGCACAGAATCAGTTTAATCCCTGTTCCAAATGAAAGATAAAAGAAGGATGAGACTCTTGAAATATTAAACCAAAGTAATTTTCATTCCCCTTAAGTGGTGGTGTCCTATGACCCCTTGCTTGTTGAATCAATGAGTTTCACTACTTCAGGGGGAGGCTGAATACCTAACTAGAACAAAGTCATTACTCAGCTTACAGTGTCAAACTAAATTTCTTAAGTTCACAGCAAGATCATTCCAAGCTTTGTTCAGAGAAAAAAGGGTTTTGCTGAAATTCAAAAAACTTTCTTTTCCAACATTTAGAGCAAAGCTCTGGGGTCTGAGCACAGAGCTTCACTAGAAGGCTGTGGTCTTCCTGTGGTGTGTGCGTGCACCCCTGGAAGTACACGAAGACTTCCTCAGGACTTCTTGGGCACTGGTAGTTTTAAGAAAAAAGTTTTTGACATTGTCAACTTCCACGTGTATTCTTTCCTAAAATTAATTAATTTGCCTTTAGAATTGACTGTGATTGGCTGGTCCTCCTTACCCAACCGGTCTTTTCAAATGGTTTGCTCTCCTAGTTTACAAAAGAAAAATATGCCTCTCACCATCCAGAATCCTAAAATAGTACATGTTCCCAGGGTACAAAAACCTCCAGGGCACCAAATGACAGGACAATTGAAGAATGCATGCCTCTGAAGGAGGTTGTTTCTGAGCAGTGCCAGGTGAGCTCATAGAAAAATCCTGAGGGCCCCAGGGCCTCATTTCATCCAGGTTGCAGAGCCATATGCAGCCCTATGCCTCATCTGCTTATCTTCGGTTCTATGTATTAGAATTCAGAAGTGATATGGTTGCCATGAGGAATGGCAATGGATATGGTTGCATATGGAAACATTAACTTAAATCGAAAAATTAAATCAAGACTTGTCCTGACAGAAAGTACAACTGATTTGGCTGGATGACAAAAACTGACTTTGCCCGTTAGCATCTGTGCAGACATTTTCCGTAATTGAATGAGCAAAATCTAATGTTCTAACAAAAAACATATTTATATAACAGTGAAACAGCAGAAGAACTGACATAACTAACTCCATGTTTGTTTAAAGGGCCTTTACCCGTTCATGCACATAGGCTAGGATAATTTTATTTTATTTATTTATTTATTTTAGTTTTGTTTTCCTTTGTTTTGAGACAGGGACTCACTCTGTCACCCAGGTTGGCGTGTAGTGGTGCAATGACAGCTCACTGCAGCCTCGACCTCCTGGACTCAAGGAATGCTCCCATCTCAGCCCCCATTAGCTGAAACTATAGGCACATGCCAACGCACTCAGCTAAGTTTCTAAAAACTATGTGTAGACACGGGGTCTCCCTATGTTGTCCAGGCTTGTCTCAAACTCCTAGGCTCAAGCAATCCTCCCGCCTCGGCCTCCTAAAGTGCTGAGATTACAGGCCTGAGCCACCATGCCCAGCTTGGGATAATTTTTAAGAGCACTGAGATAATACACTGAAGCAGCAATCATGTAGTTTTTGAAACTAACTCTGGGATTAAAGAAGTATGTAAACAATAACTATGTTTTGTTAAAGATTTATAGGAGGATTGTGACCTGACCAAGAACAAAGAAGTCCCCAATCTCCTGGGACCCTTGCTGGTACCCAGATGTCTGTGGCCATCAATTACCTCGATTCCAACCATTTCCTCTTCCCCCAGCCCTAAATGTAAAAAGAGCCCGAAATTTGTACTGACTTAAGATGTACCTTAGAATGCTAGTTCACTACCTTCTTGGTTTTGCTGGCTTTCCAAATGAACCTACTTTTCCTCCCACCAACCCTCATCTCTTGTGTCTGGTTTTCGAGCAGCCAGCAGCTGCACCTGGATTTGGTTACATTTACAGGACATATACAATATAAAATACAGCAGAGATTATGTCTTTTGCAACTACTAAACTTATGATAAAAAATTTTTAGATGTCAACCTAAAAAAAGTGCACGTTTCAGAATTCCTTAAGAGGGAAGGAAAAGAAAACGTGCTAAAAACCAGTATAGACAGGTGCGGTGGCTCATGCCTGTAATCCTAGCACTTTGGGAGGCCAAGGTGGGTGGGTCACCTGCGGTCAGGAGTTTGAGACCCGCCTGACCAACATGAAGAAACCCCGTCTCTACTAAAAATACAAAACTGGCCAGGCGTCGTGGTGCATGCCTGTAATCCCAGCTACTAGGGAGGCTGAGGCAGGAGAATCACTGGAACCCAGGAGGTGGAGGTTGTAGTGAGCTGAGATCGCGCCATTGTACTCTAGCCTGGGCAACGAGAGCAAAGCTCCGTCTCAAAAAAAAAAAAAACAAAACAAAAAAACCCACAAAAACCAGTATAGGGAAGCAGGTTAGGGTGGAGAGGCATTTGGGGTTAAACATGAAAGTGAAGTAGGAAGGGGAGAAGTGGAGGGCAACAGATTTCCCCACTCTCGGGAAAACTTAAGGGTCAAAAAGCCAGTGGGGAGTAGGGAATATTAGGAAGGAACAGATATACTTGGGAGAATCCAGAGCACAGGAACTTGTTTCTTGCCCTCTAGGAGCTCTGGAAAATTTCAAGCCATTGCAATATGGGCTTAACCAAAAGGCAGTGGAAATTGTGCCAAAATATTGTCAGGTACAGAAAGCACTGAGAGACCACCAGGCCGGACTCCCCACGGCTGCCCTGTGGTGGAGGGGAAATTTCCAAGAGCCCAAGTGACCTGAGGAGTGTCACAGTCCACAATCAAGAAATAAATCTGGTCGGGCGCAGTGGTTCACGCCTGTAATCCCAGAACTCTGGGAGCCTGAGGCAGGTGGATTGCTTCAGGCCAGGAGTTTGAGACCAGCTTGGCCAACATGGCAAAACCTTGTCTCTACTAAAAATACAAAAATTAGCTGGGCGTGGTGGCAGGCATGTGGAATCAGGAGGCTGAGGCAGGAGAATCTCTTGAACCTGGAAGGCGGAGGTTGCAGTGAGCTGAGATGGCGCCATTGCACTCCAGCCTGTGCGACAGAGCACAGGACTCTGCCAAAAATAAACAAACAAATAAATAAAAAGAAATTCTTATCTCACAGTTTTTTAAATCATATGCTAATGGCTAATTTTCAGGAACAATCCAGGAAGTATCATAATTTCTCATTATACAGAAGGCTGCCAAGGATTTCACAGGGCAGAGTGTGGATAGTCTAAAAGACTCTGCCATTGTTAGCACGCTCTAATTCCAGGTAACCATCATTTAAGACAGCTTCTTGGGGAGGTGAAAGAGTAGTACTACCCAACCATAGGACCCCTACCCTGCATCAGAGAGTCGCAAGTAATTTAGACATGCAACAACCCTTTCATCAGAGTAACATATAGAGAAGGTCATTGAGTTTTAGAGCTTGAAAGTACCTAAAATATTGTTTGGCCCTCTGCCCCCATTTGACAAATATGGAAACTGAAGTCCAGGGCAGTAAAAGGAGTTGGCCTATGTTTGGGAGCTGGTATCAGAAGCAGTGATTGCCACTGGCTCACTTTAAGACTGGGTTCTTTGTAGTGCTTTCTGGTACCAGCCTTCTCGTACTTTAGATTCTCCCCTCTCAGTGAGGATGCTCTGCAATGTGCTCAGAATATCTTTAGGTTCACTGAGCTGTTGATGTCTACAAAGTATTCAGGAGTACTTGCCTTTTTTTTTTTTTTTTTTCTTTTGAGATGGAGACTTGCTCTGTCGCCAGGCTGGAGTGCAGTGGCGCGACCTTGGCTCACTGCAACCTCCGCTTCCCAGGTTCAAGTGATTCTCCTGCCTCAGCCTCCCGAGTAGCTGGGACTACAGGCACGTGCCACCACGCCCAGCTAATTTTTGGATTTTTAGTAGAGATGGGGTTTCACCATGTTGGCCAGGATGGTCTCGAGCTCTTGACCTCGTGATCCACCCACCTCAGCCTCCCAAAGTGCTGGGATTACAGGCGTGAGCCACCACACCTGGCCAAGCACTTGCCATTTTAAACTGGTTGTATATGAAAGAACAGCAGAAGGAGACAACAGGGTTAGAAATTGTGGAAATGCTTTATAGGGTGCTGCCCAATAGCACCTTGTGCAATTTTGGAAATGTTCTATATCTGCTATCGTGACCACTAGTGAGTAAGGCTATTGAGTACTTGAAATATAGCTAATGTGATTGAGGAACTGAATTTTAAATTTTGTTTAATTTTCATTAATTTTACCTTAAATTTAAATCACCACATGTGGCTAATAGCTACTGCACTGGATAGCGCCGCTGTATCATACTCACCAAAAGGAAGTTTCTCTTCTTTTTCATCACCGCTGTTAGGAAATTGGTTCAAACTGACCATTTTCTGCCTACATACCAATGTTTTCTTCAGTTCTTTTACCTTCCAGTTCTTGAGGAGACAGGCTTTTATACTGTGCCAATACAATCATTCTCTGGAAAACCAAATGTGCTCCTTTGCAGGCGGAAGTTTGAGAATCAATCTTAGTCTTTTGGGTATTTGTTTTTTCTTCAACTTTTAAGTTTCAGGGCACATGTGTAGGATGTGCAGGTTTGTTACATAGGGAAATGTGTGCCATGATGGTTTGCTGCACAGATCAACCCATCACCTAGGTATTAAGCTAATAATAATTAACTATTAATAGCTAATTAATGAGTAAGTTATTCTTCCTGATGCTTTCCCTCCTCCCACCTCCTGACAGGCCCCAGTGTGTGTTGTGTCCCAACCTGTGTCCATGTGCTCTTGTCTTTCAGCTCCCACTTACAAGTGAGAACATGTGGCATTTGGTTTTCTGTTCCTGTGTTAGTTTGCTGAGAATAATGGCTTCCAGCTCTATCCATGTCCCTGCAAAGGACATGATCTCATTCCTTTTTATGGCTGCACAGTATTTCCTGGTGTATATATACCACATTTTATTTATTTAGTCTATCATTGATGGGCATTTGGGTTGATTCCATGTCTGGGCATTATTTATTTAAACCTTTAATTTTCTTTTATTGTACATGTGATTTTCAAAACTAAATTCAGTTCAGAAGTCACCTTCTCAGCTTTAATAGCTTTAACTTCCAAATAATATTTTCCTTAAGGTCCCTCCTTTTCAGATGGTGTTTGATCTTTAGCACTTCTGTACTTGTTATCTATTGCTGTGTAACAAATTATCCCAAAATGTAGTGGCTTAAAACATCGACATTTATTGCCTCACAGTTTCTGCTGGTCAGGAAGCTGGGCAGCTTAGCTGGGTCCCCCACCTCAGGATCTCCCAGAAGGCAACACTCAAGGTGTCAGCCAGACTGCAGTCATCTCAAGGCTCCACTGGGAGAAGATCTGCTTCCAAGCTTCCTCATGTGGCTATTGGCGGCCATTAAGTCCTCACCGGCTGTTGACCAAGGATGTCAGTTCCTTGCCCTGTGGGCCCCTCCACAGGGCTACTCACAACATGGCAGCTGGCTGTTGCCTGCTGGCTACCCTCAGTTCCTTGCCACAGGTCCCTCTCCACAGAGCAACTCACAACATGGCATCTTGCCTCATCAGAGAGAGAGCAAGAAGGGCCAGAAAGAGAGAATGTGAGCAAAAAGCCTAGTCTTTTGCAACCTAATCTCAGAGGTGACATCCCATCACTTTTGCTGTATTTTATTTGTTAGAAGCCAGTCACTACATGCAGTTCACACTCAAGGTGAGGGGATTATGCAAGACCAGAGGGCAAACACCAGGAGATGGGCACCACTGAGGGTTATCAGAGGAGCTGCTTTCCACAACTACTCTAAGGGGCCTTCCTTAAGCTCCTCTCTTAGCTGGTGTGTCTGGAACCTTAGCTTCAGGGCCAGCTCTACTCAAAGTCAGAATGTGGAGGAGTCCAATGTGCCCCAACTAGACAGTGGCAGGATGAGAACCAGAATCCAAGACTCCTGGGTTCCTGGTCAGCCCTGTTTTCTGCTGCATGTGATGCTTGGTTAGACCTCCAGCACAGGCACAAGGAGCCTCACAATCCCAAGAAAAGCATTTTAACTTCAAATAATAGGTACTAAGGTTTTTGAGCAGAACAATGCTGTGACAAAAGTGATTTTTTTTTTTATTTTTTATTTTTTTGAAACAGTTTCACTCTTGTTGCCCAGGCTGGAGTGCAATGGCACGACCTTGGCTCACTGCAACCTCCACCTCCCAGGTTCAAGTGATTCTCCTACCGCAGTCTCCCAAGTAGCTGGAATTACAGGTGTGCACCACCACGCCTGGCTAATTTTTGTATTTTTAGTAGAGATGGTGTGTCACCATGCTGGTCAGGCTGGTCTCAAACTCCTGACCTCAGGTGATCCACCCACCTCGGCCTCCCGAAGTTTTGGGATTACAGGTGTGAGCCACCACGCCCAGCCTCACAGAAGTGATTTTTAAGAAAGATTAATGTGATGACTATGTGTAAAATGACTAGAAATTATATTAACTCCTATTTATTTATAATTAGCATATGTTTGTAGCCTAGAGTTTTGTATTCTGTTGTTATAAAAATATCCAATGTATTTTTTTAAGTACTAATAAAATGGTCTGTGAAAACATTACTTGGGCCAAAGATATATTTAGTAATATATTACAAGGTCTGTGACCAGATTCTCTGTTTAACACATGATATTTTCAGGTATATGTTGAATTAAACTCTCAAACCTATTTCTAATGAATATATAGGGATTTCCAGAAAAGGATATTTTCTACTAACATAGGAGGCTCCTGGAAACTCAGGACCCATAAACCCTGAGAAGCCACTGTAGACTGAAAAATGTTTTAAAGTATCAGACTGTGAAGTCTCCACCCCTAGTGATATCGACACACAAACTTGCATCTAAATGAGTAAGATGGTGTGGCAGTCTTCTAGTTCCATCAGTACTCACCCTCACCTCATTTTCGTAATACATTTACTAAAGTTTAGCTGGGCACATTGCCCCATAAAGACTACTTTTCCCAGCAACCTTTACAGTTGGGTCAGCCACAAGACTAAAGTCTGGTCAACTGGGTAATAATGGAAGTGATGTGAGTCATACCTAGTTGTGTCCTTAAAAGGAAAGGTATGTGCTCCCCTTGCTCCTTCTCCTCTTCTTACTGATTGGTATGCAGATATGAAGACTGGAGCTGGGAGTAGCAACCTGGTAGTCAGTGATGGATGCTCCCATATCAGCCTTGTATCATTTATCTCTGGAAATTTCCATGAGAGTTTTAAACTTATTTATTGAATAAACCACTCAACCTTGGAGTCCGTATATCAGAACAGACTTTATACTACTATAATAACATGTCCACCTTTCCTTTTTCTTGGTTCTCTAGTGCCCCTACCCCCCAAAAATAATGGGCAGGTGCCTAGGCAAAGTGACAAGAGGGATGTATCAGTCCGTATTAAATTCATATTGTCTTCTCCTGCTTACCTGTAATATCACCAGGATCATAATATCAGCAGCAAACTTCTATTGTTTTCTTGTTTTTGTTTTGTTTTGTTTTTGCTATTTGGCTTTATTCCCCCTCTTTATTTGCCAATAATTAGATAAGCAATAGTATCTTTTTTTTTTTTTTTTTTTTTTTTTGAGATGGAGTTTTGTTCATCATCCAGGCTGGAGTGCAGTGGTGCAATCTCGGCTCACTGCAAGCTCCGCCTCTCGGGTTCACGCCATTCTCCTGCCTCAGCCTCCCGAGTAGCTGGGACTACTGGCACCCGCCACCGCGCCCGGCTAAATTTTTACATTTTTCGTAGAGACGGGGTTTTACCGTGTTAGCCAGGATGGTCTCGATCTCCTGAGTTCGTGATCCACCCGCCTCAGCCTCCCAAAGTGCTGGGATTATAGGTGTGAGCCACCGCGCCGGCCAGCAATAGTATCTGAAGTTCAGACTTGCTAATAATGAGCCAAGAGCGATTTTACATTTTCCTCTCTCAAGTTCGACCAGGGTCAGGATCTAGGGATCCATCCAGTAATGTGCCAATGAATGTTTAACAATTGACTCCCTAGGGGAAAACCAGCCCTGATTTGTACTGTTTGCCAGTTTCTATAATGTAAATACTCCTGCCACTGGTCAATTTCCGGCCAGCAATATCATGTCACTGAACATAAAGTCGGAAAGAAATGTACACAATCACCTCTTGCAAGCTAGTACTATTTAGCTACCAAACATCACTGAGATCTAGCTATCTATCTCAGCCTGGGACTGCTTCCGATTTCTCTCTTGGTTATACTCCAAGAGGAGGATGCTAAGTTTACTGTGATGTGCAGCAGGAACAGTAAAGACAATGTTTGGGATGGCTCTGATGATCTTTGAACTACCCCTGTAGCCTTACCGTCATCTGATCTATGATGCTCTTATAATAACATTTCATCCTTTTGGTTAAAGGCAGTGGTTGAAAAATTACCTGCATATTGGAAACACCTGTGTAGTTTTAAAAACTAGCAATCCCTGAGTTCCAGCACCAGCAATTCTGATTCCACTGACCTGGGTTTGAGAGTGTTGAAAGCAGATGATTTTAATGTGTAGCCAAAGTCGAGAACTATTGGCTTAAAGTAATACATCTCTTATTTATGTGACAGATGGTTGGTGTTATTATTTTTGCTTTAAGCATAAAGAAGTAAAAATTTACATGGCCTGGTGAAAAGTGAACAAGTAAAATGAATGGCAACGCTAGGATGATTCCCTTAGTGAAAGGGAAGGTTGAAAAGAAGAGGTTTGTATTCTGCCACGTCTATGGGTCCTGAAAAGAACTTTAAATATTATTTTTTGAATCCTTAGAAAGCACTAGTGATTCTTCCTTTTTTTTTTTTTTTTTTTTTTTTTTTTGAGACGGAGTCTTGCTCTGTCGCCCAGGCTGGAGTGTAGTGGCCGGATCTCAGCTCACTGCAAGCTCCGCCCCCCGGTTTACGCCATTCTCCTGCCTCAGCCTCCCAAGTAGCTGGGACTACAGGTGCCCGCCACCTCGCCCGGCTAGTTTTTTTGTATTTTTTAGTAGAGACGGGGTTTCACCGTATTAGCCAGGATGGTCTCGATCTCCTGACCTCGTGATCCGCCCGTCTCGGCCTCCCAAAGTGCTGGGATTACAGGCTTGAGCCACCGCGCCCGGCCGATTCTTCCTTTTTAATTAGAAAGTTTAGCGAGCATAGGAAATGCTGAAATTCTAGAAAACTGTCACAGACAATTTAATCATCTCTGCTATATTTTGCATCTATATAAACTGGTATTATTTATTGTGAAATCTAGTTCAATTTCTTTCCCTCTCTATTAAACTTGCATTTATTCTTAGAGGCAGATGCTAAATTTTACTTTATTCAAAAATCTCTAGACAACTACCTCTTGTATTTTTTGAACATTAAGTTAACCTCTGAGGTTGTGACTTGAATTTTCCATATTGATAAAGGTCCTAGTTTACTAGTGAATCATTTTCATGTAGTAACATTTCATACAGTACTCCATATGTCTATATGCAGAAACACAGATGATATAATCAAGATGATAAAGATTTGTTGAGCCTAGCGTATGATCAGTAGAGCAGAAGAGGGTCAGCATGGACGAATACCGGAGCAGGAAGACCTGGAAGCCTGGGTTCTAAGCTTGACAATGTATATAAGTCTGAAGCAGTTTCCTGACCTATAAAACGAGGGCATAAAACAAGATGAGTCTCGTCCCTTTAACTTTGATATCTTGATAAAGTGTCTCAAGATTGAAACCATTAGTAGTGTCAGTGAACCCAATATCTCATGGGTTATTTCCTCGAGTTATGGCAGATATTGACAAACTCTGAGGATGAGTGTGTATTTCTAGACTATCTTTTTCTGAGTTTATATTCCTTCTAGATCAGAGGTTGCAAGTAAGTTTCATTTTCAGGTAGTAGCCTCCCAAAGCACAGTGTTGAGGTTTCTGAAGCCAGGACCAAGCTTGATGGGAGTTAATAGTGCCATGATAAATAAGTGGTGATTGTCTTGGGCCTGAAAAGATGGAAAAACAGTATGTGTGTCCTGTACCTCATCCCTGTTGCCAACCTTTTCATTTAGGTCAATATTTCCTTTATCACCTATTAGGTAGTTTGGAGCTGAAGGAATTTGGGGGGGTTCTGTATTCTGCTACTTTCCACCAGGAAAATTGAATTCATTGTCAAAGTGGTATTGGATCTGAATGTAGTTCAGCAAAGAAAATTTAGTTACTGCATCTTTGATAAGCAGCTTCACTTTAGGTTACAAGTTTATAATGTTTAAAACAACCATCAGTGGATTCACTTAAACAACTTAATATATTTAAAGATTTAAAAACCCTGTTATTTAATATTGTTTTGGCTAAAACAACAACAACAAAAAATGCTTTTTGATTATTTTGCTTTTAAGCCAGTCCCATCAGACACAGCCTAAAAGATAGAAATCGTGACCTTCCTTTACTTCCACCTCCTTAGGTCTGGATGGCTGCAGTTTTCTCTTTAGGCCATGTGACACCACAGCATGATCTGGAAAGTAATTAACTACTTTAGAAGTTAATCCAGCATATACTTTGAAGCACAAGCAATTCCATCCCTAATCGTTGCTTGGCAGATTGATTCTTCCTTCTGGCTCTTGAAACTGTACGTAGTAATTGCCCTGGAATTTAAAAATCATCTGGGGAATTCCTTGTTCCACATTTAGGGCACAAACAGCTAATGACTTAGACACATTGCAGTCTGTGTGTGTGTGTGTGTGTGAGAGAGAGAGAGAGAGAGAGAGGGAGAGAGAGAGAGAGAAAGAATATATTTTCAGGGGGTGGAAAGGCAATGTCACTGTGTGAATAGAAAATGTGTCTCTTCCTCTCACTGTAAGATCTGAAAATCTCTTACCTGACCAGACTGTAACACTGAGTTGCCAAACTAGCAAATTGATAGTGTTGGAATGTGTCTGCAGAGAGGAATCTTTACAGGAAGGGCTTCTTAGTTGCTCTTGTACATAGGAACTCTGGTTGCAGAACTGCCTACTTTCACGTTGGTTCTGATGATGCTGTTATGTTTGCAAAACAGTGCTGTGACTACTGTCTTCAGATCAGCAGTTAGTCAGCTTGTGAACTAACCATTCGTTTTCTTTCTGTCCTCCATTTTTTTTTTTTTACAATATCTTTGTGACATTCAAACATTCATTTTTTTTTATCAAAAGATTTTACTTTCACTCTGTCTTCATATGATTGATTTCCTTTTGTGTCTGTTATCTTGGTTTGATTGTTTGACTGTGTTGGGCACACCATCCTCCCTAAACTTATCAAGTTCCCTGACATTGAGGGTGTGGGTCAGGTCCTCTCCCATTTTCTCCCATCTTCTCCAAATTGACAGTCTCATCTAGCACTTGATTCACAAAGAAGTCCTCGCTAAATGGTGTGCGAATTGACTATCATAATGGTTGTGTTTTGTTTAGATTAGTTATTTATACTGCATCTCTTCAAAAATTGGGGTTTTCAACTGGGGTTTTCAGTTACCAGCTATCTGTCAATCAATATAAATCCCTGAATTGTCAAGCAGACCTCGATGTTTTAGTAGTTTGAAATAATTAAAGGTAATTGAACCAGTAAATTACTCCCAAACCAGAATTGAGCCTCCATTTTTTTAAATGTAAACTTGGCATAATAAGCACCAGTGCAAAGAGAATATGTTGTAGTAACATCTCAATGTTTGCTTCCAAAGGTGTTTCTCTGTCAAACACTTCCACTCACTGAAAGAAAATAGCTTATCTTTAAGAGAGTACGCTTGCATTTGCCTTATTTATTTATTTAATTTGAGACAGAGTCTCACTCTGTTGCAAACTCCTCCTCCTGGGTTCAAGCCATCCTCATGAACCTGAGTAGCTGGGATTACACGCATGTTCCACCATACCCAGATAATTTTTGTATTTTTAGTAGAGGTGGAGTTTCACCATGTTGGCCAGGCTGGTCTCAAACTCCTGACCTCAAGTGATCCACCTGCCTTGGCCTCCCAAGATTCTAGGATTACAGGTGTGAGCCACTGCTCCTGGCTGCATTTGCCTTTTAAATCTGTATATGCAAACTTGCCATAATATGTACCAATGCAGAAAGAAATATGATTTGGGAATAATTCAAGAAATCGGTCAAGAAGAATTTATTATTTACTTGTAGTAAGAAGAAAACAGAAAACTTGAGCTTTGCTCTCAAGTTGGTTGTGGTTTAGTTGGAGGAGACAAGACTAAGGTGCATGAAACAACGCTTACAATGTGAGCATTTTATTATGAGGCCCTAACCATGCTCTGTAATTTCAGAGAGGAATAGGAACCCTAAGGACTGGTTGAAGGATTCAGTGATGACGGTATTGAACCAGGTTAAAGGAGAACAAGGTTTGGAAAGGCAGATGTGGGATGGTAAGCATTCTCAGTGAGGCATCTACAGGGACACAGCCATGGAAGGAATAACCAGAGTGGTGGTCAGTGGGGCAGCCAGACCACCCAGAGCATGAGGCTGGAAAACTGTGGGAATTATGTAAACTTCATAGGAAGGGATCAAATTATGGAAGGCCCTTAAAGCCACACAGAGAGGCTCCAGGTTGATGTAACGGAAAATAAGGAGCCACTAAAGGATTTTGACCTAGGGAGTGATTATATAAAAGTGGTTTACACACTCTATTTTGGGCAGTGATACATAGGATGAAGTAAGATGTGGGAAAGGCAGCTGAACTGACCTAGCAGTGAGATAAAATAGGACATTTTGGCTATGCAGGGGACTGTGAGGACAGCAGCAAGAACTAGGAGGTCAAAAGAAATTCAGCCAGTCTTGGTGTCTGGCTAGATGTGAGGATAGGGATAGAGTAAATCAACAGTAAATTTGAAGGTGGGTGAAGGGGGTGGGGAGGAGACTGATGACAGGACCAGTAAGTTATAGGAAGATCTGTCTCTGAACATGTGGAATTTGAAATGACAGTGAGCACTGTAACGAGGTAACGCCGAAGGAGACGAATTTAAGGAGGTAATGAGACCTCTTTTCAAAACCTGAGTCTGCAGTTCAAGGCTGCAGTGAGCTATGATTACACCATTGCACTCCAGCCTGCAACAGAATGAGACTTGTCTCTAAACACAAAAATCACCTGAGTCTAAGTTGTCTAACCTCACTAAGTCGGATAATAGTACCTGGTTCACATGGCTATGGAGCTGATTAACTGTGGTAAGAATGTAAAGATATTTCATAATATGCTATGCAAATGCAAGCCTTTGGTATTGTACTGTGTGTGTATCTCCTCCCCAGTTGCATATGCTACTGAGTAGATATTAAAAACATAAACCTCTTGATCATAAATTTCACACTAGTGTGTTTTGAGCTGTATCTCTTCCAGTAGCAGGTAGACTGGTAGCAGTAAAATAGGTAAGAGACAATGATGAGGGTCTGGCCCAGAGCAGTGACCACATAAGTAGAGCTAAGTAGACTTATTTGCTTTTCAGGAGGTTAAAAAAAAAAAAAAAATGACAGATTTTAATGATTAATTAGATGTGGGAAATGTGTAAGAGGGAGGATTCTAGGATGATGTCCAGGCTTCTTGTGTGGGCAACTGATGGATTGTAGTTTAAATCTTTGAGACAGAAAAGACCAGAGAAAGAGCAAATTTGAACAGGGAGGAATATCAGGAATTTAGTTTTGGACATTGTGGTAGGCAGAATAATGAACCCCTCCCAAAGTTATTCACATCCTAATTCCCAGAACTTGTGAATATGTTCCTTACAGAAAAAGTGACTCTGCAGACACGATTACATTAAGTTTTTTGAGATGAGGAGATTATCCTAGACTGTCCAGGTGGGCGCAATGTAACCACATACATCCTAAGTGAAATAGGAGGCAGGAGAGTAAGATTCAGAGTCATGTGATATAAGAAAGAAGGCCGGGCGCGGTGGCTCAAGCCTGTAATCCCAGCACTTTGGGAGGCCGAGACGGGCGGATCACGAGGTCAGGAGATCGAGACCATCCTGGCTAACATGGTGAAACCCCGTCTCTACTAAAAAAAAACACAAAAAACTAGCCGGGCGAGGTGGCGGGCGCCTGTAGTCCCAGCTACTTGGGAGGCTGAGGCAGGAGAATGGCGTAAACCCGGGAGGCGGAGCTTGCAGTGAGCTGAGATCCGGCCACAGCACTCCAGCCCGGGCGACAGAGTGAGACTCCGTCTCAAAAAAAAAAAACAAACAAAAAAAAAGAAAGAAAGAGAGGCCATAGCTGGCTTTGAAGATGGAAGAAGTCACAAGGTAGTGCAGGCAGCCCCTACAAACTGGAAAAGACAAGAAAATGGATTCTACCCTAGAGCTTCCAGGAGGAATGTAGCCCTGTTGATCCCTTGATTTTAGTCTAGTGAAACCTATATTGGACTCCTAACCTCCAAAACTTTCAGACAATACATTTGCATTGTTTTAAGTCAGTACATTTCTGGAAAGGTTTCTAACAGCAACAGGAAGCTGTTTGAGGTATGTGGGCATTGCCCAAATAGAGATCTGGAGGACAGTTTACATAGCAGTCTGGAATAGAATTATAGATTTTGGAATCATTGGCACATGCTATCCATCTATTTATATCTATATCTATATATGTTGCAAGACACATTCTGATTTCAGAGATGTTAAAATGCAATATATATAATACATTATATATTATATATAATGTAATACATATATAACGCAATACACATATATTATATATATTATATATATATATTGTATTTTAACATCTCTGAAATCAGAATGTATCTTGCAACTGATAAGGATTATAATCATTACAGGCAACATACACATAGTTATGTATGTCCAGGTGACTGGACCGGACAAATGTAACACTTTGCACATTTCAGTCAACAAAACACTTAAGCACTATTCGAGAAAGCCACATGAGTTCTGGCTGTTGTCTGAAGACTTTCTATTAGTAAGTTTTAGAAAGATCAAACAAGAGCCAACATCAAAACTTTCAGAGTGGGTGTCAATGACTTGGAAGAAACTCTTTTGGACATTAGTAGAGGTCTCTCGCCCTGTTGCCCAGCCTAGAATGCAGTGGCAAGATCATAGCTCACTGAAACCTTGACTGCTAGGCTCAAGGGATCCTCCCACCTCAGCCTCCCAAGGAACTGGGACTGCAGGTGCACACCACCACACCTGGCTAATTTTTACTTTTTCGTTTCTTGTAAAGACAAGGTCTCGCTATATTGCTCAGGCTTGGTCTTGAACTCCTGGACTCAAGCGATCCTCCCACCTCAGCCTCCCAAAGTGTTGGGATTACAGGTGAGAATTCTTTTAAGAATTCTCACACCCAGCTGAGAATTCTTTTAAGTAATGGTGATTCATCAATACTTTAGATGGAATAAGACACAATACTGTGATGGGAAAATAAGGATAAAGATAGTTTGAGTTAAAAGGTAACTCTGAAAAGTTAAACTCTGAAAAATGTCAGATATATAGTATTTTGCTTGTATTTCCTTTTCTATATGCACAAAAGTCTAAAAGAACTTTTTCAATAATTGTGAAATAAACATTTTAAGTGATAAGAAAGCATTATGTCAACCTCATTGACCACATGTTTTCTTCTGTCATTCATAAAATAATGGTGCATTTTACAATTGAACGGTGTCTCAAACTCGATGGTCTTTGTAGCTGTGGAGAAGGGTGAGATGATTAAAAGAGCATAGAACAAGTGGAGCAAAAGATCCAGAGGAAAATCTTTAGAAACATTACCAGGTAATTTGAAAATAAATACCTGAACCATAAAAATATTTATACTTCTTTACCCTGTTTTGGGTAATTCATTCCAAGGAAGTCATCTAAGAGGAGAAAAGAAAATAATTATATTAGGGGATGGTGGCTTACTTCCATGGGGAAGTAAGATGGGCATGGACAGCAGTCTCAGAAGCTGGACTATGACCCTGAGTCTCAGCCCTCCACCACTGGCAAGGACACAATGCTTGTGCCAAACTAGAGACATGGTCCATTGTTATTCAGAATGTAGTAGCAGCTCTGGTGAGCCAACAGCTTTGGTGTCCTGGTCATCTTTTTCTCTCTCCAAAAGAGTATGCAGAGCATCCTGACTGCTCTGTGTATTTCGCATTTATTCTCACTGAGAGAGAGGAGGAAACTGGATCCGTTTGATACCATCCAATATGGTGCCCTGCTATTGGGAGTCTCCTGTAGAACCTCTGCATGGGCCTTTCTCATGGACATGGCTGCCCTTTGGCCCAGGCACAGACCCCCTGGCTCAGTAGTCGTCATAGGAATGGCAGAGTCACATGCATGGAGCATAACTGACTACGAAGGAAGACTTGGCTTCTTTCCCCAGAGGCAGGTTATGGGCATGGTGGGCACTTCGAATTTAGGGATTACCCAGACTACACAATTTGAGAAGAAGGGAAAGCGTGTGCTTTTTATTGTTAAAAAAAAAGAAAGAAAGAAAGAAAGAAAGAAAGAAAGAAAGAAAGAAAGAAAGAAAGAAAGAAAGAAAGAAAGAAAGAAAGAAAGAAAGAAAGAAAGAAAGGAAGGAGTCAAAATATCCGAAAATAGTGAAATGGTTATTCCATTACTTTAGCACATTCACTCAATAGAATTGTATTCACATTTTAGAAGGGATAATTACGATTAACAATAATAACAAGTAGCAAAATGGAAAAAGGAGACTATAGTATTGAACATAGCTATGACTGAAATTTTATAAAAATATACATTATATGGAAAATTATAATCATTGTGAAGCAAATGGGATTATGAGTGACTATTTTCTCTATAGTTTGAATTTTGTGCAACATTATTACATTATTTGATAATCATGATAGAAGTAGGAGAAAGCATGATTTAAACAATTGTAGTTCATGAAATAAAGCCATTAGTCCAACTTCCTAAAAGATGGACAACCTAGAGTTGCAAATTGCTAAAATATGAAATGATTGATAGAAACTATAGACAAGTGACCAATCAAAAGGTCTGACCTAAGTAAGGGGTGCTTACAAATGGACTAAAAAAGATTCAAGGCAAAATAATTCATTTCCCCTCATGTTTCTTTCATTAAAAGCAAATTTGTTTCCAGTGCAATCGTTCTTACAAAAACCAAAACAGATTTTAATATCACTAATACTTTAAAACACCTCGACTTCTTCAAAGATCTCAAAGGATTTTCACACATAGTGGGCTTTTCTACCCTGGCAATTGGGTACAATTATCAGTCCCACTTTACGGAGAAGAAATTGGCAAAGACCTGTCTAAGATCTAGCATTGCCGAACAATGATTTTCCAGCTAGCTAAAAACTCATCAAGTTTTATCAATAATTTTCCAGCTAGCTAAAGCTTAGATATCAAGTATCCCTGTACTTCTACATTTACCATTACTCTCTTTCATCAATGCATTAAAATTTTCTCTGTCTTCTTAAACAGGATATATTCAACATAATTTCACTTTCAAAATGGAGGGTTCTAGTTATTAAAATAAATATCAATAATTATATGCTAACTTATTTTATTACTTCACAGGTTATTTACATTTCTAATAATTGGCATGGAAAAATTGCCCCAGATATGATTTTTACCTTTTGCATTGCTGAATCATTATTCCTGAATTTACGTATCAGGGTGTGTGTGTGTGTGGTGTGTGTGTGTGTGTGTGTTTGTGTATGAAACTATATACCCACTTCACCCATGTGGTCAGAACGGAAAAAGCCATAATTGGGAAATACGGTCTGCTCCTGCATAGGACCATAAATGTTTGTTTGGTACAGGAGTGGGCACATAACTGAAGATGTGCACGCATGAGCGCTCACACACACACTCACATACACACTCACACACATTCACACACACTCACTCACACACACACACACTCACACACACTCACACACACACTCTCACATACACACTCACACACACACTCACACACACTCACTCACACACACACACTTACACTCATATGCCATCCAGGCTCAGTGAGCCTGACTTTCTTACCCCTCCTCCTTAATTCTACTTCCGATTTGCCTTGGACATAGAGCCTAATAAACAAGTTGTGTAAAATAAGAGTTTAAAACTTTTGTGTTAGGTGCTTTTCTATGTGCAATTCTTTACGCAAAATTATAAGCTTTGGTATATGGCTATTCAGAGACTCTTTCATGGAGAGTTAAGATTGTTGGATAAAGAAGCCCCAATTAAAGGAAGGTTGAGGGATAGCTACGTGCTAGGCAGGGACATAATTATATTTGTGCTCCACTCCATAATTTCTGGACAAGCTCCCTCATTTTATGTGGAATTATTCACCCTCTCCCCCATTCGTATGATTAAAATTGGAAAAGCCATGGTTGGGCAATGTGATCCCCTCTTCCCATAGGGTCATAGAGTTTTGGTACAGGGATGGACACATGACTGGCATTCAGTTTCTTCCTTGGACATTTGAAATAGGAAGGGAGGGAGGGAAGAAGAGCGAGAGATCATTCTTTCTCTAAGTGGCCAGATCTGTCGAATGACAATTCTGAGAGCTGTAGGTCATATTTCTGTCATGTGAACTTCAAGGCAGAGAAGGCAGTAAGAGAGGATGGAGCAGACGCACAGGGATGAGAAATAGGGAGAAGCCTGACAGCCACCGAGAGTCTGGGTCTAGTCCCTTCAGGAGGCCCAGCTAAATCTTTGCCCTTGGATTCCATGAGATACCCATGTATTCTGAGGGTGATATTCAAAATAGTTAATATGAAACTGGGGGAGAAAATTAGAACAGACAGGGTCAGACACCTGGTACATGGTTCTGGAAGTCCACTGCCATTCCACACATTCCCTCTTTTGCTGTGAAGTACAGAGAGTCCTGAGAAATCCCCAAGTGACTGAGGCAGACAGGAGGCATTTGGGGGTGTCAGAGTAATAGGAACGGAGGTATTTTACAATATAAACAGCCAGTGTCCCCAGGCAAGCGCAACCAGCCAACTATCAGCCCTGTCTGTATTCTTATAAGAAATGTTGCTAAGCTAGTTTTAGTGGTTTCTGATACAATTTTAAGAATCCTAAAGAATATGATTTTTGCTGTGTCATGGTTTGCCCTCTATTTTGCTGACCAAATTTGATGGCAACCTCATAAAGCCTCAGGAGCTGGAACAAACCTTGAAATAATTGTCTAGTTTCTGACCCAAATTTATTCTTCATTCTAATAATTTATTGCAAGGTAGAAAAAAAACTGTCTTGTAATTCTATAACAGAAATACAACTTACAAATTAACTTTTTCTTATTATAATGTAATATATGTTCATTGTAGACAAAAGTTAAAATATAGGTGAAGAAAGCAAAAAAACTGACACTCACTTATTCAACCACCAGTTAAAGAATAAAAATCACTACTAACTCCTTTGTGTGTATATATTCTGATTTCATGTATTTATATAATTCCTAGTTTTTGAAAGAATAATTTTACATGGGAACCATATTTTACTTAATGTATTATGATCTTTCTTTCTACAAAATCCAGGTTATTTAAAAAAAATCTCTAGTCCTATATTTCATTTCTTGGGTGTTTAGGCATTAGAGGGAACAAGGAGGACAGAGCTTCAGAGTTATTTGAGGTGCAAGGTTTATGTAGCTCTTTGCTCCTTGCTCACAGCCCAGATCTCATGAGAAAAGGCTGAAAAGGTTGACCTTATTTCCCGGCAGAATTATTCATGTTATCACTTTTACTTAGGATGCTACCAGCTAGTCATGTCTGACTATCTGAGAAAGGATGAATTAATACATTCAGCAGCAGATACACTGAAATCAAAAAAGTCCATTATTTAATCTCCAATATTAGCTCCTCATTGCAGAATGAGAGGAAGATGAATGACTTATGGAATTTCCTATATCGCTTAGCTTCCTTCACTTTTATCCATTGGGAAGTCAAGTTTTTTCAATAAGAAAAGCAGTTTGCATTTAATCACCAAGACATATATCCAGAGTATTGTGAAAATGATACAAATTGCTGGCGTTACAGAGGATCTGCCAGGTCAAAGGAAGTGGTGGAACGGAGAAGAAATGGAGATGCCTGAGGATTCCAATGGAGAGGTCACAGACCAACAGTCACAGTCACAGTAACAAACGTTGGTGAAGATGTTGAGAAATTGGAACCTTCATAGACTACTGGTGGGAATGTAAAATGATGCAACCACTCTAGAAAATAGTCTGGCAGTTCCTCAAAGTGTTAAACATGGGGTTATCATATGGCCTGGCTATTCCACTCCTAGGTATATACCCAAAAGAAGGAAAGCTTACATCTATACAAAAGCATGTACACAAGTATTCATAGTACCATTATTCATATAGCCAAACAGTAGAAATAATCCAAATGTTCATCAACTGATCAATGGATAAACAAAAATGTAATTTAAACAGTGAAATATTATTAAGCTACAAAAAGGAATGAAGTGGCCAGGCACAGTGGCTCACACTTGTAATCCCAGTACTTTGGGAGGCTGAGGCGGGTGGATCACCTGAGGTTGGGAGGTTGAGACCAACCTGACCAACATGGAAAAACCCCGTCTCTACTAAAAATACAAAATTAGCCAGGCATAGTGGCACATGCCTGTAATCCCAGCTATACTCAGGAGGCTGAGGCAGGAGAATCACTTGAACCCAGGAAGCAGAGGTTGCAGTGAGCTGAGATTGCAGCCATTGCACTCCAGCCTGGGCAACAAGAGCAAAACTCCGTCTCAAAGAGAAAAAAAAAAGGAATGAAGTATTGACACAGGCTACAATATGGATGAACCTTGAAAACATTATGCAAGTGAAAAAAGTCACGAAAAACTGCATGATTTCATTTATATGAAATGCCCAGAATGGGCAAATTTATAGAGATAGAAAATAGATTAATGGGCTGGGAAAATAGAAGAGGGGAAGTGGGATTGACTGCTAGTAGGTACAAGATTTCTTTTGGGGATAATGAAATGCTCTAAAATTAATTGTGGTGATAATTACATGACTCTTATCGGTTGTATTGTATACCCTAAACAGGTGAATTGTATGGCATGTAAATTTATTTCAATAAAGATTTTTTAAAACAAGAGAGAAAATTATACTTCCACAAGTCCATTTCACCTTCCTCAGCTTCTCTGGCTGAAATCAAGCCTGTTGTACCAAGATACCACTATAGAAATAGTGTGTGGTCTTTCAGTACAATGTTCAACTGTAAGTCAGGGCTTTAAAACAAAGCCCAGATGATAGACCAATATAGCAAACCAAATTTAGGCCTTGTTAAAAAATACCACAAATGGAAATGTTAGCTTTAGGGCCTCATGAGCTATTGCAACATAGTTAAAATTACTATAGATAGGAGATCTGTCAAATGGATCAAATGACAGTCCCTGATTTGAGTTAAACTCTTCCAAAGATCATAAGAGAATACAAGAGTAATTTTTTAAGGCCTCAGAAAACAAAAGAAAGGAAGGAAGAAAGGAATGAACGAGAGAAGGAAAGACAAATGAAGATGTTCACTAAAAAAATAAGTTCATCAAAGGGCTCAAATGCCTTCTTCTTCCTTCTCCTCCTCCTCCTCCTCCTCCTCCTCCTCCTCCTCCTCCTCTTCTTCTTCTTCTTCTTCTTCTTCTTCTTCTCCTCCTCCTCCTCCTCCTCCTCCTCTTCTTCTTCTTCCTTTTTTCTGCTTGCCTTGTCTTTCTAAAAGGATTGAATGGTTCTGGTGTTCAGGGTCCATGGGCCCCCTTTTGAGTTCTTCCACAGCATTTATACGGCCCTATGAGAGTGAATTCTAATGACCCAAGGCCCTGCATAATCCAGCTTATGCTCACAACTTGCTTCATCTCACTCTACAGCTGCCTGTGCACATCCCGCTCCCACACACTGGCTCCTTCCATTCCTCACATCTGCCAGGATCCCCTGACCTCAGGGTCTCTGACCATACTGGTCCCTCTGCCTGAATGCTCTTCCACACTCTTTTTATGGTTCTCTTGTTTTCATCCTTTAGGTCTTAGCTTAAATGTTATCTGTCAGAGAGGCCCTCCCTCACCACTGCATATAAATTAAGTAGGTTCCCTTGAGACTCTATCATCTCATCTAATCAGCTTACTTCACAGTATTTATTGCAACAACATTCCACAAATAATCATGCAGTCCCTGCTTATGCACTGGGTACTGTTTTAGGTGTTGGGGATACAGCAGTGTACAAAGCAACTCAATTCTAATGTGTTGTTTCTTGCTTCTTCATTGTCTTCCCCATGAATCTAGAACTTCTTTGTAAGCAGGCACTGGCTGCAAGGGGAGGCAACATGGTGAAGTAATCTTGAGCAACAACTCCAAGCCAGAGACTTGGTTAGAATCCTGGCTCTTATTACTTGGCCAAATGAATTAATTGCTCTGGACCTCAGTTTCCCCATCTGTAAAACAGGCATAGTGACAGTACCTTCTTCTTGGGGTTGTTACGAGGACTGCACAAGTTAGCATGGTTTAGTCACTTGGAATAATACTTGTTAATGTTTTTTGATTGTTGGACCAATATAGTACCTAACAAATAGTTGCTTTTTAGTTAAATGAATTAATAAATTGTGGTGTCTACAGTTAAGCCTACGTTTATAAACAAGCCAAAACAAGAAGACAGAGCAGATCAGCAAAAATAAAAGGCTCCCTTTCATCTTGGAACTATTTGTTGGAAGAAAGCCTTTGGTTTTATAGATAGAATGTGACATTTTTGGTCAATTCCAAAGCAGTGGCAGGATTTTCTTTGGAATCTGCTGGAAATATTGTGGTTGTTTTCTACTGAAAGAGGTTCTGGGGCTTTCCAGGGAGGAAGGGCTGTCAGCATCCAGCTGAGTCTGTCGTCTGGCTTCCATTGTCACATGAAAGAAACTCTCTGTCTCCAGGAGCTGGTGGAAGAATCACAAAGACACTTCCGTACTTATCCTCCATTTCTCCTGTCCTCTTCTCGCTGCATACATCTACAATGTCTAATTTGATATATTTATCCACTAGAAAATCAAAGTTGAGTTGTGAAGGAGCTAAATGCAAACTATTCTGATGGCATTCCCAGTAGCTCCTTCCAATGAACGTTAGCTATCACATATATGAAATGCAGCGCGTCAGCACCTGAATGTTCTGCATGTGCAAACTGCCAGGAAACACAAAATAAAATAAAAGAATGATGATTCAAGCAATCAAAGCCATTGGGAGCCATTGGCAGGTATTTACCAGGATCCTACTAAGCTCTGGCCATTTTTGAAGATGCCATGGGAAAGACCAAAAATACAAGAAAACAACACATTGTGTCACAGATTTGCCTTGGAGAAGTCAACAGTCTGTTTGGATCAAAATTTTCATACATCAAAATGGGGGAAACTTTATAAAGACATATATATATATGTGTGTGTGGTAGGCAGAATAATGCCCCTCCCACCCCCGCAATCCTAATTCCAGGACCTGTGAATATGTTAGGTTACATGGCAAAGGGGAAATTAAAGTTGCAAATGCAGTTAAAATTTCTGCATCTGGCTTCCATTGACCTTAACATGGGGAGATTATCTTGGATTATCCAGTGAGCCCACTCTAATCACAAGAATCCTTAAAAGTGGAAGAGGGAGGCAGAGGAAGAGAGCTAGAGAAAGAGATATGACAGTGGAAGTGGGATAGAGACGTTATGTTGCTGGCTTTGAAGATGGAGGAAGGGGACCTCAGCAAAGGAGACCAGGCCACCTCCAAAAGGCAGAGAAAGAAAGGAAACAGATTCTTCTTTAGAGCCTCCAGAGGGAACGAAGGCCTGCCATCTGGATTTTAGCCCTGTTCAACTTCTGACCTGCAGAACTGCAAGATAATAAATTTGTGTTGTTTTGAGCTACAAAGTTTGTGACAATTTGTTAAAGCAGCAATAAAAAACGAACACAACATATCATAAAATCCTAAATTGAGTAGTATGAGAAAATAAATTAGGAAGCAGAAAGAGAGCAATGCTGACTATAGTTAAAGAAAATGACAGTGAGTGGGGTTTGAGATTGTTGTTTTCACAGCTTGTAGGACAAATGTGGAAAGACAAAAGCTGAGAAGGGATATGTATCAAATCCACAGTATCATGAAGGGAGCAGAGATTTTTTTTTTTTTTTTGCTAAACCCCAGATTATCAGAATCAGGAAGCACTTCCCTGAAACTTGAAAGAGGGAGCTTTAGGATGGTTGGAGAGGAGGGAAAGAGAAAGGAAGAGAGTGGGGAAGGAAAGAAGCAAGGAGAGAAAAAAAGAGAGAGAGAGAGAAGGGAGGAAGGAAGGAATTGCTTTGTGCAATTTAAGACCCTTTTATCCTTTAACAGAACAGAAGCTGAAAATATTAAAAGCTTTAAACTTTTCAGATAAATGTAGGGATACCAGATCCAAAATGAATTCTGGGAAACCAAAATGTTTGGGGTAAAAATCAATCCTTTGTTGGATAATTTGCCCTCCCCTGGCCCGAGACACTAAATCCTGTCAGAGACAGACCCAGCTTTGAGCGACTTAGAGCTGACACAGTGTGACCATTTTTGTTCTTATCTCTGGTTCAAGGATTCCTGGGAAAATAACAAAGTTGGCTTAAGTGTTCCTCTGCCTCCAACCTATAATGTGCCTGTTTTTCTGGTCTAAAAAAAGCAAACAAGAAAGGTCCTCATGTGCTCTTTTAGGGATGAAATTGAAACCTGAGGTCTTGACCAGCTCAGAGCTTCTTTCATAACTGTGGGGGCGTTAGTCACACAGTTGTTCTCTTGCTGCACAGATACATAATTACTCTTCTACAGAAATTCTTCTTCCCCCTCAGACTGTATTCTCTGCTTCTTACTGGAGTGCCTTCCTCTGAGCTATTGAACAGCATTCTACTCTTCAGGATGCTACAAAATAACGGGAGGTGAAGTGATGCTGTGGAACTTGCCAGGCCTCAATGGTTGTTGCCTCCTGCAGCACAACCCACATTTGCACAGATGGAATATGTGGGCTCGGTTTGGATGCGTTGCAGGAGAAAACTGACCCTGCCAGCCCATGAAGCTGGACACTTGGGCGTTGAGGAAGGAAGCATTGGTGGGGGCATTACTGCAACTGTTTTCACAGTCATGGGACGAGACCCAGAGGCCAGACACTCAGCATTACTCACCCTTGGAGTCTCCTGGGCTGACAGGTGATAATTTCCTAAAAGCCTGTGAGTCCAGTTAGGTCTTCAAACCAGTAAGGTTTGGGAACTGGATATGGTGGACACCTTCTGATCCATAGTTTGACAAGACTCAAAAAAAAAAAAAAAAAGAAGAAGAAGAACTTAACCTACCAGTCTCGTCCATTTGCTTTCCCATGGAAATGGTCACAGTGACTACAAAATCAGCTATAATTCATTTTTAAAGCCAAGTATGTACCTGTCATGTTTCCTTTTAAAATGATGTACGTAAAAATGTTTTAGGTTCCCAGCAGTTGTTCAAAACCAGATAGGAACTATAACTGATACACATAGACTGCTAAAATAAAACCATTTCAACCATGACGTGACCATTAGATAAGGCAGGTCTGCCTCTTTTCACTTAAAGATGTCACTGGACATTTATAAAATTTGGGAAGTGGAGGGCTTCTTTGACCAACATTATTGACTGTCACTCTTGCAGGAAGTAGCCTTATTAACACCAAAGGAAAACCTTGGAGCTAGTTCAGTACATATTTTATTTTATTCTATTTTTTTTTTGAGACAAAGCCTTTCTCTGTCATGCAGGTGGGAGTGCAAGTGGCGCAATCTCAGTTCACTGCAGCCTCCATCTCCCAGGTTCAAGTGATTCTCGTGCCTCAGCCTCCCTGGTAGCTGGAATTATAGGCACAAGCCACCACGCCGATAATTTTTGTATTTTCAGTAGAGATGGGGTTTCTCCATGTTGCCCAGGCTGGTCTCAAACTCTTGACCTCAGGTGATCTGCCTGCTGGCCTCCCAAAGTGCTGGGATTACAGGCATGAGCCACCACACCCGGCCTAGCAGGCATTTTAAATGGACTGCGTTATCAACTGAAGGCCAAAAGAACAGTCGGAAACAAATGACCTTAAAGTGAATTTTCTGCTGTTGAAAAAAAAAAGCCCTAGGAATTAGCATCTCTGCCCTGCTATTCCATTGATAGAGATTTCCGCTGATATTCAAAGAACTTTGCCTTTTTATCCCTGCCACACCTCTTGTTCTTTCCAATGTTTATTTCTATATCAACCGCCAATATATGAGGTGATTTTGTACACAAGGTCTTTCCTAAAGCTCGGCTCAGTTCTATTAACCTTTATGCAGTCATTTATAGTTAAGGTCTAAATGGCACTGGTGCATTTAAATAGTGTCTGCGGGCTCTGCCGCCGTGAGGAAAGTACTGTGCTTAAGTGGCTCCAACACATTTGCTCAGAAAATTGTGGAAGGCACTGCTGCGATCTCTGTAGGAAATTCTTTAGTGAAATTCTACAGGAGATTAATGTTGCCTTGTAACAGATTCTTTGATGTGTTGAGTCTACAAGTTTTAGTGTGGAATCTAAGGCTTTTTTTTTCTCCTTAACATCAGTCTCTGAGCTGCATCTAAAAAGAAGAAATTTTGGAAAACAGAAATCTGAGGGACTTTCACATTTCCTTGTGATTTGTCTTCAAGGATGAGTGGATTTGAGAACTCTTTCTACATTTTAATAGTGCATGCACAGAAAGTAGAGATCCCCTTGGCCAAGCTGATACCATGGAACAGATTCTTCAAAGTTCTTTACAACCTTCCTCTTACCTCTCTCATCCGAAAGCAGTCTCTATCTCTGGCCATTCTCCAGACCTGACTCTGCAGACTTATGAAGACCCTACAATATTCACCTGGCCCAGTGAATCCACTGCCCAAAGGTCCTCAGCACAGCCAACAAGGGCCAGAAGGTCAGTATGGCCAGAGCATGGCAAATGGGGTAGGGAAGTGGAAGATCAGGCCAAACTCCACCCTTGGAAGGGCTTAGGAAGAAAGAATTGGGTCATCTCAGCTTGTCTGCAGAGCAGCCAAAATTCTGAACCTGTGGCCCTCTTGGGGGGGCCTCAGCCTGGGTGTGCCCTGAACACTGCCAGACCTGCATTCCTGGGACCTGGCTAAACAACACTGTTCCAAAGTATGAGTGATGTACAGTCAATGAGGAGCATCAACACCGAATACAGTGTGTGGACCTGGCTTGAATCCTCATTTGAATAAACCAACTTCAAGTAGACATTCTTGGGACCTTGAGGAAATAGGATTCAGACGAAGTAAAGATGAAATAAAGAAATTACTATTAATTTGTAGGTTAAAATGGTATTGTAATTAAGTAAGGAAAGTTCATCATTTTCTGAGTATTTACAAGGGAAATATCATCATATCTATAATTCAAATTAAGTTAATTCAGCAAAATGTACAAGAGACATGGCAAAATGTACTAATTGTTCTGCTAGGTGATATGTATATGGAAGTTTATTATACTATTTATTTTTACAGTGTTTGGAAATACTCATAATAAAAAGTTTAGAACATAAAAAGAAAAAAAAATGCCATTAGTTATTAAACTACATACTTCAAGCCAGGGAGGAAGGACTGAGGGTTTGTAACCAAAGAAGTAAAAACATGAGGTGGTTCTTTGTGAACAGAGGGAGGCTTCCTCCATCATTTTCTCCCTGAGGCGCTGGTTTCTAATTATTAATTTATTAAACATTAGTTAGAAACTACTGGGAGTGAGCCCCTAGGGGAGATAAAAACATGAAGGATAAGACACCCCCACTGCCCTCAAAGAGTAAGAGTCTAGGAGCAGAGCAAGTATGCAGATTCCATAGTTGCACTCTGGAGCCCGACCACCTGGGTTCAGTTTCCAGCTATGACACATACTAGGTGTTTATCCGTACCAGTTATTTAAGCTTTCTGTGAATACTAAGTGGATTTATCTTGTAGGCTATCATAATCATTAAATGAACTAATGTATGAAAAGTTCTTAAAATTAGTACTTTGTTTATATTTTTTAAAAAACAAGCAATATACAAAATATACAGTGAAAGTTTTTCTAGAAAGAGATTTTGATATAATCCCAATGGGGAGAATTCATTCCAGGATCCAGGGCACAATATGAGCAAAGATTCAGAGAGTAAAGCATAAAGAGTGCTTTGGAAATAGCAACCAATCCATTGCAGCTAAGACTTCTGGGTCTGTTAAAAGGAGTGCTGAGAAACGAAACCAGAAAGGCAAGATGGGCCCAGATCCCCAAAGGGCCAGGAATACCAAGACAAAGAGTTGTTGCTCTGTCCTGCAGGCACCAGAGGACCACCAAGAGTGTTTGAGCCGGGGAGAAGCATGAATGTTGGAGAAACACTAATTATTCCCTGTATTTTAAATAAACACTGTGTTCATAGCAAGTGCCAGACATTGTGGGCCAAATGGTCCCTGCCCTCATGGAAGCTTCAGTTTAGAGGAGGAAGGAGATGTTAAATAACCGAACAAATAAGAGTTATGAAGGAAAAGTGCAGAGTGTTCTGAGAGCTCCTAAGAAACCTAATGTAGCTGGAGAGGTGAAGATGTCAGGTTGAAGAGGTGACACCTGGCTGAGATCTAAAGATATGCAGGAGTGGGCCAAGGGCACTTGGAGAGAAGAGCTTGCTGGGCAGAAGAACAGGACAAGCATGGGCTCTGTGGCAAGAGGGGAAATGACACTCCAGACCTTCTGGAAAAAGGCCAGTGGAGGTAGAACCAGGGGCCTGGGAGATTGTGGTTTGAGATAAGAAAGTGTTAGGCAGGGTTAAATTACCCACCACCTTGGCCACACTGATTGAGCCAGGTATCAACACCTGACCAAAAGACAGGCTCCTTTAGACTCCTCCACCAAGTCACCATGAGGTGACCTCAAGTGACACCAGATAGTTATTGCCAGAACCAATCAATGTCTCTCTCTTGGGGAGTTTGAATGTGAGACAGAGAGGGAGAAAAAGACTCAGAAATAGAGAAAAACAGACTGACAGATAAATAGAATACAGTGGCAATGCAGAAACAGAAATGACATGAACCCCATAGGCCATATTAAGGATCTTGGTCTTTATGTTAAGCACAAATACTGGTAAGAAATGATGGGGACTGGATGAGGATTACAGAAGCAGATACGAAGAAGAGGAGGTGGTAGTTTCAAAAATATGTCCACAATGACACTTCTCCCTTAATTCCTTCCTCTTGAGTGTGGGCTGGACTTAGTTGTTTGCTTTTAACAAACAGAATATGGTAAAAGTAATAGTGTGTGACTTCCAAGACTAGGTTCTAAAGAGGACTGCAGCTACCACCTTGAGCACATACATTCTCCCCCAACCCACTCCTCCTCTTCTCCCGCAACCCCTCCCCAAGTTGGGGAAGTAAACTGTCATGTGGTGAGAAGCCCTGTAGAGAAGTCCATGGTGAGGAACTGAAACCTCCAGCCAATAGCCAGCAAGGAACTGAGATCTGCTTATAATAATGAGTGATTTTTTTTTTAATTTCCATTTTAACTTTAGATTCAGAGGGTACACGTGCAGATTTGTTACAAGGATATATTGCTTGGTGCTGAGGTTTGGGCTTCTACTAGTCTTGTCACCCAAATAGCAAACATAGTACCTAATAGAAAGTTTTTCAGCCCTTACCCCCCAACGTTTGAAGTCCCCAGTGTCTATTGTTGCCATCTTACGTCTGCGTGTAGCCAAGATTTAGCTCCCACTTATGAGCAAAGACATGAGATATTTTGTTTTCTGTTTCTATGTTAATTCGCTTAGGATAATGGCCTCCAACTGCATCCATATTGCTGCAGAGGACATCATTTCATTATTTTTATGGCTGTGTAGTTTTCCATGATGTATATGTACCATATTTTCTTCATCTAATCTGCCATTGATTGGCACCTAGGTTGATTCCATGTCTTTGCTATTGTGAATAGTGCCGTGATGAACATACGAGTACATGTGTCTTTTTGGTAGAACGATTTGTTTTCTTTGGGGTATATACCCAGTAATGGGATTGCACAGTTGAATGGTAGTTTAGTTTTAAGTTCTGTGAGAAATCTCCAAACTGCTTTCCACAGTGGCTGAAGTAATTTATGTTCCCATTCGGCAGCCTCACCAGAATCTGCTGGGGTTTGTTTTTTTTTTTTTGTTTTTGTTTTTGTTTTTTCCTTTTTTATAATAGCCATTCTGGCTAATGTGAGATGGTATCTCATTGTGGTTTTGATCTGCATTTATCTGATAATTAGTGATTTGAGCCTTTTTTCATATTTTTTGGTCACTTGTACATCTTCTTTAGAGAAGTGTCTGCTCATGACCTTTGCTCACTTCTTTTTTTTTTTTTTTTTTTAATTAAACAGGGTCTTGCTCTGTCATCCAGGCTGGAATGCAGTGGTATGATCATGGCTCACTGCAACCTCAGACTCCCGATTTGCCCACTTTTTAATGGAGTTATTTATTCCTTGTTGATTTGTTTAAGTTCCTCATAGATTCTGGATATTAATTCTTTGTCAGATGCATAGTTTATGAATATTTTCTTCCATTCTATAGGTTCTCTATTTACTCTGTTGATGGTTTATTTTGCTATGCAGAAGCTTTAGTTTAATTAGGTCCCACTTGTCAATTTTTGTTTTTGTTGCAATTGGCTTTTGAGAACTTGATCATAAATTCTTTGCCAAGGCCAATGTCCAGAAGAGTATTTCTTAGGTTTTCTTCTAGGATTTTAATAGTTTGAGGTCTTACAAAGTCTTTAATCCATTTGAGTTAATTTTGTATATGGTGAAACATAAGGGTTCCAGTATCATTCTTCTGCATGTGGCTAGCCAGTTTTCCCATCACTATTTCTTGACTAGGAGTCCTTTCCTCATTGCTTTTTCTTGTGGACTTTGTTGAAGATCAGTTGGTTGCAGGTATGCTGCATTATTTCTGGCTTCTCTATTCTGATCCATTGGTCTATGTCTCTATTTTTCTACCAGTACCATGCTGTTTTGGTTACTGTGGCCTTGTAGTGTAGCCTAAAGTTGAATAATGTGATGCCGCTGGCTTTGTTCTTTCTGTTTAGGATTGCTTTGACTATCTGGGCTCTTTTTGTTGTTGTTGTTGTTCCATATGAATCAAGACAGTTTTTTAAATTTTTAAAATAATATTAGAGATAGGGTCTTGCCATGTTGCCCAGGTTGGTCTTAAACTCCTGGGCTCAAGCAATCCACTCACCTCAGCCTCCCAAAGTGCTGAGATTACAGGCATGAGCCACCAGGCCTGGCCAGTTTTTCTAATTCTATAAAAAATGACATTGAGGCCAGGCACGGTGGCTCAAGCCTGTAATCCCAGCACTTTGGGAGGCCGAGACGGGCGGATCACGAGGTCAGGAGATCGAGACCATCCTGGTTAACATGGTGAAACCCCGTCTCTACTAAAAAAATACAAAAAAATTAGCCGGGCATGGTGGCGGGCGCCTGTAGTCCCAGCTGCTTGGGAGGCTGAGGCAGGAGAAGGGCGTGAACCTGGGAGGTGGAGCTTGCAGTGAGCCGAGATCCGGCCACTGCACTCCAGCCTGGGCGACAGAACAAGACTCCATCTCAAAAAAAAAAAAAAAAAAAATGACATTGATCACGAGTGATCTTAAAAGTGGCTCTCCTTCCATAATCAACCTTCGAGATGACTGCAGCCCCAGATAACAACTTGCCTACCACTTCATGAGAGATCAGCTAAGCTAAGCCACTCTCAGATTCCCAGCCTTCACAAACTGCATGAAATAATGAACATATTTTAAGCTGCTAAGTTTTGGCACAATTTGCTATGCACATTGTGTAATGAATACAGAGGGAGATGAGTGAAATTCATATTACATAGGTGGAATTGCTAGGACTTTCCGATCATAGCTATTGGGTATGGAGGTGCAAAAGAAGTAAAAAGAATCCGAAGCTTTGGACCTAGCTCACTGAGGTTCTATTTTTAAAGAAGGGATTGGAACACAGGAGGAAGAATTTTGGGGAGAAAGAAAATAATTTCCATTTTGAACTCATTAAATTTGAGAGGCTGATGAGATTTTCAGGTGAATATGTTCCCTGAAAATTTGAAAATATGGCAGGGTGTTAGAGTGGAGAGGGCTATATGGATAGAAATCATTGGGGTATAAGAGAACCACGGCAGTGGAGGGCATTTCCAAGGAGAACAAGGAGATAATAAAGGCAGATGAAGGACAAACAGCAAGAATTAGATGCATTTTTGGTCTCAAAAGTGGAAAAAGAGAAGTAATGCTAAAAAAAAAGAAAAAGGGTAAAAACTCTAAAGAGAGTTTTGATAAAGAGATATTCAACAATATCAAAAACTATAGAAAGAGATCCCTATCTCTGGAAAGTTCGACCTCACATACATCTGCATATTAGATTATCTATAAATCTTCTAGTTGGGGTAAGTCAACACTGGCTGCACGGATTAAATCAAATTTCAACAGCTACAATATAAAAAACAAGAACTGAATTGTGGTCACCCCAGCAAAGCACTGGCCACCATGTGAAGCTCCCCACAGGTGGTCTATGTGTCTTTTTACAACACTCGTCTCAAATTGCAACAGAAGGGATGTTCATGGTTCTCTCTAGACAACCTGCTCTTTTTACAATGGGGGTTTTTCAAGTTGCAAAATATGGAGACGTTCTCATTTACCTCAGGATAAGGATACTTAGGAGGCTTGAGGAAGCAAATAAAATGGTTTCCAGGGCTGCATGCAAGACCTCATGGAGAACTGGAACGTGGTTCAGGATGAAGCACCAGTTTCTCCAGCAGCTTGCCATTCCTGAAGCATCTCCTGCACTGATTCCTGTCTCTACTTGCTTCTTCTTGTTAATCTTCTGCTAGCAGATGCCTTTCTATGCTTCCATTCATATTCTCCTCTACTGAAGTCATTACTTGCTTCGTAGTGTCTGCTCACTGCCTTCTTTCCACGTCTCTCGGTTTCTGTGTCAACACTGACCTGGTGTCTGTTTATCAGTCGTCTGCTTTTCTCCAACTCCCTGTTCATCTGTCTCTAGTTCAAATTCCCCCAAGAGAGGCTTTGATTGATTCAGAAAGTCCCTATCCAGTGCCACCCTAGGCCACCTCCTAGGGGCTTTAGCTTTTAAGCCTAAACCAGTGTGTCTTTTAGTCGGTTGTTAATTCCCAGTTCAACCATTCGTGGCCAAAATGGTGGGGGAAGTGGATATTGAAGGCTAGAGAATTCCCTGTGGTCCCTTTTCCCCAAAAGGAGGCAGTGGGCCTGGAAGCTACTTTGTCTTAATGCCGTTTCAAGTAGCATCCCCCAGTGAGCTAATGGTTTAAAACTTCCTCTTCTGAGTACAGATTCCTTCTCGAAGGGTTTTCATCTTTAACATTAGCTCAATTTATAACAACTACTACTTGTGGTACTAAGCCTTAAAGCAGCACAAGCTGGCTGCTTACTGATTAAAAATCACAGGTAAAGACAGAAAATACCAGCTTAACAAAGCTTTGATAAACTGAAAAAGCCTAAAATTATTTCCATGAACTCTACTAACAGTAGCCAGTTAGTTCCTGCTCTTCGTTTATATTCATTCATTCGGCACCACCTAGTTAGTAGGTATTCTAGTGTGAAGAAGAAGCTGGTTAAGATAGAAACCCTACCCTCAAGGAGCTGACTCCCCAAGACAGAAGAAAGCAGGTACGTCTTTCTTCTCATCTCTCTCTTCCCCAGTTCAACTCTTTCTTTCCTCCCTTCCCCTTTACTTCATGATTGTTTTTTTGGAAATGTGCCCATTCATAGTCAGTTCCTTCCTTACCTGTGTTTCCTTTATTTATTTATTTTTTATGTTTTAGAAACAGGGTCTCACTCTGTCACCCAGGCTAGAGATTACTTATTATACTAGAAAAGTAAGTTAGAAGTAAAAATTTTCTATTTAAAAAAGGAAAAGAAATGAGAAGGAATGAGCAACTATGAACAAATGAAGTGGGTAAAAGTTTCCATGGCCCAACTGTCAAGGTTGTTTTGGTTTCTTTTTTGTTTTTTGACAATCTCTAAGGAAGCTCTGTGGAGTGAAGGACGAACATAATAATCTGCAAGTGACGAAAAAAAAACTTCTTTTGATTTGCTTGATTCATGTAAATTGCTTTCTTATTCTTGAAATTCAAGTGACCATATTCTTACTTTACTATAGAAAAGCAATTGACATGATAAAAATAAGCAAGTCATTTGGGAAGTTGGGACTTTTGAGGTAGGTGATGGAAAATTTGGTGGTGAGGGGCCAAGAAGGGATGATTTTTCCTAGACGTGGGAGCTTCCTGTCTATGTGGAATGTGTACGTGTGAAATCACCAGTCTCTATATTTGCAATAACTTAATAACATGACGGTTCCTCCACCCGTCCTCTTTCCCCACACTGAGTTCCAGTTTCACACCGGGATACTCATTGTGAAGCTTTACAAAGAAAGGAGGAAGTAAACCTACCAACAAGGCAGCAACGTGTTTCAAATACCACATTCTTAACAGATGAAAGTTTTTTTAATCACATTAATTATCAGTGCCACATGAGTCAAAGTGGATGATCCAAATCTTGTATTTAATTTTCTTCTTGTGTCCTGGGCCTTTCAAATTTATTAATTATTGTTTACAAGGCCTTGCCTTGCTGGTGTACCTTTAGCAGACACTACAATCTTAGCAAGGGTCAGCTTCATTTTGCTACAGGGTTGCACCTGCTCCCTCATCTGAACTAAAAAGGAAGTAAAAACATGGTATTTAAGTGGCCACAGCCTTTTGTCTGATGCAGGAAAGCAATGAGAGCTCCTGTTTCTTCACTGTTGTTCACGTTAAAGGGTCTCCAAGTATATAACACTTAGAGGAATTAGTTCCCTGCTCCCTAAAAGCAAAGAGCTCCACAGAGAAGAGACAGCAGCTGACCAGTGAGGCCCAGTAATTCCCAGCAGCACACCAGGGGCTAACAGAGGAGACTACTGTGTTTGAGGAAACTGATGGGATCTAGAGAGAAACCAACGCTTAATGTTTGTCTATCATTCCTCCAAAAAATTAGGTAAGAGCAAAAATAGGCAAATTGCTGCTTGAGGAATAACTAATTTAGTAATAGTTCAGAATAATGCATTGCCCTTAGATTCAAAGTGGTGTTTTAAGTGACATTCTATGAGCAGAGCCTGCCAGCTGACAAAACTTAGGTAGTATTTGGCTCCCTAAGAGACGGCAAACCATAAGCATGTGGATTTTGTTTTGTTTCGTTTTTGTGGAGATGGAATCTCGCTCCGTTGCCCAGGCTGGAGTGTAGTGGTGCCATCTTGGCTCACTTCATCCTCCGCCGCCTGGGTTCAAGTGATTCTCCTGCCTCAGCCTCCCAAGTAGCTGGGATTACAGGCTTGTACAACCACGTCCAGCTAATTTTTTTTTTTTTTTTTTTTTGTATTTTTAGTAGAGAAAGGGTTTCACCATGTTGGACAGGCTGGTCTCCAACTTCTAACCTCAGGTGATCCACCTGCCTCAGCCTCCCAAAGTACTGGGATTACAGGCATGAGCCACCGCGCCCCGCTGCAGGTGGATATTTTAATTAAAGTTGAATACAGATCTCATTGTGCTTGATATTGAACTTCCTGGGACTACTGTGGCCCATTGCTTGAATCTTAGCCCTTGCATTGTTAAATGCAAGCAGCTCGGGAGAATGTGGTGGCTTGCTTCAGAGAAAGAAAAAAAGCACTTCTGACAAAACCCCAGAAGCTAAGGTTATTCACGATTATAAAAGCAGTAACAAAAGTGTTGAATGTTGGTTCTACTGTTGACAATTTTAGGAAAAGTTTGTTCGTCTGTCCTCTGATTTTATGAGGCAATTTTGAAAAACATCAATCAAAGACCTGCCTGAATCTCCAGGTGTGAAAACAGGGGATGACGGGAAATTCAGATGGTCAAACTATGGGCAGAGGTTTTATATTTGTGATTGGTAGAGAGAAGGAGGCCTGTATCTGAGGCACAATAGATGGGAAACACCAACTTCATCACTTAAAGTGTTATCCTCACTCTCACCCCACAACTGGAAACAAGTGACAATGTTGCTCTATGTAAAGATAGCAGACCTCTTCCAGATTAGGGGGACTTGACAGAGCCATTTAACTACTTTTTGGGTTAAGAAGTTGCCATCATTATCTCCATTAGTTAATAAGAAGAGTTACTGCCGGTGACTAAAAAGAAGTAATTACTATTAGAATTTTTAAAAATTACACATACATTTCACAACTTTTTTTTTTTTTTTTTTTTTTTGAGATGAAGTCTCACTCTGTCACCCAGGCTGGAGTGCAGTGGCTCACTGCAACCTCCACCTCCCAGGTTCAAGTGATTCTCCTGCCTCATGGTCCCAAGTAGCTGGGATTACAGGTGCCCACCACCACGCCCAGCTAATTTTTGTATTTTTAGTAGAGATGAGGTTTTACTATGTTGGACCAGGCTGGTCTCGAACTCCTGACCTCAGATGATATGCCGGCCTCGTCCTCACAAAGTGTTGGGATTACAGGCGTGAGCCACCGCTCTTGGCCACATTTCACAATTCTGAAAGGCAATAAGTGTTTTTAATAATGAATGATTCCAGGCAGGGCTTGATAGCTCACACCTGTAATCCCAGCATTTTAGGGGGCCGAGGCGGGCAGGTTACTTGAGGCCAGGAGTTCAAGACCAGCCTGGCCAACATGGTGAACTCCCATCTCTACTAAAAATACAAAAAAAATTAGCTGGGCATGGTAGTATGCGCCTGTAATGCCAGCTACTCATGAGGCTGAGGCAGGAGAATCACTTGAACCTGGGAGGTGGAGGTTGCAGTGAGCCGAGATTGCACCACTACACTCCAGCCTGGGTGACAGAGCAAGACTCCATCTCAAAAAAAAAAAGATTCCAAATAGACATACAAACTGATACACACATGTGTGTATGCACATCTTAAGCATAATTGCATTTTTAAGTAGCAGGACAAAATATACTTTGAAATGATTAAGCATCTTCCTTTGGAAAATACCACATGCTTAAGAGATCTCACTGGCAGCTCAAACATTTCCCCCCAATCCCCTACCTAAGGCAGGTGCTATTGTTTGGGGTAGAAGCAAAGAGGGAGACTCATCTAAGACCATGAAGCCAATATATGAGAATGAAAAGCAGAGAGGAATATGGTACCAAACATCAAAATTTACTCAGTCTAGCAGATCATTCAGTCTTTGGAATTCCTTTTATTTATCTTGGAGTTCAAAATTCTGACCTATGTTTGTCTCAATTTAGATTACTGCTAAAATGGGGAAAAAATACCCCACCCATGAAGCAGCTGAATTAAAAGAAAACATAAACTGACCTTTAAAAATAGTTTGAATTAAGCTTCTTTGGAAAGGGAGACTATAAGATTGACTAATGCTCAAAAATGGTAATTTTCCTTTATTTAACTAAAAGTAATAATTTATCTCAAAATAAAATCACAGTTCCTTGTAAAGATGATGGTATCTGGCTTTTCATTTGGAAGAGTTTTCCAGAAAGCAACTCAGGAATGTACAGAGTTAAACCTATGTACACACCAGGTGTATGCAGTCAGGGGTATGCTTTATTTACCTGTAACTGATTTTAACTGAATTACTCTTCTTTTAAAGAAAAATGTGCATCGCTTTCATTTCAGTAGTTTTTTTGTTTAACTCAAATCAAAAAGAGGCCAAAGAATTAATAGCCTTATTCAATTTTTGAAAATCTTACAAATTAATGAAAAGATAAACAAG
This sequence comes from Rhinopithecus roxellana, assembly GCF_007565055.1. Lineage (NCBI taxonomy): Eukaryota > Metazoa > Chordata > Mammalia > Primates > Cercopithecidae > Rhinopithecus > Rhinopithecus roxellana. The sequence continues at coordinate 49,690,410 of NC_044553.1, read as the reverse complement.
AAAAAAATTATGTCAAAGGACATAAATAATCCTTTATGTCCTTAATGGTCAATAATCATTTGAAACAACATTCAACTTCATTAATAATCTATAGAGTACAAATTATAACAAGTATAAGATACCATTTGTCACAAATGCAACTGGAAAGAAAAATTTTAAATACTTAATGTTGGGGAATATATATAAAAATAAGTGCAATGGTATACACTGCTAGTATAAATGTAGTGTGAGTGTTTGCGTGTATATATACATCTACATATATACCTTCTAAAAGGTATTGATTCAAATTGATTATATATACACATATATAAGTATATATTTATATGAACATATACAAATACGTGTATATGAATTTATCTATATACATAATAAATATTATAAATATATTTATATTCAGTGGACAATAATCATTTCAAACAATGTTTAGCCTCATTAAGAATCTAAGGAAGAATCTTCCTGAAGGTTCTTCATGGAATGAAGAAATGGAATGAACCATGAAGAAATGGTCTTCATGGAATTCCCAGCATACCTCACACCAGAGAGAGAGAATATAACATCCATTGTTCTCCATTACTATTCTCGTTACGTTAAGGATGAACAACAACCAGGAAGTGCAAAACTCTGGCAGCCATGAGCATATCTGAATATGTGATTCCTAATATTCATTTCCTATGTGTTACACACACACTCACACACACACAGAGTCATGTGTGTTTTAAAGCCTTAGAAGAGTGCATATTCTTTGAGTCAATGACTAGATATCTAGAAATTTATTCAGAAATAATCACAGATATGCTCAAAGATATAGCTACAAGGATGCTCATTAGACAGCTATCAAAAACATCAAAAATTTGGAGACAGCCTAGATATCCAACAGTAGTGGGTTGCTTAAGTATGTTATACAACATTTATACAGCAGAACACTATGCGGAGGCAGAAGAATATTTAATATTTATAATACATTAAATGAAAAGGGAGCCAGGCATGGTGGCATGCACCTGTAATCTCAGCACTTTGGGAGGCTGAGGTGGGAGGGTAGCATGAGCCCAGGAGTTCAAGGTTGCAGTGAGCCACGATTGTGCCACTGCACTCTAGCCTGGGTGACAGAGTGAGACCATGTCTCAAAACAAAAAAAAGAAAGAAAGAAAGAAAGAAAGACAGAATCAATGAAAGAAAGAAAAGCAAAGGGAGATTTCAACACTATTTATTGCATTACTTCAGTTTTGTATTTACATAGTGAAAATTATAGTAAAACAAATCATGCTACTGGTGGTTTATCTCTGGGAGCTGGGATTATTGGTGATTTTGATTTTATTCCCATTGTTTACCTGTCTTTTCTATAATTTCATTTAAAAAAACAGCTTTGTTGTCATTCACATATCATACAACTATTAATTTTTTTTTTTTTTTTTTTTTTTGAGACGGAGTCTCGCTCTATCACCCAGGCTGGAGTGCAGTGGCGCAATCTCAGCTCACTGCAACCTCCACCTCCCAGGTTCAAGCAGTTCTCCTGCCTCAGTCTCCCAAGTAGCTGGGATTACAGGTGTGCACCACCACGCCTGGCTAATTGTTTTGTATTTTTAGTAGAGATGGGCTTTCACCATGTTGGCCAGGCTGGTTTCAAACTCCTGAACTCAAGTGATCTGCCCACCTCCACCTTCCAAAGTGCTAGGATTACAGATGTGAGCCACCACGCCCAGCTATTACTTTTATAATTAAGAAAAAAAGCAATAAAAGTATTCTTACTGATTGAGGTAAACCTCTTTTGGACAAATAATCAACATTTCATCTCAAATATTTTAATACTGGGTTCTTAGCTAGTGTTTATCCAGCACTTTGCATGTTGCAATGCACCTTTACTTTTATACAAGGTTCTTCTAGCCAAGTAGACTTCATTGCACATAAACAACTAATGACCTACACCTGCTAACGTGTAAGCACTTAAGTCTTGTTGGGGGTCGTTGCTCCCTTTTAATGGAAATTACACTGTGAATAAGACAACAGAAATATATGTCATGTCTGCCTTTCTGACACACTGTGGGTTTTCATAGGATTCTCAGCATGACTCATACCAGAGAGAGAAAGAGAATATAACATCCATTGTTCTCTGTTATTATTCTCCTTACATTAAAGATGAACAACCACACAGGAAATGCAAAACTCTGGCAGCCACAAGCATATCTGAATACGTGATTTCTAACATTCATTTCATTTTCCATTAACACACAAAACTACCTTATTAAACGTGAATAAAACCTGCATCCAGAGACACTTAAAATGTTGGCCAATTCCTCACTGAAAGGACCTTAATGATGGTGGGAAACTTGAAGAGGAGCTTGGAGAGAGGTTTGCAGGCTTCGGGTTGCCAGGGACACTTACCTTCTTGGCTTGAGCACCTCACACAGTCTCAGACGACAGAAAGAGCCAACGTGTTGAAAAACAAGGGTCAGTACAAGGGTTAAATGAAAGCGAAATCATGCTGACCCAGAAATGCAAATCAGTGTGCCTTAGTTCTCTGTAGAACTTGTGTTGCCTGAACACTCTATTCTTTCTTCAGATTACCTAGTGTCCCAAGAGAGGCTTCAGTGATTTGGAGAACAGTGATGCAATGTGGAGAGACGCGGCAGGCAGCGACAGAATCTAATTGCATCTGAGAAGCATCTCCACAATTTATAGTGGCCTTCTCACAGGGAAAAGCGGGGGGCCGGTTTTGAAGTTGATTTCCCTTTCTTTATATTGCTTTTACTATCCTTCCCAGCTCAAATTCAAAGCTCAAAATCGGAGGTGATTTTTAAACTGTCTCTTAACCCATCATAAAAGTAAGAACATGCGCACTTAGAGATTTATAATTCTCATCTGCATTTTGTTCTCTAAAGTTGCAAAGTGTGCAGGAAGCTCCTGGTTGCTGATAGAAAGCTGCCTGAAATATAAATTTCAGGTACACAATCTGGCTGTCATCACTAAAGGAATTAGAAGGGAGAGAAGAAGGGAAATGGAGGGAGAGAATAGGGGCAGGGGGACAGAAGAGAGGTGATAAATCAGAGATGAGTGCTGATTTTAAAGAAAAAACAAAAGCTAAGAACTTATTAGAGGGACTCAGGAAAGAAAATTGAACAAGGTAAGCCAAGAATAGATGGCAAAGTGATTATGAATGTGGATCTAGAGCCAAATAGCTTGGATCTGAACCATCACTTAATTTCTGGACAACTTTAAGCAACCTACTTACCTTATTTGCCTGTGCAAACCAGGCTGGGCGTGGTGTGAGCCACTGCACCCAGCCTGGTTTGCCTTTGTTTTAAGAAATAATTACGAGAAGTCAGGTTCTGAGACTTGCATACATGGAACTTGCTCTTTTTCACTCCTTGTACAGGGAAATCTACATCTGATGGTCCAATTTATAAACTTTTAGGATAAGAATGAAATACAGATTTTGCGAATAATTCTTAAAGACCTCCTTTATGTAATGAACCATGGAAGACAAAGGCAAGCGAGACACTTTCCTTGTTCTTAAGGAGTTCGAGATCTAGAAGGAATGACAGGTCTGTACTAAAGTCCCAAGAGGCGGCATCTAATAGCTGGTCAGGAGGAAAACTCTCAAGTCTGGAAAGAGCAGTTCCTAAGTTTCAAATTGGAAACTGAAACATGGGTACTGCCTTCGAACGTGAGGCCAGCCCCATGTTTTGCAGGTAAAGGATCCCACTTAAGTTTTGGGCTGGAAAACCAGCTGAATAGATACTGTCTCAACTCCATGACAGAAGATAAATGTACTATCAGGATCCAGATATAATAAACATAGACAGACAAAAATCATTATTAAATTGAACTGTTTTTTTTTTTTTCAGGGGGAGGGGTGTGTCTGAAGTGTTAAGTCTAAAAAAGAGTATTTGCCAAGGAAAAAAGATGTCCTATTATTAGCATCAAATTAGAGAACTATTTGTACAGCCAGGAAAGTCATGGATATTGTGTCACATAGTTGACATCCATGGGTTTGTCTCATAAAAGTAACACGAAAAAAATCCACAGAATTCCACCTGGCCCTAGGAAGGCTATGAGCTTTCAGCGTCAGCTCTCCAAGGAACTGCAAACTCAAGGAGCCAGCTTACCTCACGTGTTCCTGCACTTTGTAAAATTTCTTCAGAAATTTAAATTAAAACCAGTTCTTCAGTAATGATCCTTGTTTTCATCTTTGCTTTCATCTTTGCAACAATTTAAACATGTTGTTCATTTTCTGAGTGTCTGCCATGAGACTGGGAAATTAGGTATATTGAACATAAAGCAAAGCTGATGCTAGGAATTTCCAAAGTCAAAGACAATTCCTAGAATGTCTTTACATCAGGGAAACTTCAGGGTAAGTTCCAGAGAGTCCACTTTCCAGATGGCACTGTCCTCCAATAACTGAAATGATTAAGGCCTGAATATTTGTTGAATTGCTTGAAATAAGAGTCTAGCCTTTAGCTAATAGGTTCTGTCAGTCAGTCTCCTGAGTTAACCAAAACGAATTATTGGCTTCTACTTCTCTTTCTAGCAGGCTAGTGCTACTAAGTAGAAAAAGTAATTATATTAATGGAAAAAACAGTGTCCAACACATTCTCTAAGACCTGACTCAAATGTCACCTCCATTACTGCTTCCCTGGTTACATGGCTCTTTTGAAGAGTGCTTTCAGAACTCTTTACAAGCAGAACTTTACAAGCCTGCTTACATGGCTCTTTTGGAGTCTTTGTCACATTGAATGGAAACTGTTTCCAGTGCCCATGTGCTCTTCTATATCATTAGCTCCTCAAGGGCAAGTATGGGAACATGCCCATTTTGGGGACATAATGCCTGATACATAGTAGGCATCCAATCTGAATTAAATGAATAAAAGCCAAACAGGGAGAAAACAGCATATAAACACAATCAGTGAGACACGTGGCCCAGAGAAGCAACAAAATCCCACCCGCCCTTCACAAGGGCATACACAAAAAGAAAAGCAATGAGAGCTACTTGAGATTGTGGTGACACATCCAGTGGGCTGCTGAAGAGGTTGGATGTCACCCATGAGTGGGTGTGAAAACCAGTCCTTTCTCCCTGCAGCTTGCCACTTCTCTTTGCAGGTGACCTTGCCTTGCTATTTCCCCTTGGCCCTGGCCCTACTGGTCAAGGCGATGAACAACTCCAGAGGCTGGATGTGTTATCTGGGGCGAGTCTCAGGCTCATGCCCAGGGAATACATATACGGCTGAGGTATGTACATATTATCCCATACATAATTCGGTATGTATTGGAGGTCCTTGTTGTTTTTTGTTGAGTTTTAATGGAGAAGGGAGAGGAATGGGTTTTACAGGCAAAAGCATCCGTGAATGAACAATGTCGCCTCTGAATGGGCTATATTTTTGAATTAATAAATCTAGTTGCACAGCCTCTCAAAGATACACTATGAAGTTTCATCACCTCATTATACAAGCCTTTATCAAGCAAGAAGGAGGGGCTGTAACTTCTATACCAAACCAGAGTTTCAAGAAAATCTTACATCTTTTACTTTGATGCTTTTCGAAGAAAATTTGTGTCTTTGTAAACACTCCTGGTGGTTGTTTCTATAAACATAATTTTTTAAAGCAATCTTTTAGATTAGACGTGGATAAACAGTGCCAGAAATGGTATATAATGTTTTAATTTCTAACTTTAGTATTCATTTTAGTATTTCTGATTCTAGGAACAGACGTTCTTGAAAACTTTTCTTCATTTTTTGAATTGGGAATCAAAAATTTGAGAGCTAGCAAGGGCCTCGTCAGTTATCTAGTCCAGTGTACACAGACTGGACTTTCTCCTGCTGCACAGAAGTAAAAAGAAACAAGTTCACCAACTTTTGCACTGTCATGAATCGAATAAACAGGATTTGGCCAGGCGCAGTGGCTCACGCCTATAATTCCAGCACTTTGGGAGGCCGAGGAGGGTGGATCATCTGAGGTCAGGAGTTCGAGACCAGCTTGGCCAACATGGTGAAGCCCCATCTCTACTAAAACAAAAAATTAGCCAAGCGTGGTAGTGGGCGCCTGTAGTCCCAGCTACTTGGGAGGCTGAGGCAGGAGAATCACTTGAACCTGGGAGGCGGAGGTTGCAAGGAGCCAAGATCATGCTATTGCACTCCAGCCTGGGCAACAAGAGTAAAACTCCATCTCAAAAAAAAGGAATAATAATAATAAACAGGATTTGATTACAGATTACTAAAAGGTAGTATTTTCCAAAATGTATGAATAATAATAATAAACAGGATTTGATTACAGATTACTAAAAGGTAGTATTTTCCAAAATGTATTTCATATAAAACTAGAAATTTCTGAGATAATATTTTTAAAGATTATGTAATCAAGAAAGTTTTACAACTACAAGGCTGAACAAAATTTTTAAAGCTCTTTTGATTTATTTAAAACTGTCAGACTTCTCAGAACCTTCAAGACACTAATGTGTACACCATGAATATCCATGAAAAAGGTAAAGCATGCAATGGAAAGGGCCCCAAACTCCCTTTTTTAATAGATCAAAGTTTAGGAAAATTGGCTACAAGGTGTTCAGCTCTAATATGTAACTGCAATTTGCAGTAGCTATTAGCTTCTAACCATAAACATAGAATGTAAATTCGACCTTGAGCTTCCTAGTAGCCAATGCAAAGATGTGATACATTAATAGATTAAAAGTTCATGGTGTTCATCCAATGAAAACAAACTGGTTATGTATATAACTATGATTTGGTAATCTAAATAATATTAATAATACTTTTTTTAAATAACAAAAAAATTTAAAGAAAAAAGACAGTTGTTTCCGAAGCAATAATTATTTTCGATACTGTTCCTCAAGGGTGTTCATAAAGAGGATCAGGATGGCAACCTTCGCAACACCCCTCTTCAGCTCTTAAAATAATCAGTTTGCAGACAGTCTGATCCTTTTCTGGCATATTGCCACAGGGCAATTCAGTGGAAACAGGTGTACAAGAAGTCACTCCAGCTGCCACATGTTCATAGCTCTTAGTTGTCTAACTTAACCCAATACTCTGGTCCCACTCTGCCACTAACCAGTCATGCCTGTCTCTAAGAATAAATCATTTGCCTACTGTGGAGTTGAACTAGATGTTCTCTGAAATTCAGTTTCAAAGTTCTAGAAGTCTATAGGATCTATTTCTTATTTTTTTCCAGAAAAAAAAATTCAAGCTTCCAGTGTCCTTTTAAAGTATAAATTGAACCCTGTATTTATGTGTGACTTAAGTAGTGACACTCCTAGGGCATATGTTTAACACATTGCTATTTTTTTTTTTTAAGAGAGATGGAGTCTCACTGTATTGTCCAGGCTGGTCTCAAACTCCTGGGCTCAAGCCATCCTCCCGCCTCAGCCTCCCAAAATGCTAGGATTACAGGCATGAGCCACTGTGCCCAGCCACATCACTATAACCTTGAGTACACGTCAAAAATTTGGAAAAACTAAAAGAAAAAGAGAGAAACTAAGAACAGAAGTAGGAGAGCCCCCAAAATGATTCTATCCTCTTGAGCATTTTGCTTTAAATCAACCTTAGTTTCTTTAGGAGGCTTTATTAATAATAATGACAGAAATAATTATAATAATTTGCTTTAAATCAGCCTATAGTTTCTGAGAAGATAATATAATGATGACAGAAGCAGCAGCAAGCACTTATCCGGTGCTTCTTATGTATCACGTCCTCTTGTAAGCATTATATGTAATTATACTTTTAATTCTCACAATAACACAGAAAGGTAGATACTATTACTATCCAATTTCACAGATAAGAAAGTTGTGATTCTGAGGAGGTGAATAACTTGCCTAAAGTCATGTGAGTGGGAGCAGCAGATCAGGAATTCAAGCTGGATCCGGAGTCTGAGGTTTAACTAGCACACGCTGCTGCCTCCCGGTCAGTTCCTGCGGTAGGTGACTGCTTGCTGCTGGTGTAAGAGGTGCCCGCGCTCCAGCTAGACGTTAGATATTAGAGAGAGCACCTCCTCTCAAAATAAGACTTTGTTGAAAAATAAAGGCGGACTTTCTAAGAAGAGCAACTCCATAAATGCAGAGAATAATAAAGATTTTAATGGTTGATGATGATTATTATTCCAATAATATTAATAATAGAAGAGAAAACAATTCTGCAGTTCTCTTGAAAAATTAAAGGTAGCTTCCACCACAACAATGCAGTATTAACTCCTTTGGTAAAGCTTGAACCAACAGACCGCACCAAAAGTCAACAGACTTCAGATTGCAAGGTGAAGAGAACAAACTTCACAGGGAGCAAACTGTTGGGGAACAAAGGAAGCCTTTGTTTCACTCTCAGATGTGCAACTGATGTGCAACTTTTGCACAGACACTGGGGTGCCCACGCTGTCTTTCCTCCAGGTTAACACAAGACATTAGTCTTTTCTCCAACACCTCCTCTTTCCTTCTAGCCCTTCTCCCTTCTCTTCTCCTGCCCTCTACTCCCCGGTCAGCATGTTCTTTCCTATTCAGGGACATACAAGAGGGGTATATTTGACAGTCTAGCACCATTCTAACATAGAATCACATGTTGTAACCACACATTCAGGAAACATGCTTCATACTTCTAAAACCCTTCGTTAGAGGATCTCAAAGCACTCTTCAAACAGTAATTAATCATCTACTCAGATGAATGTTTTCCTCCTAAAAGCTAGAAGTAGAAACACCACAATTATACGACTTACTCCTCAAACTACTACCAGCATATTCATTGAAATCCTTAAGCCACCTCCCCAACACACACACCCACACTCACATGTCCACCCACATGCAGAAAGTAGAGGAAGGGGGAGAGAGAAACAAAGAAACCATTTAGTGGCAAGGCCCTGAAATTCTTCACTCTTATCTTCACAGCAGAGGTGGGGCCCAGCTCATCTGTACACTGTAAGTGTCAACAAGGACCTAAAGTTTTCTGGCACACCATTAATAGAATGAATGGGAATCTATTTCCATTTGTGAGGTTGCCTGTCTTCTCATATTAACCCCTCTTCTTTAAGCCATCCACACCCTGACTAGTATAGGCTTCTAAGCCAAACCAGGCTTTTCTTATCTCCTACTCCATTTTGTAGTCCTGAAGTGCTGAGTTTCTCCCATAAAGAACTGTGCATTTCAGAACTGGGTAAATTGGTTCTTCAAAGTGGGTTGTTTTCAAAATTAATGAAACGTGTTTGGGTTATTGGAGTGAGCTACAAAATCTAGGAAATTTTCTTTTTCTTTTCTTTCTTTCTTTTTTTTTTTTTTTGAGACGGAGTTTCACTCTTATCACCCAGGTTGGAGTGCAATGGCGCGATCTCAGCTCACTGCAACCTCCACCTCCCGAGTTCAAGTGATTTTCCTGCCTCAGCCTCCCTAGTAGCTGTGATTACAGGTGCCCACCATCATGCCCAGCTAATTTTTGTATTTTTAGTAGAGACGGGGTTTCACCATGTTGGCCAGGCTTGTCCCGAACTCCTAACCTCAGGTGATCCACCTGCCTCAGCCTCCCAAAGTTATAGCTTATAGGCATGAGCCACTGTGCTCAGCCAGGAAATTTTCTTAATGAGTATGGACAATCTATGTCTTCAGCTAACTTTTGCTTACCTTGTGCTACTTCCCTTTGGTTTCTCTCCTACCTGGAGTGCTGAGTCAAAACAAGACCATGGAGAAGCCTGGGAGCTACTGTTCCCTGAATATTCCCTGTGGCTTCCTCCTCAGGGTCCTTTCTCTAGTTCCAACATCCAGCCCCAATGGCCCAGCCTGGCCACAGGGGCGATCTCTGGCCATTTCAAGTTGGTCCCTAAGGGAAGAAGCTGTGTTTCATTCCAGGGCAGACTGTAAGGGTCATGAGCCCCTTGAGGCCCATGACTTCACATCACCCATCATTCAAAGGCTTCGCATCTCAAGAACCATCACCTATACAGGCATACCTTAGAGATACTGTTCAATTCCAGCCATTGCAACAAACTGACTATCACAATAAAGCAAGTCACACAAATATTTTGGTTTCCCAATATATATAAAATTTATGTTTATACTATACTGTAGTCTATTAAGAATGTAATAGTGCCTGGCCAACATGGTGAAACCCCATCTCTACTAAAAATACAAAAATTAGATGGGCATGGTGGCAGGCACCTGTAATCCCAGCTCCTCAGGAGGCTGAGGCAGGAGAATCGCTTGAACTCGGGAGACGGAGGTTGCAGTGAGCCAAGATCGTGCCACTACACTCCAGCCTGGGCAGCAGAGCAAGACTCCATCTCAAAAAAAAAAAAAGAATTGCAATAGCATAATGTCTAAAAAAACAATATACACACTTTAACTAAAAAACACTTTATTGCTCAAAAATGTTAACTAACATCTGAGCCTTCAGCAAGTCATAATCTTTTTGCTGGTGGAGGGTCCTGCCTCGATGTTGATAGCTGCTGACCAATCAGGCTGGTGGTTGCCAAAGGTTGGTGTGATTGTGGCAATTTCTTAAAATAAGACAATGAAGTTGCAACAACAATGGACTCTTCCTGTCACGAAAGATTTTTCTGTAGCATGTAATGCTGTCTGATAACACTTTACCCACAGCAGACCTTCTTTCAAAATTAGAGTTAATCCTCTCAAACCCTGCTGCTGCTTTATCAATTCAGCTTATGGAATACTCTAAATCCTTTGTTGTCATTTTAACAATGTTTCTAGCACCTTAATAAGGAGCACATGTTATCTCAAGAAACCACTTTCAGTTGGGCACAGTGGCTCACACCTGTAATCTCAGCACTTTAGGAGGCCAAGGTGGGTGGGTTGCTTGAGCCCAGGAGTTCAGAATCAGCCTAGGCAATGTGGTGAAACTCTGTCTCCACAAAAAATACAAAAATTAGCCAGGTGTGGTGGCACATGTCTGTAGTCCCTGCTACTTGAAAGGTTGAGATGGTAGGATCACCTGAGCCTGAGCCCAGGAGGTGGAGGTTGAAGTGGGGTAAGATCAAGCCACTGCACTCCAGCCTGGGCAACAAAGCAAGACCCTGTCTTGAAAAAAAAGAAAGAAAAGAAAAGAAAAGGAGGGGAGGGGAGGGGAGGGGGAGGGGGTAGGAGCAGAATGGGGAGGGAGAAGGAGGGGGAGAGATGAGGGAGGGGAGGGGGAGGAAGGGGAGGAAGAGGGATGAGGGAGGGGAGAGGAGGGGAGGGGAGGGGGAAGGGAGTGGGAAGGGGAGGGAAGGGAGAAATTGTCTTTGCTCATCCATAAGAAGCAACTGCTCATCTGTCCAGGTTTTACCACGAGCTTGCAGCAATTCTGTCACATCTTCAAGCTTCATTTCTAATTTTAGTTCTCTCGCTATTTTCACCACATCTGCAGTTACTTCATCCACTAAAGTCTTAAACCCCTCAAAGTCATCCATGAGGGTTAGAATCAACTTCTTCCAAACTCCTGTTAATGTTGATATTTTTACTTCCTCCTGTCAATTGAAAATGTTCTGAATGACATCTAGAACGGTGAATCTTTTCGAAAAAGGTTTTAATTGACTTTGCCAAGATCCATCAGAGAAATTACTATGGCAGTTATAGCCTTCTGAAATGCATTTCTTTTTTTTTTTTTTTTTGAGACGGAGTCTCGCTGTATCACCAGGCTGGAGTGCAGTGACGTGATCTCGGCTCACTGTAACCTCTGCCTCCCGGGTTCAAGTGATTCTCGTGCCTCAGCCTCCCGAGTAGCTGGGATTACAGGCATGCGCCACCACACCCAGCTAATTTTTGCATTTTTAGTAGAGATGGGGTTTCACCATGTTGAGCAGGATGGTCTCGATGGCCTGACCTCATGATCCACCCACCTGAGCCTCCCAAAGTGCTGGGATTACAGGTGTCAGCCACCACGCCCAGCCATGAAATGCATTTCTTAAATAATAAGACATGAAAGTTGAAATTAATCCTTGATCTATGGGCTTCAGAATGGATGTGTGTTAGCAGACATGAAAACAACATTCATCTCCCTGTACATCTCCATCAGAGCTGTTGATCGACTAAGTCACTGAACATTGTCACTAAGCAGTAATATTTTGAAAGGAATCTTTTTTTCTCAGAAGTAGGTCTCAACAATAGGCTTAGACTACTCGTAAACCAGCGGGGCACGGTGGCTCACGCCTGTAATCCCAGCACTTTGGAAGGCTGAGGCAGGGATTCCTTGAGCTCAGGAGTTTGAGACCAACCTGGGCAACATGGCAAGACCCCGTCTCTACTAAAAATACAAAACAAAAACAAAAAAAAACTCAGTAAACCATATTGTCAACATCGTGATGTCATCCAGGCTTTGTTGTTCTATTTCTAGAGCACAGGCAGAGTAGATCTAGCATAATTCTTAAGGGCCCTAGGATTTTAAGAATAGTTAATGTACACTGGCTTCAACTTTAAAGTTACCAGCTGCATTAGGCCCTATCAAGACAGTCAGCCTGTCCTTTGAAGCTTTGAAGCCAGACATTGACTTACTCTAGCTATGAAAGTCTTAGATGGCATCTTTTACCAATATAAGGGTGTTTCATCAACACTGAAACTCTGTTATTTCATGTAGCTCCCTTCATCAATAATCTTAGCTAGATCTTCTGGAAAACTTGCTGCAGCTTCAATAACAGCACTTTGTTCACCTTGTACTTTTATGTTATGGAGATGTCTTCTTTCCTTAAACCTCATGAACCAACTGCTGGCTTCCAACTTCTGCAGCTTTCTCACCCCTCTCAGCCTTCAGAGAATTAAAGAGAATTAGGACCTTGCTCTCAATTAGGCTTTGGTTTAAGGGAATTGGTTTGTTCTTTCATCCAGACCATTCAAACTTTCCCCATATCAGCAACAAGTCTGTTTTACTTTCTTAAAATTTATGTGTTCACTGGAGTAGTACTTTTAATTTCCTTCCAGAATTTTTCTTTTGCAATCACAGGTTAACTGTTTGGTGCAAGAGACCTAGCTTTCAGCCCATCTTAGCTTTCGACATGCCTCCCTCACTAAGCACTGTCATCTCTAACTTTTAACTTAAAGTGAGAGACACGTGACTCTTCCCTTCACTTGTACACTTAGAGGCAATTGTAGGGTTATTCATTGGCTCAGTTTTAAGATTGGGAGGGAATAGGGATTGTCTCAGAGAATAGGGAGGCCCGAGGAAAGGGAGAAAGATGGAGAAATGGCCGGTCCATAGAACAGTCAGAATATACACATTTGTCTTGTATGGGTGTGGTTCATGGCACCTCAAAACAATTACAATAGTAACATCAAAGATCACTAATCACAGATCACCATAACAGATAATAATTATAATGAAAAAATTTGAAATATTGTGAGAATTACCAAATGTAACGAAAAGACATAAAGTGAGCACATGCTATTGGAAAAATGGCACACAATGTTGCCAAAACCTTTAATTTGCAAAAAATGCAATATCTGCAAAACACAACAAAGCGAAGCACAATCAAAAAGGTATGCCTGGCCGGGCGCGGTGGCTCACGGCTGTAATCCCAGCACTTTGGGAGACCAAGGCAGGCGGATCACGAAGTCAGGAGATTGAGACCATCCTGGCTAACACGGTGAAACCCCGTCTCTACTAAAAATACCAAAAAAATTAGCCGGGCATGGTGGTGGGTGCCTGTAGTCCCAGCTACTTGGGAGGCTGAGGCAGGAGAATGACGTGAACCCAGGAGGTGGAGCTTGCAGTGAGCCGAGATGGCGCCACTGCACTCCAGCCTGGGTGACAGAGTGAGCCTCCATCTCAAAAAAAAAAAAAAAAAAAAAAAAAAAATGGTATGCCTATAGCTTGTTGTCCTCCACAGTGAGCAGAATACTCTTAAAAGCAGATTTTGACTCCATCAGCTGTGATCTGTAAGATTTAGGGTCTCACCTGTAACTCACCATTTTCTAGGAATGGCATGAGTTAATGTCATTCCCACCCTGCTTCAAGTATCATATTAGAATTCTTGCCCTTAACCTTTCAGGGAAGGGGAGTGGGACATTGAGACCCTCCTCAGCCTTGCCTTTTGACCTTCTGGGTGTCTCTCCACTCATTTGGACATGCATTATATCCCATTGTTTTTCTTTCATTCATCCATCTTAGTAACCATTATTGAGCACCTAGTGTATACAGACACAGTAATGAACAAAATAAACATGGGTCCTGTCCTCTGGGAGTTATACCCCTGAGGGCATACAAATGGTAAACAATCAGACAAATAGCTGCATCATTACAGAGTCATGATACATGCTTTCTGAGAGTACAGGACACCATGAAGGAATATAACAGGCCGATCTAATGAAGGACACTTGTGCAACAGCATTTGTCAGGCCATCTGTCCTGAATGCTTGGCTTGGTGGGTGCCACAGCCACAACATGCTTCTCATAGTTGCCTTCCATGTCTGGTGAGGATTCCTTAAAAGAAAAGCAGCTGTCATTCAGGGTTTGCCTCGGAAAGAAATCAGGATTGGCATCCTCCTTCGTTTGCTTTGATTTGTAGAGTTTGAAGAGACTTCAGGAAGCCAGATCACCTGCCTTGCAACTCTGGGGCATCATTCACATCACAATCTATGAATGGAGCTTCCAGAATTGCACACGCAGTCAGTTAATGACAAGCCCTGAATTTGTAAGTAAAAGTTTTAATTCCATGGAAGGATAATTGAGCAACTGTGACCTTACAGAACATTTGTTACCACTCCTCTCCCATTCTGCCTTTAAGATGACATTGGCAGAGATTTCAGCTATCCTCAGTAACTCTCTCCAGGAAGCATGAAAATCACTCTAGTGAATTCTATACTTCCTTGCTTTCCTTTGTGATAGTGGGCACTGGCCTGAACGGAAACCTTTGGTCTGGTGGCTTAACCATTCCACTATAAAGGAAGGAAGGCAGAAGGAGAAAACAAGGAGGCAAGGAAGGAAAGAAAAGAAAGAAGAGGAGATGGAGTAAAAGGAAAAGAATGAGAAGGAGGAGGAAAGACTGAGGTGGGGAGATCACTTGAGACCAAAGTTCAAGACCAGCCTGGGCAACATAGTAAGATCTCATCTCTATAAAAAATAAAAAACTAGCCAGCTATGATGGTGTGCACCTGTAGTCTTAGCTACTCAAAAGGCTGAGGCAGGAGGATTGCTTGAGCCCAGTAGTTAGAGTGCAATGAGGTAGGATTGCACCACTATGCTCCAGCCTAGGCAACAGAGTAGGACCCTGTTTAAAAAAAAATAGAGGAGGAAGACAAAAATGAGGAGAAATAAAAATAAAACAAATATTTGCTGCAATATTTTACATTAATGTAAAAAAATCCATGATGAACAAGCTATCAAAATTTTCAATGAAGACAGGCTCAATATCACTGATTTTTCCTTTTGCCTAAGGTTCCAATATGGCTCAGCATGACACTGACACCCACATTCATTTGTGGGAGCATGTGGGCTCAAATCTTACTAAGATTTGAGAATCCATGGGCCCAGGTGAATATCTGGAGCTGGTGTTAGTAGCTAGCGAGAGCCTATTCTACGCAACTCTTTTGAACTCCATGTTAAGAACATGGTATTGATATCAAACATGGTAAGAGTGTTTAATCAGGGAAATTTGCTAAGGCTACAAATTAGGGGCTTTTTCTCCCCCAGAGAGCTGGTTTACCAACATCTACCTACTGGAAGGCTTATTTACTCTCTGTTTAGGAACAAACACTGGTAAGGGTAGGTTTTAGTTAAAGCTGTCTCTACTATGGGTACAACTGACATTTGGGCCTGGCTAGTTCTTTGTTACTGAGGCTGCCCTGTGCATTGTAGGAGGTTTAGCAGCATCCCTGCCTTCTACCTTCTAGATGCTGATAACACACCCCTGTTACCCCAATGGTGACAACCAAAAGTCTGCAAACACTGCCAAATGTTCCAGGGGGTGGGGAGGGGCTGGGAAGGGGATGGCAATTTGTTTGGTTCGAGAACCAACAGTGATCAGAACAGACAGCCCCAAACTGAAGAAGCCAGAATGCTGTGCAAAGCAGTTACTTCCTGCGCTTTCTAGCATAAGGAGGCAGCAGTTATAGCCCTACTGACCTTGGAATGATCCTACTGGGCGGTGGGGTTGGGGAGGTGGGGGAACAACTTTCCCAGTTCCTTGGTGGAGGTTTGTCAAGCTTCTCTGCCTGAGGATTGACTTCCTTAGACAAACAAACATTTGGTTAGTTTGACGGGTAATCCAAATTATGATTAGAAACAGATTACCTAGCTGGAGACTTGTTTGGCCGGGAACAAAACCACACACACAAATCCCTAATCACTTTCCAGGAAGAGGCCTCTCTTTAACTGGGACTGGGGACAAAAGCCTTTTCTTGAACTTTTAATGTTTTCATATATTCTTAGATCCTTGTGCCTCTCCTTGAAAAAAGGAGGCAGCCTCTAGCCAAGTCGAGTCTCTGAGCATACTCCACTGCCAGTGCGGGGTCAGGCTATGGTGTGTGTACAAAGGGTGGCCACCTGCACTCAGAACTTGCATGCTAGATTTCTGATTTTCTCATCACCAAGATTTTGAATGAAATATAAAAGGAAATAATCTTTGTGACAGCATTCAAACTTTTTTTTTCTTTTTGGAGACAGAGTCTCACTCTGTCACCCAGGCTGGAGTGCAGTGGGGACGATCTCCGCTCACTGCACTCTCCGCCTCCCAGGTTCAACTGATTCTCCTGCCTCAGCTTCCCGAGTAGCTGGGATTACAGGCATGCACCATCACACCCAACTAATTTGTGTATTTTTAGTAGAGACAGGGTTTCACCACGTTGGCCAGGGTGGTCTCAATCTCCTGTCCTTGTGATCTGCCCACCTCAGCCTCACAAAGCGCTGGGATTACAGGCGTGAGCCACTGTGCCCAGCCAGCGTTCAACTATTTTTAAAGAATATTTAATTTACCATGTTTAAAACTAGTTTGCAAGAAATTTTTAGCCACTCCATCCTATGTCATACTCACATATGCACACACACCCACACACCCACACACACACACACATTCATTTTGGTAGCAGCTGTAGCCAGATGGTATCTTCATCCTGGATGCCTCCTGATTCCCAACACACAGCTGTTGAGTTGGCCCTCATGTTTTCCAGCTGTTCTTTGAAGAATTAGAAGCTGGACAACTGAGGAGAAGAGACAAAGTCGGGCTAAGTGAAAGAGGACAGAACCAATGTATTCCCGTCTTGGAATCTCAAAGATCCAAAGATTGTGTTGGGAGAATCAGGACTGGTCATCTAGGCACCAGAAAACACTCATCTACCTTCTGTCATCCATGCAACCAGAAACCCAAGCCTTTCTTTAGGTGATTAAGGAAACTAAACAACTTGCCATTTCAACTAGTATCCCTGGGATGACAACTCCCAAATCTTTATCTTTAGCCTTACCACATACTTGAGCTCCAGATCTGAATTTCCAGTGCCTATTGGCCAGGTGCAGATGTACACCCCGCCAGCCCCTCAAATGCAATGCTAGCTACATAGGGATCACCATTCCCAGCCTAGCAGCCCCTCTTCTGGGGCTCCCCCTCTCAGTAGTATCTCTCCCCATTCACACAGGGGCTTGAAGCCTTGGGTCACCTTCAAAGCCACCTTCTCCACTCTGATACCCACTCTCTCTCTCATATCTGCCTCTTATTTTCATTTCTACGGAAACAATTCTCTCTCCTGCCTAAATGACTGCACCACTCTGGCACCAGTTGCTCTGTCTCACCCAGACACTGTTTCCTAAATAGCTCAAACATTGCCTTCTAGGTATCAAACATCAGTGGCTCTTCTTGACCTATAGTGCTCTTAAACAAGTTTTTCAAGGGCAGCCATGGTTTACCTGCAACCCCATTTTGCTATTCTCATCTGTCCTTGGGTCCTTCCCTGTCTTCCAGCCCTTACAAATTACTTGTCTAATGTATGAGATGGCAAACACACCCTACCCTTGCTAAAGCTACTTCCTCATCCCTTTTTCTGACTATTAACATTAGTCCTAGATCAAATGCTGCCTCCTTACCCTGGAAAACCTGTTTCCTCTTCATTCCCATGATACTTTGTAATACATAATATATATTTTAATAGGCTTTATTCTTTAGAGCAATTTACATTTCACATATACATTTTATGCTCTAGCCAGTCCTCCCCCCGCACTGAGGGAGGAGGCACAACACCTACATCTACTAGTTAATTTCTTGGGAAATAGTTGTTGAAAGAAAACCAATTCCTAGAAAAAGACAGCCCAATGAGACAGGTAAGATCACGATAAGACTAACTTCAGGTGCAAATGTATCCAAAGCATAATATATAATAACAGGGGTGTGTGGGGAGGTGGGAAGAACAGGGGCAGAACCACACCCACTTTTTGGCATTGAGAAAAGGGAAGAGGCCCACCCCACATTAAAACTGCAATTCCCTCAGGGATCCACCTCCTTCATCTATGGGAAGGATGGCAACTAAGCAATGTCCCAATGACTGTGCCATCACAGAGGACAACCTGAACACTCCCCTAGGGCTAAGGGTTCAGAAACCAACCACCAGGAAGTTTGCTGTGTCAAGCACACACTACTGAGCTTTGCTCCAAAGAGTTCTTTAAATGTGGTAACTTGATACCAAATCTTCCCTTCCCTTCCCTTCCCACTCCTTCGTGCTGATCACATATTTAAACTGTGGTTCTTCTACTTGAAATGATCTTTTTTAAAAAAGCCTCAGAGGACTACTGATTAGAATAATCACAAGGAAAACACACTTCCTAACCCAAACATCACTTTAAAAGCTGTCAACCCTGTTGAAGTGACTAGAAAAACTGAAAAAGTGGAGAGGCCAATGCGTTATTATTTTTTTAAACTCACATTCAAATCTTATTTGTTGAGCACCTACCCTATTCACAGAAGTTACTGGATCTGTCACATGTCACACGAGGTAAGTGGTGTTATCTCCTTTTCAGAAACGAGAAAACTGAGATTCAGGAGCATGTATGTGGTCTACTTTGTCTCTTAATTAGCTCATAAGTTTTCCAAAGTGAGCCCATGTGTGCTCAAACCCATAGCGTCTCCCACAGTGTCAGAATGCTACATGTTCGACAAATACTTACTGAGCCTCAAAAGTAAGATGTCCTACCCTTTTACGGAAGACATGCCTTTGGTAATTTTTCTCCTTCCTATACACCAGAAGCCACTTCCTCTGGCATGTCAAAACCCCCACATGGCAGCCAGGAGAATACGCCCCCAGCCTTCCATCCACAAGGAGTGCGTAATTAACAGAGCGCCTCAGGTGCTGAGCTCTGAAAGCCCAGGACCAGGTCCCACCTCCTATGGGCTCCCAACCTTCAACTGACTTTGGCCTAAAGTCCTCCACAGCCTTGCCAAACTTTTCTCAGACTGCAAAGGAAGATATAGAGCACTCCACCCAGGCCAGGCACGGTGGCTCACGCCTGTAATCCCAGCACTTTGAAAGGCTGAGGCGGGCAGATCACCTGAGCTCAGGAGTTCGAGACCAGCCTAGCCAACATGGCAAAACCCCATCTCTACTAAAAATACGAAAATTAGCCAGGTATGATGGTGTGTGCCTGTAGTCCCAGCTACTTGGGAGGCCGAAGCAGGAGAATCACTTGAACCTGGGAGGCAGAGGTTGCAATGAGCCGAGATCACTCCACTAAACCGCAGCCTGGGCGACAGAGTGAGACTTCGTCTCAAGAAAAAAAAAAACCCTCACACACACACTCCACTCACCCTTTCTTCACTCTAGGATCAGACTTACAGTGTGACGACTATCTTAGCTTCCTCTAGCTCCCTTGCCACTTTCTCATAGACTTTCACACTACTAAAATCCTGCCATGTTTGATCCTGTCTTGAGGTCTGCTTCTTGGGGGACTGGGGACTAACATGCCCCAGTTTTTGCTTGAATAAAAGATCATTCCCTTAAGAGTATTTAGCAAACACCTATTATGTGCTGGGAATACAGGGGTGAACAACAAAAGCATCTGTGCCCTCATCAGTAACAGATTCATCAAATAATTACAAAAATTAAAAGTAGAGGGAGCTGTGATGAGATGTGAGGGGAGAACCTGACCTGTTCTGTGGGACTGGGAGGGAATTCCCTGAAGGATGAGGAGTTAACCAGGCAAAGGTGTGGAGTATTTCAGGCTGATGAACAGAAGGCGCAAGGCCCTGGGCTAGTAGGGAGCTCCCCAAACAAAAGGACTTGGAGGAGACTTCAGACAAAGGAGAGGAATGCAGAGCAATGTGACTGAAGAGGACGGCCCTTAAGAGAATGAAGAATATGGCCTTGTAAGCCATCTTGGGAATTTGGAAAGGTGATTTATCTTTCTAGAGTGTAAGCTCTTTGAAAGCAATTACCTTGTAGCAGCCTTCTTTGCTAGTTCTGGTATAATACCTTGCACAATACAAATGCTCACTAAATATTTGTTGAATCCAAGTAACAGAAATCAGTAAGGAAATAACTTGATTTTTTTTTTTTTTTTTTTTTTTTTTTTTTTGCGTTATTCTCCCTATCACCAAGGGCACAGCAAATTAGCCAAATGCATCAACCATGTAGAAGCTTCTGGCCCCTGCTGGCTGATAAAACTGATGATGACAATGAGGATGATAATTCCCAGGCATTGGTCTAATTGTTGGAGAGATACAAGCAGAGAGATACTGCGGAACATGCTCTGGATCAAACTGTCTTGTCCAAATACTGGCCCAGCCGGTGCGGTGGCTCACACCTGTAATCCCAGAACTTTGGGAGACCAAGTCAAGCAGATCACCTGAGGCCAGGAGTTCGAGACCAGACTGGCCAACACAGTGAACCCCGTCTCTAATAAAAATACAAAAATTAGCTAGGCATGGTGGCACATGGCTGTAATCCCAGATACTCCAACTGAGGCAGGAGAATCGCTTAAACCTAGGAGATGGAGGTTGCAGTGAGCCCACACCACCCCCCACTGCACTCCAGCCTGGGAGACAGAGCAAGATTCTGTCTCAAAAAAAAAAAAAAACAATTGGCCTTGCCACTTCCTACTTGGGTGATCTTAAGTTACCTAATGTCACTGCATCTCAGTGTCCTCATCTGTAAAGCAGAATTGATCACACTACCTCCACTGGAGCACTGGGGATGGGAGATGGGTACAGGAAATTGTTACAGAAAGCACCTTCAGCATACTGTCTGGTGCAGAGCAAGCGTCCAATAAATGGTACCAATTGTTAATATTCACACGTGGTCCCCTCGGCTGAGATAGGAGAACATGCACAGGGAGATTTCCCAGACCAGAGGGAGTTGTCATAAACTGTCATCAGAACTGCATGGGATCA
The DNA here is from genome assembly GCF_007565055.1 of Rhinopithecus roxellana. Taxonomy (NCBI): domain Eukaryota; kingdom Metazoa; phylum Chordata; class Mammalia; order Primates; family Cercopithecidae; genus Rhinopithecus; species Rhinopithecus roxellana. Next base: position 49,669,153 of record NC_044553.1, on the reverse strand, counting down.
CTTGTGATGCAAGAGGCCAGCTTTGAGGACCCACTGGGTAGGCTACAAATCTTGAAGCCTGGCCAAGCCCAGGCTTGCACTTTATACACTTGGACTCTGAATCCCACAGTAGTATTTAAATATAGATCTGAACATCAGACTAGACAGTGCACCACTAATGTGCGGGTATATGCAACATGCTCACAAGGCAAACAGCGGCCGGGGAAAGGACACACAGCTTCTAGTTTTTCTGTCCTAGAGGACAGAGGCTGCGCCTTTTTTGGCTCCATTTCAGAGCCACAAAAGGCAGCATCATGAGCAGACATGGCCTAGTTCCTGCCTCTCGGGTTTGTTTTCCCATGTGGGACATTGTAGTTAGATCCTGAGCTTAGAAGAAAATGCCTACGGAATCAAAAAGGATAAAAGGAGGAAAAATACCTGGCTTCTGCCCCAAACGCTGTGCCCTAGCTGGCTCCAGCTGCCTTGGAATGGGGCAGGGTGGTTGGGTTGTAATTGCCCGGGCAGAGATATGAGGTATGCAGGCCTACGTGCACTGCCTCACACATCACGAGGCTGGGAGGGGCTCTGTTTAGTCAGTGTCCAGCTGATAACGACCTGAATCCTTAGGATGCCAGCTGCCTGCCAAGCTGGACATGTCCAGACAGTGGCACCCAGAGGTCCAGGAGACAAAACAAAGGGCCTGTTACTGAGTCAGTTCTGCTTAAGTGTGTCATCCTTACTGAAAAAGGTTTTGGGCAGGCTGGCAGAGAGGCTATGTCCCAGGAAGCCCAGAATTCTGGAATGGAGACAGTCAAATTCTAAAGGGGCTCTCTGCTGGCAGATTCCTGTCAATGATTCAACCTGGGCTCTCTCAGTAGGATCTGGCAGTTGGGCCATACCTTCCTAAGAGTATTCTTTTCCCTGCCTCCCACTGTTGCCAGGCCCAGCTGGTGCTGGCTCTCTTAGTGCCCTCTTTTTTAGGGGGACCGCATCCATCAAGGCCTAAAACCTTCCCTCTCCCCTTTTCACCAGAACATAATGATATTAATGATGGCTAACACGTATTTAGGACTTACATCAGCCACTTACTGCTCTAAGCACTTTATATATATGTTGACTAATTTACTCATCACAACCACCCTATGAGATATGTACCACTATTTTCCCACTTAACAGATGAGTAAACTAAGGCACAGAGAGTAAATACCTTATCCCAAATCATGTAGCTAGTAAGGTGGCAGAGCCAGGAAGCAAGTCCAGGTGGTCTGAACCCAGAGTCCCTGCTCCTAACCATTATGCTATATTTCTTCTCCGTGTATGACCAAGTTCTTACTGACTAAAATTAGTTTAAAATCATCCGATTCCTAGGCCTGCTTTTCCAGAATGAACAGCACTCAGGCTCAGAGTTGGGATTTCATAACTTCCTATTTTGTGTATAGGAAAACTGAAAAATGTTTACAAATTAGGAGAGGCTAGGAAGGGAGGCCAAGCAGCTCAGACATGTGGTGTCAGCTTTATGATGAAAACTCTGGTCTTCTTAGCCAAGTGCGGACTTGGACAAAATATCCCTCTTAATGCAAGCTATGCCTTAGATTTTCTAGTTTAAGAGACACTTGTAATGTAAAAATTATCCAGGTGTGGTGGCGGGCGCCTGTAATCCCAGCTACTCGGGAGGCTGAGGCAGAAGAATCACTTGAACCTGAGAGGTGGAGGTTGCAGTGAGCCAAGATCACGCCATTGCACTCCAGCCTGGGTGACAGAGTGAGACTCTGTCTCCAAAAAAAAAAAAAAAAAAAAGAGACACTTGTAATTCAGTTAGGGGAACTGGGTACATAGTTCAGAAAAGCAGCTCACGGTTTGTTTATAGAACGCCCCACACCCACCACCAACTAGGCACCTCACCCAAGGGAGAAATAGCAGCCTTACAAATTGGAATGTTGTGGCTAGATTGGTGAGCCATTCCCAGAAAGAGGGAATTCTTTGTAGCCATGGAAGTGATGGATGATCTAACATTACTGATCACTTAATCACTAGGTACTTTATGTCATTTAATGCTTGCAGAAAGCCTAGGACATTGTTACTACTTTCCCCATCTTGTAGATGAGAATACTGATGCTCAGAGATCTTATATACTTACCTAAAGTAAGTCCTGATGAACCTAGGACTCAAACCCCATCTGAATCTAAACAAGGGAAGCACTCAGTGCCAGTCCGAGCCCAACTTTCCCAGGAGCCTTCACTGTCTCCTCTGAACCACGTCAGCCCCTATATCTTGACACAACTCTATTCCCTGCCATCTTTGCCACAATCTGCACTTATTACCATTGTTTCATGCTGGGCCAGTCTTATTAGCTAATCAGATTGGAAATTCTGGGGAGCAGCGATACTGGCTTGAACTTTGTTTCAGGCTATTTCAGGACAGACAAACTGGGAAAGCTAAACACCTAGAACCACAGCCTGGTCTCCCTAGTCGGGGTAGGTCCGTCACTTCATCCCTAGAAAGTGCCAGTTTGGCTTTACAAGTTTCTAAACCATTCATTGGCAATAGCTTACGTGTTATTCTTGCCCTCCTTTGTCAATCTCTTTACGGCTACTGCAGTTGGGTCCAGATATTGCAAATCCTCCCTGAAAGTAACTAACTCTGACTGCATTGTCACTAACTTGGGTTTGGCACAAGAGGGAAAGGTAGCTGAGTTTCCAATTCTGCTTCTCTTTGACTATAGCTCACCATGCTGCAGGCCCTTCCTCCTATGATAGTACTAACCAACATGAGCCCTAAGCTCTAATCTCAACCCTCTCCCAAATCCCAACACGTCAGACTAAATAATAATAAGGCCACAGGGCAGGCACACTGAGGCATGTGTGTGTCACTACCCAAGTCAAAGTCAAGATATATTCCAGGGCAGTTTATGATGCAGAAGGCGCCCTCTAATTTAACAAAAAAGCAAGAGGGCTGGGTGTTTCCTTTATTTCCCAAAGTAAAGAACAAAAGCTTTTCTCATAGTAAAAAGCCTGAACCCACTCGACCTGATCCCGTCCTCCCAGTCAACAAACACATTAATGTCAGTAAGAGTGTCCAGACATATATAATCGTGTATGAAAGTCAACAAAAGGAAGCTGTCATCTCTTTCTGCCACCTCTCCAGAAGATGTGATAGTGAGGGTGTTGTCAGCTAACTGCTTCAAAGGCAAGCAGGGCAGTAGGCTGTTCCACGTCCCCTAGGAACATGAACATTACTTCACACCATGATTTACTAAAACAAAAGCAAACAGGGACCAGCAGAGACAGCAGTGAAATGAGATGGTGACATCTTCCTGATGCTTTTCAGCTGCTTGGATCTCTCCATTTTAAGACAGATAATGAGGCCATCTTAGGCTCAACCCTTTTCTGATCCCATCTCTTTTCACTGCAATGTACCTGTCCAGTGTGCCGATCCCTCCATGTTTTTAAAGGGAAGTTCCTCTGATCAGTGACCCCATAGGAATATGTCAATGTCTAGCCTCACACTACAGGGTGATGACAGCCAGTCTTTGTTTTTCCTCCTCTAGGTTATACGAGCATCTTAAACATAGTGGAACTCACAATTCCAGCTTTATTCCAAACTAGTGAGATATTTCTCAGCTGCTTCCTCCACCTGCTCCTCAGGTCCAGAGTACAGGGCATTTGCCTAAGTCAGCATGCTAGGTGATAACCACAAAGCTTTTCCTACCACGCCTGCCATTTCCAAGCCCTTCTCTAATTGCAGTCTCCTCTATTCTAGTCTCAACTCTACTTGCTATTGGTGGAGTGCTTCTCCAGGGATGCATGTGGAGGAAAAGAAAAAGGAACCAGAGATGAAGGGGACATCCCCCTCCCTGGCACTGTCTCCATCTCTCCACAGTACACCCATCATCTCCACTGGAAGGAAGGTACTCATGATCTTCCTTGGAAGGAAGGCACCCAGACCTGCCCTGCAGAGACCATGAAATTAGTTCAGTACTTCTCAATAAATCTGTGGTAAAGGACCCGCTGATTTTTTCTAAAATTCTCAATCTATTATGAATCATCAATTTTGTAAAATAAACAAAAATGAATTATTAGAAAAGAGTTGAAACTAAAAGGCATATAAAATACAAGCTCAATTTTTTTGTTATTGTGTCATAAAACTATTCCATCATATTGCTATGAATGTTTCTAAACAATTGCTCTCCATTTCTTCCCTTGTCCACAAACCAGCACAGGTTTGAGTCTCCCTGCTCTAGCTCAAGGTCTTAGCTATTTACTAAACCACTTAGAGCCTAGACCTGTTGTTTCTGCAAGATGGAAGAACAGTCACTATCTCAGCTGGTCAATGATGTCCCACATCTATATATTCCAGGGACTCATTCCTGATTCTCCCTTAAGTTCTAAAAATATTTCAAAGACAATAAAATAATGCTGAACTTCTGAGGAGGGTATTTGTTTGCATTTCTTACTGCTGATCTGCAACCACCTAATACTAAAGCACCTTGGAGAGTAATGAAAGAAATACACAAGAGAAGAAGATGCAAACACTGGTAGGTCACTCACCGTCTTAGGGCTTCCTTTGTGGAACCAATAGAGAAAAGCATCCTGAAAACATGTCAAAGGTCTAAGGATTGTTATCATTGGGGCTGGTGAGTCATGGCCCAGAGCGACAGTAATACAGGTGCCCTACTGGCTGTTATCTATTCAAAACATGCCACTGGACTGTGAGGGAGGCAACCCTTAAAAGGGTGTGAAATAGAAAAAGAGGACAAACTTGTCCACAGCACTCAGGAGGCTCTGGGAATGAACCAGGAAGAAATAGTAGCCCGGTTAACATAGTTTCTGTACCTCCAGAGCAAGCAATTAAATCTCAGTGTCTACCATTGCACTTGAGGAACAAAATTGGGGATGATCATCCTTTAGTGGGGGGAAGTTGGGAAATGAGGTAGGACATATAGGGTGAGAGGCAGGACTCTGCTATGGACTGCATATTTGTATCTCCCCACCTCCAAATTTATAAGTTGAAACCTAAATCCCCAATGTCATGGTATTTGGAGGTGGGGCCTCCAGACGTTTTTATATGGTGATGGTGGAGCCCTCATGAATGGGATTAGTGCCCTTGTAAGAAGAGACAGGAAGAGATGCTCTCTCTCTAGTTTCTGCCATGTGGGGATACAAAGAGAAGATGCTGTTTCTAATCCAGGAAGAGGGCCCTCACTAGACACTGGATCTACTGACTTCTGAGCCTCCAGAACTGTGAGAGGTCAATTTCTGTTATTGAAGCCACCCAGTCCATAGTAGTTTGTTATAGCAGCCTAAACTAAGACTCTATTCCCCCAGAAGCAATTTTTAAAATAGCTTTATTGACATATAATTGGCATCCAATACACTTCATGTGTTTAAAATACAAAATTTGATATGCGTTGACACAGGCACACACCTACAAAATGGTCACAACAATCAACCATCACTGGCACATCCATCACCACCAAAAAGTTTCCCAGTGCCCCTTTATCATCCCTGCCTCCCTGCTCTTCCTTCCCTACCCAGAAGATAAGCACTGACCTCCTTTCTGTCATTATATATTCGTTTGCATTTTCTATAATTTTATATAAATGGAAACATGCAGTATATATGCTTTTTGAGGATGGGGGGGTCTGTCTTCTTTAATTCAACATAATTATTTTGAGAATCATTCATGTTGTGGTATGTATCAATTGTTCATTCTTTTATATTGCTGAGTAAGTAGTTTTTCACTTATAAGCAACTTTACATCTCAAACAAGGTTACCCTGGGACTAAAATTTTGAGCAGAGCTTGCTGCTGCTATCTTGGGAAATAAACCTTTTTTTTGGTCTCAAAATTAAGGACAGTTAATTAAAGAAAAAATAGCCATTTAATATTCTTTAATGATAAAAAGAATTTTGTAATATCCAGGGACTGTGGGCTGTGAGGAGGGAGAAAGAGGCTTGAGAAACCAGGAACCATCATTTGCATCCAAGGTAAATCTCAACCCATTCTGATTCTCAATTTCCTATTGTTTCTTTCTGCACTTGTGGTAGTAAATGCACTGAAGAGAATGTTACTATTCCAGTTTTGATTTTGTTTTTGGAATCACTAGAAGGGAAGACTACTCTGCAACTGCAATTATGTCATTCATTCATTCAGTCAGTCAGTCACCATACATGTATCAGTGTCTTCTCTATGCTTGACATCACACTGGGGATAAACAGACAGATCTAAGGCTTATAGGAAGACTCAGTTCCTGCTTTCACAGAGTTATGGGGGTATGCAGGCATCAAGGCTGCACAGTTTCACAACAGACTGACAGTAAATGAGAGATCAAAGAGATGGCAGACAGGTCAAGATGGTGGTTAAGGCTCTCAAGTTCCCATCATGGAGACTAGAAGACAGGATTGAATATGGATGTGGTGACAGAGGAAGGATTCTGACTCATAGACTCTCAGAAAACACAGGCCCCATTGAAAATAACAGAGAATACAACCCCCAACTCCCTCAAAGGAGAGGTGGGGAAGACTGGAAGACATAGTGGCATACGGAGGATGGCTCCCGTCTCCAAACACTAGCCTTGAATGTGCACATTGTTGTGCTACCAAAAAGTAAAGAAACCTATTTTCCTTTTTTTTTTTTTTTTCTTTTTTTAAGACAAGGTCTCACTCTGTTGCCCAGGCTGGGGTGCAGTGGCGTGATCACAGCTCACTGCAGCTTCAACCTCCCATATTCAAGTCATCCTCCCACCTCAGCCTCCTAAGTAGTTGGGACCACAGGTGTGTGCCACCACTCCTAGCTAATTTTTTAAGTTTTTTGTCTATAGAGATGGAGTCTCCCTGTGTTGCCCAGGCTAATCTTGAACTCCTGGCCTCAAGTGATCCTCCCACCTTGGCCTCCTAAAGTGCTGGGATAAAACCTGGAACCAATTTTTATAAATAGGTGGCAGTAGTCTACAGAAGTTTCCTTTTTAAAAGTGTATTTGTTCCCAATCCATCTGTCATAAAGTTTCACTAAAATAGCACAAAGGGAAAATAGCAGGACACAAAACTGAATGAGTAAGGTGAGGATTATAATAAAAAAACACAACCTATTGCTTAGGAGGAAGGGGATCTAGTGGAAAAATGTCCAAAGAAATACCAGAAAAGCTAGACATCACCTTTTTGTGTCTTCTTCAAAATTTCTTTAGTGAGCATTTTCCTATTTGATTTTTGAAGAATTATTTTGAAACATATCCTTCATGGGAAGTCCTGGATTCTCAGCAGAAGGAAATCAAAGTTACCAGTCTGAATTTGCCTGCAGTCTAGAGAGAAGCCTAGAACCAGGGAGGGACTTCAGGGAAGCCAGCGGCAAAGGAAGCGTGAGACTTTGCCCAGGGCTTTTTGCAGCCTGAGAACTATATACTGAGGTGCAGAGTGAAGAAGTGCAGACGAAAGGAGGGACTGGCAGGTGTGAGTAGTAGCCTTAGAAGGGCCAGGACCAATGAGGCCAAGGACATGGCTGGGCGTCCATGAGAAAGCAATTTCTTTAGAGCTCAGGATCCTTGTCTTCCAAATGGAAAGCAGTGCTGGATGATCTTTGAGATCCCTTTCAACATACAGGCATTTGAACTGTATAATTCATGCCAATATATATCCACTGAAGACCTTGGCTGACATTCTCCAACCTCAGCCTCCCAACTGGCTGGGACTACAGGCGTGTCCCACCACACCCAGCTAATGTTTTTTACTTTTTGTAGAGATGAGGTCTCACTATGTTGCCCAGGCTAGCCTCAAACTCCTTGGCTATGTCTGAAGCACAGTGGGTCGACAACTACGAACCTCCTCTCCAGTTGGCTCACATAATCCAAAAATATTGAATATCTGTTACTCAATATATAGTGATGTATAGTTTCTAGAAAAATAGTTGTGTTGTGCAAAAGCAATTCCACATTAAAGCAAGGGCCAAGAGGACAAACCTGTGGGGTGTTTTGTTTTGTTTTGACGGAGGAGTCCCCAGGCTGGAGTGCAGTGGTGCTATCTCGGCTCACTGCAACCTTTGCCTCCCGGGTTCAAGCGATTCTCCTGCCTCAGCCTCCCAAGTAGCAGGAACTACAGGTGCCTGCCACCACACCACACAAAAGTACAAATAATTTTTTGTATTTTTAGTAGAGATGGGGTTTCACCATGTTGGCCAGGGTGTTCTCGATCTCCTGATCTCATGATCCTCCTGTCTCAGCCTCCCAAAGTGCTGGGATTATAGGCGTGAGCCACCACGCCCAGCCAAACCTGTGTCTTTTATAAAGTTCCAATCTACTCGGATTAAGGACGTTGGAAAAGGGGTTCTCTAAGGGTCATGGAATGGAAACTGACACACGCCTCAAAGGGGAGATGCCAAGATATCAAGAAAAAAACTATTACCCTCATGGACATTACTGTCAGAAGGGGTGTCTTTATTACTCCCAGAACTGTCTCCAGTCACCACTGTTGACTAAAGTTAGAGGTGAGCAGCTGTCTCTTAGTGAGGAATGTAAAAACTCACGCACAGATAGGTGGAGCAGGAAGTTGGGGGAAGGTCAGAAAGAAAATAAAAGGGTTTCCTGTGATGAGTCACTGCCTTTCTGGGAAACCATTTCAGAAGCCACCATGAAGTCCCCAACACCTGTCCAAGCCCTGTACTTCGTGCTGAAATGAAGTGTGGCAAACAAAGTTCTGAGCCACATCCGACAGCTCACAGGCCACATGCAGAGCAGAGGTTTGAAAAAGAGCTGTGTGAGGCCAGCACACGTGACAACCTGCACATCACCTGCCAGAGTCTCCAGAGCTCACCTTTGGGTGAAGTGAAGACACTCAGTTCAAATTATCCTCTTCTTTAAATGGAGCACACTTTATGCTATTGTTTCCTGCAATGGCCACAGCTTGGATCTTCAGATAAAGTGTTTAAGTGTAGAAAGTTTACTGAATCTAGAGGAAAAAAACAAATCTGACCACAATCCTGAGTCTACAAAGTAAAATGGGAATTGGTGGATCCCACATGAGATGAATTCCGTTTGTTAATTTATGTTGATCTGGAAACAAAACCAACTTTTATCACTTCATCCACTAAAAGGGATCTGTCCAACAAACTAGAGAAAGTCAACCAAGACATAGGAAGACACAGGTGCCAGAACACAGGGCATCCAACCCAGGAGAGCAGGACAGAGGAATTCCAGAATGATGGCAAGGAGAACACAGTGACCCTGGAGAACCACCTTTCCCAAATACGGGCAGGACAAGAGCCTTCAGCAGGGCTGTCTCAATAGAAGAGGGAATAATGTTTGCACATGGATCAGGATGTGATGCACAGTTCTGTCAGGGAGCTTTGTATGCAAAACCAACCAATTAAGCCAATTAAACCAAAAATAAATCAAGTATTCACTCCAGAGGTAAAGAGTTAAATAAGAGAGAACGAGTAATCTTAGCACAGTACATGGCTCAGTGTGAATGACAGTCACATACTTACAGAAATGTGACCACTGAAATATTTGTTTCATCCACATCATAAAACAGTGCTATAACCATATCTTGAGCAAGGGAGGAAAGGGAGAGTGACAGAAAGGGGGATGTAAACACAAGAAAACTAACTCCTCATCTGACTTAGCAGGGAATCAGTGCATAATATCCAAACCCGCAAAATCAAGAAATAGCAGCATAAGCACGTTGTTTAGAAGGTTTTCGGATTTGGAAGCAGTTGCCTCAGTGGTATGGAATCAGGTATGAAACAGGGTAGCCTTGGCAAATGTTTCTTGATGTAACATTTGTAGTGCTGTTTTGACTTTTTCTTTTTCTTTCTTTCAAGAGAAAGTTTCTCTCGGTCGCTCAGGCTGGAGTGCAGTAGTGCAATCATGACTCACTTCAGTCTCCACCTCCCAGGCCTTTAAGAGATTCTCCTGCCTCAGCCTCCTCAGTGGCTGGGACTACCAGTGTATACCACCATACCCAGCTAATATTTTGATTTTTTATAGAGACTGTGTCTCACTACATTGCCTAGGTTGGTTGCAAACTCCTGGGCTCAAGCAATCCTCTTGCCTCAGCCTCCCAAAGTTCTGATTACACGAGTTACTGCACTGGACTGTTTTGACTTTTTAAACTATGTACATATATTGTTGTAACTGTTAAGGCTACAGTCGAGAAGATCTTTGTTTTTCCCCCCTCTTTGAACCAATGCAAAAAAAAAAAAAAAAGCATGTTACCAAAATTGTAAGTTGTATGAAACCACATTTGTATCTATTACATACATAGAAAAATATCTAAAATGACATATGCCAAGGTGTTAACAATGACTACCTCTAAGTGATAGAATTATGATTTTTTTCTTTTTAAAAAATGTATCTTTATTTTATTCCTTTTTTTTTCTTCAAGATGGAGTCTTGGTCTGTCTCCCAGGCTGCAGTTCAGTGGCGGGATCTCAGCTCACTGCAACCTCTGCCTCCTGGGTTTAAGTGATTCTCTTACCTCAGCCTCCCTAGTAGCTGGGATTACAGGCGCCCGCCACCATGCCCGGCTAATTTTTGTACTTTTAGTAGAGATGGGATTTCACCATGTTGGCCAGGCTGGTCTTGAACTCCTGACCTCAAGCAATCTACCCGCCTCAACCTCCCAAAGAGCTGGGATTACAGGCGTGAGCCACTGTGCCCAGCCTATTCTATTTTTTGATACATATATTAACTCTGTGAAAAACAAGAAAATTAATAAAGCTTTCAAAATGAAAAGGAAGAGTGAGAACAGCAGAAGAAAATAAATGATAGGGGATCTGAGTCCAGAAATCAGGCCCTGCTACTTCCTAGTTTTTTATACTTGGCAGATTCTTCTCCTCTTGGGACTTTAGATTCCTCAGTTTTAAAGTGGCAATACTGTTATCTATTCTCTCTCCTGTGAGGGGTTATTGCAATATTGCACAAACCTGCCCAGATATAAACATACTAGGCCAGACGCAGTGGCTCACGCCTGTAATCCCAGCACTTCGGGAGGCCAAGGCAGGTGGATTGCTCGAGCCTAGGGGTTCAAGCCCAGGAGTTGAAGACCAGCCTGGACAACATGGCAAAACCCTGTCTCTACAAAAAATTTTAAAAATTAACTGGGCATAGTGGCACACACTTGTGTCCCAGCTACCGGGGAGGCTGAGGTGAGAGGATCGCTTGAGCCCGGGATACAGAGGTTCCAGTGAGCTGTGATTGTGCCACTGTACTCCAACCTGGGCAACAGAGTGGGACCCTGTCTCAAAAACAAACAAACAAAACAGATATAAACATACTAGATAGGACAAGGGGCATGAGAAGAACATGCAAAATGGGGGAGTCTCTGTACTTCGTATGCCTTCAACGGCATCATGGCCTTTCTTCCCTAGGGATGTTCACTCACTGGTCACACTCCCTCAGCCCACCTTAGGAAAATTCCTCCAAAGCTCCTTTATGCACAAGCTGGCTAGAGATTGAAATTCAAGGACTCTTCCCTTGTGCCTCTTCTTGTTTCTTGACTTTCAAAGGCAGCCTTGCTGAAACAGATCTTCTATACCCACCTTACGCAGAAACGTTGCATTTACCAGGATGCGCTGACTTGCCCCTACCTCCTCCCAGGCCCATTCCTCTCAACGACAGTCACCTGCCAAGCTACCATTTTTGGGATTTTGCACAGGGCCTGGTGGGGAGAGAGAAAGAGAGAGAGAGAGAGAGAGAGAGAGAGAGAGAGAGAGAGAGAGAGAGCCTCAAAGGTGTGTTTCTCCAAAGACATCTCCAAGAATGAGAGACCTTAGTCCTGAGGACAGTTTCCTTAGAACCAGGTTGCTTTGAAAGGCTGAAGATTCACAGTCAGAATCCAGGAGAGACTTGAAAGTTTGCAGGGGGAGGTGAGTGTATTTAAAAATTAATCAACTTTCATCCAAAGCTTTGGAATGCAGCAGTGTGCCCTCAGCCAAATTGTAAAACCTGAACCACCAGCTGGTGCTCTGACTTCATTCTCACCATCAAAGCCACTTGCCCTGACAAAGTGCTCCAAGAAGAATCCTGAACTGGGAGTTATTAGAGTACGCAACCCACAGCCTTATCTCTAACTCTGCTAGCCATGCAATCTTGCCAAGTCATTTAACTTCTTTGTGTCTTTTCCTTATCTACAAAATAAGGCAGTCATTATGCTGGTTTCATGCTAAAGGACTCGTTCTCTTCTGCAGGCATGCTCACAGCTTCCACCATCTGTGGTTCCTCTGATGTTTTTGAGAGTTTCTCTTCATTCTCCTGTCTATTCTCATTTTTTCCTTTCTCAATTGTCTCTGTATCTCTCAGTCCTTTGACCCAATTTTAAAGGCACAGGATCAACATGTCCCCGAACAAAATGAGAGGAGAGCTGCCTCTGCCTCCCCAGTTACCAAACCCCACAGCTCTCGTCTTCCCCCATGGAGTGCTGGTCTTCCAGCTGTCCCCCAGCAGTAAGCTTCCTGGAGGTACAAGCCACTGACACTTATGGAGTAAAAGATGCCCAGGGGCTGCCCATGGGGTCCTTGATAGAGTAACAGGATTTTTTGGGGGGAATGGGGGGTGGGTAATTGTGTTAGTCTGTTTTGCACTGGTGTAAAGGAATACCTGAGACTGTGTAATTTATAATGAAAAGAGATTTATTTGGCTCACAGTTGTGCAGACTGCACAGGAAGCATGGCACAAGCATATGTTTCTGGTGAGGTTTCAGGAAGCTTCCAATCATGGCGGAAGAGAAGACGTGTTATACGACGAGAGAGGGAGCAAGAGAGAGAGGAGAAGGTGCCAGGCTGTTTTAAACAACCAGCTCTCCTGTGAACTCCTAGAGTGGGAACACTCTCAATACCACGGGGAGGGCGCCAAGCCATTCATGAGGGATCACACGCCTCCCTCCAGGCCCTACCTCTAAGACTGGGATCACATTTCAACACGAGATCTGGAGGGGACAAGCATCCAAACCATATCCAATCTCAAGGCCCCTTTTTGCCCAGAAAAGATTATTAAGAGCTACTTTAATTTTTAAAACTTAACCTTCAATCTGTTTAAATTACTAATTTAAAATCTTAGGTCTGCCTTAAGATTTTAAGTTTAATATAGAGATATTATTACTTTTCATAAATATAAAAAATGTTAACACTTTTTTTTTTTTTTTTTTTTTTTTTTAGATGGAGTCTCTCTCTCTTGCCCAGGCTGGAGTGCAGTGGCACAATCTCGGCTCACTGCAATCTCCACTGCAATCTCCACCTCCCAGGTTCTAAGCAATTCTCCTGCCTCAGTCTCTGGAGTAACTGGGATTACAAGTGCACACCACTACGCCTGGTTAATTTTGTATTTTTAGTAGAGACGGGATTTCACCATGTTGGCCAGGCTGCTCTCAAATTCCTGACCTTAGGTGATTCACCCTCCTCGGCCTCCCAAAGTGCTGGGATTACAGGTGTGAGCCACCGTGCCCGGCCAACAATCACTTTTACAGGGGCTTTTTAATTAAATGCTGGGTCCCATTTACAAATTTAGTTTGTAAAACTCATTCAAATATTTTATATCATGCTTATATATTTAATATATTTTATTTCTCTCATGTCGGTTGTCTAAAAACTTCTTAATAGCTCTAACAAATTAAGCTTTAAAATGTGAAAAACCATATTCTCTCAAGTATCCCAATACCGATCGCAATTTTAGAATGTCTTTTAATTTAAAATTAGAAAACTAAATCAATTTCTTAATTACATATTTTGTTATCAAAAGGATGATTGTTATTTTAATGGATCAGTTTCCTTTAAATATTACAAATACTTAAAAAACTGAATGTGTATAACAAAAACATTATGAATTTGATTCTCTTAAACATTTCTTCGTTTTTTCCTAAATTTTTGCAGGATTAAAAATGCTTACCCCATAAGGTAAAAAATCATGTCATTTTAAACACTCTTGGGTTACCTTCCCAGGCAATTTTGTGGGTTCCATGTCAGCTATATAAGGTTTGCTACCAATCTCAGATCCCTGCCTCCATCCTGCTGTCGTGTTCAGGCCTGTTTCTGAGTTGCCTTTTCTCATAGCCTTCCTCCCATCCATTCAGGTAACTCCTTACCGGACGCTTTTCTCCCAAATCACCACTTGGTTGATTTCAACTAATGTATAATACATGCTGCTCCATTCTGTTCTGATTTTTCTTTCTCTCTCTCTCTTTTTTTTTTTGAAACAGAGTTTCGCTCTTGTTGCCCAGACTGGAGTGCCGTGGCGCAATCTTGACTCACTGCAACCTCTGCCTCCCAAGTTTAAACAATTTTCATGCCTTAGCCTCCCAAGTAGCTGGGATTACAACCATGCACCACCATGCCCAGCTAATTTTGTATTTTTAGTAGAGATTGGGTTTCACCATGTTGGTCAGACTGGTGTCGAACTCCTGACCTCAGTCGATCCACCTGCCTCGGCCTCCCAAAGTGCTGGGAATCTGATTTATTTTTCTATTCATCCTATTGGCACCACAGCGCTTACAGACATTTCAATGCCATCCTAAGGAATTCCTCACTGAGATTTGCCTAACTCAGTTTTGTTTTCGCAGTTCCAAGTTCATGCCACTGTTGGGTAGAAGAAGGCAGGGAGAGAAGACAGAGTAGGTAAAGAGCATTTCCATTGCTGAATGGCTTTCCCCATGGCACCCTCCTGTCGATAAGGATCAGGGAATCAAGCACAGAATGTTTCATTGCCCCTGCACTCTTTCTCCATCATGGGGTCATCGCAGTCGCCTCTCATCTGCCTGACCTCAGGATTTTCCCTACAGAGTCCTGAAGACTTACCAAGGACGAGGCAACCCAAGAAACAGTTTACCAAGCCAAAGGTCAGTGAGTGATTTTGCTCATGCTCTCACATTCTCTCCATCATTCTTTCTCTGTCTCTCTCTCTCACACACACACACACACACACACACACACACACACACACACACACACACCCCTAATCCTCTGTGGCTCCAAACACAGGCTCAAAATTATTCCTGTCAACCTTTGTGAGGTCAGGCACTTCCTAAGCAGATGCTGCTAATTCTATCACATCCTTCAGCTGTTGGCTATGACGTTGCCTAGCCTATTTCCTTTTTGGTTTGCTTTTATAGCACTCTTACTTGAATATCAAATAACTTTTTGTACCAAAGCAGCCAAGTTGAATGTCTAGTTTAAAACAGACAATTGGCCGGGCGCGGTGGCTCAAGCCTGTAATCCCAGCACTTTGGGAGGCTGAGACGAGTGGATCACAAGGTCAGGAGATCGAGACCATCCTGGCTAACACAGTGAAACCCCGTCTCTACTAAAAAAAAAAAAAAAAAAAATACAAAAAAACTAGCCGGGCGAGGTGGCGGGCGCCTATAGTCCCAGCTACTTGGGAGGCTGAGGCAGGAGAATGGCGTAAACCCGGGAGGCGGAGCTTGCAGTGAGCTGAGATCCGGCCACTGCACTCCAGCCTGGGCGACAGAGTGAGACTCCGTCTCAACAACAACAACAAAAAAAAACAGACAATTTTGGGGTGAGGGAATAATTTTGTATAAACAAAATAGCCTTAGGCAAGTCTCCTTCTTCCAACCAGAGGCTGCTGTGGTGCAGTGAAAGAGCACTGGACACGGAGGGGGAGGGTGTGGGCTCCATTTCAATAGCTGCTACAAACTCTACAACTTGGGCCTAATTCTGTGAGCATCAGTTCCTTCACTTGTGATATCACTGACATGGACATGGGAGCAATTGCTAAGGTCATTGTCAAGAATAGATTTAAAAGCATATGAAACATTAGAAGTCTTTTCTTCCGTGGCCTCCAGTATCTCACATGCTCCTGGTTTCCTTTAGTCTCATTGCCTGGTCCTCCTCAGTCTCTTTGCTGGTTCCCCTCTTCTCCCCAGCCTCGGAATACTGGGCTTAACCGGACTTCTGCTTTCCTTCTCTCCTTGCTCCACTGGTGATCTTAACCAGTCGCATGGGTTTTAATATCCTCTATAGGCTGATGACTCCCACATTCACATCTCCAGCCCAGGATTCTCTGAATTCCAAGCTCATACTTCTACGAGTCTATTCACCATTGCAACTTGGGTGCCAAATATTCACCTCAAACTATACATTCTAAACCTGCTTGCCTGCAGTCTTCCTAGTTTAGCTTACGGCAATTTCATCCTTCTGGTTGATTGGATCCAAAATCATAGAGTCATTCATGACTCATCTCTTTCATACCTCCCATCCTTCCATTCCATCAGCAAACTTTGACTTCTATCTTCAAAAGATAACGCAAATTGGATTGTTTTTGCATCACCAACTACTGCCCTGAGGCAAGGCAGTAAGAAATCTCACCTGGATTCTTCCTGGAGTTTCCTAAATGGTATCCTTGGTTCTGCCCTCACTCCCTTCCATTCTCCTCAGTCTGTTTTCAAATAGCAGATGCAGTGATCTTGTTATACTATACATTGGATCATGTCACTCCTCTCCTCAAAACCCTCCAATTTCTACCCATCACATTCAAGGAAAATTACTGTTATGTATCACTTACTATAAAATGGGGATCATGGTAACACCTACTTCATAGAGTTGTTGTGAGGATTTAAAAAATCAATATATGTGACCAGGCACGGTGGCTCATGCCTGTAATCCCAGCACTTTGGGAGGCCAAGGCGGGCGGATCATGAGGTCAGGAGATCGAGACCATCCTGGTTAACACGGTGAAACCCTGTCTCTACTAAAAAGACAAAAAAAATTAGCCAGGCGTGGTGGTGGGTGCCTGTAGTCCCAGCTACTCGGGAGGCTGAGGAAGGAGAATGGTGTGAACCCAGGAGGCAGAGCTTGCAATGAGCCGACATCGCACCACTGCACTCCAGCCTAGGGTGACAGAGCGAGATTCCATCTCAAAAAAAAAAAAAAGACTTTGGAGGTATGCACTATTATACCCATTTTACAGTTGAGAAAACTGCATTACAGAGAGATTAAATAAATAAGCTCCCTAAAGTCACGTAGCTAGGGAGTGGCAGAACCAGGCTTCTGCTGCAGGTACTTGGCCTCCACGCCCTGTACTTTCACTACACTGCCTCATCAGTAAGCCTTCTTCCATGACACGCTCTAGATGCTGAATAGTACCCCCCATCATATGATGGGAAAATTCATTTACTTAACCGGTTCCTCACAAAGTCCTGTGATCATTCCAAAGGCTCTAACTTAGGCTAACAAATTCATTTACTCAACAAATACTATTGAACAACAATGTACTAGGTATTGAAGACACACCAATGAACAACCAAAAAATGGACACAAAGTTCTGTCTTCATGGAGTTTATATTCTCTTAGAAGTACTTTTAATAATGTACTGTTAGAAGTACTTTTTATAATGGAAGCATCACTAGAGACCTGACTTGCCTACCGACTCATTGCTTTTCTCTCCTGAGGCGACCAGGCTCAGCTTCATTCATTTGGCACATCTTGCGGGCAAGGCACTTGGCTAACATCTGTAGGAGGAACAGAAATGATTCAGACATGGACTTTGCTCAGGGAAGGTTGTATATTACCATGTGCCTAGGTAGCTCAGCAGCAGTACTTGTTGAATATGTTCCTGGGTCTGTCCTGTGCTCTCTCATTTAACATCTAAGCTCCCTAAGGGGGAAGAACATTCTTGTGGTTTCATTTTTCTCTGCCCACAGAGCCTAGAAGAGTGCTTTAAATACACTGGCTTTGCAGTTTATGTTCTTTATTGAGTACCAACTTCTAGAAAGATTCCTCAAAAATCTATTTGGCCATAAATTTTGCTCCCCACTCTTCTGTCCTTAATACCACATTTATTCCATCAGCAGACAGAAGAAAACTAAGACTATAAGAGCTACCTTTTATAATTGTTAATATTTTCATTGTCCTTTCCCTAATTAATTTTAACTATTTTAACCATTTAGCCACTCGGATGGAGGAACCCTGGTAGTCTACGGAATGGTCACATCAAAGACTGATTGCCCCCCGCCACCCCCAACCAACACACACACACTTTAAACCCTTCAGTGATTTCTCACCATTCTTAGGAAAAACAGTCAAATCTTCAGCAAGGTCTCCAATGCACAAGGCCCTGAGTGGCCTGGCTGTGTCTGCCCCTCGGCCTTTCCCTGCAGCGTCATGAGTTATCTTGCTCTGGGCACTGCAACCACAGGGCCTGCTTGTGGTTTCCAAACACTCCTGCTCCATCCTGCTGCAGGGCATTTGCATGTGCAGTTCCTGCTTCCTAGAAAGCATTTTCTTCTTCATCCTTTAGACTCAACTCAATCACTACTTCCTTAGACAAGCCTTCACTGGCCCCAGGGCCCCGACTCCACCCAGCACCATATCTTCTCATAGCATCGGCCCCTCTCCTTCAGGCCCCTCTTCAGCCATTCCTTCATTCCAGGTATAATTTTACTTGTGTAGGTGGAAATATTTATTAATGTATTTCTCCTCCACTATGCTTCATAAGTACAAAGACCATTTCTGATTTTTCTCACCATTGTATATCCAGAGATGAGCACAGCACTTGAAATTTAAAAAAAAAAAAAAAATTACTCACTCAACAACTATATAATGAGCACCTTCTGTGTGCATGGCCCTGTTCTATGCACTGGGAATACAATGGTGAAAAGCCAAAGTCCCTGCCTTCCTGGAGCTTATATTCTAGTTTTGGATAAGAGATAATAAACAAATAAGCAAGATGACTGCAAGGAAGGATAAGTGTTATGGAGAACTCTGAAGGGAACAGGATGTGAGCACTGGGGACGGGGTAGGAGAGTATCTCAAATAATGGTCAGGAAAGGCCTTTACGGGGATCTGGCATATGAGCCAAGTCCTGGGTACTCTGAAGGCGGGACTGAATTTTATTGCAAAAGTTAGGACAGTCCCAGGCAAATCAGGACAGTTGATTACCTTAGAATAGTATGCTGCCTGCTTCAACCACTCACCCAGAAAATGATTCTCCCACACCTTCTAAATCTCATTTCCAGAAACATTCCTTCATGAGAAATTAATACAGCTTAGAACACAGTAAATGCTTTGTAATGATGAGGCGACTTCCCAGGAATCCACACCCACTAACTTTAGGAGCAGCCCTGGCTTTGGGATTCCCAGTCAAAACCATGCCCTCTCCCACACCCCTCCCACTCTTAGAGACCCATACGTGGATTTTCATGTGGATGGAATCCACCCAACAGGAAAAGCTCATTTCCTCCCTCCATCTGGCTCACTCTCCCAACCTGGAACCTTCCCCCACAATATCCCTTGGCAGACTCCTCTTCTGCATTCCCTCCTGACTGGCTGAGCTTCCGGCCAGTTCTATACAATAATAAACTACCTGTAATGAACCACACAGCAGCAGATCCCTCCAGTGGTCCCCTGCTCCTCCGGACACACACTTGAGCAGGCCCTGCTTCAACAATTGGCAGCTGCCCGCTTGGCACAGGCACTCACACAAATTCTTCCCTACTCTCGTTAGTCTAAACTATGTCTTTATTTAATGGATTTAGAAACAGTTCACTGGCTAACCTGATTTTTTGTTACATCTCCAGTCAAATTCCTAAGCCACTGTTAAAAGCTTTCCCTTTTCTCTTAGCCCCTTTCCCAGCCCCAACTCTCCCCTCACCAACTATATGAGCAACATCAGTGCTTACCTCATTGGGATATTAGAAGGATTAACCAAATTAATATATACAAAGCACCTAGAACAGTCATCAGTACACAGTAGCCCTTCACATGAATGTATTCAGTGAATGAAATGCTAGCCCTTATTATTGTCCCTGAGATCTGAGAGTCATTTGTAGCTACGATTTTATTTGAAGAGACAAATTATCCTGTTGCCCAAATGCTCTCCTAGCAAACTTAAAAGTCCTACAACCAGCATCTATATTTAAAAAGAGCACATGGGGTCAGGCACGGTGGCTCAGCCTGATTTCCTAGCACTTTGGGAGGCCAAGGCTGATGGATTACTTGAGGCCAAGAGCTCAAGACCAGCCTGGGCAACATGGTGAAACCCCATCTCTACTAAAAATACATAATTTAACCAGGCGTGGTGGTGCATGCCTGTAATCCCAGCTACTTGGGAGGCTGAGGCACAAGAATTACTTGAACTGAGATTGCATCACTGCACTCCAGCCTGGGTGACAGAGCAAGATTCTGTGTCAAAAAAAGAAAATAAAATAAAAAAGCACATGAGGAAGATGGGAAACATTACAACAATTATCCCATTTTTCTCTCCAGAAGAGTTTATCAGATTAAATAGAAGTAGAATACTAGGGACTATAGCTAGACAGGGAGGACAGAGTTTGACGCTTGTTTAGAAGAGAAGGTCAGAAGCTCACACTGTAAGAAGGGGAGGCATCATGAGAGCACTGGACTCTTGATGGGGTGAAGGGAGCAAAACTGAGGGCATGGAGAAGTGGAAAGGGTGTAGAGAAGAGTGATTACGATGAGAAAATTCAACTAAGTTGATGAAGCCAGATCCTTTCGTAAAGCCACATCTTCCCTCCCCAACTCTGCCCCAGTCAAGACTAGACTGCATACTGCAGGCATCCTACTCAAGAGAAAAGAGCCTGGATTTTCAAGCCAGCATAAACTCAGAGCAAGTCCCAGTCCTACCATTTACCAGTTGACTAAGTCCATTGACCTTTCTGAACCATGGATTCCTCCTCCGTAAAAACAAAACAGAAACAGAAAAACTCTCAAAGCAAAGTTGTGAGGATTCAATAAGAGAAGGCATGTGATAGGCCAGCTAAGTGCACAGCTTCTAGGAGGTGCTCAGATCATTTAGTTTTTCAGCCACCTTTCTGACCTCATACTAAGTCCGCAGCCTCTTGCACTTTTTTCTATCTAGTTTTTACATGTAATTTATTACATTCAATTCAATTCAACAGAGATTTTATAGAATGCCAAGCACTAAACTCTGGGGATACCAGAGGATCAGGTCCCCTTGCTCCCCATGGTCCCCCAAAACTTGTAGCCTATAGGGGAGACTAAAGATTAAATATGCAGTTACAAATGAACAATGAACATTCCAATAAGGGAAATACAGAAACTGTCAGAACACAGACAGCTCTCACATTACACAATAGATGTAAAATGAGCTCTATGTAATTTATGCTAAGTGTCAAGACATAGGAATCGAGCACTTCCACAATAAAAATCTAGGCGGATACCTCAATGGAGCAGATTTTTATGTTGGTGGTAGTTTCTAAGGTTAGCACATAACTGAAAGCAGTCACTTAAAAAACAATCCCTTAAATTATCCATAAAATAGAGTGTACATGGTTTTGGTGTACAAGTATGTATTGCTGTGTGCATGTAAATATGTAATAATCTACAACAGATACATAATAAGGAATAAATACGCAAAACATAAGTTTACAGATTTTACTACACAGAATAAACCAAAAGTGAAATCAGAAAGTTTGCAAAATCAATGTTCTAAAAACTTCCAGTGGAAATGCATGTTTTGTTTTGATAACAAATTCTAAAGGGCCAGGATACAGCTGCAAGGCAAAGCACATTCACACTCTTCAACTACGCTGGGCTTTTTAAAAGTGTAAATAAAGGCAGTAGCTTCAAAAATCATCCTTTGGTTCTCTGTCAGACTTCTGTAGGAGCCTGTTAATCTTACAGAGTATTAATAGAAAGAAAATTACCACCCCCAAAAAAACCTTATTAGCCTTTTATTTTTGAACAGGTTATGGCATCACAAAATCTCAAAGTTGTAAGGGAACCGAAAGAGCACTGGCCCAACCTCTCATCATATGTTCCAATCTCTCCCAAGGGATCAAACAGCCTCTACATAGATGTTTCCAGTAGCTAGAAACTACCCATTCCATCTTAGAACACCTCCAGCAGTAATTTAAATGTCCAATTGCTTCAAAAATTTAATACATCAAAATTGTGTGTTGCAGGAAGATCTTCCTGGCAGGGATTCACTTTGAAAGTATTATGAAGAATTTACTCTGCAAAATTCTTTGTGTATAAAAGGGTCATACAAACTAATAAGAATATCACTAAGATCTCAATAGATAAGTAAAAATGTAAATCATCACATTTGTATTTAAAAGTTCAGTCAGCCGGACGCAGTGGCTGACTCCTGTAATCTCAGTACTTTGGGAGGCCGAGGTGGGCGGATCACCTGAGGTTGGGAGTTTGAGACCAGCCTGACTAACATGGAGAAACCCTGTCTCTACTGAAAATACAAAATTAGCTGGGTGTGGTGGTGGTGGGCGCCTGTAATCCCAGCTACTCGGGAGGCTGAGGCAGGAGAATCACTTGAACCCGGGTGGCAGAGGTTGTGGTGAGCCGAGATTGCACCATGGCACTCCAGCCTGGGCAATGAAAGCGAAACTCTGCCTCAAAGTTCAGTCTACCTCATTTAATAGGTAAAAAATTATCCCACATTTTCATCCATTAAATAACAAAGGTTAAGATAAGACACTTTGCACCAAAAGAGCAGTGAGATATAAACTGATGGTAGAACTGTAGATTGCTACAACTTTTATGTATTTCATTTTGGCAATATTCATTTGTCAAAGAATAAAACTAGAGGTTTGTTGTTGTTGTTGTTGTTGTTGTTTCATCACAGCTGAGTCTACTAATTTACCAGGCAAGCAAACACAAACCAAAACAGAAATTTGCAATGTATCCCTGTTAGGGAAATGTCAGGGGTTGCTTTTTAAGTGCTGGAGAGAAGTGCCTGATGATTACTCTAATTAAGCATTGACAACTAGCATTCTAGACAATCAGTCATTTAAAGAAGTGTCACTGTCATTGGTCAGGAAAGAGTTTTCAATCAGGTCCTGTGTGTAGGTGGGGCCCGGGCGGGGGGGGGGGGGGGGTTCCTTAAAGTTCATGGCCAGCTTCAGCAGGTTAGAACCAGCTGGGATAAAGCACAGTCTTTAGTTTTGATATTTCCTAGGCAAGAAGGGAAATTTCTTCCTTGTTTTCTTCACTCATTCAACAATGCACATTAAGGCTGGGCACGGTGGCTCACACCTGTAATCCAGTACTTTGGGAGGCCCAGGTGGGCAGATCACTTGAGATCAGGAGTTCGTGACCAGCCTGGCCAATATGGTGAAATCCTGTCTCTACTAAAAATACAAAAAAAAAAATTAGCCAGGCATGGTTGTATGAGCCTGTAATCCCAGCTACTCAGGAGGCTGAGGCAGTAAAATCACTTGAATCCAGGAAGCAGAGGTTGCAGCGAGCTGAGATCACGCCACTGCACTCCAGCCTGGGCAACAGAGTGAGACTCCGTCTCAAAAAACAAACAAACAAAAAAAACATGCACACTAAGAACCATCTCCATGCTGGACACTGGTGATACAGCATAAAGCAGGCAGAGATAGTTTCTGTTTTCATGGAAATTGCCACCAAGGAATGTGATCTTGTCATGAAAACGTTTGTATTATTAAACCTAAACATTTCACTTTAGGAAACTTATGTTAAGGAGATAATAAGCTGGTCAAATATTTATACACAAATATATTTATTGGAGTATTGCTTAAGCCAGAAAATAGAGACAACCTAAATTTCCAACAGTATGGGAATTGTTTAAAAAATTCATAAAACATTCATAAATTGACTATAAAAGGTTTCATGATGTGGGAAATGTGTACGACATAATATTAAGCAAGGCAAATAATATTTTCAAGACATAGAATGTTGCCTCAATTATATTAGACATTGTATAAAATAAACTTTTAAAATACTTGGTGGCTGATCATGGTGGCTCACATCTGTAATCCCAGGTCTTTGGGAGGCCGAGGCCGGCAGATTGCTTGGGACCAGGAGTTTCAGACTGGCTGGCTAACATAGTGAAACCCTGTCTCTACAAAAATACAAAAAGTAGCTGGGCATGTTGATATGTACCCGTAGTCCCAGCTACAGGTCTGGCTAACATGGTGAAACCCTGTCTCTACAAAAAATACAAAAATTAGCTGGGCATGATGATATGCACCTGTAGTCCCAGCTACTCCGGAGGCTGAGGTGACAGGATGACTTGAGCCCAGGAGGTCGAGGCTGCAGCGAGCTGTAATCACACCATTGCACTCCAGCCTGGGCAACAAAGCAAGATCCTGTCTCAAAATAAAATAAAATAAAATAAAATAAAACAAGACAAAATGAAATATTTGGAAAGAAATATACCTCAAATGCTAACATTTTATTGGTGTATGAATGTTGGATTACAGGATTTTTTTTCTTCTTTATATTTTAGTTTATTCACTTTTATGAGAGTTTGTATTAATTTTATAATCTAGAAAGAATTTGGCAAACATCCCCTCTGAAAAAACAAAAATCAGAACAAAAACTACCCCCTAATAGGAAAAACTCTACAAATGGCTTAACTGTGTATACAGTCAAGATCCTATAACTTAGGTCTCTGTATCTAAAGGTAGAATTTACATGTGAATTAATCTCATTTTTGTTTCTGTTGACTCCATAGAAACTGTGCTCTCCATGGCTTCCTCAAGATAAGCAAACAAGAGTGATACAGATTTTTCTGAGGTGGATAGTGTCTCTCACTGGCCCCGTCCCCAGTATCCTACGACCAAGGAAAAGAATCTCATGTGTCATTTCTGTGGGCCACGGTAGTTAAGGAAACTCCATGTATTCTCATCTGGAGGCTCACAGCAACCCTGATAAGTGGCTAAGTGGGGACGATGTGAAGCTTGGCTGCCCTTCCCTAAGACCCTGGCCTTGACAGTCCTCAGGGGCTGGAGGCCCCCCTCATCCATGTCCCCACAAGATTTCTGTCCATGGCACCCAAGGACCCACTCAAATGGTCTTGAATGGACCTGAGGAAGGCTGGCCAGTTACTGATTTTGTAAGCACAGTTGTGCCTATTTAAATCTACCAGAAGGTACAGGGATATGGCGAGTGGGAAGACGTGACACCTGTTAATACAAACTCTCCCCTTTAACTTGTTCTTTCCAGAGAACACAGTATGGGAGACACTGCTAAAACAGGCCACGTTAGCACTAGAACTGATAAACTGAGAGCTAAGTTCTAGATAGAAAAGTTATGATGAAACATCCACATCATTGTCAACAGATGAATACCTAAACCTCAGCTTTGATTTCCTCTGCCAAAGGGATTGAATGGTGCCTGCCCTTGCCACTCCACGGTGTTCTTTGGGGATGAACTGAGCTACAACGGTGAGGGAGCAGTGGGATACTAACTGGCCCTTCCCCTAGATAGGAGGCCATCAAGTGCAGAGACAGAGATCTGACCTGGGCCTCTGCAGGCTCCCCCAGGAGTCAAAGAGAGGCCTAACCGAAGCGCCCTGCCCAAGGCCGCCCTAACGCCACTCTGGCCGCTCTTGCCTAGCAGATACTGGCTGGTGCCCTCGCTTCGGAATCAAGATCCCAGCTCTGCTGCAGCTTTCGAGCCGGAGGGACAATCGAAATGATCAAAAACGCCCGGCGGGCAGCCTTGGCGAGCGCGCGGCGGGGAGCGGGGTGAAGTCCTGCCAGGGCGCGCCGCGGCAGACACCGAGCCACACGCACTGTGCCTGCGCCCGCGGCCGCCCCGAAGGTAGTCTGCAACTCACTGCGCGGCGGGCGGTGGCGGGGGCTGGACAGCTCGCCCCGCCCGGCAGGCTCGCAGCCCACGTAGCGCAAGCGTGAGTCAGCGTGTTCCAGCGCAGCCCCGGGCCGGGGGAGGGCTCCCGCGCGCAGCGCCGGACGCCCGCACGTACCGGCCCCGAGAGGGGGCGCCTAGGTGATTTCACTCGCGGGCAATCTCTGCCCTGCAGTGTCCCCACGCCCCGGGTTGTCCCCCTCGAAAGCCACGTGGGCGTGGGGCTCGCCTTCCCTCTGCGGAGTCCGCATCGGTGCCTGCCCGCCCGGAAGGAGGGGCGCGAGGGGTGAGGGGCAGGACTGAGCCCTGCCCGTGGTTCTTCCTTAGCCGGAGCTCGACCTTCTCCTTGTCCGTTGCGTTTCCCTTCTTTGAGCCACACACTCGCACGCTCACGTTTGTCCCGACTTAGCTGCCCCCGGCCCCCGCAGTTGTCATGCAGGTAGATGGAAATGTAGTTGCGAGAGTCCAGCCTCAGCGGGTGGCGCCCAGGCGGACTGGGGAGACTAAAGCCAGTAAAGGGTGGGTGGGGAGTCCTCTATCAACCTAATCTCACATGCAGTGGGACTTATCATTCCAGTCGGTCTGCATTTCCTCAAATCTGCACCTGTTTAGTTACGACAACCAGCTTATAAAAGGAAGTGGCCTACGTGCCTCACAGCTGAATGACGGAATTAGAAGTACTCTCTACTAAATGTGTGAACATACCCGGACCTCCGCTTAAGTTCTAGACCTACAAGGTTGCAAGTGTGGGCCTCCTGGGGGCAGGAAAAAATTCCAAGTCCTCCTTTCCCCCTTGATAAAATGTTCTTTCACAAATTAGAGACAAAGGCACATCTGTGATGTGCCTATGTCACTTTTTCAAAACCTTGCTCAGGCGCTGGAATGTCATGGGGAGGGAGACGAGGTGGGTGCTTATTAAGGGAAAGAGATACATGGGGAAGGGGCAGAGGAAACGTTGATTAGGAAAGGACCATGCAGTAATGAGTAAAGTGACTAACGGAACGTTACTGAGCCTGTCATGGAGATCAGGCACTGTTTGGGCACCAGTGATGCAAAATAAGTGGCTCCCCGTGGTCCCTGCTCTCAGGGTTACAGATGAGTGGGAGACATTAACTAAGTAGACAGTTATGTATAAGGAAGACTTAGTATAGTGGTTCAGCACCCAGACTTGGGAACCAGACTGTGCAGGTTCTGATGCTGGCTCTGCAGTTTACAGACTGTGTGATCTTAGCCAAGTGAGCACCCTATCTGCCCTTGCTTTCTTCTTTTGGAAAATAAAAATGGTAAAAAATGACTTACTTTTTAGGACATTTCAGAGGTCTAAATACATTAATACTAGCAGAGCACTGGAATTCAGTAGGCACTGAATATATATATATATATATATATTTTTTTTTTTTTTGAGACGGAGTCTCGCTCTGTCGCCCAGGCTGGAGTGCAATGGCCAGATCTCAGCTCACTGCAAGCCCCGCCTCCTGGGTTTACGCCATTCTCCTGCCTCAGCCTCCAGAGTAGCTGGGACTACAGGCGCCCACCACGTCGCCCGGCTAGTTTTTTTGTATTTTTTTTTAGTAGAGACGGGGTTTCACCGTGTTAGCCAGGATGGTCTCGATCTCCTGACCTCGTGATCCGCCCGTCTCGGCCTCCCAAAGTGCTGGGATTACAGGCTTGAGCCACCGCGCCCGGCCGAATATAGTTAAAGAATAAATGGAGGAGATATAGGCATGGGCTGCCAAGCATAGCAGAGCAGGCTGTATGCTGTACAACTCCAGAAGACACGTTCATAGACGTGAATGGAGCTTTCTGGAACTGTGCAGTGTGGTGGTCCTGAGTGAGTGATGTCTAGTTCAGCATAGTTCATAATAGGAAAAAATGGAAAATTCAAATGCACTTATCTATAAATGTGGTACATTCATACAGTGGAGTACTATTAGAGATATTAAAAGGGATAAGCTGCATCTATGTGTATCAAAATCTCAAAAGTATATTGAATGAAAAACAGCAAGTTGCAAAATGGTCCATGTAGCATGATGCCATTTATAGAAAGAAAATGTACATACACACAAAAAATCCCATATATATATGCTGGAAAAATACACACCAAACTTAAAGCTGTCTTTGAATGGAAGGGGAGGAATTCAGATTTGAAATGGTAGTCATAGGAATTTAGCTTATTCTCATATTGTAATAATTGTTTCAAAGAACAATGTGCTTATATATCATACAGTTTTTTATTTTAAGGAATAGATATAAAACTAGAAGCAAATATGTCAACACTGGCTAATTGTGGATTGCTGGAATATGAATAATCATTATTTTTTCATTTGTACTTTTCTGGATATTCAAATTAAAAATAATTACAACCTCGCAGATTAAGTGCTATGATAAAGGTATAAAAGGGGTGGGCCTGGAGAGCATGTCTCGGGTGAGGCTATGCTTGTACACCCACAGTCTTTGGTCACAACAGAGAATGGAGCAAGCTCCCCAAGACCCCTCTGCTCTAACCCCACCCTGGGGTGGGCCGGTTGCCTCTGGAATGCCATGGCTGGCCAGGGTTTCCAGACCAGGGCTGTCCTGAGCATGATGCTGCTGGCGCCCATGTTTTGCAGGTTCTTCTTTCAACCCTTACCCTCCCTAAAATATGGCATTCTGGTTGGTGCCTGAGGGGGAAACACCAGATGATAGTAGAACCCTTGAGGATAGGGAACCATCCATGCTCTACAAGGGGGTCACCTACAATTCTGAAAATTAACTGAGTCATTGAAAGCAATGCAGCAAGTAATGGTAAAGGTGAAAATAGAAACCATATCCACCTTATATCTATGAATGTCTACTATTCTCAGCCTCTGTGGAGGACCCTTTCACAGGTGTTGCCCTCTTTTGGAGCAGTTCAACGGATTGGTCAAGATTCCAGGCTTTGTAGTTACTCAGACCTAGGCTCGAGTAGCCAATGACTACAATTTGGGGCAAATTACTCAGTTTCTCTGACTCTCTGTTTCCTCTTCTGTGAAATGGGGATAAGAGTAGTGCTGGGAGAACAGAATAGATAATATATGCAAAGCACTTAGTAGAGTGGCCCCCCCAGGGAGCCCCCAGTAAATGGTGGTTAAATGTCGATCAGGAAGTAGGCTCTTTTGATAACAGATGGATCCTGTTTTAAAGAGGAGATTTTTTTTTCTTATCCTATGACTATCCTTTACTCTAGTAAAGGGATAAATAGCTGTGTAGGAAAAGAATGAAAGCCTGTGTCTGTCAGTGAGGTGGGACTGAGCTTGAAATTGACATTCTACAAGAGTTTGACTAGGAACTGTTGTTTGGAGAAGCCCACTCTCCCCCACTTAAAAAAAAAAAAGCAGTGGTGTTTTTGTTTCTTAATAGCTAAAACTACCCACTGAAAGCCCCAAACAGGATTCTCTTACATTTAAAAAATTAGTCTGACACCAGTGCCTTCTGAAAGATGCCGACTGAGCTTTTGATTAAGTCAAATACACTAAGAATTTCTTCTTTCTCTTTTGTTTGCTTTCTCTCCCTGGCACCCATAGACAAAAAATGTCTCAGGGATTTTTAACTCAGTTATGCTGAAAATCCAAGATTTCAACCTGATTCCCAGCTGCTCCTTTAGAACGTGTTGCACGAGAGATGTTGTTCAGTTCAACTAGCCGTGGGGAGGGGTAAACACACACTGCTGGATGATGGGACGTGCAGAACGTCAGGGGAACATAACCAAACAGAGTTAAGCATGTGCTGTGACTAATAGAGGACAGCCTAGGGTGTGTCTGTCATGAGAGAAATCACTTCCCCACTGGGCCCCAGTACCTGAGAGAGGCCAGGAAAATAGCATCTGATTCCCAAAGAGTGTTTATCCTGCCAGGCTGCATGTGGCTTCAGTTATCACAGCCATGCTCTTCCGAGTTGCCTCCTGTGTTGGTTCAGGAAGGGGTGCTGCCACAGAGGGTCTATGCAGTCTCTCCGGGTGAGCCCCATATCAAGGACGCCAGCAGCCCACCGCAGAGCAAGACAGAACACTCCCCAATCCCTGGCCCTGGCCTGAGCAGAGATGCCCAGACACTTCCCCAGGCACCTGCAACCCAGCAGTCCTCCTTGTCCTTTCAACACAGTTTTTCTGGGAGTATAGGGAGGCTCCCAGCAAAGTCACCATGACTGGCACAAGTAACCTTACCCGCATGTTCTGGGACAGCACTAACCCCTTCAACAAATGCAGTTTGTTGTATTTTTCAAAGGAGAAGAAATTTGATTGGTGGTGAAGATTGCATTTTTCATGTGTGTTTTAGAAACACACGTGGTATATAAATAATACATATAGTTTTCAAAAAAGAAACTTGGATTAAATAGAAATATATGAAGAAGGAAATATCATCACTCCTGTATTGAATAGTGCTCCCCTACAATTTATGTCCATCCAGAACCTGTGAATGGAACCTGTGAATGGAAATAGGATTATTGCAGATGTATCAAATTATCATGAACCCTGAATCCAGTATTAACTGGTGTTCTTATGAGAAGAGGAAAATTTGGACACAGGCACAGAGGCAGAATGCCAGGTGATGACAGAGGCAAAGAATGGAATACTGCAGCTACAAACCAAGGAGCACCAGGGATTGCTGCAAACCACCAAAAGCTAGGAAGAAGCAAGGAAGGATCCCCCCCTGGAGGCTTCAGAGGGAAAATGACCCTGCCAACACCTTGATTTCAGACTGCTAGCCTGCAGAACTGTGAGATAAATTTCTGTAATTCTAAGTTACCCAGCTTGTGGTAACTTATTAACCAGCCCTAGAAAACTGATACAGCCCCTAAATCCACCAACCAAAGTTACACACTGTTTACATTTTAATGTATGTCCTTCAATTCTTTCTATAGCCAAACGCATCTTATGAAATCAGTGTTGTTTCGGGGTGGGCAAGTCTATGCAAACCTATCCCAAAGTCAGAGGAAGCTGAGAGGCTAAACACAGGCTGACAAATCCAGTTTCTTTTTTTCTTTCTTTTTTTTTTTTTTTTTTTTGAGACTGAGTCTTGCTCTGTCGCCCAGGCTGGAGTGACGTGGTGCAATCTTGGCTCACTGCAAGCTCCGCCTCCCGGGTTCACGCCATTCTCCTGCCTCAGCCTCCCGTGTAGCTGGGACTACAGGTGCCCGCCACCGCACCCAGCTAATTTTTTGTATTTTTAGTAGAGACGGGGTTTCACCGTGTTAGCCAGGATGGTCTCGATCTCCTGACCTTGTGATCCTCCCATCTTGGCCTCTCAAAGTGCTGGGATTACAGGCGTGAGCCACCGCACCCGGCCAGAGAAATCCAGTTTCTTAGGAAGAAACATTTAATAAGAACTTTTTTTCTTTTGAGATGGAGTCTCACTCTATTGCCCATGGTGGAGTGCAATAGCGCCATCTTGGCTCACTGCGACCTCTGCCTGCTGGGTTCAAGCAATTCTCCTGCCTAAGCCTTCCGAGTACCTGGGATTACAGGCATGCGCCACCATGCCTGACTATTTTTTGTATTTTTAGTAGAGACAGGGTTTTCCCATGTTGGTCATGCTGACCTCAGGTGATCCACCCACTTCGGCCTCCCAAAGGGCTGGGATTATAGTTGTGAGCCACCGTGCCCAGCCTTAATAAGGACTTATGAACAGAAGCCATGTCTCGAGTCATGGTGGATCCCAGCACCATTATCCCCCAGAACCAGGGATTACATACAGTAGGGGAGAGGCAGAAGTGCTGCAGAGGACATGCCTAGGAATTTGCCCTAAGGGCAGGATTTATAACAAGTAGGTGTTCTTACACAAGGGACAATAGATAAGCTGGAAATCTCAGAGGCCTTCCCAGAACTGGGGTTAATCAGAAGCCAACATGGTGGATTAGCATCCATGGAACTGCTTTGGCCTCCACAGGTATCCAGTTGCCTTCGTTTGGGAGAATTTTAGGTACAGTTCTAATTGACTTCAGGCAGCATCTACCACTTTTCCAAATAACTAAGTAGCTAGGAGAATACTAAGAAATGCCCTCTGAGTCCTCCCACCATACCCCCAAACTCAGAGCCGGAGGTCTTAGTCATCTAAGGTGATGACGTCCCTGCCATCACCTCCAGGTGACTGTGCAAATTATTCTGGGAGGAACTCTTTCAGGTGGTCTTACTGGCTGATGCATCCAGCAGGGACTGTGTGCCAATCATACTTCTCTACCCTCATGTTCTAGGGCAGTGGCAACCTCAGTCATGGAACTTCCTTGCCCTAAACTTTCCCCAGCTCCAAAAGGAGAAGGTCGACTGCAGACTAGATTTCTCTACCGGGATAGATCACTGACACTCAGCTGGATTTGCCCTATACTAGCCAGGTGCCCAGTCACCTACCTTTGAAACCTCAGCAATAGTTTCAGTCTTCTCTCTCCTTTTCCTTTTACTCCAACTCTTCTCCTCAAATCTAAGTAAATGTCAAGTTCTGAAATCCCTGTGTAACATTTCACAAATTCACCCTCCTTCCATGGCTGCCCTCGCCTGGGCTCCAGATCAAGGTCAACATCAACAGTGATAATTCATGTGAATAGTATGTACTCTTGATATGATGTGATGAAAATAGCAGCTACCATTTGTGGTCTGCCTGTCTAAAACCATAACCCAAATCTAATGAGGAAAACACTGGACAGATCCAAGTTGAGGAATATTCTACAAAATATCCAACCATTACTCCTCAAAACAGTCAAGGTCATCAAAAATAAGAAAAGTTTCAAAACCTCACAGCCAAAAGAAGCCTAAGGAGACATAACAACTAAATTTAATGTGGTATCCTGCATGGATCTTGGAACAGAAAAAAGGACATCAGATAAACACCAAGAAAACCTGAATAAAGTGTGGACTTTAGTTACTTATATCCTTTGGTTTATTAACTGTGGCAACCATACCATACTAATGTCAGCTGTTAATACTAGGAGAAACTGGGTGCAAGGTGTATGGGAACTCTGTACTATCTTTGCAATTTATCTATAAATCTAAAACTGTGCTTAGAAATTATGTTTATTTTTTAAAGCTGTGTGTGCACAGGGCAAGAAGCTGGTTGTGGATGAGGGTGAGGATGGGGATAATGAGGAGTGTCCTTAGGGTGGCATTTCTCTCCTGACTGAAAAATCAAAACACCATTATATCTACCCACTCCTTTCTCCCAACCACCAGCAAGGGTATCCAGAATCCGGAGAACTAATGGATCTTCCAATAAAACAGAAGGGCAAATTACATTTTCTCCCTTGTCTTGCTTGTGTTTCAGAGAAGTAAAAATAAATCAGTAACACATAGGGCAATCACCACAGGAAAATGTTTACATATTGCCCTACCATAATAATAAGGTCCTGAATTTCCCTTACCACTTTATCAACCACTAACTACCCTGCACAAGTCCCGTGTTTTAGTCAAATTGGTCCAGAATAGTGCTTCTCAAGCTCGGCTGTGCATCAGAATCACCTGGCAGACTTGTTAAATAAAGATTGCTGAGCCTCATCCCAGAGTTTCTCATTCACTAGGGCTAGAGTGGGGCCCAAGAATTTACATTTCTTGCTAGTACCCAGGTGATGCTGATGCTGCTGGTCCAGGGACTATAGTTTGAGAATCACTGATTTAGAATTCTCTTCTTTATTGACATATTTATTTTCCTTTTTATCTCCATGCCTCTGCATATTTAGAGCCCTATCTGGAATGCAATCAGAATGTATTGGTTAATACGATGTACCAGACATACCAATAGGTTCTTAGGCTGTAGCAGTGAGCAAAAGAAATAAGGTTCCTGTTTTCATTTAACTTACATTCTAGTAGTCAGACAGATAATAAATGAATAAATAAATAAGAGAATTACAGATTATGACAAGTGCTCTGAAGGAAATAAACAAGGTAATATAATATTGAGTAATTAAGGATAGGAGGTGTATGAACATTTCTTGGGTGCCTGATCACCATACATTCTCCCCATTCGTACACTACCATGAGTTTCTTGGTAACATTGGTTGGGTGGGATTGACCCTACATGTCTTCATTCAGGTGGCTATAACAAAATATCTTAGACCGGGTAATTGTTAAACAACAGAAATTCATTGCTGACAGTTCTGGAGACTGGGAAGTCCAAGATCAAGGCATTGGCAGATTTATTGTCTGGTGAGGGCTTCATAGATGGCACCTTGTTGCTGCATCATCACATGGAGGAAAGGGCAAGGGAGCTCTCCCAAGCCTCTTTTACAAAGGTACTTATACCATACATAAGAGTGGAGCCCTCGTGACTTAATCACTTCACAAAGGTTCCACCTCTTAATACTGTCATATTGGGTATTAGGTTACAATACCTAATACCGGAATGTTGGGGAAACACCAACATTCAGACCATAGCACAACCCATAGCTCCAAAGGTGGGCCTTAACTAGCTTAAACCAATTGGCACAACAATCTTTCTGGCCCAGCGGTGGGGTGGATATTGTGTGCCCTTTAAAAAAGCTTAGATGCCCTTTACTGGGCACAGTACACACCCCTCAGCTGCTATGAATATTGACAGCAAACGCTTCCAGCTGCTCATTTTTTCCAGAGAATTACCCTGGCTGACAGAAGCTGCCCCACCTGAAGGTAGCCCACAGCAGGTAACTAATATGTGGGTACAAAAGGCCATGTTGCCTCCAAGGGAGCCAACTCTGCATTGTGATTTAGGCTCCCTCTGTAGATCAGGCCAAGGCTGGAGTTGACCTGAGATCTTGTTATTGCTATGTGCCTTAGTCCACTCAGGCTGTGATAACAAAATACCATAGACTGACTGGCTTCTTAAACAACAGAAATTTATTTCTCAGAGTTTTAGAGCGAAGGCAGGCCAAGATCATGACACCAGCAGATTTGGTATGTGGTGAGGGCCTACGTTTTTGTTCATAAATGACTATCTTTTTGCTGTAACCTCACATGGCATGAGGTATCTCTCTGGAAGGTGTCTCTGAAGAAGTCATATTTAAGACACAAGAGCCAACGAGGTAAAGGCAGAAGGGAAGAAGAGAGGATAACTAGTGAAAAGGCCATGAAGTGGGAAACAGGTTAGCAAGCCGGAGCAACAGAGGCCAGTGTAAGCACAAGAGAAAAGAAAGAGACAAGATTAGGAAGCTGCGCAGAGACATTGGAGGTGCGGCTTATGCAAGAAAGGTGAGTAGGACTCCATCAGCAAACCCTTACTCAAAGAGCCTGGTTAGGACAGAAAGATTAATGAATAATTCTACATAGGTAGTTTAGGTCAAAATATTCATTTAAAATGTATCCATTTTTATGATTCTCAATTTTAACAAAATTTTCAATTAAACAACTACCCACTGCAGTTTTCATCAGATCAGAGGCCTCTGACTCTATCACATCGTATGGATATACTATAATCTACTTACTGCTTAAGGATGAGCTTGCTGAAGAGTGAAAAAAAGAGAACAAAATAAACTTATTGTTGCCAGTCCTTCACATAATGAATAGTGCTACAATGAATAACCTTGTGCATCTTTGTACAGTTATTTGAGGAAGCCTGTAATTTTATAAATACCGAATTTCTGAATCAGAGAGAATCCATATTTTCATTTTAAACAAGTATTGTCAAGTTGTTCCTGAAAGTATATACCAATTTATACTCCACTTATAGCAAATCTTACTGGACACTTTATCAATCAGATAGGCAAAAAATATCTCACTAAAGTCTCATTTCTGATCAAACTGGTGAAAAAGTGCTTTATTTTACATTTTTTTAAATTATTGAAGAATATTTTTATTTGCCTATGGGCCATTTGTATTTCTTCTATGATGAATTCCTAATTCATGACTCCTTTTTTATCCTTCTGTTGACTTCTTTGTCTTCTATTAGCTTGTGAGCCCTCTTTGGTTATCATGAATATTAGCCGTTCATCTGTCATATGTGATCGAAATATTTTCCCCATTGTTGGTCTTTGACTTTGTTTATGGTATGTTTTAGATTTCTAGGTATTAAAATTACTTTTCTAGAAAAGCCTCTGGGTTTCATTTCATGCTTGGAAAAGCCTGTGCACTGAAGATTAGAAAGCCTCTTTCCTGTGTTTTCTCTAAAATATTTATGGTTTAATTTTTTACATTTAAATTCACTTGGAATTAATTTGGTATGAGAAGGTAAGAATTCAGCTTATTTTCCAAAAGTCTAGCCAGTTGTCCCAAAATGATTTGTTGAATAATCTGTATTTTCCCTACCAATATGAAATAAAATTGTTATCAAATATTAATTACTTTTATATACATGGTTCTATTTTTAGGCTCACAATTACATTTCATTGACATATCTATTCCTACACCAAGACCACATTGTTTTAATTACTGCATAAAAATGCTTTCTTTATACCTGCCTTTCCTGGGCTGTTCTCATTGCCAAGTTTTAATGGTTATTTATTTGTTTTATCCCCCAAGTGGGCCTAAGTTCCTTTAGAGCAGGAACTGTTGGTTAAGCATTTTTATAGCCTCAACAACTTGGCTGAGTATTTATTTTTCTTAGTAGCTTTCCATCCTGCTTCTCCACCCCATGGTGATTTGGACAAAGTAATCACTCATTTATTAAATTTTAAGTGTTAAAAAAGAAACAGCAAGATGTTCAAAGAGAGAAAATAAAAAGATTGAATTCATCAGAGGCTGAAACAGACAGCACTACTGGTAGTAATGGAAGGCAACTGGAGTGATAAGTAGCCCAAACTGAGATGTCAGTCTGTCCAGAATAGCACCTGTGTTATTGGTGTCATTGAATCAGCGCTGGTACTTGGTCAAGTGTTCCAGTCAGCAGATCTTGGAGACTGAAGGAATGACTGCCTTGATCATTTAACTCTGTAATGCCAGTGTTGAGAGCCGACCACCACTGCCTCACTCCTTTCCCAAGAAATCACTGTCACTCTAAAATACTGTGTCAGATTTGGCATACACAAGCCTAATCATTCTGAGGAGCTCTCTCCCTTTCAAAGGAGCCATGAGAGTGTTGATGAATTGCCTCTGTTAGGAAACTATACATTTATTCCAGTGATTCTGCCATCGACCAAAAAGTTTTATTGGCATTGCCCTCAGAGCCTGGGGATAATCCACATGTAAGAGGATTTGGGGTTAAAGCTGCCAGCTGAGAGTTAAACTCCCAAAACTAACACAGAATCATTTTCCAAAATTTGCATTCATGTTAAATTGTTAAAATTGTGCATTTCCAGTCATGTAGAGATTGATTATGGAGGTCTAGAATAGATTTGAATATGTATGTCTAACAAGCACCCCACGTGTTTATCAGTTTGGGAAATACTAACATAACAGATTGGATTAATCTATGTAGAAATGGGTTATCTCAAAGACTTACAAAACACAGGAGTCCAATTAAGCTAATTCAGGTGTATCTTTAAAAGTAGAATATAACTAAAGAAAAAAACTGAATTATTTATACTGAAATGTATTTTTAAAAACAAAACAAAACAAAAAAACCCTGGGCTAATAGAAGAGTATGGTGCTTGACTCAAGTCTAAAAAAACAATAACAACAACAAAAGAGTCAGAAAAATGGATCGGTACTACTACAGTGAATGAAGGACTATAAAGACCAGCCAAAACAAGTTTTCAGCCTCTCTTTGATAAGAGAATTTCAGAAAACTTCTGGCAGTGGCAGTTCCTAGAATTAAGTGTAACTTAATATAATTAAGTATATTCATGTATTCTTAAGTATATAAAAAGAATGACAACTTTAAAATATAAAACTCATCTGAATGTAGATGTTTCAACATGGATTACTTTTGAAAGGGCTTATTAGTTTTAAGTATTTAAGCATTAATATTTAAGAATTAGCTTTAAGGCTTATGTAGCTCTGAATGTAACTTGGTTTGTGACTTTGGGCAAGTTACTTACCTCTCTGGGCCTCTAATTCCTGCCTGTAAACTGAAGAGGTTAGATTGTTTCTGAGCACAGACGATCATAGGCTCTCCTGTAAGTCTCATA
Organism: Rhinopithecus roxellana; assembly: GCF_007565055.1. Taxonomy (NCBI): domain Eukaryota; kingdom Metazoa; phylum Chordata; class Mammalia; order Primates; family Cercopithecidae; genus Rhinopithecus; species Rhinopithecus roxellana. The sequence continues at coordinate 49,631,646 of NC_044553.1, read as the reverse complement.
TGTGGTTGTATGACTTCTCTATCTCTACCTAATGCACACACAGGGATCCCAGCTGCTGACATTGGCCTGGAATCTCGTGGCCTCACATCCTCCAGTCCTTCCCTAAGACAAGCCCTGCCTATGGCTTAGCCTGAGGATATAGGCAGAGGAGGCAAACTGCTGCAGAAAACACAGGCTCCTCTCCAGATCACCGCGTGGTCTCTGACAGGTTTTCTGGTCTGTGTTCTAGTTCTATGGGTTTCAAATTATTGCTTCCTTTCCAGTGGGTATTATCCCTTAACCATCTGCTGGACAAGCAATGTGTGGCTTAGCAAAGTCCCCAAGGTGGAAAGTGAAATGTAATTTTCTATTCTCTCTTTCATCTTTCTTTTGTAGAGGCAGGGTCTATGTTGCCCAAGCTGGTCTTGAACTCCTGGGCTCAAACAATCCTCCTGCCTTGGCCTCCTAAAGTGCTGGGATTACAGGTGTGAGCCATCACACCCAGCCTCTACCATCACTCAAGGGTCTCTATTCACCAGTAATTATCCAGGCAAAGTCACTTGTCATTAAATGTCTCTAAAACAATGTTGTTATAAAAAGGTGTTGAAAAAAGTAAAAGAGAGAATTGTGTCCTTTAAAAAAGAAGCTGGAGATAAAGATGGAGATGAAGACAATAATAGAAAGAGATCTCTATGTATTAGGGATGTTAATCAAATACACCCAATATACATAGAACTCTAAAAAATGGTATAAATGACTAAAAATCTGATAGTAAAATATTAACAGATAACTTACAGTAAAAACATTATAAAATCATGAACATGTAAAAACAGGTGTTCCAAGATGAAATGAGTGAAATATAAATTAAAATACTGAAATCGATTTTTTCTATCAAAGTTTATCAAGAATTAAAAACCTTAACAAAATATTTTGTGGGCAAGGCTGTGCAGAAACAGTCACCTCATATATCCCTGCTGGAAATGCAAAAATGACACAACACTTATAGCAGGGAATTTGGCAATATCCAACTAAACTACCCTCTTGACCGGTAGTTCCACTTTCACGACTTCACCCAGCTACAACTCTACCAATAAGAGAAGACATAGCAGTTAATCATAATAGCAATATTTGTGATTGCAAACTTTTGACAGCAACCTAAATTTTCATACATAAGAGAGTAATTAAATAAACAATAGCACATCCATTCAATGGAGTACAGTGAAGGTATAAAAAAGAAGAGGAAGATCTCTATGAGATGATACGGAGTGATTTACAGAAGATCACCCCAAGCTAAAATTAAAAAGTGGAGTATACTCTTTAAGTTAAAGTGAAGTGCAAAGAGTAAAGATGGTATGCTACCTTTTGTGTAAGAAAATAAAAATTAAATAAGAAAATATGCATGTATCTGCTTATTTTTGCAAAAGGGAACACAGGAAGAATAAATGAGAAACTAACTTTGGTTACCCATAGGGTGTGAGTAAAACAGGGTAAAAGGGATAGACGAGGAAGTGAGAGATCTTGAAATATACTTTTCTGGTACCATTTTGGCTTTGAAAGCGTGTCACTATTTTATTTACTCAGTTTCACTTACTCAAAACCATAAAGTTAAGCCAACAAAAATGGAAGTAGGTGAGAAACCCAAAGCGCAATACAAATGAAAACAAATGAGACTTACATTCTCAAATGAATAAGTATACTGGAGAAAAATACCTAAATAACTTTTTAAAAAAAGAGATAGAGTCCGGCTCTGTTACCCAGGCTGGACTGCAGTGGCACCATCATAGCTCACTGCAGCCTGGAACTCCCGAGATCAAGCCTCCTGAGTAGCTGGGACTACAGGTCCACACCCTAAATAACTGTTGAACTTAGTATTTTGCTTATATAACCTTGATCTAAAGACAAAAAGAACTACAAACAAATGGCGAACTATACTTTAGCATGTACATTTTTCACGGTGGTATAGATAATTCTGAAATTATTTTCTAGGCATAAAGAATTGGGCAAATAAATATTTTCAGGATGTTGTGAACCACCAGGTCTCTCACTATTAGAGAAGGGAGATACAGATGAGGGGATAGGCTGTGAAAAATCTTGTGCTGCTAGATTGAAATTGGACATAGTATAAATTTATTATATATATACACACACATACCCCCCCCACACACACATATATATATAAGGGGGTGTATGGGGGTGTGGGTGGGTGTGTGTGTTTCTTAATTCTGTGTGTTGAAAGGGCCTAGAAATTTTGATATATCAGTAGCAGCAAGGACACCCAGCACCCTCGTCTTGGTTTCTAAATACCATTCCCCACTAAAAGGAACTAGGGTTTCCTAGAGAAATAACTGATTCTAGGGCATGGCCAGAAAAAGTCCAAGATGATATGGACTATCTTGTGTCAGAAAGGAAGCAAGTACTCAACAAATAATGGAGACATGTCAAATGAATGCAAGAACCAACTTAAAGGTGCTTCCATTGGTCAAATCTGAGACAATTAGAGCATCAAGATTAAAAACTGTAGTAATGGACAATAACCAAACGAATAAAAATAAGAATCCATGAGTCCATACTGATAATTAATGATGCAGGCAACTGCTCCCTTACAACAGAATGTCAACCAATAAATGTAGAAAAAATGAAGGTGTTAGAAAAATCAACATGTTATAAACATCATGATAATAATTGATTTAGATAAGAATCATCAATAAATGATAGAAATAATGGTTGAAAGTTTGATGAGGAATAGTTTATCTACATTGTCTCAAAATATCTCACCACAAATTATGTATTAATTATGTATTAATTATGTATTAATTACAAAGGGAAAAGTAATAACTTTGCAGTGGAGAAATCTGGCAGATACTACCTTAACCAAGTAACCAAAGTTAGCATCAATAATGGGTCAAACTGATATCTAGTGTTTCCTGATGGGATGCTCTGGGAAGGAAATGATATCACTGGTTTAAGATTCCTGTCAAAAATGAATACATAATGAGGAAACATCAGAGAAACCCAAATTGAGGGCTAGTCTGGAAAATAAATGGTCTGTACTCTTAAAAAAAAAAAAGTCAATGACATGAAAGGCACATAAAGCTCAGGAATCATTACAGATTATGCAAATTAAAAATCCATATAAATAAAGGTAATGCTTAATTCTGTATTGGATCTTGGACCAGAAAAGCAAAATTGTTGAAAAGAACATGATTGGTGAAAATTGAATAAAGTTTGTAGATGAGAAAATAGCATTATGTCAATTTCAAAATTTCCTGATTTAATAACTGTGCTGTGGTTGTGTAAGAGAATATCCTTGTTCTTAGGAAATTTACAGTGAAGTATTTAGGGGTAAAAAGGCACAATGTGTGCGACACACTCTCAAATAGTTCAGAGAATAATAAAGCAAACGGCAGAATATTAACAATTAGCAATTCTCAGTGAGGTATATACGGAGATTTTTTTGAACTGTTCCAATTTTTCTCTAAATTTGAAATTATATCAAAATAAAAGTTTTTTTTTTAAAGAGAAATAAAAGCCATCACCTGGGCATCCTCCCAAGCCAACAGTGGAACCTGCTGGGTATTATTCTTTGCTTTTTTTTTTTTTTTTTTTTTCTGAGGAACTTGAGAATTACTGAGCTACAGGAAATCCCTGGCATGAAAAGGCCACCTCCAGCAAGAGCCTATCATGAAAAATTGAACCCTCCTGCCCCCAAACCCTCAGGCCTCTGTCTCTGAGGTCACCAGTTGGCCCACTAATGTGTGATACCCCACAGCAGGGAAGAGAACGTGTCAGATGCCCAACTCATTGCCATGACCCCAAACTGCCCATGACTTTGCTTTGCTGCAAAAGACAGAGGGAAAAATAGGGAAAAATCATTTTTTAAAAAGACAATCTCAAGAGTCACCTGCACACGTGGCCAGGCTTGTTTTCCAGCTAGAAATCCCAGGGTGATGACGTGATGGTCCCCAGAGAGTACAGCTTGTGGGTTACAGAGTCATAACTAGGTTTAGTATCCTAGCTCTGCAACTTAATAGCTACTTAACTTTCTGAACCTGTTTCCTCATCTACCCAATGGACATAATTATGCCCACTTCATACAACTATGAAAAAAATAACATATATATACACACTCACGTATGACATTTGTCCAACCCAAATTGTGCTCAATTTTTTTTTCCTTTTTCATTGCCTGATCATATAAATATCTTTAGGATTGTGGCCAATATTCACACATGAAAAGTAAGTGAAAAAAATTCCAAATCCAAAGTGGTAAAGAGATAAATTAACTCCAATCAAGAGGTAAACTAGCCAGAGCTGCAGGTTCAAATCAGAAGAAAGGACTGAATAATGGTCTAATTTGAAACAAGGTCAGCTGTGAAGATAGCCCCACTTGTAGGGCATGAACAAGGAGTCCCTTGTTATCACTGTGACTATTAAAAAGGTGCTCAGCATCTTTGGAAAGCATTCAGACCTCACAATTGTATCCCAATCAGAACCCCTCACCAAAAGCAACCCCACCCTGCTTGAGATGGTGAAAGCTATCTGTCAGCTTTAGAATATTTCTAAGTAAACAGGAAGATGATGAAAGAAACGGAATCATGCTATTAATAGTTTTTCATATGTTTAGGAATGATCTGTGTATATTTTAAGTTAAGTATATTAAGTTTTTGGAGAGTTTAAGAGATTCCAGGGAATGTTATCGATTTAGCCTTTGATTCAAATTTAAAATATATAATGGAGTGATTTTAGACTTGGATTTTAAGTTGAAAGAGAAAGAGAAAGAATGATACAAAGTTTGTAAACAAAAGCGGAATGCATTGGAGATGGAGTACATTCGTTAATTGATCTATTGGATGGGGAAGGTTTTGGTAGGTAGGTTAGGCAGTAAAAGCACTTTAAAAAATCAAAATATACTTAATTTTAAAATACAGTCTAAAATGTTCAAAATAATTTTTATAAATTAAGATATAAGTAGGAAAAATTGCTTAAGGAAATTCAACCTGTTCACCTAGTCAATCAAACCATAATCAACTCCCTGAATTTATTGTATTTATTTATAAAATAAGAATTACAATTTGAACTTGAAAGGTTAAGGAAAATTAGAGTTTTACTCTTTATCTTTTCACCTTTTTTTTTTTTTTTTTTTTTGAGATGGAGTTTCGCTTTTTCGTGTTGCCCAGACTGGAGTGCAATGGTGCGATCTCAGCTCACCGCAACCTCTGCCTCCCGGGTTCAAGTGATTCTCCTGCCTCAGTCTGCCAAGTAGCTGGGATTACAGACATGTACCACCACACTAGCTAATTTTGTATTTTTAGCAGATACGGGGTTTCTTCATGTTGGTCAGGCTGGTCTCGAACTCCCGACCTCAGGTGATCCGCCCACCTCAGCCTCCCAAAGTGCTGGATTACAGGTGTGAGCCACCGCGCCCGGCCTACTTTTTAACTTTTCTAAATTGAATATTAATTTTTAAATCTTGAGGTTTAAATTATATTTTGTGTTCACAAAAACATATTACACAGACACTAAACAACTCACCTTGACAGTGCCAATATTTAGGTGGAGGAGTACTTAGATTTCTACTGTATTTTGTTTCCAAGGAGTGCTAGGTATAGAAAATGGAATTTACTCAATTTTTAATTAAATATTTTTAAACCATTTTAACTCTCAGGAGATGGGAGAAACAAAAAAATCCATGGAGGATAATGTGATGAAGATAGTTAAAAATTACTTTGTGCTTAGTATGTAGCCCACATGGCTCTCATGTTTTGTTGTTGTTGTTGTTTCTTTGAGACAGAGTCTTGCTCTTGTCACCCAGGCTGGAGTGCAATGGTGCGATCTAGGCTCACTGCAACATCCACCTCCCGGGTTCAAGTGATTCTCCTGCCTCAGCCTCAGAGTAGCTGGGATTACAGGCACCCGCCACCACGCCCGGCTAATTTTTTGTACTTTTAGTAGAGACGGGGTTTCATCATGTTGTTCAGGCTGTTCTTTAGTAGAGATAGGGTTTCACCATGTTTGTCAGGCTGACCTCAGGTGATCCACCAGCTTTAGCCTCCCAAAGTGCTGGGATTACAGGCAGGAGCCACCATGCCTGGCCAGCTCTAATGTTTTACATATACTATTTATTTAAATCTCCTGAGAACCTCATCAAATTTTAGAAGTAGAAGAACCACAAAGAAGAGAAAGTGGTGTGTGGGCTACCACAATCTAGTAAAAGTTCTTATCTTAGCACTTCCGTGCTTTCGAAAGTAGTCCAATTACAACACAGTGCCCTGTGTCATACCTATTCATTTATTCATTTACTTTTACAAGTAATATTAAGTTCTTACCATGTGTCAGGCTACAGGGTGGCAAAGAGCCTGGTTGTAGGAGGCCAGTTAGGAGGCTAAAGTACCAATCCAAGTGGAAATGATCGTGCCTGGATTCGAGTCATGGCAATGCAGACACTGAGAAAAGGAGAGATAGATAATTCTAATTCCAGAAATTAGAATTGATGTGACTTGGTAGTAATTCACTGGAAGTAAGGGATAAAGGAAAAGATAGTATCGTCTCCCAGTTCCTCTAAAAAGCGAAGCCTGAGGTCAGAGTTAAGCTGCTAAGAATGCATTTGGTAGGTAGAAGCCCAAAGCAGTGAGAATGAGGAAAAAAGGGAAGTGGGCAAGGAAAGCTGTAGGGAAATGCAGTGTGCTGCATCACCACTCTGGCTCCTGCTTCACAGCAGGATGCAAAAGAGAGATAGCGGGTCACTCAGCAGGTATGTTTGTTCAGCACACAAGACTCCTCAGAAGGCCTGCAAAGAACAAATACACCCTGAAGTAATCAACAAGAGACAGAAATGAGGGGTAATTGCCAAGTCCTTCTGTCTTCTATCTGCAAAGGCAGCCCATGGTTTGGCTCTGTGTCCTCACTCAAATCCCATCTTGAACTGTACTCCCATAATTCCCACGTGCTGTGGAAGGGACCCAGTGGGAGACAATTCGAATCATGGGGGTAATTTCCCCCATACTGTTCTCATGGTAGTAAGTCTCATGAGATCTAATGGTTTTATCAGGGGTTTCTGCTTTTGCATCTTCCTCATTTTTTCTCTTGCTGCCCCCACCATGTAAGAAGTGCCTTTCACCTCCTGCCATGATTCTGAGGCCTACCCAGCCTTGTGGAAATGTAAGTCCAATTAAACCTCTTTTTCTTCCCAGTCTCGGGTATGTCTTTATCAGCAATGTGAACACAGACTAATACAGAGAACCTAAAGCGGGGGTAGAGCTGTAGAAGGTGATGATGAGCATTAAATTTTGTATATGTTTTATTGACTCTTACATGTTGCCGAAAGGGAAATCTGCAGTAGGCAGTTGAATGTCAATGGAGTCTGGAGCTCAGGAGAGACAAAGCCAGGTGACAGAAAGATGGTTGTCATTATAGAGCGTGTGCTAGGCTGTGCCACCCAGAACCCCCTTTTAGGGTTGAAGCACTCATTCCCCAGCTGCCAGGACTTCAGCCCACTGATGGCTCACAGCTCAATTCTCCTGCAAGAATGACCTTTTATCAAAGGAAACTGACTTACCCGAGTTGATGTGCCTACCCTGTGCATCCAATGGCTGGTTGACATGGGGTTACAAAGGCCTGTCCCCTTTGCTTCAATTCAAGTCATCGCTAAAGGCCATCCCAGCCCTAGAGTTCCCTAGAATTGGATGATGCCACTGTTGTATCTACAGTAGGTCCTCACTTAAAGCGAATAGGTTCTTGGAAACTACAACTTTAAATGAAATGATGTACAACAAAACAATTTTTCCCCTCATCAATGTTATAAAGAAAGAATATCGCACCAAACAACTTTATTGGAGGGCCTGCTGTACATCTTTTAAAGTCACAGTTTCCAAGAGCCTCCTTCATGCCAGCCCTGGTGTAGCTTCTAAGAGCTTTTCCCAGTTCACCACCTGCATTCGAAGCTCCGTGTCAGAGTCTCCCAGGGAACTCGAAGGAATGAAAATTCTAGGTAGACAATTCTTTCAGGAAGCTTGCCTTTGACAATGGAGGAGGATTCCTGAAGAGGGGTATGGTTGAAGGAGGATTTTTTTTTTTTTTTAATTTGGAAAGATAAAGCTAGTTGAGAGGGAAGAATTAAAGATTCTAGGTAGAAAACGACCTAGAGGGAATGGGATCCAAATCACAGATAGAAAGATTGCCTGTTTTAAGAAGAAAGACATTCCCTGTGATGAGAATATGGGAGAGGGAGTGGATCAGTGTGAATGTAGACAAATTTATTTTCACTGTAGGAAAGGTCTGATCATTCACTGAGAGTAAGCGGGATGGAGACTGGGAAGACAGAAGCTTGAAGACAGCAGGGAATGCTAGAAATTGGCTTCGCGGACACTGGCGGGGAGAGTCGCTTGGAGGAATGTATCAGAATTGCCGAACAGTGCTGAAAGCGGGGTTGAGAATGAGGTCAACAGGAATTTATAGTGGCAATCATCATTGCACTAACCATGGTATAATTACTCACAGGCCTGCTCAGCACTGTGCCTGACAAGCTGAGGATACACTAAATGTTGAACGACGGAACAGACCCAGTTTAAGTGAGCCCTCCAGTTAAAGGGCCACATGTTCTCTGCCATCATAGTTTCATCAACAAAAAGTCACATTACATCTGCCTTGGGTCTATTTCTCTCTGATATTTTTAGTCTAGAGAAACACTGAGGTGGTTTCCCTGCTTTTGTACAAGTTTGTCATGTTTTATCTGTATGCTTTGTAATGCCTGTATGCATTAAGTTGTTTTCCTAAGATCACTAGACTGGGCAGATCAGAGCTCAAGCTTGCAGGTCACCTAACTCCCATTCCACACACTGTGCTATGAGATATGCTGTGTAAAACTGCCAAGTAGTTCCAGAAGATTCAGCAGGCCTTCAGTATTACCTGTCTGCCTGTCTTCCCACCTCCCTTGCTGCCTGCCTCCACCTTTCCTCCCTCAGACCTCTTGGAATCTTTTCTGACCTTCCTACTAAGCTGTCCCCAGCTTCATTATGTTCAGCCCTCATTTGCACATGCTCTTGACACCTGGTGTTTGGTGGCAGAAATGGCTGATAAAATTCCACGCTGATTAATTTCATGTTTAATCTAACTGATACTTCTGTAGCCTTTGCAAATAACCTTTTTGAACAAAAACGGCAATGGCTCATTCCAAACCCGATCAAAGAGGTATGCATGACTCACAGCCACTAAATAAACATTGATGCCTGATGGCAGTAATATGGCTATTTATATTCAGAGCCTGATTTAACCAGTGGCATTCCTGTAATAAGATAATAAGCATGAGCTGTTTACTAGAAAAAAAGGAGAGTCTGTGGTGCTGGTGTTCAATAAAATCTCTTAACAGGCAAATGAGTCTCTGAAATTGGTTGGCAAATACATCCGCAATGAGATGTGCTAATTAGCTGCTGTTACTGATTTTCTAAAATAAAGAGTTTAAACTTAGATTAGTCCTGAAATTTAGTACAATAAAAAATACTGGATAAATGATATTATGTTGAGAGTCTTACAGATTATGTTTAAGATAAGTCCAGCAATACAATTAAGAAAAAAGAACTCTGCACCTAAATCATTAGATTTTTTTTTAAAGACTAAGAAGAGGTTGTAAATGTGGAGAATTATAAGCATAGATATGTGAATCTCACGTTCCATTTTTTCTGTTCAGAGAGCATCTGTAGGTGATCCTCTTCGCCACAGTGGCAGGGACATCTATTTCTATCAGAACTTTTATTTTTAAATAGGAAGAGCAAAGGAATGCAAGAATTAGCTTAATAGTATTTGGGTAGCCATTAAAAATTGATGAACCTATTCAGAACCAAGACCACAGAGGTTCTAGGTAAGCGTGTGGGAGACAATTATTCTGGACTCAGAAATAAATGATCAAGGTATCAAGCATGTAAGGCCTCCCCCAGCATCTTCCCCCCAGCATCAGAAACTTGCACCTGCTTCCTTTCTCCTGCTATCGCCCCAGGCAGCAACTTCCAGCTGCTAAGCATTCATCTCAAACCTCCATTGTAGCTGCTTTCTTCACCACATGGGAATGAACTATCTGTTGGGACTTCCTACTTCAAGTAGTGAGAAAATCTTAGGAGATTTCCAAATTTTTTTTTTAATTCATATATTACTTCTAAAGAGAAATGGATGGGTAATAAGAGGACTCAAGTTGTGTCTCCATCATAATTTTTTTTCAAAACAAGTTTGAATTCAAGGACCTGTTGTTTGAGTTTAGGTGGTTGAGATGATGTTTGTTTTCCCAGAGCAAATGGTTTTTTCAAAGCCAGCTAGATGGGCAGATGTCAGTGCTGCAGCCCCAAAGTGGCTAAAGTTCCTAATGTTAGCAATGAGTTAATTCATTCGTTTGGTTTCTATTTATCTACAGTTAAACAGATAAAAGTTGATTATTTGTTTTAACTAAGATGTTCAATTCTTATCAGAGTCTTTAGTAACCAGAGTTAATTGACTATATTTATCTTTGTTTCCATTTGACAGTGGGGGATGAGGGGATGCCCCGTTAGGTAGCAACTTTTCCAGCTATTACTGGGACCCAGAACTGTGGGTAACACCCTCACATACGCTAGCAAGTAATTGAAATTATTAACAGAATCCTAAGTCATGAACATGTGGTCTTCCTTATATTTTTCAATGGTATTACGGTTCTTTTGAAACCAACTCTAGCTGGCTTAAGACAAAAAGGAATTTACTTGTCAAAGGATATTAGTAATCTCACAAAATGTACAGGAAGAGTTGAACAGCCACACCTCAAAAGTGTAAGAACAACAGTTCCAAAGACACAGAAACAAGAGTTTTTGGGACTTATTCTGCTTTTGTAGTTTCGCTACTTACATCTCCTGGCTCCTTTGTTTCTCTTTTCGAGATTCCATATTCTTAGACAAAAAAATCTAATCGGTCCAGTCTGACTCAAACAAATGACCTGAACCAATCAGTTGCGACTAGCAGAAGAGTAGGTCAGTATCATACGGCATAGATACGACTTCTGTAGAAGTCCCCAGTGAATGGGGGCTATCGTCACTGGGCAGCAAACCCAAGGGTCCACTGTACCCAATGCTCCTCCAAGTGCCAGTCCACAAGACCATTTGACACTGGATCAGGAGGAGATAAGTAGCTTGCACCAGTATCTAAATCAGCTCACTGCTTACATCATTGAGAAAGTCTTGCTATTAAAAAAAAAAAAAATGCTGAACTAAAGATCATGTTTAGTGGCATAGTACTTATCTTCTTACGGATTAGTAGCAAACAGTTTGCTGACAGGCACTGCCTGTGGCCCACTCCATGAGCAACAGTCTCTTCTGTTTAGTACTCATCAAGAACATGTGCTTTGAAGCCACCTGGGTTTTAGTTCCTGCTATACTTAATAGCAAAATGACCTTGACCAAATACCCCTTGCTTCATGTTCCTCATCTAAGTTGGAGATAACAGTACTCCCATATTAGTCAGGACTCATTCAATTATAGGCAGCACAAATGTAAACTACAAGGTTAAATCAGATGAAATTCTGACATTCAACCGGCAAAAATGACATTTTCATATGGTTAAATCTAATAGCTTAAGCAAAAAGGAAATGTATTGGTTTTTGAAACTGCAAAGTACATTAGTGGGGGTAGGTAGCTCAAATGAATCCAAGGCTCAAATGAATAAAGAGAAGCCCTCTATTTCCAGTAACCAGCATTGGATCATATGGCATATGAGGACTCTAACTGGTCCTACTTTGGTCATTCTCCAAGACCCTGGTCTAATCACTGGCCAAAGGGACATGACATTTCATGATTGGTCAGGCTTGCGCTTGGGAATAAGTAGGGCACTATGATTAATAGATTGACAGTCCTGTCAGATAAACCCTATCTGTCTTGGTCAGTTATATCTCTGGTCCCTAGCACATAATAGTTACCAAAAAGATTAGGTAAGTAAATGATTGGGAAAAGGGTATTGCACAGTTTCCTGTCAAAGCAGCAGCAGACAGAAACAACAGAATTCAATGGCAAATGCCTACATCATATGGTTAAGACTACATAAGAAAGTGATACACATGAGACAGAGACTAGCACATAGTAGCATGTTTACCTGCAAAATAGATCAGGCAAGCATTGGAGCCCATATTTTCCGTGTAGAGACTGGCACACAGCAGGCACCCAGTTTTCTTGATTGACTGAGTCAGTTAAAAAGTGAACTCGGCCAGGTGCGGTGGCTCGTGCCTATAATCCCAGCACTTTGGGAGGCTGAGGCAGGTGAATAACAGAAATTTTTTTTTTTTTTTTTTTTTTTTTTTTTTATACTTTAAGTTCTAGGGTACATGTGCATAACGTGCAGGTTTGTTACATATGTATACTTGTGCCATGTTGGTGTGCTGCACCCATCAACTCGTCAGCACCCATCAATTCATCATTTATATCATGTATAACTCCCCAATGCAATCCCACCCCCTCCCCCCTCCCCATGATAGGCCCCAGTGTGTGATGTTCCCCTTCCCAAGTCCAAGTGATCTCATTGTTCAGTTCCCACCTATGAGTGAGAACATGCGGTGTTTGGTTTTCTGTTCTTGTGACAGTTTGCTAAGAATGATGGTTTCCAGCTGCATCCATGTCCCTACAAAGGACGCAAACTCATCCTTTTTTATGGCTGCATAGTATTCCATGGTGTATATGTGCCACATTTTCTTAATCCAGTCTGTCACAGATGGACATTTGGGTTGATTCCAAGTCTTTACTATTGTGAATAGTGCCGCAATAAACATACGTGTGCATGTGTCTTTGTAGTAGAATAATTTATAATCCTTTGGGTATATACCCAGTAGTGGGATGGCTGGGTCATATGGTACATCTAGTTCTAGATCCTTGAGGAATTGCCATACTGTTTTCCATAATGGTTGAACTAGTTTACAATCCCACCAACAGTGTAAAAGTGTTCCTATTTCTCCACATCCTCTCCAACACCTGTTGTTTCCTGACTTTTTAATGATTGCCATTCTAACTGGTGTGAGATGGTATCTCATTGTGGTTTTGATTTGCATTTCTCTGATGGCCAGTGATGATGAGCATTTTTTCATGTGTCTGTTGGCTGTATGAATGTCTTCTTTTGAGAAATGTCTGTTCATATCCTTTGCCCACTTTTTGATGGGGTTGTTTGTTTTTTTCTTGTATATTTGTTTGAGTTCTTTGTAGATTCTGGATATTAGCCCTTTGTCAGATGAGTAGATTGCAAAAATTTTCTCCCATTCTGTAGGTTGCCTGTTCACTCTGATGGTAGTTTCTTTTGCTGTGCAGAAGCTCTTTAGTTTAATTAGATCCCATTTGTCAATTTTGGCTTTTGCTGCCGTTGTTTTTGGTGTTTTAGACATGAAGTCCTTGCCCATGCCTATGTCCTGAATGGTACTACCTAGATTTTCTTCTAGGGTTTTTATGGTATTAGGTCTAACATTTAAGTCTCTAATCCATCTTGAATTAATCTTTGTATAAGGAGTAAGGAAAGGATCCAGTTTCAGCTCTCTACTTATGACTAGCCAATTTTCCCAGCACCATTTATTAAATAGGGAATCCTTTCCCCATTTCTTGTTTCTCTCAGGTTTGTCAAAGATCAGATGGCTGTAGATGTGTGGTATTATTTCTGAGGACTCTGTTCTGTTCCATTGGTCTATAGCTCTGTTTTGGTACCAGTACCATGCTGTTTTGGTTACTGTAGCCTTGTAGTATAGTTTGAAGTCAGGTAGCGTGACGCCTCCAGCTTTGTCCTTTTGACTTGGGATTGTCTTGGCAATGCGGGCTCTTTTTTGGTTCCATATGAACTTTAAAGCAGTTTTTTCCAATTCTGTGAAGAAACTCATTGGTAGCTTGATGGGGATGGCATTGAATCTATAAATTACCTTGGGCAGTATGGCCATTTTCACGATATTGATTCTTCCTATCCATGAGCATGGTATGTTCTTCCATTTGTTTGTGTCCTCTTTGATTTCACTGAGCAGTGGTTTGTAGTTCTCCTTGAAGAGGTCCTTTACATCCCTTGTAAGTTGGATTCCTAGGTATTTTATTCTCTTTGAAGCAATTGTGAATGGAAGTTCATTCCTGATTTGGCTCTCTGCTTGTCTGTTACTGGTGTATAAGAATGCTTGTGATTTTTGCACATTAATTTTGTATCCTGAGACTTTGCTGAAGTTGCTTATCAGCTTAAGGAGATTTTGGGCTGAGACGATGGGGTTTTCTAAATATACAATCATGTCATCTGCAAACAGGGACAATTTGACTTCTTCTTTTCCTAACTGAATACCCTTTATTTCTTTCTCTTGCCTGATTGCCCTAGCCAGAACTTCCAACACTATGTTGAATAGGAGTGGTGAGAGAGGGCATCCCTGTCTTGTGCCAGTTTTCAAAGGGAATTTTTCCAGTTTTTGCCCATTCAGTATGATATTAGCTGTGGGTTTGTCATAAATAGCTCTTATTATTTTTAGGTACGTTCCATCAATACCAAATTTCTTGTGCGTTTTTAGCATGAAGGGCTGTTGAATTTTGTCAAACACCTTTTCTGCATCTATTGAGATAATCATGTGGTTCTTGTCTTTGGTTCTGTTTATATGCTGGATTACGTTTATTGATTTGCGAATGTTGAACCAGCCTTGCATCCCAGGGATGAAGCCCACTTGATCATGGTGGATAAGCTTTTTGATGTGCTGTTGAATCCGGTTTGCCAGTATTTTATTGAGGATTTTTGCATCAATGTTCATCAGGGATATTGGTCTAAAATTCTCATTTTTTGTTGTGTCTCTGCCAGGCTTTGGTATCAGGATGATGTTGGCCTCATAAAATGAGTTAGGGAGGATTCCCTCTTTTTCTATTGATTGGAATAGTTTCAGAAGGAATGGTACCAGCTCCTCCTTGTACCTCTGGTAGAATTCAGCTGTGAATCCATCTGGTCCTGGACTTTTTTAGGTGGGTAGGCTATTGATTGTTGCCTCAATTTCAGAGCCTGCTATTGGTCTATTCAGGGATTCAACTTCTTCCTGGTTTAGTCTTGGGAGAGTGTAAGTGTCCAGGAAATTATCCATTTCTTCTAGATTTTCTAGTTGATTTGCGTAGAGGTGTTTATAGTATTCTCTGATGGTAGTTTGTATTTCTGTGGGGTCGATGGTGATATCCCCTTTATCATTTTTTATTGCGTCTATTTGATTCCTCTCTCTTTTATTCTTTATTAGTCTTGCTAGCGGTCTGTCAATTTTGTTGATCTTTTCAAAAAACCAACTCCTGGATTCATTGATTTTTTGGAGGGTTTTTTGTGTCTCTATCTCCTTCAGTTCTGCTCTGATCTTAGTTATTTCTTGTCTTCTGCTAGCTTTTGAATGTGTTTGCTCTTGCCTCTCTAGTTCTTTTAATTGTGATGTTAGAGTGTCAATTTTAGATCTTTCCTGCTTTCTCTTGTGGGCATTTAGTGCTATAAATTTCCCTCTACACACTGCTTTAAATGTGTCCCAGAGATTCTGGTATGTTGTATCTTTGTTCTCATTGGTTTCAAAGAACATCTTTATTTCTGCCTTCACTTCGTTATGTACCCAGTAGTCATTCAGGAGCGGGTTGTTCAGTTTCCATGTAGTTGAGCGGTTTTGATTGAGTTTCTTAGTCCTGAGTTCTAGTTTGATTGCACTGTGGTCTGAGAGACAGTTTGTTATAATTTCTGTTCTTGTACATTTGCTGAGGAGTGCTTTACTTCCAACTGTGTGGTCAATTTTGGAATAAGTGCGATGTGGTGCTGAGAAGAATGTATATTCTGTTGATTTGGGGTGGAGAGTTCTATAGATGTCTATTAGGTCTGCTTGGTGCAGAGGAGTTCAATTCCTGGATATCCTTGTTAACTTTCTGTCTCGTTGATCTGTCAAATGTTGACAGTGGAGTGTTGAAGTCTCCCATTATTCTTGTATGGGAGTCTAAGTCTCTTTGTAGGTCTCTAAGGACTCGCTTTATGAATCTGGGTGCTCCTGTATTGGGTGCATATATATTTAGGATAGTTAGCTCTTCCTGTTGAATTGATCCCTTTACCATTATGTAATGGCCTTCTTTGTCTCTTTTGATCTTTGATGGTTTAAAGTCTGCTTTATCAGAGACTAGGATTGCAACCCCTGCTTTTTTGTGTTCTCCATTTGCTTGGTAGATCTTCCTCCATCCCTTTATTTTGAGCCTATGTATGTCTCTGCATGTGAGATGGGTCTCCTGAATACAGCAGACTGATGGGTCTTGACTCTTTATCCAGTTTGCCAGTCTGTGTCTTTTAATTGGAGCATTTAGTCCATTTACATTTAAGGTTAATATTGTTATGTGTGAACTTGATCCTGCCATTATGATATTAACTGGTTATTTTGCTCATTGGTTGATGCAGTTTCTTCCTAGCCTCGATGGTCTTTACATTTTGGCATGTTTTTGCGATGGCTGGTACCGGTTGTTCCTTTCCATGTTTAGGGCTTCCTTCAGGGTCTCTTGTAAGGCAGGCCTGGTGGTGACAAAATCTCTAAGCATTTGCTTATCTGTAAAGGATTTTATTTCTCCTTCACTTATGAAACTTAGTTTGGCTGGATATGAAATTCTGGGTTTAAAATTCTTTTCTTTAAGAATATTGAATATTGGCCCCCACTCTCTTCTGGCTTGTAGAGTTTCTGCCGAGAGATCTGCTGTTAGTCTGATGGGCTTCCCTTTGTGGGTAACCCGACCTTTCTCTCTGGCTGCCCTTAAGATTGTTTCCTTCATTTCAACTTTGGTGAATCTGGCAATTATGTGTCTTGGAGTTGCTCTTCTGGAGGAGTATCTTTGTGGCATTCTCTGTATTTCCTGAATTTGAATGTTGTCCTGCCCTACTAGGTTGGGGAAGTTCTCCTGGATGATATCCTGAAGAGTGTTTTCCAACTTGGTTCCATTTTCCCCCTCACTTTCAGGCACCCCAGTCAGACGTAGATTTGGTCTTTTTACATAATCCCATACTTCTTGCAGGCTTTGTGCATTTCTTTTTCTTCTTTTGGTTTCTCTTCTCGCTTCATTTCATTCATTTGATTCTCAATCGCTGATACTCTTTCTTCCAGTTGATTGAGTCGGTTACTGAAACTTGTGCATTTGTCACGTATTTCTCGTGTCATGGTTTTCATCTCTGTCATTTCGTTTATGACCTTCTCTGCATTAATTAGTCTAGCTGTCAATTCTTCCACTCTTTTTTCAAGATTTTTAGTTTCTTTGCGCTGGGTACGTAATTCCTCCTTTAGCTCTGAGAAGTTTGATGGACTGAAGCCTTCTTCTCTCATCTCGTCAAAGTCATTCTCTGACCAGCTTTGATCCGTTGCTGGCGATGGGCTGCGCTCCTTTGCAGGGGGAGATGCGCTCTTAGTTTTTGAATTTCCAGCTTTTCTGCCCTGCTTTTTCCCCATCTTTGTGGTTTTATCTGTCTCTGGTCTTTCATGATGGTGACGTACTGATGGGGTTTTGGTATAGGTGTCCTTCCTGTTTGATAGTTTTCCTTCTGACAGTCAGGACCCTCAGCTGTAGGTCTGTTGGAGATTGCTTGAGGTCCACTCCAGACCCTGTTTGCCTGGGTGTCAGCAGCAGAGGTTGCAGAAGATAGAATATTGCTGAACAGCGAGTGTACCTGTCTGATTCTTACTTTGGAAGCTTTCTCTCAGGGGTGTACTCCACCCTGTGAGGTGTGGGGTGTCAGACTGCCCCTAGTGGGGGATGTCTCCCAGTTAGGCTACTCAGGGGTCAGGGACCCACTTGAGCAGGCAGTCTGTCCCTTCTCAGATCTCAACCTCCGTGTTGGGAGATCCACTGCTCTCTTCAAAGCTGTCAGACAGAGTCGTTCGCGTCTGCACAGGCCTCTGCTCCTTCCCCTGTTGTTTTTTAGCTGTGCCCTGTCCCCAGAGGTGGCGTCTAGAGAGACTGGCAGGTTTCCTTGAGCTGCTGTGAGCTCCACCCAGTTCGAGCTTCCCAGCCGCTTTGTTTACCTACTTAAGCCTCAGCAATGGCGGGCGCCCCTACCCCAGCCTCACTGTTGCCTTGCAGTTAGATCGCCGCAGACTGCTGTGTTAGCAATGAGGGAGGCTCCATGGGCGTGGGACCCTCCCGGCCAGGTGTGGGATATATTCTCCTGGTGTGCCCGTTTGCTTAAAGCACAGTATTGGGGTGAGAGTTACCCGATTTTCCAGGTGTTGTGTGTCTCAGTTCCCCTGGCTAGGAAAAGGGATTCCCTTCCCCCTTGTGCTTCCCGGGTGAGGCGATGCCTCGCCCTGCTTCAGCCCTCGCTGGTCGGGCTGCAGCAGCTGACCAGCACCGATTGTCTGGCACTCCCTAGTGAGATGACCCCAGTACCTCAGTTGAAAATGCAGAAATCACCGGTCTTCTGTGTCGCTCGCGCTGGGAGTTGGAGACTGGAGCTGTTCCTATTCGGCCATCTTGCTCCGCCCTGAATCACAGAAATTTAAGACCAGGTTGGCCAGCGTGGTGAAACCCCGTCTCCAATAAAAATACAAAAATTAGCCAGACACAATGGCACACTCCTGTAATCCCAGCCAGCCAGGAGGCTGAGCCAGGAGAGTTCTTGAACCCAGGAGGTGGAGGTTGCAGTGAGCCAAGATCACACCCCTGCACTCCAGCCTGGGCAACAGAGTGAGACTCAGTCTCAAAAAAAAAAAAAAAAAGTGAACTCATAAATAGACAGTGAGCAACCTGGATCCCATTCCTTTGGGAATTGTTCTTCATCCTATTGCAATTGTGATTTTGTGTTTTCCTATGAACATCCAGACAGCCATATAATCAACAGGGCAAGAGAAAATGGGCATTAAATCTAACTGGAGGCATTTTAGTTAAAGACCTACATTAAGAAAACCTTCTAGGATCTAGAAAACAAATCCATGAAATTTAAGGAAACAGGCTAATTTTTATTATAATTCTTCCTGGTGGAAGAAAGTGAGCAGATGACTTTTAAGAGTCCTTATCTAGTGACTGGCAGCATTTGTACCTCACATTCCAGCCCATGTGAGGACAAAGGACAGGGGATGGCAGCAGGAGACACAATATCAGAATGTTTGATTTGGAAATGTCCATAGAGCTCATCTAGTCTAATCCTCTCATTTTACTAAACAAGAAACAAGGCCTGGAGGACTGAGGTGGCTTGTCAAAGGGTCACAAAGGCAGAGTCGAATCCAGGTCTTTTCAATCCATGTCCATTCTTTGTCTTCCATACCACACCACAGGCAGTGGTGGTCCACTCTGAACCAATAGTGCCCCCATCACCCTTGTGAGGTGGTCAGGAAAGCAGGTGGAGAACAGGAATGCCTTAGTGAGAAGCTAATAAAGACCCTCATGTGGTAAAAGGTCAAAGGGCAGGGATCTGTGCGCCCTGAAGTGTAATCCAACTTCCACTTTCAGTCACAAACTACATATTGCTAACCTACAGCTTCCTACCTGCCACTTGCCCTCATAGAGCAGGATTATAGTCTGAAGACAATCCAAAACATATACAATATTTTGAAAATAAAATTTCCTTTGTCAAGCAATTTTAACAAATAACAAGTTAGGTTGTTTTATGAACACCTTTTCTAAAATAAAATTCAGGACACTAATCTGACAAAAGAGTTTTAAGCCTCTTCTGAATAAGAAACAAAATGAGAAAAAAAACATTTAGGTGCTGAAATTTTGACTTGGTGTGTTTATGAGGAGAACAGGCAGCTTATTTGCAATTGGGATAAATCCAGGACATGTGCTCACTTAGAGGCATACTTTTTACACATATGTTTGTGCCAAACTGTTAGTTATCCACCACTGTCAGCCCTCCCCTTCCTCACTGGCAGAGCTCCTATATTGCTTGGGGAAAGGGTGTGTATTAGTTCATTTTCACACTACTATAAAGAACCACCTGAGACTGAGTAATTTATAAAGAAAAGAGGTTTAATTGACTCACAGTTTTGCATAGCTGGGGAGGCCTCAGGAAACACAATCATGGAGGAAGGTGAAGGGGAAGCAAAGCATATCTTACATGGTGGCAGGAGACAGAGAAGGGAGACTGCCGGAGACGGAGGAGGGAGACTGCCACATACTTTAAACCATGAGATCTCGTGAGAACCCCCATGATCCCATCACCTTCCACCAGGTCCCTCCCTCAACACATGGTGATTACAATTCGAGATGAGATTTGGGTGGGGACACAGAGCCAAACCGTATCAGGGTGTCATTTTGCCAGCTTAATTTTTTAAGTTACTCATCTCAGATGTAAGCAAAAGTCATCAAGTCTTTCTAGAAAGCCCCTTCTATTTCTATTCTCCCTCTTTCTACATCTTCTGTGTGCTGATCAGGTGGCTGGAGCTCTAGAAATCATATCATAAACATGGGATGAGGATCCATCCCAGAGATCATGGAATGTTGGGCTGCAAAGAGCCTAGGTCCTCAAAGACCTCATAAGCCCCACCACATCGGCCCTACACTGCCCTACACTATCCTCTTAGGTTAGAGGAAAATAAAGCCCTGCCTTGTTTAAACCAGTTTTCAGATCAGACAAGCACAGTTCCTGACTGATGCAAACTCATGGCATTGACTTGGAAAAGTTGGTTATTTAGCCCCTTCATGCCTCAGTCTTTTCCTCTTTAAAATTAGGCAAGAACATTAACCAGCATTAAAGAACACACAATACAGTAGTTTTAATATTTTGTTTATTGAGATGATTGTGGCAGAAAATGTTGTGGCAGAGTTCAGAGGAGGAAAGGAATCCTTTACATGGATCTCTGAATTCTGCCAAACTTGAATCAGAACAGCTGCTCTTCTTTTTGATGAGTTTCCTCGTAAGATTTCAGTTGGAGGGGGAAAAAAAAAAGCTTAAAGGCTAAAATAATTTGAAAATCACTGGCTTACAAAAACATTTAGGACACATGGGGCATACCATTGCTCATGAGATTATATTTTTCCAACGTTGCCAATGCATCTGGTGATGCCAGTTGGTTCCTCTGCAGGACCAATATTTCCCACCTGTTGGTTCCTCTGCAGGACAAATATTTCCCACCTGTAGACTAGCCTCAGGGAGGAGGACAGGGCCACTAAGCAGTGCAAAATGCCCTAATCATTGCAGGAATAAAACCAATCACCCCTGCTTCCTTCACGCTGTGCTCTAACCCCCTAAAGAATAACTAATGAGCCTGAGAGTGGTGAGGTGTGGCAGCTGCTCTGTGAGGTGTTAGAGAGAGACCAGAGGACTCTGAGGAGTCATGTCCATTCGGAAAGTGTGTTGTCACTCAGTGGCTCTGAGCCAATCTTGGATCTTTGTTCTCTGCACACTATCTCCATTCCCGGCTGCCAAACTCCAGACTCTGCCGGGGATGGTCAAGCTCTCCTTGACTTCCTTTCTCATGCTCTCAAACATCTCTACACAAACACAGATGGTTAAAACTGATCATTCAGACAGAATATATTCTATTTGCATCACATCTTACCTCTTTCTTTCCCCACTCCACTGTACCACCCCAACAACATGCCTGCAAATACATCCTTCTGAATGGGTTTTGGAATGATGATGGGAGAAATAAGAGGAAAGATGACATAAAAATTAAGAGAAAGTATTTACAGCATAATTAGTAAGGAGAAGATGGAAGGTCTTTTGTTCTTGTTGGATTCATTGAGGTGGAAGGGAGTTCTAGATATATCATCTCTTGGACCTCAGTACCTCTTGCCACCTTTTTTTTCCTTTTGACACAGGATCTGGTTCTATCACACAGGCTGGAGTGCAGTGGCACCATCTTGGCTCACTGCAACCTCTGCCTCCTGGGTTCAAGCCATCCTCCCACCTCAGCCTCCTAAGTAGCTGGGACTACAGGCATGTACCACCACGCCCGGCTCATTTTTGTATTTTTGTAGAGATAGGGTTTCACCATGTTGCCCAGGCCGGTCTCAAACTCCTAAGCTCAAGCAATCTGTCTGCCTTAGCCTCCCAAAGTGCTGGAATTACAGGCGTGAGCCACCGCGCCCGGCCAGAAGGCTTATTTGATCCAGTCAGATGGATCAAGGCAAATGCCTTTGTTGGACGAGCTCGTTTCTCATCCCTTATCCCCTTCCTCCAAATTAGGGTCATATAACTGAGACACTTTTTCTTGTATATAAACTTTAAAATGAGGTAACATTGGAAAGATGGCTGTTCATAGGATGCAAGGCTGGTTCAACGTTCAAGAATCAATCAATGTAATCTACCATATTAATAAATTAAAAAGGAAGAAATTACATGATCATATCAGTAGACACAGAAAAGACACTTGACAAAATTTGACACCGATTAATGATAAAAACTCTCAGAAAACTAGGAATAGTGGGGAACCTTCTCAATTTGATAAAGAACATCTACGAAAAAACCACAACTAACATTATAATTATAGAAGACTGCTTTTCCTCTGAGATCACGTATAAGGCAAGCATGTCTGCAAGACTGTCTGCTCTCACCACTGCTGTCCAACTGTGATCTAGCCGGCTCAATAAGGCAAGAAAAGGAAATAAAAGGCACACACAGAAGAAAGGAAGGACTAAAATTAACTCTGTTTGCAGATGCAATGATAGTTTGCATAGAAAATCTCAAGGAATCTACAAAAACATTCCTTAAACTGAGTTCAGCAAGGTCACTGACATAAGATCAACATACGAAAATCAATTGTGACAATTAAAAAGTGAATTGTATTTCTATATTCTAAAAGTGAATATGTGGAATATATAAATACAATACCATTTATAATCACTAAAAAAAAAATACATGAGTGTAAAATAAGATAGCAATGAACTGCCAGGTATTCACAGGTCTCTCAGCTACTAGAAGGCCCCATTCTGAGATAAGCCACCTCTCCACCCTGACACTAGTAAAGAGGTCAGAAAACCTTGAGTAAGGTTGGAGGTATTAATTTCGGGCAATTAATTACATTCTTTCACCATCCATCTCCCAGAAGTTTTCACTGGGAAAATCCTTTAGGAGGACATACCCCATTAGCTATTCATTTTTCTTTTGCACTGACTGGAGAATGAAGTGACTGTCGGCTGTGTCACACAACCCGTTGAAATTCACCCCTGGGTGAAGTGATCCTCAAATAATTACCAAATGTAGTTCAGGTAACTGAATTAGTGAATTACATTGGCTCCTTTGAGATGAAAGACTCTTTAGGAATGTGAAATACTTTGGCTCTTTGTTATTAATAACCTGAACAATGAAAGAACCCAAAGTAGTATTCAATATGCTCCAGGAATGGAATGACTAAAATTAAAGAATGCAATTGATTTTCATTTTCCATACTTTTCATTTTCTATCCTTTTCATTTCAATAGTCAGAACTGAATATGACAAGTCAGCAAATCCCCTCTGATGTTAATAAGGCATCAACTACAGAGCTCCAACAAGAGAAAAATCCAGTTGAAGTATGGCAAGTAGTTGATTCTCCTGCTCTCTATGATTTATTATCTTTTCTTCTTACCATCCCATTACGACACCTACAGGTAAAAACCTCCTACCTTGATCTGCTTCATTTTCTTCAACCTTAGTCTAATATTTCGACATTAAACATCTCAACTACGTTTGCATCCTTCGGACAAACAATCACGCCCATGAGTTGTGCTTAGAAGAGCAATGTAGGATGCTCTCGGCTTGGTGCTCTGCTGCGGGTCATCAGTGCAGGGTGTGAGGACGACAGAGCCCAAAGGCAAATCCCAGGCAGACAGACCTGACCTTAAAGCAGGAGGAACGGGAAGTGGCAGGGAGGGGTTCAGGTTGACAAATCAAATCCTAGTCTACCTGAGGTTGGTAGAAAGGCTGAAGATGTTTGCGGATGTTAGGCCCTAATCATGTTAGATATGGGGGCTGCATTTATTGAATCAGATTTGTAGTTCCTCATCTTTAGTTTTCGTTTGTAAAGTGTTGAGGGTTTTCTATTTCTCTTTCTTGGTTTCAAAATACCTTTTAAAAGGTAATATATTTATTTTGGAACTGGAATAGGTAATACATTCACATAGTTCATAATTCAAAAGGTATACAATTATATGTAGTGAAACCTCCCTCCTACCCACAGGCACCAGCCGCCCTGTTTCCTCTCTGAGGGCATCAGTGTCACTGACTTCCTACTTTTCCTTGCAGAAATATACAAGTGAATTTGTATAAGACACCATCCATCATCTTCTATTTACACAAATAGTAACTCACTATTCTGTTCTGCACCTTACTTTTTTAACTTAATGTGTTTTGGAGATGATGCCACATCATTTCACTATACAAAGAACTCTTCAAGCTTTTCCCTCAATCTTTTTTTTTTATGACTAGTAATTCATTACATTGGACAAATGGTATCATTTGTGTAACTACTCTTCCATTGATGATCATTTACGTTACTTCCAATTTTTTTTTTTTTTTTTGAGACGGAGTCTCGCTCTGTCGCCCAGGCTGGAGTGCAGTGGCCGGATCTCAGCTCACGGCAAGCTCCGCCTCCCGGGTTTACGCCATTCTCCTGCCTCAGCCTCCCGAGTAGCTGGGACTACAGGCGCCAGCCACCTCGCCCGGCTAGCTTTTTTTGTATTTTTTAGTAGAGACGGGGTTTCACCGTGTTAGCCAGAATGGTCTCGAACTCCTGACCTCGTGATCCGCCCGTCTCGGCCTCCCAAAGTGCTGGGATTACAGGCTTGAGCCACCGCGCCCGGCCCCAATTTTTTGGTACTACAAACAATGCTGCAATGATTAACCTTATTCATAAATGATTTCCATGCATAAGAGTGTGTCTGTAATTTAATATAATTGCTATAGAGTTATGAATATTTGAGTATTATAATCTCTAGAAATGAAATTATTGAATCAATGTGTATGTATATTTATAATTTCAATAAATATTGCCAAATTGCCAATCTGTATCACCTGATACAATGTCCTTTGCTCATTTTTCTATTGGTTTCTTGGTCTTTTCCTTACTGACTAGGAGTCATTGTGTACCAATGAGTTGCAAATATGTTTCTCAACTTGTCCATTGACTTTTGACTTGCTATTGTCATTTTTGCATGCAGATGTTTTTTAAAGCACAGCTGAATTTTTCAGTCTTTATTTTATGACTGCTGTAATTTGTGTCATGTTTTAAAAGGTTTTTCTTTCAGCTGTAAATTACAACAAAAACTCTTTTATGATTTCTTTCATATTTTATGGTTTCACATGTTTATAAAATCTCTGACCCACCCATCTGAGATTTATTTGGCAAGGTGTGAGGTATAGCTCTAACTTTTAACATGTATTTACTGTTACAGTTGACTACCCTGTTGTCCAGACACCATTAATAGAAACTCCAGTTTTCCCCCACTGATTTGAAATGAGTGTTTTATCATATGCTAAATCCCTGTATGTATCTGGGTCTACTTCTTGATTTCCTATTCCATTTCATTGGTCTATTCACGTGCCAGTGGAACCCAGATTTAATTTTTTAAAACTTAACTACAATTAATTGCACTTCAATTTTTAAAACTTTATGTATCTCCCCAAAGTGACTTTTTCTTTGGGTCAGAGACTGAGTGTAAATGAGGTTTTCTGTCTCTGTCTTGTGGCTTTGTTTACTTCCCCTTGCATAACTCATGGCCAAATTTTTCTTAATCTTCCAGGAAAATAAGTTTAGCCTGTACTGTCTGAGTGGTAGAGTCGAATAAACAAAATAAGTGTGGACTTATAAGGAGATGACCATAAGAATACTGTATTTCACTTTTCCAAATCCCATTGCATGACAGACTCACGAGGGACATGCTTTTTCACTTCTAAGACTACTACTTTAAAATCAAGTTATGCTTAATAAACATTAATAAATGTTTATTTTAAATGTTTAATAAACATTTACTACATGGCAAGTTAATTTAGCTAGAATGCTTTTGGCTTCAAGTCATAGAAACCAGATTCAAATACCCGTAAACAATTTTTAAAAATTCATTGATTGGGATAACCGTGATTCCCAAGGGGAATAGGGTTGGGTAGACAGGTTCAGTGGCCAGCCCCGTTATTACAGATTCAGACTTTTACCTTCTTTCTGCTCTGCCACCCTCAGTCATCGGCTCCATTCTCAGGCTGCTCATGGCAAGACGGCTTCGGACATAATAACACCCTGAGGAAGAAGAGAAAGTGTCAGGTCTGTTTTGTATTACTGTAAAGGAATGCCTGAGGCTGGGCAATTTTATAAACAAAAGAGGTTTATTTGGCTCCTGATTATGAGGGCCTAAGGCTGCTTCCACTCATGGCAAAAGCCAAAGGGGACCTGGCTTGTGCGGAGATCACACAGCAAGAGAGGAAGCAAGTGACGGGGCAGGAGGTGCCAGGCGCTTTTTTTTTTTTTTTTTGAGACAGAGTTTCGCTCTGTCGCCCAGGCTGGAGTGCAGTGGCGCGATCTTGGCTCACTGCAAGCTCCGTCTCCCGGGTTCACACCATTCTCCTGCCTCAGCCTCCCGAGTAGTTGGGACTACAGGCGCCCACCACATCGCCCGGCTATTTTTTTTTTTTTATTTTTAGTAGAGACAGGGTTTCACCGTGTTATCCAAGATGGTCTCGATCTCCTGACCTCGTGATCCACCTGACTCGGCTTCCCAAAGTGCTGGGATTACAGGTATGAGCCACCACGCCCGGTCGGTTCCAGGCTCTTTTTAACCATGAGCAACCCTGGGATCTAACAGAGTGA
Organism: Rhinopithecus roxellana; assembly: GCF_007565055.1. Lineage (NCBI taxonomy): Eukaryota > Metazoa > Chordata > Mammalia > Primates > Cercopithecidae > Rhinopithecus > Rhinopithecus roxellana. The sequence continues at coordinate 49,604,979 of NC_044553.1, read as the reverse complement.
GAACTCACCCCACCCCCGACCTACCCCAACCCCGAGAGGACATTAATCTATTTATGAGGGATCTGCTCCCATGACCCACACACCTCCCATTAGGTCCCACCTCCCAACACTGTCACTCTGAAGATTACATTTCAACGTGGGGACAAGCATCCAAACTATAGTAAAAAGCATTTTTTTCATTTCTTAGGAGCAAGGAAACATTTCTCAGAAGTCTCCCATGTCTTGTGGGCCAGAATTGGTGACATGCCTATTCTTGAATCAGTCACTGGCAAGGAAATACAATTGCTCTTAGATCAATCAGACCCACCCTTGGGCTGGGGAAGGGTAAGTTTCCCCTAAGCACATGGCTGCTTGGAAGTGAGTGGATATTGCTGAAAACCTGGATTCCAGTAATAATGGAGGTAGTTGATGGATGCTGATAATGAGTCTTCCAGTTTCCCTCTCTCACTCCCCCTCCTGGCTGGTTTCCTTTGTTAGACATCCAAGTGTGCCCCTTAATATGTATTGAGCATCCGGACGTATTCACTGAAAATTCACTTATTTAATACATGTTTATGGAAGTCCTACCATCTGCCCAATACTGTGCAAGGAGCTGAGGACTAGAAGAAGGATAAATGGGGATCCTGATTTCAATGAGTTAATAGGCGAAGCAGAAAATTAAGGAATTCCATAATACAGTGATGAGTGTTACATACTTATAAGAGTGCTATGGGGCTCTAAAGAATGAGCAATTTCCTGAAGGAGGGTAGAACAAATGGGGAATATTCTAGGTGAGCTTTGACAGATGAGTAGGTAAACAAGGGGGAAGGACATCCCAGGCAGGGGAAATAGCTTGTACAAGGGACCAAGAGGGCATTGGCATGGCATGCTCAGGTTACTGTAAGTTTCTTGTATGTCAAGCTATAGGATTAACATGGTGGTAAGGTGCTGTTTTACTCAGGGCATGATGGTACAGGGTCAGGGGGCTTCCGGCCTGGCTAAGAACCTCAGTTTGTACTGGTTAAGAGACATCATCAGTGGATGCCATCCCTGAGAAGTTCTGACAGCAGTTAGAGTTAATTGTAGCATTTAGTCACAAACACCAGATTTGTCACAAACAATTGGCAACTTTCTGAGGTCATAGACCACATTTCAGAGACTCCGAAATCTTTCTTTCACCTCACAATTGAGCTTCTTGCAAAAGTAATCTACACTTAACAATCTTCTTCATCTCCATTTAATCCTCTACCACTTATGTTGATAACATAGTTGTTGTTCCTGCTACAGTCACCTGTGGCCTCAATAACTGCAAGACACAAAACAAACAAACCGCCACCTACAGGGAAAATGACTCTTCTACTCTTCTACATTCTACCTTCTAACAAAACTCAACTATTTACAATTCACTAAGGACATTAATAGCTTTGGAGACCCCAGATACAGAGAACAGTATGGTGTTATTTTTCCACTTCAGTAAAATTAAAACAATCCTAAATCATAACTTTTCCTATAAGAACTTCAACTGTATTTTAATATCAAATTCTTTTTTAAAAAAATACCTCTCTCTCCCCACTTCCTTCCTGAGTGCCTCTGCTTTGTCGGTTGTGTAAGCACATGTATGATCCACCAGTTGAGTAACCCAGCAATGAACACATTGGTGCCGTGTTTGTTGTGGGTTGAATGGTACCTCAGAATGTGACCTTATTTGGAACAAGGGTCTTTATAGATGTAATTAAGGTAAGGATTTCTAGATGAGATCATCCTGGATTAGGGTGGGTCCTAACTGCAATGATAAGCACTCCTTATAAGAAACAGAAAAGGAAAATACAGAGACGTGTGAAGAAAGGCTATGTGAAGCGGGACTGAGAGATTGAAGCCATGTGTCTACAAGGTAAGGAACACCAGGATTGCTGAGAGCCAGCAGAAAGCTAGGAGACAGGCATGGAACAGTTTCTCTTCACAAGCTCAGAGACAATCAACCCTCCTGACACTTTAAGTTTGGATTCTTGTCTCCAGAACTGTGAGAGAACATATTTCTATTGTCTTAACCCACCACATTTATGGTAATTTATTACAGCAGTCCTGCGAAACTAATACAGTCATCTGTCGATATCTGTGGGAGCTTACTTCCAGGACCCCCACAAATACCAAAATATATGGATGCTCAAGTCCCTGATATAAAATGCCATAGTATTTGCATATAATCTATGTACATCCTCCTGTACACTTTAAATCATCTCCAGATTGCATATAATACCGGTACAGCGTAAATGCTATGTAAATAGTTGTTATTCTGTATTGTTTCAGCAATAATAACAAGAAAAAAATCTGTACGTGTTCACTACAGACACAACCATTACAGGCCTAACTACAGTTTCAATCCTAGGCTGGCTAAATCTGTGGATGCAGAACCTGCAGATAGAAAGGCTGACTGCACATTTTTCTATAACATTTTGAATTAAAAACAGAACTTTTGCTTGTAAGAAAAACAAATTCACTCTACTTGTCTCAGGAAGAGAGGGATTTATTTTAAAGAATGGTAATCTCACAGGACACAAAGAGAAGGAGTAAGGGGAGTTGTTGCCATCCAGGGGAGCTGACTCCCCAAGTCCGCCCCCTTCCCCTCTGTCATCCTCTCTTCTGGTTGCTTCCTTTGCTTTTACACACTCTCTGGGAATACATGGCTCATCAAGTGGCTTCAGTCCGAAGTCTCCATAAACTTTTAGCTCACTCACCATCTGTAACTAACTTCATCTGTCAGCATGTCAATTACAAATTTTAAGGCAAGAAACTGGATTGGCTCGAGTTACCAAGGGCTGAACCTCTGACCAGCTAAGGGAGGCCCGTCTCTGGAGAGTTATAGCATAAGAGAGGTGGAGTCCTTCAGTTCAGAGAACTGCCCCTTCCATGGGCAACAGGAGGATTCCCCAGCCAAGGCCACAGGAGGGCAGGCAAAGCTTGGTCTCTCGGATGCCATCTGGTCATTTGTCTGCCTCCCTCACTAGATTGTAAACTATCTGAGGGCAAGAAATTCATGTTGTGTTGTCCATCATAGTCTCCAATGAGTACAGGTCTTGGTGCCTGAGACATAGGAGATACTCAAGATAAGTTTGTTTAATAACAAGTAGTTGAGTCTTATAGAATTGTGTCTACTAAACAGACCAAAAAAAAAAAAAAAAGGTAAATGTTTATCGTGCTTGCTCTATTCTTACTTGACGAAATGGTAGTTTTAAAGCTGGCTTCTTCCCATTAGTTCGCTCTTATAAATAGCAAAGAGGTTATCTCTACGTATTTGATAAAATGGCACTCACAGATCCACACAACTCCCCTCAGTCCATGCTGAGTGTATCTAAGGTAAGCTGCTCCCTGACCCACACTCTCTCTGTTGATGTCTAAACTCCATAATCTTTTGGCTTCCACTAAGATTCTCCTTGACAGAGAGCTCAGGCAAAGATGACGTTGGGCCATCTTTTGCCTCTAGGTATGGGTTTTCTTTTCTTCCCTTTAAAAAAAAATGGATTTCTTTCCCCAGAGAAGATCTTGTGACAAAAGCAATCTGACAGGAAAATCCAACGGAAGCTTCTTCAGGAGTCTGCTTAGCTTTCCAGAATATTTTCCTTTGCTTTAGCTGTAGCTGGTTTGTTGAAGCTCTTTCCTAATAGCCTCTCACTTGGGTCTAACCTTGCCCAGTTACACAGGACTGTGCCAAGAACTGCTGGAGATCAGAAATTTAAAAGGACTAGATGTATACATAATCTATGCCATCAAACAGCTCACAGAGTGTGGTGAACCCTGCTGGGCCACTACTCGGAGTGGGCCCAGGAATCATCAGCACCTCATCAGTGTGAGATTTGCAAACTAAAAGAGTTATAGCTCAAGTAACTACACTTCTCAGTCTGGTGGGGAAAAGATGCTCATTATAGTATCAGAAGGACAGACTTAGCCATGGGCAGGGGAGGAGAGAAACAAGAAGATTCCCAAAACCATTCTCTTTCTTCCAAGTCAGGCATCTCCCTTGATTCATCTGAAGGCTGTAATCTCCCAAAGTTGTCATTAAAGCAGCCCCAAGGGAGAAAAATTAGGAAGAGAGAAGTATAGAGGCTACATTATACTCTGCAAGGCATGGACATAATAATTTCTCCTATGATAAATTAGAATGATAATGTCTGTCTCCAAACTACAGCTATTTCCACATTTAAATATTAATCACCTCTTCTCTCCCTTGTATGCAGCATCAAGGTAGGCCGGGTGCTGCCAACCGGTTGTGAAACGGTAGACCCTCAGGCAAAGGTGAAATATTATTGCAACCCACACTCACACCTGCATAGTCTCACACACACACAGAGCCCATACACACTTATTGCCTGCACTTGTCCAGAGAGACAAATGGCCCAATTGCCAGCAACCAGTGCCTCAGTCCAGCTCCCTGCTGGCTGCATTTCCAGAGAGACAAAGCCCCTGCCCAGTATTAGCCGTATGCTCACTTCCTCCGGCATTCCCATCCCCAGTTCACCAAGGTGGCTAGGACAGTCTGGGGTCACCTGTGTAGAGACGAGGGATGAAGGCCACGGTTCCCATGAGGTACTCAATAGCTGTGAATTAGTAGACAAATATGTAAATGAATGGGACCATTGGGCAGTTTGACTATCATTAGGGCAGAGTCCACACCCTCTGGGGCCTTGGTTGCCCACAAAAAAGACCTCAGACAGAGGCGACCCAGATGAAACACAGGATCTCTCCTCACTGGGAAATTACCCTCCCACACCTACCTACTCCTTTCCATGCCATCCCTCAACCTGGTGAAAGCTCCAGCCAGCCCAGACAGTGTCACACCCACTCCAGCTCCCTTCCTAGTCGTTTATTCACTCATTCAACAAACATTTACAGACAGCTACTGTGTGTCAGCCACTGTGCCAGCCCTGGAAATACAGGGAATGCCATACAGCCTGCTTGTCAGGCCCTGCTGGGGAGAGGGTGGAAGCTGTACCCATTCTTTCATTCCAGGCATGCTCCACACAAGACCATCTCTTCAGAGAACCATGGCACCTCCATTTCTTCCTTCTGAACCCTCACCCTGACGCAGAAGCAGTGGCTCAGAAAATCCGTCCTTTCACTTGCATTATAGGATTTTTTTTTTTTATTTTTTTAAAGCAGCAGCAGTCACAGCAGCCTTACCTTCCAAGAAGACTTTGACTCGGGCTAATATTTACATGTATTTGCATTTCTTTTGTACACATGGATGGGAAGCTAATGGGAAGAGTTTTGCCAGGGAATGAAAATGCTTTCTGGGCCAGTCCTCAAAGTCCTATCACAATTGCCAATGTAAAATCAAGAAGCAACTTGTTTAGCTCATATCTAGGTAAAATCTGGGGTTACTCCCACCCTGGTTCTTTTTCTCTACAGCCTCACAGCTCCTTGGCTGGTCTGTGTATCTGTTCAAGTCAGGTGGGGGTAAGCTCTATTCTGTCCTGGTCTTCCATGCACTGGAAATTTTCTCCTCTAATTCTTCAGGTTTTGGTCATTTTTAGAGAGCTCTATGGGCACCCTCTGGTGGCTGGCTGAAAATTTCACCTGCAAAAATTGCAGTTTCATAGGAATAGCTTTATTTTGTAGTCAGCCTCTTTGGTTGGATGTTGGAAATTGTAAGTTTATTTGCTGTAGTTGGTACCACTCCTTTCATCACATGATAGATTGAGACTGAACAGTCACTTTGTCCTCTCAGGAGGAATGGTACCTTCTAGAAAGGACAGAGCTGAGAAACAGAGTTTCTCAGTGGGTTGCAGTTTTTCCAGGTCAGGCTGAGTGAACAGGCTCAGAGCTGCCCTTCTCTGGGCTCTCAAAGGACTCATTTCTGAAGGAAAACCCACTGCATACCTGGACCAGGCCAGGCTCCCTGGACAGTTGCTGAGGTAGAACTATGCCAATAGCCGCCCCCCCCCCCCCCCCCCGCGCTTATTTTTTTGTTAAAAAAAAAAAATGACCTAAGTTAGGCCAAATAAAAATCTAAGGGAGAGCAGTGAGGTAAAAAGGAATGGAAGCATCTGGGGAGAAGGGTAAATTTTGCAGGCCTAACACGTGACCTTCCTTCTAGATTCCTGCTCTAACACCGGCCCAAGGGGCAAGCATTCCTGAGAATCTTCCTGGTCTCTAAAGAAGCACTGGGACAGGTTGGGGGATAGGAAGGGAGACAGGAAGGAAGAGAGGCCCCAGGAAGGAGAACTATCCACGTGAGGATGGAGGCCCCCCCCCCAGTTCTCTCCACGGCCCCCCAGGCGCTAAAACCAGGGGTTCTGATGAGCATGATTGCTCTGTCAACACAGTGAACACCAGCACCTGCTTTTCTCTAACTCCCTCTTTAAGGATTTAGTCTCAGGAGACTCCCCAAAGTCCGTTGATGTTGCTTTCATTTTGCCAAAAGAGGCCTAAAGAGGTTAAGCACTAGAGACTTCACCCAGCCGGCCAGCGCCAGGGCCTGGACTGGAGTTCTGTGTCCTGCCCACAGTTCTCTGAAAGATATCCCTGCAGCTGCTGCGGCTCAACCACACCCCACTCCTGCACTTTGTCTATCAGAACAAGCCAAGCTCCAGTAGGCAAATCACGATGAGGCTTTTGTAGGGCAAGGTCTTGAGGAAGGGTACCCTTGAGGCACAGGGGAGTAGCAATGTCCCAAGTGGGTTCCAGAAGCTGAAAAGACAACCAGGTTGGCTCAGATTTCAGACTCTGTGGTTTATGCCTTAGGCATATCATTTAGTTGGAAAAAAAGAGGTGCTGTCTACCAGGAGCAGCCTTCTTTATTGATACCATTTTTCTTGTGCTTGCTTTCACAGCCAGGCCCCCGGGCAGAAGGGAAGCCCCATTTCCCGTGAGCCATCAGTCACCCAACAATGGCAGTGGCTGCCAGGCTGGGTCTGAGAGCACCACTGGGGAGACAATGTCTTTGGTAGGCAGCCTAGAAGCTAAGGTGTGATTGGGGCAGAGCGCAAAATGGACACCAGTGTGATCACACCTGTGAGAATAGACCAAACTTCACTACCCAGTGTCATCAACCAAGAGACAGGGCAGCTCTGAGATCTGTTGAATACGAACTGAGCAGAACTCTGTCACAAGCACATGAGTTTCCCCCTCTTGTCTCTGCTTCCAGCAGAAAGAAAATGTTATTGCATGATTATTACATGCCACACAATCACACCAAGATGTGCAAGGCCTTGTGCTAATCGCAGCTAACAGAGTGCTTGCTAAATATCGGTGCCATTCTAAACCCTTTACATAGATTAACTCATTAATCTTTATGATGACCAAAATGAAGGAGGTATGCCATTATGCCATTATCCCCATGAAAGAGGACAATGAGACAGAGAACCTAAATAACTTGTCCTACATCATGCACATAGTAAGTGGTGGAGCCAGGATTCAAACCCTGGCCATCTGTGCTCTTAGACACTTCATCCTGCTGTATCTCTAGGTATGTAGTATAAACTCATGTATCCTTAAAAGCCGCACGTAGTATGCACTATTATTATCACCATTTTACTGATAAGAAAACTAAGTCATACAGGAATTAAACAAAATTATACAGCTGGCAAGAGGCAGAGCCAGAATTTGAATCCAAATAGCTGGACTACAGAATCCCAGCTCTAATCATGGTACTCTATCACTTCCCTTTAACAGGGCAATTTTCCAAAGCTCTCACTAGATTTGACAAAATTCCTACTGGACATTGGGGAGCACCACTCTGGCTTTGTGACTGGCCCCAGAGTCCAGGGAGTGGCCTGCCTGCCCTCCTAGAAGCAGATTGAAGGGGCTCCTCCCTCTCTGCCACTGTTCCACTGTTCCAGGAATCCCTTCAGGTGCTAGTGGATTCATTGCCACCAGCCTCTGACAAGCAAGGCAACAGCAGTCTTGATTCTGCCCACGTCACCTGGGTTTGTCTATCTGGAGCTTCTAGCCTCAGGAAAGAGTCCCTTTTCCTTAGCTAGATTATTCCAATTTCCTTAGAAGTACAAGTATTTGTTTTATGGGCCATAAAGGCAGAGCCTGATCTTCCACTGTGTATCAGGCCCCCAGAACCCCCAACAGACTGACTGCTCAGGAAACTGGGGAGTGCATGGCCCAGGGCTGGCATTCATAGGGGATTATCCCATCTGACAGCTTACTTCTTTAAGTAATGGCTTTGGAAAATTTTTCTCCTTTCTGCCTTATTGATCACATACCTGGAGTCCTTGTAAAACAGGCTCTGGCCTTTGTCTTAGAAATTTTCTGTTCTTGCTCTATTGGGCAGTTGGGCAGTTGGGCAGTTGAGCTTTATCAACGGGGTTCAACTCCATGAGTCCAGCTTCAAAGTGCCTGGTGCTTATTCCATATGTCTTCCATTCATCCCTCCAGATCTCCCCTTCACATTTCTCCAACCTGGCATGTCCCAGGGGGCTGGCCTGTAAGGACAGCATCAACAGCTTCCTTGTCCTCTGGCTTTGGTTGGGTTCATCCAGTGGAGGTCACTAGTAGTAAATAAGTAGGCAGGAGGAGAGAGAGGCCAGGCTGTTTGTCCTCCTGGCCTCCTTCTTGCCACAGTATAGGTTATCTGTGTCCCTTTACTGAGGCCACAACTCCTATATTCCAGCATCCATTGGTAGACAACAAACTACCTCCAGTACTTAACAGTTTAAAACAACAATGATCACTTATTTTACGGATGAACCTACTCTTTGGGCAGGGTTTGGTGGGGCGACTCATCTCTGCTCCATGTGGCAGCTTGATTGGAGCTGGAGAATCCACATCTGAGATGGTTTATGCATGTGGCTAGCTAGTTGATGATGATTGCAACCAGCATCAACTAGGAGCTTCGTCAAGGCTGTCAGCAGAGGCCTTCAGTTCTCCTCCAGGTAGGCTTCTCCTTGAGGTTCAAAGGGTTTCCTCTCAGCAAGGTGGTTATATCCAAGAGCAAGTGGTCTTCTAAGAAGAAAGAAAATGGAAGTTTCCAAGAAAGGAAGTGGAAGCTGCCATCTCTTAAGGCCTGGGCCTACAAACTAGAACATCACGTCTGTCACATTCTGTTGATCAAAGTAGTTACGAGGACCCTCTGATTCAAGGCAGGAGAACATAGACCCCAATCTCAAAGGAATATCAAAGAACTTCAAACTATCTTTAATCCACTATGTCTTGTAAGTAGTCTCTCCTATAACTTCTCCAGATTCTAATAACTGCTGTCCCTCCTTGCTCCATCCAGCCTGGGGCATGGCAGAACCATGCTAGTGCTAGTCTAAAGTACTATACTGTCCTTGGTGTGATTTCTCTAAACCCGATCACATGGTTATAGCAGTCTCTTTATTAAACTCCCCTCAAAATTTCCAACTTGAGCATATTCGGGTATTTGCCAGGGCCCTGGAAACATTTCTCTACCAAGTTCCTGCTTACCACCACAGGAATATTCCATGAGACCACCCTTCTCAAAATCTCTCCTCCCAACACCCACCTGCTGTCAAACTCCCACACCCCAATACTCATTCAACTTCACCTGTCACTTTCCTTCTGGCCTTTGGAATGCCTCTACTCAGCACAACTGGTTAATACATCAAAATAATTTATGCTACCATGCTCATGGCTTCACACCTGCAAGTAAGAACAGCCGAGCCAGATACATCTCACACAACATGTCATTGAGGCATCCTGGTAAATGGGGTGGGAACTGGGTAAAAGCAGCACTTTACCCAGGAAAATGTTTTAGTATAGAGTTTTTCAAGAATCAAAACCTTAGCCCAAAGAGAAATTCCTAAACACAATAATTTCCAACCCTCCAAGTAGGCTAATAAGAGAGTAGTTGGGGTCAAGCTGGGCTTTCTGATCCCCTTAAACCATACAGATCTTTTAGCTCTCAGCCTCCCCAAGACTTTTGCCTTGACCTGAGATCCCCATGCAGAGATTGAAGTTCTATTTTTCTTACTTTGGCTAGTTCCTGATGACCCTCACGCTTTCAATGGGGGAACTGTGACTGAAAAATCCCGGGCCAGAGCCAAAGGGCATATTGACTGCCCCAACGCCTCCTTTCATCCAAAGACTAATGCATTCCCAGCAAGTGAAGAAGAACAAAGCTTGTATTTCTGACACTGCCAAAGATAGCATTCTCTGGATTCTTATCTGGAATGCTGATGATTATGGTATCTGTCACATACTTAATCAGCAGAGTCAGGAAAGGCAGCACTCAACTACTTCTGAAGCACTTTTTCAATTTCTCACACTTCCAGAACTTCTTTTCATTCATTAATTAATCAATTAAAAATACTTATTTGAATACCCACTATAAGGTGGCAGGCAGTGTATGAGGTACTGGGAATCTATGATGAGCAAAAGCAGACATGGATTGGAAGATATATTCTTTGATATTAATAAAAGAATCACACAAATAAAAGTGAAATTACAACTTATGATGTGAGTTACCTGGTATTATGAGTATGTATATCAAAGAGAATTGTCACAATCAAGGAGGTCAGGGATAGGCAGCTGGCTGTCACCCTTAAGTCCCACTGATGTTCCCGCCCTCTACCAAGCTCATCCTTACCCTTCATGGATAACCATGAAGCACTGAAATACAAGTGTGAGTCCCTGTGTTTGTAGCCCTAAGCAGCTCATTGCTAAGGAATCCTACCTGAAGCAGCCCTATCAGCTCCCTAGTCCAACCCACCCACCCTACAGGACATTGGGAGCTATGGGACACCATCCCCATTAATGGGAGAGGTCTGGAGTGGGTCCTGTTAGGAGGCCTCTTGTAAAGCAGCATGAACCTTGTTTCCAAGTGGCATGGTCAGGTCTCCTACAACACACACCTGCCCAAGGACTCTCCACCAGCTCATGTGCTGCTTCCCAGGGAGACACAGGAGCCATCAATGCTGGGGCAGTTCCCACCCTATTTACCAGGATGCCTCAGTGACACGTTGCGGGAGACTGTATCTGGCTCGGCTGTTCTTACTTCCAGATTTTCAGAGAGCTGGTCTTTATACCTTCCCTTAGTCCCTGTGTTACAGGATTCTATCAGGCCTTCTCTACCCATGTCTCTGGCACTATCCTGATATTTATTCCTAGTTGCTTCTCCTAAATGCTGGTTTTGCCACTTATCAGCTATGCGCACTTGGGCAATACATTAAAACAACCTCTGTTTCTTCATCTACAAAAAAAATGGGATAATAATTTCCACCTTCTAAGAATAAATAACAGCCACCTTAGTATAGTGCCAGGAGCCCAGAAAGTGCTCCACAAAGGTCAGTTTTCTTTTTATTACTACAAATCTATGGCGCAAAACCTCCAAGTCCATACTCAGTCATCCACCCCAAGATGAAAGCAAAAGTGCAGATAATGTAACAACATGCTCCATTTGCTGAAATAGAACATTCCAGACTGCAGCCTGAACCATCTGGAGGCAGAGAAGCCAGACCCACAGAGAGCACTGAGGCTAGGGACTGAGCTACACTCTCACAGCAGTAAACGTTTGAGGAGTGGGAGAGGGGCTTTTCCAGGTCTAAGGGAGTTTTAGGTCCACAGTGTGGATATTAGAAAGGTTCCAAATAAAGAGATGGCCGACTGCCCTAAAATACTGCACTGACCTGGCTTGCCCCCAGTCTTACTCTGTGAGGCCAGATGAGGAAGAAGTAACTGACAGGGACTCTATACTCTTCGGGAAAGAACAAGCTCTTCTATGAAAGCTTCAGATGTCACCAGCAATTCCAACAAATGAATCTTGATAACCCTTCCAAGCTGAGTTGGGAATTTAACAGACTCCCTCTGCCTGGATTGGAATGAGGCAGTGAGACAAACCTACATGGAGGTTCAGCCCAGCAGTACAAGCCTCCAGAGTGTATGCATAAATGCATACAATTCTGCACGCCCAGAGGACAAGGCTGCTTCTCCTTGGGTGACCTTGCTGGCAGCAGTGGCTTTGTTAGTGTGTGGACTTTCATCATATTCAAAAGACTCCACATTTAAAAGGAGTTAAGCTGGAGAAAAAGGAATTAGGAAAGGTCTATTGGGGTAGCATATGCCTTCAACGGAATTGTCACGCCAGGGCCTTTTTCTCATATACAAGCTTTTCCAAAAGCAAGGATTTATCACAATAATAGTAATAATGATCACTCTTTACTGAAAGCTGACCACGCACCTGGACTCTACTGAGCACTTTACATGAGTTGTTTAGTTTAATCCTCACAACCACTCCATGAGTTAAGTACTATTACCTCCATTTTACAAATGAGGGAACTGAGGCACAGAGATGACAAATCACCAGCCCTAGGTCACAATAGTTAATAAATGGTAAAGCTGCAGTTCTCAGTCTGTGAAGAGTAGGGAAGAAAAGCACAGCGTCTTAGAATTAGAGTCCCTTCAGGATAAGGGCTTTTAAGTTACAGATTCTGAGAAACAGAAAGTATCTTGAAGGTGACCCAGACATTCACTTTGGGCTTTTCTCTCTCCTGTTCACCAGAGGCTGGAAGAACGCATCCCTGGGCCTTCCGTGAAACATCACCTCTTCCCCATGAGTATCTGGCACATACTGTAAACTATGGCAGAGAGATTAAGGAACTTCTCTTATCCCACTTATTTAAGATCAGAGCCAGGGCTGCCTTCATGAGCATGGGAACAGTGAGTCTCACAGCAACCCTTGTTCTGTTGTTGCCTTGAAATTCTGAATTTCTTTAAAGTAAGGAGTCCTGCATTTTCATTTTCCAGTGAGCCCCACAAATTACATTGGTGGTCCTGGATTCCATCTTTAGGGTTAGGGCAGGGGGAGGCAGCCAAAAAACTCAACAGCCAGTGTCTTTGCCTTGTGGACTCTTCTAAGTAGTGCTTTGCCCACTTAGGACGCCACACACGATGGAGCCCCTAAGAGCACTGACAAGCCCCTTTTTCAACAAAGGCAGATGAAACTGTTATTTGAAATTTGTCAGTGCAGAAGTTCACTGGTAAATGTGTTTTTTCAAAAAACTAACTGTATAGCACCTGGTACCAACTACTAAAACTGGCCACTACACATCCCAGGTTTTACTCCTGTTCATAAAAATCACAAAGAGACTGCTATCCTTTTCTTATCATTGCTGAGTTCAGGAATGTTAAGTGCACAATCATTCCAATTATCACAGCAATACAGGGGATCATAAGGAAGAAAAGGAGTACTGTTTGCTGTCCAATTATGTGGAACATGTAGGAACAGGATTGCACGTCCTGATAGCAAAAACACTTGTGTTTATCATACCCTATGCTTCGGGGCATGCTTCAGTTTACGGTGTTTAAGGATCCAAATGCCTGAATAAAGAGCCACCAGCCTTGATATCAGCATTTGCTTTTGCCTAAAGACAGGAGGAAAAATTCTCAAGTACAGAATCTGTGCTGGTGGAGAAGTGGGCTGCTCCAAATCTTAATTTCATGGTACTTATATAGGTGATAGTAGCCCTAGTAGATGTAAAAGACTAAATAAAAATTAAGCAGCGTTTCCAAAGTTTAAGAAAGGAGCACATTTTTGGAATGTAGATCCATTACACACCCACATTTTACCTCCTTGATCCAAAGACTAGAGATTTTACCCCTCTGGGTTTGGTGCTGGAATAGCTGACCCAAGTCATGTTCATTCCAAGGTATCTTCACTCATTCATTCAGAAGGTCAGGTCAAAACGTGTGGTTACCTTGAATAGGCTAATAGTTTAGAATCTCTTACACCAGTATTCCTTTACTATTTGTTCAACATTTGTTTAGCAGAGGTGAGAAAAGCTGATTTTATAGTACTAAAAGATGAATTATGTCTTTGTTTATAACTCACATGTCAGCTATCCTCTCATCCTGTATTTTCAAAGCAAAACTCCACTTGTGTAACTGAGCAATGTAACTTACTGACACATTTGAAATGGTGATATAGAAAGGTATTTATATTGAACAAAAGACAGTATTTTACTTGAAAAATACCTCCTAGATTTGTCTGTCCTATCAAATGGCTCTTCTTGGCCTTGCAGCTACCAAACATTTCCTGTCCCTATGTTTCTCTCTCTCCTCTTTCCTTTCACTTCCCACCCACTCTCTGCCCCACTGCCGTAGTTACTATCTGTTTGAATGTTTTCCATCAACTACTGATGAGTATTTATTTTCGTTAATTATTTATGAAATCCTGTTACTGAAGATGAAGATTTTGATTCGGCACCTATACATTAGCTAACGTGTTTCAGAATGCTCATAGCAATACTTCTCGTAAAAGCGTAAAACTGGACACAAACCAAGTCCTATCGATAGGATAAATTATGGTGCATTCACTCTACAGAGAATTATACAATCGTGAAGGCAACAACGTGGGTGAATCAGAGGTGACATGATGCTGAAAGGCAAAAGCAAGTCTTGGAAAACCATATATAGCATAATACTCTATGAATAAAGAACAAACACTACAAAAACTGAGCTTTATGAAGGCATATATAGAGAGCAGTGATAAACCTTTTACAAAGGAAAGGAATGATAAAGACAAACTTCAGGTTAATGGTTGCAGAATGTGGAGGAGACAGCAGTACAGGACGGGAGAAGAACACACAGGTCAAATTACCTTATTGTCAGTGTTCTCATCTTTGGGTTGTGAGAGGGTTCCGAGATATTGATTGTGTAATAAATACATCAAATAAAAGAGAGCCATATTTGAGCCAGTGATAAATCAGAGAGTATAGTTAACCCAATTCTGGGCATCTAAGAAGTATTTTTTAAGAGATTCTTTCTGTGCTTCATAAAACTTCTAACAAGAAGAATTCATTCTTCTTTGAAGGCAGAAGAAGGTTAGAAATAACAATTGTTTTTTTGTTTTTGTTTGTTTGTTTGTTTTTGAGATAGGGTCTCACTCTGTCACCCAGGCTGGAGTGCATTGGCACGATCTCAGCTCTCTGCAAATTCCACCTCCTGGGTTCAAACGATCTGCCCACCTCAGCCTCCTGAGTAGCTGGGATTACAGGGGCTCGCCACTACACCCTGCTACTTTTTGTATTTGTTGTGGAGACAAGGTCTTGCCATGTTGCCCAGGCTGGTCTTGAACTCCTGGGCTCAAGCAATCTGCTCTTTTTGGCCTCCCACAGTGCTGGAATTACAAGCATGAGCTACCACACTCGGCCACAAATCTTTATTTTCTATCAAATGTTCAAATTTTATATGATAAATATTAAAGTTACCAAATGAAAACATTTACTGACATTTTGCCAGTGACATGAGTTATCTGTAAAAAACCTAAATTAGGCCGGGCGCGGTGGCTCAAGCCTGTAATCCCAGCACTTTGGGAGGCCGAGACGGGTGGATCACGAGGTCAGGAGATCGAGACCATCCTGGTCTACACGGTGAAACTCCGTCTCTACTTAAAAAATACAAAAAACTAGCCGGGCGACGAGGCGGGCGCCTGTAGTCCCAGCTACTCGGGAGGCTGAGGCAGGAGAATGGCGTAAACCCGGGAGGCGGAGCTCGCCGTGAGCCGAGATCGCGGCCACTGCACTCCAGCCTGGGCAACAGAGCTAGACTCCGTCTCAAAAAAAAAAAAAAAAAACCTAATTTAACTGGCACTATATTCTTATTTTAGGTTAGCCTCCCGGGCAACTAATCCCCCTGCACTGAACCAGACTGCCTTTGTTTATTCACACATTCCTTCCTTTATTTACTCAATTGACATACACTTACAGATCGTCTATGTACCTGGACTTGTGTTAGGTTCTAAGGCTATAAAGATGATTCAGAAAGACCCTCTAAGCTGAGTGTGGTGGCTCACACCTGTAATCCCAGCACTTTGGGAGTCTGAGGTGGGTGAATCAGGTGTTCGAAACCAGCCTGGCCAATATGGTAAAACCCCATCTCTACTAAATACAAAAATTAACTGGGTGTGGTGGCAGGTGCCTATAGTGCCAGCTACTCGGGAGGCTGAGGCAAGAGAATTGCTTGAACCCAGGAGATGGAGGTTGCGGTGAGCTGAGATCGCGCCACTGCACTCCAGCCTGGGCAACAGAGCAAGACTCCATCTCAAAAAGAGAAAAGGAAAAGAAAGGAGAGGAGAGGAGAAGAGAGGAGAGGAGAGGAGAGGAAGGAGAGGAGAGGAGAGGAGAGGAGAGGAGAGGAGAGGAGAGGAGAGGAGAGGAGAGGAGAGGAGAGGAGAGGAGAGGGAGAGGGAGAGGAAAGGAGAGGAGAGGAGAAAAGAAGAGAAAAGAAGAGAAAGGAAAAGAAAAGAAAAGAAAAGAAAAGAACCTCTATCCTCAGGAGTTGATGGTACAGCTGGAAAAACACACATGGAGACAGAAACTGGTAGTATGGTAAACTTAAGTGCTATGAACAAAGAGTACAGGAGCCCAGAAGAGGGTTAGCAGAAGAGAGGGGAAGGAGGGAGAACCTTGGTTGAGTGCCACATATGATGCAGATCTGCTAGAAGTTCTACATGTCTTAACATGGGTTTAACCTTCACAACAACCCTATGAAGGAGATACTATTGTCTCGCTTTTCCTGATGGGGAAACTGAAGTTTAACTATGAAGTGGCTGACACTGATGAGATGGGGGCATTTCATCTAAGTCTTAACAGATGCCAAATTTCTCAGGTGCAGTGATGGGATGGGCAGTCCAGGCAAATGAAAGAGGAATGGAGGTGTGGAACCACAAAGGAGTTTGTCAACATCAAAGGAAATACATACAAAGGAGTTCTAGAAATTTACAGATGGATAACCACTGAAGCCTATTTTCAAGATATCCTTGCTCTCCAGAACTCAAAAGGCTTTTCCAGAGATGAACTCCCTAGTACCCCATGTGTAGGACACTAACATATGCTCTAGGTAGACAGGAAGGCACCTCCAGGGAAAGAAAAATGTGTTTAAGATAAACTTGCTCCTTTGCCCTCACCTTTTTATTATTTCTATTCTCTCACTCATCATCTTCAAGAGTCTTCCAAGTATTAGTGGAATTAGTGGGTTGTTGAAACCAGCGAGGATGACTGGGAAGCAGACGAAAAGTGGCAGACTCTTAGTGAGCATAAGGCCTCATGGTGAGCACAGACTGGCAACCCCAGGGTAAAGTGGGGCCTACAGATCCTGTACCACCCCTCCTCTTTGCTGTCTTTTCCATACCTACTCTCAACCCACAGAGATACAGTCATTAAGACAACCTGCCTCTCCAAAGGCTCATATGCTCCCAGAAAAGCCTGACTCTGACACTGTCTCTCAGTGTAACTCAGAAGGGAGGTTCCTCATCCCACAGTCACCCAGACCTCCTCCATCACAGACTCAAGACCCCAGGGCAAACTTTGAAGTGTTCAAAGTGAGGATGGAGAATCTTCTCAGATAGGTCACCTTTATCTAGAATCTTCAGTGGAAGGGCCTCTTGGGATAGACCGTGGGTTCTGGAAACAAAAGAAGCAGAGTTATACCCTGCTGGAACTCTACAGACACCAGGGAATAAAACCCCCAAATGCTTGTAGGAGAAAGGGAGAGAAGAGAATGATGTGTAAGAAGCTAAGGAAAAACTTCCTGCTAACAGACACATGGAGGTAAACAGCAGACACTATTAGCTAATACCCCCTCCTCCTTTCTCTTCCAGAACTCTCCTGAAAGATCTCCTGGTGTATGCAGCATGTGGATAGTCATAGTTTCTTGCTCCAATTTACTCCTTGCACAATCTCTTCTCCTATCTATAGGCAAGGCTAATTCTTGAGTGGCTTTGATTGAAAACCAACTGTGATGATTCAAAAAAAATCACAAATCAGACCTAACAAGGATGGCACATTAAGAGAATACTTGAATACCTTCCAATGAGACCCACAGAGCCTCTCCATCATGTCATTTGTACTGAATGGGTGCTGCCCCAGACTTCAAATATTTCAATATGCCTTTCAAGTCACTTTCCAGTCTGCCTAAGCCCCGTGTTGAACCACCCCTTTTGATATGGTTTGACTGTGTCCCCACTCAAATCTCATCTTAAAGTGTGGCTTTCATAATTCCCATGTGTTGTGGGAGGGACCCAGTGGGAAATAATTGAATCATGGGGGCAGTTTCCCCCATACTGTTCTCGTAGTGATTAAGTCTCATGAAATCTGATGGTTTTATAAAGGGTTTCTGCTTTCACTTGGCTGTCATTCTCTCTCTTACCTGCTGCCGTGTAAGACGTGCCTTTTGCCTTCTGCCATGATTGTGAGGCTTCCCCAGCCATATGGAACTGTGAGTCCATTAAACCTCCTTTTCTTTATAATTTCCCCAGTCTCAGGTATGTCTTCATCACCAGTGTGAAAATGGACTAACACACCCTTTACCATACATCCATTGTTACCACCATGGCTGATTCCCCAAACAGTACGCACTCTCTCCATCCTCATGTTCTAGTTGAAGGTACAAGAATATATAAACAGGGATTACAGCAAAACAGCAACAGTCACACAATCCTATAAGATGAAGCATGAATGTCCAAAGAGTACTGCAAATAGAAAGTGCTGAAGAAAAAAGGAGAGGGGGAGGAGAGGAGGGGGACAAGGGCTGGAAAACTTCCTATCAGGTACTATGTTCACTATCTGGGTGACAGGATCAATAGAAGCCCAAACCACAGCACCACACAATATACTCTTATAACAAACCTGCACATGTATCCCCTGAATCTAAAATAAAAATGGAAATTTTTTTAAAAAGAGAGAGAAAGTGCTGGAGGAATCGAGAGGGAACAGAGAACTTCAACCAGAGGCCAACTGACCAGGAGCGGCATTAGAGGTAGAGGTGAGTAGCTAGAATTGTGAGACACAAGGCAGTCCGCCCGGGGAAAAGTGAATTTCTCTGTCCAAACTATCAAAAACAGAAGGCCTCAAGGCAGCAGTGTGCTGGTAAATGTTTAACAACTGGCTCTGATTTGTAAACTTTGACAATTTCCATCATATAAATACTCTCTCCACCACCAGTTTCAACCTACCAACATGGTATCAGTGCACAAAACTGGCTCTTCTGAACAGGTACAAATTGGCTCAAATAGATCCTGGGGACAAAACTATCCACCTGAGACCTATTACATAGGTTTAGCTCAGTTTCATTAACCCCTAAACAGTACTTTTCGGGATGGTGATGGGCTGACAGAGAATAAATCGGCTGTATCAACACCCGAGGTGCTGACTCCCTAAGCAGAACAGTAGGAAAGTTGGCCAATTTTTCGGTATTACAATTCCCTGGATATTGTTTGCAGTTCTTCAGCCCACCTCTAGTCTTCATATTGCCTTCTGTGAAGGAAAAGGCAGCTTAGCAACCTCCGCTGAGTCTTCTGGGCTAAAGAGACTGTGTATCAGCCCAGCCCATGCAGCTGATACCACTGCGGATCCTCCTCATAGCACCTTCCCTGTTTCTCAAGCTAACCATTTACCACTGTGAATAGACAGTTGGTATATGACCATCTGTGCTTCCAGGCAAGTCCAAAGACTTCCAGGCAAGTCTTCGGACTTATCCACAGTGTACTACATGGTGATCTTCAGCCTACGGCCTGGAAGCCTATACTAACCTAACACCTAGAAGCAAAAAATACCTTGAGACTCCCTGAACGCAAAGAAAGCTTCCTTTGTGCTGCACTGATAAACTGGACACACCAGAGAAGCAACAACTAGGGCTCCTGCACAGACCTCTCATAGAAAGTTTGGCTTTCCCTGGTGGCCTTCAAACATTACCCCACTTCTTTTGTAGCCACTGTATGAAAAGGACACTACTATACGTGTCAGGCCGTAGCAACGTATCAGGACCTACAGCAGCTGCCAGAGCAAGTGGGTGGTGGGAAGTAATTGAGTGCGGGTGGAAGAGGGTGGTGGGGCCATGTCTAGACTACAAGTCCTGTTTAAGGGGTTTTTCTTCCATCCTATGTGTCTCAGGGCAGTGTAGCTTCAGGTGTAAAGGAATGAAAGCATTTTCCGTGTTTCCCTTCACCCTCTCTTCCAGTTGGAGATCTGCATAGATTTCTCAGAGAACAAGATAAGCCAAAAAATAAGAAGTGAAGAGCCAAAAATGCCCTGAAAAAGTAATGTAAATAAATGTAGGGCTTTTTTTTTTTCCTTTTTCATCCAGATCCTGCTCTCAATTATTTTTTAATACCTTGGTTATGGACAATTGGAATGAAACATTCTAGGTAGCTGTTCTGAGACACAGTAAATAAGTCCATTTATTATTTCTTGGAGTGGTCCGAACTATGCAATCATTCTTTTTCTTGGCCCCTACCCTTTGCTTTCCAAGTGAATTGAGTTAAATTCATTATGAGACATTTTATTGTATCATGCCCCTCCTTGCTAAATACCTGACTGATTTCATTGTTTTCTCAGGCCATGAACCTAAAAACCTAACTGGCAGAAGGAAGTGTGTTCCTTTCCAGTGCACATCCATCCCACGGGAGGGGTTTCTGAGTGTATGCTACTGTTCCAAATGCCTGGCTATTGATCCTGATATTGCACAATTTTTCAGTAAAGATCTTAATCACACAGACATAAATTAGCAGACATACTGAGAGAGAGATGCAAGTTAATTTCTAGTCAGAGATGGCTTCTCTGACTAGAAATGCCTGCAGGCGATCGCATACCACATTGGGGAGGGGAAGAGGTTTCCGCTGGGAGAGCTTATCATTTCTTAAATATTTATGTTTGTTTTCTCCGTTATGAAATTACCACATCCTTCTCAAGAATCCTACCAAATATGTCTATTGTCCGAGGGGATTTCTTTTTCTTTTACTGTGGCTTTCCACATAGTAAGTACATCACTTTAAAACTCACTGAAAGTCTGGGGACTCTGGTTGCAGGAGAGAGGTGTGAATGCACTGAATTTTCTAACATTTCTCTTTTTCTTAACTGCACAGAGACACCACTCTGCATATGCTCATTCTTCCAGGAAGCACAGCTCAGAACAGTAGAGAACCGAATGTCTAGCAAATCTTGGACTCGTCGTTTATAACACTTTTCCTTCTGTTCCTTGCCATGAAATCTGAAGATTATAGAATCAGATACATTTTTGTGAAGCGACCTTTATAATTTACTTAGCTCCACTTTTGCTATCAGCAAAATGGGGACAAACAAATCTGCCACCACCCTCAATGAAGAAAGAATGAATAGCTTGGCTCGCCTGGGGAAGGTGGCATTCTACAGAGCACGAGATAAGTACTGGCAGAGACGGAAGAAAGGGTCCTTCTCACTCCTAGGTATTTTACAACCATGGACCCCAGAATGGGCCAACATCTGTCACAAAAGCCCAGAGACAGCTCAATTTACTTACATTCCGGGGTAAGACCTCATCTTCCTTTTCTTATCTCCCAAGATGCTTAGCACATTTTTATGTCCAATAAATGTGGTTGACTAACTAAATGAAAGATGAACAGTCAGCTTGATTAGTGTCTTATCATTGTCTAACATATGTACAAAATTGAGTCTTTCAAAAACTAAAATGAAAAGATTGATAGCTCTTGCTTTGAATTATGAAATATCCAAAGAACTCAGTGAAAAGTGTCTTAACTCATTTTGTTATCATATCTCAATTTTGTCCCATTCAGCAACTTTCTAGGATACAAAGTGAAGAGGCTAGAGTCTTATGAATATCTCCTGAAGCCTAATAGATTATTTCATGCGATATTTTACTTTTCGGAATTTCTTTGGCAGTCTTCTGTTTGACACATGTCAAAACATCATTAGTGTGTGTTCACATAATTTGTTCATTTGTAGAGAGGACGCTGTGAATTCTAGGCTGAATTCAATGGTCAGAGAATGTCTCACCTAGATAAAGACCAATCAGGTTGTCTTTCAGTGTGTGCCCTAGCATACCTCTACCTGGCTTCTCTGCAATGTTACTTGCATAGTTTACTTAAATTGTATAATTACGACTAGTATATATACTCTAACTACATATAGTATAAATTATATCATTCTGCCTATAAAATTTTCATCAACTAAATGAACTGCTAGATTTAGAAGAAAGAGATCAGAGCTAATTAGTTTTTTATTTATTTTTGTTATACACAAATAAGTCCTTAATAAGTATCTCTCAGTGATAACCAAGACAGTGGTGGCAAAGATGTAAGCCCCTGGTGGAGCCGAAAACCCTGAGCATCATTGTGTCAGATTTCCTGTCCTGCCACTTTCAGGCTGAAAGTTACTCTTTGATCATTTTGATAATGCTTAAAATATATCCTTGATTTTTGTTTAGAAATTTTTTTGCAGGTACATAGTAAATATTGGGTATTTATGAGGTAAATATTGGGTACATATGGGGTACATAAATATTTTGATACAGTCATACAATGCATAATAATCACATCACGATGAATACGGTATCCATCACCTCAAGTATTTATCCTTTCTTTGTGTTACAATCCATTTATACTCAATTATTTTTGAATGTACAATAAATTGTTGACTATATTTACCCCATTGTGCTGTCAAATACTAGATCTGATTCATTCTATCTAACTATATTTTTTTATACCCATTAACCAGCCCCACTCTCCCTACCTCACCCCAGCCTCCAGTAACCATCATTCTACTATCTCCATGAGTTCAATTGTTTTAATTTTTAGATCCCACAAATAAATGAGAACATGTAAAGTTTGTATTGCCATGCCTGGGTTATTTCACATCACATAATGACCTCCAGTTCCATTCCATGTTGTTGCAAATGACAAGATCTCATTCTTTTTTTTGGCTGAATAGTATTCCATTATATATGTGTACCACATTCACTTTATCTGTTCTTCTGCTGATGGACACTTAGGATGTTTCCAAATCTTGGCCATTGTGAATAGTGTTGCAATAAACATGAAAGTACAGATATTTTTTCAATATACTGATTTCCTTTCTTTTGGGTATATACTTAGCAGTAGGATTGCTGGATTATATGGCTGTTCTATTTTCAGATTTTGAGGAACCGCTAAACTGTTTTGCATGGTGGTTGTACTAATTCACATTCCCACCAAGATTATATGAAGGTTCCCTTTTCTCCACATACTTGCCAGCATTTGTTGTTGCCCATCTTTTGGATGAAAGTCGTAACTGGGGTGAGATGATATCTCATTGTAGTTTTGATTTGTATTTCTCTGATGATCATTGATGTTGAGCACCTTTTCATGTACCTGTGTGCCATTTGTATGTCTTTTGGGAAATGTCTATTCAGATCATTTGCCCGCTTTTTAGTCAGATTATATATTTTTTCTATTGAGTTGTTTGAACTCCTCATATAATATGATGATTAATCCCTTGTCTGATAAATAGTTTGCAAATATGTTCCCCCATTATATGGGTTGTCTCTTCCTTTTGTTGATTGTTTCCTTTGCTGTGTGGAAACTTTTTAACCTGCAATTCCATTTTTCCAGTTTTGCTTTGGTTGCCTGTGCTTATGGGGTATTCAATAAATCTTTGCCTAGTCCAGTGTCCTGGAGTGTTTACCCAATGTTTCCCCAGTGATTCATAGTTTGGTGCCTTAGATTTAAGTCTTTAGCTCATTTTGATTTGATTTTTATATATGACAGATATAGGAGTCTAGTTGCATTCTTCTGCATATGGATATCCAGTTTTCCCAGCACCGTTGATGGAAGACACTGTCCTTTCCCCAATGTATGTTCTTGCCATATTTGTCCAAAATGAGTTCAGTGTAGATATATGAATTTATTTCTGGGTTCTCTAATCTGTTCCAATGGTCTATGTGTCTGTTTTTATGCCAGTACCATGCTGTTTTGGTTACTATAGCTTTGTAGTATAATTTGAAGTCAGATAACAGGATTCCTCCAATTGTGTTCTTTTTGCTCAGGATAGCTTTGGCTAGTCTGGGTCTTTTGCAGTTTCATAAAAATTTTAGACTTTTTTCTATTTCTGTGAAGAATGTCATTGATATTTTGATAGGGATTGCATTGGATCGGTTGTTCTTGATTCTTTACAGACAAAATATTTTATTAACATGTTGGATTTTCTTAAATAATTCTATAATTAATTCTGAATCTTTTCAAATGTTAAAAAGAAGGTTACCCACTAAAGAAACCACATGTCACACAAAACTATTTTGGGTTCTCTTCTCTAAGAATTTTGCAGACATCTCCTCAGCAAAGTAAAGTTTCTTAATGACCAGAGAGCAACCTGGCCAGGACACCAACTGCATTCTTGCCCACAACCTTAATGGGATACCCTGAACTCTATTAAATGTTATCATATCACTGTTCTCAAAATGCAGAGGTCTCACCACTGAAAGTCTAAGATTGAAGCAAAGCGTCCCTCCATTTCTCAAAGTCTGCAACCACTACTCTGGTATTATCCTACCCACTCATGCTTTTCTTTGGTCCTTAAGATTTTTTAAAATCTTCTCTATTTCTAGAAACCTTTGAACTAGATGGAATCAGTTTATTTGAATATCCTTATTGGGTAGCAGCACAAACTGCACAAATACTAAATTAACATCTGATAGAATCTCTCATGACTTTGTCCAAATCTAGTCACAGCTCTGAGGACCATGACCACAGCAAATCTCAGGCTTTCTCAAGGTCTCAGATCCTCAAAGACTTCTGCTGGACTGGACTAGCCAATAGCAGCAAGAAGGACAGTGATAACAGTAATGGTGGAAGTAGCAGTAACAGTCATAACAGCTATTAACAGAAATCAGGGCACAAAATGAGAAGCCCTATGATGTCCAAACTTCACAGACAACGATGGGGCTGATGCTGATATTTATAACCCAATTAGTCCACAGTCCAGCTTAACTTCAGCAAACGTATCTTCTGCGCAATATGTATTTTTAAACATTGACATTCTCTGTCATCTTTTCATACCTTTGGGCTTTCAGCTGACAGCAAACATTTCAAAATACTGCAGAGTGCTACAGCAACCCATCAATGGTTTACTTTCAGCACCATTACCATCTTTGTCTGTACAACATTAATTTGAGTAGTTTATTGCATTGTAATCCTATTGTTTAAGGAGAAAATGAAAAACAAAGGGCAGGTGCCAATGAGGCAAAACAGATTTTATAAACTTATTCTAATTGAGTTCAAGACAGAAATCATTATGGGTATCAAAAAATAAACTCACAAACGTCACTAACAGACTCCTGAGCACTTGGGAAAAATTGGTGACTTCTAGCCAGAGTGTCACACTTGTCCAAGGCTGCTGGTTCAGACCTGGTAGACCACAGTCAATCACACTCAAGCCAAGCAGATTCTCCATCTCAGCCGGGCGTGGTGGCTCATACCTGTAATCCCAGCACTTTGGGAGGCTAAGGCAGGCAAATCCCAACATCAGGAGTTCGAAACCACCCTGATCAACATGGTAAAACCCTGTCTCTACTAATAATACAAAAATTAGTCAGCCACGGTGGCATGCACCTGTAGTCCCAGCTACTCAGGAGCCTGAGGCAGGAGAATTGCTTGAATCCAGGAGGCAGAGGTTGCAGTGAGCCAAGATCGCACCACTGCACTCCAGCCTGGATGACAGAGTGAGACTCCGTCTCAAAAAAAAAAAAAAAAAGATTCTCCATCTCACCCACCTGAAGCCTTTCTGAAGCCTTAACCCCAGAAGTTAGAGGTTAAAACCAAGGGCCTCTAAGAAAGAAAAATCTTGGCGCTTGTTTAGCTATGTAAATTTTTGAGCCAAAATTTTCTGGATTGTTCCCATTTACAATCCAGGTTAACCGTGGGCTGGCCACGCTTCCCCTTGGTGCTCTGCAGACACGTGCTTTTTGAACTCTTTGGAAGCAAGTCCATGATAAATAAACCATAACACAATAAATTAAATTTCTATCACGGCATCCGTCTCCTAGTATGAAAAGAAGCTCCTGATCTTATTCTTTCTTTCTTTTTTTTTTTTTTTTTTTTTTTTTGAGACGGAGTCTCGCTCTGTCGCCCAGGCTGGAGTGCAGTGGCCGGATCTCAGCTCACTGCAAGCTCCGCCTACTGGGTTCACGCCATTCTCCTGCCTCAGCCTCCCGAGTAGCTGGGACTACAGGCGCCCGCCAGGTCGCCCGGCTAGCTTTTTGTATTTTTAGTAGAGACGGGGTTTCACCATGTTAGCCAGGATGGTCTTGATCTCCTGACCTCGTGATCCGCCCGTCTCGGCCTCCCAAAGTGCTGGGATTACAGGCTTGAGCCACCGCGCCCGGCCTTATTCTTTCAAGATTTATATTTCAAGGCAAAATTTCGCCATAATTTAGAACGTTTTCTTTTCTATTGAGTCAGTTTGCTATTTTTGAAATATTATACAAATAACTCACACACACTGCATGGGGGTAAATCATCTATCTTTTAATGAAAAGTATAAGTTTTCTTTAGAAGGAGTCATTTATTTCTTAACATCCCCAAGGCAAAAACCTCCTAAGATGAAGTTAGGACTCTTTCCATCTCTGCCTTATTTGACACCATATCTATAAGTCAATTTCTCTAAATCCAGTGATTTTTCAACATATTATCTTGGAAGTTCGTGCTCTTCACTTCCTAAAGAAGAAAGGCATTTGGATATGTGTATTCACTCCGTCAAGCATTCATTCACTGAACATTCATTAAGTGCGCAGGATTTCTAGATCACTGTGCTAGGTATCAGCACAAAACCATAGGGATGAACAAAAAGATAAGAAAGGACCCTTCACATGAGGAGTTTAGAAGCTTATAGCACATGAACCAAGCAGTGAATACCAGGAGCAATTAGAAGAAGCCAGTATGGCTCCTAATGCATAGAGGTTGCTTGAGAAACTGATTAAAAACAAAGATTCTTAGGCTCCACCTACAAGACCCAGATCTAGTGAATCAGAGGGGCGCAGAAGAATCTGAAAGTTTTATTTCTATACTAGCCCAGGTAATTCTGAGATTCAGCCCGGTATGGGAATCACTGAGTCTTAAATAACATTCTAGAAGCTAAAAAAAATCCCACACAGCCTCTACCATAACCACCAAAAGCATTTTAATTCATGCTTATGATCCAGATCAAAGTCATTGAGATCCTTGTTTGTGAAGCCACAAAACTAGACTACAAAAAAAAAGAAAAAAAAGAAAAAAGAAAAGTCTGACTTGCCCAAAGAGAACTCGAGGAAGAGATATATCTTTGACTAGAAAGCCAAAAGTTTCTAGCTGTCATTATGCCATTAGAAAGTAAAAAACTTATTTTAGCAATATGCAAGACTAACCACACAGAATCACAGCTCCTCAGAGCCAGTAGAACTTCATACATAGATCGGAGTTCACAAATTCAAATGGTGGCAGGTCCCAGCCAGTAACAAAAATGACTGAAGCAGGCTGAAGGGAAGAGGGGTAAAGGGAAAGGATATGCCCCCATAAGGAGGGAACCTGCTACTCCACTCTGGAGGGCACTTACAATGAAAGAATGTGGGCCCAACATGCTAGGAATTCCAAATTTTTAAGAGAAACCAGAAATCAGATTTGAAAAACTACCGATGCAAGTAAAACAGGCTTTTCAGACAGATTTGTCCTGTGGACCACCAGTGTGTAATTTCTGATGTAGTCCAAAGTCTTCATCTGACAAGTGAAAAAAATAACCTTGTCCTTTTCCTTGTATCTTTTCGATTTCGCCTGCCACAGTAAGGGAGACTTGCGGTCAAATTAAGTTTTGCTTTTTGTCTTGGCTTTGAATTTTTCAATGTTATTTATTGGTCTTGAGGTTCAAATGCGAGTTTGCTAAAAGCCACATACAGTAGTTACTATGCTGCGCTGCCCAGATTCCCATTACCCCAGTTAGCAGGCCTCAGCTCTAAGCCCTCTCCTGAAACTGCATCTAGCTGCTTCGTTCAAGGGTGGATCCCCTTCCTGGGGCATCTGGCATGCAATGACTAGAGGGTGCTCCTGTCTAAAGGCCCAGCCCCCTCGCCCTAACTCAGTACGACTCTGCAGGGCCTTCCCAGCTTCAGAGCTCCCTCTGGAGCCAGCTGAAGTCTTGTAGCTGCATCACAGCATGGCTTCTCTCTATGCCCAGTCGGGCTTCCTTTTTAAGCACAGATCCCTAGAGCACTCTCCAATATACTTCCTGCACATATTTGGTCTTCGAGTTCTGCTTCTGAGGGAACTTGGCCTGCAACATGGTGCATATGAGGATCTCATTGAAGATAACCTCATCTGCGAAAGTCCAGATTTGCAAAGTCAAACAATTTTTTGTTTTCACAAAAAAATACTTGTTACTTCTTTCACTATTGTTTTATTGGTTTTTGAAAAATGGTACAATAGCAGATGCCTCCTATTTCACAACTCTTACTCACCTCTGCTTTTAGCCACTGTGGTAAGCAGTTCCAGGAGCCCAGATCGTCTGGCGCCACCAGTGTTGCTCCCACCTTAGCTGTGAGCCAAGTTTCTTTCTGCCTTTTCTGATGCTGCAAGCACCCACTGGGCCTTTGAAAACAGCCTGGAAAGTTGAGGGTGTTCACACCAATGAAGGCTGTGACCCAATAGATTAGTGTTCCAGCCTCCTGTCCTTTAGCCAAGTCCCCATGGCAAGGAGCTCCCTTTACCCACTCCCAGTGCCTTATATACACCCTGACATTGACTTTCCTTCTCGATGTCTCCATCCATCTCTTTGCTTCCTCGCTTCTTTTCCTGAGATCACATCCCAAATCAACCACACCAAGTTCCTGTCTATGAGGCTCTGCTTAAGGTGGGACCCAAACTAAGACACACGCATTCTCAATTTTTAATAACTCAAAACAAGACAGAAAAGTACAAAAAATAAAGTAAAAGTCTGCTTTTCAGACACCCCTCCAGTCATCTTTCTATGCATTAATGCCCACTTACAGGTAACTTTAAATAAATGGGATCAACCAAGATACTCTGTTCAGTAAACCTGCAGATTCCTTCAAACACTGGTCTACTGGCCACACTTAAAATTCAAATTAACTTCTACAAATTGTTTCATCCATTCATTTAACAAATGTTTATTTCAGGTCCTCTGTGTGTAAGGCACAGTGCTAAGTACTGTAGATGTTGGAAAGACATGTCCCATGCTCTTAGGATATTCATATTCATTTTCTAATTCAAGTTTCAGGAGCGTATTGATAAACAAATTAAAGCACACCTATTTTCAAAACCACATTAGGACTCTTTGAAATCTAATGCCATAGGTTTTAATTAAACATTTTTTTTACCCAGGTGGCATGTACTGGTGAATGGATTCCTGGGTTCAAATCTTGGCTCTGCGACTAAGCAGAAGTGTGATGTTAAGCCTCATTCTTCTTGTTTGTAAAATAAGAGTAAATAGTTGTTATGAGGCTAAAATGCTAACCAATGTAAAGAACCTGGCACAGCACCTGACACAGAGTAAGCACTCAATACATTTCAGCTATAATAATAGTTACCATTTTCATCTAACATTAACTTCAGGCCCACTATCTGCATGGGTCCAGGCACCATGGGAACTGGGCAGATAAATTGGAACTCAAAATACAGACACTGTCCAGTGAGGTTTCTCTCAGCACAGTTTTAACAGCTTGGAGCCCTGTTCCAGCAGCTGAGGACCCCCAAGGCACAAAAAAATCATCATGTTCACCTGGTCAGTCCCCGTAACTACAGGGAGATTGGGCTCATTGTCAATTTGGTGCCATGGCCAGTTGAAGCACAGGTGGTGATTTTGCCACAAGTAGAGTTAACTCCAGACTCCTGTTTTGAAGACAGCATTTACTAGTCCTGCTGGTAAAACAACAGGGAAAACACAAAAAAGAAAGATGCAGAAGGGATGTAAATACCAGATTTGCTTGTCTGTCTGAGCAAATATCTTGCTGGCAAGGAGATTCACGTATGACTCAACTTCTCAAGCAGTATCAAGTCAGGCAGTTGCTCCCCAAGACACATTGTCCCTTCAATATGAGTGGCATTTTCAGAAGGATTTGCTGTCTCCTACCTTTTGTAGTCCTCATAGATTCTGTATAGCCCTATTCCTTCTACATGCTCACTAAATACTTGTTCATAGACTCATAGAATGCTTACAGATCTCTTTGAATATTGTCCTAGCAAGTAAAGAGCATAAGAAGTGTAGATAACTTTGTAGGCAGTGCACCACTTTTGAAATCTGACTTTCTGAAGTTTTTCTGCTTATGCTTTGTAAAATGGTTTAAAGAGAGAGAGAGAAAGAGAATGCTGATAAAAATGAAATCAGCCTCATGATGCAATCATGTGTGACTGGATGGGAGGGGAACAAGGGTGGCTACAAGAGAAAAATGCCTGCTACTCCATGCACAAAAGAGTACAAAAAGAAGGGAGGAAGGAAGGAAGGAAGGAAGGAAGGAAGGAAGGAAGGAAGGAAGGAAGGAAGGAAGGAAGGAAGGAAGGAAGGAAGGAAGGAAGGAAGGGGGGGAGAGGGGGGGAGGGAGGGAAGGAAAGAAGGAAGGAAGGAAGGAAGGGGGGAAGAGGGGGGGAGGGAGGGAAGGAAAGAAGGAAGGAAGGAAGGAAGGAAAGAAGGAAGGAAGGGGAAGGGAAGGGAAGGGGAGGAGAGGGAAGGGGAGGGGAGGGGAAGGAAAGAGAGAATGGAAAGAGAAAGGAAAGGAGAGGAGAGGAGGAAGGAAAGGAAGAAGGAAAGAGAAGGGAAAAGAAAAGAAAGAAAATCTCCATTGGAAAACATCCTAAGGTGATGACAAGAAGAGGTGGGAGATGATACTGTTTTATAGCCAAGGACAGCAAACCACTGCCTGAAGATAAATTTTGTTTGAACCATTCACTTGTAAAACTGTTAGATACATTTTATTTGAACTGTTCATTTGTAAGACAACAAAAAATACTGTGTTACAATTAAATTAGAAACACTGGAATTTATTATCTCACAGTTGTGGAGGTCAGAACTCCAAAATAGCTTTCACTGGGCTAAAAGCAAGGGGTCACTAGGGCCACAATGCTCCTGGAGGCACTAGGGGAGAAGCCCCATCCTTGCTGTTTCCAGCCTTAGAGGCTGCCATATTCCCGGGTTCATTCCAGTCTGCAGTTGCATCACCCCAACTTCCACTTCCAGTCACCATGCTGCTCTCTCTGACTCTCACTTTCCTGCCTCCCTCTTTCCCTTATAAGGACCCTGTGATTCCACAGGGCCCACCTAGCTAATCCAGGATTCTCTCTCGTCTCAAGATGCTTAATTTAATCACACCTACAGAGTTCTTTTTGCCATATAAGGTAACATATTCCCAGGTTCCAGGGACTAGGACGTGGAAACCTTGTCGGAAGGAGGCATTACTATGCCTACCACACGACCCTGTTATGGAGGCCAGGGATTAATATGCTATTGCTTTCAAAGAAATTTCTAAAAAGAAAAGACATAGAAGGAGAACCAAAGATTTCAAAGCTTTTGAAAATAATCCAGTTCAAATTCCATTTCTCAAGTTTTTTAAGCCTAAAATGAGGGCAATACAGAAATTGAATAGTGGGGTGGTCATATGTCAGCATTTAAACCCCTTTCCCTGTATGGAAAATTCCCACCTTAGGAATTTTGGTTGGAATGAGGACAGCTTTTCCTCATAGGGAACAAACATACTAGATACAAGTTGAGTATTCTTTATCTGAAATGCTTGGGACCAGAAGTGTTTCAGATTTTGGGCTTCTTTTTGGGATTTTGGAATATTTGCACCAAATTTAGTAACCCTAATTTAAAAATTCAAAATTCAAAATGCTCAGAAATTCTGAAATTTTGGAGTGTTGACATAAAGCTCAAAGGAAACACTCATGAGAGCATTTTGGATTTTGAATATCTGAGTTAGGGATACTCCATCTGTACTGACTTTCCCATCTTCCCTTATGGCTGGGGCCAGGCCTGGGATATGGCTGCACGCATCAGTACTCACAGACAGGTGAGCATTCAATAAGATAACACATGAAGCACTTAGCCCAGGGCTTAGTCCACAGTGGTAGCTCAGTAAGTAGCAGCTATTATTAATTTTAAAATCACAAAGTGAAAACATTGGCAGAGAATGTGAATTGCTCCCCAGTATTCATTTTCCCCTATTTCCTTGGTAATAGAATCGCCAGTTTGTAGCTGGGCACATGGCCACATAGAATAAAGCATATCCCAGCCTCTTGAGAAGCTCAGTGTTTCTGTGTAACTAGGTTCTGGCCAAAGGAGTAGAAGCAGAAGTAGCAACTTCTAGAAAGTGTCCTGAAAGGGAGGGGGCATATGCTAATCTGCCTGTCATGCTAAATGGAATGCAAACATGATGGCTGAAGCTTAAGCAACTTGATTAAACTATGAGGTGGAACTCATGACATGAGTGGCAAGACGGAAGAAATCTCTGAGAATTGTGGCAGACTCTCACAAATCCTGGATTGATTACCTTCTAGACTCTTACTTCAGATACAAACTTCCATGTTGTTTAAGCCTGTGTTATTTTGGAGTTCCATCACTCACCGCTGAATCTAATCCTAACTGATGCAGAAGATAACTTCTAGTTTACCATTCGATATGGGAATCCGTTCTACAACATCTATGACATCCCTAATGCTAAGTCATCTAACTTTTGGTCCAAAATTTCCAGTTATGAAGTCTTCACTACGTCACAGGCAGCCTATTCTTACTTTTTCTAAGTTGCCTTTGTATTATGCAGTTAATATGTGAATGCATTGTTAGAAAGTATGTTAAAAGTACAGAATAATACATTTTCAAGCACAAAAGCCCCCATCGTCTCCACCCACTCCCATGGATATTCTTCCCCAGAACTAATCATGGTCAACAGTCCAGCATATGTCTTTCTAGTCTCCTCCCAATGCCATTACATACACACAAGTAGTGTAATAGTAATGGAGATACAGAGAAGGGACCAGGAGAAAGAATCCACTGCACTCTGTAACCGATTAGATAAGGGAGTGGTCGAATGGAAAAGACCAAGTCAAAAAGAAAATCTAGGGGTCAAGCCTGGGTGAAATTTGGTAACAGTGCCATGGACAGTAAGTAAAAGGGAGCACAGTAGGAAGAAGAAGGAAAAGAGGAGAAAGGATGATAAGTCCAGTTCTGAACAGTCATCTCCAAAAGTGGGCTGCAGCCCCAGGCAGACATCTAGAGAGGCTGGAAACACTGGGCTGGAGCTGAGGGTGAGGAATGCCACCTTGTGCAAACAAGCCAACTGCTGGAGCACACAGGAGCATATGGAAGCACCTGGGGGAGTGGGGGGATGAGAAGAGAGGGGAGCCAGAGGCAGATCTTTGGGGGAACACCTGCCTTTGGAGGTAAGAGAAAAAGCAAACAGAACAGAAGGCAGATAAATAATTAGGAAGGTAAGGGGAGATTTCCTTAAAATGTGAAGGGATTACTTTTTATTAAACTTAAAATACTGAAGTAAAAGATTAAGAGAGAAAGAAGAGTTTAAGTGCATGAGGCAACTCAGCAGTCTGTAGCTGAATAAGGATGAGGTCACTGGTAAATTTTGAGGGTAGCCGTTTCCCCAAGCAGTGAAGGCAGACACAAGATTACACAAATTGGAGGAGCAGGTGGGGTGAGGGGGAGTGAAGCAGCAGGCACGCCCCGCTTATTGTCAGGACAGGCCAAACTATGTGGCAATCCCAGAATAAATCCTCAAATCTCAGTGGTTTCACATGATAAAGGCTTACCTTTTGCTCACGTAAAGTCTGATGCAGGTCAAATAGCTTCCTCCATCTTGTAGCTGTACCTTTGGGGGCACATGGCAGAGGAAGCAAGAACAGGGGAAGTAAGACACTGGTTCTTTATTGCCCCAGTGTGGAAGCTACACATGTCACTCCTGCTCATGGTTCATCTGCTAGAATGAGTTCCATGGCCTCAACCGAACAATACACCACACAGAACATATGGTGAACAGACTGCTGCAGACACCTGGTTCGAGAGATCAGGAAGTTAATAAATGGGGAAAGTAACCAAGAGGAGGGAGCCTGTGTTCATGCAAGGGACAGACTGCAGCATGTTGAGGGGAGGGAGGACAAAGGTAGAGAGGATTAAAGTTATCAAGGCCCGAAGGAATCCTGAGTCTATCCCCTGATATCATAGTTGGCCCTCTCATCCTTACATCATCTGCCCTTGAGAAGCGTCCTGCCTACGACTACCTCCCAACCCCTGATAGAAATGTTGCCTACAGCCCTTTTCTACATGTTTTCAAGCACACAAATCAACACCAGAAACCACTCGTTCAATAAAGGCTATTGGAATGGATTCAAGACCTTCCTGCAAGGTGAGATAACCATGCCTTACACTTGAAGTTTGCCGAAGGCTTTAAAATACGTGACTTCAGTTGATCGTTATTATAATGGTATGAGATACATGTGGCCTGTAGAATTATTACTACTATCATATCACCATTCTTATTTTACAGATGAGAAAGCTAAGGTGTAGAGAAAGCAAATGACTTACCCAAGGTCATATGCTGAAGCTGGAATTTGGTTCTCATAGACCCTCTCCTCTATGAGCAAGGTGCCATCTGATCTGTTCTGTGCTTTTGAGGGCAGATTTAAAATGGCTGATACACCCTGCCCAAAGTGGGCAATGAATAGCTTGTGAACTTTGTTTGTAACAATTACATGAAGGAAACTGTTTCAACAACTTCTACTCCAACTTTGGACTCTAGCTAAGTTTGTGTTATGTATTTAGTCCCAATTCTATTTGCAAGCAGACTTAAATTGGCATAAGAGGGCGGGAGCAGTGGCTCATGCCTATAATCCTAGCACTTTGGGAGGCTGAGGCAGGTGAATCACCTAAGGTCAGGAGTTCAAGACCAGTCTGGCCAACATGGTGAAACCCCATCTCTACTAAAAATACAAAAAGTCGCTGGGCGTGGTGGTGAGCACCTGTAATTCCAACTGCTCAGGAGGCTGAGGCAAGAGAATCATTTGAACCCGGGAGGCAGTGGTTGCAGTGAACAAGATCACGCCATTGCACTGCAGCCTGGGTGACAGAGTGAGACTCTGTCTCAAAAAAAAAAGGGCATAAGAAGTGAATGGCACTATAGCCCAGCTCCATTCCACATGCACCCTTCTGCAGAGGCATTTTGCTAGTGACCCAAGGTCAAACCGGTTGGGCATGATAAGCTGGTGTGTACTGTATCTGGGCCAGTCCTTTCTCTTTACCTCTGTGATGTTTTCTTTTCACTAGGAGTCTCAAAAATGCTACAACATGAAGGAAATGGTGCAATCACCTCTCACAGGGTGCTAATATGTTCCTGGTGCTTTGTACACATGGTCCCCCTGAGACCTCACAGAAGGCTTGCAAAGTAGTTACTCTCAGTTTACAAAGACCAGAGAATTTAGGTGGATTATCCAACATTCTACAGCTACATATAGTATACCTGGATTCAAAGCTAAGTCTATCGCTCTCCAAGACTGGTGCACTTTTGACTAGCGCACTGAAACTCCTGGCTGAGGAACATGATGGAGAAAATGAAAATAAATAAAAAATAATTGTCTTAGAGTATTGCACAAAATCAACATTCTAATATAGTCTATTTTCTCAAGGAAAGTATACAGGGAGGAAGGGGTGGGTGGATGGATCGGTGGATGGGTGGATGGATGGATGGATGGATGGATGGATGGATGGATAGAGAGAGATAGAGAGAGAGATAGATGGATGCTGTAAATACTGTCTGGAACATCTTATACATGCTTTACATATCTGAAGCTATGTTGTCCTATGTTT
Source organism: Rhinopithecus roxellana (assembly GCF_007565055.1). NCBI lineage: Eukaryota > Metazoa > Chordata > Mammalia > Primates > Cercopithecidae > Rhinopithecus > Rhinopithecus roxellana. The sequence goes on along the minus strand of NC_044553.1, from coordinate 49,569,451 downwards.
TCAGAGCTATTGATCAATGCCAGGATGAGCCCAGGACAGGGCCCTGGGAAACAGCAGCCAAGAAGTGAGAGAAAAGCAAGAGAGAGGTGCCCCAAGCACCAAGGGCAGAGAGGAGATCCTATTGCTTTCCTTACCAACATCCCCAGTCTATTTAACAGATTGCTTTTAGATTTTTATTTTCTTGTAGTGATTTAAACACTTTAAATGTTTGTATTTGGAGATAAAGAAATAATTCCAAAGGTTTTGCTTAAAATAACAACCATGAACTTGGTTTTTCTTTTTATTTATTTATTTATTTTTTATTTTATTTTTTATTTTTTTGAGACGGAGTCTCACTCTGTCGCCGGGGCTGGAGTGCAGTGGCCGGATCTCAGCTCACTGCAAGCTCCGCCTCCTGGGTTCACACCATTCTCCTGCCTCAGCCTCCCGAGTAGCTGGGACTACAGGCACCCGCCACCTCGCCTGGCTAGTTTTTTTGTATTTTTTAGTAGAGACAGGGTTTCACAGTGTTAGCCAGGATGGTCTCAATCTCCTGACCTCGTGATCCGCCCATCTCGGCCTCCCAAAGTGCTGGGATTACAGGCTTGAGCCACCGCGCCCGGCCGCTTTTTTATTTTTTCTAAAGTTTGTCCTGGGCTACAGGGGCGAAGACACTTGGTCACTGAGGCTCAGGCGGGTCCTTTTTGCCTGCTGCTTGCAGGAAGGAGGTGGCAGCCCCACATGGTAGAGGCCCTCAGCTCCTTTGCTTTCTTGGCTACCAGAGCCTATTTCCAGCTTCACCTCACAGACACGTGTGAACTCAGCACCGACGCCTGGAACAAACTCTGAGCCCACATTTGCGTGCCAAGGTGTGTGTACGTGAGGCCCTGCTCAGGCTGCGATGAAAACGCGAAGCACCTACTATTTTCAGCCTGAGCAGCTGCCAGGGCTTCTCAGCCAAGTTGGTGGAGGCAGCTCTCCACGCCCAAGCTGCCTGGTGTGAAACATGAAGAAAGCATCTGGGGAGGTCAAAACCTTCAAGCTTTCTGGAAACATGAGTTTCCAACACTCCATTTCAGTGCTATCCCTACAGAAACAGATACCTTTCCTTTTTACCAAAACTCCCGGGAAGGAGCCACAATGGTAGGGTGTATCTTCCACAGGTTTCTCTCAAGTACAATGTGATGGGGGGCAAGGGTTAGCCTCTTCCCACCCCAGGCTCCCAAAGCATATACAGATTCAGGATGCTATGGGGAGAAATCAGAATGCTGTGTATGATGGGCGCTGGCTCAGAGACCCAGCCTAGGCAACAACTGACTCCCAGAGCAGGACTTGGGGGAGCCATTCTCTTCCCTCCCAACCCCAATTTTAAGATATGGCTCAAGTCACTGAAGAACCAGGATTTCATTTCCCTTTGTCCTAAAATGACTCCAAAAGAAAGAGTGAAAGTCATTGAGTTCAAAGAGGCCCCTTGGAAATAGGTGTGGACTATGAGGAATAGGCCAGTGGGGTCCCTGACTGGCCCTCTGAATAGGATACCCACCTCAAAGGCTTTGCCTGGGTCCTGTGGGTCCAGCCCACACCTGCGGGGAGATGGAAGGTTGTGTACTTCCCGTAAAAGGATGTGAAGCACAGTGCTTTAGCAAGGGATGGTCCAAGCCAAGACATGGCGTGCCTGGAAAAACAACCCAAGTTCCACCCCTAAACCAAAGATAAGTTATGCTTCTTCCGCCAGTGCCCTCCTCCCAGCAGAAACCTGTTAGTTTGACAAAACAGAAACTCAGTCCAGGCCAAGGCCAACCTAGCTGCCTGTAAATGGGGAAGGAATCTATGGGTGGGGATGGGAGGTGGCAGAGGGTTCATTTCAGGCTCCCATGAAAGTGAAAGCCGGTCTTTAGTGCCTTGGCCACCCCTTCTACGCTGCCCTCAGCACATTCTGTTGCCCTAGCACAGCCACTACAATTGCCCAGTGGCCTTTCTTGGGCTACAGATCTTTGCCTTGTTCAACTGAGGAAAGCCGAGACATTCAGTAACACAGAAAGCAACCAACAGAGCTCGCTCAGAGCCTGGGTCTGCTGACTTCTCGCCCCATGGTCTTTCCCATCAGAATGTAGATGACCCACCCTGTCTCTTTAGTCACAAAGAGCTCTACTGACAAAAATATCCCCAGGACCTCTGCAATGGCACTCTCTAATGTAATCATTTCCCAGAGTTGACTGAGATTCCAACTTCAAGGACACGTGGAGAGGTGAAGGCTAGTCACCTGATTCGTGATCCTTTCCTCTTTCTTTAGGAGGGAAATACAGGGGAGAGAGCACCTTCCCACTCAGTAGTGAAGCTGAAGCAAGAGGCCCAAAGTGACTGGGCCAAAGGTCATGCAGCAGGAGGGGCTGGAGGTGAAAGAAAACACCCAGTGCATCCCCCTGCTCACAGCAAGTCTCATTTCTCACCCCTTCACCTTGCAGATGGTGAACACGTATCTGCCGGCCCTGCTCCCAGCATCCCAGCCAAAGTGCTTTTCCCTCCCACTCCCCCACTCTATAAAATGCACCATCCCAACCCTGCAAAGGGCCAGCCAGCTGATGCATTATGTTCCAAGGGCAGGAACCAGATATTTTAGATTCTTGCCTCTAGTGACACTATGTGACCTCAAAGTTTTAACCCAAATAGAAGATTTTTCAGAGACACGGCCTCACTCTCTGTCATCCAGGCTGCAGTCTGGAACTCCCGGGCTCAAGTAATCCTCCCACCTCAGCCTCCTGTGCAATTAGGACTACAGGCCTGTGCCACCATGCCTGGCTAATTTTTGTATTTTTTGGTAGAGACAAGGTCTCAGCATGTTGCCCAGGCCAGTCTCAAACTCCTGGCCTCAAGTGATCCTCCAGCCTTGGCCTCCCAAAGTGCTGGGATTATAGGCATAAGCCACCGTGCCTGGCTCAAATAAAAGTTTAAACCAGGGCTGAGGAGTTGCAGGGCAGGTAGGACAGGAGGCTGGCATCTCTTGGAAGGTGTACTGCCTCCCTGGAAGGAGGTCTTGTCGCTCACAGCTGCACAGGAGGCTCTGTCCACAGGCCCAGATCCCCTCTGGGTGTTTCTATCCAGCACTGAGCTCCTTTGCCCCTAAGTATGACAGGTCACTGGAAGCCTCTTGAAACACTGAGTGAAATCTGCCATCTGACACGTTCTCCCTGGCTAGTTGGCTGCTTTGCATGCCTATGGGGCAAGCAGGCTATTTTTGCGCAGATTTCATAACCCCCTTTGTAGCTGCTGTGGCTGCTGATTGCACATGTGTTTCCAGCTCCGCTCCCGTGGTGAGAATGTTTATAGAAACAGGCGCGTTGTCAGAGAATGTAGAGAAAGCAGGATTGAGAGATTAAGAGCACAATTTCCATGTCTAGACATAGTTCACACAGCCGGCATCTGCTCCAATCAGGGTCCCCAGAACTCAGCAACTTGTGCTGATCACTCTCTTAACCACTTATCCCATCTCTGAGAACTTGACTATGAAATCTTCCAAGGCAGTGACAAGGCATGAGAGGGGCTCTCAGACATCCTTCCTGAGAATAAATCCAGGATGGATTTCTGACTGTTGTGATAGGAAAACGATCAAAGCATCAGAAAAATCTACAAATATCTGCGTACATTTTTTGTTTGGTGATCTTAAACTGCAAGTGCAATTCCAGCCTCTGTGACAGGCTGCCTCTTAGCATCTGGACTGGTAGGGCCGTCTTTATCACTACGCTGATTGCTTATTTATCGATCCCAGTCTGCTTTCTCCTTTGCTTACCTTCTCACTCTCGTTAGCCCGGTGCGAGCCTGCTCACCTACTGTGCTTTTAATGTATCCTGTTGCTCTTCTTTCCCACCTTTAGACACTATGCCCGGGCTCTGTCGGACACCACTGTTACTCTTTTCAAGTCAGCTTTCACTTTCAGCCCCACCATGTTAAACAATCCTTTCTGCCCACCCTCCTTTTGAACTTTTGATTCTGTTTGTTTCACGCCCTTTTCGTCCTAATCTTCTCTCCTGGCTCCCATCATTTCTGGTGTTAGGATTGCCCATCATAAGCTACCTTGGGCAGGATCTGTGTCTGACTTAGCCTTGTTTCCGTCACAGCCTTCTTGGAGGGTGTTTTCAAGAACCATAATACCAGCCACCCATCAAGACCAATGTAGTGAGCACCGAATTAATGCTCCACATGTGTTTTTCAATTCTCTCTTAATCCTCATAACAATCTGCTGAGGAGGTTGCCCGAGTTTGCCTATAAAAAAGCTGGGGTCTAAAGGGGTAAAGTTACTTGCCTAGTTCATTGGTGGTGGGCAGAAACAGGCTTCAAATTTAGGTCTGCTCAACTCTGGAGCCTGAACACTTAGGTATCACCCTCACCCTCTTGTGAATGTATACTGAAAGAATCTGGGATGAATAAATAAATATTCAAGACCCACAGCTTTCCAGTCATTTTGCTTCTCATAGATATGCTCTGGCTCTTTTCTAACTCTCAAGGAAAGCAGAACCCCGCAAAGAGATCTAGGATGTAAACTCAGAGACCAGCCTCATTCTCCTTAATCCCACACCCATCTCCTACCAGTCCACAGTCCTGGGGCCTGTTACCCAAGAGGACAGAGCTTCCATGCTTTGACAGGGGAATGTGATCTCAGTCCCTTTTTGGAGGCTACCCCTGGGGTGGAGGGTGGGGTGATGTGAAAAGTCATGGCGGGCAACTCAGGGACAACCGCTGCTGTTGTCCTCCCAGCCCAAGCTGGCCCATGCGTAGCCTGGGGCTGGGCCTGGAATCAGCCTTGCTGCCTGGTTTCTCAGGGTCACTTCTATTTAGGAAGAATTTCCCCAGCTCCTTCCAGGTGGTTGTGCCAGTGCCAGTCACTTCAAGGGACAGAGATGCAAGACACGGAAAAGGACTATAAAAGATTAAGGGGTAAGTGTCCACAGCATCTCTCTCCCCCTGCTACTTGAGGAGAATGCTAAATGTCTACAGCTTAACTCTTCCCCCCTCTCCTAAAGAGGAAGTATTCTTACTTTCTAGAAAAGAGGCTAAGTGACTCAAACAATAAAAGAAAGAACAGAGGAGGGATGGGAAAAGAAAGTAGGGAGCTGTGGTTTGATAAGTGATCTAGATGGCTCATTGTGGCTTCCAGAGGTTGGAGGAATGGAAGGAGGAGACAAGTGAGATCCACCCATGTGGCTTAGGAATTGGATCCTGTTTAATAAAGAGACTGTTGTAAATAATGAATTCTTTTTAAAAAAATTTAGCTGTATCCCTGTAGAACTGTGTTGCTTTAGATACGGTTCCATGCAAAAACTAAGTCACATGTTCATACTCTTCAAAAAATAGAGAAAGAAGTGTTTTGGACTCCTCGGTATCTTTAACGTGGGACAAGAATCATCACTTTGAAGTCATGGTTCCTAGGGCTGCTCTCTTGACTTCTCGATTCCTGGCTTCTTCCCCTTCCTCCTCCCTACATAGACTAAAAGGGGAGAAGGTAGTTCCTGGAGGACAGGAAGGGGTTTTGATGCACAGTGGTGAGTCCAATAAGTGCAAAGTAAATAATTATTAAGAATCCAAGTACCAAAAGTTTCATGTGTCATGAGCTCACAAAATTACGTCATGTACAAGAAGGATATCATAATCTCAGTTTTCAAAAAAGAAAATATGTACACATACCTATAAAAATATAACAGTGGAGTTCTGAGTGTACTTTTGTTTTCATTATATTTTATTTTTGTATTATCCAAATTTTTTGTAAAAAACATGTAGTTTCCCCCAGAAAACACTTCTTATAAAGGCAAGAAAATTAAATTATGATGCATTTGGATGATAGGATAAGTCTTTTCAAAAGAGAGGAATAGCCTGAACATAGACCTGAGATCCTGAGAACTCACTAGGGAGAAAAATACTGAAGAAACCACTCTTCATATTCATGGCAACCCTCCTGGTATAGGACATTCCCTGCTGGTGGGTTAGCTGGTTTACAAAAGAGAGTGGATGTACTCTCCCTTTAGCAAAGAAAATATATTTATTGTTAATTACTTAGACCTACAAATATCTTCAAACCTGAAGAAATACTCCATTTTAGATCAACTAGAGCAGTTTCCTTGTACCTTTCTTGATATATGTCACCCTTCACTTTGCATTGCATCAATACAGAAGGAAAGACAAGACAACTGAAATTGAAGTGAAAAGATATACATTCAGAACCTGGCTGTACTACTGACTAGCTCAGAGACATCAAGCAAGTTATTTATCCTTTCTGAATCTCACTTTACCTGCCATTCAAGGAATGCAGTACAATAAGGGTAATTAAAGGGAAAGGAAGAAAAAAATCAGAACCAAGAAAAGGCAGAAAGAGCACATACACTCCTTGCAAAGGTGGATATTGTTTTTATTTTTGAACAATGGCTTTACTCTGCATTTCCAGACATCCATTTTTGTTGTTATCCAACATCTGCCCACCGATCTTCCTTTTGAAGACTACCCCATTAATCCTGAGAGTGGCCGGTACCCCCTCTATAGACATCAAAAGGGACTAGCTTTCCAAACTGAGGCTTGGCTAATCAGAAGCTTTTCCAGGACTTGAATGTAAAGTGACCCAACATCATGAAGGCAGTTGCACATCTTACTCAACCTGGCCCAGCAGCATGAGAACCAGCTCCCGTGACCTCACTATCCAGAACTCTTTTGGTTCCTATCTGCTTTCCAGACTTGGTTTTCCAGCATTCCATCTATTTTATGAGCTCCACTCTTGACTGTGCAACATTCCTTGAATGGCAAGTAAAGCAAAACTTGGGGGGCTTTTGTTTTTTTTTTTTTTTTTTTTTTTTTTTAGGAATTAAGTAACAACATTTTAATCAATAAATATGAACATGTGTTTGTTAACCAGTTATTATTTGGCAGAAAAAAAAAGTCATTTACAAAGAATTCAAAAGATAACACCACCTTGAAAACAAAGTGCCAAAAATCTTTGCCATAAACATTTCCTTACTTATAGAACTAGAAGTAACAAATATTTATTCAGAATAAGGCTCGAAATAATCTAAAAAGTTCCAGATATATTTTAAAGTTATAACAGATTATTTTGCATGTAAAGCCAAAATAGATTATTTTACACATAGTAGACTATCTGACAACCTAATGAATAAATGATTGAATAGATGAATTGTTGAACACCAGGGAAAGTGAATACTTATGTTCACATTATGGGCCAGGCCTATATTCACTTCTTGGTCTTCTCCTGCCTCACTGTCCCTTGCTCTTCCAAGGGCCTTGGACAGGGGGCTTCCAGGTAGGGCTGGAATGGTAAGGTGTAAAGTGTAATTTGAAAAGGATAAATGACTTGTCCACTGCCCCTGAGCTAGTCAGTGGTACAGCTTGGTCCTGAATCATTCTATCATCCTTTCAACAAATTCCTCTTTTTTTTTTTTTTTTTTTTTTGAGATGGAGTCTCACTCTGCTGCCTAGGCTGGAGTGCAGTGGTGCAATCTTGGCTCACTGCAAATTCCACCTCCCTAGTTCAAACAATTCCCCTGCCTCAGCCTCCCAGGTAGCTGGGATTACGGACGCATGCCACCACACCTGGCTAATTTTTTTGTATTTTTAGTAGAGAAGGGGTTTCACCATATTGGCCAGACTGGTCTTGAACTCCTGACCTCAGGCAATCTGCCTGCCTTGGCCTCAAGGGCCTGTAATCCCCAAAGTGCTGGGATTACAGGCGTGAGCCACCACACCTGACCACAAATTCCTCTTTTCTGACTGCAATAGCCAGAATCAATTTCTGTGGTATACAAACTAGAACCTTGGAAAAAATAGAAACATAAGTTACACAGTTCTTAAATCTAAAAAAAAAAAAAAAAAAAAAAAAAAATATATATATATATATATATATAGACCATTTCCTCACAAGAGACAATGCTTTTTGGGGACTAAATTCAAAAAGTAATTTCTCAAGAGGGAAGACACATGGAGGAGAGCCTCAAGTCATTCAATAGATCATGTACCTATGATGACCAGATAGTCTTTAACGTGGTGTTTTATGTCTTATTAACCCAAGTCTTGTTCATAAAAGCACCTACTATATTTTTGCTGAAGGAAGGAAAAAATGAATGAGGACACTTTCTAGAAACTTTTCTCAGCTGACATTCTCAATTGGTGTTCAACCACCCTTGTCTAGAGGAGACACAGGATTTCCGTAACAATACCTAAGACCCTCTTCCTCCTCAACTCCCACACCCACCTACAAGCATTGGCAGATCCTACATAATTACCCACACAATGAGCAGTTTCTATTTCTCCTGATTCTTCATTCTTCTTCCCTACCAGCAAGTTTATATCCTGTCAGAAATTATTATTTGTGCTTCTCTTTCACGCACCTAGTCCAGAGCCAAAGGTGAAAAGTGACGGGAGTGAGCAGGAGGTCATGGAGCTTATCCCTGAGGACCTACATGGAGGGCATCTTGGAAGTTCACCAAGAGGAGCCAGTGGGCAGGATCAGGCAAAGAAGGGCTGGGCCCTGTGCTCCCTTAGCTCTGGAGTCATTTCCCTGCCTCTCTAGCGGGTTTCATAATTCCATAGAAGATGATTCTGAATGCCACCCAAATAACTTCACACAATTAGAATGGCCAGCCAGACCTAAAATACAGAAGTCTAAAACTACTGCTCAGTGGGGCCTGTCAACGACATCAATAGGAGACAGATGCCCAGGTTATCATTCTGCTAAGACCTTGCCTTTTACCCATCCTGTTGCTAAAGGAAGTTTTCTCCTACATTGCATCATGTTAATCATAAGATTCCCATTTTCTTAAACTTCTAGTTTAAACTGTTGAGATTGCAAATCTTTAAGATTCACAATCAGCTGGACCAATAATCCAATAATATCTTCTACAAGAGTACTTTTTCCTTAGGAAAGCTGGGCAGTGATGATGAACTAGTAGTATTCATCCTAGGAGGTCATTGCCTGGAGTCCCTGGGAGGCATTAGGTTCCGACATAAGTTTCCTCAGATACCAGGAAAGGCTAGAGTATGGCAATAGCATTCTGGAAGTAAAAAGTATCACTACCTTCTCCCTCCTGCTCCTGTTCCCCACCACCCCCAGTTCCCTGCCCAAGCCTTGCATATGTGGGGAGAGCAACTTGCTCAAATCCAGACCCAGAAGTAAGGAATAGACCCTGGCATCCTAACAAGGCTGGAACCTGCTACACCAGAGTGCCTGCTTTTCATTGAGAAATACAAAGAAGCAGCAGCTCCTCCTCTGGCCTGAGGCCAGCCTCCATAATAGAGTCAGAATGTTCTGTCACCCCTGATGCAAAGCATCTTGATCCCGGCTGAGTGACTGGAGAAGGAGTGGGGGCAGTTCAGCCTGGCAGGATCTGTACTTCACTGTCTCCCTATTATGGAGTAATATAAAAATATGTTCCAGCAGCCTCAGGCAAGCAAACATTACAGGAGGTCTGAATTCAAGACCCAGTGTCACCTCAGCTCATTAGCTTTTCTATGGATGGCAAGACAGATTCCCTTCCCCCTTGGACAAGCAAGAGACTCACTGTGTTGAGCCTTGCTCACCAAGTCAAGGCAGATCTCCAGGAAAATTGGCCTGCTGATGTGGAAAAAAGGGAGGCAAGCCAGAGCGAGGGGCCCCCCATGGCCTTCAGGGGAGCCTCCAGGGCTGACCCCTTTGCTTTTCCTATTAAGTACTTATTTGAACTGAAATTTACATGTTTGGCTTCAGTCCAAGAACTAGCATTTTGTTAGACAGCCTGAACTCAGCTCATTTTAAGCATATAATAATGACAACTAGAGGAACTTTTTGTCTAGCATCCTTCAATTTCCCAGGAAGGGAGAAAGGGATGTAAACTTACCTGCTTGGCCCCCAAAGCTATTACTATCACATGTCCAGCCATCACTCTCAGTGATATTTTTCAGAAAGCAAAGCTTTAAATGAATAGACCAAAAAAACCTTACCTGAACAAATGACAATTTTATAAATGTTGAGTTACACGAGTTCTCAGGTGTCTGAGAAGTTGGGTAAGTATGTACCAAGGCTGAACAATCATGTAACTATGGTTTTTCCGTTCGAGCCAGAAGATGATGGACATCTCTGGATGGCACTGTGTCCAGTGGTTGCTCCAATTTCTTTTCACAAAGGAATCACAATGAAAAGGCAAAAAAGGCATTTTTAGTGCCTTGTTTGACAGGGTTAGGGAGTTGGAATGGGATGGCCATCCTGGTCACAGGGGCATGGGAAGGAGAGTGGAAAGGAGGAAGAAAACGGAATTGTACACCTGAACACAGAGTCGGGAAGCACTTGTCATCGCGGCCACGCTAGCCACTCGCCCACATACATCACATAATAACCACTCAATGGGCTTGGACAAAAGACAAACCCAAAAGTGGTATCCAAAGAGCATTTTGACCTTAAATACTTCACATATGAATTTACTTTCTCAAGAGCTTTATCAGGCTGCTGCCATCTTCAAAGAACCTCAACATTATTGTCACAATCCTAAAATCAATTTGCAAGAGGCACTTGAAGCTCTCCCAGAGATGAGAAGTGTATGGTTTGTTTGTCCTTCTCTATTGACCAAGTTTTGACTTTCTAAAATACTCTCCCTCCTTGAAGGTGGATTTCAAAAAGTGTTCCAGTTACAATTCTTTTAGACTCTGATCCTCTTCCAGATGCATAAACAAACAAATAAATAAACATCCTGTTCAAATAAAGTGGAGAAAACAGGCTAAGATTATGGGACGGGGAAGGAGCAGTCTCTCTTTCAGTGCCTCTTTGCCATCCCCTACCTTGTGTCCATAATAACATCTTCAAAGTTACATGAGGCTCATTGCAGCTTCTTCCTAAAACAAGGCTGGTGACACTTTAGCTCTAACATTCCAAAACCATTTTGAGGAATAGCATATAGAACCAATCCTCTGTATCTTTGCATCTCAGATTGAATACTTCCAAAAATAAGCAAGAAAACAATACAGGTACCACTTATTATACTTTTATTAACTCACATAATCTATACAACCTCACTGGAGTGAGTATCATTACACCCAATCAAAAGGTCATGAATCTCAAGCTGAGAGAGGTTGACTGTTTTAGCTAAGGTCACACAAACAATACAGGGCAGAGCGGGGCTTGCATCCAGACCCTCTGCCTCTTTCTACCATGTCATAGCTGCCTCTCAAATGTGTCATAGGAGACTTAAATCTAGTAAACACTAAAGTGCAACAAATATCACATTCCCCTATGGGCTCCCCAACTTGTAAGATGTAAACTCCAATGCCTATAGAGGCCAAGCTCTGTGGAGCCCTAGAGAACTGCAGAGCAACTGTGTCCTCTAAAGAGGTGGCTGCAACACAGTCCCAACACAAGATGGCTATAAGAATGAGGAGTTCAGTGGCTGGCAAGATGGCTGAATAGGAACAGCTCTGGTCTGCAGCTCTGAGCGAGATCAACGCAGAAAGCGGGTGATTTCTGCATTTCCAACTGAGGTATCTGGCTCATCTCACTGGGACTGCTTAGACAGTGGATGCAGCCCACGGAGGGTGAGCCAAAGCAGGGTGGGGCATTGCCTCACCTGGGAAGCGCAAGGGGTCAGGGAACTCCCTCCCCTAGCCAAGGGAAGCCCTGAGGGACTGTGCCATGAGGAATGGGGCACTCTTCGCTTTTCCCATGGTCTTCGCAACCTGCAGATGAGGAGACTCCCATGGGTGCCTATACCACCAGGGCCCTGGGTTTCAAGCACAAAACTGGGCAGTCATTTGGGCAGGCACCTAGCTAGTTACAGGAGTTTTTTTTCATAACCCAGTGGCTCCTGGAATGCCAACAAGACAGAACCATTCACTCCCCTGGAAAGAAGGCTGAAGCCAGGGAGCCAAGTGGTCTTGCTCAGCGAATCCCACCCCCATGGAACCCAGAAAACTAAGACCCACTGGCTTGAAATTCTCACTCCCGGCACAGCAGTGTTAAGTGGAGCTGGGACTCTCGAGTTTGGTGGAGGTGAGGGGCGTCTGCCATTACTGAGACTTGAATAGGCCGTTTTCCCCTCACAGTGTAAACAAAGCCACCAGAAAGTCCGAACTGGGTGGAGCCCACTGCAGCTTGCCAAAGCCGCTGTGGCCAGACCGCCTTGCTAGATTCTTCCTCTCTGGGCAGGGCATCTCTGAAAGAAAGGCAGCAGCCATAGTCAGGGGCTTATAGATAAAACTCTCATCTCCCTGGGACAGAGCACCTGGGAGAAGGGGTGGCTGTGGGCGCAGCTTCAGCAGACTTTAATGTTCTTGCCTGCCAGCTCTGAGGAGAGCAGCATACCTCCTCTCCTCATATGAGGAGCTTTGCTCCTCATATCAGCAAAGCACTCGACCTCTGCTAAGGGATAGACTGCCTCCTCAAGTGAATCCCTGACCCTCATGCCTCCTGATGGGGAGACACCTCCCAGCAGGGGTCGACAGACACCTCATACAGGAGAGCTCCGGCTGGCATCTGGCAGGTGCCCCTCTGGGACGAAGCTTCCAGAGGAAGGAACAGGCAGCAATCTTTGCTGTTCTGCAGCCTCCACTGGTGATACCCAGGCAAACAGGATCTGGAGTGGACCTCTAGCAACTCTAGAAGACCTGCAGCAGAGGGGCCTGTTAGAAGGAAAACTAACAAACAGAAAGGAATAGCATCAACATCAAGAAAAGGATGTCCACACAAAAACCCCATCCAAAGGTCACCAACATCAAAGACCAAAGGCAGAAAAATCCATGAAGATGAGGAAAAACCAGCACAAAAAGGCTGAAAATTCCAAAAACCAGAATGCCTCTTCTCCTCCAAAGGATCACAACTCCTCGCCAGCAAGGAAACAAAACTGGACAGAGAATGAGTTTGATGAATTGACAGAAGTAGGCTTCAGAAGGTGGGTAATAACAAACTCCTCCAAGCTAAAGGAGCATGTTCTAATCCAATGCAAGGAAGCAAAGAACCTTGATAAAAGGTTACAGGAAATGCTAACTAGAATAATCAGTTTAGAGAAGAACATAAATGACCTGATGAAGCTGAAAAACACAGCACAAGAACTTCGTGACACATACACAAGTATCAATAGCTGAATTGATCAAGCAGAAGAAAGGATATCAGAGACTGAAGATCAACTTAATGAAATAAAGCGTGAAGATTAAAGAAAAAAGAAACAAAAGGAATGAACAAAGCCTCCAACAAATATGGGACTATGTGAAAAGACCAAACCTACATTTGATTGGTGTACCTGAAAGTGATGGGGAGAATGGAAACAAGTTGGAAAACACTCTTCAGGATGTTATCCAGGAGAACTTCCCCAACCTAGCAAGGCAGGACAACATTCAAATTCAGGAAATACAAAGAGCACCACAAAGATACTCCTCGAGAACAGCAACCCCAACACACATAATTGTCAGATTCACCAAGGTTGAAATGAAGGAAAAACTGTTAAGGGCAGCCAGAGAGAAAGGTCGGGTTACCCACAAAGGGAAGCCCATCAGACTAAGAGCAGATCTCTCAGCAGAAACCCTACAAGCCAGAAGAGAGTGGGGGCCAGGATTCGACAACTTAGGAAAAAGAATTTTCAACCCAGAATTTCATATCCAGCCAAACTAAGCTTCATAAGCAAAGGAGAAATAAAATCCTTTATAGACAAGCAAATGATGAGAGATTTTGTCACCACCAGGCCTGCCATACAAGAGCTCCTGAAGGACGCACTAAATATGAAGAGAAAAAACCGGTACTAGCCTCTGCAAAAGCATACCAAATTATAAAAACCTCGACGCTATGAAGAAACTGCATCAACTAATGTGCAAAATAACCAGCTAGCATCATAATGACAGGATCAAATTCACACATAACAATATTAACCTTAAATGTAAAATGGGCTAAACGTACCAATAAAAAGACACAGACTGGCAAATTGGATAAAGAGTCAAGACCCATCGGTGTGCTGTATTCAGGATAGCCATCTCACGTGCAAAGACACACACAGGCTCAAAATAAAGGGATGGAGGAATACTTACCAAGCAAATGGAAAGCAAAAAAAAAGCAGGGATTGCAATCCTAGTCACTGATAAAATAGACTTTAAACCAACAAAGATCAAAAAAGACAAAGAAGGGCATTACATAATGGTAAAGGGATCAACACAACAAGAAGAGCTAACTATCCTAAATATATATGCACCCAATACAGGAGCACCTAGATTCATAAAGCAAGCTCTTAGAGACCTACAAAGAGACAGGCTCCCACACAATAATAATGGGACTGTAACACCCCACTCTCGATATTAGACAAATCAACAAGACAGAAAATTAACAAGGATATTCAGGACTTGAACTCAGCTCTGGACGAAGGAGACTTAATAGACATCTACAGAACTCTCCACCCCAAATCAACAGAATATACACTTTTCTCGGCACCACATCACACTTATTCTAAAATTGACCACATAATTGGAAGTGAAACACTCCTCAGCAAATGTAAAAGAACGGAAATCATAACGAACAGTCTCTCAGACCACAGACCAATCAAATTAGAACCGAGGATTAAGAAACTCACCCAAAACTGCACAACTACATGGAAACTGAACAACCTGTGCCTGAATGACTACTGGGTAAATAACAAAATGAAGACAGACATAAATAAGTTCTTTGAAACCAATGAGAACAAAGACACAATGTACCAGAATCTCTGGGACACAGCTAAAGCAGTGTTTAGAGGGAAATTTATAGCATTAAATGCCCACAGAAGGAAGTAGGGAAGATATAAAATTGACACCCTAACATCACAATGAAAAGAACTAGAGAAGCAAGAGCAAATAAATTCAAAAGCTAGCAGAAGATAAGAAATACTAAGATCAGAGCAAAACTGAAAGGGATAGAGACATGAAAAACCCTTCAAAAAATCAATGAATCCAGGAGCTGGTTTTTTGAAAAGATCGACAAAATTGATAGACCACTAGCCAGAATAATAAAGAAGAAAAGAGAGAAGAATCAAATAGACACAATAAAAAATGATAAAGGGGATATCACCACTTATCCCACAGAAATACAAACTACTATCAAAGAATACTATAAACACCTCTATGCAAATAAACTAGAAAATCTATAAGAAATGGATACATTCCTAGACACATACATCCTCCCAAGACTAAACCAGGAAGAAGTCAAATCCCTGAATAGACCAATAACATGTTCTGAAATTGAGGCAGTAATTAATAGCCTACCAATCAAAAAAAAAAAAGCCCAGGACCAGACAGATTCACAGTCAAATTCTACCAGAGGTACAAAGAGGATCTGGTAGCATTTCTTCCAACACTATTCCAATCAACAGAAAAACAGAGACTTCTCCAAAACTCACTTTATGAGGCCAGTATCATCCTGATATGAAAACCTGGCAGAGACACAACAAAAAAAGAAAATTTCAGGTCAATATCCCTGATGAACATCGATGCAAAAATCCTCAACAAAATACTGGCAAACCAAATCCAGCAGCACATCAAATAGCTTATCCACCATGATCAAGTTGGCTTCATCCCTGGGATGCAAGGCTGGTTCAACATATGCAAATCAATAAATGTAATCTATCACATAAACAGAACCAAAGACAAAAACCAAATGATTATCTCAATAGATACAGAAAAGGCCTTTGACAAAATTCAACACTCCTTCATGCTAAAACCTCTCAATAAACTAGGTTTTGATGGAATGTATCTCAAAATAATAAGAACTATTTATGATAAGCCCACAGCCAATATCATACTGAATGGGCAAAAACTGGAAGCATTCCCTTTGAAAACCAGCACAAGACAAGGATGCCCTCTCTCACCACTCCTATTCAACATAGTATTGAAAGTTCTCGCCAGGGCAATCAGGCAAGAGAAAGAAACAAAGGGTATTCAAATAGGAAGAGAGGATGTCAAATTGTCTCTGTTTGCAGATGACATGATTATATATTTAGAAAACCCCATCATCCCAGCCCCAAATCTCCTTAAGCTAATAAGCAACTTCAGCAAAGTCTCAGGATACAAAATCAATGTGCAAAAATCACAATCTTTCCTATACACCAATAATAGACAGAGACCCAAATCATGAGTGAACTCTCATTCACAATTGCTACAAAGAGAATAAAATACCTACGAATAGAACTTTAAAGGGATGTGAAGGACCTCTTCAAGGAGGACTATAAACCACTGCTCAAGGAAATCAGAGAGAACAAAAACAAATGGAAAAGCATTCCATGCTCATGGATAGGAAGAATCAACATCATGAAAATGGCCATATAGGCCAGGCGCGGTGGCTCAAGCCTGTAATCCCAGCACTTTGGGAGGCCGAGACGGGCGGATCACGAGGTCAGGAGATCAAGACCATCCCGGCTAACATGGTGAAACCCCGTGTCTACTAAAAAATACAAAAAAAAACTAGCCGGGCGAGGTGGCGGGCGCCTGTAGTCCCAGCTACTCGGGAGGCTGAGGCGGGAGAATGGCGTAAACCCAGGAGGCAGAGCTTGCAGTGAGCTGAGATCTGGCCACTGCACTCCAGCCTGGGCGACAGAGCGAGACTCAGTCTCCAAAAAAAAAGAAAATGGCCATACTGCCCAAGTAATTTATAGATTTAATGCTATCCTCATCAATCTCTCATTGACTTTCTTCACAGAATTGGAAAGAACTACGTTAAATTTCTTATGGAATCAAAAAAGAGCCTGCATAGACAAGACAATCCTAAGCAAAAAGAACAAAGCTGGAGGCATCACACTACCTGACTTCAAACTATACTACAAGGCTACAGTAACCAAAACAGCATGGTACTTGTACCAAAACAGATGTACAGACCAATGGAACAGAAAAGAGGCCTCAGAAATAACACCACACATCTACAACCATCTGATCTTTGAGAAACCTGACAAAAACAAGCAATGGGGAAAGGATTCCCTATTTAATAAATGGTGTTGGGAAAACTGGCTAGCAATATGCAGAAAAGTGAAACTGGACCCTTTCCTTACACCTTATATAAAAATTAACCAAGATGGATTAAAGACTTAAACGTAAGGCCTAAAACCATAAAAACCCTGGAAGAAAACCTAGGAAATACCATTCAGGACATAGGCATGGACAAAGACTTCATGACTAAAACACCAAAAGCAATGGCAACAGAGGCCAAAACTGACAAATGGGATATAATTAAGCTAAAGAGCTTCTGTACAGCAAAAGAAGCTATCATTAGAGTAAACAGGCAACCTACAGAATGGGAGAAAATTTTTGCAATCTATCCTTCTGACAAAGGGCTAATATCCGGAATCTACAAGGAACTTAAACAAATTTACAAGAAAAAAAAAAAACCATCAAAAAGTAGGTGAAGAATATGAACAGACACTTCTCAAAAGAAGACATTTATGCAACCAACAAACATATAAAAAAAAAAACTCATCATCACTGGTCATTAGAGAAATGCAAATCAAAATCACAATGAGATACTATCTCACACTAGTTAGAATGGTGATCACTAAAAAGTCAGGAAACAACAGATGCTGGAGAGGATGTGGAGAAATAGGAACACTTTTACACTGTTGGTGGGAGTGAAAATTAGTTCAACCATTGTGGAAGACAGTGTGGTGATTCCTCAAGGATCTAGAACCAGAAATACCATTTGACCCAGCAATCCCATTACTGGTATATACCGAAAGGATTATAAATCATTCTACTATAAAGATACATGCACATGTATATTTATTGCAGCACTGCTCACAATAGCAAAGACTTGGAACCAACCCAGTGCCCATCAATGTTAGACTGGATAAAGAAATGTGGCACATATACACCATGGAATACTATGCAGCCATAAAAAGGATGAGTTCATGTCCTTTGCAGGGACATGGATGAAGCTGGAAACCATCATTCTCAGCAAACTAACACAAGAACAGAAAACCAAACACCGCACATTCTCACTCATAAGCAGGAGTTGAACAATGAGAATACATGGGCACAGGGATGGAAACATCACACACCAGAGCCTGCTGGGAGCTCAGGGACTAGGGGAGGGATAGCATTAGGAGAAATACCTAATGTAGATGACAGGTTGATGGGTGCAGCAAACCACTATGGCACGTGTATACCTATGTAACAAACCTGCAGGTTTTGCACATGTATCCCAGAACTTAAAGTATTATAATAAAAAATTAAATAAATAAAAAATTTTTAAAAAGAATGAGGAGTTCAGTGTTGCCAGAGAGTCCAATTTTCAAGAGAAGCTAGCAATTTGAGTGTGTGTATATTTGTGTGTGAGAGCAAGATCACTTCATTTTAGAAATATGGACACCTAATGCACACATTTTATATCCTTGTGCAGACAAAACACATGTCTTTAGGACAAATCTGGTCCATTTGAGAGGCTGGCAGGACCTGTAATGCAGGTGAATTGCTCTCTCTGGCTGGGGCCAATTATTTCCCTAACAGAGAACCACATCTCTACTTTGGGGATCCTTCAGATTCACTTTCCTTCTGAGGTGGTCCAGCTCCTGGACTCTACTGCCAGCTCATTGCTCATTCCACCTTCTCTCAGGGAGAGGCAGCTGGAGGGGAAAGAGCTCTGGTCCTGTGGTCAGGAGACGGGGGCCCACTGCTTCCATGTGATGTGAGTGAGCCTCGGTTTCCTTGGCTAGAAGATCTATGATTCAAACATTAAATGGAGCATGTTGTTTTATACACTTTATGGTACCATGCAAGTAGAAAGTGGTGTTCATTCTGGCCACAGGAGTATAACTGGATGCCATCTACATCAAAATTCAGATGGTCTCCACAGAAAACTCTCTCCTTCTGAACTGGCTCTTCTGAACTGTGTAATGTGCAATCTCTATGCCTTTCACTAGACATTTAGCCACAACCTGCTTTGTGTCATCTGGGATTGGTATTAACTCCCCTGTTTTCAGTTCGTCACACAAGGGGAAGATTATTTTCCCAGTTAGATTGTGAACTCCAGAAAGCAGGGATCGTATACTATATTTCTAGCCTCTACCTTAGCCCTTTGGGATCCTCACCAAAAGTGTTCTGTCGGAATTAAGTAGAAAATCTGGCAGATTCTTAGATGACCTGCATTCACCTTTTACTCATTTCAGTTTAAAAGAAGGAATTAGATTTATTGAACAGTAGAGTGTGGGGATGATATAGGGAAACTGAGGCAAGCTTGATATGGAGGAAACCAAAACAGAAGAAAGTTGTCATCCTATAAAGCTTCAAGCAATACTGGGAAATGACTGCAGGGGCCTTAGCAGAAGGTGATGGAGACAGAGAGATGAAATAGGAATTGTGAACCCAAACAAGGACAGAAAGGGATGGGTTGCACTCCTTACCACTCCTCTCCTCCCACCATTTTCTCATGTAAAGCAAGGGAACCAAGAAACAGACCACAGCAAACCCAGCTGGAAAAAAGCAAACATGTAGGGAACTCCAGCTAGAGGCAAGCTCTGGATAAGGAGGAGGGAAGGGAGGGAAACAGCAGAGCGGAACCCCCACTCCTCTTCCTACTTGCTCCCCCTGCTTGCCATGACCTCCCCCAGCGTGCTGGGTGGCCAGCAAGCCCATGAACCCCATTCCCAGGAGCCAGGTTTCTAGTGTGCAGCTGAGAGCCCTGGTGTGTTGATATGATGCCCAGTCTGGTGTGGGAAAGGGAAGATCTGCCCTGCACACACCCATGGTTACTATGACATCCTCGGATGAGAGCCAAATAGTAGCATCTTCACACAAGTGACTAAGACTTCAAGTTACACGCCAGACAGCATTGGCTTCATATCCTGTTTTAACTTCATGATCTGGATAATTACCAGGTCTTGTTAAGTTCTTCCTTGTTGGCTGGAGTCTTGGGCTTTCCCGGGTGAGTTTTAGTTTTACTGACACTGTTTAAAAAAATATTCTGATAAAACTAAGGTGTTCCATAATCCTTGCTTCTTGATGTTATTTTAAAAAACAAACTAACTAACTAAGGTTTTCCATAGTTCAACCTTTCTTTCCCAACCTCAGGGTTTAGAATGGTTGTCAAACATTTACTGAATTGTGTGGTCCTCTTCTCCCATCTTCTTCTTTGGCAAGAGTTCAGTTCCCTCTCACTCTTACCTCTCCTCATGCATCTATGATAAAAGATTTTGATCTGGGAATTTACAATGGAAAATGTGATAATTTACTTGTCTGTGGTCTAATATTAATAGGAACACACTGTGAGGCTCCACTTTTGCAGCTTAAATAAATAAAAATAAATAAATACAAGGTCCTGAGAAAGTAAATGGTTTATTTAAGCTTACATTAACTTGAATCGTGGGACTATATTTGTAGCTCTCAAATTCTGAAGCACTGCTCTTCCCTCTCCACCATACTGGACTCTTACAGTGGACTCTCAGAAAGTACTATTGTATTCACTCCATGCCAAGTCAACTCAGGGCAAACAATCTCAACTGCAATATTGGAGGGAAAACTGAACTGGAGTTCCTACCACCCAGAGGCTGTTCTGCCTTGCTTGTGCCAACTGTGAGACTGTCCGCCCATCCCCACCTCACTCCCAGCTAACTGTGGGCTCCTTGCAGTGGGTTCATAGTGGTGCAGGCTCCGATGAAGGGAGACAGAGTATGTGCTGGCTCCAGCTTCATGAAGAGCCCTTGAATCTCAATAGGAGAGTCATTCCTCACTGAGAAAATCTGAACCTCATGAACTTGGTCACAGATCCTCCTTCCTTGTCCTCCTCTACACAGCCCTCATCTTCTTCCTTCTCAGTCACCTTTCTAGTCTTTCAGCTTTTTAAATATATATATTTTATTTTAAATGTCTCTCAAATATTTTTGTTAATTTTAATTTTTATCTTTTAATTTTATATTCTCTGTTTTTAATCTTTAATCCCTTTTATTATTTTAACTTTCTAATCGTAAGGTATTGGTATTTTCTTAGTTTTTTATAATAATTATTATTTTTGTTTTTTACGTTTTTAACCTTCATCTCATTGGTTTATAAACTGTCTGTTACTTTAAACCTCATCTACTTTATTTTGGTATTTTTAAAAGCTTAACTTTTTACCTTTATTGGAATTTTGAGTTTATTTTCTCTTCTCTTTCACTTTATTTCCACTCACCTTACATTCTTTTTGGGTTTTTTCCCTTTCTAATCAGTTTTCTCAGGTTGAATCTTTTTGTTTTTCATTTTAATGGCTAAGTTTCTACTCTCCCTTCATTTAAAATTTTTTACTGGATTTTATATTAGTCAGCAAGAAGTGTAATAAATAGCCCACACCATAAATAGATTTCAAAGGACTTTTCCCCCTGGCTTGCTACCCCCACTCTTGACTTTGCCTTAGATTGTCCTAATTTTAAGGATGGCATTAAAGCACAACTCTGATGAAAGGAGTTAGAAATATGGAAAGGGGAAGCCTAGAATAAGCCCTGTAAAGCTGGATTAGAATCAGGGGTCTTTGTGTGAACTCATAGTTTATACATATGTGTGTGTGTGTACACATATATTTACATACATACACATAAACATATACATGCAGATATGAAATGTATAATATATACACAAACTTATCTGCATATATTTATTACCTAGTTCTGTCTGCTGACAAAGCAATCAGTCCCTAGTAGCAACAAGTATTGTCCAGAGCTTGGTTTCTAAATGGTGGCAAGGAAAGTACAAAATGAACCTGGAATATCTTATTATGTGCAAAAGAAGGCTCAAATAATAATGCAGACAATGTACAAAAAAATCCCCAAATACTGGACTTAGTTTGGAGGGCCTCCCACTGGCCAAATCTAGGACATTTCGACCATAAAAACAAATTATAGTAATAAAGTATAACCCACTGAATAAAAGAAGAACCTATAAAACCATATAGGAATAAATAAACAATATATGGAAAGCTCTTCCTTAGAGTAGAATACCTACTAATAAATGCAGAAAACTGATAAGAGTTAGAAAATCAGCATTTTCTACTTATCATAGAAATAATTGATTCAAGAAGAATCATTAACAAATACTAAAACTAGTAGGTAAAAGTTGGATGACAACAGGGATATATACACGGCCTCAAAATATCTCTCTACAATTACTTATTAATTTCAAAGGGGGAAAATAGTAACTTTATGTGGAGAATCTGAAGGACGCCAGCTTAAGCCATGTGCCTTCTGACACAATGCACTGAGACAGATACAATATTGCTTCTGTAATGTTCCCACTACTGAAAATAAATGACCCTAATCATTAGGTGACACCAACCTAACTTAAATAAGGACTTTCTACAAAATAACAGAGTGTACTCTTTCAAATATGCCAGCATCCTTCAAGACAAAGAAAGGTATGTAACCCCAGATTAAGAGAAATTGAAAAGACATGACAGCAAAATGCGATGTGTGATCTCAGTTTGGATGGTGGAAAGGATGGACTATTGTTTAGATAACGATAACATGTGAATGTTAAATGTACTGATTTCGATCGTTGCCCTGTGAGTATTTAAAAGAATGATTTGGTTCTTAGGAAATACACACTGAAGTATTTGGGGATAAAGGTCTGTAATATCTCGCTCACTGAACCTGGGACATCATGAGCATCAAAATAAATAATGACGGTAATAAGTTATAACCCAATGAACAAAAAGAAGAATCCATGAATCTACATAGGTATAAATAAATACATACTAAATATATACATAAAAGGAAATAAAATGCTTTTCCTTACAATAAAATTACTCTCAAATAGTTCAGATAGAGAAGGTGTGTGAATGAGAGCACACACACAAATGACAAAGCAAGCAGGGGAAATGACAACAATTGGTGAATCTTAGCAAAGGATAGTTTGAATGAAGTATGCTAACAGCAAGCACTGAGATGGAGAGGCAGGTAGACTGATAGTGGAGAGGAGCTAGGAGGCATGGATCTCCAGTTCATTTCACTCTCGTGGGAGGGAGACAATGGAGGATTCCTTTCTGTGCTTCACATTCCAGTCATCCTCTAATATGTTTATTTCCAGGTCGGTCCATGTCCCTCCTCAGCAAAGTCAAAGGAGGGTCCTCTTCTTGCAGAGTTCACTGCCTTCATTGTGAGAATGATTGCTGGCCAGAATGGGGTCTATTTCAACTGTTTAAAAAGCGTGATCAGCCGTGCATCTTCTGGTTGGTTACATTCGCAACACAGGTCTACACAGAAAATCAGGAAAGCCTGTTTCAATCCAGATCACAGGCCAGTGTAACCCCTGGAATACTTCTCAGTGAACAAGATGATGGCTAAGGCAGGCTCTCTCAGATCCATTGTCTGCTTCTTCAAGGAGAATAAGACTGTGTTACGGAAGGGGTAGGGTCCTGAAGGACATGTCAGTCAACCTTCAGAACCCTGGCTATGGTGACCATGCACCTTCTGCATTGTCAGATCCTCTAGTAGGATTTTACTGAGGGTCGTGGTACCAACTCTCACACCAAGTTTCAGAAAGTGATTTTCTCCTTGGTTCTCTTTTGACTGAAGGATGGGACCTCAGGCCACCCAAACCCACAGCTGCTAGATACCACACTTTGTAGAGATCATTCTTGACTCCATGCATAAATGACTCACCATTGAGCCCCACCCTGGAACCAGGGACCTGACC
Organism: Rhinopithecus roxellana; assembly: GCF_007565055.1. Lineage (NCBI taxonomy): Eukaryota > Metazoa > Chordata > Mammalia > Primates > Cercopithecidae > Rhinopithecus > Rhinopithecus roxellana. The sequence goes on along the minus strand of NC_044553.1, from coordinate 49,545,865 downwards.
TAGAAAATCTGAAGCACTCCCTAATTCCACGAATTGGTTGGTGCTCCACCTTGGACTAGATGAGCTTTACTTGCTAGATGTGGGAAAAGCCAAATGACCTGGGAAACAGCTTTACCAGGTGATATGCTTAAGTCTTCAGGTGCTTTTTTTTTGTTTTGGAAGGTCCCTGGCATCTGCCCATTAATTATTAGTAAGTTTCTTAGCTGCAGAGTAGTGTGGCAATGGTAAGAAATTAAATGTGTTGGCTTTTTTAAATGGGTTTCTGCCTGTAAGAAATCTTAACTCTAGGGCATTAATCACACCATATCAGTGGTTTAAAGTTGAAGAACTGCCAAATAAGAAAAGAGGAAAAAGATATGCATAGCCTTAAACTATCATTCCACCTAATATTTATTATTACAAAGGGAAAAATAACTTCACAGTGGTGACATCTAGAGAATACCAACTCAAACCATCTGCCTCCTGACATGAGGGACTGAGAATACAGTAACACTTCTGTAATATTCAGAGGTAAGAATGTGTGAGATCCTCATTCCTCTTACTTCTGGGCTGCTCTTAACCTCCATTACCCATATGAGTGGAACTTCTTCTTTCCAGTCCTAATTCCTTAGGAAGCTGGATGTGATTTGTCTTAACACCTTTCCTCACTCATCCTGCCTCCCTCCAAAGTTTACATTTCTGGCTCCCCATATAGTCTTTTGTTGTTGTTGTTTTGAGATGGAGTTTTGCTCTTGTTGCCCAGGCTGGAGTACAGTGGGGCAATCTCAGCTCACTGCAACCTTCACCTACTGGGTTCAAGTGATTCCCCTGCCTCAGCCTCCCTAGTAGCAGGGATTACAGGCACCCCCCACCTGCCACCACACCCAGATAATTTTTGTATTTTTAGTAGATCCGCCCACCTCGGCCTCCTAAAGTGCTGGGATTACAGGCATGAGCCACTGTGCCTGGCCCCCATATGGTCTTTTTGTGTTGTTGTTTAAATCTCAAATTATTCTGCATCTTCCATGGCAGAGTTGCTTATCTCTAAGATCCTAGACACCCAGGATTTGCAGTGAGCACAATGAGCCGCTGCCAGGTACCATTTAGGAACAAATGGGTAAATTTCCTATGGGGTGATGGGGTTCCTTTAGAGACTCACTAAAGTTCATTATGAATAAAATTCTGCTGGTACTGCTCATGTGGAAAATTAAAGAAAATATTTATGACATGTCTGCCCCAGTGGTTAGAATCAAATATTATGTCAAAGCTAGGTCTTGTCTATTTATTACAATCTTCAGAGTTAACATTTTGGACCAGTAAAGCCAATTTTCCCTAAGTTTTAATTCTAAGCATATCCATTCTGGAGTTAATTTGCACTCATATTTTTCTGGGCCGCTTTAGAAGTCTGGGTAAAGAATGAGTTGAAGGGCTTTCAACTTCTACTTGTCACTATCTGAGACCTTTCAAAACTTTGCCTGGATGTCTGAAGGAAAAAATTTATTTGCTTCCTTCCTTCCAGTTGGTTACTAATAATTTGACACCACCCTCATCCATACTGGGTCCCAACACACATAAGGCTTTCCCTTCCAGTGCCCAGTAGACTTTAACTACAGGAAGCTAGAGACTGCTGGAAAGGTAAACCAAAACAAAATGCAACAAACAAAACTGTAAAACGTACACCAGGGAAATCAAAACTATCTGGGAGTTTTTCAAACTTAAATATTCTTATAAGCTTTTTATCACGTTAAAAATATATATATACATATATGTATTTTTTTCCAAGACGGAGTCTCACTCTGTCACCCAAGCTGGAGTACAGTGGCATGATCTCAGCTCACTATAACCTCTACCTCCCCAGTTCAAGCAATTCTCTCACCTCAGCCTCCCAGGTAGCTGGGACTAAAGTCACCCACCACCACGCCTGGCTAATTTTTTTTGTTTTTTTGTTTTTTTGTATTTTTTTGAGATGGAGTTTTGCTCTTGTTGCCCAGGCTGGAGTACAGTGGCACAATCTTGGCTCACTGCAACCTCTGCCTCCCACGTTCAAGCTATTCTCCTGCCTCAGCCTCCCAAGTAGCTGGGATTACAGGCACCTGCCACCACACCCAGCTAATTTTTGTATTTTCAGTAGAGACGGGGTTTCACGTTGGCCAGACTGGTCCCGAATTCCTGACCTCATGTGATCCGCCTGCCTCGGCCTCCCAAAGTGCTGGGATTACAGGCATGAGCCACCGTGCCTGACCGAAAATAATTTAAAATTAATTTATGTGGTAAGACTTGAGTTTGACCATTGGATGAGGAAATGAGACCAGATTCTGGGATATTGTCAGAGCTATGAATTTGATGACTAACGTCTTTCAAGTCCAGGTCTTGGTTAACTGTTGGGAAAGCTGTTTTCCCAGTTATATAAACCCAAGGAGCTTTACAAGTTCCAAATTTGTTTTCTTGCTGAGTCTATGTGGGAATCTCTTGTATTGAACAGTTGATTTGTAAAATATAAAAACAAAATTAACCAAATAAGGTACCTATGGAGATGTTCCACTCTCAGAACTATTAAAGGACTGCTTGGACGGTGTGCTCAGGTTCCTGTTTGTATATATTTTTATTAACTCTACAACTATTCAACCATCCAACTAAAACCACCATGAACTCTCTCACAGTTTTTAAAAGGGCATCTTTACTATTCCCAAATTGTAGAACCAGAGAGTTAGCAAAGGTAGCCCCCAAAGCAGCCACCCAGTGATGGTGGTATCCTCTGGGCAAGCTTCTGCATACACGTGTCCCAGGATCAAGGAGGAGGGCATTTTCATGGGCATCATTGATGAGTCCCACTTTGCAGCAGGACTATTCCAATCCTGAATGCCAAGAAACTGAAGAGAAGCAAAAAATACATCCAGGCTTTCTACTGCTCTCCACTCCTACTCAGTCACAGCTACCCAAGCTTCTTATTACACAGCTGCAGCTACATGTTTTGCTTCTGTAGTATCGAAAGCTAATACCATAGGGAACCTGCATGCCAGAAGAACCCAGCCACGAACAACTACAGGTTGTGGCCACAGGAAAGGACCCTATAGATGGTATCATGCCTATTTCTTTCTTCATAAATTGAACGTTTAGGGCCAGCAAGTCAATAATTTATGGAGGAGAAAGTTATTTCACTACTGATCATTAACAAACTCTGTATTAACTTGCAAAGAAATCTCTTCAGAGTTATACAAGATTTGTGTTCGCTCTTCATACATCTATTTCTTATCTATATTTCAGTAGACAGGAATTTACTGTGGAGATCACATGATCAATACATTATTGATCCTCATTATCAATGATTATTGAGAACTTGCTTTTAATTAACTGTAAGAGTTGGGATCTACAACTGATCAGGTGGAAAGTGCATGAAATATGCCACCAGTTTTTCCTTTGTGTATTGGTACCACTCTTAACAGGGATTAATATGTGCCTTGTCATGGAATACAGAAGGAGAAACACTCACATTCGAATCATGTTATTTCATTATTTGTAATATAGTGGCCAACTATAAAGTTCCTGCCACAAAGAGGGGCTGCATACAGGTGAATGATTTTAAAAGAAAGTCGCTGTTTTGGGTAGGCATCTCACTGCCATTTAGACTTGGGAGCCAGTCCACGTGGGTTTGAGTCCCGGCTCTACCACTTACTAGTTGCATGACTCATCTATAAAATGGGGATGGTAATAGTATCTGCCTCATGTGATTGTTCTGAGAGTTAAATAAGTTAGTGTGTGTGGCATACTTAGAACAGTGCAGCACACAGTAAACTCAAATGTATTCATTTGAATATTATTATTTGACTAGAACACAGTGTAGTCAATTATCTGGTACAGTAACTCATTTAGGTACCCAGACATTTTTTAAATAACTAACTTATGACCAAGGTGATAGTTTAGCAATATCTGATTTTAAGTTTTTCCCAAGATAAAATGAGTGCAGCCAGGGCATTGACAACTCTTTTGACTGCCCTCTGCTACACACCCACAACTATTCAAGGAGAGATGTGTGGTCATGCCCTCAAGTATTGCCTGGCTTGTGTGGAGGCAAGGTGGTCTTCTATTTATGCTCCTCTGATTTCAAAAATGTGTAAGAATATGGCTATATTCCAGGTACTGCCTCAGGAAGTATTACATCATACTTACCTACCCTCAAAACTTATCAAAAGTTCTACTGGAAAAAGCATTACTTATGAAAGTTTATCTGAAGGATATACATGCCTCAAAATGATAAATTAATAAAATGATAATAATAGTTCCATAAGGATTTTGTTAGGGTCATTGTCATTTCCATTAAACAGCATCCTCTCAAAATAAATCTAAGTGGAAATTTTCTTTCTGGTCTCGGTATCCAAAATGATAGTAAAGGTTAATGTTTATTGAGTGCTACCAAGAACCCATCACTTTTTAGAGTATTTTATGGGTTTTTAATCTGTGAAACACTTCTGTGAAATTACCTTTGATTTACAGGTGAGAAAACTGAAACAGAGAGGATACACAACTTGTCCAAATCTACGAAGGTCATAAACACTAGAGACAGGATTGAAACGCAGGTAATCCAGCTCCAGAGAGCTGTCTGTAAACCATCCCCCACACCACCTCCTAAAACACTTGTTCTGCTCCTGAACAGCTAGTTTGATTTTGTCCCATTGGTTTTTGTGAATCATGAAATTGATTTAAATTCATTGTTAGGAAGCTCAGAGCCAAATTCCTAGCCATATAAGAGATCTTGTGGCATAAATTTTTTATTTCAATCTCTATCCTAACACTTTTCATATTTATATTTTTCCTTTGTCCTATTATCCTTACTCCACTTACAAAAATAATCCCAGGGGGTGAGGTGGGGGATGAATAGGCAGAGCATGGAGGATTTTTAGAGCAGTGAAATACTCTATGTGATACTATAATGGTAGATACGTGTCAGTATACAGACATCCCAACCCACAGAATGTACAAAGCAACAATGAATCTTAATGTAAACTATGAACTTTGAGTGACTATGATTGTAAACTATGAACTTTGAGTGACTATGATGTGTCAATGTAAGTTCATCAATTGTAACAAATGTTCCATTCTGACCAGGGATGTTGATAACAGGGGAGGCTACGGGTGTGTGGGGGCAGGGGGTATATGGGAAATATCTGTACCTTCCCCTCAATTTTGCTATGAACATAAAACTGCTCTAAAAACATAATGTCTTAAATAATAATACTACCTGCCTGATAACAAAACATGTCAAAAATGGTAAGGAAAGGAACATTACAAGCCAGTCTTACTCATGAATATAGATGCAAAAATATTCTTTAATTGGCAAACTGATTTAAGCAATGTATTTTTTAAATATTACATTTAGTTTGGATATCTCAAAAATGCAAGGATGATTTAGCGTTACAAAATATGTGAATAATGTAATTCATCATATTAACAAACTAAATGATAAAAATCTATAATCACCTGAATTCAAGAGAAAAAAACTATACGATAAAATACAGTACTCATTCATGACTTAAAAAAAAATCTTAACAAACTTGAAATAGAAGGGAACTTTTCTAACTAATAAAAATAATTAAAGATAAACCTATAGCAAACAACATATTAATGGTGAAATGTTGAAAGCATGCCCTTTAAGATCAGGAACAAGACAAGCATTCCCATTATTGCCCTTTCTATTCAACACGGTACTATGCCTGACCAACAGATGAAGCCAAGACAAGGAAGAAATAAGACTGTAGTCATTTGTGGATGATATGACTGTGTATGTAGAAAATAAAAACTCTACAGGTAAAATATTAGAATTAATAAGAATCAATATGCAAAAATATGTTGCTTTCTATATATCAACAAAATCAAATAAGAATTTAAAAATTTGTAAGATACCATTCTCAATAGCTGTATTAAAAAGATCTTTATGAAGAAAGCTATAAACTTTAGTGAAAGTATTTTTTAAGGCAAGTAAAAGTAGAGATATATTATGTTCATGAATGAAAAACTGAATCATGTAAAAGGGTCAATTTTTCTTAAATTGAGGCCATCTCAATCAAAATCCCAACCCTTTTTTGGTCAGAACCTCACAAGCTGATTCCAAAATTTATCTGGAAAAACAAAAGACCAAGAAGAGACAAAATCCTACTGAAGAATGACATGGTAAGATAACATGTTCTGCCAGATCTTAAGACTTTCTATAGAGCTTTAGACAGGGACAATGCAGCATTTGTACAGGGATAGACAAAAGAGGTCTATTAAAAATGTATATCTATTTGGGAGGCCATCAGGGTGAGGTGGCTCCAGTGCACCGGGTTCCGAAATAAGCAAACCGAAAGGGTAAAATGAAACTTCAGTTTAAATCATCAGAAGCTGCTGACTAACCTCTAGAGGCTTTCCACTGGAATGACCTGAAGAAGGCTACTGCTCCACTTTAACTTTTTAAATTTATTATTATTATTATTATATTATTATTATTATTATTTGCCTTTCTTGTGGATTTACCTTATAAAAGCCTTCCCCCTACTCTGCTTCATCAGAGCCACTGAACCACTTACCTTCTGGAGCTGCCCAATTCATGAATTACTATCTGCTCAAATCAACTCTTTAAAATTTTAATGTGCCTAAGTTTACCTTTTAACAGATTGATGGAACTAAATAATAACTCTGAAAATGGTCCTAAAGAAGTACAGATGTTTGATGTCTGATGGCATAGTTGGTTGACCCTGTAAATTAGTTAAGAAAAAAAAAATTGGGAGGCCGAGACGGGCGGATCACGAGGTCAGGAGATCAAGACCATCCTGGCTAACATGGTGAAACCCCGTCTCTACTAAAAATACAAAAAACTAGCCGGGCGACCCGACGGGCGCCTGTAGTCCCAGCTACTCGGGAGGCTGAGGCAGGAGAATGGCGTGAACCCGGGAGGCGGAGCTTGCAGTGAGCTGAGATCCGGCCACTGCACTCCAGCCTGGGCGACAGAGCAAGACTCCGTCTCAAAAAAAAAAAAAAAAAAAAAAAAAAAAAAAAAAAAAAAAAAAAAAAAAGAAAAAAAAAATTGACTTTTCAGTAAATAGTTCTGGGGCAATTATCCATAGGGAAAAACATAAAATTGAACTCCTACCACACACAAATATCAACTCCAGGATTAAAGTTCCGAAAGCAAATGGCAAAACATAAAACTTTCAGAAGAAAATATACACAAATAGCTTAATTACCCATGGATAGGAAAGCAGTTTCTAAATAAGACCAGAAGTATAAACCACAAAGTAAAATATCAACAGACTTGACTGAGTTAAAATTAAGAAAATCTGTTTATAAAAGATCACGTAAAGGAGAAAAGTCACAAAACTGGAAAAATTATCAGCAACTCATATACATGACAAAGAAATCAAAACCATAATATATCAATAACTTGTATAACTCAATTTTTTTAAAAAGGCAAACAACTCAGAAAAGAGCCTTGAATAGGCACATTCACAAAAGAGGAAACCTGAATGACCAATAGGATGCTCAATTTCTTTAGTAATCAAGGAAATGCAAATTAAACCGCAGTTGGTTACAATTTTATAGCCACAAGATGGACAAAATATTTTAAAGTTATTAAATGTAAAATTATAAAATAACAAGCCTTGGTGAGGATGCAAAGCTAAAGGATTCCTCACCCACTGAACGTAAGAGCTAAATTGGGAACAGTCACTTTGGAAAATAGGAATTCCCCAGTGTCGAAAGGCAGTAAAGTCAAACACCACAAGATCATGATGTAAAGGCACAGAACTGGCTTTGGTGAGGAAATAGAGGGTCGGCAAAAAAGGCATGGTTCATGGTTAACTCAGTCTCCTGCCTAGAAGTGTGAGCGCCAGGGTACTACTGCACATACCAGGGGGCAGGCCCCCACGAGAATGGCTTGACCAATGGGTAGGGAGGGAGGGGAGATGATTGGTGTAAGCTGTCTGGATTTAGATGTCAACTTTTCAGAGTTGTCTGGCAACACCACTGCTAGCATCCTGCAACCTCATGTGAAACTGGGTGGGGAAAGGGGTAGTTCCTAAGCCCAGCTCTCTTGGTGCTTGGCAACCTGAGCACCCAGAGCATTTATCAGACAATCATACTTGCCTCTTCACAACTTGTAAAGTTGACCACATGCTGTATAGCCCAGCAATCATTCCTAATACCCTAGATTACACCCTAGATTATCTCTCATAAATGTATAATATTGTACAGGTACAATAATATTAATAGCTGTATTGCTTGTAATAGCAAAAACTGGAAACAACTCCAAACATCTATCAATAGAATGGATAAATAAATTGTGGTATTTTCAAATATTGGAATACTGTAGAACAAAGAAAATGAATACAATTTAGTTATATGCACCAATATTTTAAAATCTCAACATATTAAGAATAAGAAGTGAATCATAGAAATCTTTAAAAAGGCAAAAATAAAAGTATTATTTCGAGCTATACTTATAAGTGGTGAGATTATAAAGAAAAGCAATGAAATTATCACAAGGTGATCACTTTAATATTATTGCATAAGAGATCTGGCAGGAGAGTAGTGGTGAGATGTGATTGCAGAATGATCCAAAGAGCACTTCTAAAATATTATCAGTGTTCTTTATCTTAACCCGAGTGCTGGATACACAAGTGTTTGCTTCATTAGTTGTCTAACAGTACATATACTTGTTTTACACTCTTCTGTTAATTATTTTATAATTTTGTAAAAAGCAGAGAAAAGACATTATGAGAATATGGACAACAAAGATAAATCTTTGAACAGACTTCAATTCTTATCCTTGGGATAAATTTCTAGGAATATCATTGTTAAGTCAAAGGCATGAATACTTTTAAAGAGTCAGCATTGATACACACCCGAGCAGTCCCCCTTATTCTTGGTTTTATTATGTATGTATTCATGTACATTCCCTTCACTCTTTTCTGAAACAAGGTGAAGGCTAAATAAACCAATAATAAGGTAAGGAGGTGGTACGAGATGTGGGTTGCAGAGCTCTGTTGCATGTGTGGTGTTTCTCCCCAACGAGAACTTGTTACATTCCCTTATAAGGGTGCAAATGTGATGGGGCTGCTATCCCAGGATCACAGAGCTTTCTCCACAAACCAAAGAAAGGGACCAGGAAGCCTTCTCACTTTTAGCCTGTAAATACCCTTCCAGGTTCTTCTGCCTTGTCTGTAGACAAAGGCCTTCTTGGATCATCTAATATCAGCTTTCCTATCTCCCTGGAACTCACTACAGCCTTTTCCTCTGTGTGCGTGAGATTTATTATCAATTCATTTTGATGGAAATGCAGTGACTTCAAAACTGCTGATAGCTATCAGCAAAGAACCGACAGCTCCTAACATAAACATCCTAAGAGATACTTCCTTTTTTTCTGATGCTTTGCAGGGTATGGAAATAAATATTGTTGACCGGGCACGGAGAGAAAAAGAAAAAAAAAATCTCTACTTGCTGCAAAGACCTCAGGAAAAGCAGAAGCCTGTGCAGTGCCTGTGTCCTCAGCCTAGTGTTGTCCCAGAGACAGCCCTGCCCTACAGCCCAGTTCACTCACAGCTCTGCAGATGCCTACCATTGCACTCTCCTCCCATCTCTAGCAGAGCCCTTCCCAGTGCAAGGCAAATACTTGTCTCTATGCCTGTCTCCCTCTTTCCCCATTTGGCTGTGTCTTGACCATCTTTTATGCTCAGCACCCAGCATGATGACTGATACTTAGAATCTACTGTTCAAAAAAACCTCCCTCAAAGATTAGTAGCACCCTACTCTTCCTACCCAAAGGAAAACACGGGTCCAGACTGGCAAAGACACACGTCCAAAGCCACAGAGTGTGGTAGAGGCAGAACCGTTAGTCTTCTGAATCCCATTCCTATTTACTGTGAGGAATAGAAGTTTCAGTAACAGCTATATTGTATACCAGTTCCTGGCCTCCTCAAGTCTGCATCTCTGCCCTGGCAGAAACAAAATGAGCTAATTAAATGCTTGCCACTGGCTTATTTTGGAAACTTCATGGACTGTGTGAAAGCCCAAATAAATTTCAGGCCACTATTGATTACTTCAAATGCGGAGGAAATCATCCAAGCATGGGAAGAAGGTGAGGATGCTAAACCCGTGACTGTGGGTTATTAATATTGTAATGCTTTTGCTTATTGGTGCAGAAAAGCAACTCTTGGCTATATAAGGGACTAAAGCTTTAAGGCTATAATGGAGGAGAGTAAATAGAATCCTTCAAGGTTGAAGAAGAGTCCAACCAAATACTCTACCTAATTGCTTTGGAATAACCAAGATCGTCCTGCTTACTGTGGGAGAAAGAAAAGCAATAGATTGTATTTAGAGGGAACTAAAAGCACAATTGGGTCATCCTCTGTGTGGCTAGTAGAGAATGGTACCTTGGCACTGATCCCCAGAGGGTGGCAATTAAGTGAAAAACAGTCCATGCTGCCTAATGTAACCCAGCAGCTTTTAAATATAAAATAGTTCATTGCAAAATGTAAAGGTTTCCAGAGAATCTGCAGAACCACCCATTGTTGAGAGGCTTTCAAAAGGCAAGCAAGGTCTTGCTCATCCTTCTCTCCAGCACATATGCTAGTAAGATGGGATTTCATCCATTGGAAAAACTGATCAGCTTCTGGGTAACAGCATTAGTCTCAGTCACAGAGATCCAGGGGATCCAAATTAAATCTCTTCTATTTCTCATGAAGACCTTTTAGACTTTAAGTCCAGAGTTTTGCATGCCCAACTTTTGAACTTTCCTATCTCAAATTAACCAACATCATCCATCATATATTAAAACTTCTTCAGAGAAATAGGATGCTTTGAAGAAATAGGTGCTACTGTTCAATAGTTGGCACAGGACTGGCCCTAACAAACAAGACTTAGACATACCTAGCCTCAAGCCGTGACCATTCCAACCCATCACCTCTTTGTATTCACCTTTTAGTGGTAAATTTTAGGTAAAAAGTAACTGACATTTGTGAGTTCAAGCAAGGATTCAAATGGACACGTAAACAAGGCGTATTATTTGTTTCAAAGTAAGTTATGTATCAAACTATTTCTAATACCATGCCAAACTACATAACTCTAAAAACACCTTAAAATTAAGTAAACCTTTTTTGCAATATAGATTTAGGGGCCAGGAATAATTCACTCTCTGTAAGCAAAACAGGTTTAAAATGTCCCTTTTACACAATTGTCATTTTCTGGGGAAAGAGCACAGTTGGATTCATGGGTTATTCTAAAGTCAGCCACAGCATGGCCCTCCTTCCCTGTGACCCTTCCACCCAGTCTGTTGCTTGTCAGACCCAAAACCCCTGCCCTGCAAACTGTTGGATCCTCCCACCCCTCGTCCTCCTCTGGCTGTGGCTGCAACCTCCTCTGGGCTCTGTCTCTGGTGCGCTTGCTCCACCTGAAGCCTCGTACTGTGCTACCACTATCCCGTGTTTCACGTCCTTTGTAGCTCTTCACTGCCTAGAGAAAAAGCCGAAGCTCTTCAGACCCCTCTCAAAAGTCCCAGGCTGCCTTCCAGCCTCACCTCTCTACTCTGCAGCATCCTGTGCTCTGGTCTAGCCAGAGTCCCCCTTTCTCAAATAGGCCTCGTATTCATGCCTCTACCTTCTTTGTACAATACTCTGCCTAAAATAATTTTTCTTGTTCCCTGACCATGAAAAATTCTACTTATTCATCTACACCTAGCTCCCCATTAGAGAGCTTCCACCTCTCCCCTCAGGCAGAATTCTACCCTTTTCTGCACTTCCATTGCTTTCTGAAACAGTATTGGTTACATATTTATCACCCTGTGAACACTACCAGCTCCTCGTGGGCAGGGCCCTTGCTGAGCTTAATCTGTGTGTCCTCTGTGTTCCCCTCTGCGCCCAGCACATAGAAGCTATAAAACATCTTTGCTGAAAGAATTGATTCTATTGGATTGATTTCCAGAGAAACAGTATTGTTCCCAAGACTAGAGATTGGGACTCTCACCTCTATCCAATACTTTACCAACAGCGACAGCTCAGTGAGGTTCGAGGCAACGCCCACACCCACTTATTTTACAAGGCCATTTATTTAATCACCAGGTTTCATGTGTGATGCTGATACTGCTGTGTTGACAACATGACATCTTCTTGTTGTCACGCACGTTTTACCAGGGATGCTTCTTTGCATCTCTATCAGAGAAAGGCACTCTTGAAAATGTCTTCTCTAAACTTGAAGACTGAAGTTACTCCCATCTCAGGAATTATATTGCTATCTGTACATCTTTGGTTTTAACTTTTGTCATAAAAAGTAGTCCCACTCACAGTGCAGGTGTCTCCATTTAATAGAGGTCATGAGATGAGGACTGCGTGGGCATGCTGGCTTGCCTGCTGACGGGCACAAACTAAGCACCTAGGAAGGGATTGCTGAATTATAACTGTTTGTCCAATTTTTAAAAGAGTATGTGGGGATATTTCTCCTCTCATAACTCCCTTCTTTGGTCTTGGGTCTAGTTAAACACTTGGTTCTATACTTCACTTTCAACTCCAAGACATGATATATTCACCCTCACTAGGTCATGCCTTTTGTTATGATCTTGACTCATTTACTCATTTCAAATACTGCTAAATTTTTAAACATTATTTTATATCCATTCACATGGCACAAAACTTGAAAGGAATTAAACATACATTAAACATAATAAATCACATGGTAAAAAATTCTGAAGAACGAAGATGATAAGGGAAAATTCTTCCTCCTCTCCTTATCGCTCACCCCTCTCTTTCTTTCCTTGAAGGCAATCAACATTGCCTGCTTCTTCTGTGATCTTCCAGGAGAATCCATGCATAACAAGCATATACACTTCTTTCCATTTTACACAATTGCTAACATATTATACACACTATTCTGCGATTTATCTTTTCACTTAATTTCTCCTGGGGCTTGTTTTGTATCTGTCCATTAAGAGTGTCCTCATTCGTTTTTTACAGAGGCTCAGTCTTCCACTATGGCTTCAAATCACTCCAACTATGGCAAGTGTCGTGTCCAGGCCCTCACACGTTCAGGTTGCCTCCTGGTAGCTGCTGTAAGACAAATGTCATGGGTCAAACAGGAAGCCTAGTTCCCTTGAAAAGAAGCACGGCCCCGTGTGCATGTGGCACGTATGTGACTGAAGCCATACTTTGGCCTATGCTATACCACATCTAGCTGCATTATTTGGCCCACAAGACTTTCTGAAAGTAGAAAAGTATACTTGTAACCTCCAGTGCATCAGTAGGGCACTTTATTTTGAGTAGAGCCTTTGGTTAATGCCTCAAGATAAACATACGATTTGCTACGGATATGCTCAGCAAGTCTCTTAACTTAGTTATAGCAGATCCAAGGAATTTATTATTGGTGAGATATAATTGTTCAACTTACGGTATTTGTACCAATTAGGCATTATTTATACTATAAAATAAATATTATGACTAGAGTTTCAAGTTCATCTCCATCATAACCCTTATATATTTTTTATTAATAAGAACCAATAGGACCCTGACAGATATATTTTTGGATCTCTCTCTCTTTTGCTCTTTCTCTTTTGCTCTCTCTCTCCCTCTCTCTCTCTGCATTGTATAAATAGCAGCCATCAGCTACCAGCAACATGTAATCTGGGTTTTTGAAATGTGGCTAGTACCATTTGAGATGTGCTGTAACTATAAAATATATACCAGATTTTGAAGACAACATAAAATATACATTATTTCATTAATAATTTTATTCTGATTATGTATTAAAATATTTTGGCTATATTGAGTTACACATTTTTAAAATTCATTTTACTTGTGTCTTTTTCTTTTTCAATGTAGCTATTAGAAAATTTAAAATTACATTTGTATCTCCATTGGAGAGTCTTAATCTATACCATGCATTTATTTCCTGCTTAATAAGAAGGCAGACTAGAATGATAAAAGTACTTTCTGCAGGGCTGGGCGAGGTGGCTCATGCCTGTAATCCCAGCATTTTGGGAGGCCGAGGTGGGCGGATCACCTGAGATCAGGAGTTTGAGACCAGCCTGACCAACATGGAGAAACCCTGTCTCTACTAAAAACACAAAATTAGCCGGGTGTGGTGGTGCATGCCTATAATCCCAGCTACTCGGGAGGCTGAGGCAGGAGAATTGCTTGAACCTGGGAGGCAGAGGTTGCAGTAAGCCAAGATTGTACCATTGTACTCCAGCCTGGGCAACAAGAGAGAAACTCTGTCTCAAAAAAAAAAAAAAAAAAAAAAAAAAGTACTTTCTGTTTTAGCTTCTAGAATCCACTTCTTACTTTCCTTTTGTTAACAGATTTTAAGAAATTTAAAATGTAGAATTGCAATATGATTATCAAAAGGTAACAAAGAGAAGAAACCAAAGAATGTATTTTGAAAGAACAGTTGGTATTGTAGATTAGGAATTTCAGAATCATCAAGGAAGACATCACATTCACCAGCAAGTGACATTTGGAAATGCTTGGAGGGGCTCCTAACTCACTGGGAACAGATTAACGGAGCATGGCTGGAAGGAGCAGTAACTGAAAGTCAGTTCCTGACTTCCCCAGATCTAAAGCCTTAGAATGATGATACTCCTCTCCAGACATCCTTTGATGCCCTCTTTATCTAGTTTTCTTTTTTCTCTTGCTGATTTCAACTTGAAAACTCAAAAGTAGAGTGTTAACCATACTCAGGTAAAAACCTCTAGGATCTCATACTTCCAATTTAAAATAAAGTCATCTTTGCAGGCTTCCTTTTTATAAAAAATATGAATTACCAGATCTCTATTTTCATGATCAAAAACAAATATTTTTCAAGTTTCTGTCATACGAAGAACATTGTGCTAGGTACCAAGAATACGAATGTACAAGACACAAATGTATGTAGAGGCATATAGTCTAATGGGGACATACAAAGTAACCCTTGTCTCCCTCTCTCCTTTTTCTCAATCTCTCTTACTTCCCTTTGCTTGTGTAATCATTTCTTCTCCATCTGAAAAGGAATACTTTTGTTGTTGTGAACTGTCTGGCCTCCTAGAGTAGCTTGTGAGACTCACTAATCACCATTATGTATGTAAATGACTCTCTACCAGTGCCCATCCCAGAGCCTACTCACACGAGTTGCCCATGTGAGAGGCAGCTCAGTCCCAAGGTGCCTGCTGTCTGGAGCATCAGCCATTGTGCGTTGGTTTGGGGTTCACTTGTGATCACCATTGGTATCCTCCGTCCGCAGCATCTGATTACATATAGCAGGCTTCTCCTGATCAGAAGTGACACAGGACTCTCTCTAAACAGTTCAGCTGCTCTTGCTAGGGAAACTTCTTTTCACCCGAAGTGCATTTTGTTTACATAATGTGACCTATATTTTGACTCAGATCATTTCACCCATACCCTGCAAATTTTAGCAAAACCCAGATAGCCAGTTTTGAATGGTATAAAAACAGAGAAAAATTTAAAGTGCATTTGTATAGATTGTTGAGGGATTTTTTTTCTCCGCCCAGGGCTGGACAATCAAGGGAATATGGAAGGAAGATTGTTGTTTGATAATATATTCTCTCTTTTTAAAGCCACATTCCAACATTTGGCATATTTTTCTACTTCTTCTCCTTGGCTAGATATAGTTTGTTAGTTCCTTGGCTCATATCCCTCCTTGACTTTCATTTACTCCACGTTCTTTTCTCTGTGTTAATGGTTAACAGAGCATGTACTGTAAATTAGCATTTATAAAAATCAATTACACTGCTTCATAAGACAGAGCAGAAACTTAGATTGTCTTCACCAGATCATTTGTATTTATCTGTTAATTATAAACCTTAATTGTCTCTTTTTATCATATTAATTTGCACAAATTGTACAACTTCAGAGTTTAGCAGTTTTTAAGCCCTTGAAATACAATTATTCTCTTAACATTCTTTTCAGAAACATAGTATTCATTAATAATTAGGTTGGTAAAAATTAGCACTTCTGATAATTGGCCTTGGCTTCTCCTTGGATTTTTTTTTTTTTCTTTCCCCGCTAAAGTCCTGGTTCTCACAATTATACATGTCTGTTGGCCTCTTCCTGTGCCTGAGCTCTGTTTTAATTGGACTTCAACGCCCCTGAGACTTCACAGGATTTTGGCTCACAGTAAAATGCAGATCTATGCCAGTGAACTGATTCCAAGCAGGTTTGACTCTTTTCCCCTTTCCCCAGCAGAACTTGGACTTTTGTTCCATGGGGTTAGTCTACTTGCCCTGAACCTTGGTATAAAAAGACTTCTAGGTGAAGTGAGGAAAAAGGCTTTCCAATTTCCAGTCCTATTTGTGAGACAGTTTTAGCTCTTACACTCTGCAGGTTGGTGCAAGCATGAGGAAGGGGGGGCTCTCTAGGCATTCTCCAACCCACTCTCAGCTGTGGCTTTGTTTCCACTCAGTGTGCCAGCCACTTAGAAGGACTCATATGTCACATAGCATGTCTGCAAAGACCAAAACAAGCTTTCTCCTTTCAAGAGGATGTACCAATCTGGGGTGTTAAGTAAGTAATCCAGACTGAAGGACACTGCATCCTGACCACCCTGGAACCAAGTGGCTTCCTGCCTGGGGCTCTGTGGGAACCTTCCAGAGGACTAGTATCCACCTCTGATGACACTGACAATCTGCATGCTCTGTCGCCAGAGGCTGAAAAGCTCAGAAGCAATGAGGTTGAAGACACCCCTTGTACCCCGGTGCCCCGCATAAAAGAGCAAACTACCAAGAGGGGAATTTCTAAGGTCAACGTCAACCGTCTTCACACCACCTTTCCAGCCCCAATTTCCACACCATCCCTATCCTGCAATCCCCATTTGGGAGCAAATGTCTGATACGACTAGCATTCTTTGAATTCTCTGACTGAGTGTCTGGAAATGCTTAGTTTTCTGTGGTTCTATCCCTTCCAGAAGCAACAGTTCAGCAGTTAGGCCAAATTTTCTCATATATTACCTCAGATGGGACCCTAGTCAGGTGCAAGTCGAGTCCTGAAGTCTGTGAGCTGGAGTGTTTCAGGGATTTTTTTCATTTTATTGGTAGGGCTGCTGTGGGAAGGCTGGCTGTCCAGAAGGGACACAAGAGAACAGGTCTCTCATATACTGGAATACGGAATCATTTGCTCTATCACTACAGCAACTCTATGATACTCTTCAAGATCAAGTTACTTCTATGAAAAGATGTATGTTTCCGTATACAAAGTACTTGCCAGCCAGATCTGTGAACATTCTCCTGATAGCCTGGTTTCCCCCAGTGCTGGCTTGTACCAGCTTATGCCACAGAAATACGGTCACATTACTGCCCAACAATCTCTCCCCATCCCATAGTTTCCATCCAATGGGGCATTTCAGCCTCTTATGCCAGTGTCTGGCCACATGGATGGAATCTTGTGACAAAATAGGAAACTATTCCTGGGGATTGACAAATGTTGACTGAACATAGCCATTTATTCAGCTCCATGGCTCTAAGCCATCACTTCTGTGAACTAGAAGACAGGACTGCTACCATTTCCTGGACTGGGTTGACAAGTAATGGCCGAAGGGGTGAGAATGCACCTCTGTGGACAGCAGCTTGGGGTATAGATGCGAGACTGACATGGAGTTCCCCACAGCAAAGAGCCCTTTGTGTGGCAATCTCTCTGTAGGAAAAGCACTGGGTATTCTCGGCCATCTCAGGCTAACTGTGATAGTCTTTGCCGGCTATTTTTTCTTCTCAAGGCCCAGTGTGAATCAACAAGTATGCCAGCCAAGCAGACCTACCCTTGCCAGCTGCCCTTAGATAGGGACCTTGATGCAGTGTGCAACCTGTGCAACTACATGCACTAGCTCTATTAAAGAGATAACCAGAAATAATGATAATAGTGGCTAATGAGTTCTTTACTTGGTATGGGTACTGAGCCAAGAGCATCATGTGTATTATCTCATCTAATCTTCACATCAACCCAAAGTACTTACCCTATTTAGATTTTCTAGGACTAAGCAATCTGCCCAGACTAGAAGCTCCTATGTGACAGGGCCAAGATTCCAGTGCAGGATGGTCTTATTCCAGAATCTGAGCTCCTGACCACTATGTTGTATAGAGGTAGAAACGTAGAAACCTGTGTAAATTTGGATGTCTATTGAAATAAATGGTAGTCTCTTAGGGCAGGTTGCCTTGATGTAGGGGCTTTGAAAAGGGGTTTGGCTGCCTATGACCTGTTGAGGGCAGGTTCTTTGGGAGAATCCTGTAGGCTAGTGGGAGAAGCAGGACAGTTTGGAAAGGGAAGATGCTGATGTGGTCTCAGGTAACATCCAGCATGACCTGGTTCAGTGTGGCTCTGGAGCATCAATCATCCAGCAGCCTTGCCCTACCTTGCAGCAAAGGGACCAGACTCTTAGACCCCCTCATAAATCATTCAGTCATGGGCCACAGGGGTTGAGCAGTGGAAGTTCCTATATATCCCCCAGTGAAGCGACTCCTGAGAAGGTAACAGATGTTAAGCCAAGCCATTGGCTGTAGCACTTGCAGCAGCTCGAGACCAGATGCAGCAGCAGGTAAAGGGGATCTAGATGTGGTGTCAACAGCATCAATTATAAGCACCCAGTACTTTTTGGCAACGTTCCAGCAAATGAGACCTCTGTGATTATTTTAGGGCATAATTCCACTTGATTTAAAAGTTAAATTTCATCCATCACAGTCCAACTACCATCAAATTTAGGGCAGAGATAAGGTGCTTGTCTCTCTCTAAGAAGACAGAACACCAACACACTGATCAGAAACCATCATTCTGCTATTCAAAAATCTGCCCGGTTCCCACTGCCTCCTCCAAACTACCAAGAGGGGAATTACCAAGGTATCAACAGTCTTCAAACCACCTTTCCAGCCCCAATTTCCACACCATCCCTTCAGACAGCTATTCTGCAATCCCCATTTGGAGAATTCTACCCATTCAACCATGAACTTTCTCACTCCCCGCTTATATTCATGCTATTGCCTGAACTTGGAATGCCCTTTCATCTCTTCTCTGACTACTGAAATCTTAGTGAAGGCTCTTTTGTTGCAAGAAATAGAAATGCACTCTAGCTTAAGTAAAGTGGGATTTATATAAGGAATCAGGATCTCTCAGGAAGAACGGGAAGGCCTTCACAAAGGAAATACAAACAGGAACTGAGAGTCAGTGCTCCCTGACCTGTGGCACTTTAGTTCCAGCATATAACTTTGAATGTGGCTTCTCAGATAAGATTTACCTCTTTATTGTCCCCCTCACACAGGAAGGAGGCCCCAACAGCCATGTGCAGACTCTATAACCCTGTTCTTACTTCAAAGGCCATAGTTACTAGATCAGGAAGAGATACCTGATATATCTGGGGCAATTAGAATTTAGAAGTAAGACTAAAAGTTAGATCCTTGTTCAGTCTGGCCTGCTGTATTAACAGAAATATAAACCTGGAAATTAATGCAGTGACCCATCTTGTACCTACAAGGTGAACCAACTAGTAGAGAAAACCAATCTGCAAGCAGGAACAAATAAAGCCAGAATGTGGTGAGAACTGGCCAAGTCCTGACAGCTTTTCAGTTTCTAGTTGCAATCTCTTCCTGATGCAGGCAGTTCCAGTCTCTGCCCTTAGGTTCTGTGATATTCTTATACCCTGGATCCTCATAATAAAGTCTTCTCTTCAGTTTAACAAGCTCAAAGTGAATTTGGGAACTTACAAGCAAAGATTTCTTAACAATACCTGCATCTTTCTGTGTCTGTTTCAGTCTTCTCTTCCCCTGTTTTCCCTTCCTATCTCTTCCTTCCCTTCCATTCTCCTATCTCTCCCCATCTCTCTCACTGTCTTCCCCACCCCACCCCCGCCTCTGACTCCCTCATCCCAGCTTTGCTTCACTTACCTGCTCCTAAAGCCCAAACATGGCTACAGCAGCTTCCTTAATATCTTACCACCAACAAAGCCACCATTCAGCAGTCTAGCATCCTTAGTTCTCAATTCTAAATTTCTAGGAATATTTAATGACCCAGCCATTGTGTCATTTCCCCTAAGACCTCTGGTTCTGACCAATTAGATCCAGAATCACATACAAACATAGGTGCAGAGTCCACACCACTATGGGGAGGCATGAACTAAACATCCTAAATACCAGTATGCCCCAGTAAGGACTTCTATATCTCCCAGTCAGATTTTATTACTACTCCCTGTATATTTCCATCATATCTTGCTTGTATTTCTAATGACCTTGTCATTTTCCATTGTATTAAAGCTTATATATTTATTTGACGTTCCTACATCAAAACCTTCTTAGGGTATGATGGGCATACTGTAAGCACTAAAACATTAACTTGAATTGAATCTAATTTGTGCACATGAATGGGGATGTGTCATATCTGCAGTCTGATTTTTGATGGGTGGTTCAAGAGACGATATATACTTTGGGATGGGGAGCCTTTCCAAAATACTTTTTCTTCCATATTTCCAATTATTCTGTTCTCTCTGATCCATAGAACTTTACATATATTTATTAAACACTCGTCATGCTGAGTAATTACCTAATGCCTCAACTGAACTATGAGGTCTCTGAGGTCATGGGGCCATATTTTGTTTGTTTGTTTGTTAATCTTTCAATCCTTAATCTAGTACAAGCCTGACACACAGAAAATATGTACTGAATATTGTTTGTTGAATTGGGTTGAATCCCAACCCATGTGACATTTGGACTGAGGACATCTCACCTTCTGGCCATCATTTACCTGCCTTCTGAGTCCTTTTTGAGGGTGAGTACAGTAAAGATTTTCTAAGAAGCCAGTTTTGGCAAGACTACAACCTTCCTTCTCTGGAAGGACTCTCTTTGTTTTATTACAATAGAAAAGCATGATAAATACTTTTTCCCATAAGAAACATGCTTCCTCTTTTTGACAATTTTGACAGCCTATTGTTTAAGCCTGAAAAAGTAGTCCAGAAATAATTTACAGAGGAAACCTGGCTCAGGTGTCTCCCCCAGATGCTATTGGTATCTTGAGACCATCCAGAGAGGTAATTTACACACACATATGCATACACAACAGAATTTAAGTGGGCTTTGAGTTTCCGAGGGTGTCCAAACACTAACATTTGCCATCTGGTCTGCTCAGATGGCTGCTTCTGGTATCTGCCCCAATGTCTGGGTTTGCTTGCTTTATTCTTCAAACATTTACAAAACTTGAGCACTGCGCTAGGCACAAAGGATGCAAAGATGGAATGTGGCACTCTCCACTTTCAAAAAGTAAGTCACAGACCATGAAAAAATAATTGTACGAGGATGCAATGAAGTAAAACTACCACACACTCAAGTGAATCTTACAACACATTTCATTCAATGGGAGTGTGGGAGAAGGATCCATTAAGTCGGCCTGGGCAAGGCAAGGAAGAGTTCAAATTGGAGACAACTCAAGATCACCCACAGAGTAAAATGATCAGTAGGCAAAGGAAAGAATCCAAGGAAACACTAATATTAAAGGATAAATAAAGAGGAGTCTATGGGGGAGACTGGGGAGAAGCAATCAGAAAGGTAGGAGGAGAATTGAGAGAGAGTAAAGCCAGGCAATGTAAAGGAAAGAGAATAAACACATGAAGTTCAACAGTATTGAAGAGCCACCTGAAACAAGCACACACAGGGACCATGTGATTCAGCATTCTAGAAGTCATGCTGATCTCTAAATACCTAGTCTCTTAAGTATCTGCATAGAAACTTGCTAAATCTAAAATCTTGCTTCAAAGCATAGTCCAGCAGCATCTGCATCATTTGGGCACTTGTTAGAAATTTAGAATCCCAGACCCATCCAGGAGATTCATGTGCAGGTTAAAATGTGTGAAGCAACCACATCCTTCCTTAGAAAAGTGGCAGTTTGGGATGAATGATCAGATTGATGACCTGCAAAGAACTGGCTTCACAAGGACCCAAATTAAAAAATCAACGCGACAGTTTAACGTCACAAAAAGTAATATGTACAGAGCGTTCTCATCCCTAACCTTGATTTAAACACCGTGAATCATGTGTAAGATATTATTACTACCATTTTACTAACCATGTAAAAGGAGCTTGAAGAGGTTAAGTGCCTTGTCAATGACTACAGGGATAATAAATGGCAGAGCCTGGCCTTGAACCTAGATCTTCAGATTTACTTGTAGGGAGGAGGGTTCTGTTCACTGGAAGGAGTGAGAATATTTCTTTCAGGGTCTGAATGAAATATCAGTTAAGACAATTCAATTTTCTTTGCTCTCATTCTGGGCTTGTCAAGTAGCCTGCTGATGACTGATCTATCTGACTTCCTTTGAGTTTTAATTCTGAGATGGAATGCCCTGAAACAAGGAGAAATGATAATGAAAAAGACAAAATTTTACAAATTAATAAACTGACATTGTTGTTCATAGTTTTTTTCTTTTTTCACAGTTTTTTTTTCCTGAGTTGGCAGATGGACAGATTTTTCTAAGCTGAGTTTCTGAATTATCAAAGCTCAGAGTCTGCCGTAACTCATGTGGGCTTCACAGTGAGACATGATACTGTGAAGGGTTGGGATTCACAATGTCTAAAGAAGTTGGGTCTGATTTGGGACAACAATATTACCCAAGAGACTTAATCTGGCAGGTAAGGTGTGACAGCAGAAGCTTCTAGGTTGACACAATCATTTCTTCTGATCAGTCATGTGGACAAATCATGGTTTAATGGAGGCCTATTTAGTTTGAAAGAGTACTTGGCCAATGATAGCATCCTCTTCTTCTTGGGAAAGGAGTTGACAAGAGTTAGGTAAGGCTCTAATGAAGAGCTCCTGGGTTTAGGGGAGGGGAAAGCCCTTAATGAGAAGTGCAATAAAATTTTAAAAATCAAGAAAAACACCCAGCAATATATCATAAAATTTAACGGCATGGATTTTGGGAATAGGTAGATGTGGTTTCAGGTGCCAGCACTTCTACTCACTGTGTGGCCTTGGGCAAATCACTTCATTTCTCCAAGCTTCATCTGTAAGACGGGATTAATAGTAAAAACTACTTCACAAAGTTGTTGCAAAGATTAAGTGACAAAAAATTATATAAAACAGTTAACATAATGGTTTAACTCAGAGGAAACATTCTAAATTAGAAGGTATTATTATTATCATCATTATCTAGTCTGGGGATTCCCAATGGAGTTAAGGTAAAGGCTTTGGTGGGTGGACCCCTGGGTGCCAGGGATATGCCCAGGCAGACCAGAAATGAGCAGACAAGCAGAAGACTTCACCTGCTACTGAAAATGAGGCTTTGGAAATATTACCAGGCCTGGTCTGGGCTGAACCAGCTCACAGAAGGCTTTAAGTACTGCACCTGCTAGAGTCCCAAGGGCTGGACACAAACAGGCTTCCAGATAGGAAATGTATTCCTGAGGCCCAGCTTTGGCTGCTAGCCAGTCAGCTCTTTTCTCTTTGTAACAATGATAAAAGCCTTGATAAAGAAATGCCTTAAAACTGTTGACTACAATTATTTATGTCATTCCAGTCAGCCTTGTCTTTCTCAATCTTTGTCCCACCTCACCTCTCCCTCAATCTGAAAAAATACTGGAGAGTTTATTGGAAAAATGTCTTGTAATTCATTCTGCAATGGGTTGATTTCCCTAGAACATAAACAAAGGGAAAGGCCTTTAGGTGACTTAAATCAAGCTGGTAGGGGAGAGGATATAAATATTCCCTCTAGCCATTGGGCAAATTAGAGAAGTAGATGATCTCCCAGGATTTCCTCTGATGCGATTAATACTTAAGATTTCCTGATGGGCTTTGTTATACTTTTGGAGGTAAAAAATAAATAAATAAACTATTTTCAGGGCTCCCAAGAGAGGCCCATTGCAACCCAAGACTGCTAGTTAACTACCTGCTGGGGCCAGGCAAATAAAATCTCCGTATTCCATTACTTCTTATAGCTGGCCAGAGCTGAATTCTGCAGACCTGTCACCTGTCCTCCAGGCCCCAGGTCTGCACTCTCATTCCGCCGACCACAGATGTGCAAATAGTTCTTAGTCAACAGGAAAATGATGAACTCTTCTTCTTGTTTTTATCTTCACTCTGTAGTATACAGACTATCCTGTCTTGGCAGAATTATTCAGCCCTTCCTCTTTTTCTAGGGTCAAAGTTTAGCCTTAGGCGCCAGCTTTTCAGTCCCTTCCTTTTTATTTTAGGGACTTTTTTGGTGAAATGCAAGAACTCAGAGGTCAAAACTATTAACATTGTCAAGGATGCCTTTTCCAGCCTGAGAGCTGGGGCCACAGCTGCTTAACAGGGTTCAGTAAAGGCTGGCAAGAGAGTCTGCTGCTACCTGACCTCCGTTCCTCCAGCTCAGAATGTAAATAGGTTTTATTTAATTAAGCATAAATGATACAAAAATGTTGCTAAAGTTGAAAACAAAAAAGATTAAATGTGACTGGCAGAGTGGTAGGTGGAGGTGGCAACCAGGAAGATCATAGTCTTCTTCAAGCTACAACCCTCAGGCCAGGGAAAGACCATAATCCACCCTCCCACCTACCCCCAAAACTCACTCTTCCTTTTGCTAAAAAGAACTGCTGGAAATGTGAGCCTTATTCTAATCATGCCAACTGAGAATGCTTCCTTCTTCACCTTTCATGTGTTTGTCATTAAAACAAACACACACACACACACACACACACACACAGGCACAAATACAAACACACTTCAATTTAGACCACTTCATACTGCTTTCTTATATAGGTGTCAAGTCTCCTTTGGCCTTGAGCTATGTTTTCCCTTTGGGAAGATATCTTCTTTCCTCTCAGACCATCAGGAAATTCTGGGGGCCTGGGTAGTCAGTCTCTTTGAAGCTTGATTCATCTAAAATAAAAAGAAGGAAAAGTACTTCTCTGAATCCCAGCTTTCCAGG
This sequence comes from Rhinopithecus roxellana, assembly GCF_007565055.1. Taxonomy (NCBI): domain Eukaryota; kingdom Metazoa; phylum Chordata; class Mammalia; order Primates; family Cercopithecidae; genus Rhinopithecus; species Rhinopithecus roxellana. The sequence continues at coordinate 49,521,019 of NC_044553.1, read as the reverse complement.
GCCGGTGATTTGTCGCCATCAACAGGGTTAAGCCTCTTCCTGATGGAGCCTTTTGTTTGTCCTCTCAAATGTCACATGGGTCTTGAGGAGAGGAAACCCAACGTCATCTTCCACTTAGAGCAAGCCTAAGAACTGATGCACCCAGCTGGGAGGCCAGGGCATAGATTTCATTTACACTTGACCTGGTTTTCCTGCATTCCCACTAGTTTTCCTTATTTTCTTTCCCCTCTATGATTCCAGAGGGAGATAACTCAAGGTTCCAATAGACTAGTACTTTAAGAAAAAAAAGAAAGAGCAAACTCAGACGGCCACAGACCCTTGGCATCCCTCCAGTTGCTGCAGCTTGAGGTAATCACAGTCAGTACCAGCACATGAGGGTTATTTGCAAAGTATCAATCTGTCAACAGGCACAAAGAACTGCCTGTTAAATGGCAAAGGGATGCATGCAGAGACCATGTTAAGTTTCAAGTTCTAAAAGCAAATCCTTATATATGCAAAGAAATAATCTTTCAAATTAAAACAATAAAAATAAATAATCTGGCAATATCTACCACCAAGATCTTGAAAACAGTATCATCAAGGTTTCTAGCTTGAAACTGCATCCAAAAATTTTTTTATTGAATGCCTACTATGTGCAGACTGTGATGGGCAGTGACAGTTCTTCTATTAGTCCCAAAACCTGAGCTTGATCAGTTCAGGGGCTTGAAATAGAGCATTTGACCGAATAGAAATACACGTTCAAGGCGGCTATGTAGAATTTTACAGAACTTCAGAGCTTATAGGGGTCTTCAGAAAAGTTCAAAGTCCAGGGAGATGAAGTGACTTGTTCAAGGTCAGTTACATCACTCCAGAGCCAAGACTAGAACACAGGTCTCCCCTAAGGTCCAATCTAGGGCTCTATTTCTCTTGTACTTCATGTCTTTAGCTTGCCAACCTCAGAGCCACAAGGAGGGAGATAGACAGTCTAGCAGCAGGGATGGGAGGTACAGACGGCATTAGAAATATCATAACTGAGACTTGCTAGTAGGGAAAACAGCCTGTAGCTGCTACTGCTCAAGTCATCAGAAATGGTTGGAGAAAAACAAATATCAAAAGAGCCTGTTTGACACTGAAATAAGGAACAATGTGAAGAACAGAATAACTGTAGCTAGTCTCCCCCAGTGAAATACACTGCTCAGTTAGCTACTTCTTTGTGTAGCCCCTTCACACTAGTCAAGTGCAATGGAAATAACCACATGACTTCCACAGTGTAGGAAGCCTTGTATCTTTTACCTTCAAATGCTCACTGCTGGATACATCTTTGCCGGACCAGGCCATTATGCTTCGAGAAGACCATGTTGTCACATGGAGAAGCCCTGTGTTGGCACTTCAGTAGGACAACCCCAGCTAAGCCCTCATCCAACAACCAGCACCAACTGCCAGCCCTGTGAGTGAGCCTGTTGGATGACCAGCCCCTTCCAGCCTTCAGAGGACTGCAGCAGCCCCAACATCTGACTGCCACTGGAGGAGAAACTCTGAGGAGAAACCCCAGCTACACCCGACTAACCCAAAGGACCATGAGAGATAATAACTGTGTTTTTATTTTTATGTTTATTTTTATTTTGAGACAGTCTCGTTCTGTCACCCAGGCTCGAGTACAGTGGCGCAATCTCAGCTCACTGCAAACTCCACCTCCTGGGCTCAAGTGATTCTTCCATCTCAGCCTCCCAAGTAGTTGGGACTACAGGCATGTGCCACCATCCCTGGATAACTTTTGTATTTTTAGTAGAGACAGGGTTTCACCATGTTATCCAGGCTGGTCTTGAACTCCTGACCTCGAGTGTTCCACCCACCTTAACTTCCCAAAGTGCTGGTATTTCAGGCATGAGCCACCACGCCCAGCCCAATAATTGTGTTTTAAACCACTAAACTTTAGGTGATTTGTTACACAGCAATAGATAACTCAAGTAGTTCCTTCACACAAAATGGGACAGACAGGACAATCTCAAAGGCCACCAGTAAGACATCATTTTTAACTAAGAACTTCAATGAAATTTTTTTTAAAAATAGCACAACCTGAAAAAGAGAGGCATACATTTTTGTGGAACAAATGCCAGCAAACTCTGAGGCTCATATGAGCACATGACCAGACACATCAGACATCAAGGACACCAAGGGGAAATAGAAACTGTTCAAAGCTAAACTTAATGAATGCCCAAGGGTATTCATTACGCACGTCACCCCAGCAATAAATACTCCAGAAGTAAATCAAATGGAGGACGAAGCAGAAGAGAGAAGAAATGCAAAGAGTAATCAAGGGTAAGAAAGAGGCATATGCTCTGCTTGGTACAAAACCATCTGGAACACACCAGAGGAGGGTGAAGCAGTGCGGGATGAACCCAGTATCAGGCTTTGGAGACTGAAGAGATTGCCACATCGTTCAAAGGAATAACAAGCAAAGTGAAGAGGGATAATGAGAAATACATCAAATGTACATGGAGAGAGATGTCAGGGCAGGAGACCAGAGCTCTGGGAGTGACAAGGAAGGGCTTTTATGAACAACGGCAGCAACACAAGCTAATGGAGCGATTATCACATGATAATCAGGCTTCGGTGCTAAACGTTAATAGTCACTGCCTAGGTTGGACCTTAGAGTAATACAGCTAGTCAGGAGATCTTAGAAATCATCAAGATCTCTCTCTGGGTCCCAAAGTTCACAAAGGGCACAGCTGGAGACCTGGTTTAAAAGAAGTTTTGAATTTTATTCTTTTCTTCAATGATCCAAAGATTAGGGAGCAAGTGCCTGAGTCAGACTCACTTGTTCCAGGAGGAGATATCTGACGGAAATCGAACCTGGCTGAGAATAGGGGTTCTAATGACCTTGGGGAGCGAGGGCCTCACTGTAGAGCAGCAACACTGCTTTGGAGATGACTTCAGTTCTGTGTGTCCCAGCACTATGATAATGGCACCAGGCCCATTGCATTCTGATACCAACACTTCATTTAAGTCTCTGGCAAGGCCCCCTCACAGAGTGAGGTAAATCAGGTGGAGATTATTAGTCATATATTAAAATAAAATATTTAAGAGGGCTTCTACTACATACCAGAAAATGGGCTAGAAGTCTTACATAAATTCCAAGAATCATATGACATTGTTATTACCACCTTGGTTTCATGTGTAAAGAAACTCAGGTTTAGAGAATTTAACTTACTGGTCCAGATGACAGAGCCAGTAATAATAATAATAATAACAGCAAATATTGCATTGAGTCAGGCCCCATTCCAAATGCTTTAATATATATTAATTCATTCCATTTCCACAATAACACTGTGAAATGGCCTTATTACTGACCCATTTTAGATACTGAGCAAATGTTAGAACTCGGATTTGGTCCCTACCCTGAACTATACTGCCTGTCAAGCTAGAAGTCCTGGGGCATCCATGTCTTCCTAACTCTAAAAGCTCTTATTCTTTTCTTTGTACCCCACTTCCCCCCTGACCTCTTTGACAGGTTTCCAATATAAAAATATCTAAATTTAAATCTCCATAACATGAAGAATTCTTTTTTAAAAAATCATCCTGAACACCATCTAGGGCCCTGCAATTAGCTGCATAGATTATGGTGCAGGGAAATGTAGCCTGCTGCCCATTTAAATCCTGAACTGCTACCCAATGTCGTTGTTACTGGCCCATGTGAAAAGGGGAAAGTGATGCTGACAAGGCCAATTGATAGACGTTGAAGTTGGCTCTTGGGAGTTCTACCTGTGAAAGTCAGAAGCAAGAACAGCTCATTGAATTATGGGCGACAGAAGGTGGGAACAGCTCACTGACAAAGTCCATATCTTGATACAAGATAAGCCTTCCAGATTGAAAAGGCAAGTAATATTTTTTTATTACAAAACAAAAAAGCACAGGTCTGTGTGGAGAGAGGACCAAGCTGAAAATATAGGTACAAATCATGAGCAGCTAAAGAGAACAAAGGGACTCAAGTTCCAGACACAAACTCACCTGCTTGGTTCCCGCTCAGGAAAAGGCAGGAGGGACAAGGAGACAGGTGCAGTAGGAGACACACCTCTCCCGCCCATGGACGCTTGCTTCCCCTCTAGCTGTGCAGAAGCTAACAGCCTACAAATTTTTATTAAAAATTTCTTCTTTCTCAAGTTAATTTCCAGGCAACAAGGGCTACACAATTTAAGGTCTCTGGGTTTTTTATTTTTATAACAGAAATGATTTAGTTCCTGAGTTACTGGAAGCAAAAACCCTAATACCTGAGTAAATGTCAAGGCTCATAAAGTCCAATGACCCTATGTTTTGGACATTCTTCACCATGCGGCCCCCATGCAAACAGCCAGATTCAGAAGAGGCAGGAGAGCTTCACAACTGAGAACCATAAACAAGTATCATTTAGTTCCTCTTTATGTGCATTTCTCCACAGACTTGGAACACATTTCTCCTGCAGTTCTCACTTGCTACCTGCCAAGGAATGTGTTTTCAATACACAAAACCCAGAAGGCTCAGCATGAAAACAAACACAATGTTAGAGTTCTCCAAACACTATTTAAGAGTCAGAACAAATCTTTGTAGAATCCGTCAAGGGAGGAGCATCCCTGAGAACTAAGTAGAAGAGATTAAAAACAGAAAAGGTTTCACAACTAAAATAGAGTTCATAGTCCCCCTGGGGGTAGCAGGCACAGCAAAGAGGCCCTTTTGTTCCTTATGGAGGGCGCAGTGAACAACATTGACTCACTAACCCACATGTGCACACTACACACATGTGCAAACACATACATCAGTCTCAAACCTCCTCATCCCTTCCCAGCTGTCTGATTAGAAGACTTTAGGCTGAAGGCTGACCATCCCCTAGGTTGACCCCAAATAAGCCAAATGAGCCAAATCTGGAAGGCTTATCTTGTATCAAGATATGGACTTTGTCAGTGAGCTGTTCCCAGCTTCTATCACCCATAATTCAAAGAGCTGTTCTTGCTTCTGATTTTCACAGGTAAAACTCCCAAGAGCCAAATGAGCACTTTAGCAGGAGTCTTATAGCCACATGCAAATGTTGCTGCAATAGTGGACTATCCAGCCTCACTGTGGTGCTTGGCATGAGGCCCAGGGTGCCTAGGTCTTTGTATTAGTTATCCATTGCAGCACAACAAATTACCCCAAAACTTGTTCACCTGAAACAACAAGCATTTCTTATTTGAAAGAGTTGTTGATGGTCAGAAATCCAACTGGGTCTTTCACGAGGCTGCAGTTGCCTGAGCATCATTTCCACAGTATCTTGTTGGTTCACAGAGGTCAACCCTATACAGTGAGGCAGGGAGCTACCCAAGGCATGAGTCAGGAGGTCCTATCATTTGGGGTCCTTTTGGACAGTGGTTCCCACAGCTTTACAACTACACTTCCCCTGGTTCCTAAGGCCTCATAAGTCCTGGTGGGTTCCTTAGCCTGCATCCTAGTACTTCTGCTTCGTAGGCCTCGAACGGCCAGCTGAACAGCGATCACTTGTGACTTTAGGTACTTCTACTGTGTTTGAAACTCAGATGATATTAAGAATGTATTTTAGAATGTAAAATATTTTCAAAATAAAACGCTGCCAACTTGTTACCCAAATTGTTTTGGTCTTGCCATCATTTGTTTATTGTTATTATGAAATTTAAGACTATAATTTTCTGGATTTTTTGCCAGCTGAAAGAAGATTTGTGGTTCACATGCTATTATCCAGTTGCTAGATTTCTCCATTTTAATTGAATAACTACTTGGTAACCACAATTGCAGTTATCTTTGCATGGATGTATTTTAACGATATGGTTACTATTTCTGAGTCTCACCAACCTGTAATTATCAAGAGGTCGTATTTCCTTAAATATTCAAGAATACTGGTTGGCTACAAATAATAGAAGACTCCATGAAAAGTGGCTTAAACAGTAAGATTTTACCTTCTCATTGCCCATGAAGTTCCACATCTGTGTATTCAGCAGCTCTATGATGCCATCAAGGGCTAAGGTCCTTTCCACATTCTGTTCTGTCACCCTCAGCACACTGGCAACTCCTTCTCATAGTCGCGAGGTGGATTATATCGGCTTTTTGGCTTCATAGCCTCTCACAGGCACACCCAGAAGCAGAACGAGAACAACTTTCCCCTTTGCTTCTCATATTTAAGAACAAAGAAACCTTTCCCATAAATGATGGAGAAAATTTCCATTTGTTTTTCACTGACCAGAATTGTATTGCATGCCCATTTTTTCTTTTTATTAGCAAGGGGGATGGAATTGCCATGATGGGATTAGATAAACCAAAATGCACCTTTCATCCTGGGGCTGAGGAGGTGCCCAACCTCCCCTGAAGATGGTCACTCAATATCTGAACTAATTAGGGTGCCATTAATAAGGAAAAAAGGGTCTTTGCTATTGAATAGGTCATCAATAATATTGAGTCAATAGTTTGAGCCCTCATCAGTATACTGCCAGACATCAACCTCTTCTTCTTAACCCTCAATGTTACCCAGATATTTCTGAGAGGTCCCCCAGGAGACTGTCTCATGTATGCTCAAGAAGAAGTAATGACAAGACCACTTCTCGGCAAAAGAAGTACCGTTGGGCCCTCCTGCTCTCCCTAGAACTCACAGCTAAGCTCCACATGAAATAGCAGAGGAAGTTTCACCTTAGTCTAAGGCATGCTTCTTAAGTCTTCTTTTTCTAACTCAGAGTTGCCCTCTTCCCAGGATGACTGACAGTGAGAATATCCACTCCCTTCCAGGGAAATCCTACTTGTATCCGCCCACTTGCCATGGAGTGGACTTTAGTCCTGTGGCTCTCATGAGACAATCACATCAGAAAATAAAAACCGAGTATCAGTAAAGTCAGGTTTTTCAGCCTGGAATAGCATCATGTGCGTGCACATCAACAGTGCAGCCAGTACAACTTAAACCAAGCCAACTCCAAGGCATTTTCAAAGTTTCATCACAAGTGTGATGTGAAGTTCAGGCCTGCATATCTTTCCTGGCATTTTGTGATCTCCAGTGCTGATGTCTGTGAACAACTGTTTAAGTAAGACACACACATGGCGGGGGCGGAGCAAGATGGCCGAATAGGAACAGCTCCAGTCTCCAACTCCCAGCACGAGTGACACAGAAGACCGGTGATTTCTGCATTTTCAACTGAGGTACTGGGGTCATCTCACTAGGGAGTGCCGGACAATCAGTGCTGGTCAGCTGCTGCAGCCTGACCAGCGAGAGCTGAAGCAGGGCGAGGCATCGCCTCACCTGGGAAGCGCAAGGGGGAAGGGAATCGCTTTTCCTAGCCAGGGAAACTGAGACACACAACACCTGGAAAATCGGGTAACTCCCACCCCAATATTGCGCTTTAAGCAAACGGGCACACCAGGAGAATATATCCCACACGTGGCCGGGAGGGTCCCACGCCCACGGAGCCTCGCTCATTGCTAACACAGCAGTCTGTGATCTAACCCCAAGGCAGCAGCAAGGCTGGGGGAGGGGCGCCCGCCATTGCTGAGGCTTAAGTAGGTAAACAAAGCCGCTGGGAAGCTCGAACTGGGTGGAGCTCACAACAGCTCAAGGAAACCTGCCTGTCTCTGTAGACTCCACCTCTGGGGACAGGGCACAGCTAAAAAAAAAAAAAACAACAACAAAAAGGCAGCAGAACCTCTGCAGACACAAACATCTCTGTCTGACAGCTTTGAAGAGAGCAGTGGATCTCCCAACACGGAGGCTGAGATATGAGAACGGACAGACTGCCTGCTCAAGTGGGTCCCTGACCCCTGAGTAGCCTAACTGGGAGACATCCCCCACTAGGGGCAGTCTGACACCCCACACCTCACAGGGTGGAGTACACCCCTGAGAGGAAGCTTCCAAAGTAAGAATCAGACAGGTACACTCGCTGTTCAGCAATATTCTATCTTCTGCAACCTCTGCTGCTGACACCCAGGCAAACAGGGTCTGGAGTGGACCTCAAGCAATCTCCAACAGACCTACAGCTGAGGGTCCTGACTGTCAGAAGGAAAACTATCAAACAGGAAGGAGACCTATACCAAAACCCCATCAGTATGTCACCATCATCAAAGACCAGAGGCAGATAAAACCACAAAGATGGGGGGAAAGCAGGGCAGAAAAGCTGGAAATTCAAAAAATAAGAGCGCATCTCCCCCTGCAAAGGAGCGCAGCCCATCACCAGCAACGGATCAAAGCTGGTCAGAGAATGACTTTGACGAGATGAGAGAAGAAGGCTTCAGTCCATCAAACTTCTCAGAGCTAAAGGAGGAATTACGTACCCAGCACAAAGAAACTAAAAATCTTGAAAAAAGAGTGCAAGAATTGACAGCTAGACTAATTAATGCAGAGAAGGTCATAAACGAAATGACAGAGATGAAAACCATGACACGAGAAATACGTGACAAATGCACAAGCTTCAGTAACCGACTCGATCAACTGGAAGAAAGAGTATCAGCGATTGAGGATCAAATGAATGAAATGAAGCGAGAAGAGAAACCAAAAGAAAAAAGAAGAAAAAGAAATGAACAAAGCCTGCAAGAAGTATGGGATTATGTAAAAAGACCAAATCTACGTCTGATTGGGGTGCCTGAAAGTGAGGGGGAAAATGGAACCAAGTTGGAAAACACTCTTCAGGATATCATCCAGGAGAACTTCCCCAACCTAGTAGGGTGGCCAACATTCAAATTCAGGAAATACAGAGAACGCCACAAAGATACTCCTCGAGAAGAGCAACTCCAAGACACATAATTGCCAGATTCAACAAAGTTGAAATGAAGGAAAAAATCTTAAGACCACCCAGAGAGAAAGGTCCGGTTACCCACAAAGGGAAGCCCATCAGACTAACAGCAGATCTCTCGGCAGAAACTCTACAAGCCAGAAGAGAGTGGGGGCCAATATTCAACGTTCTTAAAGAAAAGAATTTTAAACCCAGAATTTCATATTCAGCCAAACTAAGTTGCATAAGTGAAGGAGAAATAAAATCCTTTACAGATAAGCAAATGCTTAGAGATTTTGTCACCACCAGGCCTGCCTTACAAGAGACCCTGAAGGAAGCCCTAAACATGGAAAGGAACAACCGGTACCAGCCATTGCAAAAACATGCCAAAATGTAAAGACCATCGAGGCTAGGAAGAAACAGCATCAAGTAACGAGCAAAATAACCACTTAATATCATAATGGCAGGATCAAGTTCACACATAACAATATTAACCTTAAATGTAGATGGACTAAATGCTCCAATTAAAAGACACAGACTGGCAAACTGGATAAAGAGTCAAGACCCATCAGTCTGCTGTATTCAGGAGACCCATCTCACATGCAGAGACACACATAGGCTCAAAATAAAGGGATGGAGGAAGATCTACCAAGCAAATGGAGAACAAAAAAAAGCAGGGGTTGCAATCCTAGTCTCCGATAAAACAGACTTTAAACCATCAAAGATCAAAAGAGACAAAGAAGGCCATTACATAATGGTAAAGGGATCAATTCAACAGGAAGAGCTAACTATCCTAAATATATATGCACCCAATACAGGAGCACCCAGATTCATAAAGCAAGTCTTTAGAGACTTACAAAGAGACTTAGACTCCCATACAATAATAATGGGAGACTTCAACACTCCACTGTCAACATTAGACAGATCAACGAGACAGAAAGTTAACAAGGATATCCAGGAATTGAACTCATCTCTGCACCAAGCAGACCTCATAGACAGCTATAGAACTCTCCACCCCAAATCAACAGAATATACATTCTTCTCAGCACCACATCGCACTTATTCCAAAATTGACCACATAATTGGAAGTAAAGCACTCCTCAGCAAATGTACAAGAACAGAAATTATAACAAACTGTCTCTCAGACCACAGTGCAATCAAACTAGAACTCAGGACTAAGAAACTCAATCAAAACCGCTCAACTACATGGAAACTGAACAACCCGCTCCTGAATGACTACTGGGTACATAACGAAGTGAAGGCAGAAATAAAGATGTTCTTTGAAACCAATGAGAAAAAAGATACAACATACCAGAATCTCTGGGACACATTTAAAGCAGTGTGTAGAGGGAAATTTATAGCACTAAATGCCCACAAGAGAAAGCAGGAAAATCTAAAACTGACACTCTAACATCACAATTAAAAGAACTAGAGAGGCAAGAGCAAACACATTCAAAAGCTAGCAGAAGACAAGAAATAACTAAGATCAGAGAAGAACTGAAGGAGATAGAGACACAAAAAACCCTCCAAAAAATCAATGAATCCAGGAGTTGGTTTTTTGAAAAGATCAACAAAATTGACAGACCGCTAGCAAGACTAATAAAGAAGAAAAGAGAGAGGAATCAAATAGACGCAATAAAAAATGATAAAGGGGATATCACCACCGACCCCACAGAAATACAAACTACCATCAGAGAATACTATAAACACCTCTACGCAAATCAACTAGAAAATCTAGAAGAAATGGATAATTTCCTGGACACTTACACTCTCCCAAGACTAAACCAGGAAGAAGTTGAATCCCTGAATAGACCAATAGCAGGCTCTGAAATTGAGGCAATAATTAATAGCCTACCAACCAAAAAAAGTCCAGGACCAGATGGATTCACAGCTGAATTCTACCAGAGGTACAAGGAGAAGCTGGTACCATTCCTTCTGAAACTATTCCAATCAACAGAAAAAGAGGGAATCCTCCCTAACTCATTTTATGAGGCCAACATCATCCTGATACCAAAGCCTGGCAGAGACACAACAAAAAAAGAGAATTTTAGACCAATATCCCTGATGAACATCGATGCAAAAATCCTCAATAAAATACTGGCAAACTGGATTCAGCAGCACATCAAAAAGCTTATCCACCATGATCAAGTGGGCTTCATCCCTGGGATGCAAGGCTGGTTCAACATTCGCAAATCAATAAACGTAATCCAGCATATAAACAGAATCAAACACAAGAACCACATGATTATCTCAATAGATGCAGAAAAGGCTTTTGACAAAATTCAACAGCCCTTCATGCTAAAAACGCTCAAGAAATTCGGTATTGATGGAACGTACCTAAAAATAATAAGAGCTATTTATGACAAACCCACAGCCAATATCATACTGAATGGCCAAAAACTGGAAAAATTCCCTTTGAAAACTGGCACAAGACAGGGACACCCTCTCTCACCACTCCTATTCAACATAGTGTTGGAAGTTCTGGCTAGGGCAATCAGGCAAGAGAAAGAAATCAAGGGTATTCAGTTAGGAAAAGAAGAAATCAAATTGTCCCTGTTTGCAGATGACATGATTGTATATTTAGAAAACCCCATCGTCTCAGCCCAAAATCTCCTTAAGCTGATAAGCAACTTCAGCAAAGTCTCAGGATACAAAATTAATGTGCAAAAATCACAAGCATTCTTATACACCAGTAACAGACAGAGAGCCAAATCATGAATGAACTTCCATTCACAATTGCTTCAAAGAGAATAAAATACCTAGGAATCCAACTTACAAGGGATGTAAAGGACCTCTTCAAGGAGAACTACAAACCACTGCTCAGTGAAATAAAAGAGGACACTAACAAATGGAAGAACATACCATGCTCATGGATAGGAAGAATCAATATCGTGAAAATGGCCATACTGCCCAAGGTTATTTATAGATTCAATGCCATCCCCATTAATCTACCAATGAGTTTCTTCACAGAATTGGAAAAAACGGCTTTAAAGTTCATATGGAACCAAAAAAGAGCCCGCATTGCCAAGACAATCCTAAGTCAAAAGGACAAAGCTGGAGGCGTCATGCTACCTGACTTCAAACTATACTACAAGGCTACAGTAACCAAAACAGCATGGTACTGGTACCAAAACAGAGATATAGACCAATGGAACAGAACAGAGCCCTCAGAAATAATACCACACATCTACAGCCATCTGATCTTTGACAAACCTGAGAGAAACAAGAAATGGGGAAAGGATTCCCTATTTAATAAATGGTACTGGGAAAATTGGCTAGCCATAAGTAGAAAGCTGAAACTGGATCCTTTCCTTACTCCTTATACGAAGATTAATTCAAGGTGGATTAGAGACTTAAATGTTAGACCTAATACCATAAAAACCCTAGAAGAAAATCTAGGTAGTACCATTCAGGACATAGGCATGGGCAAGGACTTCATGTCTAAAACACCAAAGACAACGGCAGCAAAAGCCAAAATTGACAAATGGGATCTAATTAAACTAAAGAGCTTCTGCACAGCAAAAGAAACTACCATCAGAGTGAACAGGCAACCTACAGAATGGGAGAAAATTTTTGCAATCTACTCATCTGACAAAGGGCTAATATCCAGAATCTACAAAGAACTCAAACAAATTTACAAGAAAAAAACAAACAACCCCATCAAAAATTGGGCAAAGGATATGAACAGACATTTCTCAAAAGAAGACATTCATACAGCCAACAGACACATGAAAAAATGCCCATCATCACTCGCCATCAGAGAAATGCAAATCAAAACCACAATGAGATACCATCTCACACCAGTTAGAATGGCAATCATTAAAAAGTCAGGAAACAACAGGTGTTGGAGAGGATGTGGAGAAATAGGAACACTTTTACACTGTTGGTGGGATTGTAAACTAGTTCAACCATTATGGAAAACAGTATGGCGATTCCTCAAGGATCTAGAACTAGATGTACCATATGACCCAGCCATCCCACTACTGGGTATATACCCAAAGGATTATAAATTATTCTACTACAAAGACACATGCACACGTATGTTTATTGCGGCACTATTCACAATAGCAAAGACTTCGAATCAACCCAAATGTCCATCTGTCACAGACTGGATTAAGAAAATGTGGCACATATACACCATGGAATACTATGCAGCCATAAAAAAGGATGAGTTTGCATCCTTTGTAGGGACATGGATGAAGCTGGAAACCATCATTCTTAGCAAACTATCACAAGAACAGAAAACCAAACACTGCATGTTCTCACTCATAGGTGGAAACTGAACAATGAGATCACTTGGACTTGGGAAGGGGAACATCACACACTGGGGCCTATCATGGGGAGGGGGGAGGGGGAGGGATTGCATTGGGAGTTATACATGATATAAATGATGAATTGATGGGTGCTGACGAGTTGATGGGTGCAGCACACCAACATGGCACAAGTATACATATGTAACAAACCTGCACGTTATGCACATGTACCCTAGAACTTAAAGTATAATAAAAAAAAAAAAAAAAGAAAAAAGAAAAAAATAAAAAATAAATAAATAAAAAGAAAAAAAAAAAAGACACACACATAAGAGTAAGCAATAGTACAAGGTAAGAGTAGCAAACTTTTCTCTGTAAAGGGCCACATAGTAAGTGTTCTAGGTTTTGAGGGCCTTAGAGTCTCTCTCTAACAACTACTTGCTGTTGCAGTAGAAAGGTAGCCATGGACAATATGCAAATAAATGAACATAGCTGTGTTCCAAAAAACTGTATTTACAAAACAAGCAGTGGGCCAGATTTGTACCACATGACATAGTTTGCCAAGTGCTAATATAAAGACCAGGGCAGCCCAAATCTAAAGAAAGAAAAGCTTTCTCATGAAGATACAAAGATATTTGGAAATCTTTACTTTGCTAAAATATACACATATTTTACATTAGTAATATTTAAACATCTACTTTCAGGAACACTTTCAGTTCGTGGTTTTTCCCCCCAACAATGGCTAGGCACTCAAGATTTTGTTTCCAGGATAAGAGTCCTAAAGCTAAGTTCAAGCTTTCACCTCTTAGGAGGCAGATACTGTTTTAAATTGTAAGTAATAATTTCTCCAGCTTCTGGGAAAACAATCTATAACATTTAGGGAAAAAAATAAATTTCAGTTTCATCCAAAACATCATATTACATCTTCAGCTCACTCTTAGAAAGAATGAAGTGTCCTCTAGAGTAACTGGCAGACTCAAAGTCCCAATGCCGACTTCCACCAAACATCTGATTCTATTACACACGTTGTAAAATGAAGCCATGACAATCCCCAACTGTCCAATTTGTCAAGAGACAAAGCCGTGTCACCTCCAACCTCCAGACATCCAGAACCACCTTCTACCACCCCACATACTACAAACACATATTTTACCAGCGAACTGATTCCCAAACTGAACGGGTTTCTAAACGGCTTGTTTTACTACATGATTTTACTTGAAAGGCACAGATGCTCCTCTCACCACCTCCCTGGAGAAAACAGTAACTCATCCTCTGCCACCATCACCACTCTAGCAGGAGGATTAAGTCCAGGAAATTTTAATCTCCTTTAAAATAATGCCCATTGATTGTACATAGTAAACACTTACTGTCCTGATCCACTCTCATGTGTACTTACTGAAATTTATTTACTCTCTCCCATCATCAGTCATGGATGTCCTGCTCAGAAAGGCACTAATACAGTCTCAGCGAGCTTGCAGTTCAAAAGCTTGGAGGAGCCCTGACTTTACCCTCAGGTCCAGGACATCTTCAGATATATTTTCCCAAGTGGGCAGCAGGTATCAAACATACCAAAACATGGAGACAAGATGTGAACAAGCAAAGAGGAAGAACTGGCTATGGCTAAAACCCAAGACAATGGGTGAGTGAGAAGTTGTTACTTTTTTACATTTAGGTCACTGAACTATGTAAAATAAAAAGCTTATTGAATTTACTAAATGCCCTATATTGTTATAAGAACAAGGCAAATCATGGCTTTCAGTCTTGACCAATTTCCTGAAGTATACCCTCTAAAGAGTAGTGTGATCACTACTGTCTTAGTCTGTTTTCTGCTGCTGTAACAGAATACCACACACTGGGTAAGTTATAACAGATGTTTACTCAGCTCACAGTTCTGAAGGCTCAGAATTCTAAGATCAAGGGGCCAATCGGGTGAGGATCTTCTTGTGCATCATAACACGGCAGAAGAGCAAGCAAGCACACAGAAGACAGAGAGGAAAAGGGGGCCAAACTCCCTCACTCACCAACCCACTGGATCTGGGGATAAGTTGAGTCAGAGAAGTCTGGGTCTGGGAAAGCAAGTGGATGATGAGGTTTGAACAAAGACTATGGGAGGTAATGAACCTTGTAATCACAGTCAGAGGCTGGAACTAGATGACCTGTGTTTCAATTCCTGTCCTGTCCTTGAACTGTGACCACAGACAAGTTCTTTGATATCTTTAAACTACATTTCTTTATCTATAAAATGATATTGGTAATTGTAGCTACAACCTCAGGGAGTAGTTGTAAGACTTAAGTGAGGTAAGTTGTAAGACTTAAATCCGTGTAAAACGTGTTTGAAGGTTTCCAAACAGGTTGATTGTAAATGTTCAATAAATTCCTAGCATGGGAATAAAATCGGGACTTGGGCCTTATTGAACTAAATAGGACTTAAAGGACTGACATGCAAAGACCTACATAAAAAGCTTGGCCTAAGGCTGGATAATCACTCCCCATGGGGAAAATGAAGATGAGATACAAATAACATTGGGCAGAGGTGAAAGAAAGATTTGTGTCACAGATTATCTGTCCTCCCCAGAACAAGGCATCTCCAGGTGATATGGACATTTACAGCACTGGGTAGTGGCATTTAGGAGATGAGGCATCAGAATAGTCAGGGTTCAGGGTAAGGCACCCAGCTACTGGAAAACGGAGGTACAAGACAAGGACTCAATTGTGCTGCCGACATCAGAGGGTGACCAGAAAGAGTGATGACACCAAGTTAGGGGGCTGCTGATGTAGGACTGGGCCCAGATTCAGGCACAGGACTAAGCATATAGATACTGGTGAAGGAATCTAGCTGTAACAGTCAGAGACAGAGCACAGAGAGTAAAGAAATCAGGGTACCTAGTGGGTGAAGGCATTGGGGTATCTAAAGGTCTCTGCCCACTTTTGGCCATAAACAACACCTCTACCTAGCAAGCAATATGAAAAAGGCCACAAAGCTCGAACCTCCTTCCTCTAGGATCAGAGTTGAGGTCTGCCCTCTGATATCCCTCTTCCTGCCTCTGGTTACCCAGCATTTGGCCTCCACTGCCCAGATCTCTAGGCTTTGCCTCAGGTGATCACCCTGGAATTGACTCCTCATGAGTCTAGACCTGAAGACTTTTCTTCTTAGCTGCAATGATAGTCCCTTGCCTCTCGGCCTGTACTGCCCCTTGGTGTCCACAATGAGAAGATCAAACTCCAGTGAAGCTTGTGGCCCAAACACCCTGCTGTGACAGGTGTCAGTTGATAATTATTCCAACTCCACAAGTCTTAAAAAAAAAAAAAAAAAAAGCAATGTTCTAATGACACTCATAAAAATGATTTTTCTACTCTCATAGTTTTCATGTTGCCCAAATAAAGATAGCTTTGTTTTGTTTGCCAATTCCAATTGCTTAGCAATGGCTGCCTGGGGTGTATGCATATTTTTAATTATTTAACTTTCTTTTTATTGGTTTTATTATTTTTTAATCAGATAGACATGCACGTTTAAAGTTCATAGTCAAATAATTCTATGAGGTTTATTACAAAAAGATGGTAGTTCTTTATCTCTCTCATCTCCATTTCCCCCTTTCAGGAGGTACTGTAATTACTGTCATGTCTTTTTGCCAGTAAATGAAATTGGTCTCTAGATCTCTAAATGACATTTTTGTGTTCTGTTACTTGGTTGTTTTTTCTCTCCCAGTTTTAAGCAATATTTATTGACTTCCAAATATAAAATTTAAATATTTTATTATTTTTATTTTAAATACCCCACTGTACCCATGGACCTTCCCCATCTTCCCAACATCATTATCATTTCTTAGTTTTAGATAAATCAATATTTGAAATTTTCTTTTTTTTTTTTTTTTTTGAGAGTCTCACTCTGTCGCCCAGGCTGGAGTGTGGTAGTGCAATCTCAGCTTACTGCAACCTCCACCTCCCAGGTTCAAGCGATTCTTGTGCCTCAGCCTCCCCAGTAGCTGGGATTACAGGTGCGTGCCACCACATCCAGCTAATTTTTGTATTTTTAGTAGAGACGGGGTTTTACTATGTTGGCCAGGCTGTTCTCAAACTCCTGACCCCAGCTAATCCCCCTGCCTCAGCCTCCCAAAGTGCTGGGATTGCAGGCGTGAGCTATATCACCCAGCCAATATTTGAAATTTCTAGTATTATGACTATGTAAATGCTATTCACAGATGAGCCATGTATTATTATAATCACTTTTTCTTTTTTGTACAACTTTTTTATTTTCCCTGGAATTAATAATTGCCTTGTCTTCATTTCCTTAGTTTTCTATGTATTTATCACTAGTTTAATGCCTATCTTTGACAGCTGTCTAAATCTCCTCTCAAGGTATTCAATATATATTCAATTAATTCTACTGTATTCAATTAATTCAATTAATAGTCTATTAATTTTGTCTTCCTGAGGAAATGTGACCTAGAGCTTTCTGACCTGCCCCAAACCCTCTATATTTTGTACACTCACTGTCTTCCTGGTGTCTGCCTTCACGGTTCTGAGAATTCCTTTTGCTCCCAGTTTCCTATGTCTTATCTCTTCCTCTTTCTTTGTTTATACCTTTATTTTCATGGAACTCATCTACCAGTCACTTTCTAAGAAGAGGTATGTGGGAAGGAAATGGTTGTGAGAATGTGTATGTCTAACAATGTCTCTATTCCTGTCTCACATCCAACTGATACTGTGAACAAGTGTCAAATGCTAGGTTGGCAGTCGTTCCTCCTTAGAATTTAAAGGCCTATAGCTCTATTGTTTCTAAACTCTAATTTTGCTGTTGAGAAGCCCAAAGCCATTCTGATGCTAATCCTTTATGTGGCTCACTTTTCTCTTTCCAAAAGCTTGTAGCATCTTCTTTGTCCTCAATATTCCAAGATCCCAGAATGAGGTGCCCTTGTTCTAAGTCAATTTTCATTCATTTTAAAGGTACTTGGTGAACTCTTTTGGTCTGGAAACTTATGTCCTTTTCTAGAAAATTTTCTTGTATCACTTGATCGACGACTTTCTCCTCTCTGTTCTCTCTATTCCTTCTCCAGGAACTCTTATATTTAGATGTTAGATCATGTAAACTTGTCCTTCAAATTTTTAAATAAAAATCTCATCGCTATTTTTTATTACTTTTTATTTTTGTATTTTTTCAGAGATTTGCTTAACATTATCTTCAATATTTCTATTGAGTTTAACTTCTTGATTATACTTTAATATTTTATATATCTTACATTCTAAGAGTTATATTTTGCCCACTGAATGTTCCTTTTTAAATAGTACTTCTTTTTTTTTTTTTAAATACTTTATGTTGTAGGGTACATGTGCACAATGTGCAGGTTTGTTACATATGTATACATGTGCCATGTTGGTGTGCTACACCCATTAACTCATCATTTACATTAGGTATATCTCCTAATGCTATCCCTCCCCCCTCCCCCGACCCCACAATAGACCCTGGTGTGTGATGTTCCCCTTCCTGTGTCCAAGTGATCTCATTGTTCAACTCCCACCTATGAGTGAGAACATGTGGTGTTTGGTTTTCTGTTCTTGTGATAGTTTGCTCAGAATTATGGTTTCCAGCTGCATCCATGTCCCTACAAAGGACATGAACTCATCCTTTTTTATGGCTGCATAGTATTCCAAGGTGTACATGTGTCACATTTTCTTTATCCAGTCTATCACTGATGGACATCTGGGTTGATTACAAGTCTTTGCTATTGGGAATAGTGCCACAATAAACATACGTGTGCATGTGTCTTTATAGCAGCATGATTTATAATCCTTTGGATAATATACCCAATAATGGGATGGCTGGGTCAAATGGTATTTCTGGTTCTAGATCCCTGAAGAATCGCCACACTGTTTTCCACAATGGTTGAACTAGTTTACAGTCCCACCAATAGTGTAAAAGTGTTCCTATTTCTCCACATCCTCTCCAGCACCTGTTGTTTCCTGACTTTTTAATGATTGCCATTCTAACTGGTGTGAGATGGTATCTCATTGTGGTTTTGATTTGCATTTCTCTGATGGCCAGTGATGATGAGCATTTTTTCATGCGTCTGTTGGCTGCATAAATGTCTTCTTTTGAGAAGTGTCTGTTCATATCCTTTGCTCACTTTTTGATGGGGTTGTTTTTTTCTTGTAAATTTGTTTGAGTTCTTTGTAGGTTCTGGATATTAGCCCTTTGTCAGATGAGTAGATGGCAAAAATTTTCTCCCATTCTGTAGGTTGCCTGTTCACTCTGATGATAGTTTCTTTTGCTGTGCAGAAGCTCTTTAGTTTAATTAGATCCCATTTGTCAATGTTGGCTTTTGTTGCCATTGCTTTTGGTCTTTTAGACATGAAGTCCTTGCCCATGCCTATGTCCTGAATGGTATTGCCTAGGTTTTCTTCTAGGGTTTTTATGGTTTTAGGTCTAACATTTAAGTCTCTAATCCATCTTGAATTAATTTTTGTGTAAGGTGTAAGGAAGGGATCCAGTTTCAGCTTTCTACTTATGGCTAGCCAGTTTTCCCAGCACCATTTATTAAATAGGGAATCCTTTCCCCATTTCTTGTTTCTCTCAGGTTTGTCAAAGATCAGATGGCTGTAGATGTGTGGTATTATTTCTGAGGGCTCTGTTCTGTTCCATTGGTCTATATCTCTGTTTTGGTACCAGTACCATGCTGTTTTGGTTACTGTAGCCTTGTAGTATAGTTTGAAGTCAGGTAGCATGATGCCTCCAGCTTTGTTCTTTTGACTTAGGATTGTCTTGGCAATGCAGGCTCTTTTTTGGTTCCATATGAACTTTAAAGTAGTTTTTTCCAAATTCTGTGAAGAAAGCCATTGGTAGCTTAATGGGGATGGCATTGAATCTATAAATTACTTGGGCAGTATGGCCATTTTTGCAATATTGATTCTTCCTATCCATGAGCATGGAATGTTCTCTCATTTGTTTGTGTCCTCTTTTATTTCATTAAGCAGTGGTTTGTAGTTCTCCTTGAAGAGGTCCTTCACATTCCTTGTAATTGGATTCCTAGGTATTTTATTCTCTTTGAAGCAATCGTGAATGGAAGTTCATTCATGATTTGGCTCTCTGTTTGTCTGTTATTGGTGTATAAGAATGCTTGTGATTTTCGCACATTGATTTTGTATACTGAAACGTTGCTGAAGTTGCTTATCAGCTTAAGAAGACTTTGGGCTGAGACAATGGGGTTTTCTAAATATACAATCATGTCATCTGCAAACAGGGACAATTTGACTTCTTCTTTTCCTAATTGAATACCTTTTATTTCTTTATCTTGCCTGATTGCCCTGACCAGAACTTCCAACACTATGTTGAATAGGAATGGTGAGAGAAGGCATCCCTGTCTTGTACCAGTTTTCAAAGGAAATGCTTCCAGTTTTTGCCCATTCAGTATTATATTGGCTGAAGGTTTGTCATAAATAGCTCTTATTATTTTGAGATACGTTCCATCAATACCGAATTTATTGAGAGTTTTTAGCATGAAGGGCTGTTGAATTTTGTCAAAGGCCTTTTCTGCATCTATTGAGATAATCATGTGGTTTTTGTCTTTGGTTCTGTTTATATGCTGGATTACATTTATTGATTTGCATATGTTGAACCAGCCTTGCATCCCAGGGATGAAGCCCACTTGATCATGGTGGATAAGCTTTTTGATGTGCTGCTGGATTCAGTTTGCCAGTACTTTATTGAGGATTTTTGCATCAATGTTCATCAGGGATATTGGTCTAAAATTCTCTTTTTTGTTGTTGTGTCTCTGCCAGGCTTTGGTATCAGGATGATGTTGGCCTCATAAAATGAGTTAGGGAGGATTCTCTCTTTTTCTATTGTTTGGAATAGTTTCAGAAGGAATGGTACCAGCTCCTCCTTGTTCTTCTGGTAGAATTCGGCTGTGAATCCATCTGGTCCTGGACTTTTTTTGGTTGGTAGGCTATTAATTATTGCCTCAATTTCAGAACCTGCTATTGATCTATTCAGGGATTCAACTTCTTCCTGGTTTAGTCTTGAGAGAGTGTATGTGTCCAGGAATTTATCCATTTCTCCTAGGTTTTCTAGTTTATTTGCATAGAGGTGTTCATAGTATTCTCTGATGGTAGTTTGTATTTCTGTAGGGTTGGTGTTGATATCCCCTTTATCATTTTTTATTGCATCCATTTGATTCTTCTCTCTTTTCTTCTTTATTAGTCTTGCTAGCGGTCTATCAATTTTGTTGATCTTTTCAAAAAACCAACTCCTGGATTCATTGATTTTTTGGAGGGTTTTTTGTGTCTCAATCTCTTTCAGTTCTGCTCTGATCTTAGTTATTTCTTGCCTTCTGCTAGCTTTTGAATGTGTTTGCTCTTGCCTCTCTAGTTCTTTTAATTGTGATGTTAGGGTGTCAGTTTTAGATCTTTCCTGCTTTCTCTTGTGGGCATTTAGTGCTATAAATTTCCCTCTACACACTGCTTTAAATGTGTCCCAGAGATTCTGGTATGTTGTATCTTTGTTCTCATTGGTTTCAAAGAACATCTTTATTTCTGCCTTCACTTCATTATGTACCCAGTAGTCATTCAGGAGCAGGTTGTTCAGTTTCCATGTAGTTGAGCAGTTTTGAGTTTCTTAGTCCTGAGTTCTAGTTTGATTGTACTGTGGTCTGAGAGACAGCTTGTTATAATTTCTGTTCTTTTACATTTGCTGAGGAGTGCTTTACTTCCAACTGTGTGGTCAATTTTGGAATAAGTGCAATGTGGTGCTGAGAAGAATGTATATTCTTTGATTTGGGGTGGAGAGTTCTGTAGATGTTTATTAGGTCCGCTTGGTGCAGAGTGGAATTCAATTCCTGGATATCCTTGTTAACTTTCTGTCTAGTTGATCTGTCTAATGTTGACAGTGGGGTGTTAAAGTCTCCCATTATTATTGTGTGGGAGTCTAAGTCTCTTTGTAAGTCTCTAAGTACTTGCTTTATGAATCTGGGTGCTCCTGTATTGGGTGCATATATATTTAGGATAGTTAGCTCTTGTTGTTGCATTGATCCCTTTACCATTATGTAATGGCCTTCTTTGTCTCTTTCGATCTTTGTTGGTTTAAAGTCTTTTTTATCAGAGACTAGGATTGTAACCCCTGCCTGTTTTTGTTTTCCATTTGCTTGGTAGATCTTCCTCCACCCCTTTATTTTGAGCCTATGTGTGTCTCTGCATGTGAGATGGGTCTCCTGAATACAGCAAACTAATGGGTCTTGACTCTCTATCCAATTTGGCAGTCTGTGTCTTTTAATCGGACCATTTAGCCCATTTACATTTAAGGTTAATATTGTTATGTGTGAACTTGATCCTGCCATTATGATGTTAGCTGGTTATTTTGCTCGTTAGTTGATGCAGTTTCTTCCTAGCATTGATGGTCTTTACATTTTGGCATGTTTTTGAAATGGCTGGTACCAGTTGTTCCTTTCCATGTTTAGTGCTTCCTTTAGGAGCTCTTGTGGGGCAGGCCTGGTAGTGACAAAATCTCTCAGCATTTGCTTGTCTGTAAAGGATTTTATTTCTCCTTCACTTATGAAACTTAGTTTGGCTGGATATGAAATTCTGGGTTTAAAATTCTTTTCTTTAAGAATGTTGAATATTGGCCCCCACTCTCTTCCGGCTTGTAGAGTTTCTGCCGAGAGATCTGCTGTTAGTCTGATGGGCTTCCCTTTGTCGATAACCCGACCTTTCTCTCTGGCTGCCCTTAACATTTTTTCCTTCATTTCAACTTTGGTGAATCTGACAATTATGTGTCTTGA
This sequence comes from Rhinopithecus roxellana, assembly GCF_007565055.1. Taxonomy (NCBI): domain Eukaryota; kingdom Metazoa; phylum Chordata; class Mammalia; order Primates; family Cercopithecidae; genus Rhinopithecus; species Rhinopithecus roxellana. The sequence continues at coordinate 49,498,297 of NC_044553.1, read as the reverse complement.
AGTTGCTCTTCTGGAGGAGTATCTTTGTGGCGTTCTCTGTATTTCCTGAATTTGAATGTTGGCCTGCCCTACTAGGTTGGGGAAGTTCTCCTGCATAATATCCTGAAGAGTGTTTTCCAACTTGGTTCCATTTTCCCCGTCATTTTCAGGTACATCAATCAGACGTAGATTTGGTCTTTTCACATAATCCCATATTTCTTAGAGGCTTTGTTCATTTCTTTTTACTCTTTATTCTCTAAACTTCTCTTCTCGCTTCATTTCATTCATTTGATCTTCAATCACTGATACTCTTTCTTCCAGTTGATCGAGTCAGTTACTGAAGCTTGTGCATTTGTCATGTAGTTCTCATGTCATGGTTTTCATCTATATTAGGTCGTTTATGGACTTCTCTGCATTGGTTATTCTAGTTATCCATTCATCAAATCTTTTTTCAAGGTTTTTAGTTTCTTTGAGCTGGGTTCATAGTTCCTCCTTTAGCTCTGAGAAGTTTGATCAACCGAAGCCTTCTTCTCTCAACTCATCAAAGTCATTCTCCATCCAGCTTTGTTCCAATGCTGGCGGGGAGCTGCGTTCCTTTGGAGGGGGAGATGTGCTCTGATTTTTTTGAATTTCCAGCTTTTCTGCACTGTTTTTTCCCATCTTTGTGGTTTTATCTACCTTTGGTCTTTGATGATGGTGACGTACAGATGGGGTTTTGGTGTGGATGTCCTTTCTGTTTGTTAGTTTTCCTTCTAACAATCAGGACCCTCAGCTGCAGGTCTGTTGGAGTTTGCTTGAGGTCCACTCCAGACCCTGTTTAACTGGGTATCAGCAGCGGAGACTCAATTGGAAATGCAGAAATCACCCATCTTCTGTGTCGCTCACGCTGGGCGCTAGAGGCTGGAGCTGTTCCTATTTGGTCATCTTGGGCATGCCCTTCTAAATAGTACTTATTTCTTATTTCATGGTTACAATATCTTTTCTTGTCTCCTTGAGGTATATTAACAACAGCCTTCAATTTTTAAAATTTTCATTTCCTGGTTTAGTCTCTGCTTCCTCCAAATTGCTTTGTTTCTACTTTCTTTGGTCTCTCTCTCTCTCTCTCTCTCTCTCTCTCTCTCTCTCTCTCTCTCTCTGTGTGTGTGTGTGTGTGTGTGTGTGTGTGTCTTTCTCTCTCTCTCTCATGTTAGAGCCTCTCCACAGATGTTGTGTAATCTTTGGTTATCTGCTTATATCTGAGTAGGGACTGAAAAGCTGATAGCATGCTCACCCTAAAGAGTGATGAGGATCTCATTAAATGCTTCCAATTACAGTCACCAAAAAGGATCCAGTGAGTGTGTCATTGAACAGTGGATTGGTTGCCATTCACAGCAGGAAAGAGGAAATAAATGGACAAAATCCAGAGCAGGTTAGATATGAGAGAAATCATCAGAAGAGCTCTCTTCCAAGGTTTTTGGAAGTATTAAATGTATTTCTACTGAAACTGAGAATGAGGCAATAAACTGCCTTTCCAAATGGCTTAAGGACAAGCTTAGCCATCACTTTCACCTGAGATTTCAAATATTCTTCCAGAGAGAGATTTACTGCACTATGCAGAGATACCAATAATTGCCTGCCAAACATACACCTCCCTTGGAAGACGTATTCAAATCGCTGGAAAGGACAGTCCTGTGTACCCCTCTCCTCCACCACACCTGAGTGGACCATAAATAGACCTAACTCAAACTGAACACTGAGGTTCTCTCTCCTGGAAAACTTGAAATAGGACACTGAAAAACACAATTAAATGGTGAGGAGTCCTTGAACTGAAAGGTTAAATAGGGTCACAGCAAGAGTTTGTAGCATGACCAGACAAAGAAAGTTCACAAGACAGACGAATAATACCAATATGAAGACAGTAGCAGAAGACAGCAGATGTGTAGAAAGAACAGAAATAAGAGACAGCATAGCCTCGTGCCACAAGAGACTGAGGAGACGGTTTCAGGTACTGACTTTCCAGATGACCTGATACATGTCCCTTACTGCCCTATGTCCTATCTGTAAGTTCACATTGTACTTGAGTTAGTATGTGTGAGCTTCTATTCTTTACCATTAAATTATCCCTAAAATATTCACTAAGTATAATAGTCAGGAATCAACAGGAAAAGATGGTCCACTCAAACATAGTAACAGAGGAAAGCTTAATAATGGGATTATTTACAAAGACAGGCAGAGTGTAAGGAAACCAACCAAGAATAATGGGGCACCTCAGGTCTAGCAAGAGCAGGGAGCTGATACCACCCTAGAGCTGAAAGGGCAAGGGACAGGAGCATCTGTCTGAGTCTGGAGAGAGCAGGGACTTTTTGACAGGAGTTGTGGTCATAGGTAGATGGACATAGCCAACCCACAGCAACACAGCAGAAAGGGAACTGGCAGAATCAATATCCTGACCTTCCACTCTGCCTGCCCTCCTGTACCTGTAGATGCCTCTTTTGTCAAACCTACTAGACGACAGAGAGCAAGGGAGCCACTGACACAGCCCATGAGTGGGTGAGAATGGAGAGTGGACTAGAGAGGCAAATGGAAATCATCTAGCACACAAGGTAACTTCTGTGCACATTTGCAGGAAAAAACTAGCTCTCTTCTCCTTGCCCCTGGGTAATCTCTTTTTTTTTTTTTTTTTTTTTTTTGAGACTGAGTCTTGCTCTATCGCCCAGGCTGGAGTTCAGTGGCACAATCTTGGCTCCCTGCAACCTCTGCCTCCCAGGTTCAAGCAATTCTCCTGCCTCAGTCACCCAAGTAGCCCACCATCACGCCTGGCTAATTTTTGTATTTTTAGTAGAGAGAGAGTTTCACCATGTTGGCCAGACTGGTCTCGAACTCCTGACCTCAAGTGATATCCACTCACCTAGTCCTCCCAAAGTGCTGTGATTATAGGCATGAGCCACCACACCCAACCGATAACCTCTTTATGGCCCATCTACTAAACTAGAGGTAGAGAGAGCACAACTAAAATTCAAACTTACCCTAGTCAAATCCACCTGGCTTTACAGATGACTACATTTAATCACATTTAAAATTGATAAGCATCCATTTTTAATCAGAGTCAAGTTAAACATGGACTTTCTTTTTTTCTTTTTTTTTTTTTTTTGTTTGTTTTTTGTTTATCTTTTTTTGTTTTGTTTTGAGACTGTCACTCTATTGCCCCGGCTGGATGTGTGTGTAGTGGCGCGGCCAGGCTGATCTCGAACTCCTGACCTCACAATCCACCTGCCTCAGCCTCCCAAAGTGCTGGGATTACAGGCGTGAGCCACCACACCCGGCCAGATATGGACTTTCTTTAGAGTTTAGAACTAGAAGTTCTAGGTTGTCTACTTATAAATACATATAGATACAAATATATGGAAAGCACATTTCATTTTCCTTCAGAATTTCCAAAGCAAGGGTCTTTCCTTCTACTTCCTTTCCAGCTGCCCCAGAGCACCTTCTGCAGTGATTCTCAGCGTATGGGAGAAAGCATAAAATAATCAGTGAAGGAGAAAACATACACTCACAGAGGCCACATAAATTAGAGGTTTCCTTTTGGAAGAGAAGCTCAGAAATGTTCTAACTTAAGAATATTGCATTTCCTTCCAACTTACTAGCTTTCCTAATAAGAGCATATCTAATCTCAAGTTATGATAGAAACTTTGAACAAGAAGGTTAGATGTTCCAGAACCATTCCTGTGGCTCCAGCGTGCCTTCACCTCCACAGCAGAGCCTTCTCAGGGCAGGCATTGGAAGTACCAGCAAATTTGACTGCATATCACCACCGCTGTCTGTTTTTTGATGAGCAGATAAGATTGGTGATAGGGCCTTTCATTTTTAGGTTGTGGTCAGAAGCCCTGCATCACTGAGTCATAGTTAAAGCTGCTTCTTCTGGAGATGGTGGGAAATGAGTGGGTGTACCCAGCCCACCTCTTCCTTGATGAAAGCTGCCTAAGAAAAAACACCTCAATACATCTGGCATGAATGAATCGGCACAGATTCCTGTGGTACGGAGAGGGGAGGCTGGGAAGAAATCTAAACTTGTAGACGCTGGGAGATAGTCTGGCCCAAATGTGACAAAACAGAAAACACCCTGAAACTACTGTTTTTAAATTGAAAACAATAATCACAGGATCCAGGATCTCAAAGCATAAGAAAAGAGGCCAGGCGAGGCAGCTCATGTCTATAATCTCAGCACTTTGGGAGGCTGAGGCAGGAGGATCACTCGAGCCCAGGATTTTGAGACCAGCCTGGGCAACATAGTGAGACCCTGTCTCTACAAAAAAATTTAAAAATTAGCCGGGCATGGTGGCGTGCAGCTGTGGTCCCAGCTACTTGGGAGGCTGAGGCAGGAGGATCACTTGAGCCCGAGAGGTTGAGGCTGCAGTGAGCCATGATTGTGCCACTGCACTCTAGCCTGGGCAACAGAGCAAGATCCTGTCAAAAGAAAAAAAGAAAGAAAAGAAAGAAAGAAAAGCCTTCTTTCACATCATACTGGTGACATATATGCGAGCTGAGATCACACGAATTTTAACATCCTTCCTTCATGGATGAGAACCATTTGCATGGAAGTGTGATATCCCTACACAAAGTTATAATACTGAAGTTTTTCATCTGCTCATTATGATCCAAGGCTCCCAATGCCCAGACTTCCAATTAGCTCTACTTTCTACTAATGGCCATTCACAGGAATGAGCTGATAGCAGCAATAGATTATAATTCTTGGCAGAATCAGTCTGCATGCCTTCCCAATGCTTAGTGCTAAATCATCACTTATATCACCACTATCACAGTCCTGAAGAGACAGGGGATATGGACAAAACTGAGAGGTAGGTGAAGGATAGAGCATCACTAATGTCAATCTATCTGACAAGGACAAGCCACGAGGCTGCCAAGAAGATCAGTCTAAACAAAACAATGACCACCCATAGCTGCATGTCAATAAGACCCAATGAGCTACAGTACACAAAAATCTGTGCCTTCCCTGGAGGTTTGTCCCACAGAAAATAAGAAAAGGATCCAACAAAGGGGATTCATAGGACTACATAGGAGAGACTATAGCAGTAGACATCATTTCTTTATCCTGGCTTTTGTTAGGGTAAATAAAAAGAGAAGACTTTTCTGGTTGGCAAATCTTTTGCAAACTCCAGAAATTGCATTGTATATGTCCAGTGACATATTCTCTCTCTAGTGAGGAGATGGAGGAAAGGGATATTTGGAGAGAAGAGTGCCAAATAGGTCTTAGTGAAGTTTCAATCTGTGAGATGAGATTGTGTTGTTCATTCTGTCCTACAGTGGGGACAAATATCTGGCAGAAACGATCTATTAGTGTTTTCTTTGAACTGACCTCTTGAGTGAACAAGGTAGATTGCAAAAGAGTGTTTCTATTATGATTTCATTTTATGTAAAATTATAAATTTGAACACAAATATAAACACAGATGCATAGAAAGATGACTGGAAGAATGTTGCAAAAGTATGAAGAGTTATCTCTAGATAGTAATTGTTCAGGGGATTTCATGATTTTCAGCATTGTTTGATTTTCTACAAGGAAGAGGTATTATCTTCATAGATAAAACTAAATAACTTTCTTTAGACTAATCAGAAACCAGCAATATTCAGAAATTTTATTATAAAAGGCAAATGAGAGAACAAACATTTATCACCTGCCTTCCTTGCACTCAGGACTATGTTTGGCAACAAACCTCGTGAATTATTATTTTTCTTATTTTACAGATAAGAAACGAAAGTGCAGAGAATTTGCCTAACTTGACCAAGACCTCTACCAGTGTTTTCAACCTTTCAGCAAAAGGGAAATCCCAGAGCCAAAATGATCTTTCACACAGCTTGAGAAAGAATCCCAGGGAAAAAGGGAGTTTGAGATGGAAGGCATGAGTGCAGGCCGATCTCTCCAAGTCCCCACTGAGAATTCCTCTGACTACTGGCAAAGCCACATGTTGTGAGTCCATCAATACAGAGAATATTGCCCCCTTAGCTGAGGTGTGGCCAAAACAAATGAGAGTAAGATGCTTTGTGATCTTTGAGTAGCAGGACTAGCTGTGAGGAGTCCCAGTGTCACCCATGACATGTGTTCTGGGGAAAATCCACAGAGAAGGCAGCAGAGCCATTGTTTGAGGTCTAGTTGAGGGTCACCCCACATCAAAGCACAGTGCTAGCAATCAGGATTACCATGGTAACCACTTGAAATAGCTAAGCATCTCTGGGCCTCAGTTTCCTCAGCTGGAAAGCAAAAGGGTTTGCCTAGAAAATCTTTAAAGTCCTTTCCAATTCTAGGAATCTATCACCATGATCTAATCCCAGCCATCACTTCTGTCATAGTCATTAGACAGTTGCCCTAGCACGTTCAACTGGTCAACCAGACATTGCTTCGGGGCCTAAAATTACATGTGGTAATGCAGAGATGGAAAAATCTGTTTTGTAATCTGCGTAGGATTTTGCTACCTACTTAGCTTAGTTTCACAACCCACAATTATCTTTGAAAAACAGACAAGTCAATTTACTCTCTTGTCTATGTTCCAGAGGGGGGCCAATCCCACGCTCCTCCTTCTTACAGAAAAATCCCAAAATCTCAGATAGGAGTCAGGATAACTCAGGAGATTTGGCAGTATGAGCTTGGAATCTTTCCCACGGGGTCCCAAACACTTTATCTCTTAAGAGCTGCTTTTGTAAGGCAGGCAAGAAAGGCTGAGTTAATACTGAGAATTTATAAATGGTTTCGCAAATTAAACAGAATTCTGTCTCTGAAAGGTAACCAGGAGAGTGTTTCTGTTCTCCTGTTATTTGCTCACAAGTAAAAATTCAAAATGCTGATAAAAGCCCCTTAGTGCTTGCAGGTAGCCACTTTCTTATCAAAACAAGACAGAAGAGTAAATCGAACCATCCAGAAAATCACATATCTACTCCTTAATAATATTAATTGAGAAAATCTCAGACAGTGACAGTGTGAACAATTATAAACATGAGATGCAGATGGCTGAATCACAATAATCAAACTCAATTGCTATTTGGAAAGAAAGAGCTGGGAATGAATTTAAATATGTGGTTCAGAGGTCAATTTCTAATATTTTATCCTGTGCAATCCACATCCTGCTTTCAAAGGTAGGTGGGCAAAGATACCAAGTCTTCCAGATGGGGGTGGGAGGCCTTCTTTGATTTGGAAATTCTGCATAAACAGCATCAAGCCAATATCCAGCCTCCCTCAGCATCTCAGTTCACCATGGAGGCACCATGAACTACAAAAACAGTGACATCCCTCTCTTCTTACCCTTTGCAGAACTTGTGGTCCAGAAAAATAGGTTAGAAAACTTCCTCTTCATGGGCTCTGGAGAATCATTTGTGGTATTCATTCCAGGAAATCAATTTCTGAAGTCTATTTCATAGACTCTAATGAGTTCCTTATTTAAAAAACAACATTTGGCACTCTATTCAAATATATTTCATGCATTTCTATTGAGTCATTTATTTGACAAACCATGTGCTATCTGCTTCCTTTTTGAAATGCTACATTTTAATTGGGTCAAGGAAATGTGTGCTATATTTTTTAGAGAATTTTTTTCATTTCTAGAGGAGAGTTATATCTAAGGGTACATCTTAATCCAACATAGCAAAAGAGTCTGTTTACCTTCCCCGCCTTAGCATGTTCCACCTTTTAAAGAGGCTAATGAATGACTCATGTTTTTGGCTGACTTTTTCTTGACTATCAGGTCTTCTCTGAGTGAGCAACTCATCTTCTGCACAGATACTGCGTACCCACCCACCCATCCCAGCTTAAATACTGTTTGTCCTGCTTCCTCTGATAGGAAAAATTATTCAAATTCTATCTTCCCACTCACTTCTTTAGTTACGAGAATGGGTGAGGTTAAAGAATTTGGTGGCACCAACTGTGAGATTCACCCTTACTGTCTATCCTTTTGAACTGTCTTCCCACTCACTTCTCTAGCTACAAGAACGGGTGAGGTTAAAGAATTTGGTGGCACCAACTGTGAGATTCTCCCTTATTATCTATACTTTTGAACATCTCACCATTAAGCACCAAAAGACCAGCCAGGTGCAATGGCTCTTGCCTGTATTCCCAGCACTTTGGGATGCCAAGGCAGGCAGATCACGAGGTCAGGAGTTCAAGACCAGCCTGACCAACATGGCGAAACCCCGTCTCTATTAAAAATACAAAAATTAGCCGAGTGTGGTGGCACAAGACTGTAGTCCCAGCTACTTGGGAGGCTGAGGTAGGAGAATCACTTGAACCCAGGAGGCGGAGGTTGCAGTGAGTCGAGACAGTGCCATTGCACTCTAGCCTCGGCAACAGAGCAAGACTCCATCTCAAAAAAAAAAAAAAAAAAAGTACCAAAAGACCCTAACTGCACTTATGATTTACTTTTTTCAACCATAAATGCTTTCAAACCTGATTCCAAATTCCAAAATCATGCAAGGAACTGAACATACCCAGGCAGACAGCAGGAAAAGTTAGAGAACTAGTTACTGTGCTACATGCTTACTGTAAACTGTTTCCTATTTCCCTACTTTTGACTGCAATGCTCATCTTCCCCTTCACCCAACTAATCCCCAATTCTCTCATCCTTCAGGTGTTACCTGTTCCAGTAAGTTTCCTCTGTCCCTAACACTCCCCACCTTTGTTGTCTATCATCCTCCATAGCTGTTTACATCTCCGTCATTGCATTTAACGTCGCTAATGTTATATTTATCTAACTAATGTAACGTCGATAATGTTATAATTATCACTTATGGGTCTGTGTCTTCAATAAAGACAGAAACTAAGTCTCTTTCATTTTTGATTGCCCATTCTTGGTCCAGTCTGGTGGATAGAAGGCATTTAGGGTGAGAATGAATAGGCATCAACTGCTCTCTGACTTATTTAAGAAAACAAGAACAATTTTAGATTTGAGGCAAAAATGTATTAAACTAGTGAGGAAAAGATCTGAAAGTCCTAAGCAGAAAATTGTTTTAAGTAGTATATATGGCTGCTTGTTCTCCCACGTGCTGGTGCACTTGTTTCACTCTGACTTCAGAGTGGATATTTATATTTGTGGATGACTCCACAAACCCTATCGCTTTGGGCTATCACCACAGATATTTCCATCTCCACTTCCACCTCCTCCACAACCTTCTCCATCACCTCAAATATATCATCCCCCACCACCTCCCCCACTATCTTAGTTCTACCACCTCCTCAACCTACTCTATTATCTCAACCACTTTCCCACCCACTTCCACTACCTCTTTCACCTTCTTAGCCATGACCTTCACTACCTCTATTACCTCCATCACCCCGACCAACTCTTCTACCTCCACCTTGGCTTCACCACCAATTCGTCCACCACCTTCACCACCTTCTTCACCATCTCCAACACCTCCACCCCAACCATAACCTCCACCACCAGCTCTACTACTTCCACCTCCACCACTCCTACTACCATCTTTTCCACCCCCTCCACCATCCCTAGCTCCACCTCTATCACTTATCCCACCTCCATAACCTCCTATGCTACTTCCTCCATCTCCCCACTACATCTTTTACCTCCACCTCCACCTCCACCTCCATCTCCACCCCCAGCACCATCTCCTTCCCCTGCATCTTCACATTCACCACTCCCTCCACCACAGCCTCCATCACCACAGGTATTTATTCTCTTCAAGAATCATCTTCCTCAAATATATATGGGGAATATAACAGAAACTGATTTCACCATCTTTTCTGCTGCTTCACTGTCCCTTGCCTTCTCTCCTGCTCCTGCCACATTTTTTCTCTTCACATCTCTGCATTCCACAGCTATCTTTATGCTAATCTCCCCCTTCTCCCACTATAAACCTAGCAGAGATTTGGCTCTCAATACATGTTTAGAAGCGAAATTGGTTTGCAAGGCTTCCCTGGACGTTGTGGGAGCTTGGAGCTAAGGTCAGAGGAGGCAGAGAAAAATAAAGCATGTTCTCCCTGTTCTCCAGCCCCAGAACCAATATTCTATGCAAGAAGGTAGAGCGCAAGTTATTTCACCCACTGAAAATACATTAGCCAAGGTAGCAAAACCTAGGAACAAAGTACAGCATAAACCGGGCATGCTGCCTGCTCCAGAGATAAAACTGAGGTCTGGACTACAAGTCTAAAAGGCCCATCCCTTCCCAAATGATTGCGTTCCTTCTGTCATTGATGCATGATTATCACAGCAGAAAAAATTATGCAGCCTTAAGTTGCATGTGTTTAGGATGTTGGAGAATGACATAGTAAGGATTCAAAGCTTAATGAGCATAAACATATAATACAAAGAAAATTCATCATAAAAATACAACTCAGCAGGTCCTCTGTCTCCCTTACAGAGACTTTGATGGAAAGGCATGGGGATTTTCAGGTGTTAAAGTGGCCACCAGAGGGAAGTAAGTCTGAAGGATGAGTCAAACCCCAGATCTATGGAACACCCTGGAACACAAAGATAAAACAAGAAAATCCATAAAAGTCACTGGAACTACTATTTCCAATGCCACCAAATTGGCTCAGAACTCTTACTGCACTTTTCAGTCTTATCACTTTAAAAAGATAAAGAAAAGAAAAGATGATGAAATAAAGTTAACGAAATAAAGACATGGATTTTTCAAACAAATGCAAAAGCTTCACACACTAAATCTCCATCCCCAGACTTAAGAACATGCAGAATAATGAGTCAGTTTTGATCCCGGTTCCTACATTTTACCCTTTCACAAGATGAGACAAAGAATGAAATATAGAAATGAATATATGAATGAATGAATGAAGAAACAAATGAATGAAATATAGAAAAGAGAAAGTTTCTAACGTTGTAACAATCATCAACATAGAATGCCACGCTGAATGTAACAACTTTGCTCTGGATGTGATCAAGGTATATATGCAGGAAAATCTTGTTCTCAAGGAAATTCCAGGTATTTTACATCAAATCTCATCTGGTGACAATGACAAGAAAAACATTTTTTTGTGTTAAGGTCCCAGGTCAAGTAAAACCCTTTAAGAGCGGCCTGCCCAGAACACCCCACCCAAAATAGCACATACCCCCTTCCAACTGTCCTTTTTTGCCTTCTCGCCCAGCTTTATATTTTCCTTCTTTTTCCTATTTATTTCATTTTTCTTATCTATTTATCTCACCCTGTGTTATTTTTCCTTCTTATCATCACCCAACATAATATGTATTTGTTTATCTACTTATTGTCTCCTCTCACTAGAATACAAACTTCATAAGAGCTTTGACCTCTTCTTGAGCTTCTATTTTTGTTCACTCACAGTGGTATCCCCAAGTGCTTAAGATGGTGCTTGGCACAAAACATTTATATTTTGCAGTGAAAAAAATCTATAGGCTAATTAAATAAATGATATCTCTAAATAATATAAACAACTGATAGCACAAGTACAAAATTATATTTTTGTACATTTCCTCAGTTTCAATGCTTCCAGGCAAAGGAAGTCAAAATCTGTGGCTCTGTGTTTGTTTTACTCTTTCATTCTATTCTACTTCTAAGTCTATGAAAATGGATCCTGTTCTTTAGTCTCCCAGGCTGCCCTCCATCTTGGCTCTTTCCCCTTGAAGGAGAATAAGAAGGACCAGGAGAGAGACCAGGAGAGGAAAAAAATGGCATAAGGGACTATAATAAATGTTGGAGGGCAAAATTTAGCATAGAATTTAAAATTTGGTAGGCACCTGCCTCTACTCCCTGCCTCTTGTTTAAACTAAAAATTTATCTTCCAAGATAATAAGATGAGACAGGGAGAGATTTGGGAAAAAAATCTATGCTTGACAAAGGATCCCACCTTTCTATCTATAAGGCTTTGGAATGACTCCATCTGTAGTTCAGGAGTAGAAATAGTCTTTATGAGGACAGGTAATTGTGTATTAAGATTATTAAATGGGAAATTATGTGTGTTAGAATATAAACACAGTATGCAAGAAATAAGAATACCTGGCATCTCTGTACACTTGCTTAGATGATGGATAGAGAAAATACTGGCTACAAAAATTCTGACCCTCTATCCCGAGTGGGAGATTTCGGTGTAGAGGAGCTTGGTGTGTGATACTAAAGTTATCTGCCAAGGTAGGAAACCCAGGGGACAGGGAACATGGCCCCACAGTCCCAATAATAGCTAGTATTTATCAAGTACTTATTATGTTCTAAGCAATTTTAGGGTTAATTCATTCCATTCTCAACAACAGATCTATGAGGTAATGTATCAGCCCCATTTTGTAGACAAGAAAACTAAGACTCAGAAAGGTTAAATCCCTTGTCCAAAACCACATGAAGCTGGTCTTTGAACCTTGACAGTCGGATTTTGACGCCAGCACCGCCGTGCTTAGTCCGTGCTCTCTGAGGAGATGCTCTGCCCACACTGAGAGGCAGCTCTAACTACTGGGGTCTGTCCATTTTAGCTCTACACATCTGAGCTACACACAAGAAGTAGATAAAAGTTCCACCAAGAAGGTAGCCCAAGAAGGATCAAAGACGTAGACAGCTTCCACCAGCCACTCGGAAGATCTGTGAAGAGTCCCCTACCATGCTGTCCTCCTCCTGCCAACATCTCTGTCAGTATCACATGTGGCCTCCCCTCTTCCCTCCCCGCCCTGCAGTTCTCCTGTTTAAGATGAAAGGAGGAGGTAGGGAGAAGGTGTAGGAAATAGAATTCGCCATCAGCCCTTTAGAGAGCCACAAACTATCTCTTCTCACCTATGAATTACCCCTGACTAGCCTCAGGTAAAAAACAAGTTCGAGGGTGTTCATTAAGATTCTTAAATTATTTTCAAAATAAATACGTAGGATTTAACAAAGAAACATGTGGTACCTGAAACATTTATGGTTTACTTCATGCTTTTCCTTTACATATGGAAAAAAAAATTAGGAAGGATACTCCCACTCCTAGTGTCCTATTCAGACAAGATGGTCCTTGGAAAAACTGTTAGAACTCCCTGTGCTACAGCTTTATAAAGCATAGTTCTTTCCATTCATGTTCATAGAGCCATTTTTCTCAAAGCGGGCCCATAGCAACAGCAAGTGCTAGGCTGGGAAGGATTTCGCCCTCAACTGCCTACTGAGCCTAGCACCTTCTTCCAACCCTTCACTTTTTTAAATGCAAAAATTAGTTTGGAAGAAAATTTATATCAAATTATACTACTATGATGACAGACACTGTGATATGTCATCCACGTCCTCCTTCAGGAATGAAGGGTTTACTACTGCTTATTATCCCTGTTTGGATTGCCTTGGCTGAAAAGGGCCACCTCATTCAAGCCAATGCACCCTTGCTGGCACAGAGCCCATTTAATGACTAGTAATAGCAGTAGTAGTGGGGTATAAAGTCCCAGTTTTCCCACTCTAACTCAAGACAACTGTAAATGGTTACCCCAACTTCAAAACTTTCCATAATGTGTCTGCTCTGCAGAGGCTTCTTCACAGCCCAGCTTCTGCCTCTGACCAATCCTGCTTACGTCTCTTCCTTCCCTTCCCTTCCACAAATGTTGACCCCAAGGGCACTCTCTAATAAACCTCCTACATGCTCATCTCCATCTCTGAGTTGGCTTCCTAGGAAATCCAGACCACTATACCTATTAAGCCAACAACTGTAATTACCCCTCATTTCCCAGGTAAAAAGGTTTTAAATCAATAAGTAACTCACACTTACCCTGGCCACACCAGACTAGAGGCAAACATAGACGACATCAATGATCCTCTGCAAAGCAAAATACCTGTAATTCTAGCCCTGCTCTTTTTCCTGGGTTCTCTTAAAGGCGCTTTAGAATGTGCCGCGTAAACCCATGAACTATTCTTTTCCTCTTGACACCTCGACGTTCTCCATAGTGTCTGTCGTGAACATCATGGCACTCAGGAGGCTGCTCTGAAGATTAGACTCCCAGGGAAGGATGCGGCTCCAGTAGCTCTATATTCCCAATCATTGTGCCAAAGTTCAGAGAAATCACCTTCAGTCAGGGAGCTGCCTTGTATTCTCTATTTTGTTATACTTTCCAAATTTTTTCCACAAACCATAGAAGTTAGGTCTAAATAGGAGAGAGGATTTCTTTATGTTCAGTTGGTATTCTTTGGTTCACTACAGAGCCTCCTACCTGCTACACCAGAAAATGAATTCGCCAGACACTGGACGAAAAGACATACAAAGTGATACAGGCTTCATACTGAAAACACATTTTTTGAATTCATTTATATATATAAAACCTTGGGGAAATGTTTAGATATAATTTTTAGTTTACCACATTCACATTACTTTTAGTTAGCTTTCATTGTTGTCATTAATTTCTAGTTTTATCACACCATATTCAAAGAACATAGTCTAAATGAAGCTGAGCCTTTGAATTAAACTTTATTTATACCTACACAGGCCTGAAAATCATATATTTTATGTATTTGTTCAATCTCTTTTTAGATATATTTTATATATTTGCTTTTTCATTTTCCAAAAAGGTTTGTTTTTATTCCAACCATAAGTATTGATTTATCTATTTTTTTCTCTTAAGTTAGTTGTTGCTTTTGATATTTTGAGATCTTACTGTTAGCAGCATATATGTTCATGGTGGTGTCATATCTTCAACATGTAATGTTTCTTGTCCCTTATTAGGTTTTTCACCTTAAATTCTATCTGCTCTGATATTAAGTGCTACCTATGATTTCTTTGCTTCAGACACGACTGGTGTATTTTTTTTTCCATTCCTTTATTTTCAATCAGTCTATATCCTTTTGTATTTAAAATTTATGATTCTTATAAATAACATCTATCCAGATCATGGATCTAAAAAATCTTTCTGTCTTTTGGTTGTTCACATTAACTCACTTGTATCTACTATAATTACTGTTACTTTGATACTTTGCTATCTTATTTAGTGCTATTTGCCATGTTTTCCTTTTATTTATTTCTTTTCTCTTTCTTGGTTTTCTTTAAATAGTCTACATTTTATTCTGCTGATTTAAATGTCATAATTCTATAGTGATTGTTGTGGTAGTTGCCCCAACTCAATAACCTATACTTATATTATGCTCATTTTTCCTAACAATGTCTAACACTTACCAATATCTATATCCCTCCACTGAAGAAGAATCTAAGTGTCTTCTCAGCAGCTTCTGATCAGTCCCCACACCACTTCCCAAATGTCTAAGGAGTTTAATGTTTGAAAGTGACTGTAAAATTTGTTGTTGCTTATTCCTCACACACATTTCAAGTTTGTAATTTCCACAAAACACAGTTATAAGCAAAAGAACTCTAGCCTGTCTAGTTACCTACCTAATCTTTCCTCTCCTGCCTGGAAATATGCATTTTCCATAGTCAAATAAAGTGTTTCATTTTCCTAAATCCAACTTTAGCCCAGACACCTTGCAGTCCGTGGGATCCCCAAGGGAGGCGTATACAAAGGAAGGCAAAGTAATAATTTCTGAACACTCTGTGGTTTCCCTTAAGTGACTCAGACCTAATTAGGTCAAGCCTAAAGGAGTTTCTTTGCTCTTCTCTGACTATTCCCTCTGCCTAAGTTGGTCTTTAATCTTACCACAGAGTGGAAAGGAAAGCTCCAAATAAGGGGCAAGTACAGCATGGGCAGAGAAAGATGGCAGTGGAGTCTGCCTAGTGAGAAGCAGGCACGGGCTGGGGACAGCTGTACTGGGCCCTTAGAGAGGACCCTAGAGAGGGTCAGCTCACCACTCCTAGTACCTGGAGAAATAGAAAGACAAAGTGAAGTGAAGCCCACCCCAATATACTCCCCGCACACAACCCAAACGGCATCCTGGGTCTGACTTCCTATCACAAAGGCTGAAACAGGTAACGGTATAGAATTGTGACACGTGTGTTGCCTGTGCCGTGCAGCTCAAAAACTGTATATTGAACACCGACGATCAATGGAGAAACACAGATGAATGAGACTCCATCCCTACCCTGCGAGTGCTCACAGACAGTTGGAAAAGGCAGATGTATTCCAGGATGTGAGATATTACGTCATAATGAAAGATTTCTCAAAACTCAGCAATTCCCAAGAAAGTCACTGGGACTCATCATCCTAGGGGTACGAGACTGACTAGAGTCAAAAGAGGAAAAAGTACTTTCTTTTCTGGACCAATTCCCTAGCATACAAATCACTAAAAAGGCTTCCTTTCCCCTAAACTGTCTCTTTTGCTTTTTACTAATGCTGGAAATTTCTTTCAGTGGAGACAAAGCCAGTCTTTCTGCAATTAGAGAAAACACGCTTAAAATAGAAGTGCTGTGGGATGGTTAGCATGAGTGGAAATTAGGTCGAACCCATGTGTGAATGACTAATATCAGATGATCACCAGTTTTGATAGGCGATAAAGGTTAGTGATTCATAAACCCTGGGAGCTGGGAGGCCCAAGAGTCCCACTGAAAGAAACTGGAACACCAAAGAATACACAGGCATGTGTTACAACTTTGTTCAGGCTTTGCTCTGTTGATTTCTACTGATTGGAAAAACAACTAGAACCTGAAGCGATATTGCCTGTCTCCTCTTCTCAAGTCATCTCAGAAGGGACCCTGTTTTGGAATCCTAGTCCCTGTCTTCATCTCCTGATATCTAGGACTGTGAATTCACATTGTGAATCCCACAAATCATAAACACCTCTCACCTAGCTCTTCATTCCCAGATGTCTGTCCAGAACTATTCACATGCCAGTACTTCATCAGCAGATTAACTTGATCCTATTCTCTACCGATTTACAGAGTGACCTTAAAATTCCTCAAAGGAGTCTCCAGATCCTTCGAGGACAACGAGCATCACTTGCATCTCCCATGCCTGCAATTATCTGATCATTCCTCCGTCACAGTAACTTCATCCACAACTGTTCTTTCAGCTCCCCGCATTTGTCCCTTTCCTCAAACAATTAGATCTCCGCGTGGACAGACAGTTGAGATGGAGGGTTCTTTTGTGGGGAGGGGGCGAATCTGATGCCATTTATATCCCTTCAGAGCTCCAGCCTGGTTTAATAATCCCCAAGCACCACTTTGCGTGCGGCAAGGTATAAATATATGCTAATAGGAGGTCTGGCTCCTTGTCACAACACATTGCAGGCTGCATTCGTGCAAGATAAAATAAAAAGATTAGATGCAATCTTGAAGTCAATCAGAAAGCAAGAGGAAACCAAAAAAAATGGAGCTCAGATTGTCAACAAGGAGAGGCAGAAAAACGACTTGAATCGAATTGCAGTTTATCTCGTTAAGCGTTAAAGGAAACCAATTTCTTTCAGAAATTGGGAGGCAATTTAAACATTTCTACAGTTTTACTAAAGTTTGAAAAATTCCAGTAAAAGAATAAGATTTTCTTTATTTCCGCATATCTGACATTTTCCCTGTACTCTCAGGGACTAGAAAGTCCTAGATAAGAGGATATTTAAGGAAAAGTGAGCACTTATCAACAAGTAAGGAAAGAATCTATTAAAGAAATACTCACGTGATTTCTTCAGCCCCTTCAGGTTTCATGCCAAAAGACCCAAGGAAACTAGAACTGTGTAGAAAAATACCAGGATACAAAATCTGGTCTAGCCCTGGATAAATCACGAGGCTGGGTTAATTGACAAACACAGAAGTCACATTCAACCTATAAAGGCCAAATACATTGTGCCAGTCTCAAAGCCAAGCTGCCTTCCATTGGGGTCGATGCCATCACAAGCTAAAGGCACTGCTCACAATGAACTTAAGTCTTTTTTGATAAGCCACCTTCCCCATTCCTAGAATCATAAACATTGACAGTGGCCCCTATTTTGCAAACCATATAATGGTTACTCCTCCTACCCATGCTGAAATGTATAATTCTCCCCAACTATTGTATCCCATAGAAATCACTAATTAAACTTCTATAATCAGATTTAAAACCAAGCTTTCCCCAGTCCCATCATCCATCTGGAAATGATTGTTAGCCAACAAAAGCAGACTTTTTTTTTTTTTTTTCCTGCGTTATCCCGGACAATGAATTCTCATTATTTCCAGAAACACCAGGGCTTAAAGGATACATATACTATACTAAGAATAGCCATTACCTCAGGAAGAGGATCAACCAGAGTACCTGAAAGGGGCTCCCATATTTTACTCAGTCTATACATGTATTGTTTTTATCTTCTACAGTGAAAAAGCAAGTATTGCTCTGTAATTTTAGAAAATGCACTTTAAGATGTTCTGAGATAAGTAAGTTAAGTTTTTTTTTCAGATTCAAGCCCCTAAAAACCTGCCAACTCTAACCTCTTGGAGGGCCAAGTGTGGTGGCTCACACCTGTAATCCCAGAACTTTGAGAGGCTGAGGCAGGTGGATCGCTTTGAGCTCAGGAGTTCAAGACCAGCCTGGCCAACATGGTGAAACTCTGTCTCTACAAAAAAAAAATACAAAAATTAGCCAAGTGGGGGGTTGAGTACCTGTGGTCCCAGCTACTCAGGAGGTTGAGGCAGGAGAATCTCTTGAGCCCAGGAGGTGGAGGCTGCAGTGGACCGAGATTGCACCACTGCACTCCAGCCTGGGTGACAGAGTGAGACCTTGTCTCAGAAAGAAAGAAAGAGAGAAAGAGAAAGAGAGAAATAAAGACAGAAAGGCAGGCAGGGAGGCAGGCAGGCAGGAAAGAAGGAAGGAAGAAAGGAAGATAGGTTAATATTTGGTATGAGCTAGACATTGCTCAGAGTGTAACTTGCCAAAATTGTGGCTTTTGTCTTCATTCATTGCTTTCCCTTCACACTTATTCAGTCAACAAACATTTACAGAGCACTTACTACCTCGTAGACTGAAAAAGGCATCTGACGTGAAGCTAAAATTTTCCTTAAAAAAGAAATATGATAATTAATGATGTGGCCAGTTGTTCTCCATTATAACGAAATTCAAAATCTCAGACAGATTTATCAGAGATAACATTCAGGAACAAAAAAAAAAGTGCCTTCCCTGGTTTCTCACTTCTACTGACAACTTTTTTCTTTCAATAACTTGTTATGTGCCAGGAGCAAACAATATGAAATCCATTCCTAATGAGCAATAATTACAGCTTTAAGAAGCTGTACAATCAGTGTTCAGTGATTTCATTACTAGATAGCACCATAAATTATGCTAATGCTGATAACAGTTCTGGATGAGAGAGGTCCAGATCCAGGAGATTGCACTGAAATTATTTACATCCTCTATTTCTGAAACAATAGACCCGGCAATTTGAAAATCAGATGATCCGATTTATTCTGGCAGGACACACATGTAACAAGTTGCATCAACCATAAAATTAAATAGGCTTTCTTTTTATTTTTTCCTTTCTTCTTCTTAAAGTTTTTCTTCAATCTTCTCTTACCTTGAGTGTTACCAATCTCCTTTGAGAGAAAATTCTAAGTATTGTAAAAAATTACTCAGTGATGGTGGTTGATGATGTCAGAAAAGGATGACTTTAGTGCACCTATGTCTTCATAAAAGCTAAGCTTAAATATGCTATGTCTGGGCTGGGCGCAGTGGCTCACACTTGTAATCCCAGCACTTTGGGAGCCTGAGGTGGACAGATTCCCTGAGGTCGGGAGTTCAAGACCAGCCTGGCCAACATGGTGGAAATCCTGTCTCTACTAAAAATACAAAATTAGCCAGGCATGGTGGTACACACCTGTAATCCCACCTACTCGGGAGGCTGAGGCAGGAGAATTGCTTGAACCCGGGAGGCGGAAGTTGCAGTGAGCCAAGATCACACCATTGCACTCCAGCCTGGGCAACAAGAACAAAACTCTGTCTCAAAAAAAAAAAAAAAAAAAAAAAAAAACAGCTATATCTGAAAAGTCACAATTACCAACTAGGATGCAGAAAAGGGGTACAGACTTACAGTGTTAGGGAACAATTGCCTCTTCGAATCAAAGTCCAAGCTTTTAAGGGTCAGCTGTGAAAGAAGAATCTCTAGATGGATGTGGAGAGATGCCCTAGGTCTCCCAACTTTATCCTCCTGTGTTTAGAGTTTGGAATTTTCTCACTTCAGTTAATAGGTTTGTTTGTTTGTTTGTGTTTGTTTTTCTGTTTGTTTTTTTAAAAAAAGCTAATTTTTTTTTAGTTCTTCATATGCCAGGCCCTGTGCAAAGGGCTTTATGTACACTCTGTCATCCAATCCTCATTAAAACCCTGCATAATAGTTTTATGATTCATTCTCATTGTGGAGATGAAGAATAAAAGTTTCAGAAGGCAAAAAATAAAATAAAATAAGCAAAAACTAATTTGCCTAAGAACATACACTTAGAAAATGGAAAAGCCAGGATTAAACCCAGGGGAACCTGGGCTTGCTGCTCTTGACAGGAAATGCGAGGAATCCAATGCCCATCTGGCTCCAAATGCAGGGGCTTTGCTGAAGCCTCAGAAAGGGCAGCAAAGGGGCAAAAGATACTACATGACACCCAGAAAGACTTTCTAAAATTCCTCATTAAGGTTTACCAAAGATATGGAGCGACTAGAGCACCTTACACTACTGCAGAGGATGCCAATTGGTACAACCACTGTGGAAAACTACAATATTTTGCAGTATCAACAAAAGTTAAATATACACATATATCCTGTGACCCAGCATTACACTCTTAAGTGTCTACCAAACAGAAATGACACGCACAACAATATTTATAGCAGCATTGGCCAAAATAGCTCCCAAATTGAAAACAACCCAAATGTCCATTAACACAGACAATGAGCATATTCATTAATTTGTCCATGGATAAATGGGGAAATTAATTATGGTATATTTATTCAATGGAATACCACGCAAGAATAAAAAATAGATTACTGATACATACGAAACCACATATAAATCTCATAGACAGAGCCAAGGGAAAGAAATCAGAAACAAATAATAAATACTATATGATTCCACATATGTAAGGTTTAAAAACTACTCTATGGGACTAGAATCAGAATAACGATCTCTCTTGAGCTACTGACAAGGGTGTATGGGAGCCCTCTGGGGTGACTGAAGTGTTCTATATCTTGATGAGGGTAGTAGTTACCCAAGTGTATTCATATGTAAAAATGCATTGAGCAGTACACTTAACATTTGTGCATTTTATATAAGCTATATGTCAATTTTTTTTAAATAAATAAAAATTCTCATTGGGTCTCTCTGTCCCCAAAAGTCCTAGTCATCATGGCTGTTGGTCCCCCAAACTCTACCTCTGATTATTTCTTTCAACTTCAGCACCCCCCTTCTCTTGGTCCCTTCTCATATCTTCTAGATACATTATTTTCTGTCTTGCTGGTAGATTCATGTCCTTTCTTACATAAATCAATTTAGTTCCCTCTGGCACCTTCCATTTCTCTTTACTATTCATTAGTACAATCAGGAGAATGAAAATCCCAGCAGCCAAGCAGATCAAACAAACAACTCTCTTTAGAAGAATATTAGTGCACTTACAGAGACAGATTATAATCATTTGTTTCTATCTCCTCTGAGAAAGAGTAAGCTCCCTGAGGGGGGCGGGTACATATCCCAGATGCTGGGTAAATGTGGAACTGTATTAAATGAACACTCTTACTTACTCCACACTTAAAGTTGTGAAACCTGGGGCATTCGCTAACTTCTCATCACTCACTCCAGAGATGCCAGCAATGGATTAAAGTAATAAACAAGGATACTTGGAGTCAAGATCATAAAACTATGTTTCAGAGGCATTTGCCTGGGAATTACAAGAAAAGCTAGATGGCAGATTTTCATTATCCTAGGTCATTTGTATTATTTTAATCTTTTTATCTCTCTCTAACTTACTGCCTTTCACTGAACAGGCATAACCAGGCAATTCCACTGTTACAAGGGAATAGAAGAACAATAATTCCCTTGGAGTGTATAGGAGAAAAGACAAGAAGTCTAAGTAAACAATTAAATTGTCTAACCTCTGAAATGTAAGAAACAAGCCAGGAATTGGACTGGCACCTATTTTCTTGCTGTTGAATATAGTGGAGCCTAGAAAGGTGATTAGTTCCCATTTTATTACACAGGTGGAAGAGTCTTTCATCTGTTTGGTTGGGAAGGTGCTCAAGTGTGGGCATCTTGCAGGAATAGTCTTATCTCTTTAACTTGGGATACACCAGCCATCAATCACTATCAGAACCCCAAAATTCAACATCAGGGAAGCAAGGGAAAAAATAAAGGCAAAGGATGCATTCAACCTATTACTTATCAAGAAAGAGTGGCTTGTCTTAGGGTCCATTTCAAAATGCTGTGCCAGGCCAAATTTAGAGGAGAGAAAATGTTTTGTTCAAATCCCTCACTGAAATATAAGTAAATGGAATAAAAGTCTAAGGTCATGTAACAGGGCGCAATTGTAAGGCCACAGGTGACAAAAGACTAGTTGAAGGATAAGCCATTTTTTTCAAATACTGATATATTACCAACGTTGACAGAGCATTATATCACCCAAAACATTACCATGTTTAGAAAGAGAATGTGCCATTCCTTTCCAATCCCCCAGGACAACCACCTCAGTCAGATGACTTCTGTATAAATACAGAAGCTAGCTGTGAAGAAATACACGTTCACTCCTTAGAAAAGTATTCCTGTGTTTATCTTTTGGCAGACCTGGGCTTGTCAGACATAAACCATTCCTTGTCAGCAACAAGTAGGGGTTTATTTTTGTCATTCACAAAATAAACCAGGTCCCAGCCAAAGGAAATGAGTCTTAGAGGCAACCCCATCATAGACATGCTGTAGAAGTTACAAATGGCTCTGTGGCTCAGGCCATAAACAGTCTTTAGGAAGGCTGGTGCTGAGCTGTTGATATTAAAAATCACCTCATTAATTATGTTTGTAAACAATGCAGCTGCCTGTGCTTGCAAGCTGGCTTCCTCAGCATAATAATATTTGTAACAATAATAACCATCATTTCAAGCATAGCAATAAATAGTCAATCCAAGAACCTCACGTGAAATCACATGTGGGAGCTGCCACCTGGTCATTCAAAACACCTCTTCAGAAGGTAGGAAGGCTGTTGTTTGTTTTCCACTCAGAAGGCACTTTATCAGGATCAAGGACTCCACTAGAATCACCCCCTTCACTTTTTGAAAAAAAAAACCGGTCAACAGCTAGTGTGGGCAGAGTAACAAAACCAAGAAGAAAGCCAAGAGACAAAAAAAGGGAAGAGTTTGCCCAAAAAGCACATCTTGTGGCATAGCCTCCAGAAAGCATGAGGGGAAAGGGGCCCACTCCTTTCCCCCGGTAAAGGCTCAGTGAGGTTCAGATTGTACTTCAGGAGACCAACAAACCAGCCATGCCTTCTTGGCGCTCGTTCAGTTACACTTTTATTGAACACCTACTATGCACCGGGTGTGCACCAGGTGCTGGAGAAAAATTCACAAGCAGATATCCATTGCAGATGCCTGTCGGTGATGTAATTAGGACATATCTGGCCGACTAGGTAATACGAAATCTAAGTGGCCTGGTATTTCATTTCATTAAAGTCATACCTTTGGAGCACATATTTCTAAAGTTAGACCAGCAATTGTAAGTCCTTAAAATTGCTAAAAGCGAGAGAAAAATATGTTTTCTTGTAACACAGGCTTCTTTCCACATGAGAGAACAACACCTTCATACCTCATTTATGCCTCCTCCACATGTAAATTTTAATTCTGAACTTCACCAGAGGAGAGATAAATGTGGCATCCAGTTCCAAAGCATTACCCATTTTCTCTGTCTCTGTCCCTCTCTTTCCTCTCTCACTCTGTGTATATATTAATTTTATAGATCTTTTTATTGTCTGAACTACACTGGTTGCGTGAGAAGCAGAACAATAGGCCAAGAAGTTCCATTTCACACATGCCATCCTTATAATTCAAATAGGACAATAAAAAGAGAGAGAGAGAGAGAGATCCATAAACTGGTGATAAATCAGTGTCCTAAACCAAATTAACCATCGAAATAGATTATCATAAAAATAACGCCATGAAAAATATTCTTCACCTTCCTGGTTCAGCTGCCTGTAATGGAGAGAGGGAAGGTATGTGTGTGTGCGTGCATGTACATTGCCACACACACACACACACATATGCAGACATGCGCACACAGGCCGGAGGGCACGCAGTTACATGCTGCTTGCTCCTCCAGGAACAGAGAATGCTAAGAAACCTCAGGATTGATCCCTAGCCTTCCCAGTTTGTAAAGCTCAGCTTTCATCCAACCTAGTAAATAACAATACTGTGTGCCAAGTGTTATGTTAGACCCCGAGGATATAAAATGAGCTAAAGTGGACACAATCCTTGTCCTCATAAAACTTCCAGTCAGGGGTAGAATAGATGGATATTAATCAAATAATTATATGGATAAAATTTTTCTAACTATGCATCCTAATAAATGCCTAAGAAAATGCACCAGCAGCTATGAGAGCACTGAACAAGCAGCTTAATCTGAAGTCAGAAATGAATGCATCTTCGAGCTGAAGAACGAGTAGAGGCCAGAGTGATATAAATGGCCCACCAGCAGGCAGCATCCTACATCGGTAGTAGGAGTGAAATGCACTTTGATCACAGGAGAAGGTTGAAGGAGAATGGATGAGCCAATGTGATTGGGACCACAAGCAACAAGAGGAGGGGGAATGTTCCAGACAAAAGGAACCACATATACAAAGACTGAGGACAAGAGAGAAGCATGTAACAGGAACTGAAAGGCAGCCACAAAGGCAGAGCAGAGAGCAAGAGGAGGGCAGTGTGAGATGCGATGAAAGGGACAGAAGCCAGATCATGGAGATTATTATCATGTGGAGGGGGAGGATGATGCACGGGAGTGCTGAGTTTTCTCTTTCAAAAGCTCACTTTGTTTTCATGTGGAGAACAGGTTGACATGAAAGAAGGAAGCTGGGAAGACAGTTATTAGTTCTCTTGCCAGTCCTCCACCTGAGTCTTGGTGAGATATCGGACCAGGAGTCTAATACTAATTAGCTCTGTGACCTTGGATAATTTGCTTCACCCCTTTAAGCCTCAAATTCCCCACCTGTAAAATGGCAATAATAATGGTTTTGGTGGGGGATTAAATGAGATCATGCCTGTGGGGCACTCAGCCCTCTGTAAGCCTTCAATAAATGTTAGCTGTTAGTAGTGCTGGAGATGGAGAGAAATAGACAGATTAGAGAGATATAATAGTCTACCAGCAAGCAATCACCCTACCTAACTCCTACCTAAACTCCTGAAATGTGAGGAGGCACATTTTTTTTTTCATAGGAGAAAGGTCAGGGAGGAATTAATGAGGAAAAGCAATTGGTACCAACATGAGAAATTTCCCAAATTTGTGACTTTTTTTTTTGAAACAGAGTCTCACTTTGTCCCCCAGGCTGGAGTACAGTGATGCGATCTCGGCTCATTGCAACCTCTGCCTCCTGGATACCAGTGATTCTTGTGCCTCAGCCTCCTCAGTAGCTGAAACTACAGGCACGTGCCACCACACCTGGCTAATTTTTATATTTTTAGTAGAGATGGGGTTTCACCACATTGGCCAGGCTCGTCTCGAACTCCTGACCTAAAGCAGACCACCCACCTCGGCCTCCCAAAGTGCTGAGATTACAGGTGTGAGCCATTGTGCCCAGCCTGAAACCATTCTTGTTCCTTATTACTAACACTGCCAGAAATATTTAAGCTATGAAAGATATTCTCTAAGCTATGAGACCTTAGAGAAGTAATTCCTAAAAACTGCTCAATATCTTCAACAAGCTTTGTGACAACAGCAACAAAAAGACTGCAAAAAAGTAGATGACTTGCCGAAGATCATAGGACTGTTAATGACTGAAGCCAAGAGTGCAACCTGGGTTAAACTCCAAGTCTGTACCCTTTCCAGAAGGGGACATAGCCTCTGAGAAGTCCAAATCCAACCCATTCCTTCCAGATTAGTTTAGTCAGAAAAACGAACAACAGCAAACTCCAGGAAACAAGGTAGAGTTGAAAGTCCAGTTCTATTGTTTATATTGAAAATTATGGTGACGCTACATTGTTTTGGTATTTGGTAAATTGTGTCACACTAATATTATAGTGTTATAAAATAGCTCTTGCCTTTGGACATAATAACGTCTTTTTGAGGGCTTTATCAAAATGCATACAGGAAGCTAAATAAACAAAATCAGTGTTATTTGTCCACTGCCAAAGGCAACTGTTATTTACTTTTAAGGCAAGTTGGATGACAGGCTATTTGCATATCCAAAACTTCTAATGCAGTAAGAAAAAAAAAAAACTAACCTCTGTATTAAGCACAGACTCAAGGACTGAGAGACTTCCTTAATTAAATCAAATTGCTTTTCCACAGAAGCTTTAGGTAGAACCTACTTATGGGAAGCTTAAGGTAATTGATCCTGAAATTAAGCACTCTTTCAAAATCTGGGCACCAGACTTTTGGTGTACTCTATGCAAAAAAACTCACAGAAACCAGAAGTGGTTTCCCCTGGCTGATCTTTGAGGGTGTCCCCTTTAAACGTGCCAGCCTCCTTCCGTAGAAGATAAAATCATGCAGGGCTATGGATTAGCTATCATGTCATTATAGCAGGCACAGCCGTCTGTTACAGGTAAATTGCTAGGCAATGTAATAACAATGCACTTTATTTACTGTGCAGGGTGCTTATCTACAGAAATGTTCCCGACAAACAAAGAAAGGCACAGCTAAACACCTTCTCTTTAGAATTACAGGCTGAAGCTATGCCAGCAGCTTCAGAGAATAAAAATGCTAAATAATCTCTGTATAAACAGAGTCCCTAAAAACTCAATGCATTTCCTAATAGAAGCAGAAAAGGCAAGTGGTGCCTGGGATGTCCACAAGGTATTTCTCAGGCTCCTATCACTGCTGACTAAATCACATCCCAATTTGGGGAGGAACCAACCAATAGTCAGGTTAAGTCCAGACTAAGAGCATTCATTGTTGTTAAATGATGATGATGATGATGAGGTTGATAAGGTTGACTACCATTTGTCACATGCTTGTCATCTGCCTTGCACTTTTCAACATTGTCTTTTTTTAATTCTCAAAACAATCCTATGTTAGTCCTGCTCTTAACCTCATTTAACAGAGGAAGACGTTCACAAGTAAGGAAACTGTCCACTCAGCTGTTAACTTGAAAATTCAAAAAATAAGCCTGCCTCCCTCCAAAACTAGAGATATGAACCTCTGTGCTAGACCATTCTCAAGAATCTGAGGAATTTGCCTGAGGCTGGACTTAGCATTCAGGACTCCTGCCCTCCCCTGCTATTGGCGCCTACCTTATGCACACATCCCACCCACTGAAGCACCCACTGGGCTCACACTTTGTGCCCCACAGTGAGGGCCACCAATACAAAGGGGACTGTTTTACTAAAAACCTAGTAGATGCCTTTTAAACATACAGTCCTCTATGAATAGAATAAGTGAACTAATGAATGAAGGAATGAAGAAATCTAATTAAGGAGTCTAGGATGCAGCCTACAGAGACATGACTGGAATGTGATTGCTCTAAAAGAAAGCTGCGACTTAATCAATAGTATTAACACATCTGAAGAAAGAATGTGTCCACAGAAGGAAGGCAGTCTGCCCAGAGTTCAGAAAAATGGAGCACTATTGAATTCGGTGTTTATCCAATTGTGCCCAAGGGAGAGAGGGAGTACATTTGGCATTGATAGAAAGATGTACCAGGATTGCTTAGTTCACTTCAGTTGTCTTTGTAAACCTACTATGTGCCATGCTGTACAGTAGGCACTGTGAACGAACACACACACACACACACACACACACACACCTTAACACGGAGGAACTTGCAATGACAGTAGGAGAGACCAGCACACACACAGTTCTTATATGCTCAGTGCCACAACTGAGATATGTGAAAGGTGCTACAGAGGACAGAGGAGAAAACCTTAGTCCAAGGTCTGGGAAAACTTCCTGAAGTGACCCTTGAGCTGTGTTTCAACAAATAAGCAAGTGTCATCCAGGCCATAACAGACACAAAACAATTATAAACAGAAGAACCAGCAGCTGTCCACATCTCAGCATGTCAGGATAAAAATAGTGCCTATTGCCTATTAGTAAAGAGACAGAAGATGGTGTATTTAAGTAGCCTGCAATTTATCCTTAGGGAAATAGGGAACCTTTGAAGGATGTTAGTTGGGGAATAACAAGATAAACTTGCATTTTAGAAAGATCATTCTGGCAGGAATATAAACAATGGAAGTGAATATAAAGAAAAGCCAAGAAGGCCTAGAGACTAGTTAGAAGCTATTATCAAAGACCCTGGTGAGACTCTGTCCTAGATCAAGGATAGCTAGGATAAAGACAAGAGGGAAAAGTAAATATTTAGGAAGTGATGTTGACTGGTTGGATGGGAAGCTTGAAAGAGAGATGAAAAATCAAGAGTGATTCCAAGTTTCTGGCTTGGATGTGGTGTTAATGATAGATTGGATGAGAAGGATAAAGAGATAAGGAATCTAGGATGATTCCAAGTTTCTGGCTTGGATGACCAAGTTGATGGTAATATCATGAACCACGATGGAAAATATAAGAGGAGCAGCAAATCTGGATTTGGAAGCTGAAGAAAATGAGTCTTCTTCTGAACATGTTGAAGTATTCACTGGACATCCAAGTGGAGCTGTCCATCCAGTGGGCTATTGGATATATAATTCTGCAACTCAGAAGAATCATCAGGGATAAATACTTGGGCCAGCTGTAATGGTTCACACCTGCCACCCCAGCAACTCAGGAGGCTGGGGTGGGAGGATCACTTGAGGCCAGGAGTTTGAGACAAGCCTGGACAACATAGGGAGAGCCCACTGCTACAAAAATAAAAATAAACTAGCTGGGTGTGATGGTGTGAGCCTATAATCCCAACAACTCAGGAGGCTGAGGCAGGAGGATCACTTGAGCCCAGGAGTTTGAGGCTGCAGTGAGCTATTATTGTGCCATTGCACTCCAGCCTGAGTGACAGAGTGAGACTCCATCTCTAAATAAATAAATAAATAAATAAATAAATAAATAAATATTTGAACATCGTGATCAAAGAGATAATAGTTAAAACCATGAGAGTAAGAGATTAGCCAAGGATGGATAGAAAGATGGATGGATCAAAGGCAGGGAGGAAAAGAAATAAGCTAATTAAAATGAGATTATTCTATATTAGCTAGCTTTAATTTTTGGAAAGTTAGAAAACTTTGTTTTACTTAACAAGGGATAAAGAAACTGAAGAAAGTGAAGGAGAATAAACTTCAAATAAACATTTCTTTGCCAGTAATGGTATTATTTCTTAAAAGAGCCTTCTAGGGTAAGAAAAATATATATATTTAAAAAATATAAAGCGGCCAGTCATTCAAAAAACAAAAACACTTTCTGCTAAGAAAGATGAGGAAATTAGTACTCTCACACTTCCACCCATGTTCCCTGATAAGGATTATAACATTCATTCTCTATTCTGTTACCATTCATTTCTACTTTTGTTTAGACTTAGTTCTTACATTTACATGAATTAAATGCCCACTACCAGTCTTTCACTGTGACTGTTTCATTCCTGAGTCCTTTATTTTGATTTACCTCTTGTACGGCTTCATCTTGTCACTGAGTAACTTTTTTTCCAAGAAGTGTTTGTACACCCTGTAATACTTGGGTCAATGCACGAGAATGTTTACCTGTTATCTTTACATTTGACCAACTCCTTGGCTGGATATAGTATTTTTGACTCACTCTTTTCCTCAGAAATTTTAGACATTACTTCATTGACTACTGGCACTGAGCAAAAGTCCAAGGCTAGCCAGATTTTCCCTTTCAATAAGTGGTTCGCAAAGCCCATGTCTTTAACCAAATGTAGGGGAAAGAAAACTCAATCTTTCTCAATATGCTTGGCTCTTTGATGGTTTGAGGTGGACAAAACTCTCTGGCAATATTGAACAACATTTAAAAGCTACAAGCAGGCCTGGCATGGTGTCTCACACCTGTAATCTTAACACTTTGGGAGGCCAAGGTGGGCAGATCACTTGAACCCATGAGTTCAAGACAAGCCTGGGCAACATGCTGAAACCCTGTCTCCACAAAAAAAATACAAAAATTAGCCGGGCATGGTGGCACAGGCCTGTAGTCCTAGCTACTCAGAAAGCTAAGGTGGGAGGATCACCTGAGCCTGGGAGGTTGAGGTTGCAGTGAGCCCTGATCATGCCACTGCACTCCAGCCTGGGCAACAGAGTGAGCCTTGATCTCAAAAAATAAGTAAAAATAAATAATAAAAGCTACAAGCCCTTCTCTGCCTCATTAAGTCTTCTCATCCTTCAAGACTCTGCTCAAATGTTCCCCACCACCCTATAAGCCTTTCTCCTCCCCTCCTTTCTAGGCAGAATTACTATTTTCAAAGAGTAGTTATTCCATTTAACATTGTAAGTATGCCTGTTTTCTCACTAAATTATAAACAGCTTGAGAGGAGAACCATGTTTTCTTCATTGTAACCCCAGTATATATCACTCAGCTATTAATAAACATTGTAAGGGTTCAATGTTTCCTGAATAATCTATCTGTTCTCACTTTTCCCCCATATACCTATCTGAGGGACTCCTTAGAGCAGGTAGGCGCAAACTTCAGCATGCATCCAAAATACCTGGAGGACTGGCTCAAACAGATTGCTACACCCCATCCTCAGCTTCTGATTTAGAAGGTCTGGAGTGGGGCTCAGAAATTTGCATTTCCAACAAGTTCCTAGGTGATACCAATGCCACTGTTCCCGGAATCACACTTTGAAAACCATTAGAAATAGAAATAGACGGAACGAATCCTTGCAAATGGGAAAATGAGGTTCAGATAAGGACCTTACATTCATCTCCAAAAGCATCCACATCTGAACTAAGTCCACAAAAACTGCAGACGAAGTTATTTCTTATAGCATAAGCCTAGAATTAGCCCAAATGTTAAGAGCATGTGGCCCATGAGAAAAGACATCTCATGACGCTTCCCTTAATTTTTCTTTCTTGATTCATCTTATCACACATGAATAAAGTACCTTCAATAAGTTACTTACCATGATTCTCTATTACAACTATTAACTATACCAACCTTAATTCAATGGTCAGGTGGGAGTATACATGCAGAGGAAATTCATGTACTTCAAACTCTCCTTCAGAATAAAACAATAATCATAGTCATTTAAAAATCCATTTCTCTCTCACCCTTATTGTGTTTTCTCAGGCTTTTCATTCTGTCCCCTGCCTTCTTATCTCCTACACACATGAAACAGTGGTGATTCTTACGTCAAGATTTTGCAAACCATCACCGGGTACACATTCCCTACCACATCATCCTTGCCATTTAGCCATTCGGTCCCTGAAGAGGATGGTCAGTGGCCCCAAAGCTTCTACAGCAACCTCTAAGTGGTGATTTTTGTGCTCCTTTCCTTAAAGGGCTTAATTTCTCGGAGCACTAAATCTCCCCCGGTTTTCCGCACGCTATCACGCGCTGCGGTGCACTAAAGTTGCGTTGCAGTGCCACCTACAGTCTGCTTCTGGTAGAGACCCAGAGCTACCCAATTCAGAGCCCTCTCCACCAGCTGACCAGTTAAAGCAAAATACAGCCATTCTGGATTAAAGTGGACTCTGCCTTTTTAAGAAACTGCTCAATATAAAGTCAAGGAGGCCTCCTATCTGGAACTTCCATCTGGAAGTATGGATTGTTAAACCATCATTTGAAATGGTGTCATCAGCTTGGATTTTTGCTTCACATTGTGTTTTTAACTTTGGAGGTTTTAAACACCTTCATGGCAACAGACCTTCCGTGGTGACAGTTTGAGAAGAGGAAAACAGTGGCTGGTAGGCCTTTCCTTTCTGCTTCTTGTGATTGTGGCAGTGTTTGAGCTTCGTTGAGATCTGC
Organism: Rhinopithecus roxellana; assembly: GCF_007565055.1. Taxonomy (NCBI): domain Eukaryota; kingdom Metazoa; phylum Chordata; class Mammalia; order Primates; family Cercopithecidae; genus Rhinopithecus; species Rhinopithecus roxellana. The sequence goes on along the minus strand of NC_044553.1, from coordinate 49,466,516 downwards.
AGGGTGAAAAATCAGCTTGGCCCGGCCAGGGAGCCAGATTGAAATGGAGCGCCTGTGCACGCGCATTCGGAAAGCGGCAGCCACATTAGGAGCCTAGGGTCCATTAGCTCTCATTTAATGTTTCTTCTCAGGCAGATAAGTACAGGCATCAAACATCCCGGCCCTTTTATGGCACATAAATCACAGGTCAGTGCCTTCCACGGAGACTCCTGCTTGCTAAGTGAGTAGTTACACCAGGAGCAAGGAAGCAACATTTCAGCACACTTAGAGACCCAGGGGGATGAGCTGATTGCACAGGGCAGAGCCAGGAATTTCTCCCTGCAATTGAATGATTAAAACCTTTCTCCTGCTTGAGGACTGGCACATTGTTTCCAACTTTCCACAGGCAGCAGCTTGCACCCAGATCTGCCCTGGGTCCCAGGCCGCCATTAACTCCTTTCTCAGAGTTGGTTTCCACAGCCCCTACAGAGCAGAGCAGGCTCTGAGACACCATCTCTTAGCCCGCCGCTCATTGAACTGAGGTGAACCTTTTCCCTCACTGAACCCACAGAATCTCTGTCTTGATGATTTACGCCAAGAGACTGAGAAAGCTGGAAGCTGAGCCACGATAACAGGAGGGCCCTAAGTGAGGGTCCATGAACTTGGCCTGCTGAGGTCCTTGAAACTGCCCTGGCTTCTGCCATTCCTATGTCTACGACCGTGGCTTTTCTGTGGGTGATGAGTCCTGTACCCAAAACCAACTTGAGAAGATTGGGCTCCTCAGTACCGAAATTGGTATCTAAGAAACGCTAAATCTTAGAACACACATCAGACTCAGGTGGGAATTTCTGCTCCCTACCCCACACCATGGGAAAGAATCTCCACAGCCTGCCCTCAGCCCACCAATGTTCCTAACCCTCCAGCCAGGCAGGAGATGGCTACCCCCGTGGGGCAGGGGTGCGGACACGGGAAGGCGGTGGAGACCAGTACACAGACTGCTATCTACCCGCAATCCATCACTGGTTAGCAACAAGAAAAGCACAGAAACAGTGTTGGGAACTACTATGACAATTTTTCAGAGCAATTTAATATTTATCAAATCTAACAATAAAAAATTAGAGCTTGTGTTTTGAATGCCGTTTTCCTTTTCATTTTTCTAGTATTTTATTTTTGTTGTATTTTATGTATTTATCCCAAGGAAAAGTTATAAATATATTGAAGAAACACCTGCAACCCCACGTTTATTGCAGCACTGTTCACAATAGCCAAGATACAGAATCAACCCAGTCATCCAACAACAGATGAGTAGATAAAGAAATATGGTACGTACACACAATGGAGTACTATTCAACCATAAAAAAGAATGAAATCAAGTCATTTGCAGCAACATGGATGAAACTGGAGAGCACTGTGTTAAGTGAAATAAGCCAGGGACAGAAAGTTAAACACCACGTTCTCACTCATATGTGGAAACTAAAAAAAAAAAAAAAAAAAAAAAGTTGGTAAAAGTAAAAAGCAGCACAGAGGATACAAGAAGCTGGAAAGGGTAGGGGGAAAGGAGGGATAGGAAGAGATTTGTTAAAGGACACAAAATTACAGCTAGATAGGAGGAATAAGTTCTAGTGTTCTATACCACCATAGGATGACTGTAGTTAACAATAATATATCATATAGTTTTAAGTAGCTAGAAGGAGGATGTTGAATATTCTCAACACAAAGAAATGTGCTGATTACTCTGATCTGATCACTATACTTTATAATATTGGAGCATCACTATGTACTGCTGTGAATATGTACAATTATTATTTGTCAATTTAAAATTTTTTAATTTTTTTTATTTAAAAGATTATCAGTCCACAAATGATTGGAAATAAAAACAAAACAAAATACATAAGTACTTCATTATCAATAGTTCTAAGTGCACTACTTCAAATTCCCCTCTTCACTCTGGCCCAGGCCCCTTTGCCATCCAGCAGGCAGGATCTCAGAGAAGGCAGGAATGCAGCTGTGCCTTCTCTGCAAGGAAAAGCGATGACTCAAGCAGAGGCAAAGCCTACTGTTCACACCTGACTATGAAGAGAACCCGTGCTCGAATCATTCGGGTAGAGGCAGGGCCTTGGACTTAAGTCTAATCGCTCCAAACATTCCAATATAGAAAAGATCTTAAGATCCATGGCATCCTAACGGAGTTAAGAACAAGTATTCCAAGCCAGTCAGGAAGCACTTCCAAAAGCAAACTTTTGGGCTGTATCCAGGGATGAGTCAAGTGGCCCAACTGAGTTTGGGGGACTTGTAACATCTCTAGTCAGTGTTTCTCTATGCCATCTCCCTCAAATACCCCCTACACACACACACACACACACACACACACACACACACACACACACCCTCTTCATCCCTCCCTGGAGCTTGTCCACTTCTCTGAGCAGCACCAATTTCCTTGCAGCCAGTAGCAAGAGCACAGATGTGGAGAATGCATGGCTCCCACATTTCTTGATATAGACTTGAGGTCTTGCCTTATCCTCTCCAAGGAAGAGCTGAGGCCACTGGAAACATGGAGTGGGCCCGTAGGCCGTGGCAAAGCCTCCCAACTCTAAGTTCTCTCTGTGTAAGTCTAGAAAATGAAACACTGACATGGAAACGTCTTTCAAAAAAGAAACATGTGGCTCTTTAATACATTAAAATGAAAAAGTATAAGGAGAAAAGGAGGAACAAATAAATAGAGAGTGAGGTAGAAAAGGAGGCAGGAAAGGAAGAGGGGACAGAGGGCTATAAATTTCATGAGGGCAGAGAACATGTCTGTGTCCCAGTGCCTAGCACAGTGCTGGGCACATAATGACACTCAACAAATGTTTGTTGAATGAATAAAGAAAAGAAGGAAAAATTGACACAGGAGCAAGGAGGGAGAAGATGCTCAAGAAGCATGCAGCTGCCCAGATTCCTCCTGGCCTTCTACCTTGGATCTCACTGCTGTCCCCCAACCCACAGGAGGAAGCAGGCAGCGGGCAGGGCCTGGCTGCACGGGGCACACACTGCTGGGCAGGGTGGTGGCTGCACAAAGGGTTCCTTCCCTAAAGCAAGGCTCCTTGTTGGTCTCCTTCTCTCTTTCTTTTTTATTCCTGAAAAACATTCTTTTAATGCAGGGAAGAGTCACTGATTTCATTTGAAACAATGCCCAACAGGATATGGCGTCTCAAACAGCTCTTTGGCCCTTGGCAACTGTTGTGTGCAGGTGTTTCGTGCAAGTGCCGGGCAGCACGTACAGCAGTGAGACCCAGGCAGCACTGGGCGTAGGCCTGGAGAGTGGCCCAGGGCACACAGGACTTATAGCACCAAGCCCTGCGGCATCTTCTACATTCCAGGAATTCGACTCCTTCCCACATGCCTCCCCCACCCCTTGCTAACCTCACTTCCAGCCCCCAGTCTGTAGTATAATAGGAATTGGGTTTTCCCTCTTGTTATTTCTTTTTTTTTTTTTTTTTTGAGACTCCCTCTTGTTATTTCTATAACTCATAACTCATAACATAAAAACAAACCATAGTCCCAAAGAGAGAAATGTATCTGCAGTAAACAAAATGGAAGTAAGGAAGAAGGAAGACTGCTTGGTAACGACATACAAAAACAGGATGGACTTTGACCAACAAAGGCAATAACAAACATGTGAACACTGACAGAGTAGAACAAAAAGTTCATCAATAAAAATCAGTGCATATACACACATATTTTTAATCCAAGTTTCCAAGAGTAAAGTGGAAATAAGGAGTATTGCAGCATGAAGAAGTATCTCCAACCCACAGAACTTTACAAGTAGCCCTGGACAGAGTTTAGCAGTCTCTATTATGCAGCAATTACAGTACTAGCTATATACCCAACAGAAGTGAAAACACATGTCTACAGGAAAATTTATACATGGATATTTATACCAACATTATTCACAATAACCAAAAAATTGAAACAACCCAAATTGAAACAATCAATTGAGGAATGGAAATAGCATGTGGTATATCCATACAGTGGTATGTTATTTGGCAATAAAAAGGAATGAATACATGAATACACGGATGTAACAGGATGAAACATGATAACATTATGCTAAGTGAAAGAAGCCACACACAAAGGATCACATATTGTATGATCCCTATTTCTTTTTTTTGAAATGTCCAGAAGAGACAGATCTATTGAGACAGAAAGTAGATTAGTGTTTGCCTATGGCAGGGAGGGGGATGGTAGGATTCGGGGGTGACAGCTAAGGGGATCAGGATTACTTTGGGGGATAGTACAAAGATTCTAAAATTGACTATAGTGATGGTTGCTCAGCTCTGTAAATATACTAAAAGCTACTGAAACATATAAACTGGTAAATTGTATGGAATATGTCCATGTAAATAAAAGCATTAAAAAAGAGAGAGAGAGAGAGAGAGGTGGTTTCCCAAGCAGAGATAAGAAGGGTGCAGCATGGCCAATGGATTTCACTGACAAGGAAAGGGTAAGGGAAACATGCTAAGTCTTGCAGTGCCAGGAGTGATTTTGTCACTCCTTTTTATCCTCACGGACTCTAAGTCTCTGCTCCAAGACTTCACCAAGAGGGTCCTAGAAAAGAACCCCTCTCTTTTCCCCCTGTGTTTTCATCATGTAAATAACTGATAAGTGCTTAAAGTGTTACCCTTCTAGAGATATTTCTGTTTCCAGATCATAATGATAGGAATGTAGAATATTTGAGCCTTAGGAACAATCTCGTCTACTGGATTTTTGTGTACTCTCTGGAGCCCTTTCAGGGCTGTAAAGTTGGAGCCAAGAAGGGAAGGGCTGTGGGCAGTCATACATTTTAGAAAAACTCCCTCTCTGTGTGGTTAAATAACATGTTTGAGGGTTTAAAAGATAAACCCTTAGCTATCCAGAATGAATAACTTATCAAGAACAATTCAGCCCTGAAGTTTTTGGATAATTGACATTTGACGGCTTTTCTCATTAAAGGCACCATGAGGCCCACATTCCCCATCATGAGCTCCAGAGAGCCATTCATAGGCTTCCAGCACATATGACAGCTGCCCTCTTCCACATCTGGACATTACCCCAGACCCTTCTCTAGGCCCTGCCTGATGTGACATCCCCTCCAATGCACTACCATCCTGTCCAGGCACCAGTGGCTGACCCAGGGCAATAAATGGCCCAGATCACATTTGTGCCCCAGCATACAGGTCACTAGGAGAGCCTTCTGAATCAGGTCCTGGATGAGCCTGTCTCCAGTGCTGGATTGGTAACAACCTGTTTCCATCAACAGGCCAAAAACAGTCCAGAAGAAAAATACGGTTACATTTGTCCATCACACCAGCCACATTTTCTTACCTACACACAAAAAAATAATGGCATAGTGGAATCTCCGGACCTCCAACCAAAAGCTGAAACTACTACATGATGATGGCTGCTATAAACTACGTAAAACCCTACCTAGAAAACTATCAGGATTCCTTGTACTCCACTAAGCCCGGGACAATCAAGTTGACCAAGGTAGCATCAAAAGCCCCAGAGGGTCAGTACCTGGAAGGTCTGTGATTTCTACTTACATCTTTTATTTGAATTCTCTCTCACCCATAGCCCAATTACTGTCCAGCCCTTTCCTGAGCCTGCCTTACTAAAATCTATTACTGATAACTCAATGCGTAGCAAAGGTATAAACGCTTCAAAAAATTGATGTTAGGTAATAAGTGAATGAATTAATGATTTCAGAAGTCAAATAGCTTTGAAATGAAGAATATTTTAATTTAGTCATCCCTATTTTTATAATTTCTCAACTTAACCAACTTATTCAGGACCCTCTTAAAGTGAATATAGTCCCAGATTCATAGGGCTTGGAAGGGACCATAGATACTACTCACTCTAATTTTAAATTCTTGCAGAGCGAGTGTCCCAGAGGCCGTGTGAGGGCACAGGCAGGAGGCCAAGCGGAAAGGCACCTGAGGTCCCCGTTTCCATTTTGGTTACTACATTAGGATAAGGCTAGCTGCTATAGTAAATAAACCACAACATTTCAGTGACTTAGCAACACAGAATTTTACTTTTTATTCATATAATAGTTTGACATCCGTGGTGTTTCTAGCCTGCTGGTGGCCCTTTGCCTCCTTCTGTCGTGTTCCATCACACCTACGGCCCCAGCCAGGAGACAGGACGGGAGACCAGAGGGAGCACATCCACTTCCTTACCACCTTGGCCTATACATTGGTCAGGGTCTTGTCAGAAAACAAAGCCCAGCCACATAATCCAATGGGGCAATTTGATATGGACAATAGCAAGAACCAAAAAGCCAAATAGAGGAGGTAAAGCAATCCAGAGATTCAGCAGGAAGCTGCTCCCACTCATAGCTCACTCATCACTTACTCCTCTGAACCAGAGACGGCTGCTGGGCAACTGAGACCATGAAAGAAGGGGCTGTTACTTCAGAGCTGAGACCACAAATATGTCACCAGAAGCAAAGAGATCAAAGCTAAAATATCCTAGCTTCTCCCTTCCTCCCTTCCTCCTGTCTCTGGCCAGCCCGCCCACTGGCCAAACCTAGCCAAAGCTGGGAAGGAAGCCTGGAAAACTGTGGTTGGCAGGGACAGATTCCCTACAGAATGAGCAGAGCAGGTGATGGGCAAGGAAAACGATCTGAGGGCAAATGACAAATACGATCTGTAGGTGACACACATCGCCTTGCTCACATTTCATCTGTAATGATTTGTTACAGAGACAAATCACAAATCACTTGCTTACGGAGAAGCAAGGGGTGCTAGGGAATGTAGTCCTTGGCTGGGCAGCCGCTTCACAGGCACATCACAGAAGGAAAAGCACAAACTTTTAGTAGACAGTGAGCCATCTCTGCCACAGCTGGGTTTTAATAGATTTTCAATCCACCCAGAAGCTCCATTTTCACATGAAGCTGGTAAGGGACAGACCATGGTAATTAATTAATTAGTTAAAATAGAAAACCCCTGATGGCTCTCTAGACAGCATGGTTGTTTCTCCCTCCTCATCCCATGTCTTAGACCGACGACCGGTGGGAAGAGGAGGAGAAGTTGACAGCAACTGTTTGGTGCTCCTGAGAGGGAGGGGCTTCCTATAGGTACAAGAGGCCTGGCTCCTTAAGTGAACTGTCGATGACATGATGCTCTCATGAACTTTGGGGCGAACTGAGCGAATTTGAAAGCATGAAAGACTTGGTCAACGAGACAGATCTGGTTTCTGCCTTCATGGAGCTAATGCCTCTATTAGGAATTGAACACTAAGTGCTATGCAGAAAAGACACGGAGCTCTAGGATGAAGGATAACAGATGGATTTGCTCTGGGTATGCTCAGTCCTCCAGCTTATACTTCAGTTCCAAACATTTATTTTTAGGTCAGCCTTCCCCTGCCATCATCTTAAAGGTATGCTTACATTCTTAGTCTCTATATTTATATTCCAACCAATGCAGATGGCTTCTCACTCTTTAATCTTCAAACACAACAAACCATTCGTATCAACTATCTCTGCTGCACTCCTGACCTCCAGGTAGGGAGGCTGAGGCCTCTCTCCACATCAGCCAGAGCAGCTCCGCTTGGACCTGTTTTATATATTAGGTTATTTATCTAATTTGGATGAAAAGTTCACAAGCCATGTATCTAGCTTCATTCTCCCTTCTACATATGAGAAAGTGGAAGTCCAGTGAGACAAGGAGACTTGCCCGAGACTGCATATAGCTCATGTGTCATGGAGACAGGCCTAGAATGCAGGGGTCCAAACCCCAACACAATGTCCTTTCTACTATTCTCAGGAATTCCAAACAAGAATAGTTTCCAGAGCACATGTTCCTCATGGAAAGTACCAAGAAATTCTCTTCTGCTGAAGACTGCACCCATGGGAAATGCTCTGCAGAGGTGCTCATTTCCTTATTAATTGGAACTCCTTTGATTTCAAGTGACAGAAATCCACTGAGACAGCTTAGGCCAAAAAGGGAGACTCTATTATAAGGGACTCATGGAACTCAGGGCAGGAATACAGCTGGACCCCAGGTATGTACCGGAACCATGATTCCAATAGCTTTGGAAATCTCTCTCCACATTCTACTTTGGCTTTTTCTGCACATCCACTTCATCTTCTACTCTTTGCAGGCCAGACTTTTCTACTTTATTATTCGTATGGCAGAAGACAGAGCCCTACCAGCCCCCAAGGTTTATGTTCTGAGGCTCCTGGCTCCCCCACACACTCATTTTTTGGTCCGTTTTAATGGAATGGCATTTATATACAATAAAATGGACTCTTTGTCAAGTGTATTTAGCCAATGTATACAGTCATGCAACCACCACCACCATTAAAAGATTTCTATCATCCCAAAAATCCTTTGTGCTCTTATCAGTTAATCTCTTTCCCCAACTTTCAGCTCTGGAATCTGTTTTCCATTGGTAGCAGTTTGACTTTTCTAGAATTTCATATAAATAAAATCATAACCGCATATAGTATGACTTTTCTTAATTGACATAATGTTTTAGAGATACATCCATGTTCCTGTTATGAGTACTGGTGGTTAGTTCCTTTTTGTTGCTCAGTAATGTTACATTGTGTAAATATACCACAACTGGTTTATCCACTGCTGATGGACATTTGGATTGTTTCCAGTTTGGGGCTATTGTGAATTAAGCTGCTATGAGCATTCAGGTACAGGTCTTTGTGTGGACATATGTTTATGTTTTCATTTCTCTTAGGTAAATACTTAGACATGGGATTGCTGGGTCACATTTTAAGTGTGTGTTTAACTGTATAAGAAATTCAAAGTGGGCTGGGCGCAGTGGCTCAAGCCTGTAATCCCAGCACTTTGGGAGGCCGAGACGGGCGGATCACGAGGTCAGGAGATCGAGACCATCCTGGCTAACACGGTGAAACCCCGTCTCTACTAAAAATACAAAAAACTAGCCGGGCGAGGTGGCGGCACCTGTAGTCCCAACTACGCGGGAGGCTGAGGCAGGAGAGTGGCGTGAACCCGGGAGGCAGAGCTTGCAGTGAGCTGAGATCCGGCCACTGCACTCCAGCCTGGATGACAGAGCGAGACTCCGTCTCAAAAAAAAAAAAAAGAAAGAAACTCAAAGTGGCTTTGTTTTCCAAAGTGGCTGTACCATTTTATGTTTCATTAGTAAATATACTGCTTCACACCCTCTCCAACAGGTGGTATGGTCAGTCTTTTTAATTTTAGTCATTCTAATGGGCATTCTAGTGGTATCTCATTGTGGTTTCAATTTGTATTGTCTTAATAAATAATGTTTAGAATCTTCTCATGTGTTTCTTTGCCATTCATATATCTTGTTTGGTAAGGAGTTTAATTCTTTGGTCAGCTTTTGGAGGGTTCTTTGTTTTCTTCTTGAGTTGTAAGAGTGTTCACATGTTCTAGATATAAGTCACTTATCAAATATGTGTTGTGTGGTCCAGGCGTGGTGGCTCACAACCTGTAATCCCAGCACTTTGGGAGGCCGAAGCAGGTGGATCACGAGGTGAGGAGATCGAGGCCAGCTTAACCTATATGGTGAAACCCCGTCTCTACTAAAGATACAAAAATTAGCTGGGCATAGTGGTGAGTGCCTGTAATCCCAGCTACTACTCAGGAGGCTGGGGCAGGAGAATTGCTTGAACCTGGGAGGCGGAGGTTGCAGTGAGCCGAGATTGTGCCACTGCACTCCAGCCTGGGCGACAGAGAGAGACTCCATCTCAAAAATAAATAAATAAAAGATAAAAATAAAAAAAAATAAAAATGTGTTTTGCAAGAATCTTCTCCCAGACTGTGGCTTGTCGTTTTTATTTTCTTAACAGTACATTTCAAAAAGCAGCTTTTAATTTTTGTGAAGTCCAAATTTATCCATTTTTTTCTCTTATGTTTCCTACATGTTGTGTCCAATCAAAGAAATCTTTGCCTGATCCAAGGTCACAAAGATTCTTTTCTGCGATTTCTCATGGAAGCTTACAGCTTCTATCCGTGATCCCCTTTAAGTCCATTTTTATCTATAGTGCATCTCTCACTTGCTCTGACTCACACTCTTTCTCTCCCTTCCCCACACCTAATTATCTGGGTGGGACTCTGACTGGAGAGCTTGGGTCAGGTATTTACTCATAAACCAATCTACATGGCCAGAGCTAGGGAAAAGTCTCTTGACCTGAGCTTGATCATAGCCAGCTCTGGTCCAGTCAACAGCATCCAGAGTTCCAGGGTTCTGTGCAAAATATGGCTGCCATGTGGCCCATGTGGTTGCAGAGAGGAGATCAGTAACCAGAGAATGGGGATGCATTATAGATTATATTAGGTTATATTAGGCAAGATTACCTAATAAGTGTCTATATACCCTGCAATCTGGCTCTATCTATTTTAAGCATCTTAAGTAATTAACCTGGAATATTACAAGGCTTCTTGTTATTGAATGAACAGATCTTACCAAGATTCAAACATAATTTTTCCTATTGCTCACCAAACTCCTAGTCATGCTCTCATCCCTAACCTACTAAAATATCACCACCATTGTGAAGACTGTGGGGAACCCTCAGCAGAGTTAATACGACTACAGCACTTAAAACACATTTGCCTTCTCCAAGAAACAGTTAGCTCCTTGTGGACAAGAACCTTATGCTGTTTGTCTCAACAGCTAGTTTAATTCATGGCATGCAATATTTTGGGGTAGTTGTAGAATGCTGCATTTTCCCTATAATATTTGTCAAATAATTTATTTGGTAATGAGAAAGGGACAACTTTGAAGACCCCAAGTGATGGAATTGTCTTGTAGAATTTTTTTATAAGAAAAATCCTCACTTGAGATTGATGGCTGATTCACACTCAATGGGGAAAAAAATAAAGGTAGAAAAATCCAATATCAGTCTCACTCTGACTTTTCACCCTCGCCCAGGGGAAACATAATTCAAATGCTTCCTTGCAGTTATGCTAGACAATGTTGAGCTGGGTCCCACTTGCTAAGGAATAGTTAGCATCGTCACTAAAAAGCCCTGAGGCCCATGGTGTCCACTACATTTAATCTCACGTCACCCTTATTAACAACACAATTGCTACTTTGCTGGCCCAGATGCTCAAAGAATAGCAAATATTAGGGCCAGGGCAGGGGTGTTTATGGCAACAAACTATGATAAACGAAACATTATGGAAAATGTATAAAGAAAAGTATTGCTTTCGAATAGTGGTTTCTAGATAGGACTTAAAGCAGAAATCGCCAAGATGCAAAGCAGAAGATAATCAGGTTGGAGTAATAAGTTTAAATAAAAACTGCTGTTAAGGAAATTTATTTGAACCCTGCTGATATTAAATATGAGCACAAAGGCTATGATTGCCACACATTCTTTGATTTAAAAATAAAACTCTCTGAATGTTTAGAACAGATTCTTTAAATAAAATAATATAGAGACACGGAGAGGAAATTTCCAAAATAAAACCTTTAAACAAATCTTAAGTAGTGGTGGAAAGTGCACATCCTGCTTCCATTTTAAGTGCCAAAGAAGGCTCTTTGAAGGATACAAATGTGTGAAGCAGAAAGACTCCAGAGGATGTGGAAAGAACAGAGAACGAGCCTTGCCTGGGCTCCTACAAGCCTGCATGGGCCCCCATCCTTCTAGAGTCCCTTTATTCCCACCCTTGCCTCCCACTAAGCCCACCCCTGTGTGTGGCATATTTGAGTAATTCTGCTGAAGTCTTTCATGTATATGCAACATTGCGAGTAGGTAAACAAAAGTGATGTCTGGATCCCTCCAGCAAAGGGCAGATGACTCTGATTTAGAGAAAACTAGATTAACTGATAACTCAAGTAGCTGGATAAGAGGTAGAAGACAAGCAAAGGATGATTTTTTTTAATTGTTTAGACTTAGTCAAAATCAAAGACTGGATGACTCGGAAGAGGGGCCCTCAGTCTAAAATAGAGTGGATGCTGGCAGCAAGAGGTACTGCTTCCTCCTTGGTCGGCTACTGCCTAAGATGCCTCTATCACCATCCAGGAGGTTCTGGACTTTACGTGGACTTTATCATCATCCTAGGAAGCACTATGAACTAGGTACTTAACTCTTGCCCATGGATACATGGGTTATGTATTTGTATTTGATTTCTGTTTCTTATGATTTTTCTGCCAGTTTGGGGCAGGGTAGGGGGTGTGAAAAGAAATAAAGTATAAGCAAATTGGGCATATACAACAAATTCCAGGAAGCAGAAAATTTTATATGCTTGTTACTGCACTAACTTAGCCACCATTATTATGAACTGAATTTCAAAAAAAAAAAAATCATTTAAACAATTGCTATTGGCCAGGCACAGTGGCTCACACCTATAATCCCAGCACTTTGGGAGGCCAAGGCGAGTGGATCACTTGAGGTCAGGAGTTCACGATCAGCCTGGCCAACATGGTGAAACCCCATCTCTACTAAAAATACAAAAATTAGCTGGGCATGGTGACAGGCACCTGTAATCCCAGCTACTTGGGAGGCTGGGCAGGAGAATTGCTTGAACCCAGGAGGAGGAGGTTGCAATGAGTCAAGATTGTGCCCTGCACTCCAGCCTGGGCGACAGAGGGAGACTCAAAAAAAAAATCGCTGTTTTAGAAGTCCCTAAAGTTTACTAAAATTTGATATTTTAGTATCATTTGTGATTATGTTTTTATCTCTTTTTATTTGCTGGTGGAATTATCTGCTGTTTAAATTTTAGAACATAGATAATTTACTTACAATGGTATTTCTCACACTGAGTTTGGGAGCTCTGGGAAATTTCTAGAAATCAGACCCACTGAACAATCCACAATTTTGTGATGCTGGTGTCTCTGAGCTATCTGGATGGGTAAACTGGAACTTCTGATTCTAAATAAGAATAGCTACCTAAACAGTTACCTAAAATTTTCATTTTTTTCAGCTGTCAAAATACTTCTACCTCACACCAAAACGTAAATGCTGTGACTGGAAAGATGAAATTTGAGGAAGATATATATGATTGGCCAATAAGCTCTCTTATTTATTTGTCCAAACTTTGCATCTGTCCTATAAAACCCAACTACAAGTGACTTAATCAAAGGTTAATTTGGTAGAAAGCAATTTGGCCAAAAGTAAATTTGTCAAAATGAAAGAATGTAGTTGATATAAAAATTTGATTGAAAAATATTGACACAAGTTACCGATATTTTTCTTCAAATATTACTAACTCTGAAGCTGCCCTCCCTGGGTCTCTTCTGGAGAATCATTACAATTTTGTTTAACTTTAAAAATGTAGGTTCATTTTTAGCCAATCATTCCTTTTCTGTTCTGTTTGTGATAGTAGAAATTTGGACTAAGTGTCTAATGGATAGGAGGAGTCCCACGCTTGAGCTGCTACTAAAATCCATAACCTTCAAACTTAGCCAGCAAACTTTCACTTTGTCCTCAACCTACCACAATCCCACCTCCTTCACCCTCGCTCTCAGCAGATGGCTTTGCCTCCTTCTTTACAGAGCACCAGGCATGAAGCCTCACATTCCTGTTGGGCCATCTGCAACCTTACCTGCCTCTGTCTGTCTCAGCAGTGGAAGGCTCTGCCTTTAGCCACAGCTGTTCCTCCTGGGCTTTGAAGCTTCTCTCTCTATCTGTCTGTCTCTCTCTTTCTCTCTCTCTCTCTCTCTCTCTGTTTCTATCTCTGTCTCTCTCTCTGTCCCTCCAACAATCACCCTCTTTCTATCCTGTGCCATCAATCTCTTCTTTACTCAACTGGCATGTAAACAATCATAAGCCTCTTCATACTAAGGCGATAAGGACTCTTGACTTGACATTCTCCTCCAGCCCCATTCCTTCCTCCCCTTCACAGCCAAACTTTCATACGGAGTCATCAGTTCTTTGTGCTTCCACCTGCTCCCTTCCAATTCTCTCCTTCACCAGCCCCAATCTGGCTTTGGCTGACTGCCAAGGCCAATGGCTAACATTCTGCCACGTTCCACGGGCAGGTTTCTGTGCTCATCCTACTTGACCTTTCTGCAGTATTGGCTGCCAAGTATTCCCTTCCTGGCAAAACCTCATTTCCTTGGCTCCCATGACACCTATCCTTTCTGACTTCTCTTTTCCTTCTCCGTCTCCTCTGGGGGCTCTTCTTTTCCCACTCACCTTTTAAAGGTAATTGTTTCTTAACCCCCTTCTTCACACTTCTGCTCTGTTCCCTCTGCAGGCTCCCTGAGCCACCACAGCCCACCTTTATCCTGCCAACTTCAGCAGAGTGCAGTGGTTAAAGACGTGGAAGCTGAGTTTGAATTCCTTGTTGCATCACTCACTAGCTGTTTTTACTCTTTTACCCTCTTAAGTCTCAGCTTCCTCATCTGTAAATGGCAGTGATAATACCTATGTCAGAAGGTTATTACGAGGATCAAGTGTGATGATGCATGTAAACAATTAGCATAATGCTTGGAAATGCACTAATAATTAGCCCAGTAAGCGTTACCTATTATTATTATCTTGCAATGAGCTCTAGAACATCTGGAAAGCTAAAAATGTATCGCTCATTACCAGAAATAATACAACCTCACTACTAGTAGATCACTGAGACTAGAAGATGGTGCATAGCCACTCTTTCTTCCTCAGCTTCCCTTCTAGTCCAGACACAGTCTGCCTTGGGTGGGATCATACGATGTTCTTCTTTGCTGAGTCTCACGTTTTCTTTCCTTTCTACACCTCTGTCCTCTGTCAGGGTCCCAGCTCCACCCTGCCAGCATCACCCTATGTGGCATGGACTGTTGCTGACTCTCCCCTTGGTAGGTATCTTTCTAGCACCCTCCATAGAAGCAGGTCCCACAAACCTATCTCTTGCTAATAATGACTGCCTCTCTCGGCATAGTTTGATGTTTGTTCACACTATAAGATTCTCTGCATCTGGGGTGAAGGTCAGAAGGGACAAGGAGGGTAAAAAGGACAGAGAGGTTTATTCTGACATATTAGTATATTATTATTCCATCATAATTAATAAGTATGATTATATATATCCAGAGACATACATTTAGACCAAACATCCCCCTGTGTTTCAGACTAGAATGTACAATAGCCAACTTTACAGCCACTAAAATGTCTTACTATAACCTTAAATGCAATATACCTAATACCAAATTAATTATCTTTTTTCCTAAAACTATTTCTTCTGTTATATCTACCACCTACCCAGATGAGCAAGCCAAGAACTTAGGAACCTTCCCAGCCTCCTTCTCATCCCTTATTCCCCTCATGCACTTCTTCCTCCTTCCTTGCAACTACTCGCAACTCAGATCTCACCTCAAGTCTTGCCTTGCACCAATTTAGTTCTGAACTAGATGACCTGAGTGGCTACAGCAATGTGTACTTATCTCTGTGCTGGTACCATCATGCTGTGGGGTAGCTGCGGGCCTCAAACACAACCATCTTTACACTCTCAGTACCTAGGATAGGGCCCGGTATCTAGTGTGTGCAATAAAAACCTGGTTACAAAAAAACAGGTGGAGAGGGTAGGGAAGAAAGGAAAGAGTGACACAAGCAAGGAAAAAAGAAGAAGCCTCTTCTATGGAAAAGGTCCATGTTTCATCTTATAAGTTTTTCTTTTGTGGACTATTTATGAGCTTATATTTCAGGGGTCAAATACTCAGACCCATACATACTGGCCTCTTCTGTCGTGCTCAGCTTGCTCTGAGGGTTAGGGCTTCAGAGCATTGTGAAATCCCATGAATAGCTGTTTACAACTGATGGAAAGAAAGTAATAAATGCCTCTTGAGGCTTCTCTCTTTACCTTAAATATTTCCTCCTCTGACTTCCCCTTAAGGCCCATGTCTAGCTCCTTCAGGTTTTGTTGGGTCTTCTTCTAAGCCTCCAGTTCTACCTGTTTACTTCCTCTTGGCATCTTATTTTTCCACAGGAAAGAGCCTAAATGGAGGACAGCAGGCAGAAAGGAAGGAAGTTTAGAAAGATTCATGTTTAGAAAGATTTCACTTGGAATAATGAAGAGAGAACCATCTATGGAAAGAAAGAAACAGAGCTTTCAGAGACACAAGAGCAGACACACAATATGATGTGTACCAGGGAGTGGTGCCCCTGAAAACAAAGGTTGTCTGTCTCTCTAATTCAGGTTCTCCCCACCTCCCACTATATCTTCTTGCCTTTGATGTTAAGATTATTCTACATTGAATTGCTTGAAATTTCTCATGAATTAGCCCAGTAAATTTCCATTGCTTTTAAACTATTTATTAAACAGGATTCCAGTTTTTTCTGTTGAACATTTAAACAAGATTTGAACAAATCATAATTTTTCTTAAAAAAAAAAAAAAAAGCATGACTCATATGTTTATTGCAGCACTATTCACAATAGCAAAGTCATGGAATCAACCTAATTGTCCATCCATGGTGGACTGGATAAAGAAAATGTAGTACACGGCCGGGCGCGGTGGCTCAAGCCTGTAATCCCAGCACTTTGGGAGGCCGAGACGGGTGGATCACGAGGTCAGGAGATCGAGACCATCCTGGTCTACACGGTGAAACCTCGTCTCTACTAAAAAATACGAGACCATCCTGGTCTACACGGTGAAACCCCGTCTCTACTAAAAAATACGAGACCATCCTGGTCTACACGGTGAAACCCCGTCTCTACTAAAAAATACAAAAAAAAAAACTAGCCGGGCGAGATGGCGGGCACCTGTAGTCCCAGCTACTCGGGAGGCTGAGGCAGGAGAATGGCGGAAACCCGGGAGGCGGAGCTTGCAGTGAGCCGAGATCGCGCCACTGCACTTCAGCCTGGGCGACAGAGCGAGACTCCGTCTCAAAAACAAAACAAAAAAAAAAAACAAAAAAAAAAAAAAAAAAAAGAAAATGTAGTACATAGGCACCATGGAATACTACACAGCCATTAAAAAGGAACAAAATCATGTCCTTTGCAGCAACATGGATGCAGCTAGAGGTCATTATCCTAAATGAAATAACACAGAAGCAGAAAAAAGTGAGAGCTAAATACTGTAACAGATGGAAACAATAGACACAAGGGACTCCAAAAGAAGGGAGGAAAGGAGAAGGGGGAAAAGTTGAAAAACCACCTCCTGGGTACTATGTTCACTATTTGGGTGATGGGTTCCCTAGAAGCCCAAACTCCACCATTACACAATATACTCATGTAACAAATCTGCACATGTACCCCCTGAATCTATAATAAAAAGCTATAAATAAATAATTAATTAAAAGCATGCAATGTTCATCCAGTGAGGCACATAAAACACCAATGGCCACTTGTCAGAAGAGATTTAGAAGTGGATTTTCAGTGAAATTGGTATATATTGTGATTGCTTCAGCAGACAACTTGCACAGTAGTTATATCCTTTCAAAATTAAAGGTACGATGGTAAAGAGAGGCTTCATCACATACAACAGCCACCTGTCTGAGGAAGAAAAGCACTTTGTTCCAGATACTCCAGCAGAAGCAGTATTACCATTTCAACACACACATTTTTCTGCTTTAGACAGTATCTAAATACTTCCTGAGTTCCCGAGAATTCCCTTTTTGTTTCTTGTGATTACAGAATAGTGATCCAGTCTGGATCTGTCCTTATCCTTACCCACACAACATACACACATACACATGATGCTTGTATTGTCCACAGAAAATGAGATATTTGCTGACTTAGAGGTTCATTGTCAACAGGATCTTGGGCACAGATAATTTATCAATGGTTTCAATTTTCTTGAAGGTATTAACCTGCCTAAATGTAAGCTGGATGAGCATATCAAATTTCATCACTCTTCTGAAGTCACTTCCTCAGGGATTATCAGTCACTATATGGCTGCCAATTTTAACAGCCTCTTCTCTGTTCTCACCTTAATCAGCCTCCGTACAGCAGTTGACAACTAACTCTGTCTTGACAACCCCTTGATCTACGGCTTTGGTGACACCACTCAGAGTCAGTCCTGTTCCTACGCAGACCAGAAGCCAAGAGAATGTGTATGGAACTGGGTTTGGAGGTTCTTGAGCCTACAAATTACCCATATAGGAATAAGAGACACATATCTTTTTGTCTAAATTGTATCCACAGATGTATACCAGAAAGCGGGTCATTATAGAGTCCTGTCCTTCCCCTGAGAAGAGAGACTCAGAAGAAGAGAGAAGGATTAATACTGTCCACCTTGGGAATGAAAGCAGGGATTCAAGGCAAATTCTAGTTACTATCTCAGCAAAGGAGTCAGGAACAGAGTGGGAATCAAAACTATATAAAATTTTCAAGATTCTCTAAATCTTATAGGGTTTGTTAGTTTTATTATTCCAATTATATTAGGCAGTAGTGATTAGAAGTAAAATTTATTTCAAAAATAAACCAACAGTAAATAAGAGGGCCTGGTTGCTTGTCTTCAGGGACCTAGAGGAATTAGAAGGAGCTACAGACACCACATCCCTCTGAGAGACAGACCCTCAAGGGAGTCAGAATTGGCAATGCCAGCACCCAGGAGGAGAAGCAGCAGGTTGTATGCCTAAGACCTCTTGCAAGGAACCTGCAAATGACAAACTGGTCTGATCTAGCAAGAATGGGGGGTGGGTAGTGAGATTCTCAGTGTACTTTGCCAGTTCCTTTTCCTTCATCCTCCTCCTAAATGCTTAAGATTCTTAAATCTATATCTCCAGCCGTGCCCCCTCTCCTGACTCCAGACCCACATTCCTGATGATCTACTGTACACAGGCCCCCAGCCCAGTATATGCAAAATGAACTCATCACCCTTCCCATTTTTATCCCATATCTCTCCCTTCTCCAGTATTCCTGACCTCAGTGGAAGACACTGCCAATCTCCCAAGCACCAAGGCCAGACACGTGGTACTATCTCAAACTATCCTCCTCCTCCTCCAGATGTGGTTCATCACTAAGGTTCTTCAATGAGATCCTATGTGTCTCATTCTTTTGCTTCTCACGGTCCCTGTTCTATCTCAGGTTCTATATTCTCTTGTACGACTATTACAATAGCCCCCTAACTGCTCTCCCCATCTCCAACATGCGGCAGGTCTGGTTTTTACAGTTAATACTCACAACTCAGTTGAATTCATTTCCATACAAAACTGTATATAGTTCTTGAGGTTATATTGCCATTGATGGTAGGAAAACTTAAACTTGTCAAATTTAAACTACAGTAATGCCATCATCTCTGGCCTAAAGTTCTTCCTAAAGCCCAATTCCTATTTCCTGGGATGACTTCCCCAACTAAACTATCCACATTCAAACCCTTATCTCAGGCTCTGCATTCTGGGGGAACCCAAGCTAAGACCTCGCTTGTCCTATAGTCTGGAAATCTTCAAACCTACATTTTACTTTCCCCTGTGTGCGTCAAATGACCTAAATTCTACCAAGCATCACATAAGACTTTAAGGACCTAAATGAGCCATGTGGGGGATGGTGACACAAGGCAGACAGGTCAGTGTGGCTGCTAAGGCTCTGTTCTTCTGCAGTAGCTGCGGCTGAGATTCACGTCCCCAGTTCTCAGCTCATAGGTGCCAAGTGATGAGCAGAGGCTCTAGTCGGGTTTCTGGAAGCCCCATTACCTGATATGGTTGAAGCCTCTTTGAGCTGCATTGCTCCTGGCTGGATACCATCCAACCTTGGTTCTCTGGTCTCCCTAGAATTTCCAGAAGCTACTAAAACCCCATGACAAATTCCTTTCTACTAAAATTAGCCTTCATAATTCTGTTTTCTGCGATTAAGAATCCTGCCCCAATATAGTCATCTAAAGTCTCATTCAATGACAGATATTTATTTTGGGTTGCTTATAAAAGAGAGAAGCCATCACTTTACAGTTACTGTTGAGCAAAAATATCTTGTATGTTGAAAGAATTTTTTATACCAGGAGGTTTTGTTTTTAGCTCCTAGATTTCTATCTATGTGGATTCATTTAGATAGCATTAATAAATGACTTGCTACTAATCATGAAAGCAAGACTTTTATAAGCCTTGCTACATATATACATAAGGCCGTATTAATACCTAATATATTTTAATAATAATAGCTATATCTTCAGTAACTGACGCCTATTGTGCATCAGTTACTGATATATTCTCAGTATCTGATGTCTGATTAATCCTCACAACCACAGAAACCAAAGTTCAAATTACACAAACTGTTGGCAGTTGCAGGGTTTTAACCCAACTCTTTCTGACCTCAAGCCCATGCTCTCTCCGCTATGCTATGTTTCTCCCTGACTAGAGACCTCACCATAATCTGAGTCACACGCATCTAGTTGGGGCTCAGGCTTCCAGTTGACACTACGCTGTAAGTCAAGCTCCCAGGAGAAGTGTTGGGTTGAGGGTATACACATGCAAGGTGTAGGCACCCTTCTCAAAGACAGACCTGTGGTCTGCCTATTTGAAGGAAATCACCAAAATATTCCCCTCAACTCACAGTTGCTGTATTAGGTAGAATTGTGTTCTGCTGTAATGGAATAATCTAAAACAAGCATAATTTAAACAAATTAGTTTATTTCTCTTTCACTTTCAAAAAAGTATAGAGATTGGTTGGATAGTCCAGAGCTGAAATGGAGTGCCACACTCTCAGGGACCCAGGGTTCTCCTATCTTACTGTTTCCCTGCAAGCGGCTTCCATTCCCAAATTTACCTCATGGCCCACAATGGCTGCTGGAGTTAAGCTATCACATCTATACTCCTACCAACAGGAAGAAGAAAAGGAAGAACAAAAGCACACACTTAAAGAGTTCCTTTAAGGACATCTCCTGTAAGCTGTACTCACCACTTTCACTAACATCCATTAGACAGAACTAATGGTCCGGGACTAATGGAACCAGCAGTCCACCATAGCTTTACTGTGGGCATCTCTGTGCTAAAACAAAAACCTGGGTTTCTATTATTGTGGAAGAAAGGGAAGACACATATCAAAGGATAATTGCTGGATGGGCCTGGTGGCTCATGCCTGTAATCCCAGCACTTTGGGAGGCTGAGGAGGATGGATCACTTGAGGCTAGGAGTTCAAGACCAGCCTGGCCAACACACCAAAACCCCGTCTCTACTAAAATTACAAAATTAGCTGGGCGTGGTGGTGTGTGCCTGTAATCCCAGCTACTCAGGAAGCTGAGGCAGGAGAATCACTTGAACCCGGGAGCTGGAGGTTGCAGTGAGCCAAGATCATGCCACTGTACTCCAACCTGGGCAACAGTGAGACTCTGTCTCAAAAAAAAAAAAAAGTCATTGCCAACACTGAGACCAGAGTCTTTCATATAAATGGTTCATTTGGTTCCTTAAATAATTTTTGCTTTTGTTTTGTGATGCAAACAAAAAGAAAAGGGCAGTTTGTCTTCTGAAAAACAGGTCAAGTCTTGGAGAAATGGGAATGATGATGGCTTCCATCCTACTATGTGAGAAAATAGAAACCCAGCAGCTTACCTGTGGCCAACCAAGCTTTCTCAAATGTTTATTAATTATATTTTCAACTTTTCAGGAAATCCCTCTTTTAAAATGACTCCACAGCTACCTCTCTGCAGGAATGAAATTCAGCAGGGATCTTCAGTCCATGGTGACAAAAACTGAACATGGGGCAGACGTGACAAGCATCAGGTCCCAGAGCCATCATTTCATCTCCATAGACTATTTACTCTGGCCTTTTCCTTGCCTTTCTCTCCATTTTTTGTATGACAGAGTGTTAATCACTTTTCATGTGCCAGCTCATTCATTCATTCATTCATTTATTAAATAAACATTAAGCACTTTTTAGGGCTTTCCTTAGGGAAGCTCACCACCTACTGCATGGGACCAACCTATGAACAAATATTTGTGAAATCATGTCATAAATGCTGTATAGAGGAATAAAAATGTCCTGTGGAACCTGGAGGATTTCTATAAGATGTCACAAAGGAGACATCTTTGAATTGATTCATCTTTGAATCCCTAGTACCAGAGATAAAGTAAATATTTGCTGAATAAAAAACTTAATTCTTCTTTGACACTTGGTTCTCAGAATCTTCCTGATGAGAATGAAACTGTTCTGTTGCTCTATAGAAGCACTCAACAAGAAACAGAACAAGAACAGCTGTTCTCAACAAGAACAGCTCTTTCCAGGAGCGACGAGGCAGGTGAAGAACAGATAATCTCCTCCCCACCCTCCAAAAACAAAAAGTTTCTTCATCCATTCCATTTAAAGATTCTGTAAAATCATCTACTGTTGTGTTTGATCATCCCTATAGTAAGTAAGAATATCCATATAAAAGAGATTTCTCTCCTACTGGAATTTGAATTCATTTCTCATTTTAAAATTTACTAAGATACAAAAACAAGAAATGTTATGAAGATTTGTTGGCTTATAAAGATGGCTGTAAGTACTTAACATATGTGAGTTTCTTTCTTTTCCTTGGTTGACATAACAATCTGGTCAAAAAAATAACTTGGTTAGAAATAAAATCTAGAAACAATTTTTGCCTATATTCCAGAATGGGAAGAGGGTGTGTACTTTTAATTTTAGCCATTTGTTTTTATTCTAAGTGGCCTGTAATAACAGTAAGTTTAAAAATATAGCTGTTCAACAGTAGGGAACCGATTAAAGAAATTGTAAGTTACAAAATAGTATGTATAACACACACAGAAATTATAAAATATAAACTGATATGCAAATTGAATTTTCTAACACTGAATAGCCAAATGTTTTATTTCATGAAAATAAAACAGGCTTAATTCACTAAAGATAAATCAGAAAGTGTTTTCAAAACCCCAGAACCTTTTCCTTTGTTTTACTATTTAGGAGTTTATTTTATTTAATACAGAAAACAATGCATACTCATTTCTATAATTTACAAGGGAATTTAAAAATGTAACAATAACCCATAACTATACATATCAGAAACAACCAGTTAACAAATTAGTAGATATCATTTTTCATGTATATATTTGGTTTTTATAAAAATGGAATCATATCAACAATAGTTTTATAACCCTCCAAAAATTATATATCCCCCCAACCATGCTAGCTTGATGACATAGTTAATACGATATTTTTATCCTCAGAAAGAGTTTTAAGATACACTGGAGATCAATAGAGTAAAGCCACAGTGGAGGAAGCTGGTGAACTCGTGGACTCCTGTAACACATTAAGGAATCATCCTGAAGTTTGAGTCCTGAGTCCTGTTCTGCAGCAAATATGCTAGGAACAAACGCTCAGTCCTTCTGAGCCTCCATTTCCTTGCCCATAACATGAGGATAATCATGCTTGTCTCTCACAAATGTTCCAGCAAATGAGATCAACCTTTTAATGGCCTTTGAGTTGTGGAAAAAAATAGCATCATAGTATTTTATTATGTTGCAGCCCGCTCATGGTTGGTATTATAATTATTATTATATTACCTGACTTTGAATTTTAAGCTCTCCTTTTTAGGATATTTTAGCTTATTGGTTGCCCATGACACTTTTATCACTACTGGATCCTGTTGTTATTGTTTAAGAGAATATTGCTTTTAACTTACTTGAATAAACATTCTCAATTCTTTTTTATGGACTTTTTTTTTTTTTTTTGGTCAATTCTTACACGAACAGTATGATGCTACTAAGGGGTACAGGCTGGGTTTGACATTGTCTCAGTATTTCCTGCACCATCTGTCTGCTGCCCTCCCAGACCTGTACCATCAGGATTTCTGCAGTGCCCATGCCTACATGAATCCTGGGTGTGTGGGGGACACTGTTGTCCCACACCAGCCTCCCTTTGTAGAGGATTGGGAGGTGCAGGCCACTGAGACTCTTGTGGGTAGTTATTCAGATGGGAATTGCCAATGCTGGGAAGTGAATCTTGCTGCCAGGAAAGATTGATGCAGCCAGGAACCCCTTGCTGAAGGTTACCTGAGGCCATTTCATCAGTAACCTCTGCTGAACTATAACACAAGCAGTGGGAAAAGGCCAAAAGTTAACCTGAAGCCACCCTACCTCCAGCCTTCACCTCAGCCTTTATAATGTCCAGGCCTCAGATCCCACAAGCATGGGATCCCTTTATCTAAAGCATGGCCATTCCCTTCCTTACTCATTTAAGGTTCATTCTCTTTACCAGATACCACTAAACCTACTCAGGGTACAACCAGGATAATCTAAAATATAGGTGTACTAGTCTGCTGATGACACATAGGATTTTTCTAAACTAAGTAAGATTTATTTTCCTCTTCTAACTCTGTTTCTTTTTCTTCTAATTCCAATTTTAATTCTTCTCCAAAATCTTCTTTTTTTTAATTCTCCATGAATTCCTGTTTCACAAAATGAACTCAAGTCACTTGACACTTGTACTAAGAAAAAAGTATAGAAACAATGTCCAAGCTTCCCTTGGGAATTCATGGTCAGCACTGAAGAGGTGGGGGTCTTTCATAGGTATGTCAGGATTTCTGTCCCTCAGGACAGACAGGCCTGGCCCTCAGTGCCCCTTCTCCCCACTCACAACCATTCAGGACCAGCAGAGACCCAAGCTTTGAAAACAACCGGCGAGAAAACAGGTGTCTTCCGGAGAGCCCGGTGCTTCCCAGATGGGAGAAGCGATTAAAGGGACAGGAAGTGTGACCGCTCCTCAGCAAAGCCAGGGACAGACTGAGAAATGTGCTTTTCTTATGAAAGTGCCAAGGTCATTATTAAATGGATGGAAACTATTGTTCATAAAAGGCACTTGTATAGACATGAAACTCTCTTTACCGCCTAGTTTAAATTTATCTCAAAACAAAGTGTTGTCAATGAAGAGTTGGACTGCTTCCCTACCACACTTTAACCACACACGAACACCACGTAAATCTCCCAGGCCCTATTCCAGGTGCTCCCCAAGTGGCAGCTGACATCTCCACCCCAACTTTCCTTCTGTGTGCCTTGGTACTCCAGAGATCCCATTTCAAAATACCCAAAAGTAAAAAGCATCCCCACTTTAGAAAGTAGCCCCTAATTCACCACCATGAAGTTTTAGAAACAACGGCAAAAACAAAATTACTAAATGGTATTTTTCCTCTAGAGTTCTGTGGGGGTCCAACTCATTTTAAAACAACATTTAAAAAAAAAAATTTTTTTTCCAGTCATCTTCCTGCCTTCTCCTTTTCCAGAATGGATTCTTGATCATACTGACCTCAGCACCTCAGGCTGGCAGGAAAGCCGCCTAGATTCCCTGAGGCATGTTAGAGCCTGGTGTAGGAAGCCACATAAGGTCTTGCGGTGTAACCCCTGGCCTGGTCTGGGTTACTCACACTCCCTCTTAAGTAAATTGCATGTTACAGAACCTGGTCCCAGAGTGTGGGAACCACAGTGACTGACACC
Organism: Rhinopithecus roxellana; assembly: GCF_007565055.1. Taxonomy (NCBI): domain Eukaryota; kingdom Metazoa; phylum Chordata; class Mammalia; order Primates; family Cercopithecidae; genus Rhinopithecus; species Rhinopithecus roxellana. The sequence goes on along the minus strand of NC_044553.1, from coordinate 49,441,303 downwards.
CCCGACCCCTGGGTCAGGTGGAAGGTTCCTAGTGCGAGAAGCAGAAAGAGGTTAGAGTTCGTGTTTTTAAAAGGCCAAAAAGAGACAATGAAATCCCAAAGATGGCAAAGTGGTTCTAATGTCAAAACTCAGGATTTTAGGCATCATCTGGCATTTATGGCCTCCATATACTAGGAAGATTTAAGTGTGCGCCCACCTACAGGCTTGAGCTGTACTGGCTCAGAGGTTCCCCAACCCAGCTACCCCTCAGAACCCACTGGGCTGCTTTTCACGAAACATCAGTTCCTAGGTCCTCAAAATGACTAAATCAGAATTTCCAGAAACGGGGCATGGAATCTGAATTTTTCCAGGCTCCCCAGAGGAGCCTAGTTGCAGAGCCAGGTTTGGAAATGGCTGCCCTAGATCACCTTCCACGCACTCTTTCACAATCCTAGAAACCTATATGAGTTATTGAGTTTCATACAGCCTGCCTACATGCTCCGAGACATACACACTGAAATGCACTTCCTTGAGAATAAATAAGAAAAGGAAAATGATCAAACAGAAGCACAAATTCATTCCCAATGTAAGTAAAGACATTACAGCCCTGGCCTCTACTTCTGGCCAAGATGACTCTTCCCCAGCTCAGAGTATACCATGTTAAATGGAGAGGGAGAAAGGCAGTTTGTTGCAAGATTGATGCTAGAAGTGGATTCTACGCCATAGACCTGTGCCACAAATGTGCACCGTCTTCCCCATGAGCCACTGTAGACATGGGTGCCCCACATAACTCCTGAGCTACTTAACTCCTGATTGAGTCTGCCCTGTTACTTCCTTCAGCCCATGAGGAGAAGACCTACATACTCAGGGCATACACACATGCTGTGCTCAACCACAAGGGCTAACTTCCTCAGAACAAACTCCCTAGTGGAACTAGGTTCCCTAGTGGAACTAGCTCTGACTTTAACCCAAACCCATGTGGTTCTGCCACATCACCCTGACTTCGACCCAAATTCAGCACCAAGGGGCCAGCTCAATTTATGCTTTAATGAGATTCATATGGTTTGTGACCAAAGGAGATGAGGAATTGTATCCTTTTTCAAACTGAACTCTAGCTAAAGTCCATTTCTCAGGCCCTCCTCCAAAAAGATCACCAAAGAAACCAAATGCTTTAAATAATAAAAGGCACCAAAATAGAGGACACAGAAGTCCATTTCCCATTCTTCCAAGAGCCTACTCTGACCCAGCATATGCATATTTGTATACTTAAGGTATATTTACAAAAGATGTGAGACCAAAAAAATTATTTTTTAAAAAAGAAATAGAAGATAGGACAATGAAAAAAAAATCACATTATCCATCTTGAGCAATATAAATCAATACCCGTCTACATCACTGATTTTAACACTTAACCAAAGAAAAACAGTAATAACAGTAATCACCTGACCTTGGATGGTCCTATTGTTTTGTTCTTTTTTTTTTTTTTTTTTTTTTTTTGAGACGGAGTCTCGCTCTGCCGCCCAGGCTGGAGTGCTGCGGCTGGAACTCAGCTCACTGCAAGCTCCGCCTCCCGGGTTCACGCCATTCTCCTGCCTCAGCCTCCCAAGTAGCTGGGACTACAGGCGCCCACCACCTCGCCCGGCTAATTTTTTTGTATTTTTTAGTAGAGACGGGGTTTCACCGTGTTAGCCAGGTTGGTCTCGATCTCCTGACCTCGTGATCCACCCGTCTCGGCCTCCCAAAGTGCTGGGATTACAGGCTTGAGCCACCACGCCCGGCCTATTGTTTTGTTCTGTGATAGCAACTTAAGAAACAAATTATTTTATAGGCACCTGGTTCATTATGCATTACAAATTAAATCTTCATTTATCTATATGCTCCAAATAGTACCTATACATTGCCATCACTTAAAAACACATTGCCCTTCTTTCTAGCCTTGTTAATTTCCAGATGCTGATTAAATTTAAACTCATAAAAATACCTGTTTAGCAGGCATGGTGAGATCATCCTTCAATATCCATTACCCACTGTACACTCCAGCATGTTTACCCACTGTTTTCTGTTTGTATTCTCATCTATATGCCTTAGTTTCAAGGGACAGACTGGGGATTTAACCTAAAATTCAATCTCTCTCCCATTTTGATTCCATCCACATTGTCCCCTCTGCTTGATGCTTTTATAAGCAACTTTCTTTCAAATTATTGCTGAGAAGAATGACTTCCAGATAATAGCACTTAAATAGGGAACAATAGGATGATAAAGGAATCCTGGAAGAGAGCTATCTTTCAGCCCCTTTTCACCAAGCCATTACACAAAAAGAGAAGACTTTCGATCTCTAGAGATCCACAGTCAGTTATTTATTGCCATAAGAAGGCTGACATAGACAGTCTGAAAGCCACACAGATAATGAATGGCATTGCTCACAACCAGCACCTAACATGAAGCACACCGCCCTCCCACACGGGTGTCCCAAAGGCCTGGGAGAAGACTCGAAGAATCACCCAGCAGGAAAATGATATTCTCATTCTGTTTTCTCACTAGCACAAGTCCTCACAAGTGGATACATAGCAATAAAAATAAAGTAGAGCCCCACCTTGAGATGGCCGTGTTGGGTTCAGCCCTGTGCCTCTACATGAGGTGGCTCTGCTCTGGCCAGCCTTTCTCAGCTGGAGAGGTGCTCCTCTCTCAAGAACTTACATTGGGACTTCAGATGCATCTGCCCCACATAGGTAGGTCCATGCTGCCATGCCCATTTTAACAGAGAAAGGCAGTATACCACCACACATGCAAACAGTCACTCTCTACAGCAGTGTACAAGCACAGGAACAGGCATGGGCTAGGCACGGTGGCTCACGTCTATAACCCCAGCACTTTGAAAGGCCAAGGTGGAAGGATGGCTTGAGCCCAGGAGTTCAAGATCAGCCTAGACAACATAGCAAGACCCCATCTCTACAAAAATAAAGTAAAACAAAATACCCAGTTGTGTTGTTGCACACCTGTAGTCCTAGCTACTCTAGAGGCTGAGGCAGGAGGATCTCCTGAGCCCAGGAGTTCAAAGCTACACTGCTCTCCAGCCTGGGCAACAGAGCAAGACAATGTCTCTTTTAAAAAAGTTTTTTTAATTAAATAAAAACAGGCTATGATACCCACCACACATCCTTTGAACCCAAGAAAAGGCAGAAGTAAGCACTTGAGTTACAGTTCCTCTGTGACAGAAGCATCCCTACCCCTTCAGCCATTATTATGAAACTCAACAAACTTTTCTGCAAACAGCCAGATAGCAAATATTTTAGACTTTGTGGGCTACATTAAATCTGTCAAATCTTCTTCTTCACGTTTTTAAACCTTTTTAAATTGTATAAATTAGGCCGGGCGCGGTGGCTCAAGCCTGTAATCCCAGCACTTTGGGAGGCCGAAACGGGCGGATCACAAGGTCAGGAGATCGAGACCAACCTGGCTAACACGGTGAAACCCCGTCTCTACTAAAAAAATACAAAAAACTAGCCGGATGAGGTGGCGGGCGCCTGTAGTCCCAGCTACTTGGGAGGCTGAGGCAGGAGAATGGCCTAAACCCAGGAGGCGGAGCTTGCAGTGAGCTGAGATCTGGCCACTGCACTCCAGCCTGGGCGACAGAGCAAGACTCCGTCTCAAAAAAAAAAAAAAAAAAAAAAAAAGTATAAATTATTCTTAGCTGGCAGGACACTATAAAAGCAGGCCACAGTTTGGTCTATGAGCTACACAGTTTGACAACCCCATCTTATTTTAAAATACAAAGTACAAATTGTTTGAGTTTCTCAAACTCATGTAATATACTGTCTCCTTTTAAAGAAAAAAAAAAATATCATTGTCCTCTAAGAGTACATTCACAGATCCCTGAGTACCACAAGTTTTAAACTAAGAACTGTATTCACATTGACTCTGTGACTTTAAGGAATCTCCTGTTACCCAGGCAGACGAACATACAACATAAACTTGCAGTTCTCAGTTATAAGGCAATTGCCAGAGGATCTAAAATCAGCTTATATTAATGCTTTAGATTGTCTTTGAAATGAAAATCAACATTTAAAAATTATTTGCTAAAATATAGCTGTGCTTTCCCAGAAGTCTGCAGCCAGTACCACACATTGAATGTGTCATTTATAGGAGAAGAAAGCCACATTGCCACCATTGGCAAAACTCTGGTAACATGATAATGAACTCACTGGGAGGAAAAATGTGTGGCAAAGTAACCACTGAAAGCATCGACCACCTGTTTCTTTCTTCTCTTCATCATTCCCCATCTTGCCCCTCCTACCTCACACTTCAAATTTGTTTGAATTTACTGATATTCCCAGGAGGAATGAGGAATTGAGGGTGGCAGCAGATGGCAGGTTGAGTGGTTGGCAGTATGCTAAATTCTCAGCTTCTAAGTTCAAAAAACCTTGATCCAGGTAAAAGACTGACAATGATTGTAAGTCAACGAATTCTAGCTGGGTCAAGCAAGGTTTTCTACCTTTTGCACCAGCCCCTTGTTCCAGAATTTAAAAAACACTCTTCGAGTTAAGACAAGGAAAGAGGCTGGGCACAGTGGCTCTTTGAGAGGTCAAGACAGGAGGATCACTTGAGGTCAGGAGTTTGAGAAAAGCTGGGCAACATAGTGAGACCCTGTCTCTATTTAAACTCTTAAAACTTGGCCAGATGTGGTGGCACATGCCTTTAGTCCTAGCCCTTGGGAGGCTGAGGCATTGAACCCAAGAGTTTGTGGTTACAGTGAGCTATGATCATGCCACTGCACTCCAGCCTGGGCAGCAAAGCAAGACTCTGCCTCTAAAAAAAATAAAATAAAAGTTTTAAAAAGATAAGAAAAGAAGTTTAGAAAGGGAGAAAGGGAAGTTAGAAAGTTAGACATAAGCATCAGAGGGAATTGGGGAAATGACGAAATCTAACTGAAAGTTTGGGAGTCCCATGGTAGTTAATTTGTGCTCTGTTTCCAGTCTAGGAAAGGCAGCTGTATCATAGACACGCCCTGACCATAAGTGCATGGGGTAGGGGTGGGGATAATATAAATAGACCTAGGGATAGCACAAATGCTGAGGTTAGCCAACAAGGGCTTTTAAAACAGCTACTGTAATTATGTTTGAGTATTTAAAGGTAAAGATGGACATGACAAGTGAGCCACTGGATTATCTCAACAGATAAATAGAAACCATTGAATAAAACACTGGAAATCCTAGAATTACAAAGTACAGTATTTGAAATAAAAAAACCACTAGATGGGCTTTTCAGCATATTAGGTCACTGTGGAAGAATGGATCAATGAACTTTAAGGTAGGGCAACAGAAACTAGAAATTGAAGCACAGAAAGAAAAAAGGCTGAAAATAATAAACAGAACCTCAACAACCCATGCAACAATATCAAGTAGTTTAACATACTTGTTATTGGAATCACAGAAAGGAAGGAGAATGGGGTAATATATTTATATATATATATATATATATATATATATATGAATAATATAATGAAATGACATATTTAAAATATAATGACATAAAATTTTCAAATTTGGTTTTAAAAATCTAGCACGCCAGCCATGATGGCTCACACCTGTAATCTCAACACTTTGGGAGGCCAAGGAGGGCAGATCACTTGAGGCCAGGAGTTTGAGACCAGCCTGGCCAACATGGCAAAGCCCTGTCTCTACTAAAAATACAAAAATTAGCCAGGTGCGGTGGCATGCGCCTGTAGTCCCAGCTACTCGGGAAGTTGAGGCAGGAGAATTGCTTTAACCCGGGAGGCAGAGGTTGCAGTGAGCTGAGATCATACCACTGTACTCCAGCCTGGGCAACAGAGTGAGACTATCTCAAAAAATAAAAATAAAAATGTATCAAACCATAGATCCAGTAGACTCTACAAACCCCATAAGCACAATGAAACTACACTTTCAAAACTTAGCCACCTACCAAAAACCAAAGAGAAAGAGAAAACTTTTAAAGCAGCCAGAAGAAAAAAGATGCATTACATACAAGAGAACAACAATAAAGATTATAATTAATTTATCATCAGAAAGAATGCAAGCCAGAAGACAAGGGGTTGACGACTTTATAAAGCACTGAGAGAAAAACCATAAACCTAGAATTCCATATCCAACGAAATATTCTTCCAAAACGAAGGAAAAAAATCAAGACATTTTCAGATTTTAGAGAATTGGGACCCAGCATACTTGAGCTGCATTTAGAAATATTAAACATTCTCGGCCGGGCGCAGTGGCTCCCACCTGTAAACCCAGCATTTCGGGAGGCCGAGGTGGGCGGATCACGAGGTCGGGAGATCAAGACCATCCTGGCTAACAAGATGAAACCCCGTCTCTACTAAAAAATATATATATATATACAAAAAATTAGCTGGGTATGGTGGCAGGTGCCTGTAGTCCCAGCTACTCGGGAGGCTGAGGCAGAACAGCGTGAACGTGGGAGGCAGAGCTTGCAGTGAGCCGAGATTGTGCCACTGCACTCCAGCCTGGGCAACAGAGCAAGACTCTGTCTCAAAGAAAAAAAAAAAGAAATATTAAACATTCTCCAGAATGAAAGGAAATAATACTAGATTGAAATTCAGTTCTGCATAAACAAATGAAACATTCCATAAGTGATAAATATATGGGTGAGTATAGGAGCATTTTTCTTATTTTCCTGCATCCTTGAACTCCCAGGCTTAAGCAACCTCCACCTCAGCCTTCTGAGTAGGTAGGACTACTACAAACTAGTACTACAGACACATACCACCATGTGTGGCTACTTTTTTTTATTTTCATAGAGACAAGGTCTCTACAGCCTGTTGCCCAGGCTGGTCTCGAACTCCCAGCCTCATGCGATCCTCCTGACTCACCCTCCCAAAGTGCTGGGATTACAGGCTTGAGCCACTGTGCCCAGCCTTTCCTTGTTTCTTCACTTCCTTAAAAGACAACTAGCTGAAGAGGATAAATGGATAAATAAAATTAACCATTTCACCCTTTTAAGGTGAAATAACACTTCCTTTAAATTAAATTCCTTTAAAAACGAATAAAGTTCTCATACATACTACAACTTGGATGAATCTTAAAAACATCATTCTAAATGAAATAGACAATGGTGATGGTTTCACAACACTTTGAATGTAATTAATGCCACTGAACTATACACTTAAAAATAGTTTAAATGGCCCAGGCACAGTAGCTCATGCCTGTCATCCCAGCACTTTGGGAGGCTGAGGCAGGCAGATCACCTGAGGTCATGAGTTCGAGACCAACCTGGCCAACATGGTGAAACCCCGTCTCTACTAAAAATACAAAACTGAGCTAGCATGATGATGCGCACCTGTAATCCCAGCTACTCTGGAGGCTGAGGCAGGAAAATTGCTTGAATTTGGGAGGCAGAGGTTGCAGTGAGCCGAGATCGTGCCACTGCACTCTAACCTGGGAGAGGGAGTGAGACTCCGTCTCAAAAAAAAAAAAAAAAGTTAAAATGGAAAGTGTTGTTATATATACAATTACTTGTCACTTAACTACAAGAATACATTCTGAGAAATGTGTCACTAGGCAATTTTGTCGTTGTGCAAACATCATAGAGTGTACTTATGCTAACCTAGACGGTATAATCTACTACACACCTAGGCTGTATGGTGTAGCCTATTGTTCCTAGGCTATAAACCCATACAGCATGTTACTGTACTGAATACTGCAGACAACAATAACACAATGGTAGGTATTTGTGTACCTACACATAGAAAACAAATTTTTCAGAACAGTATAATCTTATGGGACCACCATTGTCTGTGTGGTCTGTCACTGATCAAAACATCATTATGTGGCACATGACTGTACTTTGAACTGAAGAAGATTGGAAGCACCTCAGAAGCAAGGTCTTTCTGATCTTTTCCAGTCCTCCTGTCTGCCACCCCCTCTTTCTCCCCTGAAAGCAAATCACAGAACTAGAATTTCTCTTCCCCAAGGCAGGTCATAGAAACTAGAATTCCTCTTCCCCAAAGTAAGCCATAAAACCTAGAAAGGTCGCTCTCTCCTTCCTCTCTTCTCCCTTGAAGACTCTCATTCCAGAGAGGTCCTGCCCCATATGTGGTAGGAGGGGAAGAATGCTACACAGAGAGGCCAAAAGAATCTGAGCAGACAGGCCTTGCTGGATTTCCCCTTAGTCTACTACCATTAGATCATACCATTTTGTCCAATCACATTTCTACATGGCTGTCCATTCTTCACCAAACCTAAGCATAAACGTAACCTAAGCATAACAGTGTTCCCTAGGTATTTGGGTCTTCATTTCTGAAGGGTCCTGAGACACACAAAACTTTGATTAAATAAACTTGTAATGCTTCTTTCTTGCTAACCTGTCTTTTGTTATCAGAGTGTTGGCTATGTCCCTTATGATGGATGAGGAAAGATATCACACCTTTCTACCCCTGCAGCAGTTTGAGTTGGGTTTTCTGTCCCTGGCAACCAAAAAGATTCTAAATGACTCATTCCTGTGGGAAGGGGTCTTGTAACCTAGAGAGTAGATACACTTGCAAGTTATATTCTCAGAGGGGCAGCCACTATTAGCAAGAGAATTTTATTGCTTAAATCAGGAGTCAGAAAACTTTTAATGAAAAGGGCCAGAGAGTAAATATTTTAGGCTTTGTGGGCTACATGGCCTCTGTTGCAAATATTCAACTGTGCTACAATACAAAAGTAGCCATAGACAACATGTAAAAGAATGAGTGTGGCTGTGGTCCAGTCAAACTATGGACACAAATTTGAGTTTTGTGTAATTTTCACATGCCACTTACTTTTCTTCTTTTGATTTTTTTAAACCATTTTAAGATGTTAAGCCCATTGGGCCGGGCGCGGTGGCTCAAGCCTGTAATCCCAGCACTTTGGGAGGCCGAGACGGGCGGATCATGAGGTCAGGAGATCGAGACCATCCTGGCTAATACGGTGAAACCCCGTCTCTACTAAAAAATACAAAAAACTAGCCGGGCGACGAGGCGGGCGCCTGTAGTCCCAGCTACTCGGGAGGCTGAGACAGGAGAATGGCGTGAACCCGGGAGGCGGAGCTTGCAGTGAGCTGAGAGCCGGCCACTGCACTCCAGCCTGGGCGGCAGAGCAAGACTCCGTCTCAAAAAAAAAAAAAAAAAAAAGATGTTAAGCCCATTCTTCAGTCATGAGCTATACAAAAACAAGCAGTGAGAGGGAGTTTCCCCACAGGCTGAGTTTCCCAACCTCTGGCTTAGATCCTCGTCTCTGGGTGAAGTGATGATCCTCTATTGCCTTCCCAGGGCAGGAAAGATAACAGGTCTCCCTGGCTACAATTACAAGGAGGGCAAACAAAGTGGATGGGACTTTCCAGCTTTACTTTAAGACTAACTATGATTGGATGAGAAACCAGTCCAATGGGAAGAGTAAAAAATAAAACAAATGCACTGCCCTTCTTCTGAACTGCAGGTGTGTTTGGCATAAGCTATGAGTAGGATTACGTTCTTTCTGAAAACAGATTCTTCCTGCCATGCCCATCCCGACACTGCAGGGCTTAGAGATAAGATTCTAATTATTTCTCATTCCTAAATATTCTTGCAAAATGAGATCCACAAAGGTATTCCAATCTCTCCACTGCATGAAGACATTGAAGGGAAACACTTTCTTGGCTAGTAGGCAACAGAAACTCTGAAATGGTGGGATAACGTTCGAACATAAGGAGAAAAGGAAGCCTTGAAGTAGATGAAAAATGGAGACATATATTCCTTTCCTCCTTAGAATTAGACTATGGGTCACCAGGAAGGAAAACCATCAGCGCATACATGTTCTGCTGCAGCAGTCAGGGGTCTTACGCGGATGCAGAACTTTTCGACTTGATCAGAAACAGAAAAGAAACTGGGGGAGGAACTAAGACAGCACATTTCAAAAACACGGAGTTGCCAGATTTAGAAAATAGAAAAGCAACCAGTTAAATTCGAATTTCAGATAAACAACAAATGATGTTTTAGTATAAGTATGTCCCAAATATTATATCCTGTGCTCTATCTGGCAACCCTACAGGCTGTGGTGAGGGAAGGAGCTGAGGTCTCCCAGCTTTGTCTGCAAAGAGGAAAGTGGGACTCTGGGAAGGAGATGGTGTCCCAGAGCTTCTGGGCACTCATCAGGCATCCCTTTTTAGTTCTGGTTTCTTACACTGAAGGGTAGCAATTTTCTACCCTTCATGTAGAATAAATATTTGCCAATCGGTAAAGGCACCATGTTACTGTGAGGCTTTCACACTATGAAAGCCTTAGATTTCATGTGGGTGAAAGTCTGTGGTCCCCAGTGCCTTAAAAGAGCATGGATTACAGGCATGAGCCAGGCACTGCAGCTCACACCTGTAGTTCCAGTGCTTTTGGAGGTCAAGGAGGGAGGACCACTTGAAGCCACGAGTTTAAGGTTGCAGTGAGCTAGGACTGTGCCCCTGCACTCCAGCCTAGGTGACAGGGCAAGATCCTATCTCAAAAAAAATAAAAAAATAAAAGAACATGGAAGATAAGGCTGTGGCAATAAACTTCCCTCTGTCTTTGTCTGTCTTTCCCTCCTCTCCCCTTGCCTGTATCCCTTTCTTCCTTCCCTCCTCTCTCCTCCCTATTTCAAACTCTATCTCTACGTCCTTCTGCATTTTAGTTACAGTTTTACCTAGTTTCTGCTTAAATCCCTTCTCATATAAAGACTTAGGGAACCTCAAAAATGAGCTACTTAAATGGGTAAATTCCTTTTAATTCCCCACTGAGTTCCAAAACAACACTGATCCTTCCATTGACTGAAATAAAGATCTCCTTTCCTCCAGCTCTGAACTAGCTATTCCCACACTATAAATGTTCAATTACTTCCCAGACAGCAAATGCACAGTTTGCCTCCTCCATGCTATATATTTTCTGTGGTTTGCATTATTGTTTGCTAAATACACTCAGACACTCTATTTACCTCTGGCCACAACTCTGAGACCTTTATGTGGCTTCCAACCCTCTAGGAGCAGCTCAGATAAATCACTGCTAAGCCATTTAGCACACAAAGAGAAGATTTCAATTTTCCAGATAGGGCCATTTGTTTAATTTATTTGGCTGCTGGGGGATTGTGGAAATGATGCTAATGTATACTGGGAAAGAATACCACAAAGCCCTTCAGGTTTCATCTCACCTCTGATGGGACAGTCCAAATATTCTTACCAGTATCTCTTTGAAAATTCAGCAGGCTTCTATTCCTTCAACTGGGTGGTGAGTTCATGAGTGTGTCCATTGTATTGTTATTCTGTATGCCTTACACTGAAATTACAAATATCCTTGGCATCTATTCATATTTTAATAAAAAAGGTTTTAGTGCAAATTCCATGTATCCCACCCCCTAAGAAAGAAGTAAAATGCCTTAACCTTTATGCCAACTGACAAAGCTATCACTTTGCAGAAAGTAAGTCAGACAGTAGATTCCTCACAGATGGTTACATTTATTGTACATCTAAGAGACAAATTGTTGCACTACATAATTGGAAACCTGAGTTCCAATCCCAGCTTTGCCCATCTATAAGGCCATCATTAGTCAATAAATTCCTCAAAAATAGGGATCGTAGCCTACTGTCCACTGTTTCCCTCTAGTTAATTCTTAGGAAATAAATTATATAGGACCTATTTGCCTAAAATATATAATATTATAGAGATAGATGAAGTTCCCCCTTGGAGCTCTTCAGTCTTTTTCTCACCAAATACTAAGAGATAATCACTATTATAATCTGACCTGTATCTTTCCCAGGCTGTTTTCCTGTGCCATAGAATAGATACAGTATTGATTTTTTTGTGGTTTCTTTTTCACATAAATGGTCATAGACTACATATAACTCTACAACTTGCCCTTTTTATTTTACAATATATTTTTAGATCAATCTGTGTGAATACAGATAGCTCTAATTTTTTTCCTGCGAATTTCTGTGTAATATTTCACCATCTAAATACACCACTTCCTACCTATCTACTCCCTGATAAGATTTACACTTTTTGCAATTGTTCTCGATACCAACAACCAATTTCTTTGCATTCTCCAGTGCCTATGTGCCAGTTTCTCTAGAGCAGATGCCTAACGGGGGAATGCTAGATCATAGGATATGGACATTTTCCATTTTAAGAAGCAATATCAAATTGTACCCACCCCCAAAATCGGGGATCATTTTACCATTTCCACCAGAAGCACAGAAGAGTAGCCTGCTTCCCTACAACTCAACAGCACTCGATATTAATAAACTTTCCATTTTTGCCACACTAATAGGTAAAAAATTACTAGTATCTTAATTTGCATTTCCTTGCTAGCTTAGTTGTCAAATGTTATTTAGCCTTTTATGTTTTCCTCTTCTGTGAAGCCCATATTTATATCACCTACCCATTTGTGGGCTTACTCTTTCCTTATTGATTTGTAGAGTTCCTCATATATTCTGAATACTAATGCTGTGTTATGCATGTTGCTTTTGTTTACTTTTTGAAACACCAACACCTAGCAAAATGCCTGGTTCCTAGTAAGAAGTAGAAATTATTTGTTGACTACATGAATAACTGAAGGTGGCAAAAGAGCCATAGAGTGGACAATCCCTCTGTGACTCACAACAGGGTTATAGTATTTTCATTACTTAGTTATAAATACCAGGCAAGTAGGCACATTAAATATGACCCATTAAACCATGTATCCTACTTCATTTCTGAACCCTCAATTCTTAGGGAAGGGTCTTCTATGGAATAATCACTCAGTACATGTTGAATGAAGAGCAGAATGGAAGAAATCAAAAAAGCCTCCTCCTCACATATCTGAGAGAACAACTTTCCATCCCATAATAAGTCAACAACAAATTGTAATAAAATCTGGCAAGTGGCCAGTACAGAAAAATGTATTCTCTCTCTGCTCCACTCAAAATCTCTTGATCTCCACAGCAGAAATTGAATATTAGACAAACAGTGGGTGCATCACAAGAAAAGCAAATAGAAACAAACAGAATACTCCAAGCCACTTGACTCAATGTAGGGAATACAATTTAAAAATCTGATGGCTTCATCCACTGCTCCTCCCACTGGAGATTAGGAAATGGACTGAGGGGCTGGGACTGCTTCTCCCCCTTGCCCATCTCTTCCTCCTTTTCCTCCCCTCACCTCCCATCTCTGCACTTCAAGGTACTCCCTTTTTTTTCTCTCCAGATTGTTGTTCTTTTCTATAAAGTGTTGATCCCTGGATTTTCCTGGATTGTCATGATTTCTATTGAAAGACTCACAGCAGAAATACCACCCACATTCATATGCATACAAATATGTTTCTTTTCTTCTGCTTTCTTGCTCCATCAGAGCTCTGTGGAGCTATTTGATTTAATTATTTCTGGCACTTTGCCCATCAAAATGTGCAGCTCTTCAAAAGGATGGAAATGACAGTGAATCTGCCTCCTCCTGAGCTACTGAGGTTTTCATTTGAATCCTGTTGTCTTGGAAACAAGCGAATTTCGTTGAATGTACACCCACCGTAGTGGTTAAAATATCAACTAGAGGCACAACTCCCCCACAATCCATTCCCTGTCTTGCCCAACTCACAGGTTGGTTGGCTGCTGGAGTGGAAACAGACTGTGTCAAGATATCTGGACTCCAACCTCACCTCCAATTCTATCCACATGGTTCTAGGCAAAACATATCACCTTTTTGAGTCTCTATTTCCTTATGAAAAAGAAATTAAAATAAAAGCACCACCTCTTCCATCTCTCTTAGACTCATTGGAAAGCTCTAAAGAGAAGATAGACATGAAAGAGCACTTTGGAAACTGCAAAAAGCTAAACAAATATTACTATATTCCTCTTGCTAAAAACAAATTCCCTAGATTTTAGCTCAGGTATGTATAAATAAGGTTGCTGGCTTTTATCTTTTCCTAATTGTGAAACAGACCACCCTTAAAGACTTAAGCACCTGTGAGCTAAAAATGACTGTTAATGACTAACGGTTACTCATGTTTTTGTTCATTATGCTAAATCAAAAGAAACGTCATGCACACAGGAGGCAGAGGTATGTGCCTGTTGCTGTTGACTGCTCAGTGTGTCCTGTTAGGGATAGCCTAATATTACTTCTGCTTCAGTTATCTCTGGCTGCATAACAAAACACCCCCAAAAGTTAGTGGGTTTAAGCAATCTTCTTCTTTTGCTCATAATTTAAAAATCAGAAATTCAAAAAGGTGTTGCCCAGGGCAGTTCATCTCTACCACACTTGGAGTCAGCTGGGGCAGCTGGGGTTGGAGGATCTGCATCCAGGATGGCTTCTCCACTCATATATCTGACTCCTCAGCATTCCTCAGCATCCCTTTCTCCCACATGGTATCTCAACTCCCAGCAGCAATCTGCATGGTTAAGGGTTCTCACAGCACTATGGTCTCAGGGTAGATGTTCTTATTGCATGGTGTCTGGCTTCCAAGAGGCAGGAAGTAAAAGCTGCTAGGCCCGTTAAGGGCTATGCTGAGAAATTAGACAGCATCACTTTTGCCATGTTCTACTGGTCAAAGCAGAAACAGCTTTGTCCATATTCAAGGAAGTGGAGAAATCATCTGCATCTTTTGATAGGTGAGTGGCAAAGTCACATTGCAGAACAGCATGTGGAATGGGAGACACTACTGGGATCATCCCTGGAAGATACACTCTGCCATAACTTCTTTGGCGCTTGTCATCCCTAGCAAAGCATCCCCCAGTTCAGCCACACCAGAATTAAAAGGCCCAGGTCAATAAAGCACCTACTAAGACTTTGACCATGTCTAGGCCTTATTATCAGAGCCTGGGGTTTTCTAGGAGCCAAAGGAACACCTACAGATCAGATACAGACTCCTAGGAAACTCCAGTCTGGTTCACTCACTTCTGGAACCAAATGTGGTACCTCAGTCCTCTCCACATCTAAGCACATTTCTAGGAGCATCTTTGAACACAAGAACCAACTGGGACCATGAAAAATGCAACATTCAAGACCATGTTTATGTCTTGCTACACACATGTAACGTGTATCATCTTGAGTTAATTACATAACCTCTCTGGGTCTCAGTTTCCTCAATTGAGTAATGGGGGATTTATACCTCTACTAATTTACCTTCCCACAATTCTTGACGTTATCAAATGAAAAAGAATTGAGGTTATCCCACAATTCTTGAGGTTATCAAATGTATTTAGCTGTCTTCTCAAGTTGTAAACCAATATATCAATGTCAATTATTATATTAGAGAGACAAAAGAGGCAGACCTTGGCTTTGCCTCATTATGAATGTATGACTCTAAGCAAGTTTAATTAAATACTCTGTGCCTCCATTTCCTCTTCCAAAATGTCTGGTTTGATGTGCTGTATTTCACAAGGCAACATATAAATGCAAAAACGCCCAACCACTGACCAAGAGAAAATGAATGCATATTGTAGCCACCATGGGGAAGACCTATAGGTGTGGTTTTGTCATTGAAAATATTAAGCCAAACATGGGATAGCTAGTACAGCAAGGTACATCTTTCAGAGCAGAGTGAATATAATATATAGTGACTTAGAGAGGGCTCTGTAACCAGATTTGTGGACTTATATCTTGATTCTGCCTTTGATCAGCCATGTAACCTAATACAGAATACCCAACTTCCGGCCTTTATTTTCTCATGTATAAAATGAAGGTAACAATGTCACCTTCCTCGTAGAGTTGTTGCAAGAACTAAATGACTCGGTGCACTGCAATCAGTATATAAAAACATAATAAACATTAATAAATGTTACTATTCATTGCAGTCTTTTTGTATTTGCTATGTATCTGTTTTGGTCACCTGGTAAAACCAGGGGGAATCTTCACCCAAAGTTTGATTCAAATGTTAAGACTAATGACTCTTGGGTTTTTGGAATAGACCAGTATGCTATCTGCAAAAAATAAGAATTTTCTATTTTCTCTTTTTAATAACTATGCCTCCTATGTCTTTTCCTTTTCTTAATGCATTGGTTAGAACATAGAAAGTTAAATAATAATGACAGTAGACATCCCTACCTTATTTCTGACTTTAATGAGAATGCCTTTAGTATTTTGCATTAAGAATGATTTTAGCTGTTCTGATGCAGTGGCTCATGCCTGTAATCTCAGCACTTTGGGAAGCCAAGATGACAGTCGCTTGAGCCCAGGAGTTTGAGATCAGCCTGCACAACATAGTGAGACCTCATCTCTACAAAAAAATTTAAAAGTTAGCTAGGCCTGGTGGCATACACCTGTGGTCCCAGCCCCTGGGGAGTCTGAAGCGGGACAATTGCTTGAGCACAAGAGTTCCAGGCTACAGTGAGCCGAGATTGTGCCATTGCAATCCAGCCTGGGTAACAGTGCAAAACTCTGTCCGAAAGAAAAGAAAAAGAAGAAAAGAAAAAGAAAATCTCATCTACCCTCTTAGATGTTATCAAAAATAACTATTGATTTGTATCAAATGCCTTTATAGAATCTATCATGACGAACTTTCATTTTTTATCTGAATTATTTGTTATCACCTTGAATATAGGATTTTCTATAAATTAAATACTTTTTCATTGAAGTGAGTATTATTGGACATAGACTATAGGAAACTTGGACTTTAATCCTAGCTCTATTTTGTTTACCACATCCAAAATTGAAGGCTCCAATATGTTATTCATTAGAACCAAAATTGAAGATAATTTTTTTCTTTGTATCTATTTCAGGTGAGGGGAGAACTAAAGGGGCAAGAGACATCTATTTTAGACCTTCGCATAGTCTATTGTGGGAGCCAAAGGAAAGTCTCCAATTTTTCACTTCTTACTATTTCAAGACTCACTTGAAAGATGTTCATTCAGATTTTTACAGCTTGCATAAAAGCCTTCTAAAAATTTTACTCCTTCTCACTCCACAATTATTTTTAAAGATACCAGCAATTTGCATTCTCTTTTTTGTTTAACATAGAAGAGGCCTCTACGGGCAACATAAACGCCATGGAAGTAGACTGTAGAGCTCATAACCATTCCCTGGAGGCCACTGAAGTCCACAGTACATGGACATGGCAGTTTGAGGTTTCTCTGTGACAGGATCCGGTTTATTCTGCCTCGGGTGGTCCTTAGAGTGGCAGGTGCCAACCTATCCCAGGTAAAGGGAAGTCCTGAGTGCCAGTTAAGGCCGATGGTGGAAGAGAGGGGCATGCAATCCCTAAAATTCAGTGAAGCCAGGCCTAGGCCTAGAGACAGCTGGGATAGGTCAGGACAGGGTAGAAGGCACTGGACTGGAACCATGGCTATAGGGCTGTGGACCCAGGCTACACAGGTGTCCAGGGAAGCAGGGCACAGGGTCATGCCACATGAAACACAGGCACAGGGATCACAAGTAAGCACAAAAACAAGTGAGCACAGACTCACAGGCCAAAGGGTCACCCAGCCACGGCTAGGCTGGTCATGTGGACACAATGGTGGTGTCATATACAGCTCACAAGGGAGCCTGAGTGGCAGCTTTTGAATCAGAAAGTTTGCAGAAAAGCATGCTTTCTAAAATGATGGGAACAATTCTCCAGACCCACCTACAGATTCAGTCAGCCTCCTCCCCATAGTCTTTGGTTCCTGTAGGGTTTCTTTAGCTCCTCTGAAATGTGAAGAAGGTAGCCTCTCCCTAGGGATAAAAGTTTTGGACAAAAGTGGTAGAACTGAAAATGCTTATGAGGCCCTTGGTGACCTCTAGTGCAAAAATAATTGTCATCCAGACTGGGGAACAAACTTATCTAGAAGTTAGGCAAGGCAATTAAATTCACTTTCTTAATTTGACATTTATCTGCTAAGAAGGTTTAGAATAATCTTGCACCCTACCTATGCAGCTTTTTTCTAGGCTAAAAATATGAATAAATCTTAAACTGTTTAACGAAGACATTCTCAATTATAAGAAGAAATTAAGTATCTATAATACTTAACTTTTGAGATATTCAGGTACAGGTAGGGAAAACAAGTCAAGAGGGATGGTCTTGGTGCAGAGAATCTGACTCCCACTTTTTAATCCACATGGGCAGAACAGGGTCAAAACCCCCAAATTTACCTCCAGGAATGAGCTATGGCTGGCCACCAGGAATTCTAAAAAGGAGCAAATATTTCCTTCCAGTTAGAGTTAAAAGTGGTAAAATCCCATGCAAGCATAATTATTGGCTCCTGTGACCATACCATAAAAACAGCATGCATGCCCTTGACCTCACGTTGGCCTCTGTCTCCATATGGTACCCCCACCAATTTCAGGTTCACATCTTATCCCATTGAAGTCTAGCAGAAAAGTAAGCAAGTTTTGCTTTCAATAGTCCAAGGAAAACCTAGGACTCACTGAGAGGTAGCATAACATAGAATACCAAGCAATGATTCTGGAGCAAGGTGCCAGGATCCAGTGCCAGATCCCCACTTCCTAGCTTTGGAACCTTGGGAAAGTTAGTGAATGTGACAGGCATTTCACAGCTCACTAAAATCTGGTTGTGCTGACTATTCTTCATTAGCCCTTCCAAGTCCATTCTCCATCCTTCACCACCTTGACCTGTGCCAGAGGAGGCTGATTTATATATCTTCCATCCGTGAGTACCCTTGCCCTTTGGCTTCTGGTTGAGCTGAATCAGTAGAAGGTACTGGCAAGAAACTATAGCATGAGACGAGTGTGAGATTCGTGCATTTATTTTTCCTGTAGAGTCATAGATTGGGCTCTTAGATTTAGTGTTTGGGAGCCTGTGAATCAAACTAACAAAAGACAAAATAGCAAGAGAAAAATACAAATTTTTATTTGCATAGTATTTGAGAAATAGCAGATTCTTCGAGTCACAGAAAATTGTGACTCAAAGAAGTGATTAAAACTTGGGGCTTATATGCCCTCTAACAAAGAAAGGGGAGTTAGTTAAGATTTTAAGGGACAATAAATGGTGGGAAATGACTCAGAAATATACGGGGGAAACTAATAGAAGGTAAGGTTCGTTTTAGTAAAGTCTGTTTATGCAGTTTCTCATCCCAGCACTGACTTTTCATCTCCACTGACAGGAGTCATTCTTTCCTCCTACTACAGGAAACCTCCCTTCAAAGGGAATTCAGGCTGGACACGGTGGTTCACACCTGTAATTCTAGCACTTTGGGAGGCTGAAGTGGGAGGATTGCTTGAGCCCAGGAGTTGAAGACCAGTCTGCACAACATAGTGAGACCCCAACTCCACTGAATGAATGAATGATTGAATGAATGAATGAATGCCAGGCATGGTGGCATATACCTGTAGTCCCAGCCACGTGGGAGGTTGAGGTAGGAGGATCACTTGAGCTCGGGGGAGTCAAGGCTGCAGTAAGCCATGATCACGCCACTGCACTCCAGCTTGGATGAATTTGCAAGAATTCAAAGAACAGTTACTTCCACAAACACACCACATTTTTTTTTACAAGCGGAGGGGGGAATTCATAACAGTTGAATTCTTTTGGAAAGCTCTGCTTTTTCAGGTATATAGGGGGAGTGCAGAGAAAGTCTCTTCCTGTATCTGTTGATTCTCAAATAACTTCAACTCAAAATAAGCCTTATGCCACAATGACATATTCTGGACCCCTTCAGAGGATTAGAGTTAGAAGTGTTTATAACACAGTACAGCCTATAAAAGGAGCTCAGCAAATGTAAGTTTTTTTCCTACTTATTATAGAGAATTTCAAACATATATTCAGAAATAGAAAAGGTGGTATAATTAACCCCAAGCACCTATCATCCTGCTTCCACAATTATGGGCTCATGGTAAATCTTGTTTTATTCTGACTACTCCCCTGTAATTATTTTGAAGCAAATCTTTAACACTGTATCTTTTAATCCATAAATTTTAAGATTCTTTTTTTAAACAACTACAACATTGTTATCACACCTAAAAAATTTAACAGTAATTCCTTCATATTATCTAATATCTAGTCAATGTTTGACCTTCTCCAACTGTCTCGTAAAAATTTTTAGGTGTGTTTGAACCAAGATCCTAGTAAGGGTCATTCAAGTTGCTTTTAGTCTGTAAATTCCCCTTCATCTGTTATGCCTTGTGTTTGTGGAAGAAACCAGCTTGCCCCATAGTGTTTCTCACAGTCTGGATTTTGCTGACTGTATTCCCATGGTATCATTTAACATGTTCCTTTTTCCCCTGTATTCCCTGTGACTTGGCAGCTAGATCTAGGCTTGATCAGATTCACATTTAATTTTTTTTAATCAAGAACACTTTGTACGTGGTGATATATTTGGTTGGCTCTCTTTTTGTAATATTAGCAGCCAGTTATGACCAAAATTCATTAATCCATTAGAGGCTGCAAAAGGTAATTCCAATTTTATTATTCTTTATTCATGTATGGCAGCAATAACTGTATAAAGAGAAACTTCCCCTGAAGGGACAGCTCATAAAGGAATAGTTGCATAAGTGTTTGGTTCGTTCTCTTTATTGGCCTGATTTTGAATAATGAATTTGCTCCGTAGCATTCTTTAAAGATGACTATTTAGGGATTTTCTTCAAGTAGTATTCATGCTCATGGATTTAAAGATACTTTTTATGTTTAAATCCATTGTAATTACTATCCTTATTGATGCTCAATTTGTCCCATCATTGGCCAGGTGGAACCTCTTTAAGGTAGTTCATGAGTTCTTTTGACATGTCCCTAACAATTTTTTATTACATCCTTCATGCTTAATATGACAAGATGTTCCAGATTCATCCTGTATATTTCCTGCCTCAGACCTGGAATCTGCCATTTCTTCAAGAACCCCTCCAGTTCCTTTAGTGGGAAATGGTATTTAGAGACGACAGTACATGCTGTAGAGATGGTCAATGCCATTACTTGGTTGGTCATTGTTTTCATGTCTTTTCCATGGATAGAACTGGCAAATGCAAACACATATATAAAACCCACTGTGCATTCCTACTGATACTTCCAATTCAAATTAAAGACCATGGGCTTTTTTTTTTTTTTTTTTTTTTTGAGATGGAGTTTCACTCTCGTTGCCCAGGCTGGAGTGCAATGGCGTGATCTCAGCTCACTGCAACCTCTGCCTCCCAGGTTAAAGCAATTTTCCTGCCTCAGCCTCCCAAGTAGCTGGGATTACAGGCATGCACCACCACGCCCAGCTAATTTTGTATTTTTGGTAGAGACGGGGTTTCTCCATGTTGAGGCTGGTCTCGAACTCCTGACCTCAGGTGATCCACCCTCCCAGCCTCCCAAAGTGCTGGGATTACAGGCGTGAGCCACTGCACCTGGCCGGGCTTTTTATTTTAATATATTAGAATGTATATCTTTACTTCCCTTTTTAACGTCAAAAATTCAATTTCTCATTGAAACCAACATAATTATTCATTTGTCCTCACAATAGTCCCAGTATAACAAAAACCAACCATACCCCTAGAAATTAGAAGCAGGAGTATATTCCCAGGAGAAAGAAAAAAGTCTAGGCAGATAAAACAGCACATGCCCACTATAGGGTCACCACCTTACCTCTGGGCTACCACCAACACAGAAGTCCTGGGAATGTGGAGGAGGGTTAGACCTTCCTCCCTAGCTGGAAATGAAGAGGAAATACTCCACGATGATAGAATTAGTCATTCGATTTATGTGAAGAAAACCCCACAGGCACCAGCAAGAAGGTGCTTGGCTCTGACTCCTGTATTTTCCCTGTTGCTTAGCTTCAGCAGATGGGAGCGAAGGGAGCAAGCTCAATTTTGACAAGCAGCAGCCACAACAACTTAAGCACAACAGCCAAGGAATACATTCAAGATTAGACTGTTTTCTTCTCGCCCATCCATCTTTCTATAGGAACTCAGAGCTCACCACAAGAGCCTTTCTAGGCAACACTGGCCCAAAAAATAATAGCCTTTGAGAGGCTGGAAAAGCAAACCATTAAGCCAATGGAAGAAATAAAATCGTCTTTGTTTAACTCTTAACCAATAAGAAAGACCATGGGGATGCTTGAGAAGTGAGATAAGCAATAAAACTTTTCCTGGAGGTATAATGTGGCCAGGGGTACTAGGAAAGTGACTCCAGGGTAGTCAGGTGGCTCATGGGTATTTGACTAGAGCTGGGCTTCTCCTGCCTTCCTTAGAACAATTCCCAGCTCACAGGAGCAACCCCAGCACCCAGAGAGCAGTGTTCGCATTATGCCTGTTAAATAATGTACTTGTCTTTGCTTCTTCACTAAGGTTCTCCATACCCTGATCAGAAGTGTCTGCTCCTCCACACACAGTTAAGTGGCTGATTCACATAAACCCCAAAAGCCAGAATGATGGGAAAACAAGTGGAACGAAATTTTCCAAAATCCTCAGCCTTGGTATTATGAGGGTCTGAAATGGAGTGAGGGCTAGACAAGGGTCGGAGATAGAATGAGGGCTGGTAAGACACTCAGATTTTCAGCAATGTGGACACGGGCTTATACCACACAGAAAATCCAGTTTTTCACACTGTATATCTGCTTGCCTCCCAGTTCCAATATCTGTGTGGTGTTTCAATACATCTACAATTAAATTGAGTGATGTGTGTGTCTGTCGTGTGTGTGTGCACATGTGTGAATTTTATTATTCACATTTTACAAATGAGGAAAATGAGATTCAGAGAGGTTGAGTAACTTGCCCAAGGGCACACAGTTAGTAAATGGTGGCACCAGAGTTGGATCATAGGTCTGGCTGACCCTACCTAATCATCTCTAAAAGGCCCCACCTCCAAATATTGTCACACTGGGGTTTAGGTTTCAACATATGAATTCGAGGGGGAACATAACATTCAGCTTATAGCATTCCACCCCTGGCTCCCCAAAATTCATGTCCTTCTCACATGTAAAATATTTTCATTCCATCTCAAAGCCCCAAAAGTCTTTCCCTATTCCAGCATCAACTCTAAAGTTCAAAGTCAACTAAATCAGATACGGATGAGACTCATGGTACAATGTATCCTGAGGCAAAATTTCCCTCTAGTTGTGAACCTGTGAAAACAAACAAGTTACGTCCTTCCAAAATACAATCAGGAGATAGGCATGAGATAGACATTTCCATTCCAAGAAGGAGAAATAGGAAAGAAAGGGATGACAGATCCCAATTAAGCCCAAAACTTAAACAGGCAAACAACATTAAACCTTAAGACTCAACAATAATCTTCCTTAGCTCAATGTTCTGCCTTTTAGGCTCATGGAGGTGACAATGTCACCCTCATGGCTTAGCAGAAAGGCCCCCACAGCAGCACTTCCAGGCTGGGGTTCTGGGCCCATGGTAGTCCCAGCTGGTCTTGTCCTTTGAAGTCTAGGTGGTGGCAGCCATGCCTGTATGCCTCTGCTTGGCATGGTCTGTGCCCCAGCTCTATGAGGGGACCCTTTCCAAGAGGCATTTAGTAGGAGTACCCTAGCCCAGGGTACTCCCGAACCAGAGAGGTGGCCTCTCCCTTTGAAACCACTCTGCTTCCCAAGCCTTTGTACTCTAGGCCTGTGACAGGAGTGGCGACCCTGATGATCTTTTCAAGGTCACTCTTCCACTGTCTTGGCTTTTGTTGAGATGGCCAACTAATCTCCTTATCAAAAGGTCATTTGGCCACACCATTAGTGTTCTCTCCCAAATAGGTCTGCATTCTTTCCATATGAATAGGATGAGAATTCTCCAAATCTTAAGTTCTAGTTTCTTTTTGCTTAATTCCATCTTTAAAGTCATTTCTCTCTTCTCACATTTTACTGGAAGAAGTCAGCCAGGTGTAGTGGTGCATGTTTGCAATCCCATCTATTTGGGAAGGCAAGGTGGGAGAATTGCTTGAGCCCAGGAGATCAAGGCTGTAGTATGCTATGAACATGCCTGTGACTAGCCACTGCACTCCAGCCTGGGCATTGTAGTGAGACCCTGTCTCAAAAATAAATAAATAAATAAATAAATAAATAAATAAATAAATAAGATGTCAAGAGGAACCTGTCTGCTTCTTCAAAGCCTTGCTTAGAGATTTCCTCAGCCAAATATCCAATTTCATTGCTTACAAATTTTACCTTACACAAAACACTAGAACATGAACACAATTCTGCCAAGCTCTTTGCCACTTTATAATAAGGATCATCTCTCCTCCCATTTCTAGAAATATGTTCTTCATTTCCATCTGAGACCTCATCAGAATGGCCTTTACTGTCCACATTCCTATCAATATTCTGTTTGTCATTACTTAGGTATTCTCTAAGTTTGAGGCTTTCTCTCCAGCTGTCCTCGTTTCTTTCTGAGCCCTCACCAGAATAGCTCTTCACATCCCTATTTCTTGCATGCACTTCAAAACTCTTCCAGCCTCTACCCATCATCCAGTTTCAAAATTACTTCCATATTTTTAGGAATTTATTACCACAGCACCCAATTTCTTGGTATCAATTTCTGACTTAGTCCATTCAGACTGCTATAACAGAATACCATAGACTGGGTGGCTTATAAACAACAGAAATTTATTTCTCAGAATTCTGAGGGATGGGAAGTTCAAAATCAAGGCACTAGCACAAATCCAGTGTCTGGTGAGGGCACTGTTCCTGGTTTGGAGAGAGCCACCTTCTTGTATCCTCAATGGCAGAAAGGCCAAGGAAGCTCTTCTGGGGTCTTTTATAAGAACACTAATCCCATTCATGAAGGCTCCATTCTTACAACCTAATCACCATCCAAAGTTCCCACCAACAAATACTATCACACTGGGGATTAGGTTTCAACATATAAATTTTGGGGAGACACAACTATTCAGTCTACAATAATAACCAATGGTGACAAATCAACTATGCAGCAAAGCAACAATGAGACTAAATGAAAGGGACAGAAAAATAAGTATAGGCAAAGATGAATTTTTTTTAAGAAGTGATAGTAAAGCAAACATAACACAAGCTATTGAGGAGCCAAGAAGTTCTAAATCCAAGAAAAGGCTAAATTTCTCACACAAATCTCTGCAAAGTCTATGTCTACAAGACAGGCTTGGCAGAAAAACTTCTCAAGATCTATATACTCCAGCTAGGTGTGGTCTGCACCTTATTTCCAAGATAGCAAAAGTCAATATAAATGGAAGAAAAAATAATATGAAGGTATTTCATTTTGATTATCATTATATTCAATTAAATTCAATAAGCAATAAGTATCCACTAACCCCTTCAATACCCCAGGCAACATGCTATAAGTTGTGAAGGAGCACTAAGCATGAATAAGACAAGGTTTCTGCCTTCAAGAAACGTATGATGAATAAATCACAGATGTGTTTAAAAAAATTGTTTTAGGCAAATCAGTTTCCTCAATCAACTTTTGGTGAATTTAATTTGGCTAAATGGCTTCGGGGAATTGATCTTCAGAAAATCAATCTGCTGCTATGTGAACAACTAACTTTAGAATATCATAATGGTATAAAAGGAATAAAAAGGAATACAAATAAACTTCTTTTGGTGATGAGAGAAAAGAATTTCTACAGGGACATTTGAATGAGTCTTGAGGAATGAGTAGGAGTTCAACAAACATAGAAAGGAAGGTAATAGCACGACACAGAAGTGGCAAAGTGCCAGGCCTGTTTTGTGACAACAAATTCCAAAGTTCAAGCAGATAGAGACACTACCCGTGCTCCCTCAGATGTTCTAGTTCCTGCTCTCATTTCAAAAATGACTGTTCTAGTCAGTCAGAAACAAGCACGAGAACAAGGCCTGCCAAATGAAACCAGCCATCTTTTCAGTGTTCCCATTAGACCCGCTGTTTGCCATCACATCTGCTCTCCTAGTCCTCTCTACCTGCCCCCACCCACAACTAAGCCAGGAGAACACAACTGGCAGCTGCAGGCACTTGAGAATATTCCTCAGACCAGCAATCCTTGCCCAGGCCAATACAAAGGCAATCAAAGAGTAAGGCCTTGATGTGCCCTCATTTCCCCAGCTGAGGAAAGCCCTCCAGGATCCAAGTCTGGGATTCCTCTTCCCAGTTTCTTGTTCCAGTCATAAAACAACTCTCTCTTCAAGGGAACATGCCTTAGAAAATAAAAATAAATAAAAATAAAAATAAATCCGTCCTTAAAGTTATTCAAATAAAGTTAGCTACAAGTTTGCCCTCTCTTGCCTTTTATCGGAGGAGAGTACACTGCAACCGAATTCCCTGGCCAGCTGGCTAAGGTTTCTGAACATCCGGGCAGTTTATCATGTCACTCAAGTGTATTATTTTTTTCTAAATAGTTTTTTTCTCTTTCTCTGTTTGTTTCTGCATTGGAGCCTCCACCCATGAAATTGAAAGATTTCTAGTAGAAATTCCTTTGTTGCATCAGCTTTGGAAATATGGATTACAGTATTCTCTGAAAAACATTTATTACCCTGAACTGTGACTCAGACGTTGTTGCATTTCTGGGGTTATAGATTTTCTTTCAGCTAAACTAAGGCTCTAAGTTACAGTGACAGTTGTAATGTGTGTAATACCACAGTACCAGATTCTATTACACACATATTTTTGCTAGAGGTTTACGATGTTAAAAAATTTCTTCTCTTTTCCAATACCTTTCTGTACCTGTTGTGTAAATATATTAGAACCTGTAACACCAAAGTCAATTTTCAGATGAAATGTGCACAACAACAGTAGTTTGTCCTTTAAAGAAAAAAAGGGGACGGGGAGAATGTTGCATCCAAGCTAATGATATTCAAGCACAATATTGAATTGTAATAAAAGATGAATGAGAGAAAGTGTGTGTCATTGTGAGGGATGGAGAAGGTTACAGAAAGCCGAGGCCAGAAACGGATTTATCAGGGATGTTGCTGCAGGCATTGTGTTGAAAAATCTGCAGGCTTATTAGCAAGTGTATTTAATGGGAAAACAGGCCAGTCTACTAAGGAAAGAATTTCTAAAGATTATCTTTTATATAAGATTAAGATAAAACTTGAAAAATATGTGAGAGAAATCTCAACTAATTCTCGAGGGGGTGAAACTTCAAATTCATCAATGGGTCCTGTCAATTCCATAAGGAAGAGGTCTTTGTTAAAGTGCTATTGATGCTGTAATTTTTCAAGGTAGGTAAGAAAAGGAACAAATAAAAGAATGAAGTGGACTTAATTAGCACACCCACTTGCAAAGCCTTAATCCATTCGAGAGTCATGCCAACAAATCCTTCTACTTTTCTTCAGAATCTGAATTTTATCTAACATTCAAAATAGTTCTCCTAGGTCGTTTTTTTGTTTGTTTTTGTTTTTTTGTTTGTTTGTTTTTGAGACGAGTCTCGCTTTGTTGCCCAGGCAGGCTGGAATGCAGTGGCGCGATCTCAGCTCACTGCAAGCTCCGCCTCCCGATTTCACGCCATTCTCCTGCCTCAGCCTCCCGAGTGGCTGGGACTACAGGCGCCCGCCATCGCGCCTGGCTAATTTATTTTTTATTTTTAGCAGAGACGGGGTTTCACCGTGTTAGCCAGGATGGTATGGATCTCCTGACCTCGTGATCCGCCGACCTCGGCCTCCCAAAGTGCTGGGATTACAGGCGTGAGCCACCGCGCCCGGCCTCCCCTAGGTCTTTAGCCATATTGCTGTCTGTCTCCTAAAAGAATCCAGTGTGACTAACGCTTTTATGGAAGGGAAAATCTGATTGCAGTTGACCAGATCATCTGAGACAGATGATCTGAGGCAGATGATTTGGCAGTGGAAAGATGAAAACGGAGATACTTAAAAATTCCTCCTTTATACTAAATTTTACCTTCTTACACTTTCAATCTTCTGCTTAATCAATGACCAAAAGAATAATTAACTGAATTTCATTTTCCCTTCCATAGCTTCTACATTCATATGGAAATGGCAAACAAGAAAACAATCTAAAGGAGACAGAACGAGAAGAAAAACTGGGAGATAGCTCAACCCGGTCAGTCACCTCCATATTCCTTAATGAGAGATGATGTTCACCTCAAAGTTTGTCCTCAGTGGCAGAAAGTGCAATTGCGATTTTGTTCAATTTCAGTTTATTCAGTAATTACTGAAAGAAAACCTTGAGACTATCTGGGTTTGGGACCTTTTAGTAGTGTTTGCTTTTTGTTTGGTTTTTGGGAGGAATCTATTATCTTGCTGTGTCTTGTTTCAAATGTAAATTTACAATGCAGTAAAAATAAAAATGTTAAAATTCCTGTCGGTAATAAGTATGTAGTACCATAAAAATATTTATACCCTTTGATCTAATGATTCTACTTGTGTGAATCTCCCCAAAGAAAATTACCTAAAATGCAAAACAACTTAAGCTCAAATATTTTATGTGAAAGACTGTTTCCAATACAAAAGGAGGGACTGCTCTTTTAATAACTTACCTTCTTATCTTTTCGATAATTTGTTTAGGTGGCAATGGCCCAATCTCAGATGTAAATCGTGGCAATGATTAGTCCAAGAATGGGCATGAGACCCAGTTCTGGCCAAGGAGACATAGGAGAAAGCCTCCCTTGGAAGGATTCCCATCTGTAGAACTAACTAAATCACAGGGTGTAAGTATTTGTAAGGCTCTCAGTATTTTGCGAAGTTTTCCTCTCCTGCCTCCCACTCCCTAAAAAGCACATTTTTAAAAAGTCCCTTTTCTACCTGTCCCCTTGCTTCCTGTTTAAGACTCAACTAATACAGACCCAAAGCTTGGAACTGTGGCAGTCATCTTGAAACTAACATAAAAACTCCTAATGAGTCACAGAGATGTCAACCTATCACCCTGATCAACCCTGGAAACACTTACTTCCATATTGTAGGGAAAGGCATTCTAACTGAAATGCCTCTCTGTACTAACCCTAACCCTTCTAGAGAAATGTGTGTGTGTGTGTGTGTGTGTGTGTGTGTATGTGTACATACATTTAGAGAAATACATATAATCTAGAGAAATATATATTTTATATATATTTCTCTAGATAATCTAGAGAATCTAGAGAAATACATATAGTTATATATTATACATATATTTCTCTAGATAATGAGATCATAAGGTATTTACCTACCCATTTTTGAATTTTTATATATTTTCAAATTATATACAGTCAGCATATGATATGGTTTGGCTCTGTGCCCCCGCCCAAATCTCATCTCGAATTGTAATCCCCACGTGTTGAGGGAGGGACCCGTAATCCCCATGCATGGAGGGAGGGAGGTGATTGGATCATGGGGGTGGTTTCCCCCATGTTGTACTCGTGATAGTGAGTTCTCACAAGATCTGATGGTTTTATAAGTATTTGGAAGCTCCTCTCTCCTGCTGCCTTGTGAAGAGGGTGCTTGCTTCCCCCTCCCCTTCCACCATGATTATAAGTTTCCTGAGGCCTCCACCGCCATGTGGAACTGTGAGTCAATTAAACCTCTTTCTTTAAAATTACCCAGTCGTAGGTAGTATATTTATAGCAGTGTGAAAACAAACTAATACAGCATACATTGCTTTTACTATCAGAAGCAACGATCTATTTAAAAAAAAAAAAAAAAAAGACTGCGGGGCATGGTGGCTCATACCTGTAATCCTAGCACTTTGGGAGGCTGAGGAGGGTGGAACACCTGAGGTGGCGAGTTCAAGACCAGCCTGACCAACATGGAGAAACCTGTCTCTACTGAAAATACAAAATTAGCGGGGTGTGGTGGCACATGCCTTTAATCCCAGCTAATTGGGAGGCTGAGGCAGGAGAATCCGTTGAACCCCGGAGGCAGAGATTGCTGTGAGCTGAGATCAACCCATTGCACTCCAGCTTAGGCAACAAGAGCAGAACTCCGTGTCAAAAAAAAGACAAAAAAGCCAGAAAAGGCTCCTGTGAATTCAGTGAATTAAACTGAGAGATTATATACCAATTCAAAAATAATACCCAGTGTAAATATGGCCAAGTATCATTTTCTAGCCTAGGGGCCATGAATATTGATCACCTCCAAGGACCTCACTGATCTAGCCAGAGAAGGAAAAATTGTTGAATTAAGTGCAATGTCTGATAACTGGATTATCTATCCTTACCAGTAACAGAACAATTATGACTTTTTCTTTTAAAAAAATAAATTGATTATTTTTACAAATGTGGCTCTTGCTCATAGTAAGAAAAAAATCTAGCAAAACAGAATCATTTATAGAAAAAATATTTCCTATCACACCAGTCCATCTAAATAACCACTGTTAACAGATCTGTGTGCATTTTCCAAAACATTGTACTAGGGCATATACAAACTTTTTAAAACAGACATGAGCTCTTGCTATGTAAACTCTTACAAAGGTTTCCTTCTCACCACCCCCATCCTTGGCATTGTATTGTGGACATTTTTCTATGTCTATATATAAGTTTACCTCATTCTTTGTAATGGCAGCATGAAGGTGTAGTGAATGGATATACTACAATTTATTTAATGGACATTACAGTTATTTAGAATTTTTCTGGCCAGGCGTGGTGGCTCACACCTGTAATCCCAACACTTTGGGAGGCTGAGGCGGGCAGATCACTTGAGGTTGGGAGTTCGAGACCAACCTGACCAACATGGAAAACCCCCATCTCTACTAAAAATACAAAATTAGCCAGGCATGGTGGTGCATGCCTGTAATCCCAGCTACTCAGGAGGCTGAGGCAGGAGAATCACTTGAACCCGGGAGGCGGAGGTTGTGGTGAGCCAAGATCGTGCCATTGCACTCCAGCCTGGGCAACAACAGCGAAATTCCATCTTAAAAAAAAAAAAAAATCCTCTATTACTGAGTTTGAAGGAGTCATCAATAATACCCTCCATTTCCTATTGGATTTCAGAACAATCTGAAAGATTAAGACATGGTATTCAGACACATAAAAATTAAGTATCACTTTCCTTACTGGTTAAGGTGATTTGGGAGAATATAGTTTAGGTGTGAAAGCCAAATGAAATTGCTAAGAAGATGCCCACCACCACCACAATTTAACTTAGACTCCAAAACTACAGGCTTCACCACAAGGGCAGAGCTCACACTACAAACAAGAGCAAATGAAACCACTACCTCTGAAGGCACGTGGATCCAACCAAAGGGAGAGGGATAAGGAAACTAAACATGCGAGGATAGGATAAAAGGCCAGGAATGTTAGCCTGGTGGAGTTCCCTCCACATGGAAGCACGTGGTCAGGAGAAAGGAGGCCTCTGCCCTCACCGTCCCAAACTATTACAATTTCAGCGAATATCTTTGTGCAAATAAATTTGTGCTGTTTTTTGAGTTTTGCTGTAGGACAAATTCCTAGACTGCTAGATCAAAGGATAGATCTATTTAAAATCTAGAAACATATTCCAAGATACCCTCCAAAAATGTGGCATCAATTTACAGTCCCACCAAGAGTATGTTTTAGTCTCTCCGAGTCAACTACCCTCATGTTTTAATATCTATCATCAGCATATCATCCAATAGATTGTTATAATTTACATGTCTTTGACTACCAATGAAGTTGAATGCTTTCATAAATGTATTAGGTACTTACATTTCTTCTTCTGTGGCTGGCTACTCAGGAACACACACTTGTTTTTCTAGCAATGATAGTCCATTAGTTTGCACCTTCCACCCTCTCTCACCCAGTCCTCTGCAACCAACAGTATGGATCTGTGAGATGTTCAGATGAAGTCTGAGGTGGCATTTCTGAGAATGAATTCAAGTTTTCCTCTGGAAATGTAAGCCACGCAAACCTGTTCCTTTGCCTTTTCTAATACTATGCTTGCAAAATTATTTAACCAGTCTGGACACAACTATAATAATAAAACACCAAAATATCACTGAAAGCCAAGAAGTCAAATTTGAGATCTAACTCTGCCATTTAATAATCTGGGTTACCTGAGGGCAATCCACTAAATCTCTCTAAGATTCAGTAGTTTTTATCAAGTGATAGTAGAAGGAGATGAACCAGATGAGTAGTTATCAATATTTCTTTTTAGCAGAAGAACCCTTGTGTGAGTACAAAATGTAAAGGGGAAAAAGTCAGCACAACTCTCTTGAAAGTCAGGGTGGGAGACCCCAACCCCCAAGCTCAACAGCCTCCAGCTGGTCCCCTGCAGTGCCCCCCTCACATACTCCCCATGGAATTTTTAGGACACAACTGGGCTCAGCTTAAAAAACATTGGACCTAGAAGAACTGTAAAGTATCTCCCAGCACTACTCTAGTTAGGATTTAAACGAATAGAAATTCTGAATCACTCTAGTATACAGTCCCTTGGAATCCATGGAGGATTGGTTCCAGGACCTACCTGGGATACCAAAATCTGCAGATGTTCAAGTTCCTTCCATAAAGTAGTGTCATATTTGAACATAACCTATGCACATCCTCCTGTATACTTTAAATCATCTGTAGATTACTTATTATGCCTATTACAATGTAAATGCTATATAAATTGATGTTATACTGACTTTTATTTGTCTTATTTTTATTGTTGTACTATTGTTTTCTTGGGTTTTTTTCCAAATATTTTCTATCTGCAGTTGGTTGGATCTGTGGACTCAGATATGGTGGGAAGGCTGATTGTATAAGCAAGTACTTCTATATTTCCCTCATGATATAGTCTGGCTGTGTCCCCACCCAAATCTCATCTTGAATTGTAGTTCCCATAATCCCCACATGTCATGGGAGGGACCTGGTGGGAGGTAATTTAATCATGGGGGCAGTTGCCCTCATACTATTCTCATGATAGTCAATGCATTCTCACGAGATCTGATGGTTTTACAAGGGGTTTTTCCCCCTTTGCTCAGCACTTCTTGCTGCCACCATGTGAAGAAGGATGCATTTGCTTTCCCTTCCACCATGATTGTAAGTTTCCTGAGTCCTCTCCAGTCAGGCTGAACTGTGAGTCAAACCTTTTTCCTTCATAAATTACCCAGTCTCGGGCAGTTCTTTATAGCAGTGTGAGAACAGACCAATACACCTCACTTGGGTGTGCTTCTGACCTTGAAGATAAGTTAGTAAAAACGGACACAAATAGCATTGTAACAGAATGATCCTAGGTCAAAATGGACTCTAGGACTTCTTGAACTCTTAAAATATTCAGATTTGGGTTCTGAGATTTGGGGATATGTCTAATATCAAATTTTTGTAAGATTCCTTTGTTGGTACCATAAGATCCAGCCTTGCCCGGTAGGTAAGGGTGGAGTTTCCCCTTGATGGGATTGGTTATTTACATTTTTAATAAGCCTGAGGTGACACCAACCCAACAGTAAAGCTGAGAACTTTGGGAAGAAGTCTTAAATCAGGTAAGGAAAAAGTATCCCCAGGACTTGCTTCATAATGTGTGGGGTCCAGGACAAAATGAAAACACAGGGCCCCTTGTTTTTATCCCAAATGTCTTATCAGCATATTTATCCCAAACAAGCAAACTGTGCATTCCACAAAAGGAATTCTGATGAATTCAAATATCTTCTTACAGGAAAACAGAGACTGTTCTTTAGGGAGGGTTAGGATTATGCATACTCCCTTGGTTTCATACAAAGTGTCCTACCTATCTCTATGGAGATGCATCAAGCCTGTGGCCAAGCAAAGTTATGCCCACAATCAGGCCTCAAGAAAATTCATCCAGGCACACAGGAAATTAAAATCACTGCATTTGCAAGATTAGGTTGTGCCATGGTTACTTTTAGGTGCCAACTTGACAGGATTAAGGGATATCCACATAGCTGTTAAAGCATTATTTCTTTAATTTATTAAAGAGCATTTCCAAACCAGACTGTCATCAGAATTAGTGGACTAACGAAGATCTGCCCTCACCCAATATGGGCAGGTACCATCCAGTCTCCCAAGAGCCCAGATAGAACAAAATGGCACAGAAAAGGCAAATTCACTCTCTCTCTCTTCCGGAGCTGGGACACCCTTCTTAAGTTCTTGCACATCAGAACTCCAGGCTCTATAGCCTTTGAACTTGGACTCCGAGACTTGCACCAGCAGCTCCCCAATTTCTCAGGCCTTTGGCCTAGGACTGAGAGTTACACCATTGGCTTCCCCGGTTCCAGAGCCTTCAACTTGATCTAAGCCATGCTACCAGCTTCCCTGGTTCTCCAGCTTGTAGACGGCCTGTGGTGGGATTTCTCAGTCTCCATTATCAAGGCTGAGAGCTAACTCCCCTAATAAATCCCCTCTCATGTATTTATATATCTAGATATAGATATGCCATTGGTTTTTCTCTCTAGAGAACCCTGACTAACACAGCTTGTATCTTTTGAGGTCTTAATAATTAATGGGAGAAAGCTGGTATAAGCAAAAGGAACTTTCTGTAGTGTAGGCCCAGTTTGTATTGTAAAGGGGTTGTCTTTGTAGACAAGACTATCCTTTAAAAGCATTTGCTCTCCCTAAAATATTTCTTTCACGTAGTCACTCTTGCCTAAACATTGCCAGGGGCTCCTTAACGCCTACTGGATAAAGGCCAGCATTCAGGCCCTCTATCATTTGACCCAACTTTGTCTCTAACCACTCCCCAGAAAGACCCTCTGCTTCTGCCCATCAGAGTGAGCACCACTTTTCCACCTCCCCGTCCTGGTCCATTGCCTAAAGGCTCCCTCACTCTCTCTGCCTACCAAAGTCGCACCCATCTGCTAGAGTTACATGTGTTTATTTTTTCTTTTTTGGCTTTCTTGTTTTTTTAAACTTATTTGTCTGTAATGAATATATATTACTTATATTACTTTTTAAATTATTTTTAACTTTTTAAAAACATTAGGCCAGCCACAGTGGCTCACACTTGTAATCCCAGCACTTTGGGAGGCCAAGGCGGGCAGATCACTTGAAGTCGGGAGTTCGAGACCAGCCTGGTCAACATGGCGAAACCCTGTCTCTACCAAAAATACAAAAATTAGCTGAGTGTGGTGGTGTTCGCCTGTAATCCCAGCTACTCAGGAGGCTGAGGCAGGAGAACTGTTTGAACCCGGGAGGCGGAGATTGCAGTGAGCCGAGACTGCACCACTGTACTCTAGCCTGGACGACAGAGTGAGACTCCATCTCAAAAAAATATATATATATATATAAATATTTAGCCCATCTTTCAAAACACAGTTTAAATTTTAGTTCCACCACAATTGTCCCAGATGAGAGAAATGCTAATAATAATAATAGCTAACATTTATTGCACACATACTAGGAGCCCACCACTGTGCTCAGTTTACATATAAATATATTACCTCATTTACTCCTCACAGCGAACCTATGAGTTCCCAACCTACAGGTTAGAAAACTGAGGGTCAGGCTGGGTGCGGTGGCTCATGCCTGTAAGCCCAGCACTTTGGGAGGCCAAGGTGGGCAGATGACAAGGTCAGGAGTTTGAGACCAGCCTGACCAACATGGCAAAACCCCCTCTCTACCAAAAATACAAAAATTAGCTGGGCATGGTGGCATGTGCCTGTAGTCTCAGCTACTCAGGAGGCTGAGGCAGGAGAATTGCTTGAACCCAGGAGGCGGAGGTTGCGGTGAGCCAAGATCGCACCACTGCACTTCAGCCTGGGTGACAGAGCAAGACTCTGTCTTTAAAAAAAAAAAAAAAAAATGAAAACTGAGGGTCTGTGAGGTTGTTATATAACTTACACAGGTCTCACTGCTGGCAAGTGTCAGAGCTAAGGTGTGAACCCAGCTCACTGACTCACTATCCCCCTCACCCCCTACACCCCTGCCCTTAACAACCACTTTCCTTGAGTTGGTCCATAAGGCAATAGCCATGAGCTGCCTCATCTTGTAGATAATTGTGTATTTACCCATTTCTCCTTCTACACTGTAACTTCTTTGAAAGCACTTTGGGGTTTTACAGAATGTCTAGCACAGAATTATACATATATTTATTGAATTTTTCAGATAAGAAAACTTAAGGCAAAGACTAAGCAACTTGCCAAACTGGAATTAGAAATCAATAAGTCCTAGTTCAGCCCTGCATGGTACCTTTCCACCACACACATTGTCAATGCTAAATACATATTATTGAATGAATTTATTTCTGGGGTCTTCTTTACTGGATCCCTTTCAAGCCATACAGTTTGGTCATAAATGCAAACCAATCTGAATATTAACAATAATTGGAAATATAAATTAAAATTTGATCACTCAGTTTTCCAAGTAAGTTGAGTTGGCTAGAGTTAATGCCTAATATGATAGAGTTTTCTGCCAATGTTCATTTTATTAATGCAAAATAATTTTAAAGCATTGTAAAAATAGTGGCACTATTAGTAGTAGTAAGAGTTGTATGAAATATTTGCTTAACTAAATCGAGTATCAGATTTGTATTAGAATACACATGTTTAAAGTTAATCATCAAATAATACCTAAATTTGAAGTCATTTTTATATTATATTTATTTAATGACATATTACTGAAAAGTTGCATTTTTTAAAGTTATGCACACCCAGAATAAAAATACTTAATAGAATAATTCTGTCACAGAAACTAGACAGGTAAACTACTACTTTACCAGAAGTAGCTGGAAACCCTGACCCTAAGCTGTGAGCCCCCTAGCAAATCTTAGACATAAATTTTACAACAAAAGTTATCAAATCTTTCTAACAAAAGTGATCCTCCCACCTCAGCCCCCCAAGTAGATGGAACTACAGGTATGTGCCACCATGCCCGGCTAACTCTTGTATTTTTCTGTAGAGACAGGGTATCACCATGTTGTTCAGGATGGTCTCAAACTCCTGGACTCAAGTGATCCACCTGCCTCAGCCTCCCAAAGCGCTAGGATTATAGGCAGAAGCCACTGCACCTGGCCCCTGTGGTTACATTTTTCTAATGATTACTGAAACAAATACATAACTATTAAAATTAAAAATTTTCATTCATGTATCGTCGGAAATCATCCCAGTGGTACACATACCACAGTTTGGAAAACACCATATTGTGTATATAAAGACCACAGACACAAAATTGTAAGACTCTGTTGTTCACTAAAGTCTGCAGGGAGAAAGAAAGCACACCCACACAGCAGTGTCTCAATAACAAATATTCTTTTATATATCTTTTTTTCCAGAATTTATTGGGATACAGGTGATATTTGGTTACATGAGTAAGTTCTTTAGTGGTGATTTGTGATATTTTGGTGAACCCATCACCCAAGCAGTATACACCACACCCTATTTGTAGTCTTTTATCTCTCACCCCACTCCTACACTTCCCCCAAAATCCCCAGAGTCCATTGTGTCATTCTTATGCCTTTGCGTCTTCATAGCTTAGCTCTTACATATCAATGAGAATACATGATGTTTGGTTTTCCATTCTTGAGTTACTTCCCTTAGAATAATAGTCTCCAATCTTATCCAGGTCACTGCAAATGCCATTAATTCATTCCTTTTTATGGCTGAATAGTATTCCATTGTATAAATATACCAGTTTCTTTATCCATTCATTGATTGATGGGCATTTTGGTTGGTTCCACAATTTTGCAATTGCAGATTGTGCTGCTATAAACACGTATGTGCAAGTATCTTTTTCATATAATGACTTATTTTCTTCTGGGTAGATATCCAGGAGTGGGATTATTGGATCAAATGGTAGTTCTACTTTAAGTTCTTTAAGGAAACTCCACACTGTTTTCCCCAGTGGTTGTACTAGTTTACATTCCTACCAGCAGTGTAGAAGTGTTCCCTGTTCACCACATCCATGCCAACACCTACTGTTTTTTTTATTTTTTTGATTATGGCCATTCTTGCAAGAGTCAGGTGGTATCACATTGTGGTTTTGATTTGCATTTCCCTGATCATTAGTGATGTTCAGTATTTTTTCATATGTTTGTTGGCTATTTGTATATTTTCTTTTGAGAATTTTCTATTCATGTTCTTAGCCTACTTTTTGATGGGAGTGTTTGGTTTTTCCTTACTGATTTGAGTTCTTTGCAGATTCTGGATATTAGTCCTTTGTCAGATGTAGCGATTGTGAAGATTTTCCCCCACTCTGTGGGTCATCTGTTTACTCTGCTGACTGTTCCTTTTGCCATGCAAAAGCTCTTTAGTTTAATTAAGTCCCAACTATTTATCTGTTTTTATTGCATTTGCTTTTTGGTTCTTGGTCATGAAATCCTTGCCTAAACCAATATCTGGAAGGGTTTTTTCAATGTTATCTTCTAGAAATTTGTACAGTTTCAGGTCTTAGATTGAAGTCCTTAATCCATCTTGAGTTGATTTTTGTGTAAGATGAGAGATGACGATCCAGTTTTACTCTTCTACATGTGGCTAGCCAATTATCCCAGCACCATTTGTTGAAAAGGGTATCCTTTCCCCACTTTATGTTTTTGTTCGCTTTGTCGAAGATCAATTGGCTGTAAGTATTTGGTTTATTTCTGGTTCTCTATTTTGTTCCATTGGTCTATGTGCCTATTTTTATACCGGTACCATGCTGTTTTGGTTGACTATGGCCTTATAGTATAGTTTGAAATCAGGTAGTGTGATGCATATATTCTTTTTTTTATTATTATTATTATACTTTAAGTTCTAGGGTACATGTGCATAACGTGCAGGTTTGTTACATATGTACACTTGTGCCATGTTGGTGTGCTGCACCCATCAACTCGTCAGCACCCATCATTTCATCATTTATATCAGGTATAACTCCCAATGCAATCCCTCCCTCCTCCCCGCTTCCCATGATAGGCCCCGGTGTGTGATGTTCCCCTTCCCGAGTCCAAGTGATCTCATTGTTCAGCTCCCACCTATGAGTGAGAACATGTGGTGTTTGGTTTTCTGTTCTTGTGATAGTTTGCTAAGAATGATGGTTTCCAGCTGCATCCATGTCCCTACAAAGGACGCAAACGCATCCTTTTTTATGGCTGCATAGTATTCCATGGTGTATATGTGCCACATTTTCTTAATCCAGTCTGTCACAGATGGACATTTGGGTTGATTCCAAGTCTTTGCTATTGTGAATAGTGCCGCAATAAACATATGTGTGCATGTGTCTTTAGAACAGCATGATTTATAATCCTTTGGGTATATACCCAGTAGTGGGATGGCTGGGTCATATGGTACATCTAGTTCTAGATCCTTGAGGAATTGCCATACTGTTTTCCATAATGGTTGAACTAGTTTACAATCCCACCAACAGTGTAAAAATGTTCCTATTTCTCCACATCCTCTCCAACACCTGTTGTTTCCTGACTTTTTAATGATTGCCATTCTAACTGGTGTGAGATGGTATCTCATTGTGGTTTTGATTTGCATTTTTCTGATGGCCAGTGATGATGACATTTTTTCATGTGTCTGTTGGCTGTATGAATGTCTTCTTTTGAGAAATGTCTGTTCATATCCTTTGCCCACTTTTTGATGGGGTTGTTTGTTTTTTTCTTGTATATTTGTTTGAGTTCTTTGTAGATTCTGGATAATAGCCCTTTGTCAGATGCGTAGATTGCAAAAATTTTCTCCCATTCTGTAGGTTGCCTGTTCACTCTGATGGTAGTTTCTTTTGCTGTGCAGAAGCTCTTTAGTTTAATTAGATCCCATTTGTCAATTTTGGCTTTTGCTGCCGTTGCTTTTGGTGTTTTAGACATGAAGTCCTTGCCCATGCCTATGTCCTGAATGGTACTACCTAGGTTTTCTTCTAGGGTTTTTATGGTATTAGGTCTAACATTTAAGTCTCTAATCCATCTTGAATTCATCTTCGTATAAGGAGTAAGGAAAGGATCCAGTTTCAGCTTTCTACTTATGGCTAGCCAATTTTCCCAGCACCATTTATTAAATAGGGAATCCTTTCCCCATTTCTTGTTTCTCTCAGGTTTGTCAAAGATCAGATGGCTGTAGATGTGTGGTATTATTTCTGAGGACTCTGTTCTGTTCCATTGGTCTGTAGCTCTGTTTTGGTACCAGTACCATGCTGTTTTGGTTACTGTAGCCTTGTAGTATAGTTTGAAGTCAGGTAGCATGACGCCTCCAGCTTTGTCCTTTTGACTTGGGATTGTCTTGGCAATGCGGGCTCTTTTTTGGTTCCATATGAACTTTAAAGCCGTTTTTTCCAATTCTGTGAAGAAACTCATTGGTAGCTTGATGGGGATGGCATTGAATCTATAAATAACCTTGGGCAGTATGGCCATTTTCACGATATTGATTCTTCCTATCCATGAGCATGGTATGTTCTTCCATTTGTTTGTGTCCTCTTTGATTTCACTGAGCAGTGGTTTGTAGTTCTCCTTGAAGAGGTCCTTGACATCCCTTGTAAGTTGGATTCCTAGGTATTTTATTCTCTTTGAAGCAATTGTGAATGGAAGTTCATTCATGATTTGCCTCTCTGTTTGTCTGTTACTGGTGTATAAGAATGCTTGTGATTTTTGCACATTAATTTTGTATCCTGAGACTTTGCTGAAGTTGCTTATCAGCTTAAGGAGATTTTGGGCTGAGACGATGGGGTTTTCTAAATATACAATCATGTCATCTGCAAACAGGGACAATTTGACTTCTTCTTTTCCTAACTGAATACCCTTGATTTCTTTCTCTTGCCTGATTGCCCTAGCCAGAACTTCCAACACTATGTTGAATAGGAGTGGTGAGAGAGGGCATCCCTGTCTTGTGCCAGTTTTCAAAGGGAATTTTTCCAGTTTTTGCCCATTCAGTATGATATTGGCTGTGGGTTTGTCATAAATAGCTCTTATTATTTTGAGGTACGTTCCATCAATACCGAATTTATTGAGAGTTTTTAACATGAAGTGCTGTTGAATTTTGTCAAAAGCCTTTTCTGCATCTATTGAGATAATCATGTGGTTCTTGTCTTTGGTTCTGTTTATATGCTGGATTACGTTTATTGATTTGCGAATGTTGAACCAGCCTTGTGTGATGCATATATTCTTTATCCTTAGTCTTGCTTTGGCTACACAGAGTCTTGTTTGGTTCCATATGAATTTTAGAATTATTTTTTCTAATTCTGTGAAGAATGTTCATGGTAGTTTGATGGGGATAGTGTTGAATTTGCAGATTGCTTTTGGCAGTATGGTCATTTTCACAATATTGATTCTATCCATCCGTGAGCATAGGATGTGTTTCCATTTGTTTGTGTCTTCTATGATTTCTCTAAGCAGTGTTTTGTAGTTTTCCTTGTAGAAGTATTTCACCTCCTTGGTTAGGTATATCCCTAAGTATTTATTTTATTTTATTTTATTTTATTTTATTTTATTTTATTTTATTTTATTATTTTATTTTTGGCAGTTGTTGTAAAAGGGGTTGAGTTCTTGATTTGATTCTCCGCTTGGTTGCTGTTCGTCTTTAGAAGAGCTACTGATTTATGTACATTAATCTTGTAACTGGAAACTTTGCTGAATTATTTTATCAGGTCTAGGAGCTTTCTGGAGGACTCTTTAGGGTTTTCAAGGTAAACAATCACATCGTCAACAAACAGTGACAGTTTGACTTTCTCTTTACCAATTTGGATGCCCTTCATTTCTTTCTCTTGTGTGATTGCTCTGGCTAGAACTTCCAGTACTATGTTGAAGAAGAGTGGTGAGAATGGGCATCCTTGTCTTTTTCCAGTTCTCAGAGGGAATGCTTTCAACTTTTTCCCATTCAGTATTATGTTGGCTGTGGGTTTGTCATAGATGGCTTTTACTACATTGAGGTATGTCCCTTGTATGCCAATTTTGCTGAGAGTTTTAACCATAAAGCCATGCTGGATTTTGTCCAGTGCTTTTTCTGCATCTATTAAGATGATCATGTGATTTTGTTTTTAATTCTGTTTATGTGGTGTGTCACATTTATTGATTTGCATAT
This sequence comes from Rhinopithecus roxellana, assembly GCF_007565055.1. Lineage (NCBI taxonomy): Eukaryota > Metazoa > Chordata > Mammalia > Primates > Cercopithecidae > Rhinopithecus > Rhinopithecus roxellana. Next base: position 49,399,752 of record NC_044553.1, on the reverse strand, counting down.
GTTAAACCATCCCTGCATCCCTGGTATGAAACTCACTTGATCATGTTGGATTATCTTTTTGAAATGTTATTGGATTCAGTTAGCTAGTATTTCCTTAAGAATTTTAGCATCTACATTCATCAAGGATATCAGTCTGCAGTTTTCTTTTTTGGATATGTCCTTTCCTGGTTTTGGTATTAGGGTGATGCTGCCCTCATAGAATGAATTAGGGAGGGTTTCCTCTTTCTGTGTCTGTGGAATAGTGTCAAAAGGATTGATACCAATTCTTCTTTGAATGTCTGGTAGAATTCTGCTGTGAATCCATCTGGTCCTGGACTTTTTTTGTTGGTAATTTTTTAATTACCATTTTAATCTTGCTGCTTGTTATTGGTTTGTTCAGGATATTTAGTTCTTCCTGATTTAAGCTAAGAGGGTTGTATTCTTCCAGGAATGTATCCATCTCTTCTAGGTTTTCAAGTTTATGTGCATAAAGGTGTTCATAGTTGCCTTGAATGATCTTTTGTCTTTCAGTGGTGTCAATTGTAATATCTCATGTTTCATTTCTTAATGAGGCTATTTGGATTTTCTCTCTTCTTTTATTAATTTATTAGTTAATCTTGCTAATGGTCTATCAATTTTATTTACCTTGTCAAAGAACCAGCTTTTTGTTTCATTTATCTTTTGTACTTTTTTGTTTCAATTTCATTTAGTTCTGCTCTGATCTTGGTTATTTCCCTTCCTTTGCTGGGTTTGGGTTTGGTTTGTTCTTGTTTCTCTAGTTCCTTGAGGTGTTACCTTAGAATGTCAGTTTGTGATCTTTCAGTGTTTTTTATGTAGGCATTTAGGGCTATAAACTTTCCTCTTAGCACCACCTTTGCTGTATCCCAGAGGTTTTGATAGGTTGTATCATTATTGTCGCTCAGTTTGAAGAATTTTTTAGTTTCCATTTTGATTTCATTTTTGCCCCATTGCTCATTCGAGAACAGGTTATTTACTTTCCATGTTTTTCCAAGTTTTCCATTTAATTTCCATTAAATGGAAAATTAATTTCCATTTAATTTTCCATTTATTTGCATGATTTTGAAGGTTCCTTTTGGAGTTGATTTCCAGTTTTATTCCACTGTGATCTGAGAGAGTGCTTGATATAAATTCAATTTTCTTATATTTATTGAGGCTTGTTTTATGGCCTATCATATATGGTCTATCTTGGAGAAAGTTCCATGCACTATTGAATAGAATGTGTGTTCTGTGGTTGCTGGATGAAATGTTCTGTATATATCTTTTAAGCCCATTTGTTCGAAGGTATAGTTTAAATCCACTGTTCCTTTGTTGACTTTCTGTCTTGATGACCTGTCTAGTGCTGTCAGTGGAGTACTGAAGTCCCCCACTATTATTGTATTGCTGTCTATGTCATTTCTCAGGTCAATTAGTGATTGTTTTATAAATTTGGGAGCTCCAGTGTTGGTGCATATATGTTTATGATTATGATATTTTCCTGTTAGACAAGGCCTTTTACCATTATATAGTGTCCCTCTTTGTCTCTTTCAACTGCTGTTAAAGTTTGTTTTGTCTGATATAAGAATAGCTATCCCTGGCTAGGCGCAATGGCTCATGCCTGTAATCCCAGCACTTTGGGAGGCGGAGGCAAGTGGATCACCTGAGATCAGGAGTTCAAGACCAGCCTGGCCAATATGGTGAAACCCAATCTCAACTAAAAATACAAAAAATTAGCCAGCCATAGTGCTGGGTGCCTGTAATCCCAGCTACTCGGGAGGCTGAAGCAGGAGAAACACTTGAACCTGGGTGGCGGAGGTTGCAGTGAGCCAAGATTGTACCATTGCACTCCAGCCTGGGCAGCAAGAGCAAAATTTTGTCTCAAAAAAAAAAAAAGAATAGCTACTCCTCTCACTTTAGGTGTCCATTTGCATAATTTTTCCTTTTTCCACCCCTTTAAGTTTATGTGAGTCCTTATGTGTTATGTGAGTCTCCTGAAGGCAGCCAATGGTTGGTGAGTTCTTATCCATTCTGCAGTTCTGTATCTTTTAAGTGGAGCATTTAGGCCATTTACGTTCAATGTTAGTACTGAGATGTGAGGTACCCTTGCATTCATCAAGTTATTTGTTGCCTGTGTACCTTGGGTTTTTTGTTTTTGCTTTTTAACTTGTATTTTTGTTTTATAGGTCTTGTGTGATTTATGCTTTAAAGAGGTTCTGTTTCGATGTGTTTCCAGGATTTGTTTCAAGATTTAGAGCTCCTTTTAGCAGTTCTTGAAGTGGTGACTTGGTAGTGGCAAATTTTCTCAGCATTTGTTTGAAAAAGACTGTATCTTTCCTTCGTATATGATGCTTAGTTTCACTGGATACAAAATTCTTAGCTGATAATTGTTTTGTTTGAGGAGGCTGAAGATAAGGCCCCAATCCCTTCTAGTTTGTAGGGTTACTACTGAGAAATCTGCTGTTAATCTGATACGTTTTTTGCTGTTGTTGTTGTTTTATTTTTTTACAGGTTACCCAGTGCTTCTCTCTCACAGGTCTTAAAATTCTTTCCTTCATCTTAATTTTAGATAACACGATGACAATGTGCCTAGGTGATGATCTTTTTGCAATGAATTTCCCAGATGCTCTTTGGGCTTCTGGTATTTGGAGGTCTGGGTCTCTAGCAAGGCTGGGGATGTCTTCCTCAATTATTCCCCCAAATATGTTTTCCAAACTTTTAGATTTCTCTTCTTCCTCAGGAACCCTGATTATTCTTAGGTCTGCTGATTTAACATAATCCCAGACTTCTTGGAGGCTTCGTTCATATTTTCTTACTCTTTTGTTTGTCTTTGCTGGATTCAGTTAATTCAAAGACCTTGTCTTCAAGCTCTGAATGTCTTTCTTCTACTTGTTCAATTCTATTGCTGAGACTTTCCAGAGCATTTTGCATTTCTATAAGTGTGTCCAATGTTTCCTGAATTTTTTATTATTTTTTCTTTATGCTGTTTATTTCCTTGAATATTTCTTCCTTCGCTTCTTGTGTCCTTTCTTTTTTATTTTCTTGCATTGGGCTTCACCTTTCTCTGGTGCTTCCCTGATTAGCTTAATAACTAACCTCCTGAATTCTTTTTCAGATAAATCAGGGATTTATTGGTTTGGATCCATTGCTGATGAACTAGTGCGATTTTTTGGTGGCGTTAAAGAGCCTTATTTTGTCATATTACCAGAGTTGGTTTTGTGGTTCCTTCTCATTTGGGTAGGCTGTGTCAGAGGGAAGGTCTAGGGCTGAAGGCTGTTGTTCAGATTCTTTTGTCCCACACATTGTTCCCTTGATGTGGTACTCTCCCCCTTTTACTATGGATGTGGCTCCCTGTGAGCTGAACTGCAGTGATTATTGTCTCTTTTCTGGGTCTAGCCACCCAATAAGTCTACCCAGCTCCAAGCTGGTACTGGGGGTTGTCTGCACAGAGTCCTGTGATGTGAACCATCTATGGGTCTCTCAGCCATGGATACCAGCACAGTATTTGTGGTGTCTCCTGGGTCCTGCAGGAGCAGTCTGCTTCCTTCAGAGGGTCTGTGGGTCCTCTCAGGATACTTTTATATATTTTCATGTGGAACAAATATGAAGAACTAGATTGGTGACTTGAGTAAGCCATATCAGGAGTCTTTTCCAAGAACTGCTTTTGTTTGCAGTGAAGGGCCTCGGATTGAGGGATCCTGTGGAGAGAGGTCTCTCATGACCAAGAGAACTGGGTACTTCTAGCAGGAGTGGGAAGTGGAATCTTCCTCAACTCACAGCTTGAAACTTTGTCACAACATTACTATCCAATATCTCTGTATTTTCCCTTTCTCTGTCTTGCCAAAGACCTTGTCCCTACCTAAAGGAGAGGAAGTGGGACAGGAAAGAAAAGAAAAAGGGTAAGAAAGTCCCATCCTACCATGTCTGAATTGCATGGTCTTAGTCAGTCCCCATGACTTGCTGCTTCTTGCATTGCAGAACAGAAAAAACTACCAACACACAGTATCATGGCCATGCCATGGTGTAAGACAGAATTCAGATAAAACCCAGTGGCAGCCTTTGTGGTGGGCTTACCCACCTCCTCTCTGATAACTGACAGAACACAGAAAGCAAGTGACTGCTCTGGGTAGGAATGACAACCCAGGATGCTCCACCAAATCAGCAAAATAACATATTGCCACCCAATGCCTCTGCCTGCAACATCCAGATCTGCCATCTCTCTCTCTCTCTCATCTCACAATCATATGTCTCTTGTATTTCAACAGGACTGGCTAGACTTAAAGTAATTTTTTACATATTAAGTATGTAAAGTCACCTCAAATTTTTGTGCTTTTTAATGGTTATAAATGTAGTGAAAGCTTAATATAGAAATATTTTTTAATCTTTTTACTTTATATTTTCAAAAGCGGAAAAGCATAAAGAAGCAAGAAAAAATAATACCCAAAGTTAATATTATTGTTGCCACTTTAATTTTTTTTTTTTTTTTTTTTTTTTTTTTTGGATACAGAGTCTTGCACTGTCACCCAGCCTGGAGTGCAGTGGCACAATCTCCACTCACTACAGCCTCTAACTCCCAGGTTCAAGTGAGTCTCCTGCCTCAGCCTCCTGAGTAGGTGGTATTACAGGCACCCGCCACCACGCCCGGCTAATTTTTCATATTTTTAGTAGAGATGGGGTTTCACTATGTTGGCCAAGCTGGTCTTAAACTCCTGAGCTTAAGCAATCTGCCCACCTCGACCTCCCGAAGTGCTGGGATTACAGGTGTGAGCCACCGCACCCAGACCATTTTAATATTCTTCTCTCTAGTTTTTTTCTGTATATTTTCACAACCTTAAAAGATACTGGATTTTTCATTTTTATAAATATTTCTTGTAAAAATATTTAATTTTCTTTTTTATGAAAGTATGATGTGTTCATGAGAGAGATAAAAATAACCATTCATGATCCCACCTCCAGGAAGCAATGATCATTAATATTTTTATTTGTTCAAGTATAGTATTTTTTATCCTGACTCATTTACCTTTCTACATAAGCATTAAAATTTTTGTAAACATCATTTAATTAGGGGAGAGGAGGTCACAATAACTCTTTTTAAAAGTTAGGTTTATTAAAATATTATTTATATATAGTAAAATTCACCCTTTTTAGGTGGGCAGGATGATGAGTTTTGACAAAGGTATAGAATTGAGTGACCACCACCAAAATCAAGATGTATGTCGTCAACACATGTTAACCTCTCCCTATAAAAACAATCACTCTCTGAAAACCTATCCACCTGAAATTGTCCTCTGTATGGGATAGGAGCTCAATAATGGCAGGATAAATTTATAAATGATAGGCAGACAGACACAGCTAGTGTCAGTATGGGGATATGAGACGTTTGATGTTAGAGTAGGTAGATAGGCAGATATGAGCAGAGCAGGATAGGGCCCCAAAGAATGTCAGGTGACTGTCAGGCAATTGTCAGGCAGCTGGCAACGGGGAGAGGGAAATTTCCTAACAGGAGACATCTCGAGCTTATGGGCCAGAACATCCTGAGAAGAACTTCAAATAGTAGAGTTTGATTTTCCTCTGGGGACATGTGCAGGCATGCACAGAAAGGGGCAAAGTGGCAGAGTCTGACCTGGATATGACCTTCCTCCGGGAACACTAGACCTGTAAGGCAAAATTGCCCTAAGAGAGCATGTGCATAACTTCAGCCACCAAACTCGTATGTAGCCCCACCCAAATTACGCCAAAACACTCTGTAGGCATTGATTAGCCAACAGCCTGCCCAGAGGGAGGGATGAAAGGAAGAGACTAGGGGGGAAAAAAAAACAGAAAATAGTAAATCTAGAGAGCCCTGAACCAACGATCAGGCAAGGCACTTAATCTTTTGAGTTGCCTACTTGGTTTCTTCTGAGTGTACTTTTCTTTGCTTCAATAAACTCTCCTTTCTGCCTTAAATCTACTCTGTCTCTTGGCCGAATTCTTTCTCCCAAGAAGACAAGGATCAAGGACTGTGGAGCCTGCCCAGACTTGCCACCAGTAACATTATGAAACCAGCCTGACTGGATGTGAATTATTTTTCTCCACTTAATGTGTGAATTTGGAAAAGTATTCAAACTACCTTAGTGGCAATTTACTCATATATAAAATGAGGAAAATAAACACTACCTGAGAGAGGTATCCTGAGTATAAAAAAGTAACACATGCAAAAGGCTTAGGATACAACCTTGCACAAAGTAAACAGCTGATCAGTGGTAGTTATTATCATTTTTACAACAACAATAAGCAAAATATTTGATATTCTTGCATCTTGGAGAGAGTCAGGCCAACCTGGGTTTGATTTCTGACTTTTCCTTCAAGTAGCTGATAGGTCTTTTGCTATGTGACATAGCTTGAGAAATAGGCTGAGGTTTAAATGAGATATATTCATTCACTCATTCAATAGACAATTATTGGGTACCTACTGTGTGCCAGGCTCTGTTCTAGACACTGAGGATATAGCAGTGGACAAAACAAAGTTTCACTCCTAATAGAGATTATACTATAGTGAGGAAACAGACAATAAACAAACAGATATATGATTAACTCTCACACAGGGATAAGTGAAGAGAAAAAAGGCAGGGAAAAGAGAATGTGTTGTTTTTGATATGGTGATATACAAGCATTGCCCTTAAGGAAATGAGGGAGGCAGCCATGCATATTTCTGGGAAGAGCATTCTGGACAAAAGGAACAGCAGGGCAAAGGCCCAGGTGAAATGAGCCTGTCATGTCAAAGGAGAAGTACCTGAAGTAAAGTGCTGGAGAAAGGGAAGTTAAAAGAGGTGAAAGAGGCCAGGAGCAGTGGCTCATGCCTATAATCCTAGCACTTTGGGAGGCTGAGGCAGGCAGATTGCTTAAACTCAGGAGTTTGAAACCAGCCTGGGCAGCATGACAAAACCCCATTTCTACAAAAAATACAAAAAGTAGCCACGCATAGTGGTGCATCCCCATAGTCCCAACTACGTATGTGGCTGAGGTGGGAGGATCGCTTGAGCCTGGGAGGTGGAAGCTGTAGTGAAGCGAGCCATGTTCATGCCACCACACTCCCACCTGGGTGACAAACTGAGATCCTGTCTCCAAAAAAAAAAAATCAGAGAAACACCAGGAGCCAAATCACTTAAGCCTGGGGATTCTGAGAGGGATAGGAAGTCATAGGAGGGTTTTGAGCAGGAGCTTGTATTGATCAATTTGCATTTTAAAAGGATTACTCAGGTAACTGTTTAGCAAATAGTCTATAGGAAGATGTGATAGGCTGGTAGGCAGCCAGAACTGACTGGCCCTGTTTGAGAGATGCCATGATATGGTAACAGGTCAGATCAGGTGGCAGAATCCAAACAACTCAAAAATATCTATGACCTGTTGGGATAAATTATGTCCCCCCCAAAAAAAAGATGTATCAAAAGCCTTGGCCCGGTGCGGTGGCTCGCACCCATAATTCCAGCATTTTGGAAGGCCTAGGTGGGTGGATCACTTGAGGTCAAGAGTTCAAGACTAGTCTGGCCAACATGGTGAAACTCCATCTCTACTAAAAATTCAAAAATTAGCCGGCTATGGTGGTAGCTGCCTGTAATCTCAACTACTCGGGAGGCAGAGGCAGGAGAATCACTTGAACCCAGGAAGCAGAGGTTGCAGTGAGTCACGATCATGCCACTGCACTCCAGCCTGGGCAACAGAACAAGATTCTGTCTCAAAAAAAAAAAAAAAGACTAATCCCCAGTACCTCACAAGGTGACTATATTAGTCTATTTTCACGCTGCTGATAAAGACATACCTGAAACTGGGAAATTTACAAAAGCAAGAGGTTTATTGGACTTACAGTTTCATGTGACTGGAGAGACCTCACAATCATGGTGGAAGGTGAAAGGCACAAATCATATGGCGGCAGACAAGAGAAGAGAGCTTGTGCATGAAAACTCCCTCTTATAATAACCATCAGATCTCATGAGACTTACTGTCATGAGAACAACATGGGAAAGACCTGCCCCCATGATTCAATCATCTCCCACTGGGTCCCTCCCACAACACATGGGAATTATGGGAGTTACAAGGTGAGATCTGGGTGGGGACACAGAGCCAAACCATATCAGTGACATTATTTGGAAATGGGATCCTTATAAACATAATTAGTTAAGATGAGATCATACTGGATTAGGGTGGGCCCCTAATCCAATACAGCTGATGTCCTCATAAGATGACAGCCATGTAAAGACAGAGACACAGTGACGACACCACGTGAAGACAGAGGAAGAGATTAGAGTTATGCTGTCACAAGCCAAGGAACACCAAGGATCTACGGCCACCACCAGGAGCCAAGAAGAGGCAACCAAATATCACCCCCACAGGACTTGGAGGCACATCCCTACCAGCACCTTGATTTTGGACTTCTAGCCTCCTAAAGTGAGAGAATAAATTTCTGTGGTTTAAGGCCTCTCAGTGTGTGGTACGTTATTACAGCAGCCCAAAGAAACCAATACAGTACCTATAAATGGTCCTTCTTCTCCACCCGCTGTCTTCCAAGGTTGGAGGATGCTGGAGTCAACCAACAAACCCCGTCCTTCAGCACTAACACAGCCTCGTACTCATAAAGATGATTAGGCTATGAGTAATCATCTGATGGCTATGACAATGGTGATTTATTTTTCCTTTGTTGTTTCCAGTACACAAAAGGCAAATCTGTGCTGAAGACACCAGAAATCTTTCCAATTAATGCTAATGGGTGACCAGCTCTGTTTCACTCCTTGGGAAATGAGGCCACTAAGAGGAAGTTATCAGTAAGAAATTTATGTTTTAGTAGCATGTTTAATTATGATACAACCACGACTGTCTCTTGCACCAGAATTTAGCATGCAAGATTTACAGCTCTTAGCACAATTCTTGCCTTTGTTGTCTCAAAGAGCCTTGTTTCTGATGTTTTATTAGACTAGCAATCTCTGTTCAATTGTGTCACACTGCCCCCTACTGCTTTGGTCTCATCATCTCATGCTGGCTGCTATTATTTTGAGTTGGTTTTCAGAATGTGTGGTTTTTGCCAGGGTCTGTAAACCTGCCCACTCTCGCACCCCGAAGAACACAGAACATTGGGATGGTGGAGAAGGAAGTGGGAATCTCTTTTTTTTTTTTATATAACCACTGAACAACCACAAATGTGTCTATATAGTTCTGAAGCACACCATCTGACTGGTTTAAGCTTACAAGAGGTACTAAGTTTCTAGAATAAGAGCACATCAGATTCTTTTCTTTATTTCTTGAAGGTGGCAAACATCTTCAAGAGACATCCTCACTTTTCATGATATGAAATTCTTTTAAGGGAAGCTGATGAAATTTTAACTAATCCAACCAGCCAGAGGAAAGCCATATTACAAAAGGGGCCTCAAAGGAAAGTGGGATTTCTTTTCTGCTTCAAAGGCATAGATGGCAATGCCATGAAAAAGTGGCATGCAGGCGAGGGTCAGAGCGCACCCCACACCCACACAGCCACCAGTCACCCTGAGATGGTGGGTGTACCATCCATCCCAGCCCCAGCCCCAGCCCCCTCTGCTGTTCCTCCTTTGCCTGTGTGCTCTTCCAAAGGTGACAGATCAGCCCTCGGCCAGGAAGAAAAGTGACTGAGGGTCAGGAAAAGGGTATAGGGTTACATAGGGTTACATTAGTAAGGAATCTAGAAATGAGCCATTTGGGCTTCATAACACAAATTGGTTCTCAAGGTATTCGGCGAGCGGTGACAGGGTGGGGGTTCCTCCCAACCAAAAAATATCAGAACCAATTCCTCCGACCCTGCTAGTGAATTTAGTTTTTGTTTTTGTTTTCATTTAGGCTGGGTGCAGTGGCTCACGCTTGTAATCCCAGCACTTTTGGGAGGCCGAGACAGGAGGATTGCTTCAGCCCAGGAGTTCAAAACCAGCCTGGGCAACACAGTGAGACCCTGTCTCTATTTTAAAAAATTTTTAAAAACCACCTGGCCTCATAGCAGGGCAGCTTCCCTAATTCCTGATGTTGCCTTTCTGTTTCTGACCCGCAGAACTCCAATGGTCCACAGCTCGTGCTGCTCTTACCCGGCCTTCCCGTGGATGACTACTTAACTGCATCATCTGAACTTTGCTCCCATGCAATCACACATATTCTGCCACAGATTTGCTACACTTCGGCATACACTGTAGGCCGGTGACTAGCTCTCAGTCTGGTTTCCTGTGATGCTTGTCACCACTGGAGCTTTGTTCAGATCCCTGAGCCACATACACACACACACCTTTATTCTCTGTGCAACTGCCTTGTGTCCTGCCCTGTCTGGGCCAGCAGCCTCCAGAGGGGCTTGCGGCGCAGGGGAGGATTCTTTTTCTCTGCCTGCACCATTTACTCCTGGGCTTGTGCTTGGAGAAGCACTCTCTCCCAGGGATCACAAAGGAGAGCTGGCATGGGGGAGGGGTGGAGAATGCCGCGAGAGAACATTTACCCTTCCTGCACTGTGCCAGACAAACGTAGAACCTATTCCATAAAAGATTTTTTATGTCGCATGGTCCAACAGAATAGCCCAGCTGCTATCTTTGGCTCTCCTCCATTTCTCACTCCCATTCATAAAATCTTTAGAGAAGGCCATGTGCTGCTTTCTCACAGAGAGGATCAAGTTGTGCTCCAACCCAGAATAAAGTTGGATTTGGATGCAGGTGGCTATGAGGGCCCTGAACAGTCTGTCTTTCTAACTACTATGTCTGTCTACTTGAACTCTTCCTACCTAATTATCCCCCATCATGAATCAATAAATCATATGCTGAGCCTCTCTAAAGACCCAACACCGTGACAGAAGCTGAGGGACCACAGAGCTTACCAAACCTCTGGTATTCATGGATTTAGCATTCACAGTGGTCCCAAAGACCCATGACCTATAAAATTTGTCTTTTGCCGAGACTCAAATGTGAATGTTGAACACCATAACACCAGTGTTTGGGAGATAATCACTTGGTAAGTGAGCCTAGTTGGCCTAGTTAGCTATTCCTTTTTTTTTTTTTTTTTTTTTTTTTTTGGGACAGAGTCTCACTGTGTCACACAGGCTGGAGTGCAGTGGCACAATCTTGGCTCACTGCAACTGCCACCTCCCGGGTTCAAGCAATTCTCCTGCCTCAGCCTCCCAAGTAGCTGAGATTACAGGCACCCGCCACCATGCCCGGCTGCTTTTTGTATTTTTAGTACAGATGGGCTTTTGCCATGTTGGCCAGGTTGCTCCCATACTCCTGGCCTCAAGTGGTCTGCCCACCTCAGCCTCTCAGGGTGCTGGGATTGCAGGCGTGAGCCATCGCACCCAGCCCCTAGTTAGCTATTCTAAAATCACTATGTTATAATTATTTTTTTCAATTTGCCATACGCCAGGTACTATACTAATTATTGCCTCTATGTTATCTCACTTAGCCATGATTACAGCAACTTCATTCCCATTTTATAGGTGAGAAAACTGAGATTCAGAGGTTAAGAAATTTGCTCAAGATCATGCACCTAGTCAACGTGATTGAGCAAGACCACAGAGCTAGTGTGATTAAAATCACATAGCTATTATAGTGAGTGTGATTAAGATCACATAACTACTTGGTGTGATTTCAGCAAGATCACAGAGTTGGTTACAGCGATTAAGCGATCACAGAGCTAGTATGATTGGGGCTAGCTGAGCAGGAATTTGGTCCCAGGTCTGTCTTACTCCAAAGGTCAAGCAGTTAAGTGGGCTTCATCCCTGGGATGCAAGGCTGGTTCAACATTCGCAAATCAATAAATGTAATCCAGCATATAAACAGAACCAAAGACAAGAACCACATGATTATCTCAATAGATGCAAAAAAGGCTTTTGACAAAATTCAACAGCGCTTCATGCTAAAAACGCTCAATAAATTCGGTATTGATGGAATGTACCTCAAAATAATAAGAGCTATTTATGACAAACCCACAGCCAATATCATACTGAATGGGCAAAAACTGGAAAATTCCCTTTGAAAACTGGCACAAGACAGGGATGCCCTCTCTCACCACTCCTATTCAACATAGTGTTGGAAGTTCTGGCTAGGGCAATCAGGCAAGAGAAAGAAATCAAGGGTATTCAGTTAGGAAAAGAAGAAGTCAAATTGTCCCTGTTTGCAGATGACATGATTGTATATTTAGAAAACCCCATTGTCTCAGCCCAAAATCTCCTTAAGCTGATAAGCAACTTCAGCAAAGTCTCAGGATACAAAATTAATGTGCAAAAATCACAAGCATTCTTATACACCAGTAACAGACAAACAGAGAGGCAAATCATGAATGAACTTCCATTCACAATTGCTTCAAAGAGAATAAAATACCTAGGAATCCAACTTACAAGGGATGTCAAGGACCTCTTCAAGGAGAACTACAAACCACTGCTCAGTGAAATAAAAGAGGACACAAACAAATGGAAGAACATACCATGCTCATGGACAGGAAGAATCAATATTGTGAAAATGGCCATACTGCCCCAGGTTATTTATAGATTCAATGTCATCCCCATCAAGCTACCAATGAGTTTCTTCACAGAATTGGAAAAAACGGCTTTAAAGTTCATATGGAACCAAAAAAGAGCCTGCATTGCCAAGACAATCCTAAGTCAAAAGAACAAAGCGGGAGGCATCACGCTACCTGACTTCAAACTATACTACAAGGCTACAGTAACCAAAACAGCATGGTACTGGTACCAAAACAGAGATATAGACCAATGGAACAGAACAGAGCCCTCAGAAATAATACCACACATCTACAGCCATCTGATCTTTGACAAACCTGAGAGAAACAAGAAATGGGGAAAGGATTCCCTATTTAATAAATGGTGCTGGGAAAATTGGCTAGCCATAAGTAGAAAGCTGAAACTGGATCCTTTCCTTACTCCTTATACGAAAATTAATTCAAGATGGATTAGAGACTTAAATGTTAGACCTACTACCATAAAAACCCTAGAAGAAAACCTAGGTAGTACCATTCAGGACATAGGCATGGGCAAGGACTTCATGTCTAAAACACCAAAAGCAACGGCAGCAAAAGCCAAAATTGACAAATGGGATCTAATTAAACTAAAGAGCTTCTGCACAGCAAAAGAAACTACCATCAGAGTGAACAGGCAACCTACAGAATGGGAGAACATTTTTGCAATCTACTCATCTGACAAAGGGCTAATATGCAGAATCTACAAAGAACTCAAACAAATTTACAAGAAAAAAAAACAACCCCATCAAAAAGTGGGCAAAGGATATGAACAGACATTTCTCAAAAGAAGACATTCATACAGCCAACAGACACATGAAAAAATGCTCATCATCACTGGCCATCAGAAAAATGCAAATCAAAACCACAATGAGATACCATCTCACACCAGTTAGAATGGCAATCATTAAAAAGTCAGGAAACAACAGGTGCTAGAGAGGATGTGGAGAAATAGGAACACTTTTACACTGTTGGTGGGATTGTAAACTAGTTCAACCATTATGGAAAACAGTATGGCAATTCCTCAAGGATCTAGAACTAGATGTACCATATGACCCAGCCATCCCACTACTGGGTATATACCCAAAGGATTATAAATCATGCTGCTCTAAAGACACATGCACACGTATGTTTATTGTGGCACTATTCACAATAGCAAAGACTTGGAATCAACCCAAATGTCCATCTGTCACAGACTGGATTAAGAAAATGTGGCACATATACACCATGGAATATTATGCAGCCATAAAAAAGGATGAGTTTGCATCCTTTGTAGGGACATGGATGCAGCTGGAAACCATCATTCTTAGCAAACTATCACAAGAACAGAAAACCAAACACCGCATGTTCTCACTCATAGGTGGGAACTGAACAATGAGATCACTTGGACTCGGGAAGGGTAACATCACACACCGGGGCCTATCATGGGGAGGGGGGAGGGGGGAGGGATTGCATTGGGAGTTATAACTGATATAAATGACGAATTGATGGGTGCTGACGAGTTGATGGGTGCAGCACACCAACATGGCACAAGTATACATATGTAAGAAACCTGCACGTTATGCACATGTACCCTAGAACTTAAAGTATAAAAAAAAAATTAATTAAAAAAAAAAAAAAAACAAAGGTCAAGCAGTTAACCATCTCAATTCTCCCTCCTATGTCATTCTCTCCTCACTTCAGGGCACACAGCAATGGTCATGAAGTCATCAGAATGTTGTTACCACATGGAAAATGGCACTAAGTGCTAGAGATACCTTTAGTGAATGTTGAAAGAGCTGTTTGTGGTATGAGAACACACAAAGATTACACTTGGCTCTGAATGGAATACATGTCAGAAAAGGTGAAGAGCCTGAACAAAAATAACTCCACTTTTACAAATTAGAGAATTCTGAAAGATCTGGGATGTCAAGGTTGTTAGACACACAGAAAGAAACAGAGGTCTATATGCGGCTATATATGAATATCTATATATGGACAGATAGATAAGGCATAATTTTCCTGCTCTCAAGAGTCTCACACCATTAGCTCACCATGAAAAAGAACAATTCTGCAGTAGGCCGGGCACAGTGGCTCACACCTGTAATCTTAGCACTTTGGGAGGTCAAGCCAGGTGAATCACTTCAGGTCAGGAGTTTGAGACCAGGCTGGCCAACATGGCGAAACGCTGTCTCTACTAAAAATACAAAAATTAGCTGGGCTTCATGGCATGCACCTGTAGTCCCAGCTACCTGGGGGCTGAGGCAGGAAGATGGCTTGAACCTGGGAGGTGGAGATTACAGTGAGCCGAGATAGTGCCACTGCACTCCAGCCTGGGTGACAAAGTGAGACCCTACCTAAAAAAAAAAAAAGTCTGCAGTGACTGAGCACTGAAGGCATTCACAAAGAGAAGGACATGGAAGCAACTGGAGATGTGCCTGAAGAAGTAAGATTTGAGTTAGGCCTTAGAGTTTGGCACACAGTTTAGCTGGATAGAGGAAAGAAAAGAGAGTTTTCAGGCACATGAAACAGACTGAGACAAGACTCAGAGGCATAAACAAACGTAACAGACACAGGCAATTGTAACCCAGTTCATAAGCTCCAGGAGGGCAGGAACTGTCTCAGCTTACCAGTATCTCCAGAGACTAGCACTGGCTAGGCACTCCAAAACTATTTGTTGGTAAAATGAAGAAAGGAAAAAAGAAGGGAAGGGCAGAGGAGAGCAAGAGAGAGAAGCGAAGAAAGACTAAACAAGGAATCAACATGTTTGTGCAGAAAAGGGGAATAGGTTGGTAGGATCGGGATCGGGTGGAGTGGAGGTAGGCAGGGCCTGGACAAGAGTCAGGGCAAGGAGCCAATGAAAGTCGGAGGCAAGAGGAGGCAGATGGGAGTGCGCTGGAAGCCACGGAACATGAACCAGCACGTCTGTGGGATGAAGACTCCGTAGAAGGGGACACAACCCGGAGGCTGGTTGTGGAAGCTAGTGTGGCAGTCTAGACACAAGAGGAAGAAGAGAGAATGACCTACAGGGATAGCAGAAGGAATGGGAGAAGGGATGAAAAAATCGAAGAGCCTGTTGAAGGGGTAAAATCTATCCAATGTTGGTAACAGTTGAGTTGGTAGAGATGATAGGGAGAAATTTCTTGTGGGAAGCTTAGAAAAGTGTAGCACACTTAGAAATGGGGAATAATATGGTATAAGAAGACATGATATGGTTTGGATCTGTGTCCCTGCCCAAATCTCACGTTCAGTTGCAATCCCCAATGTTGGAGGTGGGTCTGGTGGGAGGTGACTGGATCATGGGGATGGATCCTTCATGAATGGCTTTAGCATCATCCCCTTGGTGCCAATCTTGTGATAGTGAGTGAGTTCTTGTGAGATCTGGTCATTTAAAAGTGTGTAGCACCTGCCCCGTCTCTCTCTTGTTCCTGCCCCTGCTATGTAAGACGCCTGTTCCTCCTTTGTCTCCCGCCATGATTGGAAGTTTCCTGAGGCCTCCCCAGAGGCAGAAGCTGCTATGCTTCCTGTACAGATTGCAGAACCATGAGCCAATTAAGCCTCTTTTCTTTATAAAAGCCTCTTTTCTTTATAAATTACCCAGTCTCAGGTATTCCTTTATAGCAATCGGAGAATGAACTAATACAAGAGGTAAAAGAGGCCGGCTGGGCTCAGTGGCTCACACCTGTAATCCCAGCACTTTGGGAGGCCAAGGTGGGTGGATCTCCTGAGGTCAGGAGTTCGAGACCAGCCTGGCCAACTTGGCGAAACCCCGTCTCTACTAAAAATACAAAAATTAACCAGGCATGGTGGTGGGCGCCTATAATCCCAGCTACTCAGGCTGAGACAGGAGAATCGCTTGAACCCGGGAGGGAGCCAAGGTGGGGGCAGAAGTTGCAGTGAGCAGAGATCGCGCCAGTTCACTCCAGCCTGGGCAAAAGAGCGAAACTCCATCTCAGAAGAAAAAAAAAAAAAAGAAAGAAAAAAAAAGAAGTAAAAGAGATACTAAGTTCGGTATGTATGTGATATATAACTTTTTCTATTTTTTTGAGACAGAGTCTTGCTCTGTCACCCAGGCTGGAGTGAAGTGGCGAGCACTCGGCTCACTGCAACCTCCACCCCCCCAACCCCGGGTTCAAGCGATTCTCCTGCTTCAGCCTCCCGAGTAGCTGGGATTACAGGTACATGCCACCATGCCCAGCTAATTTTTGTATTTTTAGTAGAGACGGGGTTTCGCCATGTTGGCCAGGCTGGTCTCAAACTCCTGACCTCAGGTGATCCACCTGCCACAGCCTCCCAAAGTGCTGGGATTACAGGTGTCAGCCACCGCACCCCGCCTGACATAGAACTTTAAAATTAAAGCTCAAATATAGATCTAAATCTATAGATAACATTCTGCATAGTAGAGTCCACGAGTTTGTTCATGGTTTTATACAAACATATGTTTGTGGGGCCAATATGCATGGTATGGCCACTAAGCAATTTGAATCGAACTACAGAATTTCTGAATTGGAAGAAACACAAGATTGTCTAACACTTATCTGATACACAGCAGACATGTTCAGAACACTCATGCAGTGCACAGCAGTGTTTGTCAACTAGCATCTGTTTGGATAACCTGCAGTGCATACAGCTCACTCCTCTTTGTGTGGTTGGACAGCTCTGTTTGTTAGAAAGTTTTCCCTAATGTTGACATCTTTGACAAAGTGAAGCTCACTTACACTCTAATGATTAAGAGCCTAAATTCGGCAGTCTTAAAAGATAGGTGAGGAAGATATTGCTACTCTTCCAATATCCACTCTCCCCTTCTTCCTTAGGAAAAAAAAAAAAGCAAAAATTAGTGGAACACGTGGCTATCCAGAAAATGACTACCTTCCCCAGATTTGCTCCCAGGTAGTTTGCCATATGACCTAGCTTTGACCAAAAATGAAAGCAGAAGTGATGTGGAGAATTTCAGGGTCCATGCCCTAAAAGGAAAGGAGCTGGCCTTGCATTTGCCTCTTTTTCCTCCTTGCTGTTTAAAATGTTAGTGGGATGCTAACTGCTGGAACAGCTATCTTGAATAAAATGAAAGCTGCACCCTGAGGATGGCAGAACAACAACTAGAAAGTCTGAGACTCTTACCTTCTCAGCCACAGACCCTCATGGGAAAGTAATAATGTTCTATTTTGTTTAAGCTATTTAATTTGGGTTTCTGTTATAGCAGCCAAATTATATGCTACTTAATGCTGTGAGTTCTAATCTCTGGATCTGTCATTTACTAACAAGTTACTTAACTTCTCTGAGCCTCATTTTCTTCATCTGTAACGGTTATCCTACTCCATAGGGTTGCAGAAGAAATTAGACAGTGCACTGAACTGCACTTAGCACAGTGAATAGTTAATAAATTGTAGCTGTTATTGTTACTACTATTTTTTTTTAGAGATAGGTTCTCATGCTATCACCCAGGCTGGAGTGCAGTAGTGCGATCATGGCTCACTGTAACCTCAAATTCTGAGCTCAAATAATCCTCTCGCCTCAGTAGCTAGGACTACAGATGCATGCCTCCATGCCCAGATATTTTTTAATTTTTTTGTAGAGCAGAGGTCTTGCTGTGTTGCCCAGGCTGGTCTCAAACTCCTGTCCCTAAGCAATCCTCACACCTCCCACTATGACCTCCCAAAGCAACTGGGGTTACAGGTGAGAGCCACAATACCCAGCCTACTACTACTACTTATCAATATAAACATTAGTTATCTCAAAAATAAATCTAATCAACTAGAATTCCTTAGAAGTACAAAAAAAATTTTTACTGAACTTTAATACAGTAGTTGAGGATGAGTTTATTAATCTGAACAACTCTGACATGAATAAATGCCTTCATTTCATAGTCAAGAAGCCCAGAAAGGTATAGAAACTAGCTCGGAGCAATACAACAAGTAAGCGGCAAAGTTTGAATTAATTTTATATCCTTTATCCCCTTGAGGGTCAGTCTTTTGAGGAGCAGGCAATAGGACAGGAGGGTGTGGGTATGGGTGTGGGTATGCGTGGGTGTGGGTGTGTGCACACGTGTACCCTTGTGCCAAATACTGTCCAGGAATTTCCCTGTGTCTTTTCAATGTCCAACCTCCTATGTTCCTAAAGTACCCAAAAGTCATCACCATGGGAAGGGGCTGCAGTCTTCCTTTATGAAGAGGCTGTTCCGTCACTACTCAGGGTGTCTCTCCAGCACTTTGCAAGTCTCTCACTAATTGAGAAGGCGCTAGTGTTTTCCTTCTATGTGAGGGAATATCTAAGCACACAATGCTAGGCTACTCTAAGTTCCTGTCCTATCATCCCTCCCTAAGTTCCTTCATTTTCTCAAAGTTTTACCTTTTTCCTTTCCTTCCCACAGTTAAAATCTTAACAGAGAGAGCACTACCTTTAAAACACTGCTCAGTTCTCTTTGTCCAAAAGTTACTTTTTTAGGCTATAAAAAGCATTAAGAGACAAGAAATGCTAAATATTTGAGGATCAATGAATGGTTGTGAGGACAGAAGGAAGGAAGGATGCAGTGATAAAACCTCCCTAAAAATAACCATATCATCTGGCAAAATCGAGAAAATGTTCTGTTATGGGAAGAGACACATGAAAAGGAACAGTTAAGTTGTTAAAAGATAAATTTGGGTTTCAAAGGGAAACTTTTTCATAAAACTAAGACATTCTCACTGCAAAACATATTTTCATTTCACAAAAAAAAGAAATAAAACTTCCCTTTGTTTTGACTCCACAGCTTTACTCCCTGGAAGTAACCATGCCTCTTATTTCCTTCTAGAAATTCTATTTCACTTACAATATTATATATATTACACATGCACATGTACATATGCCCATAAAATTCTATGTTTTTTCTTCTTGCATTAGTTCTAAAACTGACTATAAAAAACTATTTCTTAAATTCTGATTCTTAAAGCAAAACTCCCTACTAACAAGCAGTAAAAGCCTCACACATGACAATGTAAGATCTTCACAAGAATCAGCAAAAGTCCAGGTATTCTGTGAAACAGAAATAATCAAATGCTGCAAAATATTTAATTTCCTATTCCAGGAATGTGAAACAGGTGTAATTAAAATAACACTTTTTTAATTAAGTGACCTCTCTTGACCAGTCATCTGTGAATAATTCAGATTTCTCCCTTATTATTACTGTAAAATTGAAACGAGGTCATATAAACAGGAAGATCCTCTTTAACTATCTTTAAGCACCAGCAATATATATTTTCCACCAGTTAAAATCCTTAATGATACAAAAAAATCTGTCAAGCATAACTCCCCCAATTCATTTGCCTGAAACCATCAATATTTTATCATGCACTTGCAGTTGGCTTTAATTTAACAGTCCAGGTTACTAATCAAACAAAACACCCAAGTCATTAAAAGTTAGCGTGCCATTTAGAAAGTGCATTTCACGTTTATTAAAATACCTTTCATGCAGCCATTAGAAACCTAAAGTTTTAATTACAATCAGATATTTAGTTCTACTCTGGTTATGCATTTGGCACTCTCTTACAACTGCCCTGATTAATCTTCCAGACCAAGTTCATCCATTACCTCCTGAAATTATTTTCCTCTCAACTTCTCCAGAATTCATCTTTCTACTCCGCCCACCACAAATAAGTAAAATGCATTTTAAAGGTGTGCAAAATAACTACCCAAAAGATAACTCGTTTAAAAGATTTAATTTCAAATATCATTTGCCCTTCATAAAATTCCAAAGAGGCATCATTCAAAAAGACAAATTGAAATTGAAAATTAGCCCTTCGTGTCTTTTATTGTCAGTTTTCATGATTTATTTTTCTTTCTAATGATAGGGAAAGTTCGACACGCATTTTCTTACAGTTTTCTGACTGAGTGATGCAGCTAAGTATTCTTTTCCTTTACCTTTCCAATTTTCCCTACTTCTCTTCCTGCCCTGGCTTACCCTAACGTTCCCTGAAGGGGATTAGCAACATATAAAACATCAGATTTCATGTTAAATCTAGCTCCTCTGAATTTCAGCATTTAGACCCTCCATTATCATATTTACTGTAGGTTAAAATACATTTTAGATGGGATTTGGGGCTGATGGTATGGAATCACTTTTAATTTCAAATCCATTAAGGCCTAACTCCTTTATATTTCCTTTAAAAATTATTTGAAAACTAGAAATTTTCTTTTTTTTTTTAAGTTTATCTCTCTCTATCCATAGCTTATCATAAGTAGCTCAAAGGAATCAGTCAGCATCTTCAACCTTCTACCAGGAAATCTTTCTGCCCAAACCCACCAGTTTGCTAGGTTTATTTTCTATTTTCCACATTATTACTAATAACAATGTTGTCAAATTTTCCTCCACAAGGATCACGTTTTTTCCCACCTCCAAATCCAGTTTTCTCCATGTCCTTCCATGTTCCACCAGCAGTCTTTTCAATGGCCTTCCAGCTTTTACTAACTGGCTCCTCAAGGACTTCCAGCTTCTGCCAACTGCCCAGCCCTAAAACCAATGTCACGTGTGTTAGAGTTTTATTAGCACCCCACTCCCAGGTACCAAATTCTGTTCCAGTTATCTACTGCTGCTTAATTAACAGCTTAAAACAACCTATGTCATGTCTTTGATTCTGTGGGTCAGGAATTTGATCGAGACTTGGTTGGGCAGTTCCTTTGATCTACAAGGCATCAACTGCAATCAGTGAGGCCACTTGCTGGTAATCAGTTCACAAAAGGGCTGGTCGGAGAGTTCAAGATGGCTTCACTGGCATGTCTGTCACCTTTGTGGGGATGCCCTGGAAGGCTGGGCTTAACTGGGACTATTGCATACTAAGACTCCAACATGGCAATCTCTGGGTATGTGGACTTCTTATGTGTTGGCTCAAGACCCCAGAGAAAGCTTTCCAAGAAAAAAGAAGTAAAAACTACCAGTCTTTTATGGCCTGGGCTCAGAAACTGGCACATTGTCACTTCTACCATGCTCTATTAGTCAAACAATTATAGTGAACAGATTGAAGGAGCAGAGACATAGATTTTATCTGTCAATGAGAGGAGTGTCAAAAACTTTGCAGCTATTTTTAATCTACCACAAATTCTTTAAACTGGGTATTCTTATTCTTATTTTACAAATGAGGAAACCTGGAAGTGTATATTCAGGGCAACTCAAATCTATGCTCCTGGATTGCAAAATATAATTTTTAAATTAGGAAAACAAAGATTAGAGAGGATAATTAATTTGCCTAAAGTCATACAGTTAGGGCAGAGCCAGAATTCTAACTTAATCATCCATCCGCATGGGAAAGTAAGTAAATTCCCTCACTACTCCCAAAAAGCGGTGATTAAAATGACCATCATTTTCTAGAGAAACCAGGTATGTGCCTCTGTGGCCCTGTTTTTTGTCAACTCTGGATACAACTTTCCTCCTTTTCTTTCATCTCTACTCTCAGGTGGATTTCTACAAGGTATACTTCATGAATGTTTATAAAAGAACACGTAATCACATATGACAAAGGTCTTACCAAGGCAATGTCCTTTTCCATTTGTGAAAGTGCATCTGACAAATTCAGCCTGACAGTATGATCTCTCAGAGGTAGAGGAAATAATGGAGGAAACTACTTTTCTAGACCAACACGGAAGAATTGTTTGGTGAAGATAAAGTGACAAGAACCTTGGGGAACAAAGAGACTCTGTCATTTTGGAACAATGACCACTGGCATAGGGAAAACTGACAGTTTCCTGTCCTGTGGTGGCAGGAAAAGAGCATAACTCTGGGGACTCGATCTGGAGTTCTGTAAGGAAAGATTATGCAGAGAGGGTAGGGCTTTCAGAAAGAAAATTCTGAACTAATTACTGGAAACTGTTCCTAAAAAGAAGAATGGAGAGCAAGGACTGATGCAGCTACACCAAAAGTACCTTAGCAAGCTCAGGGCTGGAAAGGACGGACTTATACCGCAGATGGAGATCCACAGCCAAGAGGAAATGCAGACGTGGGTCCAAACCTATGGAAACTGTCAGGAAGGCTAACACCCAAAATGCGCAAGTGCTGCTAAGGACAGCGAGCAGAAATAAAAAGGTTTCTGTGACTTTGTCTGGAGCAAGGACAAGAAAGATAGAAGTCACTTGAGTAAAGATTATGGCACGCTGTTAACAGATCATAGAGAAAGCAGGACTGCTCAGCTTCTATTTTGATTTTTTTGGTTTTTTGTTGTTTTGGTTTTTGGTTTTTTTCTGAGACAGAGTCTCGCTCTGTCACCCAGGTTGGCGTGCAGTGATGCAATCTTGGCTCACTGCAAGCTCCACCTCCTGGACTCAAGTGATCCTCCCACCTCAGCCTCCTGAGTAGTTGGGACTACAGGCACGCGTCACCCTACCCAGCTAACTGTTGTTGTTGCTGTTGCTGTTGTTGTTGTTGTTGTTGTTGTTGTTGTTGTTCTTGAGACTGGGTTTCCCAACATTGCCCAGGCTGGTCAACTTTTATTTTGCTTCTTTCTTTTCTTTAAAGAAAATAGGCATTTGACTGAAAAGAATAATATGAATATTGAAGAAACTGACGCCCAGATAGAGGAGATGATGGTGACAAAATCCCCTTGCTATTGCAAATGGGTTCACTGCTTCCTAAGAATCCAGCATAATTTAATAAATGGGATATTAGAACTCTGTAAATGCAAGATTCTCCCCTGTACAGTTTATGATGTAATGGGAAAAAAATGTGCCATTCAGCTCCCAAAATGGAAGGCTCAAGTGTCCACACATAGAGAATAGCAGGAAGACAGAGTCTAAATGGAGCTGGCAGGGTAGGAAATGAGGAGTGGCTATTAGCTGTGTTAGCTGGTGTGGAGTTTCTTTGACAGTAATGAAAATGTTCTGGAATTAGATAGTGGTGATGCTTTCACAACTTAGTATTCTAAAAAGCTGACATTATGATCTCTCAGAGGTAGAAGAAACAATGGAGGAAACAGTACCACTGAACTATATACTTTAAAATGTACAGATTTTATGATATATGAATTATACCTGAATTATTTAAAAAAATACATCACATGTTATCTATCTCCTAGGTATCAATTTTCTTTTCCATGTTCACTCATCTAAAAAAATCAGCAACCATATGCACCAGTTAAAGGACAAAACAAAACTCTGTTTCGAAAGTTCTTATTCCAGCTGGGCATGGTGGCTCACACCTGTAATCCCAACACTTTGGGAGGCCAAGGCGGGCGGATCACCTGAGGTCAGGAGTTCGAGACCAGCCTCAACGTGGAGAAATCCCATGTCTACTAAAAATACAAAATTATCCGGGTGTGGTGGCACGTGCCTGTAATCCCAGCTACTCGGGAGGCTGAGGCAGGAGAATTGCTTGAACCTGGGAGGCGGAGATTGCAATGAGCCAAGATGGCACCATTGCACTCCAGTCTGGGCAACAAGAGCGAAACTCTGTCTCAAAAAAAAAGTTCTTATTCTTTGTGACTGATGGTGAAACATACAAAGAAGCTTAATTTTTAGTTTTATGGAAAAAATAAAGGGCTATAACCAAACCTAGAACATAAGACCTAGAAGTAAAAGCAAATACTGGTTTATGTCATTTAAAAAAAGAAAAGAACAAGAAAAATGGATGGAATCACCACTGTGCCAATATTACACTAAATTACCCATCACAAGAAAGCTGGATGAGATCATCAGTGAGCTAAAGTCATGAGTCCAATTCCTCAATAACTCTCTAGGAATCAACCACATGTGCAATTGATGAAAGAGGTATGATGAGGAGCAAGAACAGAAAAGGCTTAGAGGCTTTAGTGGCCAAAAGCTTTACAAGGAACAGCAGAGTGCTGGGGCCACTGAGCTCTTACTGATGCTGAGCTGAGATCTAGTGTCCAGTGGCAGGTGGTGCTGGGGGAATGATCCCACTTTAGTTTATGTGGATCATAATCATATCTAGTGCACTGTATGCTATCCTGGGTGCCAGCATCTAAGAAGATCACAGGTTTACTAGAACCTGACACAATATTGAAGGTCTGACACCATGACCCAATTGGAATGATTAAAAGGACAGATGCTATTTAGCTTGGAAAAGTGAAGACAAAAGAAAAATAGGAAAATTGTCTCTTAAAAATTATCATAAGAGGCTGAGCACAATGGCTCATGCCTGTAATCCCCGCACTTTTGAGGGCCAAGGTGGGCAGGCAGATTGCTTGAGCCCAGGAGTTGAAGACGAGCATAGGCAACATGGAAAAACCCTGTCTCTACAAGAAACTGTAAAATTAGCTGGGTCTGGTGGGAAATGCCTGTGGTCCCATCTACTCAGGAGGCTGAGGCAGGAGGATTGCTTGAGCCTGGGAAGTTGAGGCTGCAGTGAGCTATGATGGTGCTGCTGCAGTCCAGCCTGGGTGACAGAGCCAGGTTTGGTCTCAAAAAAAAAAAAATTACCCAAAGGATTTAATTCATTTAGGGACTCCAAAGAGAAGGGTGAATTCTTCATGAGTCTTATTAGCAAGGCCTCCAAAATGGAAAAACTTAGAAGTCACCAAACATTTGAGAACTGAGTTGAGTAACCTCAGACATAATAGACACACGAACCAGAAGTCACAATTAACTGTTGTCACAAATAAATATGAGGGAGCAAGAAAGGGGGCCTCCATGTTAAAGTGGAAATGAAACCTGACCATCAGGGACAAGGAAAAAGAGAAAAGACAATCGATAGAGATGCATGTCTGGTGAATCCCCAAGCGCGCCACGGGAATCTGTGTTATTAAAACATCCCCACACAGATTTTAGGCAGCCAAACTGGCATCTACTTACCATCCAACGTCTAGAAACTACTCTTCTAGAGAGCTCCTTTGATCATGCCACATCTGCCCTTAAAACTCTTTAATCATTCCCCATTATTGACAGAAATACAATTCAAAGTTTTTAACTTGCCTTCAGGACTCTACCTAGCATGGCCTAGATACACCTTTTTTTTTTTTTTTTTTTGAGACAGAGTCTCACTTTGTAGCCCAGGCTGGAGTGCCGTGGCATGATCTCAGCTCACTGCAACCTCCACCTCCCAGGTTCAAGAGATTTCTCGTGCCTCAGCCTCCCGCATAACTGGGATTACAACCACGCAACACCATGTCTGGCTAATTTTTGTATTTTTTAGTAAAGATGGGGTTTCACTACGTTGGCCACGCTGGTCTCAAACTCCTAACCTCAAGTGATCCACCCACCTTGGCCTCCCAAAGTGCTGGGATTACAGGCATGAGCCACCATGCCCGGCCCACATATACTTTTTAAAATTTATCTCCCATTTCTTGCTATCATCAGTCCTGTTCTCTGGCAAACTCATGTAGCTGTCACTCACCAAGTCTGCATCTCTATTTGGTCCTTGTGTGCATCTGTTTATTCCATGTCCTCCACCTGGAATACCTCCCCTCTATGCATCCACTGAATCTGCTATTCATCCTTCCCACCTTAAAGCAAAGGATCAAAAGCCAATTCAAACATTATCCTATCATCCATATCCTCCTCTGAACTTTTGATCCCTTAGTTACTTCAGCTTAGGTCTCCATTTCTTCATCTATAAAGTTATCATAATAATACTAATGACTTCACAGGGTTGTGTGAGAATTGAGTTTACAAATGTGAAGTACCTAAAACAGTGCTGAGAATATATAAACTCTACAAATTATGATTATTCTTATGATTAAGTTTGATCTTATTACTATGATCCTTTTTACAAAAGGAAGTTAGTAAAACAAGCTATAGGCCAGGTACAGTGGTTCATGCCTGTAATCCCAGCACTTTGAGACACCAAGGCAGGACTGCTTGAGGCCAGGAGTTTGAGACCAGCATGAGCAACATAGGGAGACTCTATTTCTACAAAAAAATTTTTTTAATTAGCTGGGCATGGTGGTACATGCCTGTAGTCCCAGCTACTTGAGAGGCTGAGGCAGGAGGATGGCTTGAGCCTGGGAGGTTGAGGCTACAGTGAGCTATAATCATACCACCGCACTCCAGCCTGGGTCACAGGGCAAGATCCTGCCACACATACACACAAAAAAGCCACAGTTCTCACTGTTGCAGTGGTTCCTGACATGTATCAGGAACTCCCTTTGGCTAACACAACTGCTGGTCTAGGCTGCTTGCCTGGTGAGTGACCTAGATCTCCAACTCTGAGGGGTCCTGAACTCCTGGTTACCATGCCCTTGGCAGGCTACAGCGGCTATAATTCCTTTGTCACATGACAGCATCAAGAGATCCCAGTGGATCTCCTTCTAAACATACTATTTCCTATCCCCATTATGGGAAAGCAACCGTACCCCCCTACCAGTTACTCCTGCCGGTACAACTCCTTTCTAAGCCCGATCTCATGTCATGAGAGGCATAAAATGACAAGGTAGAGTTTTAGGTTTAGTAGGATTCTGAGAATCCTGATGTATTCCCCTCTGAAAAGCAGAACTCTAGAACACTAGGACGTAACAGTGAAGGACAAGAAGCACAAATTTCCCACGTAGGTCACTGGGATTGATGGTGAGCTTCTTCTACCCCTTCCTCCACCTCTTGGAACCCAGATTCATTCTACACAAAACCACATAATGGCCATTGACTCAAAAGAAATACTACACCTTAAAGGACAGTGTTCCAATCTTGCAGATTATCATCTTCAAGGTGACACTTTGACTATACCTTCCAAAAGCTATTCCAAGGTTGTTCAGCAAACTAGCATACTATGCAACACCCAGTAAGATCGGTGACTTCACGATCATATGTCCAATTGTCATTTCTCTCTAACATGTGGTCATACATTGGTCTGTGTTATATGTTGGATCCCATGTTAGTAAATCAGACACTCTGGCCAGGTGCAGTGGCTCATGCCTGTAATCCCGGCACTCTGGGAGGCCAAGGCAGGTGGATTGCTTGTGCTAGGGAGTTTGGGACCAGCCTGAGCAACCTGGTAAAGTCCCATCTCTACAAAAAACTTACTTAA
Source organism: Rhinopithecus roxellana (assembly GCF_007565055.1). NCBI lineage: Eukaryota > Metazoa > Chordata > Mammalia > Primates > Cercopithecidae > Rhinopithecus > Rhinopithecus roxellana. The sequence goes on along the minus strand of NC_044553.1, from coordinate 49,372,367 downwards.
AAATTATCTGGGGCCGGGTGCAGTGGCTCACGCCAGTAATTCCAACACTTTGGGATGCCAAGGTAGGCGGATCACCTGAGGTCAGGAGTTTGGCCAGCTGGCCAAAAACGGTGAAACCCTGTCTCTACTAAAAATAGAAAAATAAATAAATAAATAAATAGCTGGGTGTGATGGCAGGCACCTGTAATCCCAGCTTCTTGGGAGGCTGAGGCAGGAGAATAGTTTGAACCTGGGAGGCAGAGATTCCAGTGAGCCGAGATTGCACCACTGAACACCAGCCTGGGCAACACGAGTGAAACTCCATCTCAAAAAAAAAAAAATTAACTGGGAGTAGGGGCATATGCCTATGGTCCAAGCTACTCGGGAGGCTGAGGTGGGAAGATCACTTGACCCCAGCAGTTAGAGGTTGCAGTGAGCCATGATCGCACCACTGAACTCCAGCCTGAGTGACAGAGCAAGACCCTGTCTCAGAAAACAAAAACAAAGACACTCTGTGAACCCTTGGATAATGGTACTGGCTGAGGAACTGAAGGCAGGAAGGGCAAATCCATACCTAGAATACATTTTGATTCATTCCAGTTAAGAAGAATTGTTGCCCTTTCTAAGTGCAAAAGGGATCTGACACAATCAACTTGTGACCAAGTCTGCTTGGTCTCCTCAATGTGTTTATCATACTGAAGGCTCAGACTCAATCTCTGCTGCCAGCAGCTCAAATAGTCAGCAGTGGTAGTCACTAGATCAGCCTTGGTGAAAGAGAACTCAACACAAAGATAACCTCTATCTCTGCCACCATGGCTATCCATTTATAGGCCCCCAGAGAGACACTGGGTGACCAAGGACAAAGGCTAGCTGACATCTACTGGATGAGTCCTGACAACCTGGTTGACCACAACTCTTCTGCAGTGGATGTTCTCTAGTGAGCATGAAGGTATAATAAAAAGATAAACTTTTTGCCCACTCCTGTAAGTGTATGCATATGTCTCCTCTTAACACCAGGGGGAAGATATTGGTGAGTACACCTGGTCATCCAGTTCGTGTGAAGAGAAAAGTTGTCCAAGCCTAAGATATACCTGCATTCCTGGACTGTGGAAAACAGTTTGGCTATCAGTCAGAGGCCTAGAAAAGTGAAGGTGTACTCTTGGTCCTTCCAGGCAAAAGCAAACTGCTTCTGGAGGTTCTTCCAAACTGGTATGGAGAGAAAACATTAGCTAGGTTCATAGCTACATACCAAGTGCCAAAGGGCTTTACTGATTTGTTTCAGTAAAAATTCTGTATCTGAGAGAGAAGCTACAAAGTCACAATCTGATTAAGATTATAATATTCTCAGCTATTCTCCAAGATCCATCCAAATTCTGCACGAGCAAAACTGATGAGCTCATTCCCAGGCTAATATCCCTGTTTACATTAGCCAGCTCCTACAGTTCAGCTCCTTTCTCCCTAAGCAGGACCAGCACTTCCTGAGTTGTGACATGATAATATTTGATCCAAATTATTAGTCTAATGGGCAGGAAGGGAGATGAGGGTAGATCAGGAGGACAGCACATAAAGCATCTGCTTCAGTTACAGCCTCTACACAGTCTTCAGACAAGGGATAAGTGCTATTATCCTCTAGCAAAAGGAAATGGTCCATTTCCACAGGCTTAAGAGCACAGAGGGACTCTGGGGCCAGTGTCCTCTAGTGCACCCAACTGTCCCCATTCCAAGTCTGAGGGTATTAGACCTTCCCTATCACAACATTGACTTGCAAAAACCTGTTAATGTGGTAGGTATCACAAACCCTGCCTCTTTCAATTCTTTAAGGGAGGCAATAACATATATAATTTAAAATAGATACAATATTCCTTCTGGTTTACTATATTTATAGGGAAGGGAAGTTCCAAAAGCTCCTACTTAGTCACAGAGCCAAATGGGGATTCTGACAGTAACAAGTATGTTTATTCCAATATGGCATTCAGGAAGTGGGAAAATAGCCACAGGAAGGGTTCATGGATCAACTGGGCCACTGTGAGTTGGAATTAATTAAAGTTTCCATTTATCACTTGACCACAATAAGCCCCCACTTTGACTGCTACACCACGGTAGCATTTTGCTTCCTCTGGAATTAACATCAATTCAGAGCCAGTGTCTAGTAATACCTTAAAAGTTTAGGTATTGCCTTTTCTTCAGTGCACAGTGACTAGTAAATGGCCACAGGTCCCATTGAGGAAGGCTTGGGGGAAAATATAATATAAACTTGTGGCAACATTGCAAGGTTCTTCTCAAGGGAACAAGCTACCCTTCAAGCAAGGGATTCTCAGTCTTTGAGCTGGCTTAGGTCTGGGAAATGGGTGAATAGCCATAACTCTCCATTGTGGTGATTCAAGTCAAGTATTAGGCCACCAGATTTTAAATTTGGTTTCAGAGGGTCTGGGTTGTTGGGGTATTTTCCCTGCCAGATATATGAAGCAATATTCCAGTGGAATGCCCATATCCTTTTTATTCCTAATGACACCACGATAAATTGGCCTCTGGTAGAGAACCCTGCAGGCACCCTCCTACCCTTAGCAGTGCAGTTTGCTGAGGTTCTGGTGGACTAGAGGTCCATGGGAAGCAGCCTGCTGGAGTGCTACAGAAGCTTGCAGGGGAATGAGAGTCAATGGGCCTCCACCCACTATTAGCAGCCACACCATCAGAGGAAAAAGAAAAAATTCACACCAAAACCAGGAAGAGACGTGCCTCCTTCCTGATACTTTGCAGTATCCCTCCAGTACCCTCTATCAATAAATCCTAATATTGCACCAGATGGCAAAGGAAAAAGAATTATATAGTCTAGCACCAAATCACAGAGCAGAAAAGAAAAATTGGAGGAGGGGATTTGGAGCTGAGAAACAATATGTTGATAACTGACACGGTAATCAACTGTGAGACTTCTGACTCCTTGCTTGACAATATGCCAAGGCAGTTCTTTCTCCTTTAATGTGGGCCATGATTTTTTCAATGTTCCAGGAGCCATTTAGCAGCATAGTTGAGACTGTCTCCAGGAGCCCTTGCCAGAACATTAAATCCTAAATCACAGAATAATATATTCATATTAATAATCTCTCTCCTCATCTAACTCCATACAATAGTCTACACTAGCAGCCCACCACTCTCAAGAGCCATTTCTAGGCTAATATGCCTGTTTACATTAGCCAGCTCCTACAGTTCAGCTCCTTTCTCCCTAAGCAGGACCAGCACTTCCTGAGTTGTGACATGATAATATTTGATCCAAATTATTAGTCTAGCGGCCAGGAAGGGAGATGAGAGTAGATCAGGAGGACAGCACATAAAGCATCTGCTTCAGTTACAGCCTCTACACAGTCTTCAGACAAGGGATAAGTGCTATTATCCTCTAGCAAAAGGAAATGGTCCATTTCCACAGGCTCAAGAGCACAGGGGGACTCTGGGGCCACTGTCCTCTAGTGCACCCAACTGTCCCCATTCCAAGTCTGAGGGTATTAGACCTTCCCTATCAAGACATTGACTTGCAAAAACCTGTTAATTCAGTCTTCTCTGAAGTTCTGCTACGCTTATACTCAGATCCTAAGCCTTATCTTAAGCATGTTCTACCTTCTGGCTGCTGCATTAAAGGTCTTCAGACTTCCACACCGTGCTCTATTTTGGAAATGAGCTTGTTATTTTCTCTCTTCAGTACAGCAGTAAGCACCCAAAATCAACCAATTAATCCAACTGTCTTCGAACATCCCTTCTACCTATATCCCCATCCCAATTCATCACAGATAAAAGTCTTAGCATCTGCAAGGCCACTATATGCCTACAAAACTCCACTTACTGCAGTGATAGTCCTGTTGCCAGCTGACTGATAAGTTATCCTACTTTAGAACCCCATCCTTAGAATCTGTTGCCTTCAATCAGCTATCTTAGGGAAGTTTCCATGCAAGTGCTTTGTTAAGAAAGGGACCTCAGGAAAAACTGGTAAGAGAATGGGGGAAACAAGACAGGTAATGGGAGGAAACCAAGCAAGGTACTGTATTAACCTATATTAACAAATTACCCCAAGACTTGGCATCTAAAACCAATATACCTTCATTATCTCAGTTTCTGTGTGTCAGGAACCCAGGTACAACTTAACTGAGTCCTCTGCTTCATGGCCCGTCACAGGGTTGTAATCAAGGTGTTGATCCAGGCTCATTTAAGAGCCCAACCTGGGAAGGATCTACTTCTACACTCACTCAATGACTGTGATCGGCATTTAGTTGCATACGGGTTGTTGAACTGAGAGTCTTGGTTCCTTGCTGACTGTTGGCCAGAGGCTCCCCTCAGTTCCCTGCCAGAAAGCTTGCCTCACCAAAGCATACAACCTGAGAAAGAAATAGTCCGTTCACAAGACAGAAATCATAATCTTTGTAATCTAATCATGGAAGTGGCATCCCCACACCTTTGCCATACACTAGTGGTCAAAAGCAGGTCACCCTGTCTATCCCACACTCAAGGAGAGGGAATTACACAAGAGTATGAATATAAGGAGGCAGGGATCATTGGGGACCACCTTAGACGCTGCCTACTGCCAGTTCAGTCTCAAAGTGCACAACTGGTAGCTTCAGCATGATCCTGCAGAACTCTGGAAGTAAGTCAGGCTTCAGAGTTGTTCCAACCCAGGGAAAGGGGGCTAGGGCTTTATATTCCCATAACCAGTCATTGGTTAGTGGTCCCACCAGTGGGGCACAAATTTCTAGGCAGGTGCCCTTTATGCATGCATGTAAGGTGGGTTCCAGTAGGTGGACAGACCTCAAAAACAAAAAGAAGGGTTATAGGTATGGGCTGTTGGAAGTGAAAGCACATTGAATCTGGTAAAAGGGAGTAGTACAAAAAGGCCCTGGGCAGAGCATCAGTATTGTGCTTTCCAGTGAATGGTGGAATGAAAAAGGCACTTTCCATAAGGTTGTCAATAGCAGTAACGATTAAGCTCCTATTACTTCATGTGGCTATTCCAGTCAAAGGTCTTTGATTTCAAGAAAAGAAAACCTACCTGTTTGAGCTATTGAAAGGCTACTGAGAAACTATTCATAGGACCTAAGACAGGTACTGTCATGGCTCAAAAGTCCTAATCCTGGGAATTGGGAAAAGGAAAAGCACAGGAGACCCAGGAAGTCATTCTTTTTTTAATTTATACATAATAGTTATACATATCCAGAAAGCCACTCTTGCTTTTTTTATTGCTCTCTGAGATCAAGAGACTTTCATTTCTTTTTCTTTCTAAACCCCTGCCTCACTTTTCTCTCTGAGAACAGATTTTCTCTACCCACTGATCCACAGATCATGCTTGCTCCTTTAGCCCCTGGATAACCTTTCAGATCAGCTCTCTACAAACGGTTACCTCAGATTCTCCAAATTTCTATAGCTATATAGAAGAAAATATTTTAAAATATTAACTATAGTTATCTATAAGTGGTAGAATTACAAATAATTTTGCTTTTTGCCCTATTCTATATCTTTTTCCAAATTTTCTACAATTAACATGCAATGCATTTATAATCAGCAAGGGAAAAATCTGGCTGGACTAAATTTTCTCCACTTCATCCCAATCCTCCATCACCAATATCTTTATTTCTTTACCTCACCCCTTCCTGGCAGATGACCTTAGAAAATATATAGTTGTTTCTTTTTAAGAGATGGGGTCTCGCTCTGTGACCCAGGCTGGAGTGCAGTGGTGCAATCACAGCTCACTGCAGCCTTGAACTCCTGGGCTCAAGTGATTCTCCTGCCTCAGCCTTAGCCTCCCAAGTAGCTGGGATTACAGGCACAAGCCAGTGTGCCTGGCTAATTTTTTTATTTTCTGTAGAGATGAGTTTTTACTATGCTGCCCAGGCTAGTTTTGAACTCCTGGCCTTAAGGGGTCCTTTCACTTCAGCCTCCGAAAGTTCTGGGATTACAGGCATGAGCCACGTGAGGCCCAGCCTGGAAAGATATAGTATTGTTAGAATACTGCAGCTAAGTTAAGCAGTGAGGGGCAGTCACTGTGAGCAATGGAAAGTTTTATTGTCTTATTATTTGCTATGAGGATCTGAAGAACCTGAAAAGGCATACATGAAGCATTCTCCCAGGATGAACATGGGACCTCAGGAGGAGGACTGATGGTACCATGGGGCAGGAGAGGAAGAAAGGAGACTGACCAGGATAGACAACCACATGAACTGTTGTTGGGTGATTCTGGGGATAAGATCGAGTTTGGCGCCCCCTTGTGGGCTTGGTGTATAATCACAAATATGTAATCTCCATATTCATCTACAAGATATTACAGGTATCAATAAGGAATAGCCAATAAACAAAACCAAACCACAGTCTGAGGGATCATATAATAAGTAACAAGACAGAGGTTCAAAAAACAGTGCCAATGAAGAGATCTTTGATTTTCTCTTCACCAGTGATTGTTTTCCTCCCTCTAGCTCAACCCTTATATATTTTAGAAACCAAAAAAAAAAAAAAAAAAATGCCAGCAACTCCTATAGATCTCTAATATAATACCGATATACGGACACACAATAATGGGATACTTTTCAAAACACTGCTAATCCTGTTAGCTCATATCGAGTTCCAGCCTGCCACCACTGGGACACAAGACTACTGTCCTATACTGTGTCATGCCAGGCTTCAAATAAGCATCATAATAAAGGAGAGAACCTTCCTCCATCTTCTAATAGAATGGCAAATAAGCCAATCTGTACATGCTAAGTTCTTATCTACTTTGTTTTTAATATTAATAAAAAAAATTTTGATAATTTCCCTGGTTGTGGTACTACACTGCCTTGGCTCCAGAAACTCTTCCTTGTAGCTAACTTACGCCTCTCATGTAGTCATATAAGTCCATTTCTTCCTGTTCTATTCTTCCTTGTAGTGGAGATTAATAGCGGTTTATCATCTTCCCTAGAAACCCTTCCGTTGTTAGAGCTTACCATGGCATTAGCTATCTTTTTTTTTTTTTTTTTTTTTTTTTTTTTTTTTAGATGGGATCTCCTTCTGTCTCCCAGGTTGGAGTGCAGTAGTGTAATCTCGGTTCACCACAACCTCCGCCTCTCGTGTTCAAGGGATTGTCCTATCTCAGCCTCCCGAGTAGCTGGGACTACAGGCCCGTGCCCCCACGCCCGGCTAATTTTTGTATTTTTAGTAGATACAGGGTTTCACCATGTTGGCCAGGCTGGTCTCGAACTCCTGACTTCAGGTGATCCGCCCACCTCGGCCTCCCAAAGTGCTGGGATTACAGGCGTGAGCTACCGTGCCCAGCCTACCTTATCCATTCTTTAAACACCAAGTAATCCACTTTTATTTGACCTTACCTCATTCACTTCATTTTCCAGTTTCAATTAAATTTGTGGCTTCCCTGTGAGTCTACTCCATAGTTTTCTTGCTCTACTAAACCATGGAACTAAATCGTGTGCAACTCTGGATGATTTCTCAGCATCACACTCTCCCTATTATAAATGAAAGAAACACCAATGTAAAGGTATTTCTTTGATGTGCTGGAATATATGGCTATACTGATGCATGCGATACAAATTCTTTTTCTTCTTTTTTTAAAAAATGCAGGACAGAGGGGTCCGTTTGTGAAAGTTATCGATACCTAGTAAAATGGCGCCATCTAGTGCCCTGAACTAGTAACAACATTTGCAAGAGAAGGGTTGGAAGAAAACTGTAAATCTGTAACAGTGCAAAATGACAACTCCCAAAACTAGCAGGGCCAAGGCAATTTAATAACAATAGGTCGATTGACTCTGGGGACTATAACTCTTAGTCTATTGACTGAGCCATTGGAGCAGCTTAACAAATAACAGATTTTTTTCCAGAGAGAATGTGGCACTGTTCCGAAAACACAAGTTTCTACTGGAGGCTTGGGAGGACGAGGAGCAAAGTAAGCACCTACTTCATGCCAGGCACTGCTCTAAGCACTTTACATTCATTTTTTCACTTAATCATCACATCTGCCTTATGAGGCTGTTATTATTATCCCCATTTTACAGATGAGAAACTGAGATTTCAGAGAGGGCAAAATCTTACCCTTAGGTTATACAACAGAGTCGGGCCTGATTCCAAAACCGATGTGCTTTGCTCTACCTCCAGAGAGGACACATAAGGAATTTTCAACTCTCGTTCTTTTTTTTTTTTTTTTTTTTTTTCTGAGACAGAGTCTTGCTCTGTCACCCAGGCTGGAGTGCAGTGGCGCAGTCTCGGCTCACTGCAAACTCCACCTCCCAGGTTCAAGGGATTCTCCTGCCTCAGTCTCCCGAGTAGCTGGGATTGGGACTACAGGCAACATGCCACCATGCCTGGCTAATTTTTGTATTTTTAGTAGAGATGGGATTTTGCCACGTTGGCCAGGCTGGTCTCAAACTCCTGGCCTCAAGTGATCCACCCGCCTCGGAGAGTACTGGGATTACAGTCATGGGCCACTGCGCCTGGCCTTCACCTCCCTTTCTTATCACTCACCACAGGGAAGACCAGAGAGATACTTCTAACACCACATCCCAGGGACTTACCACCACCAGACAGCCCATGCTGCAATGTACAACTCTGCTGAAAGATGCCAAAAAGGAAGTGTGGAAATCCTGGAACACCAAGAGACGAACAGTGCTGGAACAAGGACTGGGTAGCAGTTCTGTTTCAAGATTATCTTTTGTCTTGCCATTACTTTTGTCTACCTTAAGTCAGAAGCTCCTAGGGAACAGAGGTTATACTCTTGATATGTCACAGTGCTAAATAAATATTGATCAACTGACTGAATTAAAAGCATAGTAAAACTTCCCTGTTCACACCTGTATCTCTTTTGCCATGACAAAGCTCTTGGCATTGACACAGATTAATCCAAAGAGGGAAACCTGCATTCTCGGGAAAGAACGCAGGTACTGGCCAGGCGCGGTGGCTTACGCCTGTAATCCCGGCACTTTGGGAGGCCGAGACGGGCAGATCACAAGGTCAGGAGATCGAGACCATCCTGGCTAACACGGTGAAACCCCGTCTCTACTAAAAAATACAAAAAAAAACTAGCCGGGCGAGGTGGCGGGCACCTGTAGTCCCAGCTACTCAGGAGGCGGAGGCAGGAGAATGGCGTAAACCCGGGAGACGCAGCTTGCAGTGAGCTGAGATCCAGCCACTGCACTCCAATCTGGGCGACAAAGCGAGACTACGTCTCAAGAAAAAAAAAAAAAAAAAAGAACACAGGTACTGAACTTGAACAAGAAAAAGATGCCAGGGATTAAGTCCCTTTCAGACACAGGCTGACTACTGTCACTTGGCTCATGGAGCCCAGGTTATATCTTAAGAACATCACATATCTTAAACCCAGCACATATCTTAAGAAAGGCATGGAATAGAAAGGGTCAAAAGTACCTATTTTTCTTTTCCTTTTTTTTTTTTTTTTTTTTCTTTTGAGATGGAGTCTCACTCTGTCACCCAGGCTGGAGTGCAGTGGCACAATCTCAGCTCACTGCAACCTTGCCTCCAGGGCTCAAGGGATTCTCCTGCCTCAGCCTCCCAAGTAGCTGGGACTACAGGCACATGCCACCACGCCTGGCTAATTTTTGTATTTTTTTTAGTAGAGATGGGATTTCATCATGTTGGCCAGGTGGTCTTGAACTCCTGACCTCAAGTGATTCACCCACCCCGGCCTCCCAAAGTGCTGGGTTTACAGGCATGAGCCACCTCACCCAGCCAAAAGTACCTGTTTTTCTAAAAGTTAAACCTTGTGCAAAGAAGTAGAGGATTTGTAGGCGATTACATTTTCATTCATGTAATCATTTTTAATTCAGCCATTAAGTTTATTAGGTAAATGAATCAATGAGGCAATTCGACAGAAAAAAATAAACAAAACAGCAATAATATTACAAAAAAAAAGAAAAGTAATGATGAGCTCCTGCTATAAAGAGGATGAAAAGACACGGAAAATAGAACTGAAAAAGACAGAAAAATACAGTGGGTTTATTAAATCTTATGGGTAATTTTTGTTATGGATTTGTTTTTTTCCCTATAGGAACATCACTTGAACTATGAGTGCATCCAGGAAAAAAAAGTGTTGAGAATTTTATTCCAACTGGGAAGATAAACCAAAAAAAGAAAACGGAATTTTATATTTATTTTCACACACAAACGCACTTAGTTTTGATTATTTGTAGGAAACTGTAGGATATTCTCAAAGAAAGGAAAACTTTAGCCTGTTACATATTCCAACTTAAAGAAATAAACAGTATTCTGCAAGGGAGTTAATTAAATTGAGTATCTTAAGGCTTCCCAAGGAGTCAATAACATCTTCAAATAGAATCCAGGCCACTTAGCTTCTAGGTTTGTCCTAGAATCTCTATACAGCAAAACTCATTATAGCTATGTGGGCCTTGTTCAGTGTGGCCCCCATCAGCGAAACAGAAGGCTGAGAGGTTCCAACACAGTTACCATTTGTGTTTATCCATCCATTGTCTCTTGAGGGCTCTCCATAGAAACCACAAATTTGCAAAACTTCTGCCTGTGCTGAGGGGTACACTCTATGCCATGAAATACTGCTCTGCCAACCAGCCCTAATTAGGGTGCAAATAACTGATGGCAAAGGACAAAGCGAATACCATATGCAAAGACACAGGGATGTGAGAATGTGTTTGCTCAGGTAAAAATGAATTATTCAAGAGTTGACATGAAAGGTATGCTCATAGTAAGAGATTATATTGAAAAGGCAGGCAAAGCAGAGATTATGAAAAGTCTTGTATGATTGCTACTACAGGTGTATGCACTACACAAAGTGCTTTACATATATCATCTCATTTCATCCCCACAACATAAGGCTGGCATTACTCTCATTCTCAGTGGTGGACCTGAGACTTTTCTGACTGCAGAGATCACTTTTTTTTTTTTTTTTTTTTTTTTTTTTTGAGATGGAGTCTCGCTCTGTTGCCCAGGCTGGAGTACAGTGGCATGATCTCGGCTCACAGCAACCTCAGCTGCCCAGGGTTCAAGCGATTCTCATGCCTCAGCCTCCTGAGTAGCTGGGATTACAGGTGCATGCCACAATGCCCGGCTAATTTTTTTGTATTTTTAGTAGAAACAGGTTTCACTATGTTGGCCAGGCTGGTCTGGAACACCTGACCTCAGGTAATCCACCCAATTCAGCCTCCCAAAGTTCTGGGATTACAGGCACGAGCCATTGCACCCAGCCCACTTTCTGTTTTCTTTTTCCTTTTTTTTAAACATTTTTGGGACAGGGTCTCACTCTGTTGTCCAGGCTGGAGTGCACTGGCACAATCACGGCTCACTGCAACCTTGACCTCCTGGGCTCAAGCGATTCTCCTACCTTTGCCTCCCAAAGTGCCGGGATTACAGGTATGAGCCATTGTGCTCCGCCAGAGATCACCTTCTGAACCAGTACTCTACAGCCAATTTCAGAAAAGGAAGCACTATGGATTCACTAAGGACAAGCTATGCTTAATCTTGTTAACTCTTGAAATGGAACTTCACGGCCGGGCGCGGTGGCTCACGCCTGTAATCCCAGCACCTTGGGAGGCCGAGGCGGGCGGATCACAAGGTCAGGAGATCGAGACCACGGTGAAACCCCGTCTCTACTAAAAATACAAAAAATTAGCCGGGCGCGGTGGCGGGCGCCTGTAGTCCCAGCTACTTGGGAGGCTGAGGCAGGAGAATGGCGTGAACCCGGGAGGCGGAGCTTGCAGTGAGCTGAGATCGCGCCACTGCACTCCAGCCTGGGCGACAGAGCGAGACTCCGTCTCAAAAAAAAAAAAAAAAAGAAGAAATGGAACTTCACACTATACTTCAGATTAGTGTTTCTCAAACTTAAGTAATGTATGCACCTCTTCAAAAGGAAAAAATGCTCACAAACCCCGTGTTGGCTTAAATTCTCATGAAATACTGTGGCAGAGACCGCTAACATTTCCTTAGTATTAATTCTCCCTACCTTCCTTTTCATCAATAGAATTCCTCAAGTTTTACCTAGAGCTTACATTTTGCAGCCTCCCTTGCAACTGGGTACAGTCAGATGATACGTTTTGGCAGTGAGAAGTGAAGAGAACACAAACAACTTCTGGTCATGTTCTCATTAAGATGCTTCCAGTCCTCGACTTCCTCTGGACCCCTTCCCATAGCTGGAAATCCAGTGAAGTGGAGATGAAACTGCTTCAACCATGTGAATGAAGGCAGTACTCAAGACCTTACTATTCAAAATGTGGCCTGTGAACCAGCAGAAGCAGCAGGAGCTGGGACTTTGTGGAAATGCGGGCTCTCAGGCCTCAACCTACACCTACTGATGCCAAACTCTGCATTTAAATAAGATCTCCAAGTAATTCCTATTCACACTAAAATTTGAGAAGCACTGATCCAGGAGAAGGTAGGGCAACAAGCTAGAAGGAATTTGGGTATCTAGATGACCCAGACTACTAGACCACGTACCAGCTCAGACTTTTATAAGAGAAGTAGACCTTCTCTATTTGTTTAAGCACCTTTATTTTTACCTCTGTTTGATCCAAAATGCCAACTATATTAATATGTACAAACATAAAACATGATATAAATTCCCACCTTTACAGCTTTTTTAATATAGTGTATTTGTTTTGTACCTTGCCTTTATTCAATACCACAACCATTATTAAATCACATATATTATAGTGGTTTTATTGAGTAGTTAAACTGATTATGTGCCAGTCCACAGTCATAAAATTAAAACAAATTTATAAATGAAATAAAAAGAAAACTATAAAACCAATAAAAATCCAAATGAACAATTGTTTTAATATAATGAGGTAGATGATGTTTTTCTGCTGGAACAAAATCACCCTTCTCTTCACAACATAACTACGGAACTGACGTTTCCACACAAATGTTTTTGAGTTTGGCAGATTTATACTACCACATGTTTTTTGATGGCTCAATTCTCTTACCAAGCCATTCTATTTGAAGTACTGTCAAATCACCATTAGCATCAAATGTCATGATAGCATTTGACTTCGCTTGGTCTAAATGCATCACTTACATACTAATTTACCTCTGTTCTTTTCTCACGCACACAAGATAATCCAAGAAGCACAACTTAACACCAGCTGTGTTATAAACACAACTGCAAACACAACTTATAACATAAGATGGTCACCCAGAAACCTAGAAAAATAAAACTTACATGCACACTAAGAAACTATATATGTTCATGGCACCTTTATTTGTAATAGCCAAAAACTGGAAAGAACCCAAACATCCTTCAACAAGTGAATGGTGAAATACACCACAGTACATTATACAATAGAATATTACTCAGCAACAGAAAGAAGCATACTGATACATACGACTTGGGTGGACCTCAAGTGCATTATGCTAAGTGAAAAAAGCTCATCTTTAATGTTTACATACTCTATGGACCATTTATATAATATTCTTGAAATGACAAAATTATAGTGATGAAGAACAGACCAATAGTTGTCACAGGTCAGGTTAGGGAGAAAGTGTAACTATAACATGGTAACAACACAGAATTTCTTTGGGTGATGGAATTGTCTGCATCCTGGATGTGGCTGTGTTTACATAAATCTACACATGTGATAAAATTTCAGAGAGCTATGCACACACACATACACACACAAAAAAGTGCATATAGGCCGAGTGTGGTGACTCATGTCTGTAATCCCAGCACTTGGGAGGATGAGGCAGCTGGATCACCTGAGGTCAGGAGTTCAAGACCAGCCTGGCCAACATAGTGAAACCCTCATCTCTATTTAAACACACACACACACACACACACACACACACAAAATTAGCCGAGCATGGTGGCATGCACCTGTAGTCCCAGCTACTCAAGAGGCTGAGGCAGGATAATCACTTGAACCCAGGAGGCAGAGGTTGCAGTGAGCCAAGAACATACCACCATACTCTAGCCTGGGCGACAGAGCAAGACTTAGTCTCAAATTTTTAAAAAAGTGCCTATCAAAACTGGTGAAATCTGAATAAAATCTGTACTGTAGTTAATACCAATGTCAATTTCCTGGTTTGCTAATGTGCTAGGGTTAAGATACTATCTTAAACTAAAGGTATATGGGAACTCACTATACCATCTTCACCACTTCTCATGGGTAATGCTCAAGTATTTATACTCCAAAAGTACTTATACTTCTCATGAGTATTTATACTCTCAAACTATTTCAAATTTTTTTCTGATTTTACCCTAATAACAAAGTGGACCAGATGGAACATCTTTTGAGACTTTGTACCTCATCATGATTCAGGCAAGGCACAACTGGTGTCAAAATACTCAGAGAAAGAGGCATTTACAAAAGGAAAGAAAAATACACCTTCAAAGACAGCAAGAGAATCAGACTTCCGAAGGACTGGTTGGTTACATAAAAAACATAACAAGGACTTACAAGAAAAGTGTGCAGTATTACCAGAGTTATAAAGTATCCCTTCATGTGTTCCTAGTGAGAAAGCAGCAACTTACTCACTTGACTGTTATATTCACAAGGCTCTTGCCATAGCTCTAGACATCCACGTGGCAAATATGGGGTTAGGGGGCTGGTTTTGGAAGAAGCCCAAGTTTTCAATAAACATTCATGTTTTATTATTGGGGGACCAGGCCTGTCAGTGTGACTCTGATACTTCTGATTTATCTCAGGGTGCAAAGTTTTTCATGTTTTTGTTTTTTACTGTTACAGGTGAAGTGTTTAGACACACTGGAAGCAGATCTTGCTTTTATGCAGAACATGTGTGATCTGCCAAAAGCACCTTCACTTTAACCGCTGTCATGACTGTGTCCGAAACTGATTTTCCCCACCACCCACTGTGACCCCACTGGATCAAGGCTGTGTCTGCGTGTCTGCTGTTTCTCATAGAGTATCACGCTGGAGAAATCATGAAGAATGCAGTCAACAAACTGGAGGACTTGGAGACCATTCCAGTTAAGAGTCTGGAACAAACTAATGAATGAATTGTGAGAACTTAGGAAATAACAAAACAGTCAACATTCACTGGCTTATGAGACAGACACTACACAGAGTGCTTTCCATATATCATCTCATTTCATCCTCATGACAGAAGGTAGGCATTAGTCTCATTCTCAGTGGAGGACCTGAGACTCCCCTGACTCCGGAGCTCATATTTGTAACCAGTACACTACACCCACTTTTAGAAAAGGAAGCATTAAGGTTCAGAAAGAACAAGCCATGCCTAATCTTCTCACCTCTATAAACGGGACTTCCAAACTAACAGATCTGAGAAATAGGACAGACCTGATTTCAGCAAGGGATTGACAAGATTTTTATTATTAAGGAGAATGACAAGTTTGAAATGAGATCTTAAAGCCAGGACACAAGGAACAGAAACAATCAAATGTAGGGATGCTTTAGTGAGAACTAAAGCTGCAGATGAAGAGGCTGGGGTGCACGGATTTTTCCATAGTCTCTAGGTATGTTGTGTGTTTTTCTCAATATGTGAATCTAACCAGTGAAATTCTTTCACACCCAGTCCCCAGTTTGTTCCACCTGGAAATTATTAATACCTTGTCTTCTTACCGTTGACCTGGAACTGCAGTGTGAGAATATTCTCCCAGGGGGCAGCAGAGAGCAGCAGGACGCTCCAGCATTGGAAGCCATCCCCTGGAACCAGTTCAGACCTGTCCTCAGGGGCACCCAGGCTGGGCCCAAAATCTCAGAGTGTGCAAACACAAGCCTTCATAAACTGCCCCTACTAAGCCTCACCTGCCCCAACCAGCACCACAGCAACAAATCACACTGCCAAGGCAGATGGCAGGAGGAAGGGGGAGGCAGGGATAACAAATTGTATACACACCGATGGGGAGGGGGAAGCTCAGTTCCTTTAACCCAACTTGTTTTTCAGGTCCAGAAAAGCTGCGCCCTTGGCAGCTTTGCTTCATTCCGTGTATTAAATGCATATTCACGCAGAAAAATGTATCCTGAGAGTGTTAAATAAGAAAGGCCCCTGATCTGAGGCTGTCTCTGTACTCAGTTCCTAGGTAATGAACCACAACCTAACTTAGCACATAAACTGAAAACCTAACTTAGGAAAATAACAAACAGCTGAGTCTCAACCAGTCTGGCGCCCAGCTTCAGCCAATCACAGGCTGCCAACTGATCAGACCCGAGGCCAAATAAGGCACCGGCTGAGCTGCAACCAACCAGCCTATTTCTGTACTTTAAACTTGTTTTCTATATCACTGCTTCTTTGGAGTTCTCTGAATCTTTTCTAATTCTGAGTGCTGCCCGATTCATGAATCATTCTTTGCTCAAACTAACTACTAAATTTAAATTGTCTAGAGGTTGTTTTGTTTTGTTAACAAGAGGCTTGTTTTAAAAGGCTCCTACTGAGGCAGGAGAATAGGATCTGGAGGCAGGAAACCTTCACGCAGACTTCCTATAACTAAATTGAAAGGAAAACCCTAACTTTCCACACCTAAGCAACAAAAGGACCAGAGGCTACTCCCTTTGATCTTTTCTGCAGGACAAATGGGAAATTGGCTGTCAACAGCAAATCAGACTGATTGCACGTGTAGTCTTCTTTTGCAACTTTGTAACTTCACTCCAGCCTCTGAATAGTTGCGGTGCACAACCAGTCAGACTGATTGCAGGCCGAGTTGTCGTTTGCACATACAAGTATGACTCTGTAACTTCACCCTAGCCTCCGATTGGTTGCAAAATGCCTCTGATAGGTTTGCACAGGAGTGGCCTTTGTAACTTCAGCCTCTGGTTGGCTGCTTTCTACAATGAGGCTGATTGCGGGCTACCACTTCATTGAAATGAGGTGAACATGAAATGGCCAGTGGGAAACTTCTAGGGGGTATTTGGACCCAAAAAGATCTGTATCTGGGCCCTTGGGCCAGCGCTCGGGTTTGCTCCCACCCTGTGGAGTGTACTTTCGTTTTCAATAAATCCCTACTTTCATTCTTTTGTTGCTTCTTTCTTTGCTTTGCTGGGCGTTTTGTCCAATTCTTTGTTCAAAATGCCAAGAACCCGGACAACTTGCAATCACAACCCCTCTACCGGTGACACTACTGCCTCTCAGACAAGTACACCCAGCGAAGAGCAAGGAGGTGGCCCGAAGGTGAGGTTTCCTTTCTATCCCCTCAAACTTGTACTTTAAGGGCCACTCAGGTTGTTACAAGTACAGATTAGTGGGTCCCACCCACACCCAAAAGCATCACACCTTGAGAACCCTGAGACCCATTTCCTGTTGACACCTGAGTAGTGGAGGTGTGTGAGTTGAAGGGATCCAAACTTTCCAGGTAATTATTACATTGGCGAACAATACAAGGCCCAGAACACGGTCTCTAACCTATGAGGGACACAGCTTTGAATCCAATCGATGATCCCACTTTTCCAAGAAAACTTCCCGTGACCAGGAAATATGACGTCCCTTCAAACTCTACCCTAGAGAGCCAGACTCAGTTTCCATAAACCACAAACTGTTCATCTTTGAAACAGGTACCTGGGAGCCAAGGTGGGCAGATCACTTGAGGTCAGGAGTTCGAGACCAGCCTGGCCAACATGACGAAACTCCGTCACTACTAAAAATACAAAAAGTTAGCCAGGTGTGGTGGCACATGCCTGTGATCCCGGCTACTTGGGAGGCTGAGGCAGGAGAATCGCTTGAACCTGGGAGGCAGAGGTGAGCCAAGGTCATGCCTGAGTGACACAGACTCATCTCAAAAAAAAAAAAGAAAGAAAGAAACAGGTACCTGGGAAACCTTGCTTGTCCCAGGGTTTGGGGAATATCCTGCATATAACCTTAGATAACTACAGTTTTCCCCTTTGGGTAAATAAACAACACACAAAACTCAAGCCAGACCTTGTGAGCACGACTCCCAAGAAAAAGCACTACCATCCTTTCACATTCCTTCCCCCCTGCCTCCCCGCCCCAGCCCACTGCCCCCAATTCCTTCTTCCAGCCCCAAACAAGCCCCTTAACTAAAAGGAAGTCCTCTGGGGAAAGCTGATGACCCCACGTCTAACACTGCCTCTGGCAAGGCAGAGGCCCCAGAAACTAAAATTAAACTCCCAAGAGCAATTAACCCAGTTCAGAAGACACATGAGAATTTGGCTGTTTTTAATTTTTTGAGATAATTCAGTCCCTGTATAGAAAAGAAAAAAAAAAAAAACTATGAAATCCACAGTCTTCAACATTCTCAATTTTTTTTTTTTTTTTACTTTTTGCTCTGTCACCCAGGCTGGAGTGCAGTGGCATGATCATGGCTCACTACCGCCTTGTTTTTGGATGAAACTGAGGGTCGGGCTGCTATTTATCATGGCCCAATAACAAGATGCAGATGAACTGGGGAAGAAGATTTCTGCAACCGGTTACAGGGAGAAGGCCTGGAAATTATCACCAGACTAACTCAAAAGATTACAAAGTTTTCCAGAGCTTATATACTTTTTAAGCTATATGTCTACATGTAAGTGTGCATTCATCAAAACACGTAAGATTAATTTCTTTTAATCTAAAACTAATGAGTCCTAAAGACCTTCCTCTGGAGCCTCAGTAAATTTACTCAATCTAAATGGGTCCACGTGCTGGAGTGATTAACCTTATCTTGTCTCCTGCTAAATCAGGAAGGTTTGAGGAGTTTGTGGAGGCCTGGGGAGTTTCTTTGGAACACCAATAAAACTTGTTTAATCCTAAACAGGTCCTGTTAAGAATTCCTTCCTTATTTTGCTTTAAGGCCCAGGAAAGACCTAGGCAAAACTCTTGGTGGGCTTTTGTTACATCCCAGCCTTTGTATAAGGACACCGGCTCTTTGAGCTTTTGATTTTTAACTTAACTAGTCAGTCAGTGCTGAAACAGTTGTTATGGAGGCCTGCGTTAGTGAGCCCCGGCCTGCCACAGCCTCGACTTCCTGGACTCAGGTGATCCTCCCACCTCAGCCTCTGGAGTAGCTGGGACTACAGTTGCATGCCACCATGCCTGACTAATTTTCGGGGTTTTTGTAGAGATGGGGTTTCACCATGGTGCCCAGGCTCATCTTGAACTCCTGGGGTCAAACGATCTGCCTGCCTCAGCCTCCCAAAGCGCTGGGATTACAGTTGTGAGCCACCGCACCAGGCCCCAAATCTTTCATATTAATCAATACTCTCCATCAATCCAAATCCTGGCTGGAAGGAAAATAAGGATGAAGACCAAACTAAAGAAGCCTTTCTGCCTTAATCTTTCCAAGATTTTGTTTTAGTTCAGAAGTTCTGTTCTTGAATCCTTCCAGTTCGATTTCTTATAGAAGAGTAGGCTGGTAAGAAGCCCTTCTGTTACAGGTTAAGGGTGTCCAGGTTCTTGGTGTTTTGAACTGAGATTTAGACAAAATGCACAAAGCCAGGAAAGAATGAAGCAACAAAAGCAGAGATTTATTGAAAATGAAAGTATACTCCGCAGGGTGGGAGCACGCGTGAGCATAGGGGCTCAAGGGCTCCGTTACAGAATTGTCTGGGTTTTAAATACCCGCTAGAAGTTTCCATTGGTTACTCAGTGTAAGCTAATGAAGAGGCTAATGTGAAGTTACAAAGTTATTTTTTTGGTATACACTCTATGTAAATGAAGAGGATGAAATAAAGTTACAAAGTCATTTACTTGGTGTGTAAATAGAGGGTGTTTCATGCTACTTGAAAGGTTCACTTGATTAGTTTAGAGTCCTGAGTTTTCCTCCTCCCCATTCGCTCATTCTGGCAACCTGACCAAGAGCCCAGAAGGATTCTTCTGACGGTTTTTCCCAACAGCCTTTCCTATCATGAACACCAAAGAGAAGTTGTCCCAGATTACTCCAATAAGTATGTTAAAAAAAAGTGGCCCTGGCCTCCAACGGGGGCTCATTCTCCCCACTTTGGGAGGCCGAGACTGGCGGATCCAAGAGATCGAGACCATCCGCTAACACGGTGAAACCGTTCTATAACAATACAAACTAGCCGGGCAGTTGCGGCGCCTGTTATCCCAACTACTCGGGGGCTGAGCATGGCATCGGGAGGCGGAGCCAAAAGAGCAAGTCTGTCCCGAGACTACTCAAACAGTATTTAAAATAAAAGTGGCCCTAGTCATCTGGGATCCCATCAATAGACAGTATGTTACCATCATATAATCAAAGTGGAATTGTTTCTAAGCTACTTTAGGGCATTTCAGTCATTTATTCATTGGTTCAAGAAGTATGTATATGCTAGGCTCTGAAGAGATACCAGAGAATGGGCCAACCTCTGCCCCCAACTTCACATCCAGTGGAGGAATCTAGACAAATACATGGGTAATCATTGATGGGACCTCAGAGCTGCCTTCACTGTGTGCTGTATGCAGGATTCACAATTCCTCCCAGCTCGAAGGTCCACAGACAGCATTTGGGGTCAGTCTCTAAAAGTTATTTGCAGCCTAAGGGCATATAAGAGCCATTATGGGCAGGCTTGAGACTCTTCAAACCATTTAAGGCCCATAAAGTCTCCTCATTGAAACTCTTTTCTGATACTTTTCTATTAGGGTGGTGCAAACGTGATTGTGGTTTTCGCCATTAAAAGTAATGACAGGCCCGGCCCAGTGGCTCACACCTGTAATCCCAGCACTTTGGGAGATTGAGGTGGGCAGATCACCTGAGGTCAGGAATTCAAGACCAACCTGGCCAACATAGCGAAACCCCAACTCTACTAAAAAACACAAAAATTAGCCAGGCATGGTGGCATGTGCCTGTAATCCCAGCTACTCAGGAGACTGAGGTAAGAGAGTTGCTTGAACCTGGGAGGCAGAGGTTGCAGTGAGCTGAGATCGTACCATTGCACTCCAGCCTGGGTGACAGAGCAAGACTCCATCTCAAAAAATAAAAAGTAATGACAAAAATTGCAGTTACTTTTGCACCAACTTAATAGTTATGCCCCATTCCTTGCATGCAGAGCCTGAGCTGTGTGGTCCTCCAGCAGCAGGGCCGTGAGACAGGGAGATCATCCTCAGGATCCAGCCGACTCCTCGGTGAACATGCGCTTCCCTTTCTCTAGTGAACTAGCATAGGAAGCCCATAAATGTTCCCCAGAAGGATCTGGCCTGCTATACCGCATCTCACCTGATTAATTAAGTCTGCCTAATTGATAGGATTAATAAATCAGAGAATATAGAATCATAAACCTTTAGTCCCAAAAGGAATTGAGTGTATTTTTCCCAGCCCCAGAGAGTGTTTTGGAATCTCTCTCCCGTGCTTTAGAAATCCTAGAAAGTGGCAGAATGAGGAAGTAAATGCAAGCGTCCCAAACACCAACCCAGGCTCCCACATCACCTGTTTACTACAGATACGACTTTGGGAAAAATCATTTCTCCAGGTCTAAGATTTCTGGCCTTTTTCTTATCCTGCTTTCTGGCAGAGTAATTATGATAAAGAAAACATGATTTATCATGGTATCATATAATAAAAGTAGAATTGCTTCTAAGCTACTTTTGGGTATTTCGGTCATTCATTCATTTATTCATTGTTTTAACAAATATGTATGCCAGACTCTCTTTCAGGCTCTGAAGAGACACCAGAGAGTGGGCAGACCTCTGCCCCCAACTTCATGTCTAAGGGAGGAATCCAGACAAACGGACAATGATAAATAAAATGTTTTTTTAAAAGGGCTGATGAAGGAAGCCCAGAAAGCTCATGGAACACACTGTAAGGGCTCCTTCCTCAGGCCAGTGGGTCAAGGACCCAAAGGGTTAAGGATGAAGAGGGGTCAGCTGAGCAAAAAATATTCCGGAAATGGAGAACAGCATGTGGAAGAGAACCAGAGAAGAGGGTATGGTTAGATGGGGATCAACTGGTTTCCTTTCAGTTTTTCTCACAGCAGCCAGATACGAGTTGTGTTAGACCTTTGAGCTGGGAGGAGTTGTGAATCCTGCATACAGCACACAACTGTGAAGGCAGTTCTGAGGTCCCATCAATGATTACCCATGTATTTGTCTAGATTCCTCCACTGGATGTGAAGTTGGGGGTATGGTTCTAAGGATGTGAGGGTATGGTTCCAAGGAGGTGGGACAAGCACTGGAGGAGAGTCCAGAGAGACAAACAAGGGTCAGATTGTGCTGTGGCAGAAGATAGGACTTAATCCTAAAAGCCCTTTGACAGCTTCAGGATTAAGGATTAATCCTTGATCCTTAATCCTGAAGCTGTCAAAGGGCTGTAAACATACACTCATTATTCATTATAGGCATCTAACAGACAAAAAAACAAATAATTTCAGAGAGTTATGAGCACCATCAAGAAAGCAAGCAAGGCAGCCTATAGTTCCAGCTACTCCAGAGGCTCAGGTGGGAGGACTGGTTGAGCCCAGAAGTTCAAGTCCAGCCTGGGCAACAAAGGAGGACTCATAAACTTTTATTTTATTTTTTAAAGAAAGTAAGGCAAAGTGAAAAGAAGTGGGTGGGTGGGTGTGGCTGTCACAAGACGCTAACACAACTCGTATCTGGCTGCTGTGAGAAAAACTGAAAGGAAACCAGTCAGAAGTCTTTTGCTTAGTTCACAGAGAAAAATCTGGGTTGAAAAAAATTATTTACTAAAGGGTCATTTCTCCAGATACAAGCAATGGACAAAAGTAGGATAAACATGATCCAGACACATTTTTTATCAAAATCAAATCTTAAATAGCAGCATTTATGGAAAGTATGCTGTGAGTGAATTTCGTGTATATCTTTAACAAGGAGGTTGGTATTTTTATTATTTAAAAATCAACTTTGTTACTTACATTACTGAAATTGATCTTTTTGAACTGAATTTAGAGCTATCCTTTATCCCATAATTTTGTTGTTGTTGTTAGACGGATCTCGCTCTGTCGCCCAGGCTGGAGTGCAGTAGCGCAATCTCCACTCACTGCAAGCTCCGCCTCCCAGGTTCACACCATTCTCCTGCCTCAGCCTCCCGAGTAGCTGGGACTACAGGCGCCCACCACCACGCCCAGCTAATTTTTTGTATTTTTAGTAGAGACGGGGTTTCACCGTGTTAGCCAGGATGGTCTCAATCTCCTGACATCGTGATCCGCCCACCTCAGGCTCCCAAAGTGCTGGGACCACAGGCGTGAGCCACCGCGCCCAGCCCTATCTTTTTTTTTTTTTTTTAAGACGGGATCTGACTCTGTCACCCAGGCTTGAGTGGGGTGGTGAGAACCCAGGTCATTACACTCTTAAATTCCTGGGCTCAAGCAGTCCTCCCACCTCAGCCTCCTGAGTAGGACCCTAGGTGTGTGCCACCACACCCAGCTAATTTTATTTTTTCTAGAGATAGTGGTCTCACTATGTTACCCAGGTTGATCTTAACCTCCTAGCCTCAAGCATTCCTCATACCTCAGCCTCAGTGGGATTATAGGCATGCACCGCCACGCCCGGTTATCACATACATTTATTTGTAAGTCTGACAATAAAATTAGGGTTAAACAAGGTCTTATTTCTACAAGAAATAATTTGAAAATTAAAAGAATTTAAATTTCCTTTCTGGAAACTTTTCCCTCTTAACTGCCTATCAACAGATTATAGAGACACTGAAACTGGCATTGACTTTTCTACATCCAGACAGTCTCATATTGATGACCATCTGCCTCCTGCTTTGATAACTGCTGCCAAGAAAAAGAAAACCCTATGAAGGTAGTGAGATCGCAGTGTTACTGGAAGGGTGTCCCTGATCCAGACCCCTTGAGAGGGTTCTTGTATCTCCACAAAAAAGAATTTGGGGTGAGTCCACAGAGTAAAGTGAAAGCAAGTTTATTAGAGAAGTAAAGAAACCAAAGATTGGTTTCTTTGCACATGGACTGCTTGACTGAGTATACTTATGGTTATTTCTTGATTATATGCTATACAAGGGGTGAATTATTCATGAGAGTTTTCTGATAAAAGGGTGAGGGGAAAGTGTCCCTACCCTTTTACCAGAAACTGAGGATTTCTCCCCTTTTTAGACCACATAGGATAACTTCTGGACATTGCCATGGCATTTGTAAACTGTCATGGCGCTGATGAATTGTAATTAGTGTATAATGAGCAATGAGGATGACCAGAGGTCCCTTTCATCATCATCTTGACTTTGGTGGGTTTTGGCCAGCTTCTTTACCACATCCTGTTTTATCAGTGGGGTCTTTGTGACATGTATCTTGTGAAACCAGTCCTGCTAACCTCCTATCTTATCCTGTGACTACAAATGCCTAACTTCCTGGGAATGCAGCCCGACAGGCCTCATCCTCATTTTACCCAGCCCCTGTTCAAGATGGAGTTACTCTGGCTCCAACACCTCTGACAACAGTTGTAAGGAAAGAACAGCATTAGGCCTTCTAGCCACTTTATTCATCTCTGAGATTTAAGGGCAATTAAATTTTTCTTTTGTGGACAGCGTAGGGAAATTCAAACTTCCCCTCTGAAGGTTCAAGTCTAAGTCTATTGAAATGAATTAATAATAGACAGATTTACAGGAAACAAAGCATATAAATTTATTAACATGCCTATGGACATGGGAGTCCTGCAAAAGACTCAAAGGAGAGCCAGATGACTGAAGGTGTTTTTTACCATTCTGAGGCTACGGAAAGAACAGGGGCTTGGGTTTCTTGTTGGGGGAAGTAATGGGCACAGGGAGAATGAAGAGAGGAAAGTATGACAAGCAATGGCTTCTTGTTTTGTAGATAAAAACCTCTCAGGGAATCTTGGAGATCCCCTCAGAAAGAATAGGTGGTAGCCTATGGTAAGAGCTCTCTGTCAGACTTCAAAAGTGTCAGACTTGTAAACTAAAAATAAAATCCTAAGCCCAAGAATTGTCAAAGAAAAGAGTCAAACTCTGTAAAATATTTGAAGAGGTATATTCTGAGCCAAATATGTGTGATGAATGGCTCATGACACAGCCCTCAGGAGATCCCAAGAACATTGCCTAAGGTGGTTGGGGTACAACTTAGTTTTTCAACTTTTTAGGGGAACATGAAACATCAATCAAGTAAGATGTACATTGGTTGATTCAGTCTGGAAAGATGGAACAACTGGAAATGGGGGCTTCCAGATCATATGTAGATTCAAAGATGTTCTGATTGTCAGTTGGTTAAAAGAGTTAGGTTACTGTCTAAAAACTTAGGAGTGCCTGGGTTAAGATAAGGCATCGTGGAGACCAAGATTTGATCATGCAGGTGAAACCTCCAGGTAGCAGGCTTCAGAGAGAATAGATTCTAAGGGTTTCTTATCAGACTTAAAGAGTCTGTTCTACCAGTAATTCCAAAAGGGAGGAGGGTATAATGAGGCATGTCTGATGCCCCCTTTCCACTTCCCATCATGGCTTGAACTAGTTTTTCAGGTAAGCTTTGGAATGTCCTTGTTGAAAGGAGGGGTCCATTTAGCTGGTCAGGGGCTTAGAATTTTACTTTTGGTTTACACAACCAAACGAACAGACTCCCTCTTGGCTAAGGGGTCCCCAAAGAAACCTGAAAAACTGAATTCCCAGCCATCAAGGGAAGGAAAGTTGGACACACTTCATTATACTCCCTCCTTTTTGTAGTTTAGGAACAACTGACCAGCATTAACATTAAAATAGAGATCATAGACTGACAAAACAGACTCCTTGTGGCAGTAAGATACCAAATTCCAACCTGACTGTAGTATAGCATCATATGACAGCAGACCTTGGAGGAAATCAAAATATTTTACCCCCAAATATATTTATTTGACGTATTTTGAAATGGCCCTGCAACCTTATACCTTATGCAAAAATTAATTCAAGATGGATTAGAGACTTAAATGTTAGACCTAAAACCATAAAAACTCTAGAAGAAAACCTAGGTAATACCATTCAGGACATAGGCATGGGCAAGAACTTCATGACTAAAACACCAAAAGCAATGGCACCAAAAGCCAAAATTGACAAACGGGATCTAATTAAACTAAAGAGCTTCTGCACAGCAAAAGAAACTACCATCAGAGTGAACAGGCAACCTACAGAATGGGAGAAAATTTTTGCAATCTACCCATCTGACAAAGGGCTAATATCCAGAATCTACAAAGAACTTAAACAAATTTACAAGAAAAAATCAACCCTATCAAAAAGTGGGCAAATGATATGAACAGACACTTCTCAAAAGAAGACATTTATGCAGCCAACAGACCATGAAAAAATGCTTATCATCACTGGCCATCAGAGAAATGCAAATCAAAACCACAATGAGATACCATCTCACACCAGTTAGAATGGCAATCATTAAAAAGTCAGGAAACGGCCGGGCACAGGTGGCTCAAGCCTGTAATCCCAGCACTTTGGGAGGCCGAGACGGGCGGATCACGAGGTCAGGAGATCGAGACCATCCTGGCTAACACGGTGAAACCCCGTCTCTACCAAAAATACAAAAACCAGCCGGGCAAGGTGGTGGGCGCCTGTAGTCCCAGCTACTCGGGAGGCTGAGGCAGGAGAATGGCGTAAATCTGGGAGGCGGAGCTTGCAGTGAGCTGAGATCCGGCCACTGCACTCCAGCCCGGGCGACAGAGCAAGACTCCGCCTCAAAAAAAAAAAAAAAAAAAAAAAAAAGTCAGGAAACAACAGGTGCTGGAGAGGATGTAGAGAAATAGGAACACTTTTACACTGTTGGTGGGACTGTAAACTAGTTCAACCATTGTGGAAGATAGTGTGGCGATTCCTCAAGGATCTAGAACCAGAAATACCATTTGACCCAGCCATCCCACTACTGGGCATATACCCAAAGGATTATAAATCATGCTGCTATAAAGACACATGCACATGTATGTTTATTGTGGCACTATTCACAATAACAAAGACTTGGAACCAACCCAAATGTCCATCAATGATAGACTGGATTAAGAAAATGTGGCACATATACACCATGGAATACCATGCAGCCATGAAAAAGGATGAGTTCATATCCTTTTTAGGGACATGGATAAAGCTGGAAACCATCATTCTGAGCAAACTATTTCAAGGACAGAAAACCAAACACCGCATGTTCTCACTCATAGGTGGGAACTGAACAATAAGAACACTTGGACACAGAGTGGGAAACATCACACACCGGGGCCTGTCGTGAGGTAGGGGGAGCGGGGAGGGATAGCATTAGTTAACAGATGCAGCATACCAACATGGCACATGTATACATATGTAACAAACCTGCACGTTGTGCACATGTCCCCTAGAACTTGAAGTATAATTTTTAAAAAAAAGAAAAGAAAAGAAAAAGAAATGGCCCTGCAAAACCATCTTTTCCAGTGAAAATCTGCAGCCCTAGAGAATCTCCATTAATGCAACCAGGCCTTTCCTTTCTAGACCACTCCTGGATCTAGGAGAAATTAAATGAGAATCTGACACCTTTAATGTCTGCAAAGAGACATTTGGCATCTATTTTAAGAGTTAAAGAAAAAGGAAAGAAAAATGTGGCCAGGCGCGGTGGCTCACACCTGTAATCCTGGCACTTTGGGAGGCTGAGGCAGGTGGATCACCTGAGGTTAGGAGTTCAAGACCAACCTGGCCAATATAATGAAACCCCATCTCTACTAAAAATACAAAAATTAGCTGGGTGTGGTGGCGGGCACCTGTAGTCCTAGCTACTTGGGAAGCTGAGGCAGCAGAATTTCTTGAACCCAGGAGGAGGAGGTTGCAGTGAGCCAAGATCATATCATTGCACTCCAGGATGGGTGACAGAGCAAGACTCTGTCTCAAAAAAAATGAAAAAAGACACATAAAGCAGCTCAATAGTCAAACACAGGTTTATTTTGGAGAATAAATATGAGAGGGGCTTCTGGCCTATTTCGGTCAGGAGCACTCTCTCTTACAGTCTAAGAGTATTTATTTTAGGATGAGAGGGCTTATCACAGGCTTAGAATGTTTCTGTATGGGGAAGAAGTTTATGGTGGGGTTGGAATGTCTCTGGTCAGAGGGGAGATTATATTGGGGCTGGCATCTCTACGGCCGGAGGGGAGGTTTTTTTGGGGCTGGCATGTCTCTGGTCAGGAAGGGGTTTATCTCATGGTTGGAGTGTTTCTGGTTGGAGATGTCGTTTGTGGTTTGTGGTCATGCTGACCTTAGCCATTAGGCTGATGCCCTTTGGATTTAGGTGCTTTTTATCAAGGGGAACTTTAGAATGACTGTGCTTGTCCCAGATGGCGATGGTCCTGCACTGTCATCTATTCCCTCTGAAGGTGGCTATCTGTGAGGCTTCATCTACAAAGTAAGAACTTTGTCCTCCACAACCCCCCTTATCTTAACTCAAGCATTCCTTTCTACTTACTTCAAGTCTTTAAACAAATCTTAACTCTTTCAAACCATTGCCAATCAGAAAATCTTTGAATCTACCTATGAACTATAAGCCCCCACTTCAGGATATTCTATATCTTTAGGCTGAACAAATTCCTTGTATTGGATTTATGTACACCTTCCTTGTATTGATTTATGATTTTACCTATAATTCTTGTCTCCCTAAAACGTATAAAACCAAACTATAACCCACCACCTAGGGCACACTTTCTTAGCACCTCTTGAGACTGTTCACTGGGCCACAGTCACTCATATTGGCTCAGAATAAACCTCTTAAATATTTTTTCAGAGTTTGGTTTTTCCATTAACAGACTTTGAGTCTCGTTTTCCTGTGAGTTAATCTTTCCTAGATCTCAATAAGGCAGACGAGGGTGGGGGAGCCTCAGAGAAAGCCTGTTTACTGTTTACCTCACTAATGTAAATTTCCTCTACAGATGCAAATCTCCCCTACAAAAAGGACAGCTTTTCAGAGCTATTACTGTGTTTGTAGCCCCTCTGAATAGCCATATCAAAATATGCTAAAGAAGTATATTTTAGGGTAGCATATTTAGGTTTCCTTCCACAGCTAGAAAGACCAGAATGGTAAAAAATCATTTTCATCAGCCAGACGCTGTGGCTCAGGCTTGTAATCCCAGCACTTTGGGAGGCCAAGTTGGGTGAATCATGAGGTCAGGGGTTCAACACTAGCCTGGCTAACGTGGTGAAATCTGGTCTCTACTAAAATACAAAAATTAGCTGGGCATGGTAATGTGTGCCCATATTCCCAGCTACTCAGGAGACTGAGGCAGGAAAATCGCTTGAACCTAGGAGGCAGAGGTTGCAGTGAGCTGAGATCATGCCATTGCACTCCAGCCTGGGTAACAGAGTGAGACTCCTTCTCAAAAAAAAAAACAAAGAAAGAAAAAGAAAAAAAGAAAAACTCTTAGCCAAATTAAATTTAACAGAGTTTAATTGAGCAAAAAAAGATTCACAAATCGGGCAGCCTCCTGAGCCAGAGTAAGTTCAGAGAGACTGCAACATAAACCTGTGGTAGAAGAAGACTGACAGACAAAGGAAAGTGATGTACAGAAAACAGAAGTGAGATGCAGAAACAGCTGTATTGGTTACAGCTCACTATTTGCATTATTTTAACACGATTTGAACAATTGGCCCCCGTTAACCGGCCAAAACTCGGTGATTGGCACAAGAGTAGGTTATAGTCTGTTTACACATCCATTTCAGTTATACTTCACTATGTACAGTGAAACCTTTAGGCCAAACTTAAAATATGGAAGGAAGCAGCTGTAGGCTAAAATTGATTGAACAATTTTCCCCTTTTGGTCATCCTCTCAAATTTGACCAAAACTTTAGTCATTGATGTCACTATCGTCATCATAAATGTACTTATTTTGTCTCAAAATCCACTGGGAAATAGCAGAGCAGTGAGTTTTGCAAGGTGGGAACAAGGACTTCAAGTTACGTTTTGTTTTGTTTTTGTTTTCAGACAGGTTCTCAATCTGTTGCCCAGGCTGGAGTGCAGTGGCACAATCTCAGCTCACTACAACCTTCACCTCCCAGGCTCAAGCAATCCTCCCACTTCAGTCTCCCAAGTGTGGGCCTGTGCCAATACACCTGGCTAATTTTTGAATTTTTTGTAGAGACAGGATTTGCCATGTTGCCCAGGCTGGTCTCAAAGTTCTGAGTTCAAGCAATCTGCCCACCTCAGCCTCCCAAAATGCTGAGGTTACAGGCATGAGGCACTGTGCCCCACCTCAAGTTACTTTTCATAAAAGTTGGAGTAGCGGGTACCACCTTATGCTGTAATGTCTTGTTTACAAGAGAAAAACAAAATCTGGTCTGTTCCGGGATCTGTTTCCTTAAAGTCTTAGTTTATGTCACATTTAACATAAGTGACTGCATTTTTGTTTGGTCTTGTCTGTTGGGGCCTAGTACATGAGCTCAGTCTAAAACAATGGCCTCCCATAATTTTTTTTAAAAATTCCCCCTTTTTGGTCAGGTTCTCACTTAGGTGAAAGTATGACCAAAACTTAGAGCGTTAGTGCCACTCTCATTACCATCACTTTGGGCATGTGGTCTCAGCACATCATTCATAGGTTATGATGTCCTTGTAATCACACATTTCTTCAAGTTTTTGTCATCCCAGTTGAAGAGAAACCATTTGACGTTCTAGAAACGGCTGCATACAAACATTTAAAATTTTTGAGAGAATACAGCATGCCAATGACACTACTATTATGACTATCAGGAGGATGATACCGAGAGTTTGGGGTACGCTCCTTAGCCAGGATCTCCATGAACCAAACCAACTGAAATAAAACAGATCAAAGAAAGAGCTAGATAAAGGGTCTGCTCGCTTTAACCAAGCAGTCTAGTCATTAATCTCCCTACAACTGAATCTCTGTAGTACTCAATGTATTTTTCCATGCGCAACAAGAAATGCCAGCAACTACACATATATTTCTCTGTTTAGCCATAAGTAGTCTAGAGCAAAACTGTTATTTAGCATAACTTTCTCAAGATAATTTAAAGTCTATTATGTAACCATAGCCTTGACAGTAGAATCTACTATAGAGCCTATCATGAGGGATAAATTTCTAATCATTGCGTCATTTACTCCCAACTATGGAAAAAAGAGACCTAACAAATGATGCCCGTAAAGAAGAGTGAAGACCTCCTGGCAATGTTATCTTTAACCCACGATGCAGGTTAAGAGGAAGAGACCAATGTTCTGTTTCTAATTATGCGATAACAAATGTATCATTAAAATTTCTCACCTACATTGGCCCTTCATCTTCCATCTATCAACCAGTCCATATATAAGCCTGGTTGCAAAATCCTTCAAAAATAAAAGTACGCCCCATGAGTACACAGCAAACCCCCTTTTTTATTTCTAGGCATAGGCAAGGAAGAAAACTGAAAGATAAGAGTCTCATGATAACAGAGAAGTCTTGATCTGTGACCTTGGGAAAAAACTGTCCATGTCATAGATGCTATCTTCTTCTGGGGAGAAACTTCCCCGCTTAGGTAGTTTCTCCCCAGAAGAAGATAGCATCCATGACACCTTAAGGTTTCCAATGGGTGTACAGATCCAAGAGTGTGAAGGGGCCCTTCTGAGTTGTGTTATGAACTCAAGGTTCAAGGTCCCAAAGTTTTGCTTTGATGGCAAGGATAGTCATTCTCTGATGTTCTCAGAAGATCCAATCTTCAAGTTCTAGACTGTGAAGGGGTTGATTGTCCTCGGTCAGTGGACCATGAAGAGCTGTTTTTATTTGCTTGGTAAAAATATACTTTGGCATAATGAGCTACTTATAACAACAGCATAGGAAAGCTTTTTTTTTGGTTTTTTCTTTTTTTTTTTTGGTTTTTTTTTTGAGACAAATCTCGCTCTGTGCCCAGGCTGGAGTGTGCAGGTGTGATCGCGGCTCACTGCAATCTCTGCCTCACGGGTTCAAGCAATTATCTGCCTCAGCCTTCCAAGTGGCTGGGATTACAGGCACCCACCACCACGCCCAGCTAATTTTTTTGTATTTTTAGTAGAGACAGGGTTTCACCATCTTGGCCAGGCAGGAAAGCTTTTATACAATCAGAAAACAAGCATTGAAAATGACAGTTGAATGAAATTCCTCCATAAATGCTTACACGACCTATCAAACAGCAGAAATGTACCTGAAGTTTTTTTTAAGAGGACTTAAGTCCTCTTAAATACCAGTTGGTATTTTGGAGCATATTAACAACATATTTATTAAAATATAACTTGAAGAAGGTTAAATATCATTTCTTATTTGACAAGGCTTCCCACGTAATTTAACTTGTCAGATAATCCTGTTTGTCTCTCTGTTGGATACTTCAGGGGCCCACTGTAGCATCCAAAAGCTAGAGGTCAAAAAAGGCTTAATTTTTTTTTTTTTTTGAGATGGAGTTTTGCTTTTGTTGCCCAGGTTAGAGTGCAATGGCACAATCTCAGCTCATTGCAACCTCTGTCTCTGAGATTCAAGCAATTCTCCTGTCTCAGCCTCCTGAGTAGCTGGGATTATAGGCATATGCCACCATGCCCAGCTAATTTTTGTATTTTTAGTAAAGACTAAAAATCACATTTCATCACATTGATCAGGCTGGTCTCAAACTCCTGACCTCAGATGATCTGCCCACCTCGGCCTCCCAAAGTGCTGGGATTACAGGCGTGAGCCACTGCGCCTGGCCTAATTTTTTTTTTTTCTTGGATAGAGTTGTGCTCTGTCGCCCAGGCTAGAGTGCAGTGGTGCAATCTCAGCTCACTGCAACCTCCACCTCCCAGGTTCAAGCAATTCTCCTACCTCAGTCTCCCGAGTAGCCAGGATAACAGGCACGCGCCACCACACCCAACTAATTTTTTGTATTTTTAGTAGAGACAGGGTTTTGCCATGTTGGCCAGGCTGGTCTCGAACTCCTGGCCTCAAGTGATCCGCCCACCTCAGCCTCCCAAGTTGCTGGGATTACAGGCGTGAGCTACCGTGCCCAGCCATAAAAAAGGCTTAATTTTGAAGCTGGAATTTGATTTTGGGAAGCCTGTCAAATATGTCAAAGGTTTAAAGCATCTCACCAAACTAGGATCACAGGTCACCATAAAATAATAATTGTTTATTTAGCCAAAGTGGTAATTAAAAGATTTTTTTTTGAGACAGGATTCCGCTCTGTCACCCAGGATGGAGTGCAATGGCATGATTACAGTTCACTGCAGCCTCGACCTCCCAGGCTCAAGTGATCCTCCCACTTCAGCCTCCCAAGTAGCCGAGACTATAGTATGTGCCACCACATGCAGATAATTTTTGTGTTTTGTGTAGAGATGGGGTTTTTCCATGTTGCCCACACTGGTCTCAAACTCCTGGGCTCAAGCAATCCCCCCCATCTCACCCTCCCACAGGGCTAGAATTACAAGTGTGAGCCACCACACCCAGCCAATTAAAAGATTAAAAAAAAAAAACAAAAACCTGTACCCCCCCCTTTTTTTTGTCTGAGACAAGGGCTCACTTTGTTGCCCAGGATGGAGTGCAGTGGCGTGATCTCAGATCACTGCAACCTTCGCCTCCCAGGTTCAGTTGATCCTCCCTCCTCAGCCTCCCAAGTAGCTGGGACTACAGGTGCATGCCACCACACTCAGCCAAATTTTTTTTTTTTGTATTTTTTGTAGAGACAGAATTTTGCCATGTTACCCTGGCTGGTCTCAAACCCCTAGACTCATGCAATCCACCTGCCTCAGCCTTGTATTAGTCTGTTTTCATACTGTTATAAAGAACTGCCTGAGGCTCGGTAATTTATAAAGCAAAGAGGTTTAAAAGACACATTTATATCCAATAGAGACCACACCTGTATTCATATGGGAACAATTGGAATAGTGATATCCTCAAGGTGTAAAACATATTTATATATATCTCACTCTCGAAAGGAAGGAAATGAAAAAAAGAAAAAAAAAAAGGTGACAGCTGCAGTTGGTTCTGTGACAGCCGTGAAGTGTCCTGGGCCTCCCAAGGCCTCTGACCAATAAACAATCCATGGGCAGTGAGGACACAGTCTCCTTACAGTTTCCATTGCCAACAGACATCCGTTATTTCTTTTTCCTTTATCTTTTTCCTTTTTAAAAAAAACAAACAAACACACACTTTGATTCGAGTGTCTTTGTATATGGAGGTTCCACGTCTCTCTTTAGGCAGAGATCAGGCAGGACTTCAGAAAAACCCTCATGAGCACACTGCATTTGAAACATGTTAGACATGTAATTTTAAATGTAGTTTGTACAGCAGTCACACATTTTTGTCCGCCTAACAGATGTAAACTTTGTTTTAAAACTGATCAGTTTTCCCAAAGGGCCAGAATTATTCCTTGTTAGAATTGCTCAGTTCAAGTCTGCTGCTTTCCTACAATTTTTCAAATTTTATAATGGATTAAATACAATAAACTCTGTTTAACAAATAAGATCTGTGTGAAACACAAAAAAATAAATAAATAAAGGAAAGAGGTTTAGTTGACTCACAGTTCAGCGTGGCTAGGGAGGCCTCAGGAAACTTACAATCATGGCAGATGGCGAAGGGCAAGCAAGACACCTTCTTAATAGTTTACCTAGAATATTCATGAAAACTGTGATAGTCATCATTTAAAGTTATTGCCCTGTCAATCATTTTTATAGTCTATGAACTTACGTGTTTACCTGAGTAGGAAACATAAGGTTAAATATATAGCTATTTTACCAGTAACTTAGGATTTAGCTGTTTTCATTAAATGAACAATATTGAATGTCTTATTTATCAAAAATTACACAAGCAAAGATGATTCTGTTTTGGGCTGGGTTTATGATTTTATAGCCCTTATGGCAAATTTTGATACCTTATAGTATTCTGCAGGGATAAATATGAAGCTGCTTGATCAATAAAAGAAAAATGCTGATAATTCTTAAGACATTTCTAATATTATTTTACCAATAATTTTAAAGCCATCCTATTTATTAAAGATTTTATTTAAGTCACATGAACTTGAAAAGCATTTGGGTTTATTGTTTAATTCTATGAGCATACTTTAACTTCAGCCAAAATTTTGTACCTTATGGCCAAAAACATATAACAAAATATGTGTACATACACGTAAACATACACACACACAGACACACACACGCTCATACACACACGCTTTACTTCAGAACTCTAGCCATGAGACAGCAGTACAAACTCCCCATTTGCAAAAACAATAATGAAAAAAAAAATTGGATGCAAACAGTGAATTTTATATCAGTAGGAAAGTAACAGCAGACTTAGGCAGAAAAGAAAACAAAGAGATGACAGAAAGCTTAGGAGCTTTATAGTTGCAGATCGACCTTGGAGTCCTGAATTTTTTCTTCCTGTAAATGTGCACAAAAAGACCACAATATGTCCATTTTGAAACACTTTCAAGTACAAGTGCCATAAAACCAATGGGGCGCCCAAAAGAGGGTCATTCTCCTTGTTTTTCCCAACTCTTAGATGATGTTTTCTACTCTGTTTTTTCTCAGAATGACAAACTGAGTTGCGGCCTAGGGTTTAGTGTAGTGAATTGAAGTGTGCTGATTGTGGGTGGGACCCCACGGTGTGTCACCACTGAGTTATTTCTGCCCTATTATGTGTCTCATTTTCTCTCTCTGGAGGTCTAGCACCTTCGAGAAGGCTCAAAACAGACTGACCGAGCTCCTATATGCATTTCCCGGATGACCCTTTTTAATCGAATTTTGTTAGGGATTCCCTGTAGGGTTGCTGCACATTGCAGGGGATCAACCCTCAGACACTCCCACTCAAGACCTAGTCAGGCAGGAGCACCTTTCAGCTGGGAGGAGCAAAACACCCTTTCTCTTTGGAGTTGAGGAAACTCAGTCTTTCATTTTTCTAGTAAAACAACAGTTCAGGCCGGGCGCGGTGGCTCAAGCCTGTAATCCCAGCACTTTGGGAGGCCGAGACGGGCGGATCACGAGGTCAGGAGATCGAGACCATCCTGGCTAATATGGTGAAACCCCGTCTCTACTAAAAAATACAAAAAACTAGCCGGGTGAGGTGGCGGGCGCCTGTAGTCCCAGCTACTGGGGAGGCTGAGACAGGAGAATGGCGTGAACCCGGGAGGCGGAGCTTGCAGTGAGCTGAGAGCTGGCCACTGCACTCCAGCCTGGGCGGCAGAGCAAGACTCCGTCTCAAAAAAAAAAAAAAAAAAAAAAAAAAACAGTTCAGTTCCTCATGCAAATGCACATATAAGCCAACTGAGATAAATTTTGGGAGAAAAACCAATGGAAAAGACCCTTTAGAATGTACCTCTGAACTAGAAATGAAATGGGGTACCCAAAAGGGGATTGTTCTCCTTGTCTTTAGAAGAAGGCGATGAAGAAGACCCTTTAGCATATTCCTCCAAACTAGAATTGGGATCCTAAACAACTTCCTAGGAGGAAAAAAAAAACCCACCAGCTCAGAATAAATGGAGGACAATCAACCAAAGGAGGTTCAGGGCTCCCAAGTAGCTGGGACTACATGTGTGAGCCACCACACCTGGCAAATTTTTGTATTTTTAGTAGAGACAGGGTTTTGCCATGTTGGCCAGGCTAGTCTCAGACTCCTGACCTCAGGTGATCCACCTGCCTCGGCCTCCCAAAGTGTTGGAATTACAGGCATGAGTCATGGCACCCAGCCCAGAAAGGTATATTTTAGTGTGACAGGTGTTCTTTTTAACTTAGCTATTGTTTCTTAGTGAAAATTGCTGAGTTCAGAGTGGAGTCTGTGAAGGAATAGGACAAAGAAAGTGCTCTGTATGCCTGGACTCAGCATGGATAGATCTGAAAGAGAGGCAAGCCTATTTTACCTGAGGGCCTACCTTTTATAAACACTTTATCTCCAATAGCTTTTTCACTTTCAGGGCAGGATAGTAACTAAGCCAAAAAGTTAGCAGATTTAATTTTTCTTATCAATTAGTCACTTAAGCTTTTTCTTTGCCTTTGCTAAGGGATTTACTAAGGCAAAGGCAAAGAAAAAGCTTAAGGGCAAATTAGATTAAATAAAAATACTGAAATCTTCGTACAAGTTTCTGCACATCAGTAGGCAATAGACGAGACTAATTTGGGAGCCCTCACTTTCAAATACACTTCTTCAAGTGCAGTCTTGTTTATTTGGAATGTTCCACTGTACCTTTAAATTATCCATAGTAAAATTTCACCATTTCTGTAAGCCTTCGCTGCTTCCAGGGCCTAATGCTTATGTATGTATAAGCTGGAAGGTATTCAGTTCTTCAGAAATTAAGGATCCCATCATTCTCAGCACACTGTCGCAAGAACAGAAAACCAAACACCGCATGTTCTCACTCATAGGTGGGAACTGAACAATGAGAACACTCGACACAGGAAGGGGAACATCACACACCGGGGCCTGTAGTGGGGTGGGGGGCGGGGGGAGGGATGACATTAGGAGATATACCTAATGTAAATGATGAGTTAATGGGTGCAGCACACCAACATGGCACATGTATACATATATAACAAACCTGCACATTGTGCACATGTACCCTAGAACTTAAAGTATTAAAAAAAAAAAAAAAAAAAAAAAGAAAGAAATTAAGGATCCCATTTTACCTCAAATATTGGCTTTGGCTCTCAGATCTCCTTGATCAACTTAGCCAATGACTTTTTCGCCCTACCTAAGCCCCCAAGAAAAAGAGACAAAAGGAGTAGAACACAAAAAATCCCTGCAAATGTCCAAAAGTTTATACCCCCTGCAGTATTGCCATTTCCTACAGGTTTCTTTCTGACTCAGATATAAGAAGCCTCACCAGGTGTGGTGGCTCATGCCTGTAATCCCAGCACTTTGGGAGGCTGAGGCAGGTGGATCATCTGAGGTCAGGAGTTTGAGACCAGCCTGACCAACATGGTGAAACCCCATCTCTAGTAAAAAGACAATATTAGCAGGACATGGTGGCACATGCCTATAATCCCAGCTATTCAGGAGGGCTGAGGTAGGAGAATGGCTTGAACCTGGGAGGCAGAGTTTGCAGTGAGCCAAAATCATCCCACTGCACTCTAGCTTGGGCAACAGAGCAAAACTCCATCTCAAAAAAAAAAAGAAAAAAGTAAAAGAAAAAAAAGAAGCCTCTAACTAGATCCAAGCCAGTTGATTATTAGATCCAATCTAATCCTGGATCCAGTCCAGTTTCTGTCATGACTTCCAAACCCAGTTTGGATCAGAAAATTGCTCAGATAACTCAGAGAACTCAAAACACAAATCCATGGAGCTTTGGAATCCAAGAGAGAACTTATTAAGATCCCCAGTTGCTGCAAGTGAACAATGGACACAATGGGCCCAGTGGGTACCTTGATTCACTCAGCATTCCTTGGGGTCACTGGAAGCTCTACTTCAGATCCCACTTTTGATGTCATCTGTTAAAAGAAAATTCTTAGCCAAATTAAATTTAACAGAGTTTAATTGAGTAAAGAATGATTCACAAATCAAGCAGCCTCCTGAGCCAGAGCAGATTCAGAGACTCCAGCACAGCCACATGGTGGAAGAAGATTTATGGACAGAAAAAGGAAAGTGATGGACAGAAAATGGAAGTGAGGTACAGAAATAGCCAGATTCGTCACAGCTCAGGGTCTGCCTCATTTGAACACCATTTGAACAGTTGGAGCCTTTTGATTGGCCAAAACTTGGTGACTGGCTCAAGAGTAGGTTATAGTCTGTTTACACACCCATTTAGATTACAGTTTACTATATATGGAGAAACCTTTAGGCCAAACTTAAAACATGGAAGGAGGCAGCTTTAGGCTAAACTTGATTGAACAATATCTAAATGTGAAAGGCAGCAATTCTCAACAGGCAATTCCACAATGGACGGAACAATATCTAAATGTGAAAGGCAGCAATTCTCAACAGG
This sequence comes from Rhinopithecus roxellana, assembly GCF_007565055.1. Lineage (NCBI taxonomy): Eukaryota > Metazoa > Chordata > Mammalia > Primates > Cercopithecidae > Rhinopithecus > Rhinopithecus roxellana. Next base: position 49,333,756 of record NC_044553.1, on the reverse strand, counting down.
CAAAATCCACAATGGACGGAATCTTTCTCATTCCAGACTGCTTGAAATTCACAGACACAAAAAATCCCTGTGAAGAATTTACAGTTAATAATAAAGTAGTAATAAAACATACATAGAACTAATACACCATGAACAAGAGTCAGCCTAGACAACAAACTAGGTAATAGAATCTGAAACACTATGATGAATATATTCTTCAATGTTTTAGACAGATAATTTTATTTATTTATTTATTTTGCATATTTGTTTATTTATTTATATATAGAGAGGCTCTGTCTCTGTCTCTTAGGATAGAGTGCAGTGGTCTAACTGCCTGATGGGTTCACCTTGACTGTTGCCTAGATAGAACCAATTTATCAAGACGGGGGAATTGCACACAGGTGAAGCGCAACCCTGTCTGTGCTCTCTGTGTGCTATAGCAAAGGTGTTACAAATGCTGGGTAAAAGTGGTTGGAAAACACTCATCTAAAGACCATATCAATTATCCGTCTCTCCAGGTTCACCTAGCTCCATCTCAACATTAATTCAGACTATCAGAAAGCAACAAGCCTGACCCTAATTACTGTTGCTACATTTTAAAAATTGCTTTATTAAATCCCCATACTGGGTCTTTTAAGATTTCACGTAATAGCCTTGGCTTTTGTAAAGGAAAGAGGAAAAGGAGGCTCAGCAAAGGAAACTGCTAGTGACAGAGGTGAATAATGGTCAAAGAGAACAGGGAAAATAATCCTAAAAAAAAAAAAATACTAGGTTCAGGGTTTAGGTATAAGAAGCCATTACAGACCATAGAAAAAAACAGAAAGGCCAAAATCAGATTTTTAGCTCAGAATGCACATCTCTTTCCTGTCATCCTTCTTGTCTGCACCGAGTTGAGGAAGGAGAGATCAGTTTTATGGAACTGAGGGCTAAAGACCTCTCATTTTACCTCCCCGGTTGCTTGGATGTCATATCTGCCTGTTGCCGTAAATTGGACCCAAATGAACAATGGGCCTGTTCACACTGGAGCCTTTTCCAGAGTGATACCATCTGCTTGTGTGATTCATCCATCTTGCAGGGTTACGAAGCACAAAAGCCATAGCTGTTTCTCGGCCACAGCCTGGCTATAGGAAGAAACCAAACAAGTCTGGAAGCTACCCTCAAGGCAGAAGAACTAGCAGCAGTTGAGATCTCATGGGGAAAACATAGGGGATAAAGTCATGGAAGAAGTTATAAAAGCTGTTTTTCATATTATTTCTCTTCACTAAAATAAAACAATAAAGAAGACAATGGATCATGAGAATTACTAAATGCAGTTCACTATCTTAATAATGATGGTTATTGTGCAATTATTTTTCCATTTGCCATCTAAGTTTTGCTAAAAAACATTTCAAACTTTTTTCTTCCTCAAAGTTTGTACTAGATGAAACTTCTAGATCTGGTAATAGGACAAAAAAAAAATCTGGAAATGTTAGATAAAATATAACAACAATAACAAAATTGTTTTGTTAGATATGCCCACGGCTTAGATGTTTGTTCCTACCGTATCTCGTGTTGAAATTGAATCCCCAGTGTGGTGGTATTGGAAGGTGGGGACCAATGGGAGGTATTTTGAGTCACCGGGGCAGATCCTTCATGAATATATTAGTGCCTTCCCTCAGGGATGAGTGAGTTATTAGTTCCCACAGAGCTGGTTTAAAAAGAACCTGGCACCTCCCCCATCTCTCTCTAGCTTCCTCTCCTGCCATGTGATCTCTACACATGCCAGCTCCCCCTCTGCCTTCTTGCATAAGTGCAAGCAGCCTGAGGCCCTCACCAGACGCAGATGCCCAATCTTGAAACTTCCAGCCTCAGAATTGTAAGCAAAATAAATCTTTTTCCTTATAAATTGCCCAGGCTTGGGTAATCCTTTATAGCAACACAAAAGAGACTAACACAGATACTCAACTGAGTTACAAGAACAAAAATGTGAAAGCTGAGGTCCTATATTATGTAGGGGCAGGGAAGAAAGATAAAGAGAAGAAATAACATCAAACTAGGAGACCAAAGTCTTGGGCCACAGTGAGGAGGAGTTGAAGCTAAGCCATGTGTAGATTTGAAATCTAAATACCTAAATGTATATACACATGGGACACAGGAATCCTCAAGCCAAGAAATAAACATAAATATTGTTCCTGGGCTGGTGATTTCCTCAGAGTATCTAAAAATAACCAACAGAAATCCACAATTGACGGAATCTTTCTCATTCCAGACTGCTTGAAATTCACAGACACAAAAAATCCCTATGAAGAATTTACAGTTAATAATAAAGTAGTAATAAAACATACATAGAACTAATACACCATGAACAAGAGTCAGCCTAGACAACAAACTAGGTAATAGAATCTGAAACACTATGATGAATATATTCTTCAATGTTTTAGACAGATAATTTTATTTATTTATTTTGCATATTTGTTTATTTATTTATATATAGAGAGGCTCTGTCTCTGTCTCTTAGGATAGAGTGCAGTGGTCTAACTGCCTGATGGGTTCACCTTGACTGTTGCCTACATAGAACCAATTTATCAAGACAGGGGAATTGCAATGGAGAAACAGTAATTCACGCAGAGCCGGCTGTGTGAGAGACTGGAATTTTATTATCACTCAAATTAGTCTCCCAGAGCATTTGGGGATCAGGGTTTTTTGTTTTTGTTTTTGTTTTTGTTTTGAGATGGAGTCTCGCTCTGTTGCCCAGGCTGGAGTGCAGTGGTGCGATCTCAGCTCACTGCAACCTCTGCCTCCCAGGTTCACGTGATTTTTCTGCCTCAACCTCCCAAGTAGCTGGAGTAGAGGCGCACACCACCACGCCCAGTTAATGTGTGTATTTTTAGTAGAGACATGGTTTTCCCATGTTGGCCAGACTGGTCTTGAACTCCTGACCTCAGGTGATCCACCCACCTCGGCCTCCCAAAGTTCTGGGATTACAGGCGTGAGCCACTGTGCCCGGCGGGAATCAGAGTTTTTAAAGATAATTTGGTTGGTAGGGGCTTGGGAAGTGGGGAGTGCTGATTGGTCAGGTTGGAGATGGAATCATAGGGGGTCTAAGTGAGGTTTTCTTAATGTCTTCTGTTCCTGGGTGCAATAGAAGAACTGGTTGAGCCAGGTTATTGATCTGGGTGGTGTCTGCTGATCCATCGAGTGCAGGGTCTGCAAAATATCTCAAGCACTGATTTTGGGTTTTACAATAGTGATGTTATCCCCAAGAGCAATTTGGGGAGGTTCAGACTCTTGGAACCAGAGGCTGTATGACCCCTAAATTGTAATTTCTAATCTTGTAGCTAATTTGTTAGTCCTGCAAAGGCAGACTGGACCCCAGGCAAAAAGCCGGTCTTTTCAGGAAAGGGCTGTTACCAATTTTGTTTCAGAGTCAAACCATGAACTGAATTCCTTCCCAAAGTTAGTTTGGCCTACACCCAGGTATGAACAAGGACAGCTTAAGGGTTAGAAGCAAGATAGAGTCGGTTAGGTCTGATTTATTTCACTGCCGTAATTTCCTCAGTTATATTTTGCAAAGGCTGTTTCAATGGTGTGATCCCAGCTTAATGCAACCTCAAATTTGTGGGCTCAAGCAATCCTCCCACCTCAGCCTCCCAAGTAACTGAGACTATAGGCATGTGCCACCATACCCGGCTACTTTAAAAAAAATTTTTTGTCAGAGACAGGGTTGATATAGTTTGGATGTTTGTCCTCTCCAAATCTCATGTTGAAATGGAATTCCCAGTGGTGGAAGTGGGGCCTAGTAGGAGGTATTTAGTCATGGGAGCAGATAGCTCATGAATGGCTCGGCGCCCTCCCTGCAGTAATGAGTTCACTTGAGATCTCCTTGTTCACGAGTCTGGAGTCTCCCTGCTCTCTCTCTTACCATGTGACTTGTCAGCTCCCCTTCCTTTCTGAAGACAGAGTTTCACTCTGTCACCCAGGCTGAAGTGCAGTGGTGCAACCTCCATCTCCTGGGCTCAAACGATTCTACTGCCTCAGCCTCCTGAGTGGCTGGGGTTACAGGCACACTCCACACACTCAGCTGATTTTTGTATTTTTAGTGAAGATGGGGTTTCGCCATGTTGGCCAGGCTGGTCTCGAACTCCTGACCTCAAGTGATTCACCCACCGCGGCCTCCCAAAGTGCTGGGATTACAGGCATGAGCCACCGCGCCTGGCCTTTTATTCATAAATTACCCAGCCTCAGGTATTCCTTTACAGAAACACAAAAAGGACAAACACAGACGTCTCGCTATGTTGTCCAGGCTGGTCTCTAACTGTCCTCCCATCTCAGCCTCCCAAAGTGTTGGGATTACAGGCGTGAGCCACCATGTCCAGCCCTTTTTAATTTTTTAATTGACAAATACAATTGTGTATATTTACTGTGTACAACATGTTTTGAAATATACATACATTGTGGAATGGCTAAATTGAGCTAATTAACATACGCATTATCTCACAAACATCTTTTTTTGCAGTAAGAACACTTAAAATCTACTCTTTTAGCCATTTAAGAATTCAGTACATACATTAACTACAGTCACCATGCTGTATGATGAATATTCTTAAATATTAAAGAAATTAAGAATAAACACCAAGGATAAAGAAGAAATCACCATGAGGAAAAAAGAATAGAAACATCTGGAAAATAATCAAATACACTGACAAGGAAAAATAGTCAATGAAATTAAAAACTCTTCCGACACATGCTACAATATGAATGAACCTTGAGGACATTACGCTAAATATACTGAGTCAGTCACAAAAGACTATTCGATTTCACTTGTATTAGCAACCTGGAGTAGTCAAATTCATAAGGATACAAAGTGGAACCGTGGCTGCCAGGGGCTGGGGCTGGGAGCAATGCGGAGTTGTTGCTGAATAGGGACAGAGTTTCACTTTTGAAAGATGAAAAGAGTTCTGGAGACTGGCTATACAGCAATGTGAATGGGCTTGGCACTACTGAACTGTACACTTAAAAATGATTAGGATGGTACATTTTATGTTATGTTTACTTTAGCACAATTAAAAGAACACTTTTAACTCATTTGAATGGATTAAAATGTGAGTTAGGCCTGGCTAAAGCAAGAAGTCGATTGCGTTTGAATCCCGGCTGAGCCACTTACCACTTATACGACCTCAGGCAAGTCACTTAACCTCTCAACTCCCTGATCTCTCAGAGGAGGGCTACAGCAGCACACAGAGCAGTTGTACAGAATAATGAGATATCACAAGGAAAAGTCAAACGGACACGGTTCCCAGTGTTCCATTGCTAGTAACTGTGATATTCTACTGTGCCATGTGCTTTACCTTCCTTCCCTATTCCCAACTCGTAGATCCCTCTTTCTGTCTTCCCAACAAGAATGATTTACTTTCCTATGCCAGAAATGAAGTTCTGGGACAAAAGAAAATATAAGGAGGTAAATCTGTGTATACTGGAAATTTCCCTAAGAGAAATAGATGATTGGTATATGGTAATTTTCCAGAGAAGTCAGGCATTCTTAGGCATTGTTCTCTGTGCTTGTGCAAGAACACTTCTTTTTGCCTGTCAATGGTAAGAGTTTTTTTTTTTTTTTTTTTTTTTTTTGGACAAGGAAAGTAACTTAAAAGCTCCAATATGCACAGGGATAGACACCATTGTTCTGAGAGACGGTGTACCTTATTTCATCTAATCTAAGATATTTATAGATATATCTATATTTCATTTTAATATATTAGAAGTTGGGATTGTCTTATAATTGCCAGTATGTTATAATTTAATTGGAAATAACTTTTTCTTTCTTAGTAGAACATAAAATAATGGTGTACCTTGAAAGTCCTAGGTGGGAGGATTGCTTGAAGCCAGGAGTTCAAGACCAACCTGGCCAACATAGAGAGACTCCCATCTGTATAAAAATACAAAAAATAAAAAATAATGGTGTATCTATAATCAATGGCTTCTTTGATTTGATGAAACATGATTATTTTGTAAACCAAAGGAATATGCTCATCATCAGCTAGGGATGTCACGATACCAGGAAAGAAAAGGTAAAAAAGGAAAGGAGGTGCCCTCATACCCGTAAGAGCTCTCCCCAAACTTGTGTTGTCCTCAGTGTTTCTCTCTGGGTTAGCCACAGTGGTGCTGCTTTACAGATACTCTAACATCTCAAAGGAGGGCTGATATTCAGCTGGTAGGCACTGGTATGGACAATAGTTATTTCTGATGCACATCTATTCTGAGTCGCTAGAGCTCATGCCATACAAGTTGCTCATATTTATAATATTTCCCTGGGCTATAAGTTGTCTCAAATCTGTTTAGGTGGCAGGCAGGGTATATATCATAAATATCCAGTCTTTCTGAACATGTACACTTTCGATAAAATGATAATTACATCACCAGATATTAATATTAAAGTTTTCATATTTAAAGCATTGTCAGTGATTTGAGTGCTGCAAGGAAGCATCATCCAGAAATCTGGAAATAAGACCAAGCTGTCTTGTGAGAATTAAAAGATAAAACATAATGAATCAGAACAGGGATATGTCATCCTACAAAAATGTCAGAATGGCCCAGGCCTTCAAAACAAAGCTATAATCTGGTTAAATACATTAATTTGCATGAGAAAAGAATAGGCCAATTGGAAACAGGTTACATAGCCTGAAAAGCCTAAAAAGAAAGTCAGAGTCAATGTAGGCAGTGACCACCCCAGGATAGGCCTCAGGGAGAAGTACTGTGGCCCGATGCAGTTTTGTCACTGTCCTGAAGATAGATACATCTTTATCCGGTGTCATTAAAGATTGGACTCATATAACCAGCTATTCCCGTTCTAGCCTCTGGCTCACCAAACAACCTCCCAATTATAGTTTAGCTTTTCAAGCATGGCGTACATACTGGGAAAGAAAGATCAGCAGGAGGATTCAGGCATCCAGTCCTTTTGGCATTTATAGTTCTTGTTGCCTCAGAGGAAATTAATAAACTGGCCTTCTTGTTTCATTCATCACTGCTATGACCTCAGCTAAGAGGACATCACTACCACTATGCCCACCAGCTGCGCAAGAGCCATGCGGAGGAGGGGAGAGACTACAAAAAAAACTCACCCTTGAACTCAGAGAGTCAGTAAAGCATCCCAGCAGCAGCTAGTGTGGTGGGAGCAGCACAGTGACAGCCCTGCTCAGATGTGCTGTGTCCACAGGATGAGCAAGACCAGGGGCTGGTCCGGAAGGAGCTCACTGCCGAGTACTCTGTGTAGAGTCATCTTCCAATAAATAGTAGCTGGATCAGTAAATGAATAAGCTGCAAAAAGTTGCAGAATATAGTATTTTGTCCATTTTGTCTTAATCAAGGAGTCCAATCCTCTATAAGCCTTCCATTGTTGCACATTTCCTGTCTTCTTGAATCCTCTTGTGCCCATCAGTGCATTGCTCCCTGCTCACTGTTCTGCCCAAACTGCCCTTCTCAGCCTTTTTATCACAGTGAGCAGGATGTAAACCACCACCACTCCAAGTTCCCAAACATCATTATTTGGGGACAGGAGGGAGTTCCTGTCTTCTTGCCACAGTCCTGGCACACTTAACTGCCCTATATAGTTCCAGTTGTTTGTGTCGTTTTAACTTTTTTTTTTTTTCTTTTCTTTTTTGAGATGGAGTTTCACTCTTGTTGCCCAGGCTGGAGTGCAACAGCACAATCTCAGCTCACTGCAACCTCTGCCTCCCAGGTTCAAGCAATTCTCCTGCCTCAGCCTCCTGAGTAGCCGAGATTACAGGCATGTGCCACCATGCCCAGTTAATTTTGTATTTTTAGTAGACATGGGGTTTCTCCATGTTGGTCAGGCTGGTCTCAAACTCTTGACTTCAGATGATCTGCCCACCTTGGCCTCCCAAAATGCTGGAATTACAGGTGTGAGCCACCATGCCCAGCCTGTTTTAACTTTTTAGCTAAATCCTTAACTTCTCTTCTCACTTCCCTCTGAGATCTTTGTTGTGCTCTCAGATTCATGAATTTTTACCGTAATTCTCTCACTGTCCATCACATCCTCATTCCCTTATTTCACAATGCCTTATCTAACCAGTCACTATGATTACCACAAATTTCTTTATTACTAGGGCCTAATAACATAAACCACAACATCTCATTAATTCTGCAAGGACAAAATGTCATTTGCGATTACAACACATTTGTCTCTCTATCATGGCCTCTGGGCTGTAGCTCTGTACAGCATGTTCTCTATGAGTTGGTGATGGCAGGGATTCAGAGGGCACATTACAATCATCTGAGGACCTAAACAATACCCTTGCTTGGGCCTCACCCGAGAGATGCCAGTTTAATTTCACTGAGTTTCTAATGTGTAATGGTCTGGGAACCTGACATCAACTTCATGAGTAGATGCCACACTCCTCCTCTGTGCAACTCTGCCAAACCCAAACTAAACAGAGCAAACAAGCCTGATTTCAACCCCCTGCAAGACTGTGGCAGCTTTCCTCTAGACTGGTGATCTATGTCACCTCTTGGTTATGTCTGTAGGAGGGTATGTGGGTTCAATTACTGAGGGGAATCTTGCTAAAAGATGCTCACAGATGCATCTAGAAGGTTGTATAAAACATTGCAGCTTTTTCCCATCCAGTCCCTTGATACCTGGGGTCTCTTTGCATTCTGAACTCGCTTCTCTTCCTCCACCCTGGTCCTTTCCCCTCTCTTCTGTCTACTTCCCAAGGTCCCAGCTCCTCCCTGGAATGGCAGTCGCAGAACCTTCCCGGGAATCATTGGAGGAGCCTTTTGATCCCAGAATTGAGTGTCCTCAGAAATAGTTTTCCGTTACTTATACTCACTGGCTCATAGCATAAGTTCAGTACATTATTATGTTCATTAGGTGTGTTTCCCACAATTTTACCAAAGTCTGCTCCTGGGGAGGAGTAAAGTGAAAGAGAAATTAGGAAGGAAGAACTGGAGAAAATTCTATACACCCCCTTATAACAAACAGCTTGGTCTTTACTCATTAAGCAATGAAAGCAATCAGCTTCTGCTCTGCCTTCTCCCACTGCCGAGGGCAAGCGCTTCCCAAACATGAGCCACACCAGGCATGGTGTGCACAGCCTGTCCCACATGAGAGTGGTTGACAGGAACCATAAGTCAAGGGCCCCAGGAGGTGTGTGAGAGTCATAGAGAGCCTTTTCCTCTCATCAAAGCAGGGCCTGCTAGGTTGCTCCTAGCCCAGGAGGACACCCAGGTTCCAAATCAAACAAGAATCACACCTGCTGTTTGCTGGTAACCATGTTAGCCAAGTTCAGAGTGGCAGGGGAGACAGGTTCTTACACATAATTTCCTGCATCCACTCCCTTAGTGGGGCCCTTTATCATTCCACTCTTCCTTTCCTTCCTGGATGACTACAGTCTGCTTCTCACCGTGATGTCACTACTGGGTCACATAGCAGAGATCCCCAAACCTATTTTCTGAGGTTTGAGATAACCAGTGTCATCATCAGGGTTCTCCATAGGAACAGAACCAATAGGGTGGGGGAAGTAGAGAGACAGAGATTAATTTAAGAAATTGGCTCACACAATCATGAGAGCTGATAAGCCTGAAATCCATGAGTTAGGCTGGCGAGTCCAGCAATAAGTTGATGTCTTAAGTCTGACAGCAATCTGGAGACAGAATTCCTTCCTCTTCAAGGGACCTCAGTTTTTTAATGCCTCCAGCTGACTCAGTGAGACCCACCCATATTGTGGAGGGCAATCTGCTTTTCCCAAAGTCCGCTGATTTAAATGTTAATCACCTATTTTTAAAATACCTGCACAGCAACATCTAGATTGGTGTTTGACCAAATAGCTGAACACGATAATTCAGTCAACTTGATACATAAAATTAACAATCACGATCAGAGTGAAGGGAGGATGTCGACCAGAGAACCTGTAAGTGAGAGAAGGACATACTGCCGCCAGCTGTGCACCTCATCTCACTGGAAACCCTGAAAACCTTCAGAAAGGGACGTAAAGGAAAAAAAGGCTGGGCATGGTGGCTCATGCCTGTAATCCCAGCACTTTGGGAGGCCGAGGTGGGTGGATCACTTGAGGTCAGGAGTTCAAAAACAGCCTGGCCAACATTGTGAAACCCCATTTCTACTAAAAATACAAAAAAAAAAAAAAAAAAAATTAGCTGGGCGTGATGGCAGATGCCTGTAATCCCAGCTACTCAGGAGGCTGAGGCAGGAGAATCAATTGAACCCGGGAGGCGGAAGTTGCAGTGAGCCGAGATTGTGCCATTGCACTCCAGCACTAGGGGCAAAGCAAGACTTTATCTCAAAAAAAAAAAAAAAAAAAAGGAAAAAAGCACACAGTGGGAGCTCAACAGCTGCAATCGTCAATCGTCTAGAAGGCACACAGTCTACATTCTGAGCAGAACACCCTCACTTCTTGAACTGCTAGATGAATTCCTCATTCTCATTAGTTTAAGCCATTTAACTTAGTATCAAAGTTGCTCACAAGAGACAAAAAGAACTGCAAAGAAATCTGAAGCTTTACATATATTCATGTATTACTTTACTCACATAATATTGTCAATAGTATTAGTGTTGTGACTTCAAAACTGTTTTATGCAAATGTAGAAGAAAGCAAATAAAATACATTGATGTTATTAGGAACAAAGATTTTCAGCATAAGAGAAATTAGATGATATAAAATATAAAACAGAGTTAAGAGGGAAAAAAAACTCTGTGAAGTTGAAACTGGAATTCTCAGTTCAAATATATGATTGTGTATTTCCTAGCTTTGTCCACTAAAAGGAACTAAGAGCAACGAGATCCCAGTAGTGATGAGCACAAATAGTACCCACACCTCGGCTTTTAAATACAGTTCCCTATTCAAAAGAACAAGAAATGCTCAGAGAAATGGCTGGTTCCAGGGCTCGGGCAGAGAACACAAAAGACGAGCCAAGGACATCTTCTGCCAGAAAGTAAAAGAAGTACATAAGGACCAAGGGGTTTATATCAAAAGAAAACAGGAGGAAAACTGTGTGGTGACATCTACCAAAGTAAACATACCCTACGAGCAAGGAATTCCGCCTCTACCCCTATTCTCCTCATCCCAAAAAATGTGTTGATCCCAAGTACCAGAATGTTCCTAGGGGCACATAACCGTCAAAACCTGGAATCATCCTTAACGTCCACCTACACTAGAATGAATAAATGGCAGGAGCAATGAAAAACAAAGAACTGCAACTGCACACACAAGAGTGAATCTCATGACCTTACAGATGAGCAAAGGAGTCAGACAGGAAAGCGTACATCTGGTATGATTCCGTTGACACAAAATTCCAAAACAGGCAAACTGATCAATAGGTTTAGAAGTAAAGCTGGTGGTTACTGGTGTGGGGACAAAAGTGATAGGAAGAGGGTATGATTGGGGCTTCAGGCTCCTGGTAATGTTTTGTTTCGTGATCTAGGAGCTAGCTATTCATGTGTTTGCTTTGTGAACATTTTTTGAACTATAGACTTGATTTTTTGTGCATTTATCTATATATTTCAATGTAAAATAATTTACTTTTTTTTTTTTTTTGAGACGGAGTCTTGCTCTGCCGCCCAGGCTGGAGTGCAGTGGCCAGCTCTCAGCTCACTGCAAGCTCCGCCTCCCGGGTTTACGCCATTCTCCTGCCTCAGCCTCCCGAGTAGCTGGGACTACAGGCGCCCGCCTCGTCGCCCGGCTAGTTTTTTGTATTTTTTTAGTAGAGACGGGGTTTCACCGTATTAGCCAGGATGGTCTCGATCTCCTGACCTCGTGATCCGCCCGTCTCGGCCTCCCAAAGTGCTGGGATTACAGGCTTGAGCCACCGCGCCCGGCCAATAATATACTTTTTAAAAAGCCAACTTGTAGACCGGGCACAGTAGCTCCTGTCTATAATCCCAGCACCTTGGGAGGCCAAGGTGGGCAGATCACAAGGGCAGGGGTTCGAGACCAACCTAGCCAACATGGTGAAACCCCCATCTCTACTAAAACTTCAAAAATTAGCCAGGCATGGTGGTGCACACCTGTAGTCCCAGCTACAAGGGAGACTGAGGCAGGAGAATGGTGTGAATCCGGGAGGCAGAGGTTGCAGTGAGCCGAGATCGCGCCACTGCACTCCAGCCTGGGTGATAGAGCAAGACTCCATCTCAAAAAAATATATAAAATAAACAAAGAAGAGCAACTGTACCTTTGAAATAGGAGAGGTGTGGTGATGACCACCTTAATCCAGTGATTGAATTCCACATCACAAATAATGGAACACTGTGGCATTACATGCCTCCTGATATGATGCAAATTAACCTAATCTAAGGCAGTGGGGCTTCTTAATTGCATTGGAATCACCTGAGGAGATTTTCAAACTCCCAATGATACCTATATCAGAATCTACTGGGGCAGGGCCCGGAGTTGCCAAGCATCAGTATTTTTTTTTTTTTTTTGAGATGGAGTCTCGCTCTGTTGCCCAGGATGGAGTATAGTGGCACGATCTCGGCTCACTGCAAGTTCCATCTCCCGGGTTCACGCCATTCTCCTGCCTCAGCCTCCTGAGTAGCTGGAACTACAAGCGCCCACCACCACGCCAGGCTAATTTCCACGCCTGGCTAATTTTTTGTATTTTTAGTAGAGACGGGGTTTCACCGTGTTAGCCAGGATGGTCTCTATCTCCTGACCTTGTGATCCACCCGCCTTGGCCTCCCAAAGTGCTGGGATTACAGGCGCGAGCCACCGCACCCAGCCTAGCATCAGTATTTTTTTAAAGCTTCCCATATGACTGTAATGTACAGTTAAGATATTCTGAACAAAAACATATACTTGAATCTAACTTCTAGTTTAAAGAATATATAGGCGATAGAGCAGTGGTTCTTACTTCTGACCTCATATTAGAACCACCTGGAGATTTTTGAAAGTAGGGCCACCTGGGCTTCATCCCAGGGGCTTCTGATTTAACTGGATTAGAGCAGCATTCAGACATTTGTATTTTCTTTTCTAGGTTTTTAGTTTTGTATTTAAAACCCCCAGTGAGAACAGAGTGGACCAATTTATTACTTCTTCTTTGTGAGGCCAATTAATCAAAAACAGGGAATGTAGAAGAAAGCAAATAAAATATATTGATGTTATTGGGAATAAATATTTTCAGCATAAGAGAAATTAGATGATATATAACGTAAAACAGAGTTAAGAGGGGAAAAAAAAAAAACCTCTGTAAAGTTGAAACTGGAATTCCCAGTTCAAATACATGATTGTGTATTTCCTAGCTTTGTCCACTAAAAGGAACTAAGAGCAATGAGATCCCAGTAGTGATGAGCACAAATAGTACCCACACCTCGGCTTTTAAATACAGTTCCCTATTCAAAAGGACAAGAAATGCTCAGAGAAATGGCTGGTTCCAGGGCTCGGGCAGAGAACACAAAAGACGAGCCAAGGACATCTTCTGCCAGAAAGTAAAAGAAGTACATAAGGACCAAGGGGTCCTTGGTCCAGGCACAGCCAGGGTTAAAACTTACTGGGAAAGAGGAATAAGTTAACATCAAGAGAAAACACAATCTAAAATGTGGGACATTGTACAAGGCCGCTAGCCTGGATTCTTCAAAAGGTCAAGGTCATGGGGGGAAAAAAGGAAGGATAAAACATTCTATGTTAAAATGAAGTTTTAAAATGTAATGTGTGCATTTATTTGAGAGAAATACCTATAAAGACATTCTGGGAAACTGAATGCAGTTTTTTTTGTTTGTTTTTCTGAGACAGGGTCTCGTTCTGTTATCCAAGTTGGGGTGCCGTGGGTGGTGTCATCATAGCTCACTGCAGCCTCAACCTCCTGGACTCAAGTGATCCTCCCACCTCAGTCTCCTGAGTAGCTAGGCCTATAGACATGCACCACCACTCTTGGCTTCTTTTTTGTTTTTTTTCTTTTTTAGAGATAGGGTTTTACTATATTGCCCAGGCTGGTCTTGAACACCTAGGCTCAAGCGATCTTCCCAAAGTGCTGAGATTCCAGGCATGCATGAACCACTGTGCCCAACCAGAAATTTAAATATTAAGTTGATTTTAGATAGTTTATTTCCTTAGCAGGGATAATGACATTTTGTTTCTGTAGATAAATATCTTATTCTTTTTTTTTTCTTTTCTTTTGAGATGGAGTCTTGTTCTGTCGCCCAGGCTGGAGTGCAGTGGCACGATCTCGGCTCACTGCAAGCTCCACCTCCCAGGTTCACACCATTCTCCTGCCTTTGCCTCCCGAGTAGCTGGGACTATAGGCGCCCGCCACCACGCCCAGCTAATTTTTTGTATTTTTAGTGGAGACGGGGTTTCACCGTATTAGCCAGGATGGTCTCAATCTCCTGACCTTGTGATCCGTCCGCCTCGGCCTCCCAAAGTGCTGGGATTACAGGCGTGAGCCATTGCGCCCGGCCTAGTTAATTTTCTTAGCAGGGGTAATGACATTTTGTTTATGTAGATAAATATCTGTATTCTTAAGGGATGCATGCTGAATATCGAAAAGTGATGTGTCATCATGTGTACATAATTTACTTTCAAATGGCACAACAAAAAAGAAAACCGAAGTACAGAGAGAGAAAGCAAATATTGCAAAGTATTAACAATTGTGAAATTTATGTGGAGAGCATATGGGAGTACACCACAATAATCTTTCAACTTTTCTGTATGTTTGAAATATTTCATAACACAAAGTTGAAGAAATGAGAAAGATTTTAAATAGAGATAAAAACTTACTCACAAGGCCATGGAATTTCCATCTGTTTTACCTCTCTGCAGGCAAGTCTACTCACAACTCCACCACACTCAATCAATCTTATACCACACCCAGCAATTAAAGGCTGCCTTTCTCAGTCTTTGCCCACTAGATTTTGTGCATTCAAACAAGTGTAGAAAATGCTGGGTTATACTGGATTTATCCACAATTAGGCAAGGCAAACTCCACCAGGAAGCACTTCTCTCTTGAGCTGACCTCCCTCGCCTATGATATCCAAGAAGACTGGCAGTTATGGTATCCATGACAACTTTTGTATCTCATTTGGGCTTGAGAATCAGGCTTCCTCTAGTCTCTGACAGAGGCACTTCAAAGTAACAAGTCAGCAAATATTCTCCTGACACAATACAAGCCATATATGAAATACAAAACTCTCTACCTCCATGCCCTGGCTAGTCCCTTGCTGTGGGACAAAAATGCTTAAGCCATGATGGTGGGGCTCTCTGGTAAGTATTTAGCAAAGGAAAGGAAACTTTGGAACATGACAGACGGCAAAAGGTGATATCACTCTTTTCCCCCACAATCATCAGAGGCTCTGCCCTACCTGATAAGACTATAAAACAGATAAAGTACTGCCAGTCTGCAAGGAGCTCATGGTCAACCAGAGTGGACAAACACCAAGCTTCTAATCAGGCAGACTATAATAAACTGCACGATAGGGGTGTTTCCAGAGTGGTCTGGGTCTACAGAAGAGGCAAGTATTAATTCCATCTGTGGGTGTTGGAGAAAGCTACACAAAGCAGTTCCTTGGCTTTGGCAGGGGAAATGTTGAGAAATGAAGGGAAGGGCATCCAGGCCAGGCAGAACCATGCCAGCAAATGCACCGGTATGTGAAAGAAGGCGTGGTTCAAGAAGTGGGAAAAATGTGGTGAGGGGAAAAAACACATAATCTATACTCTTACTCTGCCTTGGGTTGCTTTTGATTGTTTTTCTTCTTATTCTTTCGTTATTCTTATTCTTCTTCTCTCCGAAACTCCTCTCCTCCTCTCCTCTCCTCATCCTCCTCCCCTCCTCCTCTTCTTCTTCTTCTTCTCCTTCTTCTTCTTCTTCTCTCTTTAAGCATTCAAAACAGATCTTGCACAAGAACTCAGGGGAGGGAGCACCTTCCACAAGTGGAATTCTAAACAGGGCTTTCCTAAGGCTCAGAAATGGCAGGTGCCAGGGTAATAGCTGCTTGATAATCAAACTGTAGGTGTCAGGGCAGGAGATTCCAGGTCACCACAGTGCTCTGAGGCTCAGAAATGGCAGGTGCCAGGGTAATAGCTGCTTGATTAGCAAACTGTAGGTGTCAGGGCAGGAGATTCCAGGTCACCACAGTGCTCTCAGTGCTCCCTAAAACTAGGCATCTGAGTTCTACAAGTGGGACAATGCAGATACTACTTGTTAAGAGCATACATTTATTCAGTTAATTTTTAAATTACATTATCCTTGTCAGCACTAGTGATAAAATAAAAATGGCTAAATTAGTTGTGTCAAACACTATTGGACATCATCTCTGTTGTTGTTGTTGTTGTTTTTGTTTGTTTGTTTTTTGTTATGGAGTCTTGCTTTGTTGCCCAGGCTGGAGTGCAATGGCTCAATCTCCACTCACTGCAACCTCCGCCTCCCAGGTTCAAGTGATTCTCCTGCCTCAGCCTCCCAAGTAGCTGGGATTACAGGCATGCGCCACCATGCCCGGCTAACTTTATATTCTGCAAGACGGGGTTTCACCGTGTTGGTCAGGCTGGTCTCAAACTCCTGACCTCAGGTATTCCACCTGCCTTGGCCTCCCAAAGTGCTGGGATTACAGGTATGAGCTACAGCACCCAGCTGACATCATCTCTTTAAAAACTCCCAAAGACTCCACAAAATAGGTACCATTAATACTGCCATTTTACAGATCAGAAAACTGAGACTCAGACTTCAATAACTTACTTAAAACTACACTAGTAAGTGAAGAAGCTGGAATATGAATTTCATAAGCCCAACTCCAAAGCCTATGCTTGATTACTTAAGTATGTAAGACATTTAAATAATGGTTCTGGTATGGTCTACTGTTAGGCACAAACAAAAGTATTTATTTTGGTTTCTCTGTACTTTAGAGTTGCCAAATTCTTGCTAATATTTTATACTCCCCACAGCACAAAATAATACTAGACACCATTGTTCACATTCGTGTTGATTCGTGAGAAATATGTAAGGAAACATTATACTAGACCCTTACTAGTGAAAGAAAATTGAGAAAGAGCAAGAGACTTGACGGGTGGATTGGCTGGTATGTCTGTTAGTCTGTGCATCTGTCTCTGTCTTTCCCTCAGGTTCTCTTACTGTGTCTCCCTTTCTGTCTCATGTCTGTGTGTCTATCTCTTTCTATCTTATTTTTATTTTTGCCTCTAAGTCTGTTTCTCTTTCTCTCTCTCTCTCTCTCTCTCTCTCTCACACACACACACACACACACACACACACACACACACACACACACTCTCTCAATTAAATTTCATAGCTACGACCGGGAGTGGTAGCTCATGCCTGTAATCCCAGCACTTTGGGAGACCGAGGCGGGTGAATCATCTGAGGTCAGGAGTTCGAGACCAGCCTGGACAATGTGGCGAAACCCTGTCTCCACTAAAAATACAAAAATTAGCCAGATGTGGTGTTGCACGCATGTAGTCCCAGCTACTCGGGAGGCAAGAGAATCGTTTGAACCTGGGAGACAGGGAGCCAAGATCACGCCACTGCACTCAGGCCTGGGTGACAGAGAAAGACTTGGTCTCAAATAATAATAATAATAAATAAATAAATTTCACAGCTGTACATTGCTTCCTAGACCTGGAACAAATTAATATTCTAGAATCAAATAGATATCATAAAACATTCCTGTAGGAAGCCTCAGGTCCCTAGGAACTCAAGTTATCAGCTAAAGGGCACTAAAGGACAGCAGTAAAGAATATGGGTTCTGGCAGGGCGTAGTGGCTCACACCTGTCCTCTCAGCACTGTGGGAGGCCGAGGCAGGCAGATCATCTCAGGTCAGGAGTTCAAGACCAGCCTGACCAACATGGAGAAACCCCGTCTCTACTAAAAATACAAAATTAGCCGGGCGTGGTGGTGCATGCCTTGTAATCCCAGCTACTCGGGAGGCTGAGGCAGGAGAATTGCATGAACGCGGGAGGCAGGAGAATTGGTTGTGGTGAGCCAAGATCGCACCACTGCACTCCAACCAGGGCAACAAGAGCAAAACTCTGTCTAAAAAAAAAAAAAAAAAAAGAATATGGGCTCCAGGGTCATACCTAATTCCTTGTAAGCTGCATGAATTAGGGCAAGTTATAAACTTATATGAACTACAGTCTCCTTGTCTGTGAAATGGATAACGTTGTAACCATCATATGGAGCTGTTGTGAGGATTAAATGCAATAATGTCTACAAAGTTCTTAAATGCTAAGCAATAGCAACATTGCTAGTTACTATTGTTACCATGATTATTGGCAATGCGTCAATTGCTTTTAGACGCTTAGCCTCTAGGTAGGACATGGCACACAGTAGGATCTCAGAGAAAAAAGACACAAAGAGACAAACATACCAAGACACACATAGAAAGATATGAGACAGACAGAAAGACAAATAAAGCAAGGGAGAGAGAGTGAAGAGTCAGACACACAAACACACACACACACACACGAAAGAGACACAGAGAGGAAAGAGAGGAAGAAGGAAGAGACAGAAACAGACTAACAGACATGTTAGTCAGCCCACTAACCAATTTTTTTGCTCTTTCTCTCTAAATATTTCCCTCGTATAGGTCCAAATATGTTTCCTTCCATGTTTCCCATGAATCAATGTGAATGATGAACAAGGAGGTCACGTTCTCCATTCCACCTCCAGGCTTCCCATGCTACAGAGAGGAGCTTACAAATGGGGAAGAGGGTGGCCTCATCTGACACAGTACCACAGAAGCAGTGAACGGCTAGCTAAGGAGAGAGGTGCCCCAGGGGCAGGCTATGCTGGACAACAGGGCAAAGCTGGGTTTAGTCAAGTCCAGAATCTGCAGACCTCATTTGCAGAGGCCTCCTTAATTTAATGAGAAGGAAATCCATTTTTATCCCTGGGAGAACCAGTGAACAACACCACAGCAACTCACCTCCACAAACAAATAGAGCAAGCTTTCATACCCACATCAAAGGGAAAAACAACTGTCTTCCAAAAAAGACATTTAATCTAGCCAAGGGAATTCCTGGATCCTCTCTGTGTGGGCCTTTGGAACAGTATTTTCTGTTGTTGCAGCTGTACATTGTGAGCTTTCTAACACCTGTCATCAACATACTTTGATAAAGTCAGGTGAGTATGGATGAGATCACACTTACAACAAGCAGTCTTTAGGGAGCAGGGATCAAGCAAATCATTGTGGAGAAGATATTTTTCTTTTGTATGATGCCAGAGAAAGACTGAATCATGGAGAAAGACTTGAGGAGCACCAGAGTTCTAATACTCAAACTTAACTATCCCAACCCCAGCTAACTGCATTTCTTGGACTGCATGGGGAAAAAAGGAGACGTTACCAACAGGATGTTGAACTGATTTCAGCTCCATGAGTGTGATCTCTCTTTCCTCCTGTCAGCTGGCTGGGACAGCACCCTTCTTCTTCCCTGAGGACAGATCCTGTGCCACTTCATTCCCTCACAGCCACCTTCTTGCTCCCTCCTCTTGCTTCCCCAAGGCTGAGGCCAGCTAATTTGAGCCGTAAGATATTACTGCCACCATTGTTACTAAGCTCTTCTGAGCCCTCTTCTGTAGAGCTTAGAAGTTACAGAAGCTGGAACTCTTCCAGAAGTTACAGAAAGCTGGAAACTTTCCTCTGCCCTCCAAATCAAAATCACTTAATCTTGTCAGCAAAGGACAGCTGTCCAAACCTGCAAGTTGAGCTGGAATAGGAATCCTAAACTACTGTGGGCCCTGACAACATCAGTCATTAATGAGGACATCTTGTTCTTCACATCTTTGAATTTCATTTCAGAATCATTCCTCAGAAGTAAGAGGCTTCTAAGGAATGAGACCAGGCACGGCGGCTCATACCTGTAATCCCAGCACTTTGGGAGGTCAAGGCACATAGATCACCTGAGATCAGGAGTTCGAGACCAACCTGGCCAACACGGTGAAACCCCATCTCCACTAAAAATACAAAAATTAGTCGGGCATGGTGGCACACACCTGTAATCCCAGCTACTTGGGAGGCTGAGGCAGGAGAATCACTTGAACCTGGGAGGCAGAGGTTGCAGTGAGCCAAGATAGCATCACTGCACTCCAGCCTGGGTGGCAGAGTGAGACTCCATCTCAAAAACAAAACAAAACAAAACAAAACAAATGAGGAGTTACTCAGCCTACCACCTTTTTACAGATCTCCAGCAGATGAAGTCACTGAAGCCAACAAACAGATCATTTACTTTTATTTCTAAAGAAGTTCAGCTAATCATGGACATGCATGGTGGTGATAGTTGTGCAACAACGTGATATACTTAATGGCACTGAACTGTACACTTTAAAATGGTTAAAACGGTAAGTTTTATGTTATGTAATTTTATCACGATTTTTTAAAATTAAAAAAATTCTAAAGAATAAATTGGCCAGGCATGGTGGTTCACTCTTATAATCCCAACACTTTGGGTGGCCCAGGTGGGTGGATCACTTGAGCCCAGAAGATCAAGACCAACCTGGGCAACATGGCAATACCCAATTTCTACAAAAAATACAAAAATTAGCTGGGCACAATGGCATGTGCCTGTAGTCTCAACTACACAGGAGGCTGACATGGGAGGATTGCTTGAGCCCAAGGAGGTTGAGGCTGCAGTCAGCCATGATGCTGCCACTGCACTCCAGCCTGGGTGACAGGGTGAGATTCTATCTCAAAAAATAAAAAAGAATAAATTGAATTCAACATTTTTTAAAAGTACAGCTATGTTCCAGGTAGCTTAATGATTGCTGATTTATTATTATTAAATTTTTTTTTTTTTTGAGACGGAGTCTCGCTCTGTCGCCCAGGCTGGAGTGCAGTGGCCGGATCTCAGCTCACTGCAAGCTCCGCCTCCCGGGTTTACGCCATTCTCCTGCCGCAGCCTCCCGAGTAGCTGGGACTACAGGTGCCCACCATCTCGCCCGGCTAGTTTTTTGTATTTTTCAGTAGAGACGGGATTTCACTGTGTTAGCCAGGATGGTTTCGATGTTCTGACCTCGTGATCCGCCCGTCTCGGCCTCCCAAAGTGCTGGGATTACAGGCTTGAGCCACCACGCCCGGCCTATTAAATTATTTTTAAGGGAATCTTAGTAGTATAGAAAGATTACCAGCTTCAAGAATCTGTGAAAATCAAAAGCAGAAAGATACATGTCTTTATGTCAAAAATGCCATTATGGGGCAGGTGTGCTGGCTCATGCCTGAAAGCCCAGCACTTTGGGAGGCCAAGGCAGGAAGATCCCTTTAGCCCAAGAGTTCGAGACCAACCTAGGCAACACAGTGAGACCTTGCCTCTACTAAAAATGAAAAAAAAAAAAAAATTAGCCTGGTGTGATGACAAATGAGTCAGGAGGCTGAGGCAGAAGGGTGGCTTAAGCCCAGGAGGTCGAGGCTGCCGCAAGCAGCCTGGGTGACAGAGTGAGACCCTATCTCAAAAAAAAAAAAAGTCTTTACATTAAAAATAAGTGCACTCGGCCAGGCGCGGTGGCTCACGCCTGTAATCCTAGCACTTTGGGAGGCCGAGGCGGGCGGATCATGAGGTCAGGAGATCCAGATCACGGTGAAACCCCGTCTCTACTAAAAACACAAAAAATTAGCTGGGCGTAGTGCCGGGCGCCTGTAGTCCCAGCTACTCAGGAGGCTGAGGCAGGAGAATGGCGTGAACCCAGGAGGTGGAGCTTGCAGTGAGCCAAGACTGGGCCACTGCACTCCAGCCTGGGCGACAGAGCAAGACTCCGTCTCAAAAAAAAAAATAAATAAATAATTGCACTCTTTCTGGCATATGAATACTGTCCCATGAGTAAGATTTTCTAAAGAATGTCACTAAGCTTTTCTTTCAGAAACCGGTTCTTCCACAATGGCGGCTAGAACATTCAGATCAGAGGAGTGGCTTATAAGGGTTTCCAGTTTTTTCTTTAACAATAATACGTTAAACAGTTTGTTCTCATGATACCTCTCAGAAATGTAAAGAGACATAGTACTCCATTAACATAAGTGGAAAATGTTATTTGCTTTTGCAGATGGTGAAATTAAGGCATGAAAAACCTAAAAGACTGAGCTGAGATCATTCCATGAGAAGAGAAGTTCAGATTTTATATCCAGAGGCCACACTTTCCTGCCTTCTGGATCAAGATCATTTAAGAAACAAAGGTCACTCACTGTGAATCAATTAACTCCAATGAACATCCACTCACAGAAGCACCTACTCTCCTGAATCATGCCTGTTGACTCACAATCCCCCAGGAGGGTACAACACAGGAAGCCCCAAAGTGGAGGAAAGCCCTGCATGCGGCTTACCTTTAGGGAAAGGGAAAAGGTGCAATTAATTGTTAACACTGTCAGTTTCACCGACAAGGAGTAGTGAGGGAATTGTAGAAGGTCTTGCAGGATAAGGTAGAAGGAGAGCTCAGCATAGCTCAGGTTCTAACTCACGATGGATGTCAAGCACAAGTGACAAGGCACATCAGTCAAGAGTGATCGTGGAGACAGAATACCCAACGATAAGCCTAAGTAAGAAAACAGATTATGACCATCTCTTGACTGCTGCCAGGCCAAGCTGCACCAAAAATAAAACAGAAAGGACTGAAATCCATCAGGAATGAATCTCACAGTTCCCTACCACCCTACCTACAAACACATCTGCACCTGCCCTGAATTTCATATCCTCCCCCCCAGCTCCCACACTCCTCAAAAGAAGAAAAAACCAGCCATCCTCTTCCCAACACGGGTCATCCTTCTTGTGTTCTGGCTCCTCCTCTGGCCCCCTCCTCAAGCTATCTATCACCTCTCCCATTTCCTTCACTTCTCCCTTTCTATTGCCACCATTCCTTTAGCATGGTGGTCTTTAGTATTTGTGGATCACAAATTTCTTTGAGAAGCAAGTAAACTTGCACACTATTTCTAAAGGCTCGAGAGATTCCCAGAGCCCTGGAGCCCAGGTAAAGAATCCCTGCTTTAGCAAAAGTCTCTTCCACCTTAAACCTTAGCTGCTAGTGGACATCTCTCTCTTTCCTTTCAAAGCAAGCTTCTAGGACACAGATCTTTGTGCCCCTTTCTTCCCACTCTCTCCTCAATCCCCTGCCCTCACTCCACTAAAAGGAATCCTGCTAAAGTTACCATTGACAGTCCGAATGCCAAACCCGAGGAGTATTTTTCCCCTCTCATTTGACCTCCTGCTGTGTATCACAGCAACCCATCCCATATCCTGAAACTCTTTTCCTCAGTGTCTTGACATCACTGTGATAAATCCCTCTTACAGCCTGGCCAACAATGTCTTATTGTCTAGGAAATGTCCTTAACACCCAGTTTGGCCCCCAACCACCCTGTTTTTGTACTTGCAGGCCTCCCGCTTCCTGCCAGGGCTGACCACCCAGGGGTGGGCCTCACCAAGCAAGGCCAACCAGTGACTTCCCTAGAATTTTGGAATAGAGAAGAAAAATGAAGTTATTGGATTTCCCAAAATGTTCTAGCCACAAATTCCAGTTACATGCCTCTATCTGCATATCTGACTACTCCTGTATCTGTGTAAGACATTCCTTTCTTTCCTTCAGTCGGTTTGCATTGGCTTCTGTTATTTGCCACCAATGAGTCCTGACTAATATAAACATTCCCTTGCTCCCAATTCACCTTCTCTCTCTCTGACTGCTGCTTCTCATTCTTCTCAGTGGGCAACTCTTCTCTGTCTGCCCCTTAAACACTGGTTTATCTATCAGAACTGTAGGGGAAAATGGTTAGGAAGACAGAAAATTAGTCATGTCAGGGAACCAGATTGACTGAAGCCTTTGGATTTAACTGAACCAGGCCAGGCCTCACTCAGAACAACCTATTTGCTATACAGGTTTCCATGGGAACATAAAATCAAGAAAAAAACAATCTGAATAAATAGCTCCAAAGTTGGCTTTCATGAAACCATACTTTAAAGATGAAAGACTCAGAACATGTATCATTTTTTAGAAAAGACCAGGACCACCAAAAAATACATACATATATATATATATATACTAATATATGTCTGATTTGTAAGATCCAATAATCTGGACAATTTCTGATATGATAGTCAAAAATCTCACTATAAAAGGGGATGGGCTCCTAACATTAGAATCTCTCTGATGTGACACAGTGGGAGGTACAAACATCACTGACTGGTAAACTACTGAAAATAGTAGGTTTAAATCTAACTGTGATCCAGGATATAGGCTGTCCTGTGGGATAACTGATCTGGACTCTCAAAGGACTCAGATCATGGAGAACCTAGGAAGGTTGAGGGACTTCCTAGACTGAGATCACAGAGGGATCCTTCCTCTTCCGAACCCCTGCCGCAAAAATCTTATTCCTCTGTCTTCTCCATCTTGAGAAATGTCAAGTTGACCAAGCCAGAAATGTCTCCCTTTCTTGCTCCATAAGTAATCAATTGCCAAATCTTATGTATCTTATAAACTTCTCTTTCTCTACCCCACTGTCCTGTTCTTGTCTTCATTGTCTCTCTTAAACTAAATATTAAATAAGCATCCTCACTAGTCTTTCTTGCCTCCAGTCTTGCTGCCCTCCAATCTATCTTCCACCCTTCCTCTACAGAGGATGTTTCAAACACAAAAGTCTAATCACATCACTACCCTGCTCAAAATCTTTCAGTGGCTTCCTAGTGTCTTCAAGATAAAATCTAACAAACTCCTTTTCCATGGTAGGCAAGGCCTTCCGTGATCTTCATCCCTGCCTTCCTTCCTAGTCTCAGTCTCCTTCTGCACCCACTCACAGCCAGTTCTCCAGACATACTCGATTGCTGTGGTGACTCTGAGTACGTGCCGTCCTCCAGAGCCACTGGGCCTGCACACATGCCGTTCTCTGAGCTACATACCATCCCCTCCACCTCCGTACCAATCCCTCCCCACACACTCCTACTAGAGAAGATATGTCTGTTGGAAAGCCTTGTCTGCATTGCCCAGATCTACTTAGAAGCTCCATTTCTCCGATGGTCTCATTGACCCAGATGTATAACTTCATGAAAGCAATTTATTTCTTTGTATTAAATTATTTGTTTATGCAACTGCCTTCCCTGCTAACTATAAGATTCTTAATGACATGGACCTTGTTTTTAATTTGGCTTTTTTAAGTGTCTAGTCCATTCTCAGTTTATAGTAGGCACTCACCAATTGTTTATTTTAAAATTGACAATCATCCCAGTGAAATTGTTTATTTCTTTGTTTTTAAGGACTTTAATTTCCAAATCATAAAGAGCTATGACCAGCTAAAAATAGGAACAAAAAAAGAGACTGGGAATGTGAGCAACTGCAGGAAATGAATTATTTGAAAGTCAAGCCTTTGGCCTTTTCCTTCTCAACTATGAGATAAACCCCAGTCTTCAAAGAATGTTGGGTAAAGTGGGGCTGGGTGGGTTAGGGGGTTGACATGCAAAGGATGAAACAAGCTTATTTTGGATATGGAATGAATTTTATTGGACTAATGAAAATTTACCCACACCCCTATGTTCTAACTATGATTTTAAAAATACAATATTCTATGCACACAGGAGGTGGTAACCAAGGGTAAAAAGGAGGAGACTGGTGCCTTCTCAATCTCTGACAAACAATGCAAAGATTGTAGAGATCCAAACAAAAGGATCTCTACATGGAGCACTGTTGATACCAAATAATTTGGCCTCAAGGAGGGATTCTCCACATTTTGCATACCACCAATCACTCTCAAAAAGCCGAGGTCCCAACCACTACATAGCAAAAGCCCATTTCTGTTTTGTTTTGCTTTGTTTTGTTTTGTTTTGTTTTGAGACAGAGTCTCGCTCTGTCGCCCAGGCTGGAGTGCAGTAGCACTATCTCGGCTCTCTGAAACCTCTGCCTCCCAGGTTCAAGTGATTCTCCTGCCCCAGCCTCCGAGTAGCTGGGATTACAGGCGTGTGTCACTTCACCCGGGTAATTTTTGCATTTTTAGTGGAGACAGTGTTTCACCATGTTGGCCAGGCTGGTCTCGAACTCCCAACCTCAGGTGATCCACCCACCTCGGCCTCCCAAAGTGCTGGGATTACAGGCATTAGCCACTGCGCCCGGCCACAAAAGCCCATTTCTTTATAATACATTTGTATGTTTAACTTATTCTTATAATTATATTTATGATACAGAGTAAGCTTTAAGAACAGAACAACAATACGGCAGTGGAATTGTTGGAGCGAATTCCATTGTAACTTCTTGCTAGCTGTATGAGAACACTGTGGCCAGAGCTCAGGAGGCCTCCAGGGAATAGCTTGCTCTGGGAAACACAGGCTTTGATTCAGGCGGCATTGAGAAATCCTTTGAAGGAGATCTTCCATCTGCTGATGAGAAGAATGCTTCCCTCTCATTCTTGGCACCCTCACTTGGCTGGCAAGGTCAGGTGTGTTTTTCCAGTGACTAGCTCACAGCAGGGATAGAGGAGAGAAGCCCTTGGGGGCTGAGACACTAAGGGAACCAGACTGCCCAGTGTCTGGTCAAGGTTTCCAAGGTATTTTTCAAGGTTTCGTTTCCCAGCATTCTGTTTTCAGTTTACCAAGAAAAAGTTCCTAAAGAGAACCTCTTTAGTGGCCTTTGAAGAAGGACAGAGAGAGGGAGGCAGAGCCCAAGGGCCCTGTGAGCAGAGTGGGAAGGACATGGAGCAAAGAGGCTTACACGGTGGGGTAACTAGGGATTAAAGATAACAATCACTTTGAGAAATAACGTAGAGAAAGGGGGGGGGGGGGGAACATACAAATACCAGAATGGACTAGTGTATACCAACTATTCAGCTAAAAATGAAGAAAGAAAATGGACAGCCAGAGATAGCCTTTGAGAATTTTGTTGAAAAACTATTTTAGATGAACTACCGTAAAAGTACTGTTAACAAGCAGGAGAATTTTCAGGGGAACATTAGAAATTCAGCTTCCTGCATTCGGTTGTAAGGGACAAGGAACTAGTCACACAGTGGAGATGAGAGATAAGCCAGGAACGAAATGAAAATTTTGAAAGTCCCTTGCATAGGGATAGCAGGATAATTATTTAAAGCATGAACGCAGCAATTTAGGTCTAAAATGTCACCACCATTAATTCTAAGTTTCACTGTAGTCTGTTAGGGAAGAGTTCTCTGGAGATTTTGAATAACTGCTTCTTGAAATGGAAACTGCAAAAACAATTGACATTTCTACAGTCCTTAACGAATAGAACTTTGAGAAAAATGACTTCTCAGGTGACTATCTGAACATCAGTGTCTGAATAACTAACATTCATCCTTGCTTTATGTCACCCTCATTAATCAGTTCATATTAAAGATAATGCCATACATGTAATTATATGGCATAGCATTATGTTAAGCATTTAAGACTATCATATTGCACCATATCTTGGCCATGGTGATGTATGGCCCCAATTTGAGAACAAGTGTCAATTTTTCATAGATTTTCATCTGTATTCATGACTCAAGGGCCTTTAGCAAATTAATAACGAAAAGAATTTACAGTAGGCTCCTTTATAAGTCCACAGTCCATTACTTAGCATACTTCTCACTTGTTTTAGCTCTTAAAAACTTATTCAGCTTCCTAAAAATACGCTTAACTTGTTTTCCAATTGCCCTTGTTCCTGTGTTAGATGTTTGTTTGTTTGTTTGTTTGTTTGCCTTTAGAGATTTGGTAAGGGGGCGGGGGTCTCTCTATGTTACCCATACTGGACTTGAACTCCTGGACTCAAAGAATTCTCCTGCCTCAGCCTCCCAAGTAGGTGGGACTACAGGTGAACACCACTATGCCTGGCTTTTTGATTTTTTAAAATCTAAGCATACGTTTTAGTTTATTTTATTATGATTTTTTTATTTTATTATGTTTATTTTATTATGATTTACTTTATTTTATTATGATTTTTATTTTATTATGATTTTTTTGAACATGTATTTTAGGTTCAGGGAGTGCAGGTTTGTTACATAGGTCAACTGCATGTCACTAGGGTTTGTACAGACAATTTCATCACCCAGGTAATAAGCATAGTAGCCAATAGGTATTTTATCTGGTCCTCTCCCCACTTCTACCCTCCACCCTCAAGTCAGTTTCAGTGTCTGTTGTTGCCCTCCTCGTGTCTGTGTGTACTTCTTGATATAAGCTCCTACCTATAAGTGAGAATATGTGGTATTTGGTTTTCTGTTCCTGCGTTAGCTTGCCTAGGATAATGGCCTCCAGTTCCATCCATGTTGCTGCAAAGGACATGATCTCGTTCTTTTTCATGGCTGCATAGTATTCCATGGTGTATATGCACCACATTTTTTTAATCCAGTCTACAATTGATGGACATTTAGGTTGATTCTATGTCTTTGCTGTTGTGAATAGTGCCATAATGAACGTATGTGTGCATGTGTCTTTATGGTAGAACAATTTGTATTCCTTTGGGTATATACCCAATAATGGGATTTTTGGGTTAAACAGTAAGTCTGGGTTTTGTTTTGTTTTGTTTTATTTTGTTTGAGATGGAGTCTTGCACTGTCGCCCAGGTTGGAGTGCAGTGATCTCGGCTCGCTGCAAGCTCCGCCTCCCAGGTGCACGCCATTCTCCTGCCTCAGCCTCCTGGGTAGCTGGGACTACAGGCGCCTGCTGCCATGCCTAGTTAATTTTTTGTATTTTTAGTAGAGACAGGGTTTCACTGTGTTAGCCAGGATGGTCTCGATCTCCTGACCTCGTGATCTGCCTGCCTCAGCCTCCCAAAGTGCTGGGATTACAGACGTGAGCCACTGCGCCTGGCCTTGTTTTGTTTTTTTTTTGAGACAGAGTCTTACTCTGTCACCCAGGCTAGAGAGCAGTGGCATAATCTCTGCTTACTGGAACCTCTGCTTCCTGGGTTCAAGCAATTCTCATGCCTCAGCCTCCCAAGTAGCTGGGATTACAGGCATGCACCACCACACCTGCCTAAGTTTTTTGTATTTTTAGTAGAGGTTTCCCCATGTTGGCCAGGCTGGTTTTGAACTCCTGACCTCAAGTGATCCACCCAGCTTAGCCTCACAAAGTGCTGGGATTACAGGCCTGAGCTACTGTACCTGGCCTGGATAAGGCTGTTTTAAGTTCTTTGAGGAATTGCCAAACTGCTTTCCACATCGGCTGAACTAATTTACACTCCCACCAGCAGTGTATAAGCATTTCTTTTTCTCCACAACCTCACCAGCATCTGTTATTTTTTGACTTTTTAGTAATGGCCATCTGACTGGTGCGAGATGGTCTCTCATCATGATTTTGATTTGCATTTCTCTAACGGTTAGGTTAAACATTTTTTCATATGATTGCTGACTGCATCTATGTCTTCTTTTTAAAAGGGTCTGTTCATGTCCTTTGCCCACTTTTTAATGGGGTTGTTATTGGCTTATAAATTTAAGTTCTTATAGATTCTAAATATTCGACCTTTGTTGGATGCATAGTTTGCAAATATTTTCTCCCATTCTGTAGGTTGTCTGTTGACTTGGTTGATAGTTTCTTTTGCTGCAAGCATATGCTATTTTAAAATTACATCACATCTGTACACTGAATCATCTAAACAATGAAGGAAATGAAAGGATCAATATACTAAAAAGTAATGCTGGATTAAACTAAGTTCAAGGTCTTGCAATAAAATTTAGCTTATCCCACTTATTCTACATTTTAAACTAAAACAAAACTCATCTTTTTAAAAAACTCATCTTTATAAAGTTTTCAAGTGCTTAACAGAGGTTTTTATTCATTATTCCTTACAATAACTTTATTTTAAAAAATAAAGTTGCTCCTAATCAGCATGCTCCTAAATCAGCATGCTCCTAATTATATAACCAGAGAAACAAACAGAGAAGGCCAGATCATTGTTCAGACTTCCCAAACAAATAGGAAAATGCGGATTATAACTGTCTGTTCAGGCCAGACCTGGTGGTTCATACCTGTAATCCCAGCATTCCGGGAGTCTGGGGTGGGTAGATCACTTGAGGCCAGGAGTTCAAGACCAGCCTGGGCATCAGGGCAAAACTCTGTCTCTACAAAAAAAAATACAAAAATTAGCCAGTATGGTGGCATGCACCTGTAATCCCAGCTACTCGGGAGGCTGAAGCAAGAGAATCGCTTGAACCTGGGAGGCAGAGGTTGCAGTGAGCTGAGATCATACCATGGCACTCCAGCCTGGGACTCTGTCTCAGAACAAGAAAAAACTCTGTTTACACATTTATGGTCCATTTTCTCCAGCATATGTTTTTGTAGAAGATCCTGTTATCAGGTCCCTGGCCTCCCCTGGGCTGCTCACATCAATTATTAACCAATATTGCATCAATAAACTCCTGCTGCTCCCACCCTGAGCTCAGATTGCTTGTAGGGGAAGTGGCATTGTCAGAAATCAGCACTTGATATGGCTCTGGAAGATAGCTACCCCTCTCTTCAAAGGACACCCCTCCTCAGGAATCCCTAAAATAAATTTTCTTTACCTCTTAAGTCAGACAAACCCAAACATCCTCTTCTAATCTGGTGAAAATCTATCCAGCTGTTTTCATCTGATGTAACAAAGAACAAGCAGAAACTGTTTTATCCAAATGGATAACACTGTCCTGAATTCTGGGACAAACTCTGTGAGAATCAATAATACATGACCCAATACAGTAAAAGTCGCCTTTGTATGTGGTGCTGTTTGGAGAGATAGATTATTATTTCTCCATTGATGACCTGTAGAATAAGGTGTTTGTTAAAATGCAGATCCCTAGGTCCCAACCCAGACCAATTGAATCAGACTTAAAAGTAGAGATGCATTCAAACCACTGCTACAACCAACACCGCTGTGATTCTTATGCCACCTGAAGCAAGAAAGCTCCAGACTAGACCGGGACTTCTCAAACTAGATTGCATGCTTCTTGAGAGCAGAAATCAGTTCCTAGTTATCCTCATAAGCCCCAATACCCAGCTGAGGTGCTTCATAAGTGTTCATTGATTGAACACATACTAACTGGTTGTTCATTGTATATGTATTATAAGTGTCTACAGTCTTTGATGTCAGAATTAGTTCGTGTGTAATTAATTTTAGGAAGCAGTGTAAACACCTGTTATAAAGTGTAAACATGTATAAACTCTTTAAACTGATTTTTTTTTTTTTTTTTTTTTTTTGAGATGGAGTCTGGCTCTGTCTCCCAGGCTGGAGTGCAGTGGCCAGATCTCAGCTCACTGCAAGCTCCGCCTCCCGGGTTTGCGCCATTCTCCTGCCTCAGCCTCCAGAGTAGCTGGGACTACAGGTGCCCGCCACCATGCCTGGCTAGTTTTTTGTATCTTTTAGTAGAGACGGGGTTTCACCGTGTTAGCCAGGATGGTCTCGATCTCCTGACCTTGTGATCCGCCCGTCTCGGCCTCCCAAAGTGCTGGGATTACAGGCTTGAGCCACCGCGCCCGGCCTAAACTGATTTTTAAGTGTCCTATTCCCACTGCATGGAGCCAGAATTAAATCAACCAGAAGCATGACTACTCCCTACACAACTCACTGTGTGCACCTGCTCCATCCCAGCCCCAGGCTCATAGATCCTCCAAGTTCTCAGATAATAAAAGCTCTTTGGTCACTTTTAGACAAAAATTCTACTATGGTCAAACAGCCAACCTCCAAACTCTTGATCCAATTAAAGCTTCTCTATTCCCCCAGGAGGGACCTACCAGCTGGGAAACCTGCTGTTTGGATGGGGGTTGTAGGGGGCATAGTCAATGCTTTCTATGCCTCTTCCCCATGCCCTATGCTGCCCCTGGCTTCTGCCCAGGCTGAGGGTGTGGTAGGAGGGGAAAAAGGCAGGGACATGGAGCTATGTCCTTGTGGAACTATCATTTCAGAGGAGCCTTCAGTGCAGCAGATACACAATTACTGGCTCTTCCTCCTCCCAGGGGACCCTACTTTCCTGCTGTAGTCGCTAGTATAGGTAGGACCTCCTCCAGCTGGTCACCAGTGCCTTCCTTTCTGTTCTAGTTTCCTATTGTCTGGTTCAAGCAACTATATTAATTAGACATGGGGTCTTGCTCTGTTGCCCAGGGTGGTGTGCAGTGGTGCAATCATAGTTCATTGCTGCCTTGGACTCCTGGGCTCAAGCGATCTTCCTGCCTCGGCCATCCAAGTAGCTGGGACTACAGACATGCACCACTGCACCCAGCCCAGCTCCAGCCACTTGATGCTGGGTTCACCTTGCCCCTCCAGAAGGTCATCTTTTTAAAGATAACCTGAGTATACTTCCTTCCATGGTTACTCACTGTTCACACCTTCACCAGTGGGAGTACAGTTCCTCCCCAGTCACTTCTTTACCTCACTCTGCCAGGTCAAGTCAGAAGGAAACAGGTCACAGTCCCTACCTCCCTGACGCTGAAGGCTCCCTCACTTGCCTTATGACCCTAGGGGCACACTCTGTCCCCTCCTTCAGGAAGGCACTCTAACAACTCTCCTGTCAAAGGATTCTCAGTGCCCACTCCCATAATGGATTCTTTACCCTTCTCTCCCTCACCTAGAGCACATGAGGCGAATGCTGGCAACACCATTTCCATAATCCCTTAGCAAGTGCTGCATAGGTGATCCAACATCTCATGAGATAGTGGGGACATTTGTCACCTGTCGTAGTGTTCTGGGGAGACAACTAGAAAGTCACATCTGACATCCTGTTACATTAATCAGACTCTCAGTTACAAGAGAAAAGACTCAGTCTTAATTAGTGACTTCATCTTAATTAGTGGAGGTTTGATATAAGAATACTCACTGAAATAAGGAACACTAAAATATTACGGCAACTCTAAAACACTAGAGCAGCTGTACCCAGACCACACAATGATAAGAAGACAGTTCAGAGTGTAAAACAGATCTAATGACCAAGAATTTGTCACTGCCTCAACAAAGGAGTTTCTGGACTCCCCTGACATGGGAGTGAACTGTCTCTGTTTCTGGAGCTGTTCTTTTTTTGCTTTCACCCACAGATGCCAACCCCTACTCTAAACTCTGTTCCATGGAACACCCATGTTATAAAAGATGTTAAAAGGTGAGAGTCCTTTGTTCAACAAGACTGGGAAACACCAAGTCAATGTTAGATAAGCTTCTTACTGTAGGATTCTCAGTCTTTAATAAGCCAAGGCATTGTATGACTCTACAGAAGGGAATAGAGATGTGCTGTTTCCCAAATGTGATTACCCAGAAATCCGCATTTCAGGGACACCTGTTAACCACTGGTGAGACAGCCCAGGCTACACTGCTGAGAAGTATACGTGCACTTTTTCTACCTCTTGACTTAAGCATACTTGTGGCATGGCATCTGCCAACTGCCCCCTCTCTGTATGTATTTTCAGCTCCTGCTCCCACAACCAACTAACTCTCTCTGTATCTTGATTCTCTTAAAACAAATAAATTGCTGGTTCCAGTATGGTCACCATCATAATAATTTGGGCAGGTTCTTGGTATCAAGCCATCTTACAAGCCACCAACCAACCTATAGCCTGACTAACTTAAGACTGGATGCCCTCCCCTGACCAAGAGGGTGGAACAAAATATGACCCTTCCATCACTAGCAGGAGACTATGAAGTAAACATAGTCTCTTAGCCCTTTGTGATGGCCAGCACACAGAATGAAAACAAGAAACAAAATGAAACTGGTACCAATCTCTATACCCCTGAAACCCTGAAAGCTCTCCATGTGACTTACAACCCTGAGGGAGTATAATCATTTGTAACTGCACAACAAATTACATAAATGTTTTTTCAAGTGATTTGACAGTCCCCCCAAACTAGTGAAATACACTGCGATCAAAATGAAACTGGGTTCCAGATTAATCCTCTTCTCTAAGTTTCTTCACTGAATAGGTGAGTCACAATTTAAGTAGGAATAGCAGATAAGGGAAGATCGACTTCTTCCCTTAACCCACTGTGTATAATAACTCTACATTATACTTCACTGCTTTTGATTGCTATTTACCCATATGCTTCGACTTGGTTTACTAATGATAAACCAATAGTAAATGTTTTTAACTTAAACAATCCAAGGTAAAAGAATAAAGCCTAAAATATTTTATGGACATCTGTCTTTAAAAGTGCTTATTTGCAACACTCAATTAAAAACAGGCGTAGGTGTGCTTTGCTCTTCCTAGGACGTGCTTATGCAGCCTTCTTCCTGTGACACAGTTCAGTCCTCCTCATCTTCACCTCAGCAATGACATTCGGCCTCATGTGTGGGAAAGTACTGTTTCATTAACCTCATTCCACAACTGAATCAGAAAAATGCACCTTCAACATTATGAAAACATAAGTCAGCCAATGTGACTGAAGGTCAGTTTAAAAAGTCATGTTCTTCCGGACTCCGCCTGTTAGGGCCACTTCATGAATAATGGCAAGACCGGAGACTCTGCTAAGAGAAAAGGCTTGGCATAATGTGAAGATGTTTTTAATGTAAATGTGTAATTGGCTTTTATCCACACATTTTATAGGATTGATGAGTCATTGTTGCCTGGGGAGCCCCAGCTCCTGAATGTCTGGCAACCCTTAATGTGATTGTGCAGCCCAACCCCTAAATGCCAGCCCACTCTTGGTGTAATTAGGCGGCCAAGGCCATCGGCATAAATTATGTCCTGAGTTTGGGCCCCACCGGCTGGCCTCACTTGAAGGAGTGCCCAATGGAACAGCCCTATGCAACAGGACATGTACCTGGCTGTTGCTCCAGTTTTGATCTGCTGTGACCTTTCAGACAGAGAAGCAAAATAACTGTTTGGAGGAAACTCAATGAAATTAAAGATAACACAGACAAGTAAGTTAGAATTCTGGCCGGGCATGGCGGCTCATGCCTGCAATCCCAGCACTTTGGGAGGCTGAGGCAGGTGGATCACAAGGTCAGGAGTTCGAGACCAGCCTGGCCAACATGGCAAAACCCCATCTCTAATAAAAATGCAAAAATTAGCCAAGTGTGGTGTCACGCTCCTGTAATCCCAGCTACTTGGGAGGCTGATGCAGGAGAACCGCTTGAACCCAGGAAGCAGAGGTTGCAGTAAGCCAAGATCGTGGCACTGCACTCTAGCCTGGGCAACAGAGTGAGGCTCCATCTCAACAACAAAAACAAAAAAAGAGAAACTTGGGTGGGGACACAGCCAAACCATATTAACATGTAATAATCAAACTTCTGGCCAGGCACTGTGGCTCACACCTGTAATCCAAGCACTTTGGGAGGCCCAGGCAGGTGGATCATGAGGTCAGGAGATCAAGACCATCCTGGCCAACATGGTGAAATTCCATCTCTACTAAAAATACAAAAATTAGCTGGGCATGGTGGCACGTGGCTGTAGTCCCAGCTACTCAGGAGGCTGAGGCAGGAGAATTGCTTGAACCCGGGAGGCAGAGGTTGCAGTGAGCCAAGATTGCACCACTGCACTCCAGCCTGGTGACAGAACGAAACTCTGTAAAAAAAAAATAATAATAATGACACTTCCAAACGTCAAGGATAAATAAAGGATCCTAAAAGCAGCAACAGAAAGAAATAACACACAATGGAGCTCCAATACATCTGATACCAGATTTCTCACTGGAAATCTTATAGGCCAGGAGAGAGTACCATATTTACAGTGCTGAAGGAAAAAAAAAAATTTATCCTAGAATAGTATATCCAGTGAAAATATCCTTCAAACATGAAGGAGAAAGTAAGACTTTCCCAAATAAACAAAAGCTGAGGGATGAGGGATTTTATCAATACCAGTCCTGTCCTACAAGAAATGCTAAAGAGATTTCTTAAATGTGACAGAAAATAATGTTAATGAGCAATAAGAAATCATCTGAAGGTAGCAAGCCCAGTGGTAACAGTAAGTACACAGAAAAACACAGAATATTATAACACTATAATTGTTGTCTACAAACCACTCAAATCTTGAATAGAAAGACTAAAAGATGGCTGCGTGCAGTGGGTCACACCTGTAATCCCAGCACTATGGGAGGCAGGAAGATCACTTGAGCTCAGGAGTTCAAGACCAGCCTGGGCAGCATAGCAAGACCTCATCTCTACTAATAATTTAATTAAAGAAAGACTAAAAGATGAACTGATCAAAAATAATAACTACAGCATTTCAAGTCATAGACAGTGCAATAAGATATAAATAGAAGCAACAAAGTGTTTAAAAGCAGGGGGATAAAGTTCAAGTGTAGAGTTTTTGTTAATTTTCTCTTTTTTTATATAATCAGTGATATGTTGTTATAATATATTATAATGTTTTAAAATAATGGATTATAAGATATTATTTTCAAGCCTCTAGATAACCTCAAATCAACAAACATACAGCAGATACACAAAAATAAAAAGCAAGAAATTAAAACATACCACCAGAGAAAATCACCTTCACTAAAAGGAAGACAGGAAGGCAAGAAATAAGGAAAAGAAAACCACAAAACAGGGCTGGGCATGGTGGCTCACACCTGTAATCCCAGTACTTTGGGAGGCCAAGGTAGGCGAATCACGAGGTCAGGAGATCAAGACCATCCTGGCTAACGCTGAAATCCCATCTCTACTAAAAATACAAAAAATTAGCCAGGCATAGTGGTGGGCAACTGTAGTCCCAGATACTCGAGAGGCTGAGGCAGGAGAAGGGTGTGAACCTGGAAGGTGGAGCTTGCAGTGAGCCAAGATCACACCACTGCACTCCAGCCTGGGATACAGAGTGAGACTCCGTCTCAAAAAAAAAAAAAAAAAAAAAAGAAAGAAAACCACAAAACAACCAGAAAACAAATAACAAAATAGTA
This sequence comes from Rhinopithecus roxellana, assembly GCF_007565055.1. Taxonomy (NCBI): domain Eukaryota; kingdom Metazoa; phylum Chordata; class Mammalia; order Primates; family Cercopithecidae; genus Rhinopithecus; species Rhinopithecus roxellana. Next base: position 49,297,110 of record NC_044553.1, on the reverse strand, counting down.
GGAGTAAATCCTTACTTATCAGCAATCACATTGAATGTAAATGGACTAAACTCTCCAATCAGAAGACATAGAGAGACTGAATTAATAAAAAATAAAAATTAAAAAAAAAAAAAAAAACAGGACTAAATGATCTGTTGCCTACAAGAAACAACTTTCCTTATAAATATACACATAAGCTGAGCAAAGTGGCTCACACCTGTAATCCCAGGCATTTCACTGGAAAATCCTCTAAAGATCTGCCTCTTCACTTCAGCCTCCAGCTCTCCTCTGACCCACCCTGAGGTCCCTTCAATCCCTTATTATTCAGAAAATCAGGTGGCCAGTCTTGAAAAGTCAGCCCCAGAGGCTGGCATTTGCTCCACAGGCAGAGATTATCAGACCAGATCATTTCTGCCAAAGAGGCAGGATTGTCATATTAACTGCTGACAACATAAAACTGTCTCCGTGTTAATACATTTACAATAGCAAAAAAATAGGCCGCAAGTATAAATGTACAGTATAGGGTATTACATAAATTATGATACATTCATACAATGGGCAAGCTTTTGAAAAGAATGAGTTGGGCCAGGTGCAGTGGCTCATGCCTGTAATCCCAGCACTTTGGGAGCCCAAAGTGTGCAGATCAGGAAGTCAGTAGATCAAGACCATCCTGCCTAACATGGCAAAACCCCATGGCTACTAAAAATACAAAAAATTAGCTGGATGTGGTGGCACACACCTGTAGTCCCAGGTACTTGGGAGGCTGAGGGAGGAGAATTGCTCGAACCTAGGAGGCAGAGGTTGCAGTGAGCCGAGATCGTGCCACTGCACTCCAGCCTGGGCAACAAAGCGAGACTCTGTCTCAAAAAAGAAGAAAGAGAAGGAGGGAGGGAGGGAGGAAGGAAGGAAGGAAGGAAAGAAGGAAGGAAGGAAGGAAGGAGGGAGGGAAGGAGCTGGGTCCATTTTGGACTAACATGGGATGAGCCAGGTATGGTGGCATGTGCTTGTAATCCCAGCTACTCAGGAGCCTAAGGTGGAAGGATCACTTGAGGCCCGAAGTTCAAAAGCAGCCTGGACAACATAGTGAGATTCTGTCTCTAAAAAATAAATAAAATAAAATGCAGTGATGTCTAAGAGGTAGAGTTGGCTGGGTGTTGTGGCTCATGCCTGTAATCCCAGCACTTTGGGAGGCTGAGGTGGGTGGATCACTTGAGGTCAGGAGTTCAAGACCAGCTTGACCAACATGGCAAAACTCCATCTGAAAAACAGTGGGGTTTCAGGCAAGATGGCCAAATAGGAACAGCTCCAGTCTGCAGCTTCCAGCGAGATCAACACAGAAAGTGGGTGACTTCTGCATTTCCAACTGAGGTCCCCAGCTCATGTCATTGGGACTAGTTAGACAGTGGGTTCAGCCCACGGAGGGTGAGCCAAAACAGCGTGGGGCATTGCCTCACCAGGGAAGTGCAAGGGGTCGGGGAACTCCCTCCCCTAGCCAAGGGAATCCATGAAGGACTGTGCTGTGAGGAATGGTGCATTCCAGCCCAGATACTATGCTTTTCCCATGGTCTTTGCAACCCACAGACCAGGAGATTCCCTCAGATGCCTACACCACCTGGGTTTCAAGCACAAAACTTGGCAGCCTTTTGGGCAGACACTGAGCTAGCTGCAAGAGTTTTTTTTATCATATCCCAGTGGCACCTGGAACACCAGCAAGAAAGAACCATTCACTCCCCTGGAAAGAGGGCTGAAGTCAGGGAGCCAAGTGGTCTAGCTCAGCGGATCACACCCACATGGAGCCCAGCAAGCTAAGATCTGCTGGCTTGAAATTCTTGCTGCCAGCACAGAAGTCTGAAGTCGACCTGGGATGCTTGAGCTTGGTGGGGAGAGGGGCATCCACCACTACTGAGGCTTGAGGCTTGAGTAGACACAGTGTAAACAAAGCCATCGGGAATTTCAAACTGGGCAGAGCCCACTGCAGCTCAGCAAAGCTGCTGTAGCCAGACTTCCTCTCTAGATTCCTCCTCTGTGGGCAGAGCATCTCTGAAAGAAAGGCAACAGCCCCAGTCAGGGGCTTGTAGATAAAACTCCCATCTCCCTGGGACAGAGCACCTGGGGGAAGGGTGGGGCTATGCGCACAGCTTCAGCAGACTTAAACATTCCTGCCTACCGGCTCTGAAGAGAGCAGTGGATCTCCCAGCACAGTGCTCGAGCTCTGCTAAGGGGCAGATTGCCTCCTCAAGTGGGTCCCTGACCTCTGTGCCTCCTGACTGGGAGACACCTCCCAGCAGGGGTCGACACACTTCATCTGGGAGGCATCTGGTGGGTACCCCGATGGGACAAAGCTTCCAGAGGAAAGAATAGGCACCAATCTTTGCTGTTCTGCAGCCTCCGCTGGTGATACCCAGGCAAACAGGGTCTGGAGTGGACCTCCAGCAAACTCCAGTAGACCTGCAGCAGGGAGGCCTGACTGTTAGAAGGAAAACTAACGAATAGAAAGGAATAGCATCAATGTCAACAAAAAGGACCTCCACACAAAAACCCCATCCGAAGGTCACCAGCATCAAAGACCAAAGGTAGGTAAATCCATGAAGATGAGGAAAAACCAGTGCCAAAAGGCTGAAAATTCCAAAAACCAGAATGCCTCTTCTCCTCCAAAGGATCACAACCCCTCACCAGCAAGGGAACAAAACTGGATGGAGAATGAGTTTGATGAACTGACAGAAGTAAACTTCAGAAGGTGGGTAATAACAAACTCCTATGAGCTAAAGGAGCATATTCTAATCCAATGCAAGAAAGCTAAGAACCTTGAAAAAATGTTAGAGGAATTGCTGACGAGACTAACCAGTTTAGAAAAGAACATAAATGACCTGATGGAGCTGAAAAATACAGCACGAGAACTTCGTGAAGCATACACAAGTATCGATAGCTGAATCAATTAAGCAGAAGAAAGAATATCAGAGATTGAAGATCAGCTTAATGAAATAAACATGAAGACGAGATTAGAGAAAAAAGAATGAAAAGGAATGAACAAAACCTCCAAGAAACATGGGAATATGTAAAAAGACCAAACCTACATTTCATCAGTGTACCTGAAAGTGACAGGGAGAATGGAACCAAACTGGAAAATACTCTTCAGGATACTATCCAGGAGAACTTCCCCAACCTACCAAGACAGGCGAACATTCAAATTCAGGAAATACAGAGAACACCACAAAGATATCCCTCAAGAATAGCAACCCCAAGACACATAATCGTCAGATTCACCAAGGTTGAAATAAAGGAAAAAATATTAAGGGCAGCCAGAGAGAAAGGTCGGGTTACCAACAAAGGGAAGCCCATCAGACTAACAGCGGATCTCTCTGCAGAAACCCTACAAGCCAGAATAGAGTGGGAGCCAATATTCAACATTCTTAAAGAAAAGAAGTTACAACCCAGAATTTAATATACAGCCAAACTAAGCTTCATAAGTGAAAGAGAAATAAAATCCTTTACAGACAAGCAAATGCTGAGAGATTTTGTCACCACCAGGCCTGCCTTATGAGAGCTCCTTGGGGAAACACTAAATATGTAAAGGAAAAACTGGTACCAGCCACTGCAAAAAACATACCAAATTATAAAGACCAACGACACAATGAAGAAACTGCATCAACTAATGGGCAAAATAACCAGCTAGCATCATAATGACAGGATCAAATTCACACATAACAATATTAATCTTAAATGTAAATAGGCTAAATGCCCTCAATTAAGACACGGACTGGCAAATTGGATAAAGAGTCAAGACCCATCAGTTTGCTGTATTCAGGAGACCCGTCTCATGTGCAAAGACATACATATGCTCAAAATAAAGGGATGGAGGAATATTTACTAAGCAAATGGAAAGCAAAAAAAAGCAAGGGTTGCAATCCTAGTCTCTGATAAAACAGACTTTAAACCAACTAAGATCAAAAAAGACAAAGAAGGGCATTACATAATGGTAAAGGGATCAATGTAACAAGAAGAGCTAACTATCCTGAATATATATGCACCCAATACAGGAGCACCCAGATTCATAGAGCAAGCTCTTAGAGACCTACAAAGAGACATAGACTTCACACAATAATAGTGGGAGACTTTAACACCCCACTGTCAATATTAGACAGACCAACAAGACAGAATATTAACAAGGATATTCAGGACTTGAACTCAGCTCTGGACCAAGAAGACCTAACAGACATCTACAGAACTCTCCACCCCAAATCAACAGAATATACATTCTTCTCAGCACCACATTACACTTATTCTAAAATTGAACACATAATTGGAGATAGAACACTCCTCAGCAAATGCAAAAGAACGGAAATCATAACAGTCTCTCAGACCACAGTGTGATCAAATTAGAACTCAGGATTAAGAAACTCACTCAAAACTGCACAACCCCATGGAAACTGAAAAACCTGCTCTTGGATGACTACTGGGTAAATAATGAAATAAGGGCAGAAATAAATAAGTTCTTTGAAACCAGTGAGAACAAAGACACAATGTACCACAATCTCTGGGACACAGCTAAAGCAATGTTTAGAGGGAAATTTATAGCACTAAATTCCCACAGGAGAAGTGGGAAAGACCTAAAATCAACACCTTAACATCTCAAGTAAAAGAACTAGAGAACCAAGAGCAAACGCATTCAAAAGCTAGCAGAAAACAAGAAATAACTGAGATCAGAGCAGAACTGATGGAGATAGAGACACAAAAAAACCCTTCAAAAAATTAATGAATCCAGGAACTGGTTTTTTGAAAAGATTGACAAAATAGATAGACCACTAGCCAGACTAATAAAGAAGAAAAGAGAGAAGAATCAAACAGACACAATAAAAAATGATAAACGGGATATCACCACTGATCCCACAGAAATACAAATTACCATCAGAGAATACTATAAACACCTTCACTCAAATAAACTAGAAAATCTAGAAGAAACAGATATATTCCTGGACACATACACCCTCCCAAGACTAAATCAGGAAGAAGCCAAATCCCTGAATAGACCAATAACAAGTTTTGAAATAGAGGCAGTAATTAATAGCTTACCAACAACAATAACCAAAAAAAGCCCAGGACCAGATGGATTCACAGCCAAATTCTACCAGAGGTACAAAGAGAAGCAGGTCCCATTCCTTCTGAAACTATTTCAAACAACAGAAAAAGAGGGAATCCTCCCTAATTCATTTTATGAGGCCAATATCATCCTGATACCAAAACCTGGCAGAGACACAACAGAAAAAGAAAATTTCAGACCAATATCCCTGAAGAATATCGATGCAAAAATCCTCAATAAAATACTGGCAAACCAAATCCAGCAGCACATCAAAAAGCTTATCCACCACAATCAAGTGTGCTTCATCCCTAGGATGAAAGGCTGGTTCAACATACGAAAATCAATAAACGTAATCCATCACATAAACAGAACCAATGACAAAAAACACATGATTATCTCAATACATGCAGAAAAGACCTTCAATAAAATTCAGCACAGCTTCATGCTAAAAACTTTCAATAAACTAAGTAATAATGGAACATATCTCAAAATATTAAGAGATATTTATGACAATCACACAGCCAATATCATACCGAATGGGCAAAAACTGGAAGCCTTCCCTTTGAAAACCAGCACAAGACACAGATGCCCTCTCTCACCACTCCTATTCAACATAGTATTGGAAGTTCTGGCTAGGGCAATCAGGCCAGAGAAATAAATAAAGGGTATTCAGATGGGAAGAGAGGAAGTCAAATTGTGTCTGTTTGCAAATGACATGATTGTATATTTAGAAAACCCCATTGTCTCAGTCCAAAATTTCCTTAAGCTGATAAGCAACTTCAGCAAAGTCTCAGGATACAAAATCAATGTACAAAAGTCACAAGCATTCCTATACACCAATAATAGAGAGTCAAATCATGAGTGAACTCCCATTTGCAATTGCTTCAAAGAGAATAAAATACCTAGGAATCCAACTTACGAGGGACATGAAGGATCTCTTCAAGGAGAACTACAAACCACTGCTCAAGGAAATAAGAGAGGACACAAACAAATGGAAAAACATTCCATGCTCACGGATAGGAAGAATCCTATCATGAAAATGGCCATACTGCCCAAAGTAATTTAGAGATTCAGTGCTATCCCCATCAAGCTACCATTGACTTTTTTCACAGAATTAGAAAAAAACTACTTTAAATTTCATATGGAACCAAAAAAGAGGCTGTACAGCCAAGACAATCCTAAGTAAAAAGAACAAAGCTGGGGGCATCATACTACCTGACTTCAAACTATACTGCAAGGCTACAGTAACCAAAACAACACGGTACTGGTACCAAAACAGATATATAGACCAATGGAACAGAACACAGGCCTCGGAAATAATGTCACACAGCTACAACCATCTGATCTTCGACAAACCTGACAAAAACAAGAAATGAGGAAAGGATTCCCTATTTAATAAATGGTGTTGGGAAAACTGGCTAGCCATATGCAGAAAATTGAAACTGGACCCCTTCCTAACACCTTATACAAAAATTAACTCAAGATGGATTAAAGACTTAAACGTAAGACCTAAAGTCATAAAAATCCTGGAAGAAAATCCTAGGCAATACCATGCAGGACATAGGCATGAGCAAAGACTTCATGACAAACACCAAAAGCAATGTCAACAAAAGCCAAAATAGACAAATGGGATCTAATTAAACTAAAGAGCTTCTGCACAGCAAAAGAAACTATCATCAGAGTGAACAGGCAACCTACAGAATGCGAGGAAGTTTTTCCAATCTATCCATCTGACAAAGGGCTAATATCCAGAATCTACAAGGAGCTTAAACAAATTTACAAGAAAAAAACAACCCCTTCAAAAAGTGGGCAAAGGATATGAACAAACACTTCTCAAAAGAAGACATTTACGTGGCCAACAAACATGAAAAAGGGCTTATCATCACTGGTCATTAGAGAAATGCAAATCAAAACCACAATGAGATACCATCTCATGCCAGTTAGAAGGGTGATCATTAAAAAGTTGGGAAACAAGAGATGCTGGGGAGCATATGGAGAAATAGGAACGCTTTTACTCTGTTGGTGGGACTGTCAATTAGTTCAGCCATTGTGGAAGACAGTGTGATGATTCCTCAAGGAGCTAGAACCAGAAATACCATTTGATCCAGCAACCCCATTACTGGATATATACCCAAAGGATTGTAAATCATTCTACTATAAAGACACATGCACACGTATGTTTACTGCAGCACTGTTCACAATAGCAAAGACTTGAAACCAACCTAAATGCCCATCAATGATAGACTGAATAAAGAAAATGTGGCACATATACACCATGGAATACTATGCAGCTGTAAAAACGCATGAGTTCATGTCCTTTGCAGGGATATGGATGAGGCTGGAAACCATCGTTCTCAGCAAACTAATACGGGAACAGAAAACCAAACACCGCGTGTTCTCATTAATAAGTGGGAGTTGAACAATGAGAACACATGGACACAGGGAGGGAAACATCACACACCGGGGCCTGTCACGGGGTGGGGGCTAGGGGAGGGATAGCAGTAGGAGAAATACTTAATGTAGATGACAGCTTGATGGGTGCAGGAAATCACCATGGCACATGTATACCTATGTAACAAGCCTGCACATTCTCCACATGTATCCCAGAACTTGAAGCATAATAATTTAAAAAAGAAAAGAATAACAACAACAACAAAAAAAAATACAAAAATTAGCTGGGCATGGTTGGCGTGCCTGTAGTCCCAGCTACTTGGGATGCTGAGGCAGCAGAATCACTTGAACTTCTAAGGCAGAGGTTGCAGTAACCTGAGATCACACCACTGAACTCCAGACTAGGCAACAGAGCAAGACATCGTCTCAAAAAACAAAAATTAAAAAAATTAAATATACACATAGACTGAAAATGAAGGGATAGAAAAAGATGTTCCATGCCAATGAAAACCAAGGAAGAGAAGGAATAACAGTATGTATATCAGACAAAATAGATTGCAAGAAAAAAAAAAAAAACTATAATGAGGCCAAAAAGGTCACTATATAAAGTGGTCAATTCAGCACAGGGATGTAACAATTCTAAATATATATGCACCCAACACTGGAGCATCCAAATATATAAAGCAAATATTTTTAGAGTTGAAAAGAGGATAGATCCCAATAAAATAATAGCTAGAGACTTCAAAACCCCACTTTCAGCATTTGAACAGATCATCCAGCTAGAAAATCAACAAAGAAATCTTGGACTTAACCTGCTCTATAGACCAAACAGATGTAACATCTCTATAGAACATTTCATCCAGTGGCTACAGAATATACATTCTTCTCCTCAGCATATAGATCATTCTCAAGGATAGACCATAGTCCACAAAACAAGCCTTTAAAAATTCAAAAAAAATGACATTATATCAAGTATCTTTTCTGACCACAATGGAATAAAACTAGAAATCAATAACCAGAGGAATTTTGGAAACTACATAAACACATGGAATTTAAAGAATATGCCCCTGCATGACTAGTGGGCAAATAAAAAAATTAAGAAGGAAATTTAAAAATTTATTGAAACAAATGATAATGGAAATACAACATACCAAAACCTATGGGATACAGTGAAAGCAGTACTAAGAGGAAAGTTTTTAGCTACAAGCACCTCCATCAAAAAAGTAGCAAAACTTCAAATAACCTAATGATGCATCTTCAAGAACTAGAAGAGTAAGAGCAAACAAAACCCAAAATTAGTAGAAGAAAAGAAATAATATTGGCAAGGCACAGGGGCTCACGCCTGTAATCCCAGCCTTTTCGGAGGCTGAGGCAGGAAGATCACTTAGGCCCAGGAGTTCAAGACTAACCTGGGCAACATGGAAAGACCACATCTCTAAAAAAAAAAAAAAAAAAAAAAAAAAATTAAATAGCCAGGCGTGGTGGCACATGCCTGTGATCCCGGCTACTCAGGAGGCTGAGCTGGGAGAATCACTTGAGCCTGAGAGGTCAAGACTGCAGTAAGCCATGATCATGCCACTGCACTCCAAAAGAAATAACAAAGATCAGAGCAGAAATAAACAAAATTGAAACAAAGAAAACAATAGAAACTATCACGGAAATGAAAAGTTGTTTTTTTGAAAAGATAAACAAAATTAACAGGTTAATCAAGTAAAAGAGACAAGTGCCAAATAAATAAAATTAGAGATGAACAACGAGGCATTACAATAGATACTGCAGAAATTCAAAGGATCACTAGAGGCTACTATGAGCAACTATATGCCAATAAATTGGGAAAAGTAGAAGAAATGTATAAATTCCTAGACACATACAACCTACCACGATTGAAAAATGAAGAAATCCAAAACCTTGAACAGACCAATAACAAGTAATGAGATTGACCAGGCTGGCTAACATAGTGAAACCCCATCTCTACTAAAAATATAAAAATTAGCTGGGTGTGGCGGCAGGCACCTGTAGTCCCAGCTACTTGTGAGGCTCAGGCATGAGAATCACTTGAACCCAGGAGATGAAGGTTACAGTGAGCTGAGATTGCACCACTGCACTCCAGCCTGGGTGACAAAGCAAGACTCTGTCTCAAACAAACAAACAAACAAACAAACAAGTAACAAGTCTCCCAGCAAAGAAAAGTCCAGACCCAATGGCTTCACTGCTGAATTTTAGCAAACTTTAACTAATATAAATCCTACCCAAACTATTCCAAAAAAAATTAACAGAGGAGGGAATACTTCCAAACTCACTTTGTGAGGCAAGCATTACCCTGATATCAAAACCAGACAAATACACATAAAAAAAAAAAAAAAAAGAAACTCTGGGGCCAGCCACAGTGGCTTATGCCTGTAATCCCAGCACTTTGGGAGGCCAAGACTGGCAGATCACCTGAGGTCAGGAGTTCGAGACCAACCTGACCAACATGGTGAAACCTCATCTCTACTAAAAATACAAAAAAAAAAAAAAAATTAGGTGGGTGTGGTGGTACATGCCTATAATCCCAGCTACTCAGGAGGCTGAGGCAGGAGAATTGCTTGAATCCAGGAGGTGGAAGTTGAAATGAGCCAAGATTGTGCCGCTGCATATCAGCCTGGGTGACAGAGCACGAAAAAACAAACAAACAAACAAACAAAAAAAAACTAAAAAAAAAAAAAACTGAAAAAGGAAACCATGGGGCCAGGCATAGTGGCTCATTCTTGTAATCTCAGCACTTTGGGAGGCTGAAGTGGGCGGATCACTTGAGGTGAGAAGTTCCTGATCAGCCTGGCCAACATGGTGAGACCCCGTCTCTACTAAAAATACAAAAATTAGCTGGGCATGGTGGCGGGCACCTGTAATCCCAGTTATGTGGGAGGCTGAGGCAGGAGAATTGCTTGAACTGGGAGGTGGAAGTTGCAGTGAGCCAAGATCACACCACTGCACTCCAACCTCGACAACAGAGTGAGACTCTGCCTCTAAAAGAAAAAAAAAAAAAAAAATGGATTAAAGACTTAAACCTAAGACCTCAAACTATAAACCTACTATAAGAAAACATCCGGGAAACTCTCCAGGACATGGACTGAGCAAAGGTATCTCGAGTAATACCCCATAAGCACAAGCAACCAAAGCAAAAAAATGGACACATGGGATCACATCAAGTTAAAAAGCTTCTGCACAGCAAAGGGGACAATCAACAAAATGAAGAGACAGCCCACAGAATAGGAGAAAATATTTGCAAACTATCCGTTTGACCATTTGATTAAGAGCCAGAATGTATAAGGCACTCAACTCCATAGAAAACAATCTAATCATCCAATTTAAAAAATGGGCAAAAGATCTGAGTAGATATTTCTCAAAAGAAGATATATAAATGGCAAATAGCTGTATGAAAAGATACTCAACATCACTGATTATCAGATAAATGCAAATCAAAACTGCAATGAAATATCATCTCACCCCAGTTAAAATGGCTTTTATCCTAAAAACAGGAAATAACAAATGCTAACAAGGATATGGAGAAAGAGGAGCCCTCATATACTATTGGTGGGAATGTAAATTAGTCAACCACTATGGAAAACAGTTTAGAGGTTCCTCAAAAAACTAAAAATAGGGTTGGGCGTGGTGGCTCACACCTGTAATCCCAGCACTTTGGGAGGCCGAGGTGGGCAGATCACGAGGTCTGGAGATCGAGACCATCCTGGCTAACACAGTGAAACCCCATCTCTACTAAAAATACAAAAAATTAGCCAGGCATGGTGGCGGGCACCTGTAGTCCCAGCTACTCGGAAGGCAAAGGCAGGAGAATGGTGTGAACCCTAGAGGTGGAGCTTGCAGTGAGCCGAGATTGAGCCACTGCACTCCAGCCTGGGCAACAGAGAGAGACTCCGTCTCAAAAAAATAAAAAAACAAAAAACTAAAAATAGAATTGCCATATGATCCAGAAATCCCATTGCTAGGTATATACCCAAATGCAAGGAAATCAGTATATCAAAGAGATATCTGCATTCCCATGTTTCCTCTAGCACTATTCACAATGCCCAAGATTTGGAAGCAACGTAAGTTTCCATCGACAGATGAATGGATGAAGAAAATATGGTACATATACACAATGGAGTACTATTTGGGCATAAAAAATGAATGAGATCCTGTCATTTGCAACAACATGGATGAAACCAGAGGTCATTATGTTAAGTGGAATAAGCCAGGCACAGAAAGACAAATTTTGCATGTTCTCACTTATTTGTGGGAGCTATTAGGTTAGTGCAAAAGTTATCGCAGTTTTCACCATTACTTTTAATGGCAAAAAAGTAATGAGTACTTCTGCACCAAGCTAATAAAAATTAAAACAATTGAACTCATGAGAGATAGAATAGAATAATGGTTACCAGAGGCTGGGAAGGGTAGTCAGGGGTAAGTGGGTATGGTTATTGGGTACAAAAGTATAGTTAGATAGAATGAGTAAGATATAGTATTTGAGAGCACAATAGGGTGACTACAGTCAACAATAATTTATTGTACCTTTTTTTTGTTTTTGAGACGGAGTCTCGCTCTGTTGCCCAGGCTAGAGTGCAGTGGCATGATCTCAGCTCACTGCAACCTCTGCCTCCTGGGTTCAAACCATTCTGTCTCAGCCTCCTGAGTAGCTGGGACTACAGGCACATGCCATCACATCTGGCTAATTTTTGTATTTTTAGTAGAGACAGGGTTTCACCACCAAGAAAGGTACCATGCCCAGCCTATTGTACATTTTTAAATAATTAAGAGAGTATAATTGGACTGTTTGTAACACAAAGAAAAGGATAAATGCTTGAGGTGATGGATACCCCATTTACCCTGATGTGATGATTGCATGTTGTTTACCTATACCAAATATTTTATGTACCCCATAAATATATACACCTAGGATGTACCCACAAAAATTAACAATTAATTTTTTTAAAAAAATAATAATATTTGGTTATTAGAGGCTAGGGGTGATGCCAAGGAAAGTATTTAGATTTAGTGATTAAGATAGTGGGCTTTGGCCAGGCACAGTGGCTCATGCCTATAATCCCAGCACTTTGGGAGGCCAAGGCGGGTGGACCACCTGAGATTGGGAGTTCGAGACCAGCCTGACCAACATGGAGAAACCCCAGCTCTACTGAAAATACAAAATTAGCTGGGCATAGTGGTGCATGCCTGTTAGTCCCAGCTACTGGAGAGGCTGAGGCAAGAGAATTGTTTGAAACCGGAAGGTGGAGGTTGCAATGAGCCGAGATCGTACCACTGCACTCCAGCCTGAGCAAAAGAGCAAAACTCTGTCTCAAAAAAAAAAAAAAAAAAAAGACAGTGGGCTTTGAGGTAAGACTTGCAGTGTTTGCTGAGCAACACTGAGCAAATTATTCAACCTCTTGAAGTCTTAGTGTCCTCCTCTATAAAATAGAAATAATTACAGCATCTACTTTGTACAGATAACATAATTTTGTGAAAGAGCTTATAGAATAAGTCTTAATGAATAACTGTAGGGCTTATAAAATTGCTAAGTACATAAGCAATAATTGTTGACTAACTATGATAGTTAATGCTCTTCATATCTAGGTCCTATGGAGAACAGGTACCATAAAAAGGAAAGAGCTCTCTTGGTATGCTTGCACACACAGGGCTTTGTGAACTCTCTAGCTGAGTCCAACAACGAGCTCCAAGGTGCAAGGACATTCTTCCTCACCTCACAGATGCCACAGAGTTCTGGCTCTGTGACAACTCTGGGGTTTCAGGGGCAATGTCGGGATGTAAGACTCAGACACGTAGCACTGGCACCAAATGAGACAGCAGGACCCAAAGAGGACTCTACGGAGGTGGCAGAACAGTAGCAATGGCAGGCTGGAGAGTGTTCATTGATTAGCACATGGTAGATGCCTCTTGGGACTCCCAGAAATATTTTGCATGGGCACGGAGGTGGCAGAACAGTAGCAATGGCAGGCTGGAGAGTGTTCATTGATTAGCACATGGTAGATGCCTCTTGGGACTCCCAGAAATATTTTACATGGTGAAGTCCTGCTGGAGTGGGTGAGATAAGAGCCAATGTCATTCAAGTCATTATGATTGCTGTGATTCCATTTCTACTAATAGTAAGGTATCTTGGATCATATGTAAGGCGTTGTCTAAGAACCAATTATCATGTTGCAATCAACATCATCTTTGACAACAAGAGGCCACACATTTAGTAAGACAACCAAAACATACTACCTTGTTTAAATATAAGGAGCCTTCATTTTCCTGTACCCAAGAAATGTTTAATATAGCTTTATTTAGGTGATAAATCTATGCAAATGCAAATACAAATATGGGTTCAGATTGTAATATTTGAAGTACTCCCAAGCAAAAGCCAGTGGGAAAAATATATAAATATGTATAATTGTGGCAGGGCTGAACATTAGGAAATAAGATCTTCTCTTCTTGCAGCAGCTGCTTTCACAAGTTAATATTAAATCCAGTATTATTCATGATTCAACACTTTATATGCTAGTGGGCTCTCGCTTCAGACAAGCCAGAAGCAAAAAGAGCTTGACTCTGAGGTTTCCATAAATTCATAAGTGATGATTCATTCAAATGAGGGGGATCCAAACTATCCCATCCTCATTTCTACTACTGACTAAGGTATCCATCCACCCCGGGACGTATAGAAAAATTAGTTTTGGTTTCTCCTAACATGACTTGCCTAGAGGTTTGCTCAACTACGCTTGCAAGAATGAGACAGTTTGAAGTATTCCAGAGGTCACCAATAACATGCATTTATGTTTCTCTCAAATTCATTAAAAGGGAGACCAAATGTCTTAGCTAAAGAAAGAGCTGACTACTGAATTTTTAGAAGAAAACTCCTTTTAGCCATTCCAGAGCTCTTTGAATCAAAAGGGAAGTACATAACCACCGCTTTTTAGATAACAAATTCATTCAGTAAAAGAAAGACTGCAGATCTGACAAGGAAAAAATACCATGCTCAAGAGAAGATGAACTTTTACCATATTTCATTATAGAAGACCACAATGAAAGAAAAATGACCTCATCAATCCCACTCCAGGAGCCCTGGTGGGGTTAAGGAGAAAGGAGAAAGCCACTGGAACTGGCTCCTGTCATACAAGTTGCATCCATCAATCCAAGGCAGCTTCAGAGAGATGCATGCAGTCACAGCTGACAGAGGATAAGTCACAATTATCAAGAACTTATTAGCTATTGTTCTAGAATTTAAAAGGGTCATTTGCCTCTATAGGGTAGCAATCAATTGCTTTGTATGGGCTACAACTTATAAGGCCAAGGTCAAAATATGGTGATGGAAAATTAGGTTACATATCATAAATCCCCCAGCACCAATTCTTCTTATCTGAATGAAAGGGCTGTAAACTATCAATCCTGAAGACAGGTTTGTGGAAAATATAACAGAATCCAAAATCATAGTGAACTTTCTGATGGATAATACAGTATACCAGAACAACCTCGAAAAGATTGAAGTTTTTTCACTTGATAAGAAGAAAATTAAATTCACCCTGCCTTGATGCACATGGTTAATTCTTCAGACCAGCAAATACTCATCAAAAAGGAGGAAAAGATACTTTATAGAAGAAAGATTCTCATTTTTCCTCCTCTTCCCTTGCTATGATCCATAAGAACCTGTGCCCTAAATGATTGGGAAAGGGTCACAAATAGCAGATATCATGAGCACTGACTAATTCTGTCATAGTGTCTTTTTGTCTCTGTAACTAATGTCTAAACAAAAACAAAAACAAAACTATGAAAAAGAAAACATAAACAAATTATAATTCTGAACTTCCCAAATAAAAGATGTGTTGTAACTTTTTAGAATCATAAGAAAACATTAACAGTCAGTAAATCCAGGTAACAACTACATATGTATTACTTGTACCATGTTTCAACTTTTCAGAATGACTGAAAATATTCCAATTTAAAGTTATTTTTTAAAATCTTCTCATGGCTAGTACTATAGTAAAAGTAGCTGTGATTTGATCCATGAATAATTTTGGGTACTCTGTGTATTTCTAGTTTTCTTACAGAATAGTTATGTGAATTTTTATTAGCATAATAAGTGGTTTCTATTTTTATGTATACTGAAGTTTTTATACCTCGCATTGTACCAACAAGAATTTTTTCTTTTTCTTTTTTTTTTTTGAGACTGAGTCTCGCTGTGTCACCCAGGCCAGAGTGCAGTGGCATGATCTCAGTTCGTGCAACCTCTGCCTCCCAGGGTGAAGTGATTCTGCTGCCTCAACCTCCCACTGCGCCACCATGTTGGCTAATTTTTTTGTACTTTTAGTAGAGACAGGGTTTCACCATGTTGGCCAGACTGGTCTTGAACTCCTGACCTCAAGTGATCCACCTGCCTCAGGCTCCCAAAATGCTGGGGTTACAGGCATAAACCTAGAAGCACATGGACATGAAAACTTTCAAAGTTTCATATTTTACCACTTGGCAATCTCCCACTGCTTTTCCCCACTATTGTTGGACACTATTGTCTACTAAAGTGATCCATTGGAAATGCTAGGTTTATCATCTTTCACTATATCTCAAACTCTTACTAGCCTACATGTATTTCTAATTACTGAGTGACACTTTGCTGTAGTATTCTTTCAGTTATAAGTATAATTTTTTGCCAGAATATTGTGATGTATCACACCAACATGTCAAATTATAATATGGTGGATACCAGTGGCTTAGGGAGTAGGAGTGAGTGATGAGATGGTCAATGGATACAAAATTTCAATTCAATAGGAGAGATAAGTTCAAGAGATCTACTGTGCAACATGAAGACTATAGTTAATAGCAATTTATTGTATTTTGAAAAACATGAGAATAGATTTTAAGTGTTCTTATCATAAAAAATGATAAGTATGTGAGGTAATCCATATGTTAATTAGCTTGATTAAGCCATTCCACAATGTATACACTTTCAAAATGCCATGTTGTACACAACAAATATATGCAATTTTGTCAATTAAAAATAAAAAACGCTGGTTGCACTACTATTCGTCATAAGTTTTTAAAAATCACAATACTTTTATGTATCTTAGGCTTAATTACTTTTTTATATTTATGCTGACAAAATAGTAATAAAAATAGAGAAGAATCTTAAGGGGGAAAATGTTCTGAAAATATGGTTTCTTCTGCTAGCTAAACTTTATAGTAAATAATGTAAGTGGGCTTTTACTTTCCAGGCTCCTAACTAAAAGGTTATTTCAGGAAAACCTTTTTAAAAATTAGGATGAGGCCCGGCATGGTGGCTCACACCTGTAATCCCAGGGAGGCCGAGGCGGCAGATCATTTGAGGCCAGGCATTCAAGACCAGCCTGGCCAATATAACGAAACCCCATCTTTCTCTCTCACTCTCTCTCGATATATATATATATGTATATATATACACACACACACACACACACATACACACACACACACACAAATTAGCCAGGCATGGTGGCACACACCTGTAATCTCAGTTATTTAGGAGGCTGAGGCAGGAAAATGCCTTGAACTCAGGAGATGGAGGTTGCAATGAGCCAAGATCGCGCCACTGCACTCCAGCCTAGGTGACAGGGTGAGACTCCATCTCAAAATAAACAAATAAAAATAAAAATCAGGATGAAATGGCAGGAATTAAGAGCAAAGGAGAGTCCTCAGCAACCCAAAAGGTGGGCAGCTGGTCTGTAGAACAAGGAGAGATATTCAATAGCTCCACAAATTGATGGTGAGCTATGAAGCAAAAGAAGATTTATGGTAGCTCACCAGTACTAAGATACAGGTCCTGTTAAAGAAAAAATCCAGATCCCAACCACAAAACATTTAAGGTCTGTAGTAAACTAAAACTTCAAAATCTTGCATACCCAGCTCAACAACAGATCAAATTGACTCTCTTCCCACTCTAGAAGGGTGATATGCAAAGGGTATGCTGCTTTCTGATGGTAAATATTATTTACTTCAATCTCTACTATCTTTTATATTAAATGCCCAGAATGCAATTAAAAATCACAAGACATATATAAAAACAAAAAAAGATGATGTATAGTCATAAAAAAAATCAATAAAAACGAGCAGAGATGTGGCAGATGCTGAAATTATCAGACTGAGATTTTAAGATAATTATAGTTAAAACATCTATTGGGAAAGATAGACAAAATGTCTGAAGAAATGGAGAATTTCAAGAGAGATACAGAAACTATAAAAAGAAAACCCAAATGGAAATGCTAGAAAGGAAAATTATGGCATCATAAGTGAGGAGTTCATTAGACGTGTGTTAAGAGCACATTAAACAAAGCAGAGGATGGGATCATGGAGCCAGAAAACAGGTCAATATAAGCACCCAACTGAAACACAAAGAGGAAAGAAAAGTGAGGAAAAAAAAAAGAACAGATTTTTGGGACAATATCAAATGGTTCAACATACATGTAATTGGAGTTCCAGTGGCAGAGGCAGGAGAACATGAGCCATAAGAAATATTTAAAGAGATATTAGCAAAGAACATTTCTAACTTGATAAAAGACAGCAATCCAAAGGTTCAAATTTTTTCACACATTCCAAGCAGAATAAATGTAAAGAACTCATGCAGGCATATCAAAATGAAACTTCTGAAAACCAAAAGTATAAAGCAGATCTTTAAAAGTGCAGCCTGCTAGGCACAGTGGCTCATACCTGTAATCCCAGCACTTTGGGAGGTTGAGGCATGAGGAGCTACTGAGCACAGGATTTCAAGACTTGCTGTGGGCAACACAGCACGACTCCATCTCTACAAAAAAAAAAAAAAAAAATTAGCTGGGCATGGTGGCAGGCACCTATAGTCCTAGCTACTTTGGAGGTTGAAGTGAAAGGATGGCTTGAGCCCAGGGATTTGAGGCAGTAGTGAGCTATGAATGTACCATTGCACTCCAGCCTGGCTGACAGAGTGAGAACCTGTCTTAAAATAATAAATAAATAAATAAATAAATAAATAAATAAATAAGCGCAGCCAGAAAAGGGGGCTGGTAAATACATCACATACAGGTGGGAAAAGATACAAGCAAAGGCTGACTTTCCCTCAGACATAATGAAAGTCAGATGACACGGAGAAATATATTGAAAGTACTAAAAGAAAAAGAACTGTCAATCTAGAACTCTCTATTCAGTGAAAATACATTACAAAAATGAAGAAAAACTAAAGACATCCTTAGAAAGATAAAAGCTGAGAGAATTTGTCTCCATAGCTCTTCGTTACAAGAAACATGGAAAGCAGTTTTTCAGGCTGAATCTTCAGGCTGAAGGGAGATAAAATCTGGTAGAGATCCAGTACTGCAGAAAGAAATAAAGACCAAGAGGATAAATTATCTGAGTAAATTCTTTTTTAAATAGTACTTTATCTTATATATTTTTCTCCTTAAATTTCTTTAAAATGTCATCAATTTTTTCCAATTTTTTCATGTGGTAAAACACATAACATAAAATTTACTATCTTGACTTCTACGAGTGATACCAGCAAAACAATGGAATAGAAGTTTCCAGTGCTTTGAATGTGGCTTTAAAGATTAGAAAAAAAAGAAAAGACATTTCCAGTGCTCATTCTTTCATAGAAACATCAATTTAGACAACCATCAACACACAAAAATAATTTCACAAGAGCTACAGAATCCAGGTGAGAGTTTACAGCACCTAAGATACATAAATAAGAGAAGACTCATTGAAGAGAGTCAGAAGGACAATTTACATTACTCACTTCACTCCTCCCCTAAGCCCACATAGTGCAGCATGAAGAGAGATGGCCTCTGTGTGGAGAAGGAAAGTAAACTGAGCACCTAATTTTAATTTTACTGCAGACCCCAACACCAGGGTTACCCCAGTGAACATAAGGACTAGGCTGGCCCTCATGGACCCAGGCTTCAGACTGGCCTCTGCAGCCCCAGGTACCAGGCCAGTACCTATGAAGCAAAGCTCTAGGCTGGCACCTGTGGACCTAGGTTCTAGGGCCACACCAGTATCAAGCCAGCCCCCATGACCTCAGGCCTCAGGCTGGTCCCCTACAGACCCAGGATTCAGGCTTACTCCTGCAAACTCAAGCCCCAAGCCCATTCCAGCACCAGGCCACCCTTGCAGACCCAGGTTCTAGAGCTACCCCAATAGACTCAGATACCTGGCCTACCCCAAGGCCCAGCCCAGGCCAGCTCTTGTAGATGTGGGTACCAGGCCCATCTGCCCATTGACATAGGCATTTGGCCAGCCCACCCAAGGACTCAATCAGCAAACCTGTTCACAGACTCTGCCAGCCCAGAACCTCAGGACAGTTTAACTGGTGAAGGGCTTTCCCTGACAAAGCCAGACTGGAGGAGGTACCTACTTCAGACACAGAGACACCAACATAAGAACATGAAGATCATAAATAATCAAGGAAACATGACACCACCAAGGGAACAAAATACAGCACCAGAAACAAACCCTAAAGAAATGGAGATCTACAATCTGCCTGACAAAGAATTCAAAATAATCATCTTTAATGAGTTCAGACCAGGCTCAGTGGCTCATGCCTGTAATCCCAGCACTTTGGGAGGCCAAGGTGGGTGGATCACTTGAGGCCAGGAGTTTGAGACCAGCCTGGCTAATATGCCAAAACAGCTGTATAAAAATACAAAAATTAGCTGGGTATGGTGGCATGCACCTGTAATCCTAGCTACTTGGGAAGCTGAGGCACAAGGACCACTTGAACCCTGGAGGCAGAGGTTGCCATGAGCTGAGATCAAGCTACTGGACTCCAGCCTGAGTAACAGAGCAAGACTCTGCAGAAAGAAAGGAAAGAAAGAAAGAAAGAAAGAAAGAGAGAAAGAGAGAAAGAGAGAAAGAAAGAAAGAAAGAAGGAAGAAAGAAAGAGAGAGAGAGAGAGAGAGAGAAAGAAAGAAAGAAAGAAAGAAAGAAAGAAAGAAAGAAAGAAAGAAAGAAAGAAAGAAAGAAAGAAAGAAAGAAAGAAAGAAAGAAAGAAAGAAAGAAAGAAAGAAATTGAGCTACAAGAGAACACAGATAGGCAACTAAACAAAATTAGAAGGTCAGTTGTGGTGGCTCATGCCTAACATGTTGGGAGGCCAAGACAGGCAGATCGCTTGAGTCCAGGAGTTTGAGACCAGCCTGGATTACATGGTGAAACCCTGTCTCTGCAAAAAATACAAAAACTTAGCCAAGCATGATGGCACATGCCTGTAGTCCCAGCTACTCAGGAGGCTGAGGTGGAAGAATCACCTGAGCCCAGGACCTCAAGACTGCAGTAAGCTGTGACCCTGCCACTACACTCCAGCCTGGGTGACAGAGTGAGACTCTGTTAAAAAAAAAAAGGGAAAACAATACATGAACAAAATTAGAAGTTCAACAAAGATATAGAAACCATAAAAAAGAGCTGATCAGATGGTCTGGAGCTAAAGAATATAATGATTAATTGAAAAATTCCATTGAGAGCTTCAATAGCAGATTCAATAAAGGAGAACAAAGAATAAGTGAGCATATAAACAGGTCATTTAAAATTACCCAGAGGAACAAAAAGAAAAAATGATTTAAATAGAGTGAAGAAAGTCTACAGGACTTATGGGATACCATCAAGTAAATAAACGTACAATTGTGGTAGGCCAAGAGGAGCAGAGAAAGGGGCAGAAAGCTTATTTAAAGAAACAGTGGGAGAAACCTTCCCAAATCTGGAGATGAAAATGAATATCCAGATCCATGTAATAGTAATATGAGACTAGGCTTGGCGGCTCACACCTGTAATCCCAGCACTTTGGGAGGCCAAGGCCAGGGGATCACCTGAGATCAGAAGTTTGAGACCAGCCTGGCCAACACGGAGAAACCTCGTCTCTACTAAAAATACAAAAATTAGCTGGGCATGGTGGCAGGCTCCTGTAATCCCAGCAACTTGGGAGGCTAAGGCAGGAGAATCACTTGAACCCAGGGGGTGGAGGCTGTAGTGAGCCAAGATCACATCATTGCACTCCAGCCTGAATGATAAGAGCAAAATTCTGCCTCAAAAAAAAAAAAAAAAAAAAAAAAAAAAAAAAAAAAAGGAATACCAAGAACACCCAAGTAGATTAAATATAAAAAGTTATTCACCTACACAAATTTATAATCAAATTCTCAAAAGTCAGAGACAAAAAGAATTTTGAAAGCAATGAGAGAAAAGCAACTCATCACATACAAAAGAACCTATATAAAACTATCAGGAGGTTTATCAGCAGAAAACTTATAGGCCAGGAAAGAGTGAGATAATATATTCAAAGTGCAAAAAGAAAAAAATGCCAACCAAGAATACTACACCTGGCAAAGCTGTCCTTCAGACATGAAGGAAAGATAAAGACTCCCAGACAAAGAAAAGCTAAAGGAGCTCACCACCCTATATCTGTCTTTCAAAAAAAAAAATGCTAAAAGGATTCCTTCAAGTTGAAACAAAAGGATACCAACAAACAACATGAAAACTATGAGAGTATAAAACTCACTGTTAAGGTAAGAGTATAATCAAATTCACAATACTCTAATACTGTAATGGGAGTATATAGATAGCTTTTAACTCAGATATAAGTTAAAAGACAAAACTATTAAAAATAACTATATCTATAATAATTTGTTAATGGATACACAATTTTAAAGTGTAAATTGTGATGCCAATAACACAAAATACAGGGGAAGGAGGCTGGGCCTGGTGGCTCATGCCTGTAATCCCAGCACTTTGGGAGGCCAAGGTGGGCAGATCACTTGAGGTCAGGAGTTCAAGACCAGCCTGGCCAACATGGTGAAACCCCATCTTTGCTAAAAATACAAAAATTTGCCAGGGCTGGTGGCACACACCTGTAATCCCAGCTGCTTGGAAGGCTGAGGCAGGAGAATTGCTTAAACCCAGGAAGCAAAGGTTGCAGTGATCCAAGATCACGCCACTGCACTCCAGCATGGGCAACAGAATGAGATTCCATCTGAAAAAAAAGAAAAAAAAAAATACAGGAAAAGCAGATGTTGACGTGTAGAATTGTATGCAGTTAAAGTTAAGTTCTTTTCAGCTTAAAAGAAAGTGTTATAACTTTAAGATGTTTAATGTAAGTCACATAATAACCACAAAATAAAAAACAGGTAATATATACACAAAAGATAAAGGAATCAAAGCATACCACTATATATATTTTGTAGTAGTATGCTTTGATTCCTTTATCTTTATATATATATAATCACAAAGGAAGGGAACAAGCAAGAAAGAAAGGAACAAAAGAAATACAGTCAGAAAACAATTAACAAAATCACAATGATAAGCCCCTACCTAGCAATAATTAAGTATAAATGGATTAAATTCACTAATCAAAAGACACAGAGGGGCTGAATGGATAAAAAATAAAAACAAGATTCAACTATAAGCTGCCTACAAGAGACTCACTTTAGCTTTAAGGATCTACATGGGCTGAAAGTGAAGGAATAGAAAAAGATATTGTATTAAAATGGTAGACTGGGTAAAATGGCTCACACCTATAATCCCAGCACTTTGGAAGGCTAAGGCAGAAGGATCACTTGAGCACAGGAATTTGAGACCAGCCCTGGCAACATAGTGAGATTCCATCTCTACAAAGTATTAAAAAATTAGCTGGGCATGGTGACAGGCACCTGTAGTCCCAGCTACTCTGGAGGCTGAGGTGAGAGGATTGCTTCAGCCTGGGAGGTCAAGGCTCCAGTAAGCCGTGGTCATGCCACTCTCACACATACAAAAAAGAAAATGGTAACCAAAAAAGAGTAGGAGTAGCAATTCTTATATCAGACAAAATAGAATTTAAGTGAAAAACTGTAAAAAGAGACAAAGAAGGTTGTTATATAACAATAAAAGGGTCAATGCATCAAGAGGATATAACAACTGTAAATATATATGTACCCAGCATCAGAGCACCTAACTATATAAAGCCAATATTAACAGAATTGAAGGGAGAAATAGCAATACAATAATAGTAGACTTCAATATCCTACTTTTAACAATGTACAGATCATCTAGAAATAAAATTAATAGTTAAACAGCAAACTTGAACAGCACCATACACCTAATACACATATGCAAAACATCCCATCCAACAGCAGCAAAATACACACTTTTTTTCCTCTGTGAGAGTTTATAAAATTATTTTAGAAATTTAAACATCATTGTCTTGATAGAAGAAGTGTTAAGTACATCCACAGAACAATGTATACAGAGTCAACTCATGTAGACACAATTCTTTAGAACATGATCATGTGTATTTTAAGCAGTAAGAAAATGATGGACTATTCAATAAATGATGTTGGGCCAATTTGTTATCTATTTGTAAAGGTAATTAAATAGCTTTCTCACAACATTAGAATAATATCCAAATAAAAAGGATACAACATATGTGAATATTTTGGGGTATCAACCCTCCAAAGTAAAATATAGAACCTAGAAGCTATGAAATGTGATTACATAAAAATAACATGTCATTACATAAGAATAAAAATCTTGAATATGACAAACAGGTCATAAGCAGTTTGTAAAAATTGAAAAGGTTTCTATTTCAAGACAGCACATTGCTCACACATTAAAACTTCCCCTTTTGTTTAAGAACTTAGGAATTACTACAAATAAAATAAATTATTCATAATGATATGCCAAAACAATATGGGGAATCTTCATTTGATCAGAAACTAAGGAATCTCTAGAAATTGAAAACTCTGCAGGTGGCAGATGACATATAAAAGTCACTATATGGCCGGGCATGGTGGCTCAAGCCTGTAATCCCAGCACTTTGGGAGGCCGAGGCGGGTGGATCACAAGGTCAGGAGATCGAGACCATCCTGGCTAACACGGTGAAACCCCGTCTCTACTAAAAAGTACAAAAAACTAGCTAGGCAAGGTGGCTGACGCCTGTAGTCCCAGCTACTCAGGAGGCTGAGGCAGGAGAATGGCATGAACCCGGGAGGCGGAGCTTGCAGTGAGCTGAGATCCGGCCACTGCACTCCAGCTTGGGCGACAGAGCGAGACTCCGTCTCAAAAAAAAAAAAAAAAAAAAAAAAAGTCACTATATTAATCTTCCTTAATCACTGAGATTTTTCACTGTGATTCAATTATAGTCAAAGATTAAAGTGTAAAATTTAATGTATTTCCTTTCAAAAGTGACTTCTTAGGATTCTGTGTGCTGAGCTTAGAATTCTATACTTCATTTGTATCACAGATGAACTTCATTTATGTCCCATATTCCATATCAGTGGAAAATCTTTCATCTGCCTTCAGAAAATCTTGTCAAACCTTTCATTCTGCTCAAAAGTCATGTAAATTTTTCAGTCTCCAATGGTGTTTTTGTGAAGGAAATGCCTTCTTTACTTTTTCTCCTAATTCTAATGTTTAGTATGTTTGCATAATTTGCTAGTGGGTCCTCCTTCATGTTCTCAAATGTGGCCTGTCTCACCACAGCATCCATGGCCTCCTTACTCAGTTCCTTCCCCCAGAAACTTGAAGAGTTTTAATACAGAACCTCTGAGATCCTTCTTCATCTCCTCATACATTAAGAACTGAATGTTGAAGTGGCTTTTGTGCTC
The DNA here is from genome assembly GCF_007565055.1 of Rhinopithecus roxellana. Taxonomy (NCBI): domain Eukaryota; kingdom Metazoa; phylum Chordata; class Mammalia; order Primates; family Cercopithecidae; genus Rhinopithecus; species Rhinopithecus roxellana. Next base: position 49,272,080 of record NC_044553.1, on the reverse strand, counting down.
ATACCAACATTTGATATGGTCAAATCAAAGGCTTCCTACCTCTTTTCTTTCAAAAAATTGTTTCATAAAATTCTCAGTGGTAGCTGTAGGCTTACACATTGTCACCATCTTTGAAAAATGAAAATATGAGCACATAACATCCTTTGGGTTTCTGTATAGATATTTCATTTTGACTTTTTTGTTCTTTATCCCTCTTGGAACCAAATAGTATGGGAGGTGGGTTGCAAAGAGATGAGGAGATGGTCTTTCACAAAAACTCATGTTTTTGCTGCTATACTCAAGAAAGGGAGCTTGATACAGTGCTTCCAGATGTTCATTTCTCTTCCAGTGTTCTTCAAAATAAATCAAGCTTAATATCTGCTGACACCAGACAGTTCCAGATTCAGGGTATGTGACTATGAAGACATGATTATCTTTAATTTCAAACTCTTCTAAATTTTCTAAAAAGTCAACATCAATGCTGTCATATTGAAGACAATATCCTTTAAATTTTACTAAAGATGTCTCTGAATCTTTCAAAATTCAGTTGCAGTTCTGCAGGCTGTACAGGAGGCATGGCTGGGGAGGCCTAAGGAAACTTAAAATCATGGTGGAAGGTGAAGAGGAGGCAGGCACAATCTTCAATATGGCGGAGCAGGAGAGAGAGAATACACATTCTTCTTAAGTACATAGAACATTCTCCAGTATGGATCATATATTAGTCCAGAAAACAAGTCTTAACAAATTCAAGAGGATTGAAATCTGGCTGGACACGGTGGCTCACGCCTGTAATCCCAGCACTTAGGGAGGCCGAGGCAGGTGGATCACCTGAGGTCAGGAGTTCGAGAGCAGCCTGGCCAACACGGTGAAACCCCATTTCTACTAAAAATAAAAAATTAGCTGGGAGTGGTGGTGTGTGTCTGTAGTCCCAGGTACTCAGGAGGCTGAGGCAAGAAAATCGCTTGAACCCAGGAGGTTGTGGTGAGCCGAGATCACCCCTTTGCACTCCAGCCTGAAGAACAAGAGTGAGACTCTGTCTAAAAAACAAAAAAATAAGATTGAAATCACATCAAGTAACTTTTCCCACCACAATGGTATAAAACCAAAAGTCAATCACAGGAGGAAAATTGAAAAATTCACAAATACGTGGAAATTAACACACTCCTGAAAAGATCTCAAATAAGCAAACTATTAATAACTTTACACCTCAAGGAACTAAGAAAAAGAACAAACTAAACCCATGGTCAGCAGCAGGAAGGAAATAATAAAGATCAGAGCAGAAATAAATAAAATAGAGACTAGAAAAACAATAGAAAAGAAAAACTAAGTTGGTGTTTGAAAAGTAAAATGGACAAGTCTTTAGCTAGACTAAGAAAAAAGAGAGATGACTCAAATAAATAAAATCAGAAATAAAAGAGGAAACATTATAACTGATACCACAGAAATACAAGTGATTGTAAGAAACTGCCATGAAGAATTATATGCCAACAAATTTTTAGAATTTTTCAATATATTATAAACATCTTTTCAAATTATTTCAGATAGAGTAATTTTTTTTTTTTTTTTTGAGAAAGAGTTTCACTCTTGTTGCCCAGGCTGGAGTGCAATGGTGCAATCTTGGCCCACCACAACCTCTGCCTCCCAGATTCAAGCGATTCTCCTGCCTCAGCCTCCCAAGTAGCTGGGATTACAGGCATGTGCCACCACACCCAGCTAATTTTGTATTTTTTTGGTAGAGAAGGGGTTTCTCCACGTGAGTTAAGCTGGTCTTGAACTCCCAACCTCAGGTGATCCGCCCACCTCAGCCTCCCAAAGTGCTGGGATTACAGGCGTGAGTCACCATGCCTGGATATCTAATTCTTTTAATAAATAATTTTATGGTATTTCATTGTATAGATATACTATAATTTACCTATCAATCCCTATGATGGACATTTGAAATGTTTCCAATTTTTCATGATTAAAAGCAAGGCTGTAGACACATACATTGCTGATAGGATTATAAATTAGCATAATGGAATGGATAAACAAATTGCTGTGCATAGTCATAAAATGGAATAGGACATACAACAATAAAAATGAATGAATTATACCTACATATAACAGCAGGATAAGTTATACGAACATAAGCAAAAGAAGCAAGATGCAAAAGAATAAGTGAAGAATTTCCATTTATATAAATTTCAAACACAGGCAAAACCAAAATATATTATTTTATGGGTACACACACAGGTGATAGAAATCTAAAGAAAAGGAAGAAAATCATTTTCACAAAGTCAAGATCGTGGTTACCTATAGAGCAGAGCTACCCAATGTGAAAATAATGTGAACTACAGAAGTAAGCTGTAAGTTTAATTTTAAGTTTTCTAGTAGCCACATTAAATGAAGTAAAAAGAAATAGTTGAAATTAAATACATTTTATTTAACCTAAGCTATTCAAAATATCATCACTTAAACATATAATTAATATTTAAAAGTGGCCAGGTGTGAAGGCTCACAGCATTTTAATCCCAGCATTTTAGGAGGCAGAGACGAACGGATCACTTGAGCTCAGGAGTTCAAGACCAGCCTTGGCAACATGGTGAAACCTCATTTCTAAAAAATACAAAAATTAGCCAGACATGGTAGCATGCGCCTGTAGTCCTAGCTACTGCGGAGGCCAAGGTGGAAGACTGAGATGGAAGGATAGCTTGAACTTGGGAGGCAGAGGTTGCAGTGAGCCAAGATTGCACAACTGCACTCCAGCCTGGGTGACAGAGCCAGACTCTGTCTCAAAAAAATAAATTAATTAATTAAATTAAATTAAATTAAATTAAATACAAGTTTTTTTTTACATACTCTCTTTTTTTTTTCACACTTGAAAAAAAAGTCTTGAAAATCCAGGGTAAATTTTACACTTACAGAACATCTCAATTCAGACTAACCAAAATTCAAGTGCTAAGTAGTCACATGTGGCTAATGCCTACCATATTAGACAGCCCAGAGTTCTAGCAGATATGAGACTCAGGAAAGGGAGTTACTTCTTTTTTTTTTTTTTTTTTTTTTTTTTTTTTTTTTTTATTTTTTTTATTTTTTTATTTTTTTTTTTTTTTTGAGACGGAGTCTCGCTCTGTCGCCCAGGCTGGAGTGCAGTGGCGCGATCTCGGCTCACTGCAAGCTCCGCCTCCCGGGTTTACGCCATTCTCCTGCCTCAGCCTCCCGAGTAGCTGGGACTACAGGCGCCCGCCACCTCGCCCGGCTAGTTTTTTGTATTTTTTTTTTAGTAGAGACGGGGTTTCACCGTGTTAGCCAGGATGGTCTCGATCTCCTGACCTCGTGATCCGCCCGTCTCGGCCTCCCAAAGTGCTGGGATTACAGGCTTGAGCCACCGCGCCCGGCCGAAAGGGAGTTACTTCTAAAGGGAGAATCATAATTGGGAAGGATACGTGCAGACCTCTGGGCAACTGGCATTGTTATCTTTCTTGGCCTATGTGTTGGTTACGTGATTATTCACTTCTAACGTGAGATTCACTTCATAGTTATTCATTAAACCATACTTTAGAATTTAATAAACTTATTTAAATATGTTTTACCTCACACAAAAAAAGCTTTTAAAATACCAAATGTTCCTTTCTGTAGGAGAATCAATAAAACAAAAATATATATATTTTCTTGTACATTTATCATTATAAACTTGAGGAAGGTGTAACTTCTAGATCAAATAATACAAATATTAAAACATTTAGTAATACTAAATTACCTTCCAAATGCTTGTACTAGTTCTCATTCCCACCAGTAACAATGAATAAGAACTCTCATTTCTCTCCATTTGTACTAACCCTGGGTTTGATCAGTTTTAGGACATGTTTGACAATTAAGTGTAAGAAGCTATTTGGAGAGTAAGGATCATTCAATGAGTATTTCAAGAAATTACAAAATGGTTCATTTATTACATATTGCCCTGTTAGAAATGGATGCTCAGTGCTGCAAAGAAGAACCAGTACTCAAGCAAAAAGTTTTCTCAACAAGGCAATTTACTTCTGCAGAAGGGTGCTGCCTGCATCTGAGGCAATCACAAGAGCACATTGAACAAAAGAGGGAAGCGGTTTTTAACCCTAACACAGTTCCTGTTTCTGTATCCTTCCCCTACTGGCTGTAGTTAGACCGCACAATCTAAGCTGACCGATTGGCTACTGCTGTAAATTGAATAGGGCTAATTAGGAGGGAATGGAGAGGCTGTCCAGTTACCAATTAGGCAGGAAGGCACATCTGGGCGGCAAGGCATGTCTGGGTGTGGCAAAGGCAGGAGAGGTTGTTTACAGAACAAGAAAGAACAAGGAGCTTGAAGAGGAACTTACTGTTCCTGACAGCCCTTTAACATATATAGACATTAATAATCAGGTGGTTGGTCCTTCTTATGCCTCTGAAATAGATGGGGCACCTGCATTCTTGGGCTGCCATTGCTCTGCACCAGCAACTTCACCCTGCAGGTAGACAGTATGTGAACAGCCTTCCCTTGAAAATGCATACCTGAACCCTCATACTGACTAAGCATTTTAGCCTGCAATCCCTCACCTCAGAGCTGTTCGCACTGCCGAATCTTAGTTCAAGCAGTAGTCAAATGCGAAGACCTCAAAGCTAAAGGTGACCCTGATACCACCGAAAGTAAATCTTTCCATGTGGGCACTAGTCCAAACCTGTCTTCTCTAACATATCATTGTAGTTCTGTTCCCTTTTATCTGACATTTTAAAGTGTTTAAAATATATGTTTGGGATGCCACTAATAAAACTGCCTTTAGAAATGGATTATCACCCACACAAGAAAAAATGGGTTTCATTACTCTATTATTACAAAATATTCCTTCATTTGTTAAATTTTCTCTCTCTCTCTCTTTCCCCTGTCTTCCCTTCTTTCTTTCTTCCCTCTTTCATTTCCTAACATTGCTTAACTTCATTTTGACCCCTTCCTCTTTTCTCTTCAACTTGAGCCCACAGCTTGAGTATCCAGAGCCTCCACAACCAAGATGCCCAGGACCTTTAGAAGGTGGGCCACAGAGGAGCAAGGGATGCTGGAGACATATTGAGACCTTAACTATAGTCGGACTTGCCCAAAGCACTAGCAAGCAGATATGTAGAAGTAAGCTTACATGTTTAATGCTGTTTGCTGGCAGAAGCAAAAACATGGATATAAGCAACTTGGCACCCTAGGTGAAATCATCAAAAATTAAGTCAGGCCTGCTTGTACTGTTCTCTAAATTAAGAAAAGGAGGCTGATACTGTAGAACTACATGCCTCACAGTGTAATCAACCTGTGAGGGATTCCCAGGCCCCATCATAGATCTCCTGAATCAGAACCACCAAGGATGATCATTTTGTTTGGGAACCACTTACCAGGAGGAAGCATGGAGTTTTCCAGCCTAACAGCTGTACACATAAATCTGCACCCACCTCATCACTTAGTATATGACCTTTGGAAAGTCTCAGTAAGCCTTGCTTTCTTTATCTGTAAAGAAAGATGACACCTACCACACAGGGCTACATTCTGTGTGTAAACCACTTGCACATAATAGTTCTCAGCAAAATGTAGTTATTACAATATTAATATGATGATTTTAACAAAGTGTAATAGGTACCATCCAATTTTTCAGAAATTTACTTTACAATAAACTCATATTATTTTAAAATGAAGAAAAATAAAGCTACTTCTATTTTTGTTATGGAATGACAGCAAATAATAAATTATGTACTAGATGCCAAAAATAAGATGTAATTTTGTTTTTGTTTTTGTTTTTGTTTTTTGAGACAGGGTCTGGCTCTGTTACCCAGGCTGGAGTGCAGTGGCACGATCTCAGCTCACTGTAGCTTCTGCCTCCTGGGCTCAAACCATCCTCCCACCTCAGCCTGGTTAATTTGGGGGATTATTTTGTTTGTTTTTTTGGTAGAGATGGGTTTTCACCATTTTGCTCAGGTTGGTCTCAAACACCTGGGCTCAAGCTATCTGCTCGCCTCAGCCTGCCAAAATTCTGTAGCTAGAGTACTAGCATTTTCTTGTATGCTCCAAACACCGCAGCATAGCACAAAGAGACGTCTACACATACAATGGGTTTCATTGCAGGAGAGGACCCCAAGCTTAAAGAAATCTAATCTTTTTATACTAAACAGTAAGTATGCCTGCCATTTGTTTCAGAGGTAGACATTATGTCCATCTTTTAAGTCTCTAAGCAAACCTGCTCCTTGTTCTGGAAGGAGACACTATCTGTCTTCCAAGGCTGTTCCCTATACAAGCATCCTTGAGGAGACTGTATGGAACAAAAACAATCAGTGCCACTGTTCACAAGACATGCAGAAATGCAAAAGACCCAGAGAGAATTTCCTCCCAACAACAGCCATAAGACTGTATAGTTTCTATACGGTGGTGGCTCCTGGAAAATTTTCCCATATTATACCACTCCATCAGCCACTCTAATTAATTTAACAGAGGCTGTGACCAAATCCATTTGTCTCACACAGCATTTAATTAAGGCTCTTATCAACAGCACTTTGTACAGCAAGATGAGGCCATTGTGCAGTATTAACCTCAACCATGGCCAGCAGGGTCCTGGTCTCAATCAGCTTAACAAATCCCACACACCATCATGGTTTACTTAGAAAGCCAAATGGCTTTCTCTTTGTTTCTGTATTGACCTTTTCACTTGGCGTGAGGCATTAATCCTGGCACAGCAAGATAGAGCTGAGATTGCAGATACTTCACCTGAGAAGAAAGTCTGGGGCAATTATTTCATTCATAACAACCCTAGCTAGTGAGCTGAGGCTGACCTGCTTTTCCTTTCAGCATCCAGGCATGTCATTGAAAACTTCAGCAAAATTTTTACCACTTCACTTTTCTAGTTGGATGACTACCGTTATAGGGATAACTGCCAGCAGGGATACATGAATAACGAATCTGTTTGATTCTTTTTTTTTTTTTTTTTTTTTTTTGAGACCAAGTCTCGCTCTGTCACCCAGGCTGACGTGCAGTGGAACGATCTCGGCACAATGAAACCTCTGCCTCCCAGGTTGAAGCGATTCTCCTGTCTCAGCCTCCTGAGTAGTTGGGATTACAGGCGCACGCCATCAAGACAGCTGGTTTTTGTATTTTCAGTAGAGACGGTGTTTCACCATGTTGACCAGTCTGGTCTTGAACTCCTGACCTCAAGTGATCTGCCCACCTCAGCCTCCCAAAGTGCTGAGATTACAGGCATGAGCCACCACGCCCAGCCTATGAATCTGTTATCTTACTGCAGAGATCTCTCCATTACCTAAGAAAAGCCTCATTTTGAAGAGATCTCTGTAGTCATCTGAGGGCTACGTGATCTGTCAGTGGTGCTTCCTTAAACACTTAAAGGGATCTTATGATTACCCCTAAGGGTGTTTTTAGGGGAGACAAAATAACTCCTGGATTCCACACAGGAAATAAAGACCTGAGGGCACACAGGATGCCCCTGGAAAGAAAGTGTTGTTGGCCTCTCTAAGTGGGACATACATTATTCAGAGGGCATAGTTTGACAGTTCCTCCAGCTTGGCCTCCTGGCAAGCTGGTAAGCCTTAGGGTTCCTGGTTCAGTTTGAACAATTGAGGCTAGTCCCTGTTTTTTCTGAAATTGCCTGAGGGCTGTCAGTCAAACTGCCCTATTTATCTATGCCATCAGACAGATGTTGCTCATTCACCCCACAGAATGACTAAGCCATAGCTATGGGGAGGGAGGTGAGGAAGACATCCAGTGGTGTTAACCAATGTCTTGCATGGGAGATGTAGAAAATGGGGAAATCCTCTGCTTTATCGGATAGATTCTCGCTAAGGTGAAGGGGAATGACAATCAAAATCACGGTCAGCACCATCGTGGGGGATGGCAGATTCAGCAGTTTCACCATTTAAAGTTTTTGCTACAGTTTGGGAGAGCTGTATCTGGGCATTTTTCTTTCTGAGGAAACACCCAGGGGTGGCTCTTAAGGACATTATTAGAGATCCTTCTTCCCCTTCCTGGCATCTAAGGTATTCTCCCCTCATGTATTGGAGTTGCTCTCTCTCTCCATCACTATAAAATCAGCTTGTCCTATTCCAATAATTATCATTCACCTTTTTCCAATCATCTCTGCTCATACCCAGACCTTTCATCCAAAAGAGTCAGGTGAAAAAGGGATAAGGCAATTTTATAAAACGTAGAGACTCATGCCACCTACTTTGGCCTGCATGAGCCACTGGGGTGACTCATGAAGAAAATGTACTCAACCAAGTGGTGATTAGCCTCATGATACAGAGTCGCAGCAACTCAACTACAGAATCTAGGGGACTGAGCCAGAATTAAGTTGAAATCCCTAGGCCCCCTTCTGGCTGGGCTACCAACGCACTGGCCTGGGACTGCCGATAGTGAACAGAAAAGCAGCATGGTCAGGGAGTGTTGGATACAATGAGTTCTAAATTTCTCTTTAAAGAATCATTATGTCAGTATGTTCAGTTCTTTGTCCTCTCTTTTAAAGTTTAACTTCCTCGTAGTTTCAGTAAAAAACCCTTTACACCAGTTTTAATCAGTAGTTCACATCTGTTCCCCTGGTCACCTGCTCCGTCCTGACTCATCCCAGTCACCTGCTTTGACCTGAATCACCCCTGGTCACCTGCTCTGACCTAAGTTACCTTTAGTTACCTGTCCCTAACTGTCCTTCCCGCCAAACTACTCACCCCGCCACTCTGGCTCATACCTCTGCTCTCTTTAAAATAGCCAATCAGAATTAGCTTAGACTGTGCAGTGCAACCCTAGCCAATAGGGGAATGAGAGAGCAGTAGGGGCTACCTGCATCAAGAATAAGAACCCCTTCCCCTCTCTTGTTCAGATGTCCTCTCACCATTAGTCCATTGGTGAGTCACACACTTCTATAGAAGTAAACATTGCCTTGCTGGGAAAATTAAATTTAGTTCAAGTGCTATTTCTTTGCAGCACCAAGGAACAAGCATTTTGTTTCTAACAGGGAGGAATCCAAATTTTAAAATAGCAATAGATCATCCTGATCATTAAACAGGAAGTGGCTGAGAGATTATCTCTTTCTGAGCATAGCCACATTCAGTGACCAAACTGCCTAATTAAGCTACATGGCCCAGAAGGAGAAGAGAGAGCTAGAGTAAAATTCTATTTGAATTGATTTTTGAAGAGGCCATTCCAGTATTCAATATCAGATGCCTGTGAATGGTAGGGTGTATGGAATGTCCATCAAATACCTGGACTATCAGCCCTTTGTTGAGTAGCTTTTGTGATTGAAAAACAACAACAACAGCAACAAAAACCCACTCCATTGTCAAGCTGCAAAGGCCCAGAAGGCCAAACACATGACACAGATTAGTTTCAAGGGCTGCAATATTATAGGTGGAATCTGCTGATCAGGTTAAAACAGCAATATTGTGTTGAAAGGCAGGTGAAAAGCACATTTCACATGGTGGCAGACAAGACAGGAGAGCTTGTGCAGTGAAACTCCGCCTTGTATAATCATCACTGAAAAACATCAACAGCATTGCAGCACAATGGGTAGCCCTGAGAAGAGATCAGAAGTCTAATGTAGTCAATCTGCCAAGAACAAGGTGTGAGGAGATGGAGGTGATGGCTCATGTTATGTGACCCCCCTCACTGCAACACTTTCACAAGTCTGCCTTTCAGGTAGCTTATGCATCAGAAACAGGATCTTTTTCTTTATTTTATGCCAAACCTACAGTGGTAGATAGGTCACCATGTCCAGTACAATGATGGATCTAGTTAGAAATGGGAGCAATCTGGACAGTGCAGTCTTGATCAGCAACTTGATACCAGAGAACTGGCCCTTACTCTAGACATCCACATGAGTAACCCAACAGCTTAACTGTGATTTATTACCACATTTTGCAGCCCCAGAGAGGGTGGCTTTAATCTACCAATCCGTAGTTTTCCAAGTGACAGACTAAACTCCTAGGCCTTTGGCTATAGCCCAGAGGTCAGTAAAAATATAACAAGCTTTATCAAAAGGAACACTGGCGAGAGATATGAGATAGCCTTGAGTTCTGCAAAGGGAATGGAGCAATCCCACCCATGTTTGGTTCTGCAGAGCTGGCACTGAGGCTGAACAGTGGCAGCAACTCAATGAGTGCCATCAGTTTGAAGCTTAACCAAGTCTAGGGATTTGGTGCCCTGCATCCCAGCCACTCTAGCCATGGCTAAAAGGGACAAACACAGAGCTCGGGCCATGGCTTCAGAGGGTGCAAGCCCAAGCCTCAGCAGCTTCCACATGGTATTGAGCCTGTGAGTGCACAGAAGCCAAGAATTAGGGTTTAGGAACCTCCGCCTAGATTTCAGAGGATGTATGGAAACTCCTGGATGCCCAGGCAGGTTTGCTTCTGGGTCGGGGCCCTCATGGAGAATCTCTGCTAGGGCAGTGCAGAAGGGAAATGTGGGGTTGGAGCCCACATACAGAGTCCCTACTAGGGCCCTACCTAGTGGAACTGTGAGAAAAGGGCCACCATCCTTCAGACCCCAAAATGGTAGATCCACCAACGGCTTGCACCATGTGCCTGGAAAAGTTGCAGACACTCAGTGATAGCCCATGAAAGTAATCAGGGGGGAGGCTGTACCCTGCAAAGTCACAGGGATGAAGCTGCCCAAGATCATGGGAGTACCCACCTCTAGCATCAGCGTGACCTGGATGTGAGAGGTGGAGTCAAAGGAGACCATTTTGGAGCTTTAAGATTTGACTGCCCTGCTGGATTTCAGACTTGCATGGGGCCTGTAGCCCCTTTGTTTTGGCCAATTTCTCCCATTTGAAATGACTGTATTTACTCAATGTCTGTACCTCCATTGTATCTAGGAAGTAACTAACTTGCTTTTGATTTTACAGGTTCATAGGCAGAAGGAACTTGCCTTGCCTCAGATGAGACTTTGGACTGTGGACTTTTGAGTTAATGCTGAAATGAGTTAAATCTTTGGGGGACTGTTGGGAAGGCACGACTGGTTTTGAAATGTGAGGACATGAGATTTGGGAGAGGCCAGCAGCAGAATGATATGGTTTGGTTCTGTCCGCATCAAAATCTCATCTTGAATTCCCACATGTAGCAGAAGGGACCCAGTGGGACGTAACTGAATCACAGGGGCAGGTCTTTCCTGTGCTGTTCTCATTATAGTGAATAAGTCTCATGAGATCTGATGATTATATGAGGGGGAGTTTCGCTGCACAAGCTTTCTTCTCTTGTCTGCCGCCATGTGAAACATGCCTTTCACCTTCTGCCATGATTATGAGGCCTCCCCAGCCATGTGTAAGTCCAATTAAATCTCTTTTTTTTGTAAATTTCCCAGCCTCAGGTATGTCCTTATCCGCAGCAAGAAAACAGACTAATACAACATCTCTTCCCAATCAGGAGAATCACCTCTGGCACTTATAAGCATTCAAATTACAATCATGTAAAACATTAATACCAAATATACATTCATCAGTGGAAGCTACAACAGTACACTAAACAGACCCAAAGGGCCACATGCAACAGGATCACTTAATTTCTCTTCACTGCAAAAATTGCCCAAATCCCATCAGTTGAATTAAGGTGCCCCTTCTTCCCAAGCAGCTGCAAAGACTAGTGCCTTGAGTAGTTATATGCAACAGCACACAGTTTGAATTTTTTTCCTCCACAGTTCCCCAGCATATTCAAGCAGTGCATAAGTGCATACTGGATCCTTTTTTGTTTTCTTTTTCTTTTTTTTTTTTTTTTTTTTGAGACAGGGTCTTGCTTTGTCACCCAGGCTGGAGTGCAGCAGTGCAAAGACTGCTCACTGCAACCTCAACCTCCCGGCTCAAGCAATCCTCCCACCTTAGCCTCCCAAGTAGCAGGGACTACATGTTTGCACCACCATGCTTGGCTAATTTTTGTATTTTTTGTAGAGATGTGATTTCATCACATTGTTCAGACTGGTTTCTCACTCTGAACTCAAGTGATCCGCCCACCTCTGCCTCCCTAAGTGCGGGGATTATAGGCATGAGCTACTGCGCCTGGCCAGGTCTCACTCTTAATTATCCTTCTCCTTAATAAAGCTGAAGTTAGGGTAGGAGGCAAAGGAAGGATCAAAGGTACAGAAGAAGAGCGGCTTTTTTTGAGAAAATTGAGGCATTGCATTCAATTTCAAGTGGCCCTCACTCATGGCTCATCTGAATGAGCTTCTGAGGTTTTGGACCACCCAAGCTTAGCTTAGTAGCCATAGCTATCATTGCATCTAGACCAAGACCATGGCACTTGTTGTCCCATTGTCATAAGATCCCTTTTTCTATCTGCCCAGAGGAGAGTAACAACTGAGGCACCATTTAGGCAGCTGTTTTCATTCTACTTCTCACTGTACAGCCCCCAACTATTAATTAACAAGTAGGATATTGGGGAATCCTTATTCTCTTAACTCACCCAATACTTGGGCAAATGTATTTACCTCTTGATCCAAGTTGTCTCATCTTCAAACCTAGTTTGTGGGTCCATTCTCCCTCTTCCAGAAGACCACATCTGCCAACATCCCATCCTCATCACCTAAACTGTCATAAACTATGAAGAGTGTGAAATTCTACTCTACTTGGGGCGGAGCAAGATGGCCGAATAGGAACAGCTCCAGTCTTCAACTCCCAGCGTGAGCGACACAGAAGACCGGTGATTTCTGCATTTTCAACTGAGGTACTGGGGTCATCTCACTAGGGAGTGCCGGACAATCGGTGCTGGTCAGTTGCTGCAGCCCGACCAGCGAAAGCTGAAGCAGGGCGAGGCATCGCCTCACCCGGGAAGCGCAAGGGGGAAGGGAATCCCTTTTCCTAGCCAGGGGAACTGAGACACACAACACCTGGAAAATCGGGTAACTCCCACCCCAATACTGCGCTTTAAGCAAACGGGCACACCAGGAGAATATATCCCACACGTGGCCGGGAGGGTCCCACGCCCACGGAGCCTCCCTCATTGCTAACACAGCAGTCTGCGATCTAACCGCAAGCCAGCAGCGAGGCTGGGGGAGGGGTGCCTGCCATTGCTGAGGCTTAAGTAGGTAAACAAAGCCGCTGGGAAGCTCGAACTGGGTGGAGCTCACAGCAGCTCAAGGAAACCTGCCTGTCTCTGTAGACTCCACCTCTGGGGACAGGGCACAGTTAACAACAACAACAACAAAAGCAGCAGAAACCTCTGCAGACACAAACGACTCTGTCTGACAGCTTTGGAGAGAGCAGTGGATCTCCCAACACGGAGGTTGAGATCTGAGAAGGGACAGACTGCCTGCTCAAGTGGGTCCCTGACCCCTGAGTAGCCTAACTGGGAGACATCCCCCACTAGGGGCAGTCTGACACCCCATACCTCACAGGGTGGAGTACACCCCTGAGAGGAAGCTTCCAAAGTAAGAATCAGACAGGTACACTCGCTGTTCAGCAATATTCTATCTTCTGCAACCTCTGCTGCTGATACCCAGGCAAACAGGGTCTGGAGTGGACCTCAAGCAATCTCCAACAGACCTACAGCTGAGGGTCCTGACTGTTAGAAGGAAAACTACCAAACAGGAAGGACACCTATACCAAAACCCCATCAGTATGTCACCATCATCAAAGACCAGAGGCAGATAAAACCACAAAGATGGGGAAAAAGCAGGGCAGAAAAGCTGGAAATTCAAAAAATAAGAGTGCATCTCCCCCTGCAAAGGAGCGCAGCCCATCGCCAGCAACGGATCAAAGCTGGTCAGAGAATGACTTGGACGAGATGAGAGAAGGCTTCAGTCTATCAAACTTCTCAGAGCTAAAGGAGGAATTACGTACCCAGCCCAAAGAAACTAAAAATCTTGAAAAAAGAGTGGAAGAATATGCAGCTAGACTAATTAATGCAGAGAAGGTCATAAACGAAATGACAGAGATGAAAACCATGACACGAGAAATACGTGACAAATGCACAAGCTTCAGTAACCGACTCGATCAACTGGAAGAAAGAGTATCAGCGATTGAGGATCAAATGAATGAAATGAAGCGAGAAGAGAAACCAAAAGAAAAAAGAAGAAAAAGAAATGAACAAAGCCTGCAAGAAGTATGGGATTATGTAAAAAGACCAAATCTACGTCTGATTGGGGTCCCTGAAAGTGAGGGGGAAAATGGAACCAAGTTGGAAAACACTCTTCAGGATATCATCCAGGAGAACTTCCCCAACGTAGTAGGGCAGGTCAACATTCAAATTCAGGAAATACAGAGAACGCCACAAAGATACTCCTCGAGAAGAGCGACTCCAAGACACATAATTGCCAGATTCACCAAAGTTGAAATGAAGGAAAGAATCTTAAGGGCAGCCAGAGAGAAAGGTCGGGTTACCCACAAAGGGAAGCCCATCAGACTAACAGCAGATCTCTTGGCAGAAACTCTACAAGCCAGAAGAGAGTGGGGGCCAATATTCAACATTCTTAAAGGAAAGAATTTTAAACCCAGAATTTCATATCCAGCCAAACTAAGTTTCATAAGTGAAGGAGAAATAAAATCCTTTACAGATAAGCAAATGCTTAGAGATTTTGTCACCACCAGGCCTGCCTTACAAGAGACCCTGAAGGAAGCCCTAAACATGGAAAGGAACAACCGGTACCAGCCATTGCAAAAACATGCCAAAATGTAAAGACCATCGAGGCTAGGAAGAAACTGCATCAACTAACGAGCAAAATTACCAGTTAATATCATAATGGCTGGATCAAGGTCACACATAACAATATTAATCTTAAATGTAAATGGACTAAATGCTCCAATTAAAAGACACAGACTGGTAAACTGGATAAAGAGTCAAGACCCATCAGTCTGCTGTATTCAGGAGACCCATCTCACATGCAGAGACATACATAGGCTCAAAATAAAGGGATGGAGGAAGATCTACCAAGCAAATGGAGAACAAAAAAAAGCAGGGGTTGCAATACTAGTCTCTGATAAAACAGACTTTAAACCCTCAAAGATCAAAAGAGACAAAGAAGGCCATTACATAATGGTAAAGGGATCAATTCAACAGGAAGAGCTAACTATCCTAAATATATATGCACCCAATACAGGAGCACCCAGATTCATAAAGCAAGTCTTTAGAGACTTACAAAGAGACTTAGATTCCCATACAATAATAATGGGAGACTTCAACACTCCACTGTCAACATTAGACAGATCAACGAGACAGAAAGTTAACAAGGATATACAGGAATTGAACTCATCTCTGCACCAAGCGGACCTAATAGACATCTATAGAACTCTCCACCCCAAATCAACAGAATATACATTCTTCTCAGCACCACATCGCACTTATTCCAAAATTGACCACATAATTGGAAGTAAAGCACTCCTCAGCAAATGGAAAAGAACAGAAATTATAACAAACTGTCTCTCAGACCACAGTGCAATCAAACTAGAACTCAGGCTCTAAGAAACTCAATCAAAACCGCTCAACTACATGGAAACTGAACAACCTGCTCCTGAATGACTACTGGGTACATAACAAAATGAAGGCAGAAATAAAGATGTTCTTTGAAACCAATGAGAACAAAGACACAACATACCAGAATCTCTGGGACACATTTAAAGCAGTGTGTAGAGGGAAATTTATAGCACTAAATGCCCACAAGAGAAAGCAGGAAAGATCTAAAATTGACACTCTAACATCACAATTAAAAGAACTAGAGAGGCAAGAGCAAACACATTCAAAAGCTAGCAGAAGGCAAGAAATAACTAAGATCAGAGCAGAACTGAAGGAGATAGAGACACAAAAAACCCTCCAAAAAATCAATGAATCCAGGAGATGGTTTTTTGAAAAGATCAACAAAATTGACAGACCGTTAGCAAGACTAATAAAGAAGAAAAGAGAGAGGAATCAAATAGACGCAATAAAAAATGATAAAGGGGATATCACCACCGACCCCACAGAAATACAAACTACCATCAGAGAATACTATAAACACCTCTACGCAAATCAACTAGAAAATCTAGAAGAAATGGATAATTTCCTGGACACTTACACTCTCCCAAGACTAAACCAGGAAGAAGTTGAATCCCTGAATAGACCAATAGCAGGCTCTGAAATTGAGGCAATAATTAATAGCCTACCAACCAAAAAAAGTCCAGGACCAGATGGATTCACAGCTGAACTGTACCAGAGGTACAAGGAGGAGCTGGTACCATTCCTTCTGAAACTATTCCAATCAATAGAAAAAGAGGGAATCCTCCCTAACTCATTTTATGAGGCCAACATCATCCTGATACCAAAGCCTGGCAGAGACACAAC
This sequence comes from Rhinopithecus roxellana, assembly GCF_007565055.1. Taxonomy (NCBI): domain Eukaryota; kingdom Metazoa; phylum Chordata; class Mammalia; order Primates; family Cercopithecidae; genus Rhinopithecus; species Rhinopithecus roxellana. The sequence continues at coordinate 49,255,838 of NC_044553.1, read as the reverse complement.
AAAAAATGAGAATTTTAGACCAATATCCCTGATGAACATCGATGCAAAAATCCTCAATAAAATACTGGCAAACCGGATTCAGCAGCACATCAAAAAGCTTATTCACCATGATCAAGTGGGCTTCATCCCTGGGATGCAAGGCTGGTTCAACATTCGCAAATCAATAAACGTAATCCAGCATATAAACAGAACCAAAGACAAGAACCACATGATTATCTCAATAGATGCAGAAAAGGCTTTTGACAAAATTCAACAGCCCTTCATGCTAAAAACGCTCAAGAAATTCGGTATTGAGGGAACGTACCTCAAAATAATAAGAGCTATTTATGACAAACCCACAGCCAATATCATACTGAATGGGCGAAAACTGGCACAAGACAGGGATGCCCTCTCTCACCACTCCTATTCAACATAGTGTTGGAAGTTCTGGCTAGGGCAATCAGGCAAGAGAAAGAAATCAAGGGTATTCAGTTAGGAAAAGAAGAAGTCAAATTGTCCCTGTTTGCAGATGACATGATTGTATATTTAGAAAACCCCATTGTTTTCTCAGCCCAAAATCTCCTTAAGCTGATAAACAACTTCAGCAAAGTCTCTGGATACAAAATTAATGTGCAAAAATCACAAGCATTCTTATACACCAGTAACAGACAAACAGAGAGCCAAATCAGGAATGAACTTCCATTCACAATTGCTTCAAAGAGAATAAAATACCTAGGAATCCAACTTACAAGGGATGTAAAGGACCTCTTCAAGGAGAACTACAAACCACTGCCCAGTGAAATAAAAGAGGACACTAACAAATGGAAGAACATACCATGCTCATGGATAGGAAGAATCAATATCGTGAAAATGGCCATACTGCCCAAGGTTATTTATAGATTCAATGCCATCCCCATCAAGCTACCAATGAGTTTCTTCACAGAATTGGAAAAAACTACTTTAAAGTTCATATGGAACCAAAAAAGAGCCTGCATTGCCAAGACAATCCTAAGTCAAAAGAACAAAGCGGGAGGCATTTTTTGACATGGGGTCTCACTGTCTCCCAGGGAGGAGTGCAGTGGTGCGATCATAGCTGATTGAGCCTCGACCTCCCAGGCTCAGGCGATCCTCCCACCTTAGCCTCCCAACTTGCTGTCACTACAGGCACACACCACCATGCCTGGTTAATTTTTTTTTAAGTTTTTGTAGAGATGGGGTCATGCCATGTTGCCCAGGCTGGTCTCTAACTTCTAGGCTCAAGCAATCCTCCCACCTCAGTCTCCCAAAGTGCTGCAATTACAGACACGAGCCACTGTGCCTTGCCACATTTCTCACTTTAAATCAAAAGCTAGAAATGTTCCAGGCTGCTGAAAGATAGGGAAAAATAATAATAAATTGTTTTAAAGCTAGAAATGCTAATCCTGTGAACACACCAATGGTAAGAAAGTATTACAGACTTATTGCTGAAAATAAATAAAGTTTTAATGGTCTCAATAAAACATCAAACCAGCCACAATATTCCCTTAAGCTAAAGCCTAATCCAGAGCAAGGTCCTAATTCTCTTCAATTCTATGAAGGCTGAGAGAGGTGAGGTAGCTGCAGAAGAAAAGTTTGAAGCTAGTATAAGTTGGTTCACGACATTTAAGGAAAGAAGCCATCTTTGTAAGATAAAAGTGCAAGGTGAAGCAGCAAATACTGATTTAGAAGATGTGGCAAATAATGCAGCTATGGCTAATATCATTGATGAAGATGGCTATACTAAATAAGATTTTCACTGTAGATAAAACAGCCTTATATTGGAAGACACCCTCTAGAATTTACATAGCTAGGGAGAAGTCCATGCCTGGCTTCAAAACTCCAAAGGCTGACTCTTATTAGGGGTTAGTGCAGCTGGTAACTTTAAGTTGAAACTAATGTTTATTTACCATTCCAAAAATCCTACGGCCCTTAAGAATTATGCTAAATCAGGCCAGGCGTGGTGGCTCACGCCTGTAATCCCAGCATTTTGGGAGGCCGAGGGGGGCGGGCCATGAGATCAAGAGATTGAGACCATCCTGGTCAACATGGTGAAACCCCGTCTCTACTAAAAATACAAAAATAAGCTGGGTGCAGTGGTGCGTGCCTGTAGTCCCAGTTAGTCAAGAGGCTGAGGCAGAAGAATCATTTGAACCTGGGAGGCAGAGGTTGCAGTGAAACGAGATCGCACCACTGCACTCCAGCCTGGCGACAAATTCTGGCTCGGAAAAAAAAAAAAGACTTATGCTAAATCTACTCTGCCTGTGCTCTACTAATGGAACAATAAAGACTGGTGACAGCACATCTGTTTACAACATGGTTTACTAAATATTTTAAGCCCACTGTTGAGACCTACTACTATTTTGAAGATTCTCTTCAAAATATTACTGCTCATTAATACTGCACCTAGTCACCCAAGAGCTCTGAAGGAGATGTACAAGGAGATTAATATCATTTCCGTGCCTGCCAACATAACATCCATTCTGTGGCCCATGGATCAAGGATTTACTTTGACTTTGAGGTCTTTATTATTTAAGAAATACATTTTGTAAGGTTATAGCTGCCATAGGTAGTGATTACTCTGATGGACCTAGGCGGTCAACTGAAAATCTTCCAGAAATGATTCACCATTCTAGATGCCATTAAGAAGATTTATGATTCATGGGAGGAGGTCAAAATATCAACAGTAACAGGAGTTGGAAAGAAGTTGATTCCAACTTTCACGAATGACTTGGAGGGGTTCAAAACTTCAGTGAGGGAGTGAACTGTAGTTGCTAAAAATAGCAAGAGAACTATAAATGGAGCCTGACAATGTGACTGAATTACTGCAATCTCACGATAAAACTTGAACAGACAAGATTTTGCCTTTTATGGATGAGCAAGGAAAGTGGTTTCTTGAGATGGCATATACTCCTGCTGAAGATGCTATGAACATTGTTGAAATTACAACGAAGGATTTAGAATACTTTATAAACTTAGTTGATAAAGCAACAGCAGGGTTTGAAAGGATTGATTCCAATTTTGGAGGAAGTTCCATTGTAGGTAAAAGGCTATCAAATAGCATTACATGCTACAGATAAATCTTTCATGAATAAAGAGTCGATCAATGCAGCAAACTTTATTGTCTTATTTTTAAAAATTGCCATAGCCACCCCAATCTTCTGCAACCCTGACCCAGATCAGTCAGCAGCCATCAACATTAAGGCAAGACCCTCCACCAACAAAAAATTATGATTTGCTGAAGGCTCAAATAATCATTGGCTTTTTTTAGCAATAGACAATTTTTTAATTAAGATAGGTACATATGGGTTTTGTTTTTGTTTTTTTTTTTTTTTTTGCCATAATGCTATTGCACACTTAATAGACTACAGGATGGTGTAAATGTAACTTTTATATGCAGGGGAAAACCAAAAAACTTCATGTGACTCACTTTATTGAGATATTCACTTTATTGCAGTGGTCTGAAACTGAACCCACAATAACTACAAGGTATGCTTGTAAATACCTTATTTTAAACAAAAAGTGAAAATGATTTCCCTGTTTGTTATTTACTAACAAATAGACCAGACATTTGCATCAGACAGTGAGCATAAACTTCCCTGATCACTTCTCAAGAGACATGCTCCCATTTCTCTTTTGAGTCTCCTCAAGATTTCCTGTAGGACTAAATTTTGTCTTCCGTATGTCTCACAGGTCAGTGTTCATAGTAACCATCAGTTATACAACAGCAATTTAATGAATTTCAGCAGAGTGAGGACAAATTGCAGGTTTCTGAGTAGAGGGCCAGGATAGGTCACCTGGATACCCATTGAAACTAATGATTCTCAACTTTTCCTGCCTTCAACTCACCAGAGGAATATTAGACATCCACTTGTTAGTGGTTCTCTATGGGGGATAGTAGAGGAAAGCCAAATTTGGGCATTAATAGAACAAATCTTAAATTAAATCCTCATATTATTTTTCTTGAGATAGTATGACTATAGCTCAGATATAACCATATCCAAGTTTTAACTACTTCAAACCAAGTAATTACATATTATTCTATTTCTAATTGTGGTATCAATTGACTCTAAAAATATTAAACATGTATATATTACTTGAGACCTCTAGACTATAAAATACTTCAAAAGTCTAGTCCTTAAAATGTTGGGCAAAAAATACCTCAATTTTGGCCGGGCACAGTGGCTCACGCCTGTAATCCCAGCACTTTGGGAGGCCAAGGCAGGTGGATCAGGAGGTCAGGAGTTCAAGACCATCCTGGCCAACATAGTGAAACCCCATCTCTACTAAAGATACAAAAAATTAGCCAGGCATGGTGGTGCGTGCCTGTAGTCCCAGCTACTCGGGAGGCTGAGGCAGGAGAATGGCGTAAACTCGGGAGGCGGAGCTTGCAGTGAGCTGAGATCTGGCCACTGCACTCCAGTCCGGGCGACAGAGCGAGACTCCGCCTCAAAAAAAAAAAAATAAATAAATAAATAAAAAAAAAAACACACACACACACACACACATAATGCCTAATTTTTTTTAATTAGCAACATTTTTATGTTGCAAGACATATAGGATAAAACATACTTACTGCTTATCTGGTCCTCCACAGAAAACAATTCAGAAATATAAATACTAGATCAATATTTAACCATCAAGGAAAAGATATACTGCTACATCAGCTGATTTTTTTCTCTTTGAATTTAATGTATTTACATCAAAAAATTAGGTAGTCATTTTACATTTAAGGAATAAAAACCTTAAAAAAAACAATACAAAGAGTGAAAAGATTTTAACCAAGTTTACCTTTCTTTTTGCTATAAGTTTTAACAACAATTCGTCTCATCATAACTTAATGCAATGTGCAAATGCAGCACCCATTTCAATCATTAAACTAAATTTAAGGAAGTACACTGTCAATAGTGACCCTCAGAAGAAATGGATTTCTCTTCTATTAAAAACTCTATGGTATATAAGCACTACATAATAATGCTACTTAACCACCTTTTGTCTCAAGAATTATCACCAAAGTTTTCTGGAAATAAGTCCACATAAGAATAAAATATTTAAAAGGTGAAACGTTCCTTATTTTAACTTTAGCAAGATCTTTTCTTTTTCATTAAGAAACAATTTAATAATTTTAAAGCAAAAGCTGTTAGAGTCTAGATAGCTAAAACTGTACTCCTGAGTTCAAGCTTACAGATAAATCTTTTGTAAGTAGTTCTCAATAAAATATCTTCCCTCCCCATACCCCTACCCGAAATCTTATATTGTTCTTACAAAACTTTGGTCAAGAGTAGAAATATATCCAGGCAGATGTATATGCCATACAATAGCAAGAACAGTAAAGCCCAACTAATGATTTTGAGTTTTAAAAATAGAAGGCAATTAAAATGTACTCAAAGTTACATTAAGAAAAGCTTTCACGGGGGTAATATTGAAACAGTCACAAAGGTTAAGAAAATACTGATATCAAAGTACAAATGACTACAATGTTAAAATAGACAAAAACTGCTCTACAAGAACCTCTTTGAAAATTAAAAATAAAGAACACAACACATGAGTCAGGATGATTTTCCTGTTCTACTCATGAATTTTAGTCTTTATAAGGTTGGTTATGTTGACATCTAGAAGAGTTTCTTATCACAACTGATGGTCTCATTCCAACTTCGTAGGGTGGGTCTTCCCCAAGGAACCTCTGATCCTGCCGCATCTTGGTCATTGTACAATTTCAAAGTAGTGCAATATCGCCATGATGTGCTGGGGCATGAAGACGTATCCTGTGTATAGTGCCATCCCCACAATGGAAACCAGCATTGAATCTGAGTTGTAGTTAAGGAAACTTATTAATTTATTCAAAACTAAATCCCCACATGTTTTCAACAACTCTTTTATGATGAAGTACCCATTCACTTAGTGCTTTCTCATTTATATCAAGCACTGATTAAAAAAAAAAAAAAAAAAACAAGAACGATAATGCTAGCTACTAACAACCATGCCTGGCACCATTCTAAGTTGGTTTTTGTTTTGTTTTGTTTTTAGCTCATTCTATCTTTACTATCACCATATAAGGTAGGTACTGTTATTCTCCCTGTATAGTCGAAAACATCAGATTGCTTAAAATGTTTTTTTTCTTTTCTTTTTTTTTTTGTTTTTTTTTTTTTCTTTTTGGAGACAGAGTTTTGCTCTTGTTGCCCAGGCTGGAGTGCAATGGCATGATCTCGGCTCACTGCAACCTCTGCCTCCTGGGTTCAAGCGATTCTCCTGTCTTAGCCTCCTGAGTAATTGGGACTATAGGCACCTGCCACGACACTCAGCCAAGTTTTGTATTTTTAGTAGAGACAGGGTTTCATCATATTGGCCAGGGTGGTCTCAAACTCCTGACCTCAGGTGATCCACCCGTCTGGGTCTCCCAAAGTGCTGGGATTATAGGTGTAAGCCACTGCACCCAGCAAGACTGCTTAAAACTGAAGCACAGGATGTGACACTGTTCTACCTAAGAAATAAATATACAGGAATAAAATTCTATTTAATGACTGTAAAAGGTCTACCAACTTAACTAATAAGAATGTATGATCAAAGAATTTTAGAATTAGTTAGACTAGAATGTGGCTAAAAGTATTTTTAGAGTCACACAAAGCTAGAATCAATCATACACTAGCTTAGGGATATATAAAATGACAGCAACAGCTACTATCAAATGTTTATTTATTATTATCACTATTAAACATCATTATCACTATTGCTACTATTTGCAACAACTTCAAATAAAAGTCATCTTGATAACCTAAATAATAACCTTTCTGTGCTGTGCTCCTTTATTACAAAAGGAACTGAAACTGCATATATGGAAGTCAACAAGAGGTCTCTCTCTGGGGCCACACAAAACACTGCTAGCAAAAATTATGTCAAATCTAAGGGCTTTTGGCTTTGCACAGTTACATAGGATGCTAAGAGGAATAACTGTTTTTGAACTGGGGTCATGCTTTATTAATTCATTCATATTCTCATTTATTCGCTCTCCTCTTCCACTTGCCTTTCCCCTTTCTCAACTCTACATACCTTTACATACTATTATTTCTAAAATAACTTACATTCTTTTATGAGAAGATAGGGTTTAAATAAGCAATGTGCTTACTACCAACTAATATTTGTATAACAGGTTAGTTGACAAATCTCTTCCACAATTACATTATCTTACTTAACACTTATAGCTTTCCTATGAAATGTTTATTATGTTCACTATTAATCAGAAACTGAGAAAACTGAGCAGCCTGTTCAGGGCCATAAAGGAAGTTGTCTTTGGAGCCAGAGGTCAAATCAAGACTGCCTGACTGAAACCATAAACTCATTCTCTTCACCCAGCAAACAAGGGCAGAAAGTCTTTCACAATCTTTTTTTACAATTTACTTTTTAACCTCCCTTAATCCAGTTCTTCCTTAAACTGCCACCTTCTATTTACTAATTTCTTAGAAAGAAGGAAAAAGGAAAGGAAAGAAAGGAAAGAGGAAAGGAAAGGAAAGGAAAGGAAAGGAAAGGAAAGGAAAGGAAAGGAAAGGAAAGGAAAGGAAAGGAAAGGAAAGGAAAGGAAAGGAAAGGAAAGGAAAGGAAAGGAAAGGAAAAGAGAGAGAAAGAAAAACATTTGCTGCTTCTATATCACTGGCATATATTTGTTCATCACCAACACACCATCTGATTCTTACTCCTCCAGACTGTAGGCATTGTCCTAAGGTCACTGGTGGTCTCCACCAAATCCAAAGGCTGTTTGAATTGACACTATTTTAGTCCTTCTTCTTCAAAACCCTTTGCATTTATGCCTGTAGTCCCAACTACTCTGGAGGCTGAAGTGGGAGAATCATTTGAGCCCAGGAGTTCAAGGCTGCAGTGAGCCAGGGCACTACTGCACTCCAACCTGAGAAACAGAGCCAGACCTTGTCTCAAAAAACAAACAGAAAACAAAACAAAACAACCCCTTCCACTCTTCAAAACTCTACTCTGGGCTGAGGTATTTTCTAAGGCCCTCTTTTAATCTCTCTTACCATTTCCCTGTTTTTCATTGGCTCTTTCCTTTGTGATGGATGATAGATGATAAGAGTGAACTTTGTGCTTTCCTTGCAAACATCCACTCTACCTCTCTTCCTAGTATAGCAGCCATGCCCTTTTGGTTGGACTAACCCATCTTCATGGATAACCCCTGACTGGTCTTAACCAATTAGAGGGATCTCTTTCTCTTGGCAACAATGCCCTACCTCAAAACCGATTAATCAGCTCAAAGCTTAGGACTTCTGCCAGGAATTCAGGAACGTAGATGCTCTCTCCTAGAATATGCAGCTTGCTGATGGAATCTTGCAATCACTAGAGTCACTTTACCTCCATGAGGAAAGCAAGATTCAGAACAAAGCTAACTCAAGAAGGTGGCAGAACAAAAATAATCACAGAAAAATGGAGTCAGAATCCTCACCAAAAAACCCTTAAGCCCACCCTACCTCTGGATTTTTACATACTAACCTAATAAATCCCCTTTACTTTTTTTGAGACAAGGTCTCATTCTGTTGTCCAGGCTGGAGTGCAGTGACACAATCAGAGTTCATGCAGCCTCGACCTCCCAGGCTCAGGCAATCCTCCTACCTCAGCCTCCCAAGTAGCTGGGACAACAAGCACACACCACCATGCCCAGTTGATTTACTATTTTTGTAGAGATGGGGTCTCCCTATGTTGCTCAGGCTGGTCTTGAACTCCTGGGGACAAGCGATCCTCCCACCTCAGCCTCCTAAAGTGCTGAGATTACAGGTGTGAGCCACCACGCCTGGCTGGCCAATCCCCTTTACTCTTAAAGCAGCTTGTTCAATTTTGTTACTTGCGGCTGAAAACGCTCCAGATCAAATGGAATTCCCATCGTTTTGTCTTGGGCCCCACACTCTCATAACTTAAACAACTACAGGATGAGTATCCCTTATCCTAAATGCTTGAGATGACAAGCATTTCAAATTTCAGATTTTAAAAATAATTTTAGAATATCTGCATTATACTTACCAGGTGAGCATACCTAATCCAATATCAAAAATACGCCAGTGGTCATTTCATTTGACTGTCATATTGTTGCTCAAAAGTTTTGGATTTTGGAGCATTTCAGACTTTTGATTTTCAGATTAGGGATGTCCAATCTGTACCTTAATGTTGTCAACCTGACCTCACCTTCCATACTGCAGACAGATATTTCTGCCTACTTACTGTACATTTCCATCTATGGCATTCAACAAGGTAACTTAAATTCAAACTGAACTCATTAACCTTCTCCAAAACTACCTCTTCCTACGAGTCCTATTTTTCCAATTGACACAACTATTTGCCAAGTCATCCAGTCTAGAAGGCTTTTTATTCCTTCTCCCCACATTCAAATTATGACTTCTCAGTTCTTCCCCAACCCCTACAAATGACTCTTAAATCTCACCCCCCACAACCTTAATCAATGATAAATGATTAAGGCATGACAGGTATCTCCTTACCTGTCAATCACTGGGTATAGGGTGGGATACAGAAAATCCACCTAAGCAAGAAAGCTGCTTGGCAGAGGACAATACTCTGGAGAAAGAGGGAGCTATAAGTCATTAGCAGCCAAAACTCACGGAGGCTGGGGGGATGGGGTACATCAGCTATTAAAGGGGACTTAAGCTAGGTGCAGTGGCTCATGCCTGTAATTCCAGCACTTTGGGAGGCTGAGGTGGGAGCATTACTTCAACTCAGGAGTATGAGACTAGTCTAGGCAACATAGTAAGACAATGTCTCTACCAAGAATAAAAATAAAATTAACTTAAAAAAAAAGAAAGAAAGGAGACCTAGGTGAGGACCAACCACAAGTACCATGCTACTTTTCCACTGTACTTCCCGACAGTTCAAACCACTCCCTAATACACACATATCCTACTTGCAGCCATATTACAAGAGTCTCAGAAAACAACATTATATATTTCCATACTGCTCTAGCTTTGCTTATTGTTTAATAATAATACAAGTAAGAATAACAGTGGCGGCAGCAGCTTTCACTTTGCGAATGTCTAGTGTGTGTCTGGTACTAGTTAAGCACTTCATCAAGTTCCAGTAACCTCCCCAACAACAAAGTAAAGGGGCCAGTTCCAAACCAAATCAGTCCAACTCCGGTGTGTCTGTGTTCTTAACTACTACACTACACACTTTCCTACATATGAAATGCCCTATTCTCCCTGGTAAAACCTAATAATTCTAGCTCAGTAGTTATCTCCTCTTCTATTAGGCCTTAGGCCTTTCCTGGCATTCATAATTTTTCCTATTCTTACCCCAGCCCCTTGGCAGAACTAATTATTCCTTAAAGCTCATAAAGCTCCTTTAATACTTTGTATGAAAGTGAGTAACACAGCACTTACTACCTGACGTTACCTATTTGTCAATGTACTTATCTCACTAAACTTATCAACTCCTTAAACAGAGAAATAATATTATTTTTGTATCTCCAGCATCTAACAAAAAACATGCTAAATAGACATTTGATGAAGAGATGGTCATGTGACTAGATTCATTATGATGCTTTCTACATATTCCACACATTACCGTGGCTGACAAACTTGATAATGACTACAGAAAAGACAAAACCCGTTTCCAGGCAATATTGTAGTTAAGAACAAATTTTGCTTTTTTTTACAGCTTTTATGGAAACCTTATAAATATATATACCAAACAAATGAAAATGGTATAGTAATAATCTTAAAGTCATTGGCTCAATTTCAACTCCAGTAGGAGTGATTACTATAAATCAGCTATCTGAATATGTATGTTACATAGTCTTTAAGGTACTAATTCTTCAATTTAGTATGGAGAATATATCACTTAAGGAACATGCATAAATTAGCCTAACAGGGATTATTCCACTATAAATCAAGAATCTGAAACTTGGCCAGGCATAGTGGCTCACGCCTGTAATCCCAGCACTTTGGGAGGCCGAGGCGGGTGGATCACCTGAGGTCGGGAATTCGAGACCAGTCTAGCCAACATGGTGAAACCCTGTCTCTACTAAAAATACAAAATTAGCCAGGTGTGGTGGCGCATGCCTGTAACCCCAGCTACTTGGGAGGCTGAGGCACGAGAATCGCTTGAACCCGGGAGGTGGAGGTTGTGGTGAGCTGAGATGGCGCCATTGCACTCAAGCCTGGGCAACAAGAACAAAAACTCCATCTCAAAAAAAAAAAAAAAAAAGAATCTGAAACTTAAGCTCAATTTTCTGAACATTAAATTTTCAAGCTTTTAAATTTTTTACATGCATATAAAAGCATCATTTTTAAATTCTAAGTGAAATAGTAACTTATCAAAACTTGAACAGGTTTTTTGCCTGGTTAAAATACAAGATACTAGAGTTCAAGACTGTATACACACTCCAGCATGGGTAACAGAGTGAGACCCTGTCTCTCAAAAAAAAAAAAAAATGTTGCCAGGCGAGGCAGTTCACACCTCTAATCCCAACACTTTGGGAACTTAAGACAGGTGGATCACTTGAGACCAGTGAGGCAGGAAAATAGGACCTGGAGGCAGGGAACACAAGGCCAATTCACACTTCAGCTATGACAGAAAATAGCTTCCCCATAGTGTGTAGGCCAAGCAGATGACTCTGTAACTTTACTTCACCCTCTCCATCTACATAGAGCGTACACCAGGTAACCAATGGAATCCTCTAGAGGATATTTAAACTCTCAAAACTTCTGTAACAGGGCCTTTGAGCCCCTATGCTCAAGCCCACTCCTACACTGTGGAGTGTACTTTCATTTTCAATAAAACCCTTCATTCCTTCCTTGATTTGTTTGTGCATTTTCACCAGTTCTTTCTTCAAAAGCCAAGAACCTGGACACCGTCCACAGTTAACATATTTTGGCAAGCCAGCCAGGAGGAAGAGGTAAGCCTAAAGTTTGGGAATTCTTTTTTTCCTCCTTTCTCCTTTTCTTTTCTGCTCCATACAGGGGAATATTGCTCTCTCTTTTCCTTTCCCACCCAGGACCCATGTGGGTAGCACCTAAACATGGAAGCAACTGCAGGTTTCTGACCATGGCTAGTGAAACTAAGGGGTTTTCATGTGGAGAAGCCTAGCTACCACCGCCCAGTCCACTAAAGGAACCTGGGTCTTTTTTCTTTTTTTTTTTTCCTTTCTTTCTTTTTCAGTGTTTTAGTGGCTGTTTTTTCTGTTTTTTGTTTTTTTGAGACAAAGTCTTACTCTTGTTGCCCAGGCTGGAGTACAGTGGCACAATCTCGGCTCACTGCAACCTCCACCTCCCAGGTTCAAGCAATTCTCCTGCCTCAGCCTCCTGACTAGCTGGGATTACAGGCGCCCACCACCACACCCAGCTAATTTTTGTGTTTTTAGTAGAGACACGGCTTCACCATGTTGGCCAGGCTGGTCTCAAACTCCTGACCTCAGGCAATCCCCCAACCTTGGCCTCCCAAAGTGATGGGGTTACAGGCGTGAGCCACCTTGTGAGGCCTCAGCACCTGTTTATAATTGCCCTGGATTCTTTTCTTTTTTTTTTTTTAATATTTTCCGCACGTGGTCCCTGATTCCTACATGTGTGCAGCTCGGAGCAAAGTCACCCACATTTCAGGGGACTTAAACCTTCTTTTCTTAGACTAAATTTTTCCCTTATCATACTCAACTGGCTAAGGAAAAGGCCCACCCAGCATCCGGTTCTCATTACAGTTCATGGCTATTCTTCTAAAGCTCATAGTAGGCTCTGGAGGGGAAAACCTGCATGTGGCACTGGTGCCCACCTACGGTCACAGACATCTGGCACTCTAAGACTGGACCCCACAGGAGGACGCTCCAGGGGTCCTGCAGACCTCAACCTGCCCAAAGGGGATGCTCTTGGAAGAGGTTCTGAGGTCTAATACTAGGCCCTCCTTAGAATTTACTCTCGCAGTTGCAATGAATGCTGTTTGGCCCCAACATTGTTTGGAATCTGGAGTTTACTGTTGAATGGCAAAGTGGAATGGCATTACATGCATCCAGGCTTTTGTGCTGTGGTTCTAAGCAGAGGGCCTGGTTAACAGGTGACACGCTCCTTTGCTACTCTTTGGCCCCAGTGCTCCTTGGAGTCTGGGGGAGGTTTGGCCTTTAAAAATCAAACTGCTGGCCGGGCGCAGTGGCTCAAGCCTGTAATCCCAGCACTTTGGGAGGCCGAGACGGGCGGATCACGAGGTCAGGAGATAGAGACCATCTTGGCTAACATGGTGAAACCCCGTCTCTACTAAAAATACAAAAAACTAGCCGGGCCAGGTGGCGGGCGCCTGTAGTCCCAGCTACTCGGGAGGCTGAGGCAAGAGAATGGCGTAAACCCGGGAGGCGGAGCTTGCAGTGAGCTGAGATCCGGCCACTGCACTCCAGTCCGGGCGACAGAGCAAGACTCCGCCTCAAAAAAAAAAAAAAAAAAAAAAAAAAAATCAAACTGCCATGGAGATTGCTTTACCCAAAATTTTGGTTCACAGTCTTCCTTGGATTATCTCTTGGGGTAAAGTAAAACCGCCAAGCTTGTATTGCTATCTCGTGGTTAAGGCTCCAAGCTATTGGATCTTCCTTTGTGTGTGTGTAAACATGTCTAGATATGTTTTGTTTTTTTGTTTTTTTGAGATGGAGTTTTGCTCTCGTTACCCAGCTGGAGTGCAATGGCACAGTCTTGGCTCACTGCAACCTCTGCCTCCCAGGTTCAAGTGATTCTCCTGCCTCAGCCCCCCAGGTAGCTGGGATTACAGGTGCCCACCACCACACTGGGGTAATTTTTGTATTTTTAGTAGAGGTGGGGTTTCACCATGTTGGTCAGGCTGGTCTCTAACTCCTGACCTCAGGTGATCCACCTGCCTGGGCCTCTCAAAGTGCTGGGATTATAGACGTGAGCCACCACTCCTGGCAAAGGATACTTTCATAAATAGAATTTGAGTCATATTTTTCTCTTTCTCTGCCTAATTTCTCCAAAATTTGCAAACTATTTGTGAATATTCTTAATTCATGGTAATGTGTCTGTTTGCATACAGTCAAACAGGGTTGCTAGGGCCGCTCAGGGATAGAGAACCCAGCAATCTGACATGCCAGCAAAAGGATAAGAATTTCTTACCACTCAGTTTCTGGCCTGCTTTCTCTATAAGCAAAATGGTTAATCTCCTCTGTAAAGTTTTAAATTAATTGGTTTAATAATAATAAGAGCTTAAATCAAATATTTTGTCAGAAAATAGAAAGTGTAATGCCTTTTAGTTCATGTGACTTTAGCAGTCTTTGGGAAATAAAGATGGTTTTAAAGATTATTGGTAAAAATGTATTCAAAATGTAAACATTTGGTCTAAATTATGTTCAAATACTAGGTTTGCTAAATGCTTTACGGTCATAAACTGCTTCCTTCGCTTTTGAAAATTGTTTAACTTGCCTGCCTTCCAGCTAGGTAAGGCCAGGGGACATGTGGAGTTGGCCACGCCCCTAGTTATGCTAGAAACAGTCTGATCTTACCAGGTTTTACACTAAAATTAAAATTGCTAAGAGTCAGGTCAGGTATGGTGGCTCACATCTGTAATCCCAGCACTTTGGGAGGCCGAGGTGGGTGACTCCCAAGGTCAACAGTTTGAGACCAGCCTGGCCAACATGGTGAAACCCCATCTCTACTGAAATACAAAAATTAGCTGGGCGTGGTGGCGGGCTTCTGTAACCCCAGCTACTCAGGAGGCTGAGGCAGGGGAATCGTTTGAGCCCCGGAGGCGGAGATTGTAGCAAGCCAAGATTGCGCCATTGTACTCTAGCCTGGGCCACAGGGCAAGGCTCTGTCTCAAAAAAAAAAAAAAAAAAAAAAATTGCTAAGAGTCATCATTGTAACATGCAATAAGACTACCTGAAACAGGTCAGGCACGATGGTTCATGCCTGTAATCCCCCAACACTTTGAGAGACCAAGGAGGGTGGATTACTTGAGGTCAGGAGTTCAAGACCAGCCTGGCCAACATGGTGAAACCCCGTCTCAGCTAAAAATATAAGTTAGCCAGGTGTGGTGGTGGGTGCCTGTAATCCCAGCCACTTGGGAGGCTGAGGCACAAGAATCACTTGAACTGGGAGCAGAGGTTGCAGTGAACCAAGATCACGCCACTGCACTCCAGCCTGGGGCAACAGAATCAGGCCCCATCTAAAAGAAAAAAAAAAAAAAAAAAAACCGTCTCTGCTAAAAAATACGAAAAACTAGCCGGGCAAGGTGGCAGGCACCTGTAGCCCCAGCTACTTGGGAGGCTGAGGCAGGAGAATGGCGTAAACCCGGGAGGTGGAGCTTGCAGTGAGCCGAGACTGCGCCACTGCAGTCCAGCCTGGGTGACAGAGCGAGGCTCTGTCTCAAAAAAAAAAAAAAAAAGGCTACTAAAAACAGTTTTACATGCAAGCTGTGTAAAAATAGTAGAAAAAAATATTTTTTCTTTTTGGTAAAAGGTTATAAAAGGTTTTTGCGTCTTTAAAATTTCTAGGCCAGGCGCAGGGGCTCACACCTATAATCCCAACACTTCGGGAGGCCAAGGCAGGCAGATCACCTGAGGTCAGGAGTTCGAGACCAGCCTGGCCAATGTGGCCAAACCCTGTCTATGAAAACATACAAAAACTAGCTGGGTGTGATGGCATGCACCTGTAATCGCAGCTACTCAGGAGGCTGAGGCAGGAGAACTGTTTAAAACTGGGTGGCAGAGGTTGCAGTAAGCCGAGATCACACCACTGTACTGTAGCCTAGGTAACAGAGGAAGACTCTGTCTCAAAAAAAATAAATAAAATAAAATTTCTGAGTCATCATTTTGGCAAAATATATAATGTATGGTAATCTGGAATTCCAAAATCAAACTTCAGTTTCAAAATTGTCTTTCCAAATGCCTGACTTTCTGGATGGCTCAGAGGATCCCTGAAAACATCCAGAAAAGAGGTAAACAGGATTATTTGACATGTTTAGGTACATGGGATTGCCAAAACGATGTTCAATCTTCTTTAGGTTATATTTTTGTTAATAATACTATGTTCCAAAATTGTATTGGATTTCTAAAATTCTAATGTCTAAATATATGCTATCAACTATAATTATGGTTATTATGTTAAGTTATTGTAAATCACAGAAATAACCAAATCAAACCAGTTGATACTAAAATTATTTAAAATAGTTTATAACTAATGCTTGGTGCCATATTACTGAGAAGACAATTAAAGCTTCATGTACATTTGGTCCACCTGGTGCACCATTTAAACATTTTAAACATTTTATAAAGTGGCTTCATTCCATTGCTATCTGGTTGTATAAAGCTTTCCCATGCAAGAGGGCTGATGTTGTAACAGTAGATTACTATGCTACAGTGTATTTTCACCAGGTAAAAAAAGCTTTTTATCATTTGAATCTTCTGAGAACATTAGAGAAAGACTGTCCTTCCCATCCACACTACAACAAAACTTTGGGACCTTGGGCTTTGGGTTCATGGTCTCGCAACTGAGAGGGGTCCCTCCACACTTTTGGAACTGCATCTGTTGGAACCTTTGAGATAAAGCTAACCAGGGAAATTTCTCCCAAGAAGATAGCATCCTTGATGTGAACAGCTTTTCCAAGTTCACAGATTAAGACTTCTACTATCATGAAACTCTTATCTTTGAATATTTTTTTTCTTGCCTACATCTCTACGAACACTAGAAGTGGAAAAGGGGTCTGTTATGTGTATTTATGGGGTATACTTTTATTTATGAAGGAGTCTGCAGCCAGCCTTCTACCTGGATAACCTTATACTTTGATAGATAACAAATGAAGGCCCAATGTAAGTAAGAAACCTTAATGGTACATACATTGCCTCATAATCAGTCAAAAACAAAACACTGGTTCACTCCTCTTAACCCACATCATGGGTTAAAGAGAACATTGCCAGAAGGCCTTCACTCTTCTAGAAGGGCATCAGTTATTTGGCTCTTTTTCCATGGTTTAAAGTGAAAGAAGCAATGATCAGAAATGTATCCCTCGTGATAGGCTCTATAGCACATTCTACTTTAAAAGCTTTATCATACAACAGACTTTAAATTCTCTTGTGAAAGTTACACTAAATAATAGAATTGGCTAAACAGAGAAGTATCCGTGCAGCTGCTGGCACCTGTGGCCTATGGAGAAATACAGATTGCATATTATAAAAATTCAATTGCAGGGGATTAATGAAAAGACCACTTAATCAGCTGGGCACAGTGGCTCACACCTGTAATCACAACACTTTGAGAGGCTGAGGCAGGTTGATCACCTGAGGTCAGGAGTTTGAGACTAGCCTGGCCAACATAGTGAAACTTCATCTCTACTGAAAAGACAAAAATCAGCTGGCCGTGGTGGTGGGCACCTGTAATACCCAGCTACTCGTGAGGCTAAGGCAGGAGAATCGCTTGAATCTGGGAGGTGGAGATTGCAGTGAGCCGAGATTGTGCCATGGCACTCCAGCCTGGGTGACAGAGCTAGACTCCATCTCTTTTTAAAAAAAAAAAAAAAGACCATTTGGTCAAGCAAGTTGACTCTTCATCCAGGTCATTCTTTAATCTATGTAATTTTAGGTGGTTTGGTATGGGACCCGGGTAAGAAGCATACTCCGAACTCTTGGTATTATCCTCCCAACAGTCATAATAATCGTCTCCCTGGAGTGCTATATTGTCTCAAAGGTTTTAAATGCTTGCATGCAGCCATCTCTAGAATGTCATATTATCTCTCTTCAACTGGAATGACAAGAGCTGAAGGAAATGTGCAACCATGAGGACTTAACCTATAAATGACGTGCTGAGACTGGAAACGAAAATGGTGGTAACTGAGAGTGGTCCTACAGCCCTAAGTTTTGGTCATACTCTCACCTAAGTGAGAACCTGAACAAAAAGGCGGAATTTTTTAACAAAATCCTGGGAGGCCATTGTTTTGGACTAAGTTCATCCACTGGGCCCCAAAAGACCAAACCAAACCAAAACGGGGCTGTTTGTGCTAAGACTTTAAGGAAACACATGGATTCTAGAACAGACAAGGTTTTGTTTTTTCTTCTGCAAATCTCTGTAACAAACATTTCTGATAGCATAGGCATCTACCTCTGAAGTTCCCATTAAATCTTTTAACCAAATTCATTCCCTCTCACCTAGAGACCATAAAGCTTCAGATGATCATGCAACAAAGGTTCCAGCCAATTCCAAGTGAAGCCACCACCCCTGGCCATCAAGAAGTTACCCTGCTGGCAGGGCACAGGGGCTCAAGTATGTAATCCCAGCACTTTGGGAGGCTGAGGTGGGCGGATCACTTGAGGTCAGGAGTTCAAGACCAGCCTGACCAACATGGTGAAACCCCATCACTACTAAAAATACAAAAATTAGCCAGGCATGGTGGTGGGTTACCTGTAATCCCAGCTACTTGGGAGGCTGAGGCAGGAGAATCACTTGAACTCGGGAGGCGGAGGTTGCAGTGAGCCATGATCATGCCATTGCAGTCCAGCCTGGGCAACAAGAGCAAAAACTCCATCTCAAAAAAAAAAAAAAAGCTACCCTACCTTCACTAGATAGAGCAGGGCGAGAGTTCTGTGGTCCCCAATAGGTAGGGACTAGACCACAAGGCAGCATGAAGTAGTTATAGAAAAATAACATTGGTCCCTCTGCCTCCCATAAAGATTTATGGGAATCACATCTCTCAGTGGGGAGATGAGGCAGAAAAATAGTGTCTGGAGGCACAGAACATAAGGCCGATTCACACTTCAGCTATGACAGGAAATATCCTCTCCATAGGGTGTATGCCAAGTAAATGACTTTGTAACTTTACTTCATCCTCTCCATTTACATAGGGCATACCCCAAGCAACCAATGGAATCCTCTAGAGGGTATTTAAACTCGCCAAAATTCTGTAACCAGGGCTTCGAACCCCTGTGTTCAGGCCCGCTCCCACACTATGGAGTGTACTTTCATTCTCAATAAAACCCTTCATTCCTTCCTTGCTTTGTTTGTGCGTTTTGACCAAGTCTTTGTTCAAGACACCAAGAACCAGGATACCCTCCACCATTAACACCAAGAATATGAGACCAGCCTGGGCAACATGGTAAAACCCCATCTCTTTTACAAAAAAATACAAAAATTAGCTGGGCGTGGTGGCACACACCTGTAGTCCCAGCTACTCTGGAGACAGAGGTGGGAGGATCACTTGAGCCTGGGAGGTCGAGGCTACAGTGAGCTGAAATCACACGGCTATACTCCAGCCTGGATGACAGAGTGAGACTCTATCTAAAAAGATAAAAAGTTTTTAAAAAATAATAAATTAGCTATACAGGGACATAGTAAGTGAACAAGCAGATAACAGGACAGTGAGGAACTTCTAATAATCAAAAAATGTGGGCTGGGTGTGGTGGCTCACACCTGTAATCCCAGCATTTTGGGAAGCCAAGGTGGGAGGATCACTTGAGGTTAAGAGTTCAAGACCAGCCTGGGCAACAACAGTGAAACCCTATCTTTACAAAAAAAAAAAAAAAGAAAACAATTAGGCATGGTGATGTATGCCTGTAGTCCCAGATACTCAGGAGGATGAGGCAGGAGTATTGCTTGAGCCTAGAAAGCGCAGGTTGCTGTGAGTCAAGATCACACCACTGCACTCTAGCCTGGATGACTGAGACCCTGTCTCAAAGAAAAAAAAAAATTTTAATTTCTTGATCACCTGACCTCGTGATCCACCCACCTCGCCCTCCCAAAGTGCTGGGATTACAGGCGTGAGCCACCGCACCTGGCCCCTCTTTTTTTTTTTTTTTTTTTTTTTTTCTTTTTTTTGTTTTTTTTTTTTTTTTTGAGACAGTGTCTTGCTCTGTCAACCAGGCTGGAGTGCAATGGCACGATCTTGGCTCACTGCAAACTCCCCCTCCCAGGTTCAAGCAATTCCTCTGCTTCAGCCTCCCGAGCAGCTGGAATTACAGGCACATGCCACCATGCCCAGCTAATATTTTTTTTTTTTTTTTTTTTTTGTGGGAAACCAGCTCACATTTAATTGTGACATTTTAAAATTGTACAAGTATTTTGACATCTGCCCCCCACATTTAGTCTTAAAATGACAGAAAAACAACCAATCACAGGTTTAATACATTTACCCCTTCAGTTCCTATTTGCAGCACCCAATATTCCTTTGAAATATGAAACAGACCTGGCAGTAGCCAACAGTAAATTTCTGCCCACCACCTCCCACCCCCAACAGAGTTGAAAAGTTCAGGTTTAGTGTTGTTGCAGTGGCACTTGTCCATAATTGGTACCTCCCCATAGTTGGGGGACGTTAAATGTACCAGTGAAAATAGTTTTTTCCCCTTCAAGGGGAAGAAAGAAAATCACTCCTCAAAACCCAGCAGAACTGGCTGTGAGGTCTTTCCTCCTATCTCATCTCTTCAGGGTTTTTTTTTTTTTTTTTTTTTTTTTTTTTGCAGTGGAGCAAGAGACCAAAACCTAACCTGAGTTACAAGAAACAAGACAGTAATGGCTATAAAGGGAGTGACCAGGAACAACCGGGACACTCCTTGACCTCCCATGTCCAATGTATGTGCTTCACAGAAAAAATAATAACAAATCCACAAAATACAGCAGCTAGAATTACAAAATCCATTCATCCAAGGGTGGTAGAAGGCAGGATGGAAAGGTGGAAGGGTAAATGGCACAGGGAGAAAAACAAAGTATTCAAATCAGTCCAGGCACAGGGACTGGCAAACGCTAGAAAATAGCTGCAGAAAAACTTGTGGTCCTTTCAGACTCACGATGATATTAAAAATCCACACACTGGTGTCTGGGAACATTCTGCCTTACGTGTACCAGAGACAAAAATTTCAGTTCTTCAGAGAGAAGGGAATATGCAGAGGGCCCTTGGCAGAGTGGGTCCTGCCTTCCCTGGTAGGGGGAGGTGAACAGGGAAAAGAGCTGCCACAACTTTCTTCCAATCCCACCCATTCCGTTTGGATGGCAGGCAACTCAGTGGCCTGCAGCAGCCTTCAGTTTGGTAGGCAACAGATGCGGTGAAGGGAACTTCTCTGCAGAAGTGGAGCTGCTTGGGGCCGACTGCAGATAGACTGTCTTGTGGAAGAGTCTGTTGCTTAAGAAGACCACCAAGGAGAAGAGGTGCAACTGGAAGAGATATGCTTTGCCAGGGGTCTTTGCTTCGTTGGCGCTGATAATGAATAAAGGAAAGAGGATAGAGAAAAGGCAGCCACTGATAATATATGAAGACTGCACTGCTGTGAGAAAAGCCAAGGACAAACCAAACCCAAAGTAGTAAGGCCAATTCCTTTCTATGTTAGACAACCGCTGGTGCATTTCAATTCCTTTATTGACCAACGATATTCAAAGCAGTACAGTGAGTAGAGAAGGGACATATGCAGGAGACTAACCAGCTGACTGACAAGATGGATGGGAAAGAGACTCACAAACATTCTCTGAATGAGGAAAAGAGCCTGCAGCAGAAGGTTGAAGAGCATGTCAGCAATTATTTTGCTGACACTAGGGAATGGGTGAGGCTTCCTCCCTGATACCTCAAATGCCAGATTAACTATATCCTGAAACCAAGTGGCAATCACCACTTTGCTAAGCACAAACAAGGGGAGCACCCAAAGAGCACTGAAAATTGACGTGAGGAAGAATTCCAGCCACGACCAAACACCTCCATGTAGTGATGGGTCCTTGATAATTCGGGCTGTTACCGACTGAAGCACAGGAATAAAGACTCGATAAAACAAGAGGAGACTGAACCAGAACACTCCACCATTCCAAGTACAACACTGGAAAATTCTACTAACAATATGTGGCTCACTCTCTTGCTTCCGCTCTATACTCTGGGCTCTTCTCTGTGCCAAGACACTACTTGCCCTTCTTTGACGCTGCTCCTCTCTCTTTTGCTGGATTCGAGCATCTAGCTTTGAGATGGTACAAATATCCCAGATGGAGTCTTTGATTCCTCTGGCAAGGTCCTGGAGAAAGGTTTTGACACTGTCAGCCATCTCTTCACCACCAAACTCAACTACACAGAGGACAGAGAAGTGTCCCCAAATCTCTCATCATGAAGGATCCGCGGCTCCGGCCCGGCCCCTCACCCACCACGGCTGGCTCTGCGGGGCGCTTTCAGGGCCGAGGCCGCTGCACCCGCACTGGGCATGCCCGGGCCGCAAGGGGCTAATTTTTATATTTTTAGTAGAGACGGGGTTTCACCATGTTGGCCAGGCTGGTCTTGAACTCCTGGCCTCAGGTGATCCGCCCACCTCAGTCTCCCAAAGGGCTGGGACCCAGCCTAGGCATTGGTTTTATGATGACATTCGGAAGTGCTCTCACAAAGCTAAACATATATATAACAAAGTATACCGGCTATAATTTGCTATCTGGTATAGATTTCTCAATCCATCTCATTCTGTAACAAGCCTCTCAAAATTTAAAGTATCCTTGACACACTGTGAATTTTAAGAAATGGGTAGTAGAAACAGTACAGCACTAGAGGAGACCCAGGTTTGAGTCATAACTCTGCCATCCCTGTTTCTATCAAAAGCTCTCTGAACATTAGTCTCCTTATCAATAAAATGTGGACATACATCACCTATCTTTCAGGGTTGTGAGAATTCAGAATCGAACCTATTCTGCAAGAGAAGGCAATGTAATCCTCATTAAAACTGTTCTTTGAGGGTTTGAGCATTTAACATCATGACTTAGACCTATGTTTGCCCAAGTTCATCCTGCTACTAATTTGTTATTAATTTATAGTGTAATCCTGGGATGTCACAACCTCTCTGGACCTGAGTTTCTTTATAAAATGAGGTCCTTTCTTTCATTAACATGGGATTCCACTTGTCTGAAGAGGACATTTAGGTACCAACTGTCAATCGTCCATAAGGCAATCTTCTGTTTC
Organism: Rhinopithecus roxellana; assembly: GCF_007565055.1. Taxonomy (NCBI): domain Eukaryota; kingdom Metazoa; phylum Chordata; class Mammalia; order Primates; family Cercopithecidae; genus Rhinopithecus; species Rhinopithecus roxellana. The sequence goes on along the minus strand of NC_044553.1, from coordinate 49,232,960 downwards.
ACATGTACACAAAGAAAAAATGTAAAAATTAATCAGTTTTATGCAATACACACATATTGGAAGATAATATACAAAGTAATAGAGTAATCTTTTTATTTACCGAACTCTTCTTGTTGTTTGTATAAGTGCCAGTAGCTATACACAAATTAATCAGGTCTATATTCTAGAGGGGGTTCCATGACTCAAGCAATAGAGAACAAAGTGCAATCTAGAATACAACCTCAAAAACTAAAAAACGGGCTGTTCTGTTTTGTGTTTATGACTTGTCTGTAAACACTGACTTAAGTGTTTGACAGAGCACCTCTACTGAGCCTTTGCTTCCAGCTATAGTGCATCACTTGGTAAAGCAGGTGCTTCATGAACCATCCCAGAACTGAGCAAATAATGGGCCAGGATACTGTGCAGGTGCTGAAGATAAATGTTTGTTCAAGGGCTGAATGAACAATCACAGGTTCTTTATAACCTGGGCATAACATAAATATTTTATGGGTTCCATGGACATAAAAGCAAGTAGATGTGAAGCCATATATAGAATCTGTATGTTGTTTTCTCTTCTTTAAGAGGAATCTCCTAAACATAAGCTAAGTTTCCAGCAAGCTAGGAAAGAAATAAAGAATTTTTTTTTTTTTTTTTTGGCCCATACAAAGGCCATTATCGGGCGAGCGCCGTGGCTCAAGCCTGTAATCCCAGCACTTTGGGAGGCCGAGACAGGCGGATCACGAGGTCAGTAAATCGAGACCATCCTGGCTAACACGGTTGAAACCCCATCTCTACTAAAAAAATACAAAAAAACTAGCCGGGCGAGGTGGCGGGCACCTGTAGTCCCAGCTACTCGGGAGGCTGAGGCAGGAGAATGGCGTAAACCCAGGAGGCGGAGCTTGCAGTGAGCTGAGATCCGGCCACTGCACTCCAGCCTGGGCAACAGAGCGAGACTTCGTCTCAAAAAAAAAAAAAAAAATCAATCTAAAATGCTATTTAACCTTAGAAATACTCAAAAGTTGTGATCTAAGAAATCATCTTTAATGAAAAGAGAAAACAAAGCATTTCACTAAGTATTATCACATGCTGTTTACTGAAAAGCAATCAAAGCCCTAAGTGAAAGCAGCTGCAGGCTACTGAATGAGGCCCCACACAGGAAATCTTCCTTATTACTGTAGTTTTCTTTTCCCTTGACCTTAAAAAACTGCAGATCACCACCAACAGAAATGTAAAGGAAGTGGTGGCTCACGCCTGTAATTCCATCCCAGCACTTTGGGAGGCCGGGGCGGGCATTATCACCTGAGGTCAGGAGTTTGAGACTAGCCTGTCCAACATGGTGAAACCCCATCTCTACTAAAACTACAAAAATTAGCCTGACACGGTAGTGCACACCTGTAATCCCAGCTACTCGGGAGGCTGAGACATGAGAATCACTTGAACCCAGGAGGCGGAGATGGCAGTGAGCCGAGATCGTACAACTGCACTGGAGCCTGGGCAACAGACTGAGACTCCATCCCCCACAAAAAAAAAAGAAAGTTAATTTTTCCTAGATATATTGACTATCTCTTGATACTTTTCTAGTTTCCTTACATTGCAGCAAGTGGAAAATATTATACTGTCACAATTATTATACTGTCACAGTCCTCTGTATGTTAACCAATTTGATATTCATGGGTCATGTTAAAGGATAGCACATCACCATCAGAAGTTAGTGTTTAGCAAGCAAAATCCATTCTCTAAGCTTTCTATAGTGTGCTGATTATACAAACTTAAGTATGAAAATTGTTTTTTAAGCCGGGCACGGTGGCTCACGCCTGTAATCCCAGCACTTTGGGAGGCCGAGGCGGGCGGATCACAAGGTCAGGAGATCGAGACCATCCTGGCTAATACGGTGAAACCCCATCTCTACTAAAAATACAAAAAATTAGCCGGGCGCGGTGGCGGGTGCCTGTAGTCTCAGATACTCAGGAGGCTGAGGCAGGAGAATGGCGTAAACCCGGGAGGCGGAGCTTGCAGTGAGCTGAGATCCGGCCACTACACTCCAGCCTGGGCGACAGAGCCAGACTCCGTCTCAAAAAAAAAAAAAAAAAAAAAATTGTTTTTAGAAACTACAACTTGACGACAAGCTCTTTTAAAGCTGAACAACCAACAAAGCATGCTGCTGAAATCAGTAATGATCACAAACTGCACATTTTTCACTATGGACTAAAATCCCGGAAATGGTTTGTAGCTCTACTCCCAGGGACACTAAGGCTATGGTGTCTCTGGCACACCTTTATTGATTTGAGTTTCTATTACCCTCAGGAAGATTTGAAGTTCCATTGTTATGGGAAAAAAAAATTCTCAGTCTGCTCTGAAATATAATCTGTTCTGCTACAGCACATGTTTCTGTAACATCAGATAATTCACATATGACTAGTAGAGTATAGGAGCTGTATTCCTTCATATGGGATATTTCATCAGTTAGGGGAGCAGATTAGCGGGAAAATAACTAGGTGACCCTTGAAAACAAGGGTTTGAGCTGTGCAGGTCTACTTATACTTACACATGGATTTTTTTCTGCCTCTGCCACCCCCGAAACAGCAAGACCAACCCCTCCTCCTCCTCATGACTTTCTTTCCTCTAGCTTATGTTACTGTAAGAATACAGTATATAATACATATACAAAATATGTGTTAATCGACTATTAATGTTATCAGTAAGGCTCTGGTCAAAAGTAGACTATTAATAAAGTTTCTGGGGAGTCAAAAGTTATACACAGACTTTCAACTGCCTGTGGGGTGAGGATGAGGGCCTGGGGGCAGCACTCCTAACTCCCAAGTGGATCAAGGGTCAACTGTATCACCTCGAGCAGGAAACATCTCTCAACTCAGCTATACAGACAGAAGTCCTTTTAACTCTGTTTTAAGAAAATCAGAAATTCGCGTTTGCACCCAGTCTCCCTCTTCAGAGAAAGGCACCTCCAGGGTAGCACAGCTCTCAGCTAGTGTGGCAGGTGGCACTGCCCCTACACTGCCTCAATGGCAGCCCACACTATCTGCATTACATCAGCACCTGCTGCTGACATTTCCATTCAACTTTGTCCATGCTTTGGTCATGTCCCCTCGGGCAGCTTCCAGTGAAGCTGAGCTGCCTGCCTGTCTGGGATATCCAAGTTATTCCCTCAAGATGCCAAGTATTGTGTTTGTTAGTGCTTGCATACTAAATTGCATACATTTTGAGTGGTCTGCCTCAATACTATTTTCCCATAAACCCTATTATTTTGCAATTTTTCAGAAACATATATAATACATGCTGACCAAAATCCTTGTATTAGTAAAACTTCTATTTCTCATAACTATTGATCATAAATACTATCTTTCTACCATTCCATAACTACTATTTTTTCAACATTCCAATTTATAAAAATTGTATATCCTCTATCAAGTACATCTTCTGGAACACATAGCTTAAATTATTTATTTTTTGTTTGTTTGTTTGAGACGGAGTCTCGCTTTGAGGCCCAGGCCAGAGTGTAGTGGCGAGATCTCGGCTCACTGCAAACTCCGCCTCCCAGGTTCACACCATTCTCCTGCCTCAGACTCCCGAGTAGCTGGGACTACAGGCGCCTGCCAATACGCCCGGCTAATTTTTTGTATTTTTTAGTGGAGACGGGGTTTCACTGTGTTAGCCAGGATGGTCTCGATCTCCTGACCTCGTGATCCACCACCTCAGCCTCCCAGAGTGCTGGGATTACAGGCATGAAAAACTGTGCCTGGCCAGCATAAATTATTAAATTTGAGCATTTGGAGTTTGTTCTTTAAAAAAAAAAAAGAGGCCAGTTCCAATGGTTCACACCTACAATCCCAACACTTTGGAAAGCTGATGCAGGAGGACTGCTTGAGGCCAGGAGTTCAAGACTAACCTAGGCAATATAGTGAGACCCTGTCTCTACTAAAAATTTAAAAATGAGGCATGGTGGTGTGTGCCTGTAGTCCCCACTACTTGGGAAGCTGAGGCGGGAAGATCGCTTGAGCCCAAGAGTTCGAGGGTACAGTGAACTAAAGATTATGCCAGCCACTGAACTCCAGCCTGGGCAACAGGGCAAGACCCTGTTTTAGGGGGAAAAAAAAAACCCATCTTAGCTGCCATGTACCATAAATGTTACAACACTCATAGTCTGGAGGAATCATAAAGTCTTTAAGAAAATGGAGACAGGGCCTATAGTGATCACTACTCACAAATCACTAGAATCACATGCTGAAACACTGCTGCAGAATATCAATGTGTGGCTCCCACTGCCATTAACCCAACCATGATGTTCTCCGCCTGTCCTGGTACAGACCATTTAGTTCTTGTTAAGCACAGGCTTCATTATTTTCTACCTTTACCAACCAAAAACTACTAAAGAAAAAGTCAATATTCTAAGGAGTACAATTAAGAGATATCCTAACATTCTCACTGAATCAGCCAAATATAAAGGCTAACATGTAAAAGAGGCTAGAGCAGTTTTCTTCAAACTAAAGCAGTGGTGCCCTGGAGATAACAAGACAACTTTTCAGGAGGTTAGGATACTTTAAGGAGAAACCAGTTAAAAGTGGTCTGCTTCCACTGTACTCCCAGAGCTTGATCTGTCTGAGAATTCTTGTGGTTTGCTGGTTGTCCTTCCCACCCTCCCTTATAAATGTATTCACTTCTCCCACATTACTTCCTAATCTTACGATTGTGCATTTCCCAGCCAGGTACAGTGGCTCATGCCTGTAATCCCAGAACTTTGGGGGGCCAAGGTGGGTTGGTCACTTGAGGTCAGGAGTTCAAGACCAGGCTGGCCAACATAGTGAAACCCCATCTCCACTAAAAATACAAAAATAAGCCAGGTATGGTGGTGGGCGCCTGTAATCCCAGCAACTCGGGAGGCTGAGGCAGAATTGCTTGAACCCAGGAGGCCAAGGCTACAGTGAGCCAAGATTGTAACACTGCACTCCAGCCTAAGTGACAGATCAAGACTCCATCTTGAGAAAAAAAAAAAAAAATAGGAGCCGGCATGGTGGCTCACGCCCGTAATCCCAGCATTTTGGGAGGCCAAGGCGGGCGGATCATGAGGTCGGGAGTTCGAGACCAGCCTGGCTAACATGGTGAAACTCCGTCTCTACTAAATATACAAAAAATCAGCAAGGTATGGTGGCAGGCACCTGTAATCCCAGCTACTGGGGAGGCTGATGCAGGAGAATCACTTGAAACCAGAAGGCAGAGGTTGCAATGAGATGAGATCACGCCACTGCACTCCAGCCTAAGCAAAAGAGTGAAACTCTGTCTCAAAAAAAAAAAAAAAGAGTATATTTTTTATACATTCACAGAATATCTCTCGAGAGATGCACAGGAAACTGCTGACACTGGTTGTCACAGGGTGGCTCGGGCAGGGGTGGAAGGAAGACTGTCACCAGCTACCTTTTTGTGTCTTTTGTGTTTCAACCATAAGGATGTATAATCTATTTTATTTACAACTTAAAAATTCACATTTTCCAAACTCCCAAATACTTTAATTAGTATATTGAGATGCAAAAAAAGTCCTTTTTGGCCAGGTGCGGTGGCTCACGTCTGTAATCCCAGTACTTTGGGAAGCCGAGGGGGGAGGATCACGTGAGAATTAAAAAATGCTAAGTTGTACGCATCTGAGGATAAAGCAAAAATCTAAGAAAATAATTTAGTTGCTACTGAAAATAGCATATAGCTTAAAATTTGTAATGCTCTTTTTTCATTATCATTCAAAGACTACCCTCAAATCAAAACACTGACTTTTGCCTCTACCACTGCCTCCTCTCACAGACCTTTGCCTATTCCAAACCCCATAACCAGAGTTAACCTTTAAAAACTTAAATAAAAGGGGCCAGGTGCCATGGCTCACGCCTGTAATCCCAGCACTTTGGGAGGCCGAGGTGGGCAGATCACCTGAGGTCAGGAGTTCAAGACCAGCCTGACCAACATGGCGAAACCCTGTCTCTACTAAAAATACAAAATTAGCCGGCTGTAGTGGTACATGCCTGTAATCCCAGCTACTTGGGAGGCTGAGGCAGGTGAATCACTTGAACCTGGGAAGTGGAAGTTCTGGTGAACCGAGTTCACACCATTGCACTCCCGCCTGGGCAACAAGAGTGAAACTCCGTCTCAAAAAAAAAAAAAAAAAAAACTTAAATAAAGGTAAATTGGATCACTCCTCACTCAAGGCCTATTCTTCCTCTGGCCCTTACAGGCCTTCCATTGATTCTCTGGCCTCACTACCCACCACTTTGGCCCAGGCTCACTCTGCTCCAGCCACACCTGCCTCAGTGACCCTCCTCACACATGCCAGGCAGGCTACTGACTCAGGGACTTTGCACTGGCTGTTCCAGCTCTGCTCTTCCCCCACATTAACTCCTTTACCACCTTTATATTTTGCTCAAATACCCCTCCCTCCTCCATGAAGCCTCTCCTGATATTCTCTTTAAAAACCAGCAAGTCTACTGGGCGCAGAGGCTCATGCATATAATCCCAGTACTTTGGGAGGCCAAAGCAGGCAGATCACCTGAGGTTAGAAGTTCAAGACCAGTCTGGTCAACATGGCGAAACCCCATCTCTACTAAAAACACAAAAATTAGCCAGGCATGGCAGTAGATGCCTGTAATCCCAGCTACTTGGGAGGCTGAGGCAGGAGAATCACTTGAACCCGGGAGGCAGAGGTTGCAGTGGGCCAAGATCGTGCCACTGCACTCCAGCCTGGGTGAAAGAGTGAGACCGTCTCAAAAAACAAAAAAACGAAAACAAAAACCAACAACTCCATCACACCCCCACATTTCTGACACCTGGGTCATGATCTACTTTTCTATTACTTCGTTGCTATGAAAGTTCCATGAGGGCAGGAATCTTTGTCTCTTCTGCTCACTGATGTATCACAAGCACCAAAGCCAGCATCTGGTACAAGGAATGCACACAGTATTTGTTGAATTAATGGATGGCCCCAGCCTACTTTTTCAACTTTATTTCCCACCTATTCTTCCCAAAAGAATGCCTGCTCCAGCCAGTCTGACTGGAATACTCACCATCCCAGTACACCTCTGTACCCTGGTCTGTACCTTCTTACCCATGTTGGGGAAGAGAAACAAACCCACTCAAATGCCTCCCTGAAAGTTCTCTGAGCACTCCCAATCCATCCTGCTCTTCCTGCCCTACATCCCAAAACATCTGCTGCCTAGCTCCCTCAGCTGAAATAACACCAGAAGGCTCTATCTGATAACATGTGTAAATTCTTATTTTTCCTGACACTACTCCCTAGTTTCCCTAAAGGAAGAAATGAAATCCATCTTCTTGGAAACTCAGACGAACTCAGGACAACACATTAAAAATGAGAAAAAAAAAATGCTTTTAGGTTCTATTTTTTTCCATCCAAAATGAAAATAGCTTGGAATCCCAGGGAGGAAAAACATGTGTGTGTGTGTGTATATATACATATATATGTATATATATACACATACACACACACACACACACACATATATATATATATTTTTTTTTTTTGAGACAGAGTCTCCCTCTGTCACCCACGCTGGAGTGCAGTGGTGCAATCTCAGCTCACTGCAAGCTTTGCCTCTCGGGTTCATGCCATTCTCCTGCCTCAGCCTCCCGAGTAGCTGGGACTACAGGCGCCCACCACCACGCCCAGCTAATTTTTTTGTATTTTTAGTAGAGGCGGCGTGTTAGCCAGGATGGTCTCAATCTCTTGACCTCATGATCCGCCCGCCTCGGCCTCCCAAAGTGCTGGGATTACAGGCGTGAGCCACCGCACCTGGCCCCAAAAATGTGTATTGTTTTATCATTTTATTTTTTTTTTAGAGACAGGTCTTGCTATGTTTAGTCTGATCTCAAACTCCTAGGCTCAAGTGATCCTCCCACCTCAGTCAACCAAGTAGCTGGTATTACAGGTGCAAGCCACTGTACTCAGCACTTATTATTATTATTATTTTTTTTTTTTTGAGACGGAGTCTCGCTCTGTCGCCCAGGCTGGAGTGCAGTGGCCGGATCTCAGCTCACTGCAAGCTCCGCCTCCCGGGTTCACGCCATTCTCCTGCCTCAGCCTCCCGAGTAGCTGGGACTACAGGCGCCCGCCAGGTCGCCCGGCTAGTTTTTTGTATTTTTAGTAGAGATGGGGTTTCACCATGTTAGCCAGGATGGTCTTGATCTCCTGACCTCGTGATCCGCCCGTCTCGGCCTCCCAAAGTGCTGGGATTACAGGCTTGAGCCACCGCGCCCGGCCAGCACTTATTATTTTTTTAATTGACACATAATAAGTAATTGTACCTATTGGCTGGACATGGTGGCTCATGCCTGTAATCCCAGAACTTTGGAAGGCCAAGGCAGGAGGATTACTTAAGGCCAGGAGTTCAAGATCAGCCTGGCCAACATGGCGAAACCCCATCTCTACTAAAAATACAAAAATTAGCCAGGTATGGTGGCAGGCGCCTGTAATCCCAGCCACTTGGGAAGATGTGGCAGAATTGCTTGAACCTGGGACGTGGAAGTTGCAGTGAGCTGAGAGCATGCTACTGTACTCCAGCCTGGGTGACAAGAGTGAAACTTCATCTAAAAAAAAAAAAAAATTATTATTATTATACCTATTTACGGAGTATAGTGTGATATTTTGATACATGTATACAGTGCATAATGTTCAAATCAAGGTAATTAGCACATCTATCACCTCAAATATTTATCTTTATTTGTGTTGGGAACATTCAACATCTGCTCTCCTAGCTATTTGAAAATATACAATAAATTATTAATCAGAGTCACCCTATAGTACTAGAACTTACTCCTCTTATCTAGCTGTAATTTCGTATTTGTCAACCAACCTCTGGCTACCCCCTTCCCAACAAAATGGGAAGGGGACTTCCCTTACCCTTCCCAACAAAAATGTATATTCTTATGGTTCACTTGCCTACTTTATTAAATTTTAAAATGTCAGTGAAAAAAAATATTACTGGATTTTAACCAGTGAAAGTATTCAAAAGGTATGAGCACCTGCCTTCATCTCCTCAAATCTTAGCTTGAGAAGCCCTTCATCATCTGACCTTTCCTGCTATTCACACCCCACTTCACTGGGCTCCAGCCAAACTGGCCTCTCTGCTAGTCCTGAAACATGCCAGGCTTCCTCATGCCTCAGGCCATTTGCATATCCTGTGCCTTTTGCCTGGAATGCTCATTCCTCTAGAATTATCTCCCTGCTTAAATATTTCCAAATGTCTTCTCCTGGCCACTCTGGTTAAAACTGGGGAGCAGGGAATAAAAAAAAAAAAAAAAAAAAACCTCAGCTGGGCATGGTGGGTGGTTTACACTTGTCCTAGCACTCTGGGAGCCCAAGGCTGGCAGATCACTTGAGCCCAGTAGTTGGAGACCAGCCTGGGCAACATAGCAAAATCCTGTTTCTACAAAAAAAAAAAAAAAAATTAGCCAGGTGTGGTGGAGCATGCCTAATGTATTCCCAGCTACTCAGGAGGCTGAGGTGGCAGAAAAGCTCGAGCCAAGATCATGCCACTGCACCCTAGACTGGGTGACAGAGCAAGACTCTGTCAAAAAAAGAAAGCAGGAAAGTAAAGGAAAGAAAGAAGGAAGAGAGGGAGGGAAGAGGAGAAAAAGAAAAACGTCCTTCTGCCTTACTTTCCATCCTGTTCTGCTTTATTTTTATCCATAACAGTTGTAACAATCTAATAATCTATATATTTCATTTCTTTATCTAGTGGCATTAGAAGAAAAAATTTATGTTTTATTACAGTTATAGCCCCAATTTCTAGAATAGTATCTGGCAAATAGAAGGTACACAATACTTGTGGAGTAGAATTCAACAAACATACACATTTTACAAATGAGTAAACAAAGCAATGTAAATTTTGTTAACAGCTCCAAGATAAGTCAAAGAAGTTCTCCCATGCTTTGGGAGGCCGAGGTGGGAGGAACACTTGAGGCCAAGAGTTTGAGACCGCCTGGGCAACATAGCAAGACCCTGTCTCTACTAAAAATTAAAAAAAAAAAAAAAATTAGCCCAGCTATTCAGGTGGCTAAGAGGCTGAGGCGAGAGGATCACTTGAGCCCAAGAGTTCAAGTTTACAGTGAGCTATGATTGCACCACAACACTCCAGCCTGGGTGACAGAGCAAGACCCTGTCTCTTAAAAAAATAAAATAATAAAGAAAAAAAGTTCACCTAATCTCTTTAAATTTAAGTTCTCTCTGAGAACTGCATTCTGTTCATCAGAAGCAGCCAAGCTCCAAAACCACTCTAGAAGTGGTTTAAAACCAGGTTTCTTGGCCGGGCGCGGTGGCTCGTGCCTGTAATCCCAGCACTTTGGGAGGCCGAGGCAGGTGGATCACCTGAGGTCAGGAGTTCAAGACCAGGCTGGCCAACATGGTGAAACCTCGTCTCTACTAAAAATACAAAAATTAGCTGGGCATGGTGGCAGATGCCTGTAATCCCGGCTACTCGGGAGGCTGAGGCAGGAGTATCAGTTGAACCCAGGAAGCGGAGCCTGCAGTGAGCCGATATCGCGTTACTACACTCCAGCCTAGGCAACAGTGAGATTCCATCTAAAAAAAAAAAAAAATCAGGTCTCTTTTCCCACTCTCAAATACTTCTGCAATTGCTTTAAAATAACGAATCAGCTGGCCGCAATGGCTCACGTCTGTAATCCCAGCACTTGGGGAGGCCGAGGTGGGTGAATCACCTGAGGTCAGGAGTTTGAGGTCAGCCTGGCCAACATGACAAACCCCATCTCTACTAAAAACACAAGAAATTAGCCAGGCGTGGTGGTGCATGCCTGTTATCCCAGCTACTTGGGAGGCTGAAGCAGGAGTATCACTTGAACCCGGGAGGCGGAGGTTGCAGTGAGCCGAGTTCACACCATTGCACTCCAGCCTGGGCAACAAGTGCAAAACCCTGTCTCAAAAAATAAATAAATTAATTAAATAACAAATCAATATATAAACAACTGTTTTTTAAGCATTATTTGTGTGCCCAGCACTGTGGTTTAAAACTGGAAAAAAAAAAGTTTTCAAGACACATGAACTGTCTTTCAGGGGGAATCTAATTCCTAACATAAACCAAAAAACTGCCCACATTTTGCTTAAAATAAAATGCCATGGAAACATCAGCAGCAGCAGAGAGATGGGCAAATATAGCCGTGATTATAGACTATTATGACTCTATTTTTTAATCAATAAAACAAGATTATAGGCTGGGCACGGTAGCTCATGCCTGTAATCCCAGCACTTTGGGAGGCCGAGGCAGGCAGATCACCTGAGGACAGGAGTTCAAGACCAGCCTGGCTAACATGGTGAAATCTTGTCTCTACCAAAAAATACAAAAATCAGCCAGGTGTGGTGGCACACACCTGTACTCTTGGCCGGGCACAGTGGCACATGCCTGTAATCCCAGCACTTTGGGAGGCCGAGGCAGGTGGATCACTCGGGAGGGCGAGGCGGGACAGTCGCTTGAACCCAGGAGGTAGAGGTTGCAGTAAGCCAAGATGGCACCACTGCACTCCAGCCTGGGTAACAGAGCGAGACTCCATCTCAAAAAAAAAAAAAAAAGAAAAACGATTAAAATAGCATACTTCTGATTCAAATTATTATTATTATTTTGAGACAGAGTATTTGCTCTGTTGCCCAGGATGGTGTATAAGGGCGCCATCTTGGCTCACTACAACCTTCGCCTCCCAGGTTCAAGCAATTCTCCTGCCTCAGCCTCCTGTGTAGCTGGGACTACAGGCACCAGCCACCATGCCCCACTAATTTTTGTATTTTTAGTAGCGACAAGAATTCACCATGCTGGCCAAGCTGGCCTTGAACTCTTGACCACAGGTGATCCATCCACCTCAGCCTCCCAAAGTTGATTCAAATTATTTTAACAAACTATTCTTAGTTTTTTCACCTCTCAACAAGGCATGGTTACAATGTTATCCAGTGAGGTACTTCAGGGCCAGTCTCACTGTTACAAAAGCCTCTCTTGATTACAAAACCTGGTCTTTTCTTTTCTTTTTTTTTATTGAGAGGGAGTCTCTCTCTGTCGCCCAGGCTGGAGTGCAGTGGCGCAATCTCGGCTCACTGCAAGCTCCGCCTCCTGGGTTCACGCCATTCTCCTGTCTCAGCCTCCCGAGTAGCTGGGACTACAGGCGCCCACCACCTCGCCCGGCTAGTTTTTTGTATTTTTAGTAGAGACAGGGTTTCACTGTGTTAGCCAGGTTGGTCTCGATCTCCTGACCTTGTGACCCACACACCTCGGCCTCCCAAAGTGCTGGGATTACAGGTGTGAGCCACCACGCCCGGCCAAAACCTGGTCTTTTCTTTCCCACCTTTGGATGCCAGTAGGGAAAGGAAACTTTTGAAACGTATGTTAAAAATGTCTCCTCCTGGCCGGGCGCGGTGGCTCAAGCCTGTAATCCCAGCGCTTTGGGAGGCCGAGACGGGCGGATCACGAGGTCAGAAGATCGAGACCATCCTGGCTAACATGGTGAAACCCTGTCTCTACTAAAAAATACAAAAAACTAGCCGGGTGAGGTGGCGGGCGCCTGTAGTCCCAGCTACTCGGGAGGCTGAGGCAGGAGAATGGCGTAAACCCGGGAGGCGGAGCTTGCAGTGAGCTGAGATTCGGCCACTGCACTCCAGCCCGGGCGACAGAGCGAGACTCCGTCTCAAAAAAAAAAAAAAAAAAAAAAAAAAAATGTCTCCTCCTGAGATGAGGTAAGTGGTTCTCAGTCTATGGTAGGTCTCCTTTTATAGTACATACTGTAATACTAATTAGCACTTACCAGATTCTTTTTTTATTGTTATCTTTTGTCTTAATGCGGGTGTCATGTCCCATTTCTCTGTAAGATAGAAACATGTCTGCACACGAAGAAGTTCAAATATTCCTTGACAAACCAAATGCTAATGTATCACTTCAAATGTCTTATCAGAAGACAGATGGTAGCCCAGGTATCTGGGCTCATGCTTGTAATCAATCCCAGCACTTCGGGAAGCTGAAGTGGGTGGATCACTTGAGGTCAGGAGTTCAAGACCAGCCTGGCTAACATGGTGAAACCCCACCTTAACTAAAAATACAAAAATTTAGCCAGGCATGGTGGCACGGCCTGTAGTCCTAACTACTCGGGAGGCTGAGGCAGGAGAATCGCCTGAGTCCCAGAGGCAGAGGCTGCAGTGAACCGAGATCGCACCACTGCACTCCAGCCTGGGTGACAGAGCAAGACTGTCTCGAAAAAAAAATACAAAGAAAGAAAAGACAAGACACATGGTAAAAGAAAACTTAGCATATAGGCCCTAGTGAGGAAGAATTTACAAAACTTATTCATAAATCTCACTGTTTCAAGAACTATTTACAATGTGTCTGACTTGACCCAATAGAGGCTTTTCCTTAAAAACACATCTTAAAATCTTTTTTATAAATAGCAATTTCCTTACATAGGTAAGTTCAAAAATACTTATATTCAATTGAGATTCTTTTTTGTTTTGTTTTGTTTTTTGTTTTTTGTTTTTGAGACGGAATCTTGCTCTGTCACCAAGGCTGGAGTGTAGTGGCGTGATCTCGGCTCACTGCAACCTCCACCTCCCGGGTTCAAGCGATTCTCCTGCCTCAGCCTCCCAAGTAGTTGGGATTTCAGGCACCCACCACCACACTAGGCCAACAACTTCAAATTTTTAAAAAGGCATTATACAGCAAGGAAATGTAAACTAATGCATCTATCCTCTTTAAGAAATTAATCTGGGCCAGGCGCGTTGGCTCACGCCTGTAATCCCAACACTCTGGGAGGCCGAGGTGGGCAGATCACTTGAGGTCAGAGTTTGAGACCAGACTGGCTAACATGGTAAAACCACTCCCTCACCCCACCCCCAACCCTGGCTCTACTAAAAATACAAAAATTAGATGGGCGTGTTGGTGGGCACCTGTAATCCCAGCTACCTCGGGAGGCTGAAGCAGGAGCATTGCTTGAATCCCGGATGCAAAGGCTGCAGTCAGCCAAGATTGCACCACCACACTCCAGCCTGGGGGACAGAGACTCCATCTCAAAAAAAAAAAAGAAAAAGAAAAAAAAGAAAATTAATCTGGCCAGGCATGGTAGTTCATGCCTGTAATCCCAGCATTTTGGGAGGCTGTGGCGGGCAGATCACTTGAAGTCAGGAGCTGGAGACCAGCCTGGCCAAGGTGGTGAAACCCCATCTCCACTAAAAATACAAATATTAGCCGGGCATGGCGGCAGGCGCCTGTAATCCTGGCTATTCTGGAGGCTGAGGCAGGAGAAACACTTGAAACTGGGAGGCGGAGGTTGCAGTGAGCCGAAATCATGCCATTGCACTCCAGCCTGGTAACAAGAGCAAAACTCCATCTCACACACACACACACACACACACACAAAGAAAAGAAATCAATCTAAAGTCTTCCTCTGTTCAGGACTTCTAACTCAGACAGAGACCAATTTTCAGACCGGCAGAGGCAAATTTCTCTAAATTTTAGGTTTCTAGGATTGATGATTAAGTTGAATGTAATGTTTAAGCTGTAGAAAGTATGCCTCTTTCCTTTAACACCATGTAGCTGGCCACAAATCAGTTCTGGGTGAAGCTTACTAATCGTTAATGGATTTATGAAATTCAAAGTACTTCACAGTAGGCCTTCTGACAAGTTGGGGGAAAAAAAAATACAGCTTTCTCATTCAGTTCTTCCGCCAAGCTAAAACGAGGATTCAATCTCCAATTGATGTTCCAAACTACCAGATAGTTTTAAATGATTCTAGAAGTTGAAGTGGAAAAATATAAATACAACAGCTGATAGTAATTCAAGACTGGCTTATGTCAAATGATTGCATTTCTAACCTAAGTTAATTCAATAACATGAAATTTGAAATAAGACTTTTTTTAATCTTAAGTTTAAAATCATAAGGTTCTATAATACTGGATGTCAGTTGGTTGCAGTTGTCACCTATTTGAAAAAAAAAATTGAAACTACTTGGTCGCTAAACCAATGGTAACTCAAAAACATTAAAGGCAAATATCTACTAAGGCACTGAATTTCATTTCATAATTTATTTCTCCATCCCCCAAAAAAGCCATCACCTAGTTCTTTATAGGATACCATCACTATTGCAACATAACAGAAAAATCTTAACATCATTGATAACTGTAGCATTTTAGTGTGTAAAATCTATATTAGATTTTAGGTGTAAAAGCTTTTAGGTGTAAAATCTATACTATATTCTAATAGTGCACTCTACATTCAACCTCTGATTTAAAGAGCTTCAATTTAACCCAGCATTGTTTAAATTAATTTTAGGATGTGTTATGTGAGTCAAGATACGCTTGCTTCTACTGAGAGACTTCTATTAAATACGCATTTAAGTATGTATTTTACAAGGCATGGCCCTGTGAGCCCTAAAGAGTGAGACTAAAGTGCAGCTACAAATAAATGGTGAAGGAAATCAAAGCAAGCTATCTTCAGTGTCTAAATCCAAAATATGCATTCTGGTTCTTAAATTCCTAATAAATAAACTGCTTTGAAAGCATCTCAAATTCTTCAAAAGTGCTGAAACAAAAGACTCAGCTTTGAGTACAACCTTAAGCTATTTCAAAACAAACACACTTGATAAGGCTTGGAATGAAATTACCTCAGTCACTCACTGGAATGCAACAATGCATTCCCAAAGTTGTTCTGAAGTAAGCTACTCCAACTAAATCACACTGAAAAGGAGAGAACGTGGATAAACTAAACATGTTTTGTGAAATATCTGTTTCGTATTGGCCTGAGTTTGTAAAAACTTACATCTACTTCATTATCAGTATTTAATCTGCAAGAATATCATCAAAGGATGTCAATATGGACAAGCAGAGACAAGAAACATCAGACTTTCAGGGAGCCTATCTTCACAATCCTGAGTTATTAATTGAAGTTCTCAAAGTTAGATGAGTTAAGATACAGACAACGTGCTCTGCACAAATGCTTTGCTTATAGTAACTACTCAACAGTCATTAACAATAATTTACTAACTATCCACCAAAACAGAGTTTCAAACCCTACCGACAACTAACCACAAATTACACCACTTTTCAGGCCGACTTCTACGGACGGTGCAAAGAAGCAATAAACACACTTTTAAAACTCCCCACCTTGAAGACCAAAAAGATACAATAACTTAAACTGCTTTCAAAAACTACTGGAGTGTCATGCCTACAAATTCAGAACCTGGCTTAAAAGCTGGTTAACTGGTTAGAATTCTTGGTAGACCCAAAGCCAACTAAATCAGGAACACTTTAAGGTCAACGGCGTCCAAGCCGGGAGCGACGTACTGTTACATGATCCCCGCCTCCTACAGGAACAGGGGACTGAACCAAAGGCAGGCGCGGCTGAAGTGCAGGCGACACACTGGGTTACACATCACCCTCGGGGATTTCCTCCAGGAATCAAGACGCTTCCTCCTTGGGTCCAGCGACTCACGGGTGACTCCGGATCTCAAGAGTTCTCGCCTCCCCCACCTCCCACTTAACCCTGCAAGCGCGGCCCTGGGCCCCCAGACCTCCCCCTGCCCCCTCTACTCCTCGGCTTCCAAGCACAGGACCCGCGAGGCCGCTGCTCCAACCTCCACCCCAGGCCCGGGGCCTGGGAGCTGCGGCCCCGCGGCCCGCACCCCCACCCCGGGCCCAGCGCCCGCGACCCGGACAGGATACTGAACACCGTCCGCTCCCAGGGCTCCAGCATGTAGAGCGCCGTGACCAGCAGGTACTGGTAGTAGAACCAGGACATCTGCTTCCAGGCCCGCGCCAGCGCCATCCCCGCCATACGCCTCCCGCGATGCAGCTCACACGTAAGTCTGTCCGGCCGGCCGCCCGCTCACGTCCTAAAGCCCCCGGCAGCCAGGCCCGCCCGCCCGCCACCCAGCGCCCATTGGCCCGCCCGGCCCCGCCGTCACCCGCGGCACGCCCAGCCCCGCGCGCTCCCCGGCCGCCGGCCCCGAGCCCCGCCCGACCCGCGCTCATTGGCCAGGCCGCTACCTCGCGTCCCGTCGTTCCCTCCCGCTTCCCCGCCTGGGCATCGCCCACGCGATCCAGAGAACGGTCCCCGCGAGAGCAACCGGCCGCGCCGCGCCCCGCCGGGGCCTGCCGGTGGTGGGCGGGGCGTCAGTGCCGGCCGGGGGCCCCGGCCCCCGCAGCCCAGCGGGCGCTGGGTCCATCCAGACTGGCCCAGAGCGGTTGCGGAATAAATATTTCTGGTACACTTGTTATGCCTCAGGCATCCTTCTGAGGAGGGGGATTGCCAGGGAGAACCGGAATGCCTTCGGTTCCTTACCTCGTGCAGCTGGCGGCCTAGCTGGGAGACAGGCATTAATCAAGTCGTGATCGGTGTAAGAGGAGAATAAGGGGCTGAGAGAGGGTGAGGAGGTGAATGCCATCTAATAAGGAGGTCTGGAAAGGCGTCCCTGTAGAAGGGATGCACATTCGGCCTCCTTCCTCCCTTCCCCCGCCCATGCACACACACAAAAACACACCCATCTAGACGGACATAACCCATGCACTCCCTAACCCAAAGACCACTTACCAAAAATAAATATCTGCCCACCTCTTAGTGGCTGTAGTTAACCACCAAGTGGGTCAAGGCCAGAAGCGCGCTGATCTAGTGGGTTCTGCAGATGACAGGCAGTTTGAGATTGGTGTGAGGGCTGGAGATACCTCCTAGAAATGCACTCCTGGATGCCCGGATTTTCCCACTGCCAAATGGATCAGCAACATTGCACTGGCCACCAGGAGCTCCATACACTGGTGTAGTATGTGAAATGCCACAATTAAATGGCCTGCTGTTTAAATGTTAAAAAGTCTTCCAGGTTGAACAGCCTATTGCTTAAACTTTAAAAGTTTCATGGTTAATAACTATTTATTTAAAACTATCAAGTGCCAGCCAAGCGCAGTGGCTCATGACTGTAATCCAAGCACTTTGGGAGGCTGAGGCTCGCGGATCTCTTGAGTACAGGAAGTCGAGACCAGCCTGAGCAACATGGTGAAACCCCATCTCTACAAAAAAAAAAAGTTAGCCAGGGGTGGTGGCGTGCACCTGTAGTCCCAGCTACTCAGGAGGTTGAGGCGGGAGGATTGCTCGAGCACGGGAGGTCGAGGTTGCAGTGAGCCAGGATGGCACCACTGCACTCCATCTTAGGTGACAGAGCAAAAGAAAGGAAGGAAAGAAAGGAAAGAGACAGAGAGAAAGAGAAGGAAGGAAGGAAGGAAGGAAAGAAGGAAGGAAGGAAGGAAGGAAGGAAGGAAGGAAGGAAGGAAGGAAGGAAGGAAGGAAGGAAGGAAGGAAGGAAGGAAGAAAAAAAAAGAAAAGAGTTAAGTAATATCAAGTGCCAGACATTGGGGATAGCAAAAAAGATAGACTGAGACCTGCCTTCATAAAGTACCCAGTCTACTGGGGAAGAGAGGCAACTTAATGGATTACAGTGAGATGTGGCAAATGATATTTTTGTGGATCCTATCCTTTAGGATACCAAGATAGCCCAGACAAAATCAGATCGGGCTTGTGAAAGGCTTCTAGGAGATGGTGCTTGAACTGAGTGTTGAAGGACAAGCAGAAATGGAAGAATGAATGAGCCTGGGGAAGAGTGGGTGAGACAGACACTCTAAGGATGAAGTTGTGATGTTTTTAGAGGACTGGAAGAACTTCCATGTGGCTGGAGCAAAAATAATGTGTATGCAGTAGCAAGAGATGGGCGTAGATAGCAAATACGGACTATATTCTGAGGGACCTTGTTTGAGAAACTAAGAAATTTTTAACTTGATGTCCAAAAGTTACTAGAGCCAACAGCTTAAATAAGATTTTCTTTCAGGGCTGGGCACGGTGGCTCACACCTGTAATCCCAGCACTTTGGGAGTCCAAAGCGGGTGGATCACCTGAGGTCAAGAGTTCCAGACCAGCCTGGCCAACATGGTAAAACCTCGTCTCTACTAAAAATACAAAAAAAGTAGCCAGGTGTGTGGTGGGTGCCTGTAATCTCAACTATTTGGGAGGCTGAGGCAGGAGAATTGCTTGAACCCAGGAGGCGCAGGTTGTAGTAAACCGAGATCGCGCCATTGAACTTCAGCCTGGGCAACAAGAGCTAGACTGTTTAAAAAAAAAAAAAAAGTTGCTTTCGGAACAAGACTTGGGTGGGGGCAGTAGCCTGGAGGCTACTGAGGAAAAAAACAGGTTGGGAAGACATCACAAAGGTAGTCTTCCTTACCCCTCACTTGGAACCTCCTTACACCTCAGAGATCCAGGTACACATGCCCTCCTACTTTCAAACTTAACTGTTTTGGACTTCTTTCTGTCCCTATTCCTGTTTGGGCACAGGCAAGCTCTGTTCCTTTTTCCTCGAGAACTCCAACTACCCTCAGCATCTGGTGATGCTATGTAAAATTTACCCAAGATTGGAAGCATCACTCACCCATAGCCACCCTTCCTTTACTGGGCCCTCTCCCTAGCAGCATTTCTGCCAGGTGGTTGTCCTCACTGTTAGTAGCTCCCAATCCACTGCGTGTCTCTTGGAAACCAGCCCTACCACCTCATCTCACTAAAGTTTGTGACTGACTAGAAATGAGGAAAAGAGGCTGAGATCCTGGATGATGACAATACAGAGAATCCGAGGGAAGACGTTTGGCTGAAAAGGTATTGATTTTGTTAGGATGAAGCTATGTCTGAGGTACCTGAGGGATATTTAAGTGGAGGTATCCAGGGGACAACTAAGCACATGGTTTGGAACTCAGAAGTGAAGCCTGAACAGAACTAGAGGCATATGAATTTTCAATATGTCCCTGGTCATTGAAGCCAGAAGAGCAGATGAGGTCACCCAAGGAAAGCACATAGAACGGGAAGAGCAGGGTACAGAATAAACCCAGAGATTCTGGCATTTGACCAATGAGAGTCCAAAGGAAGCCAATACAGGAAAGGAGCTACTTAAGATTTGACAGCAATGAGGAGAGACATACAGGAGAAGCTAACGGAGGAAGGGACAGCCAGCAGAGCAAATGGCTCAGGGAGGATAAGCAAAATGAAGAAGGGAAGCGCCAATTTGTTTTGTCCACATGGAGCTAGATTAATGACTCGGCATTTCATTGTGGAATGATGATAGGGCAGAAGCCAGATTATAGAAGGCTGAGGAGAGAACGGGAAGTAAAACCATGAAGACAGTTCATTCAGGCTTAGTTTTGCAGGAGGCTTGCTTGTGAAGGGAAGGAGATAGAATGGTGGCAAGGGTTTCAGTTTGGTTTCATTTTCAGATGGGAAAGGGGTAAGCACATTTATGGGCTTAGGGTAAAGATATGGATAAAGATGGTGGGCTGGGGGACCAGATCCAAACCCTTAATAAACAGGAACTGGTAGCTCTTTCCCCAAGAGGAGGAGGATGGAAAGATGAGAGCCAGATGGACAAATGAGTAAGTTAAGGAACTCCCTACCTTACAACCTCAGTTTTCTTAGTGAAAAAATAAAGGCCTCTTGTTGAGAGTGAGCAAGATGTTGAAGTGTGGAGGGTATGAAAAAGAAAAAGGGAGATGGGAGAAGCTTCCTAAAGCTGCCTAAAGATTGTCAGGCAGAAAAACCATACAGTTTTTACCAACAATACACAAGTACCGCGTATATATAGAACTAGAGAAGTTGAGTTAGGAGACTTCCTCCAAGGCAGGGTTTGCTGGATGGATACAAGGGAGAAATAAGCAAAAAGGTTGATGGAGAGAGAATAATTGAAATAATGACTTCAAGAATTAGGTCACAGAGGGAAGTAAATGATAAAAAGATAAAATGGGGTAGTCCAGAGCTGTGTGAGGTTGGAAACTGTAGGAGTAGGTGCATGAGAGAGAGTCTGTGTTGGAGGAGGAAGGCCACAGCTGTGCTTCTGAAGCTTAGGAGTACAGAAATAGGCCAGTCTTAGACAAAGATCAGGCACAGGTTGTGACCATGGGATAGGCAGCTAAAGTGGAGTGGAAAGGATAGTAAAGACCACAGGAAAGATAAAGTTGTTCAGGATAATGGCAGGACTAAGTGTCGAGAGGGAAAGTCTATAAAGCAAATGTCAAAGTCTGCAGTGAGTGTAGAGAAAAGCTCAGGACACAGGCGGATGAAGGGGGCAAAGCCCAGTGGCACATGGTTTTGGTTAGGAGGCAGTACTGGAGAGCAAGCAGAAAGCCAATCCCACCCCACCCCCAGTCCCACCCCCAGCTCTGTGGTAGGAGGACTTAGGTCATATCCTCAGGGGAAAAGAAAGAGATAGAGTGTTCCCAAAGAGGGTGACAGTAGAGGAGTCTTTGTTTATACAGGAAAGTGAAGTCGGGGGCAAGAGAGAGAGGGTTGGCAAGAAGGGTTCAGTTGCAGTGATGTTCCTGGAAGATGAAAATACCAGGGCAGAATGAGAAGGCAGAACATTGGTACCTTAAGCAACGTAATGCTGATGGCAAAGTGGGCCAGGCTGACCTCAACATCTGACTCAAAGCAGCATCAGGACAGACACCAGCAGAACCCAAGTGGTTTCCAGGACTATGGGACAACCACTGATTGCTGTCCAATCAGCAAACCAGGACCTTGACTCACTTTTAGTCTTTCAAATACATGTTACTAAGAAGTCATTTTGTGCGTTAGCAAAGCTCAGCCCTGAGGTAGCAGGTGAGGCAGGTGATGGAAGCAACCAATAGCCCATGAAGACTGCCCCACCTCAGGCCCTCTGCCTAGAGAGGAGAAGGGGCATAGGAAAGCATGTCAGCACAGGGCTGCCAGCCTCTTCAAAGCAGAGCCCTGGGTCAAAGCTACTGGCACAATTAGGTCTGAGTTGGGTATGCAAAAAATAAGAAAAAAAAAATAGAATGCCAACTGCAGCAACTTAAAAGAAACACACACACACACACAGCCACATAGTTGTGTTCATAAATGAGGTCAGTGCCTAGCTGAAATCTAATAAATAGACCTTAATTCAACCAGCGTTTATTAAGGATCTAGTTACTATATATTTTCAGAGTTGTGTGAAAATTAACAGTTTTTAGATGGGTATGAACAATGAATATTTGAGACGGGCACGGTGGCTCACACCTATAATCCCAGCACTTTGGGAGACCAAGGCAGGCAGATCACTTAAGGTCAGGAGTTTGAGACCAGCCTGGCCAACATGGCAAAACCTCATCTCTATTAATAATACAAAAACTAGCTGGGAATGGTGGCATGCACTTGTAGTCCCAGCTATTCTGGAGGCTGAAGCACAAGAATCGCTTGAACCTGGGAGGCAGAGGTTGCAGTAAGCCAAGATTGGGCCACTGCACTCCGGCCTGGGCAACAAAGTGAAACTGTGTCTCAAAAAAAAAAAGAATATATTTTCCTTTTTTTGTATGCTCTTTATACTACAAGAAACATTTGCTAAATATCTAGTATTTTTTTTTTTCAGTACGGTTTCACAGCTTCTTAAACTGCCCAATTCTATCCAATTCTCTTACTCTGCACTCAGTGGGCAGCCTCCCTCCTGCTCTGCCTCTCTTGTGCTCTCCCAATGCTCTGAGATCCTCCAAACATCCTTTACAAGCCCTCCCCTTGCTCACAACCATCACCACCCTACACTTACCACCCCACATTTTCTCCCAGCCTCATGAGAGTTGTCTCTAATCTGTAAAGCTATGCCCTCCTCTTGGACTTTGTCACTTTCTGTCACAGATCAAGAGTCTCCTCTCTCTCCTCTCCCACTTTCCTGCACCTTCCAAACATTCTCAGCTAATCTTTCTGCCCTTTTTGAACTACTTCTCCCCACTTTGCTGGTCCAAATCCTTTTTTTGGAATGAGAGTTACAAAATTACATTAAGCTATCGTTTTTTGGCTGCGAAGTACCTGCAGCTGTGGTGATACCTAAAGCCACCATTCCTCTCGTTGGGTACCTTAAGACCTAGCCCAACCACCCCTCCAAAATATACAAAATCTGGGTTCTCTCTCTACCCTTTAGTGAAACCATTTCCTCAAGTTCACCAAAACTTCCTTCAAGCCAAATTCAATGAAGTTTAATCATCTTCTTACTGAACCTCTCTGCAGCATTTCACACTACTGAACTTTTTTTTTTTTTTTTTTTTTTTTTGAGACAGAGTCTCACTCTGTCACCCAGACTGGAGTGCAATGGCACAATCTCGACTCACTGCAACCTCTGCCTCCTGGGTTCAGGCAATTCTTCTGCCTCAGCCTCCCTAGCAGCTGGGACTACAGGTGCGCACCACCACACCTGGCTAATTTTATATTTTTAGTAGAGACAGGGTTTCACCATGTTAGCCAGGCTGGTCTCAAACTCCCGACCTCAGGTGATCTGCCCACCTCAGCCTCCCAAAGTGCTGGGATTACAGGCATGAGCCACCGTGCCCAGCCACTACTGAACATTTCTACCTTCTAAAAACTCCCCACAGCCTTGGTTTCTACCACACTACACTATCCAAACTTCTCCTGGAGTTCTCACTGCTCCTTGGATTCCTTTTAAAAAAACTATTTTCTTCTGCATTCCTAAAGATCTGTTGTCTCCTCTGCCTCTCCCCATTCATGCCTGCTTCCTCAGGTGGCTCGGCCCTCCCTTTGGATCCCAAACAGCACTTCAAGTCTTTATTCCACCTGCTGACAGGATGTATTTAAATATAATCAAAATGATAACAATTATCACTAACACATTATAATCATCTGGTCCTTCCTAGTTTACAAAGTGCTTTCATTATCTCATTTCCTCAGAGCAAGTACTGCTCCTATTTAATAATTATGGACACTGAAGTTCAAGGACACAAACTAATCTTGCACCAAAAACTAACTTTTCTTTCCACCTTTCTCATTCCTGTTTATGGCAGAAAGAACCTTGATTTTCAGGCCAGAAATGGCATACCAGTTTTACATCCCTTCTCCTCCCCCGACCCCTTGTTTCTGTTCCTGGGTGACGACGAGTCATTCCTCCAAGTGTCTCAGGTCTGCCTCCTTTGTTAGGACATGTCCCCATACAACCTTACTCTCATCAAGTGCGTGAGCTGACCATTGTCACCCAAACGTGGCTTACCTGCTGTCGCTGGCTATCCCTGTTTATTAACCATGGCTCATCTCGTACTTTCAGATTGAAGAAAACTTTTATACTAAAAATACTTCCAACCTATGAGAAAAAAATGACAGGTTTTCAGAAAACTATTCCATGTTGTCTGTATCCGGAAAGTTTTCACTTGAGTTGTCTTTTCAGTTCCAATTACCCAGTAGTTCCACCAACCCCTTCACTTACTGCCCATTACAATGTGCCCACAATACAGCAGCTGAGCCAGTGCCAAGTTACAGAAAGATCAATGTCACATGACCTCTGCTCTCAGAGAGTCTATGGTCTAAAAAGAAATACGTTCATATGGCCTATGGAAACGATAGTGTAATTAAGTTTAAGACTGTACATGGTGGCTCACGCCTGTAATCCCAGCACTTTGGGAGGCTGAGGCAGGCAGATCACCTAAGGTCAGGAGTTTGAGACCAACCTGGCCAACATGGTGTAAACCCGGTCTCTACTCAAAATACAAAAATTAGGCCAGGCATGGTGGCTCACACCTGTAATCCCAGCACTTTGGGAGGCCGAGGTGGGCGGATCACCTGAGATTGGGAGTTTGAGACCAACCTGACCAACATGAAGAAACCCTGTCTCTACTAAAAAGAAATACAAAATTAGCCAGGCATCATGGCGCAAGCCTGTAATCCCTGCTACTCGGGAGTCTGAGGCAGGAGAATCACTTGAACCTGGGAGGCAAAGGTTGCAGTGAGCCAAGATCGCGCCATTGCACTCCAGCCTGGGCAGGTAGCATAGAGCCAGCACTTGAGGAGTTCATGGCCCAGTGTAGGAGACATGTGCACACAGGAAGGCCACAAAATATGGGATTTCTCCTGCCTTCTAGGTTTTCATGATATTCCTAGACTGACAGCCACAGTAACCTCTGGGTTCTAGGTCTGAGTCCCTCCTGCCAGGACTCTGCTGAGCTATTCCAGGAGCAGTGATGGAACTGTTTGTGAGGGAATGAGAAAGAAAAGGAGGAGATGAAAAGCTGGAAGGCTCCGGGGCCAGCAGATGGAAAAGCAGGGGTGACATTTGGTTCCCAGGGCAGAAAAAGTGCTGATCTGGTCGCTTGATATAGAGAAGAAAAAGATCAAGCAAGTCTAGTAAATTCAAGTATAAATGAAAGAAAACCCTCAAGATGTATTACACAATGTCTCAAAACACAGTAAAAGATTGCTAAAAACTTTTATGTATTTTTTATTATAGTAAATATTGAAAGGCATAAATAAAGAAAATAAACAGAACTACAATCAACATTTCATCCATATGTACTTTATTCAAATAGGCTCTCATTGTGGAATAAGAGAGTTCAGCAAATGCATGTGCCTCAAAATGGAACAGAATCAGCCAGGTTCGGTCTCATGCCTGTAATCCCAGCACTTTGGGAGGCCGAGGCAGGTGGATCACTTGAGGTCAGGAGTCCAAGACCAGCCTGGCCAACATGGTGAAACCCCGTCTCTACTAAAAATACAAAAATTAGTGGTGGTGTGCACCTGTAGTCCTAGCTAGTCAGGAGACTGAAGCAAGAGTATCGCTTGAACCTGGGAGGTGGAGGTTGCAGTGAGCCGAGATCATGCCACTGCACTCCACCCTGGGCAACAGAGCAAGACTCCATCTCAAAAAAAAAAAAAAAAAAAAAAAAAACCCGTCTCTACTAAAAAAATACAAAAAAAACTAGCCGGGTGAGGTGGTGGGCGCCTGTAGTCCCAGCTACTCGGGAGGCTGAGGCAGGAGAATGGCCTAAACCCGGGAGGCGGAGCTTGCAGTGAGCTGAGATCCGGCCACTGCACTCCAGCGCGGGCGACAGAGCGAGACTCCCTCTCAAAAAAAAAAAAAAAAAAAAAAAAAGGCAAGCACAGTGGCTCACACTTGAACCCGGGAGCCGGAGGTTGCAGTGAGCCAAGATCACACCTCTGCACTGCAGCCCAGGCAACGGTGTGAGACTCTGTCTCAAAAAAAAAAAAAAAAAAAAAAAACAGGTGGGGGTGACGGCGGGCAGGCGCGGTGGCTCACGCCTGTAATCCTAGAACTTTGGGAAGCCAAAATGGGCAGATCACTTGAGGTCAGGAGTTCAAAACCAGCCTGACCAACATGGTGAAACCCCATGTCTACTAAAAATACAAAAATTAGTTGGTTGTAGTGTGGAGCCCTGTAATCCCAGCTACTTGGGAGGCTGAAGCAAGAGAATTGCATGAACCCAGGAGGTGGTGGTTGCAGTGAGCTGAGATCACGCCACTGCACTCCAGCCTGGGCGACAGAGCAAGACTCCATCTCAAAAAAAAACCAAGGCAGCAGGGGGGTGCAGAATCAAATTTGGAGTTTCTCTCAGCAATGTTATGTGTAAAGGTAAACACATTGACCCATGGCTAAATATGGTAATTTCATTCAAGTTAAAGGAGTTCTAAGAAGGTTTATCTAACCACCATACATATAGTAGCTAATCACTTAGCTACTGTATGCCAGGCCCCAAGGCCTGATTTCTTTTTTTATTTTTGAGACCGAATCTCCCTCTGTCGCCCAGGCTTTAGTGCAGTGGAGCGATCTTGGCTCACTGCAACCTCTGCCTCCCGGGTTCCAGCGATTCTCCTGCCTCAGCCTCATGAGTAGCTGGGACTACAGGCGCGTGCCACCACGCCCAGCTGAGGCCGCACCTGGCCTCCAAGGCCTGATGTCTAACACTCTTGTTTGGCACCAGCCTACTCACTAGTCACTTATGAGAAACCAAGGAGCAGTTGAGGATGTCCTAGTAAACAAGGACCCCTGATGTCAGCTAACAGTCTAGATGCCAGTCTTTTAGGTGGTTTTCTAGACGGGCAGCTGGCAGTGAAGGCTTTTATCCCACCACACAGGGGCTTTACTGTCAGCACCATCAGTCCCTACTCTGACCTCAAATCTTCAGGAAAATGAAAACTAGATTTTCCTTGCAAAATGCATATCTACAGACCTGTGGGAGGAGAAGGGTGGCAGGATCTTGTCCTCTTCCCGCCAGAAATAAATGCAAAGAGTTCATTCAAATACCCAGATAAATCAAAGAGGAGGCTGAGGGAGGGAGGTCCAGACTGCGAAAGCCAATGAGAACGGAGGACGCCAAGGAGCCAAGGCTCGAGAAGTCAGGGGCTGAGGATACAAGAAGACGAAGAGGCTGAGACTCCAAGGATGCAAAAAAGGTTGTGGAGGCTGAGGAAGCAGAGAAAGCTGAGGAAGCTGAAGTTGAAGAAGCTAGTAGTTGAAGAAGAGGCTGAGGAGGCTGAGGCGCTGAGGCTGCCATGAGAAGGCGAAGGCCTGGAGGTGCAGTATTTGGCTGGAAGGGTGGGGCTCTGCTGTTTGGAGGAAGGAAAGTCCAAAAGCAAGAGCCAAGTGTGCCCTGTCAGATGCCATCAGTCTCGAACCGGCCTGTCTCTTTAGCAAATGAATGTAAACTAGAGGCTCTATTTAAACAAGTTTCACATAACATCTCCTACTTCTTCTGACTCATTCTAATTTCCCAGTCCAAATACAGTAGTGATTTCACGGTTAGCCTCCTCTATGTTGCAAATAAATATCAGTCCATGCCCATTGTGTCATTCTTTGTATCCTTTATAATAACCTCTGGGGATACAGATAGAATAGAATGTAAAATAATTTGCCGTGGAAACTTGCTGTGAAAAGTGAATCACTTTGACAGGTGACCAGCAATTTTAGGGTGCTTACCTAAAGTCTAAAATTCATATGTAGGTGATTTGGCTATTTTAGAGAGAGATGATTCGATTAGCAGTTCACTATGAGGCAGAATTCTATAAAATAATAATTTGATAAAGTAAAATAACTTCCCTTCTATAACTGAAAATTATATCAAATAGTTTTTAGACTGTGCTATTTGAGCTGGACATAACTGAATCAATTTAAGGTCCTGAAACAGTTTGTGCAAATTTAAAGTGGAGGTAGTTTCCAGCTATTTGCTTAAATTGCACATCTGGTCATTAAAGCAAATTAAGTGTTTTATGTCATTGACACTAGAATGCTGAGCTTCCTACTGCTTAACTTCAGTCCCATCTGGAATGTGTATTATATAGGCCAGGGACTTAGGAGCAGCTGTCCCATATCATTCTATCACATTATATATTATCTAATTATAAGTTTAGAAATTATATGTACAATAAAAGCTGGATTATCTGATATTGCCCTAACTGATGTTTTTTGTTTTTTGTTTTTGAGATGGAATCTTGCTCTTCTCGCCCAGACTGGAGTGCAATGGCATTATCTCTGCTCACTGCAACCTCTGCCTCCCAGGCTCAAGCAATTCTCCTGCCTCAGCCTCCCGAGTAGCTGGGATTATAGGTGCCAGCGACCACACCCAGCTATGTTTTGTAGTTTTAGTACAGGCGGGGTTTGACCATGTTGGCCAGGCTGGTCTCGAACTCCTGATCTTGTGATCCGCCTGCTTCAGCCTCCCAAAGTGCTGAGATCACAGCCATGAGCCACCATGCCCGGCCCTAACTCATTATAATTTTATAAATTGTGTGTACAATAAAGTTGGATTATCTGTCATTGATCTAATGAGTTCTAGGAGTTAGAATCTCTGACACCCTCCCAAAATAAATCTTCATGCTAGTTGGCTACTGATATGGCTTGGCTGTGTCTCCACTCAAATGTCACCTTGAATTGTAATAATCTCCATGTGTCAAGGGTAGGGCCCAGTGGGAGATGATAATTGAATCATGGGGACAGTTTTTTCCATACTGTTCTCCTGGTAGTGAATAAGTCTCATGAGACCAGATGATTTTTTTATAAGGGGTTTGCCCTTTCACTTGGTACTCATTCTCTCTTCCTTGCTGCCATGTAAGACATGACTTTGCTCTTCATTCGCCTTCAACCATGATTGGGAGACCTCCCCAGTCACGTGGAAATGTGAATCAATTAAACCTCTTTCCTTTATAAATTACCTACTCTCAGGTAGGTCTTTATCAGCAGTGTGAGAACAGACTAATACAGCTATTAATGCTGAAATTCAACAAATGTCAACACATTTTGAAGATGTCAGAGTTGTTTCAAAGTCTTTAGATAAGTAGAGTAAGCCAGGGAAAAAAAACCTTTCTCCCAAAATTCAAACAATAAGAAAAACTTCAGAGATTCATTAGAAATTTCTCTTTTAGGCTGTGCATGATGGTTTATACCCATAATTCCAGTGCTTTAGGAAAAATGCTCAAGGCCAGGAGTTCAAAACCAGCCTGGGCAACATAGCAAGACCCCTATCCCTACGAAAACTAAAAAAAAAAAAATAGCCAGGCATGGTAGCACACATCTGTAGTCCTAGCTACTGGGAGGCTGAGGCAGGAGGATCACGTGAGCTCAGGAGTTCAAGGCTGCAGTAAGCTACACTACTACACTCCAGCCTGGGTAACAGAGTGAGACCCTGTCTCCACAAAAACAAAAAACTAAAATCAAAACTGAAATAATTGAAAAATATATTAAATATGATTACACAACATAGGAAACTGAAGAAAATTACAGAAAAGGGAAATCAACTGCAGAATATTCATTAAAATAATCTGGCTTCCACACAGACCAATGGAACTGAAAGAACCCAGTAATAACGCTAAATATGTAAGGCCAACTGATCTTCAACAAAGCATACAAAAACATAAATTGTGGCATTGATACCCTGTTTAATAAATGGTGCTGGGAAAACTGGCAAGCCAACATGTAGAAGACTGAAACTGTACCCCCTATCTCTCACCTTATACAAAAATCAACTCGAGATGATCAAAGACTTGAATCTAAGACCTGAAACCATAAAAATTCTAGAAGACAACATTGGAAAAGTTCTTCTAGACATCGGCCTAGGCAAAGAATCCATCACTGAGACCCCAAAAGCAAAGGCAATGAAAACAAAAATAAGTAAATGAGACCTAATTAAACTAAAAAGCTTCTGCACAGCAAAAGAAATAAGGAGGGTAAAAAGACAACCCACAGAATGGGAGAAAATATTTGCAAACTATGCATGGAACAAATAAATGACTAGTATTCAGAATCTACAAGGAACGCAAACAAACCAGCAAGAAAAAAACAAATAATCCCATCAAAAAGTGGGCAAAGAATATGAATAGATATTTCTGAAAAGAAGATATACAAATGGCCAACAAACATATGGAAAAAAATGCTCAACAACACTAGTCATTAGGGAAATGCAAATTAAAACCACAGTGAGATACCACCTTACTCCTGCAAAAATGGCCGTTATTTTTATTTATTTATTTATTTATTTATTTATTTATTTATTTATTTATTTATATTTTTTGCAACAGAGTTTCGCTCTTGTTGCCCAGGCTGGAGTGCAATAGTGCCATCTCGGCTCACTGCAACCTCTGCCTCCCGGGTTCAAGCGATTCTCCTGCCTCAGCCTCCTGAGTAGCTGGGATTACAGGCATGCGCCACCATGCCCGGCTAATTTTGTATTTTTTGTAGAGATGGGGTTTCTCCATGTTGGTCAGGTTGGTCTCAAACTTCCAACCTCAGGTGATCTGCCCGCCTCAGCTTCCCAAAGTGCTGGGATTATAGGCGTGAGCCACCACACCCAGCAAAAATGGTCATTATTAAAAAGTCAAGGCCGGGTGCGGTGGCTCAAGCCTGTAATCCCAGCACTTTGGGAGGCCGAGGCGGGCGGATCACAAGGTCAGGAGATCGAGACCATCCTGGCTAACATGGTGAAACCCCGTCTCTACTAAAAAATATAAAAAACTAGCCGGGCGAGGTGGCGGGCGCCTGTAGTCCTAGCTACTCGGGAGGCTGAGGCAGGAGAATGGCGTGAACCCGGGAGGTGGAGCTTGCAGTGAGCTGAGATCCGGCCACTGCACTCCAGCCTGGGTGACAGAGTGAGACTCCGTCTCAAAAAAAAAAAAAAGTCAAAAAACAATAAATGTTGATATGGATGTAGGGGAAAGGAAATGCTTATATGCTGCTGGTGGGAATGTAAATTAGTACAACCTCTGTGGAAAACAGTATGGAGATTCCTTAAAGAGCTTAAAGTAGATCTACCATTCCATCCAGCAATCCCACTACTGGGTTATCTATTCAAAGGAAAAGAAAACTTTATATGAAAAAGACACTTGTGGCCAGGCGCAGTGGCTCACACCTGTAATCCCAGCACTTTGGGAGGCTGAGGCGGGTGGATCGCGAGGTCAGGAGATCAAGACCATCCTGGCTAACACAGTGAAACCCCGTCTCTACTAAAAATACAAAAACAAATAGCTGGGCATGATGGCAGGCGCCTGTAGTCCCAGCTACTCAGGAGGCTGAGGCAGGAGAATGGCGTGAACCCAGGAGGTGGAGCTTGCAGTAAGCCGAGATCGTACCACTGCACTCCAGCCTGGGCGACAGAGCGAGACTCCGTCTCAAATAAGTAAATAAATAAATAAAATAAATAATAAAAAGAAGAAAAAGACACTTGTACACACATGTTTACAGTAGCACAATTCACAATTGCAAAGGTGTGGAACCAACCTAAATGCCCATCAACTAATGAATGAATAAAGAAAATGTGGTATATATACACCATGGAATACTACTCAGCCACAAAAAGAAATAATGCCTTTTGCCGCAACTTGGATGGAGCTGGAGTCATTATGCTAAGCCATTATGCTAACACAGGAGTGGAAAACAAAAAACTGAATGTTCTCACTTATAAGTGGGAGCTAATCTATGAGTATGCAAAGGCATTTAGAGTGATATAATGGATGAACTTTAGAGAGTCAGAAGGGTGGTAGGAGGGGGACTAGGGATGAAAAACTACATATTAGGCCATGTACTATTAGTAGTGTACAATGTACACTACTCAAGTGATAGGTGCACTAAAATCTCAGAATTCACTGCTATTTAATTCATCCATGTGACAGAAAACCACTTATACCCCCAAAAGCTATTAAAATATTTTTTTTTTCTTTTTTTTTGGACAGAGTCTCACTCTGTTGTGCAGGATGGAGCGCAGTGGTAGAATCTTGGCTCACTGCAACCTCCACCTCCAGGCCCAAGCGATTCTCCTGTCTCAGCCTCCCGAATAGCTAGGATTATAGGTACCCATCACCACCACACCCAGCTAATTTTTGTATTTTTAGTAGAGATGGGGTTTTGCCATGTTGGCCAGGCTGGTCTGGAACTCCTGACCTCAGGTAATCTGCCCGCCTTGGCCTCCCAAAGTGCTGGGATTACAGGCGTGAGCCACTGCACCCAGCCTGCTAAAAAATATTTTAGGCCTGTAATGCCAGAACTTTGGGAGGCTGAGGCAGGTGGATCACCTGAGGTCAGGAGTTCAAGACCAGCCCGACCAAAATGGTGAAAACCTTTCTCTGCTACAAATGCAAAAATTAGCCAGACGTGGTGGCACGACCCTGTAGTCCCAGCTACTTGGGAGACTGATGCAGAAGAATCACCTGAACCCAGGAGACAGAGGTTGCAGTGGGCCGAGATCGCGCCACTGCACTCTAGCCTTGGTGACAGAGCAAGACTTGGTGACAGGCGCCGTGGCTCACGCTTGCAATCCCAACACTTCAGGAGGCAAAGATGGGTAGATCACCTGAGGTCAGCAGTTTGAGACCAGCCTGACCAACATGGAGAAACCCCATCTCTACTAAAAATGCAAAATTGCCAGACATGGTGGTGTATGCCTGTAATCCCAGTACTTTGGTAGGCTGAGATGGCAGATCACAAGGTCAGGAGTTTGAGACCAGCCCAGTCAATATAGTGAAACCCCGTCTCTACTAAAAATACAAAAATTAGCCAGGCATGGTGGCACACACCTGTAGTCCCAGCTACTCGGGAGGCTGAGGCAGAAGAATCGCTTGAACCCAGGAGTTGGAGGTTGTAGTGAGCCAAAATCTCACCACTGCACTCCAGCCTAGGTGACAGAGCCAGATTCCATCTCAAAAAAAAAAAAAAAAAAAAAAAAAGGCCGGGCGCAGTGGCTCACGCCTGTAATCCCAGCACTTTGGGAGGCCGAGGCGGGTGGATCACCTGAGGTCGGGAGTTCGAGACCAGCCTGACCAACATGGAGAAACTCCGTCTCTACTAAAAATACAAAATTAGCTTGGCCTGGTGGCACATGCGTATAATCCCAGCTACTAGGGAGGCTGAAGCAGGAGAATTGCTTGAATCTGGGAGGCGGAGGTTGCGGTGAGCCGAGATCCTGCCATTGCACTCCAGCCTGGGCAACAAGAGTGAAACTCCGCCTCAAAAAAAAAAAAAAAAAAAAAAAAAAAAAAAATTACCTGGCGTGGTGGCACGTGTCTGTAATCCTAGCTACTCAGGAGTCTAAGGCAAGAGAATCGCTTGAACCCGGAAGGTGGAGGTTGCAGTGAGCCGAGATGGTGCCATTGCACTCCAGTCTAGGCAACAAGAGTGAAACTCCGCCTCAAAAAAAAAAAAAAAAAAAAATTACCTGGCGTGGTGGCACGTGTCTGTAATCCTAGCTACTCAGGAGTCTAAGGCAAGAGAATCGCTTGAACCCCGGAAGGTGGAGGTTGCAGTAAGCCGAGATGGTGCCATTGCACTCCAGTCTAGGCAACAAGAGCGAAACTCCGTCTCAAAAAAAAAAAAAAAAAAAAAAAAAAAGACACGTTGGGAGGCCGAGGCGGTGGATCACGAGGTCAGGAGATTGAGACCATCCTGGCTAACCTGGTGAAACCCCGTCTCTACTAAAAATACAAAAAATTAGCCGGGCGAGGTGGCGGGCGCCTGTAGTCCCAGCTACTCGGGAGGCTGAGGCAGGAGAATGGCGTGAACCCGGGAGGCGGAGCTTGCAGTGAGCTGATATAGGGCCACTGCACTCCAGCCTGGGGGACAGAGCGAGACTCCGTTTCAAAAAAAATAGACAATAGAAATGAATGAACGAGTGTTTCACAGAAGAAATACAACTTATAAACATGAAAAGATGCTTGATAGCAGCAATAACTCAAGAAATTCAAATTAAAGCAATGATTAGATATTATTTTTATCCTAAAAGATCGGCAAAGGTGAAAACGATAGTCACTGTTATTATAGGTGGAAGAGGACTTTAATCACTATTAATAAAGATGTAATTTATTGCAAACTGCTGAAAGAGTGTGATTTGGCAACCTATGTAAGAACCAGAAATTTCACTTCTGAGAATTTGCCCTAAGGTGATAAATCCATCCTGGTGACCAAAAGCACATAAACGTTGTTTATGGAACACAGGATGTGGCTGCAGACTGACTCCGGTTCCACCTTGCATCAACCTCAACACACAACCTCACTCCTTCAGGGGATTCCACCAGGAACCCAGTCACAGTGAGGATGCAGGGATTTTGCAGCTTGCCAAGGTAGGCAGGAACACAGGTGGGACATCACATCTCTCAGTGGCATTTCACTGGAAAATCCTCTAAAGATCTGCCTCTTCACTTCAGCCTCCAGCTCTCCTCTGACCCACCCTGAGGTCCCTTCAATCCCTTATTATTCAGAAAATCAGGTGGCCAGTCTTGAAAAGTCAGCCCCAGAGGCTGGCATTTGCTCCACAGGCAGAGATTATCAGACCAGATCATTTCTGCCAAAGAGGCAGGATTGTCATATTAACTGCTGACAACATAAAACTGTCTCCGTGTTAATACATTTATAATAGCAAAAAAATAGGCCGCAAGTATAAATGTACAGTATAGGGTATTACATAAATTATGATACATTCATACAATGGGCAAGCTTTTGAAAAGAATGAGTTGGGCCAGGTGCAGTGGCTCATGCCTGTAATCCCAGCACTTTGGGAGCCCAAAGTGTGCAGATCAGGAAGTCAGTAGATCAAGACCATCCTGCCTAACACGGCAAAACCCCATGGCTACTAAAAATACAAAAAATTAGCTGGATGTGGTGGCACACACCTGTAGTCCCAGGTACTTGGGAGGCTGAGGGAGGAGAATTGCTCGAACCTAGGAGGCAGAGGTTGCAGTGAGCCGAGATCGTGCCACTGCACTCCAGCCTGGGCAACAAAGCGAGACTCTGTCTCAAAAAAGAAGAAAGAGAAGGAGGGAGGGAGGGAGGGAGGGAGGGAGGGAGGAAGGAAGGAAGGAAGGAAGGAAGGAAGGAAGGAAGGAAGGAAGGAAGGAAGGAAGGAAGGAAGGAAGGAAGGAGCTGGGTCCATTTTGGACTAACATGGGATGAGCCAGGTATGGTGGCATGTGCTTGTAATCCCAGCTACTCAGGAGCCTAAGGTGGAAGGATCACTTGAGGCCCGAAGTTCAAAAGCAGCCTGGACAACATAGTGAGATTCTGTCTCTAAAAAATAAATAAAATAAAATGCAGTGATGTCTAAGAGGTAGAGTTGGCTGGGCGTTGTGCCTCATGCCTGTAATCCCAGCACTTTGGAAGGTAGAGGTGGGTGGATCACCTGAGGTCAGGAGTTCGAGACCAGCCTGGCCAACATGGCAAAACCCCACCTCTACTAAAAATACAAAAAAATTAGCCAGGCGTGGTGGTGCATGCCTGTAGTCCTAGCTACTCGGGAGGCTGAAGCAGGAAAATCACTTGAATCCAGGAGGCAGAGGTTGTAGTGAGCCAAGATTGCACGATTGCGCTCCAGCCTGGGCAACAAGAATGAAACTCTGTCTCAAAAGAAAAAAAAAAAAGAGGTACGGCTAAAGGCAACAGACTTGCAGAACAGGATATATGCTATGAACACATTGTCAGTTTTGTGCATTGAGGTACCCCAATGTCTTGAGCAATGCCTGGCATAAAAGAGGTATTCAAGTATTTGTTGAATGGATGAATGCTTATTAAGAGAAAGATGTAGGAGGCCTAGAACCTTGTCTACCATTATCTCTAGAGTCTCCCAGTGGCTGGGAAATTGCCTAGGGACCCATAGTGTGTCCTTTAAAAATATATAACAGGACTGGTGACGTAGCTTATGCCTGTAATCTCAGAACTTTGGGAGGCTAAGGCAGGAGTATCACTTGGGCCTAGGAATTCAAAACCAGCCTGGACAACATAGGAAGACCCTGTCTCTACATAAAATTTAAAACTTAGCCAGGCGTAGTGGTACATACCTGTAATCCCAGCTACTCAGGAGGCTGAGGTGGGAGGATCAATTGAGCCTGGGATTTCAAGGCTACAGTAAGCCGTGATTGTGCCACTGCACTCTAGGCTGGATGACAGAGCGAGACCCTATCTCAAAAAGAAAAATAAAAAAATACACAATAGTTATCAGCTGCTAATCCAGAGCACAGAGATACTGAAGAAAAAAAGAAAAGAGATCACTTTTTACTTTACATGATGCTATATTGTTTACCTTACATGCATGTAATACTGTTGTGAAAATTCATAATAGTAGAGGTTGGGAGCAGAAAGCTTGAAGTTCTGAGAAAAACATGGGCAAATAAGTATGATATCCTACAATCTGCTATACCTCAAATTGTTCTCATTTTAACTACTTCACTCAAGCCATTTTCTTCTAAACCTCTCTAAGTAACCCAGGAAAAAATAAAAATTAGCATCTGTATGACTGCTTGACCAGGCCTGTTTACATGAACAATCCCTTCAGGTCCACGAGTTTAAGCCTTAAGTAACACGAATTTTTGATTACCTGAAAACTACCATTTCTCCAATACAATAGCTAAAGCTTTTACCATAGCATAAATTAACATTTGGGTATTGTTCTAAAATGACATGTTCACAGTTCCATAGTTGAGTGAGATTTGGGGTTTTTTTGTTTTGTTTTGTTTTTAGACAGAGTCTTGCTCTGTCACTTGGCTAGAGAGCACTGGTACAATCATAGCTCACTGCAGCCTCCAACTCCTAGGCTCAAGTGATTCTCCCATCCTCACCTCCTGCCCCAGCCTCCCAAATAGTGGGGACTACAGATGACCACCACACTCGAGAGTTTTCTTTTTTTCCTTTACGTGGATTGCTGATTTGATGGCAGTAGTAAAAAAGTCAACACAGGCCGGGTGCAGTGGCTCACGCCTATAATCCCAGCACCTAGGGAAACTGAGGCGGGTGGATTACCTGAGGTCAGGAATTCAAGACCAGCCTGACCAACATGGAGAAACCCTGTCTCTACTAAAAATACAAAAATTAGCCGGCGTGGTGGTACATGCCTGTAATCCCAGCTGCTCAGGAGGCTGAGGCAGGAGAATTGCTTGAACCCAGAAGGCAGAGCTTATGGTGAGCCAAGATTGCGCCATTACACTCCAGTCTGGGCAACTAAAGCGAAATTCCATCTTAAAAAAAAAGTCAACACAAAATAGAGGGAGGTTTCCTGGTTCTGCTGCCCCAGTCAGTGCTAGCCCCTGACCTTCAGCACTGTGACAAGTCCTAAGTCTCCTTAACCTCCCCATCAATCCCACGAAGAATACCTTAGCTGGCCCTCTTACTCATTACTGCTCACTGAGGTACCCCATGAGGCAGGAAGAGAGCCTTCCCTTGAGGCCTTGGCTGGGTATAGGGGTATATACTTACATATATATAGTTTTTTATATATAATTATATATAGTTTTATATTTATAGTTATATATAGTTTTATATTTATAGTTTTATATATACATATATATAGTTTTGCGAAATGGTCTTGGGACCCCAAAATCACTAAGCTAAAGTCAAGCTGGGAACTTGACTTTTAGGGTAAACCTTAACCTTAGGCTTAAAGCAAACCTGCCTCTCATTCTATTCAAAGTCATCCCTCTGCTTACTGAGATAAATGCGTATTTGATTGCCTCCTTTGACTCATCAGAAACTCAAAAGAATGCAACAGTTTGTCTCTTATCTACCTATGACCTGGAAGCCCCCTCCTAGGTCATAGGTAGATAACTCAGCACTTAGAGTTATCCCGCCTTTCTGGACCTAACCAATGCTCATCTTACATACTTAATTGATGTCTCATGTCTCCCTAAAATGTATAAAACCAAGCTGTGCTCCAACCATCTTGGGCACATGTCGTCAGGCCCTCCTGAGGCTGTGTCATGGGCATCGTAGAAAGTATAAAATGTTTCTTCTTCAAAGTTCCCCTTCTTGTTAAAGAATAAAACATAAGTGTTAGAGGCCGGGCACGGTGGCTCACGCCTGTAATCCCAGCATTTTCGGAGGCCAAGGCGGGCGGATCATGAGGTCAGGAGATCAAGACTATCTTGGCTAACACGGTGAAACTCCATCTCTACTAAAAAATAGAAAAAATTAGCCGGGCGTGGTGGCGGGCACCTGTAGTCCCAGCTACTCGAGAGGGTGAGGCAGGAGAATGGTGTGAACCCAGGAGGCGGAGCTTGCAGTGAGCCAAGATTGTGCCACTGCACTACAGCCTGGGTGACAGAGCGAGACTCTGTCTCAAAAAAAAAAAAAAATTAAAATAAGTGTTAGAAATAGTAGTTTCTTTTGAAGATTTTCTTCAAGCCTCCTTGCTTTCTGCTAATAACTCTTTGTTAGGCTCTATCCTGTGTAACTGTTGGACATGCTCACAGACATGTTCCAGCTCACAGCCTATGCCCCTTCCTTATTTGGAAATGTTGTTGCTTCCTTAAACCTTTCATAAGCAACTTCTTTATTCTTCCTTGAACTTATCTATTTAGGAAAGTTTCAGGTTATTAGCAAATCGGGTATCAGTTTAAGATTGTGAGGTCCCACGCCAGCCAATGGATGCAGGACACAGCAGTAAGCATGACCCAAATGCGTAAGCGATAAATATGTCTGCTTTTCCTTTGTTCAGGTATGCTCTTGCCATTGTTCCATCTGCAATTGAGCACCCTTTCAAGTAAAGATGTCCTTGCTGAGAGATCTTTTGTCTCTGTGCTGACTTTTCTTTGCAGCACTGATTATCTATTTCCAACAATTTTTGTATTTCTAACAGGCATGCATCCTTTTTTTTTTTTTTTTTTTTTTTTTGACAGAGTCTTGCTCTGTCACCCAGGCTGGAGTACAGTGGTACCATCTCGGCTCACTGCAACCTCCACCTCCTGGGTTCAAGTGATTCTCCTGCCTCAGCCTCCTGAGTAGCTGGGACTACAGGAATGTGCCACTACGTCCAGCTAATTTTTGTTTTTTTAGTAGAGACAGGGTTCTCCAT
This sequence comes from Rhinopithecus roxellana, assembly GCF_007565055.1. Lineage (NCBI taxonomy): Eukaryota > Metazoa > Chordata > Mammalia > Primates > Cercopithecidae > Rhinopithecus > Rhinopithecus roxellana. Next base: position 49,193,878 of record NC_044553.1, on the reverse strand, counting down.
GTTGGTCAGGCTGGTCTTGAACTCCTGACCTCAGGTGATCCTCCTACCTTGGCCTCCCAAAGTGCTGGGAATACAGGCATTAGCCACCATGCCTTGCCACATATCCTTAACTTTGGAAAAATGAACTTTCTAAATTGCTGGGACCTGTCTCAGATATTTGGGGTTCGTATTTTCAATATATATTGTTTCAATATATATTTTCCCCCAAAATCTCCCAAGTGAATCTGATGTTCCAAGGAAGACATGAATCTATCTGGTGGTTTCAAGTCTCCCCAGCACACAAACTGACTTAGATGCTAGTTTGAAAACCTGGCCACAGGCCTTTCCCACCTCACCTTCAGCTCTGATTTGATTATCAAAGTTTTCTGGCAATTACAGGACTCCAGGATCTATAGGCTTCAATCAACAGCTCATATCACTTCCCTAACAAGTGGCTGTCCTTATCATTCTTCTGCTCACAAAGCATAAGGACCCCTATTTTCTTTTCTTTTCTTTTTTTAAAATTTTTTATTTTATTTATTTTGTTTTTTGAGATGGAGTTTCTTTCTTGTTGCCCAGGCTGGAGTGCAATGGCGCGATCTTGGCTCACCGCAACCTCTGCCTCCAGGGTTCAAGCGATACTCCTGTCTCAGCCTCCCCTGTAGCTGCGATTACAGGCATGAGCCACCACGCCTGGCTAATTTTATATTTTTAGCAGAGACGGGGTTTCTCCATATTGGTCAGGCTGGTCTTGAATCCCTGACCTCAGGTGATCCACCCACCTCGGCCTCCCAAAGTGCTGGGATTACAGGCGTGAGCCACCACAGCTGGTCTCTTTTTTTTTTTTTTTTTGAGACAGAGTCTTGCTCTGTCACCGAAGCTGGAGTGCAGTGGTGTGATCTCGGCTCACTGCAACCTTCACCTCCTGGGTTCAATTGATTCTCCTGCCTCAGCCTCCCGAGTAGCTAGGATTACAGGCACATGCCACCACACCCAGCTGATTTTTGTATTTTTAGTAGAGACGGGGTTTCACCATTTTGGCCAGGCTTGTTTCAAACTCCTGACCTCAAGTGATCCACCGGCCATGGCCTCCCCAAGTGCTGGGATTACAGGCGTGAACCACCGCACCCAGCCCAGGGCCCCTGTTTTCTTTCACATCTGGTAGGAACCAGATCTTGTGCTTTTGAAGATCTCCACCGTCAGACTGCAATCTCCTGGTTACTAGAGTCCCCACAAATGCTGGTGGCCCCCACATCCACAAAAGGCTCCTCCATTCATAAACACCACATGCTTGCTCCTACCTTTATGCCTGGAATTTCTTTCCCACTTGCCTCTAAGTGTCCAAATTATGATAAATCATGTTCTTCTGGATTTAGCTTAAGTTTTCCTTCTTAAATTTAACGGAATTTGCCCTTTTCACAAGATGGCGCTGAATGCCAAGAAGGAAGCGCCTGTCCCTCCTAAAGCCGAAGCCAAAGTGAAGGCTTTAAAGGCCAAGATGGCAATGTTGAAAGGTGTTCACATCTACACAGAAAAAGAAGACCCACATCCACGTCACCCACCTTCCAGCAGCCTAAGACACTGTGATTCCCGAGGCAGCCCACATATCCTCAGAAGAGCGCCCCCAGGAGAAACAGGCTTGACCACTATGCCATCATCAAGTTTCTGCAGATGATTGAGTCCACCATAAAGAAGATAGAAGACAACACCACACTTGTGTTCACAGTGGATGTTAAAGCCAACAAGCACCAGATCAAACAGGCTGTGAAGAAGGTCTGTGACATTGATGTGGCCAACGTCAACACCCTGATTGGGCCTGATGGAGAGGGGAAGGCATATGTTCAACTGGCTCCTGATTACAACGTTTTGGATGTTGCCAAAAAAATTGGGATCATCTAAACTGAGTCCAGCTGGCTAATTCTAAATATGTATATCTTTTCACCAAAAAAAAAAAAAAAATTTAATGGAATTTAATGATACTCTGCTCTTCCAAAATGTAGTAACAGTAGCAGTCTGCACCAACAATTTGGCTCATCACTTGATGTTTTTTTTTTTTTTCTGAAACAGAGTCTCGCACTGTTGCCCAGGCTGGAGTGCAGTGGCATGATCTCGGCTCACTGCAAACTCTGCCTCCCGGGTTCAAGCGGTTCTCCTGCCTCAGCCTCCCAAGTAGCTGGGACTACAGGCACTCGCCACCATACCCAGCTAATTTTTGTATTTTTAGTAGAGCTGTGGTTTCACAATGTTGTCCAGGATGGTCTCGATCTCTTGACATCGTGATCCGCCTGCCTCGGCCTCCCAAAGTGTTGGGATTACAGGTGTGAGCCACTGGCGCCTGACCCATCACTTGATTTTTTTCCCCTTTTTTTTTTTTTTTCTTTTTTTGAGACAGAGTCTTGCTCTGTTACCCAGGCTGGAGTACAGTGGTGCAATCTTGGCTCACTGGAACTCTGCCTCCCAGGTTCAAGTGATTCTTGTGCCTTAGCCTCCCCAGAAGCTGGGGTCACAGGCAAGCGCCACCACGCCCAGCTAAATTTTTTTGTGTTTTTAGTAGAGATGGGGTTTCACCATGTTGGCCAGGCTGGTCTTGAACTCCTGGCCTCAAGTGATCTGCCTGCCGCAGCGTCCCAAAGTGCTGGGATTACAGGCATAAACCACCGTGCTCAGCCATTTTTTTTTTTTTTTTTTTTCCTGAGACGGGGTTTCCCTCTTTGTTGCCCAGGCTGGAGTGCAATGGCACGATCTTGGCTCACTGCAACCTCCTCCACCTCCTGGGTTCAAGCGATTCTCCTGCCTCATCCTCCCAAGTGGCTTGGTTAGAGGCGCCCACCACAACGCCCAGCTAATTTTTGTATTTTTAGTAGAGACAGGGTTTCACCATGTTGGCCAGGCTGGTCTTGAATTCTTGAACTTGTGATCCCCCAGCCTCTGCTTCCCAAAGTGTGGGGATTACAGGCATGAGCCATCGCGCCCAGCCCTTTTTTTTTTTTTTTTTTTTTTTTTTCTTTTGAGACAGAGTCTCACTCTGTCCTCTGTCATCCAGGCTGGAGTGGCATGATCTTGCCTCACTGCAACCTCCACCTCCCGGATTCAAGCAATTTTCCTGCCTCACCCTCCCGAGTAGCTGGGACTACAGGCCTACACCACCACGCCCAGCTAATTTTTGTATTTTTAGTAGAGATGGAGTTTCACTTTGTTGGCCAGCCTGGTCTCGAACTCATGAGCTCAAGTGATACGCCCACCTCAGCCCCCCAAAGTGCTGGGACTACAGGTGTCAGCCACCTCACCTGGCGGACGCACCCAACCTTTTCCTTACATTTTGGATAATGCCTTATCTCTGGTCCCTAAGTCCTCAACTAAACCATCCCAATAGCCGTTTCTCTTCCCCACACCCCTGACTCCATGCCAAGTTCCTGCCTTAGTCCCTGTATCCCTTGCCCTTCCAGGCCTTCCAGAGGCAGTTACCCTGGCTTTGAACCCCAGCTCACCCTACCTTCATTTCAGTGCTCCCTGATGGCTACCTATTGCTGGTGCCAGGTGCTAAGAGGTTCTGCCCCCAGGCTGGACACCTTCCCGTAGCCTCCTAATAGTGGCCTCTGGGTTCCAACCCTCTCAGACAAATGGAACGTTAGTTACTATATTTCCAAATCCTCCACAACTTAACCAAAGGAATTACATGTATGTTGGGCCATGGCAGCTCATGGCTGTAATCCCAGCACTTTGGGAAACCAACATGGGAGGATCGCTAGAAGCCAAGAGTTCAATGCCAGCCTGGACAACATAGCAGGACCCCATCTCTACAAAAAAATGTTTAAAATTTAGCCAAGTGTGGGCCAGGCATGGTGGCTCATGCCTGTAATCCCAGCACTTTGGGAGGCTGAGGAGGGCAGATCACCAGAGGTCAGGAGAACGAGGCCAGCCTGCCCAACATGGGGAAATCTTGTCTTTTCTAAAAATACAAAAATTGCCTGGGTGTGGTTGTGGGCACCTGTAATCCCAGCTACCCAGTAGCTAAGGCTGAAGAATCACTTGAACCCAGGAGGCAGAGGTTGAAGTGAGTCAAGATCACGCCACTGCTTTCCACCCTGGGCAACAAGAGCGAGACTCTGTTGCAATAAATAAATTAAATTAAATTAAATTAAATTAAATTAAATTAAATTTAGCCAAGTGTGTTGGCTTACACCTGTGGTCCTAGCTACCAAAGAGGCTTAGGCAGGAGGGTCACTTGAGCCCAAGAATTCAAGGCTGCAGTGAGCTATGAGTACACCACTGCACTCCAGCCTGGGTAGAGTGAGATGCTGTCTCAAAAAAAAAAAAAAAAAAAAAAAAGCTATATCCAAGGAGTTTGATGATGGCAACTCAGAGATGGGCATGAGGGGCCTCCATTAAAAGAATGCACAGGCTAGTAGGGAAAACAGTCCAGAAGAGGCAGGGATTTTTTCTGCCTGGAATGTCTGGGTGTTAGGAAGGCCTGATAGAAGAGATGACATTTAACATGGGCCTCAAAGGGTGTGTAGGATTCCCCAGCCTAAAGTTGGAAATGGGAGGAGGGGGCCATGTGGAGACATTCCAGACAAAGGAAACTGCATGAGCAGGAGACATCCAGGACTCGAAAGGTCCCGGCCTCTTCAGAATGGCAAGCCCATTGGCTAAGTCAAAGGCTGAGTTAACTAAATTTTTCCAGTTAAGAAATGTTTTCCCATTTCCACATGACAGAAGAAAACATTTTTTGAAAAAAGGGACAAAGCATGGGCATTTTCTCTTACTGGGGGCAAACCTTATCCTTCGAAAGTAGGTCCTTTTTTATAAATATCCCAAAGTCAATTAGAGAATACTCTGGTGATTCATGTAGGTTACCAAACTGGTTCATACTCTCTTGAATGCGTAAAAAAGTCATGAAATGTTTTTCATGATAAAGTCATGAAACTGATCTTGGCCCATACAGGAATTCAAAAGGTAATTTCAAAAGTTAGTGACCAAGCCAGAAGTATAGGAATTCTCCTAGACTCCTCCCTCTGCCTCTACCTTCACTTTAGATTACTGACCAAGATATGTAATCATTCCCTAGCCATTGGATGACTCCACTGTCCTGGCCACCTCTCTCCTTTCCTTCCCAGGCCGTATCTTAGGTTAACCACTGGTTCTCACCTGGATGAGCCAAAGGTGCAGCCTGTATTTTGGTTGGGTGCAGGGTGGTGGAAACTAGTTTGTCATTTTCTACCTTGATGAAAAATGTTTAATTGTTAATGCTTTCCAAGAGCACATGGAACTGTGAGTTATATTTCAACATATATATGGTATATATATGTATATTTCACCATGTATATATGGTATACACATGTATATTTCACCATGTATATATATGTATATGGGAACCGTGTGTGTGTGTGTGTGTGTGTGTGTGTGTATATATATATATATATATATATATATATATATATACAGTTCCCATATTGGAGAGTTCTAACACATTTCTTTTTTTTTTTTTTTTTTTTTTTGAGATGGAGTCAACCAGGCTGGATCTCGGCTCACTGCAAACTCTGCCTCCTGGGTTCACACCATTCTCCTGCCTCAGCCTCCCAAGTAGCTGGGACTGCAAGCGCCCACCACCATGCCTGGCTAATTTTTTGTATTTTTAGTAGAAACGGGGTTTTTGCCATGTTAGGCAGGATGGTTTCGATCTCCTGACCTCATGATCTGCCTGCCTCGGCCTCCCAAAGTGCTGGGATTACAGGCGTGAGCCACCGCACCTGGCCCGGATAGTTCTAACACATTTCTGAGAGTTACAACAGCTTTTTTTGTTTGATTGGTTTTTGTTTTTGTTTTGTTTCTTTTTGAGACGCAGTCTTGCTCTGTTGCCCAGGCTGGAGTGCAGTGGCGTGATCTCGGCTCACTGCAACCTCTGCCTCCTGGGTGCAAGCGATTCTTCTGCCTCAGCCTCCCAAGTAGCTGGGATAACATGCATGCACCACCACGCCCAGCTAATTTTTGTATTTTTTGTACAGACGGGGTTTCGCCATATTTGCCAGACTGGTCTCAAACTACTGACCTCAGGTGATCCGCCTGCCTTAGCCTCCCAAAGTGCTAGGATTACAGGCGTGAGCCACCCGCACCTATATTGTTGAAAAACAACAGCTTTTCAACTCCCTCTAGCAATCAGTGGGGAAGGTGTGCCTGTTCCCCTTAGGCACCTCCCACGGAGCCTCCCCACATCCATGTTGTACAATGAGCTGCATTAGTCTCATACCTCATCTTCCTCTCTTGTCCTCTAACCCAATCCTCCTTCACTGCTGCCTGAGCGAATATTCCTAGAACCTTTCTATGATTTTTCATCATCTCAGTAGGATAGGCAAGGTTCTTCATGCTTTTGCTCTGGCCTCTCCCCACCAGGCACACTGAATTATGACTCCTCTCTGTGGAACACGCTCTTTCTCACTTCCCTGTGCTGGGAAGCGCCTGAGTCCTTCTGGTGAATTCCAGCTCATCTGTTAAGGATTAGCTCCACTGTCTCCTTCATGCTGCCTTTGTTAATTCCTTCAGGCCCCAAGCACCCCCTTCTCCCTGAACAAGGACACAGGCCCTAGCACACCCCTGCCCTAGAGCACCTGCTACCAGCATTGTCACAGTCTACCCAGGGGTTGCACCCACCGTTCAGTGAGCTCCTGGATGACAAGCCCTAGACTTTTTTATCTTTATGTCCTGGAACAGTGCCTGGAACAAAAAAGACGCTCAACAAACTCTTGTTGAATAAGAAGGAAGAGTTCATGGCCAGGTGCAGTGGCTCACACCTGTAATCCCAGCACTTTGGGAGGGTGAGGCGGGCAGATCACAAGGTCAGGAGTTCAAGACCAGCCTGGCCAACATGGTGAAACCCCGCCTCTACTAAAAAAAAAAAAAAAATTAGGCAGGCATGGTGGCACGACCCTGTAATCCCAGCTACTTGGCAGGCTGAGGCAGGAGAATTGCCTGAACTCAGGAGGTGGAGGTTGCAGTGAGCTGAGATGAAGCCACTGCACTCCAGCCTGGGCAACAGAGCAAGACTCCATCTCAGAAAAAAAAGAAAGAAAGAAAAAAGAAAAGTTCTAAGAATGTTTTAGCAAGAATAGCATCAGAACAATAAGCATACAGCTTCCCAAAGTAATTAAGAATAAAATTAATTATTCTGACAGTATCAACTATGTTTTTGCTCATAGTAAACACACAATAAAATTCAAGAAACTGAAAAAAATGACATTCATGTTGTGTAGGAAAGAAGAAAAAGGAAACGGAAAAAAATTATTCTGATACACATATTTTTAAAAATAGTGTCATATTATATTTACATTGGATATCACAGGGGAAAAGTCATGGGTTAAAAATATAAAGGTTTCAGCCTAGGCACGGTGGCTCACACCTGTAATTCCAGCATTTTGGGAAGCCAAGGTGGGCAGATCATTTGAGATCAGGAGTTCGAGACCAGCCTGGCTGACACAGTGAAACCCCGTCTCTACTAAAAATTAAAAAATTAGCCTGGTGTTGTGGCAGGCACCTGTAATCTCAGCTATTCAGGAGGCTGAGGCAGGAGAATCACTTGAACCCAGAGGACAGAGACTGCAGTGAGCCTACATTATGCCATTGCACTCCAGCCTGGGCAACAGAGCAAGGCTCCATCTCAAAAAAATAAATAAATAAAAGAAAGGAATTGTAACCAATTTACATCGCTTAGTTGACCCATAATGTTATCACTTGATATCAATTTTTAAAAGAAAGCCTGCACTGCCGGGCATGGTGGCTCACACCTGTAATCCCAGCACTTTGGGAGGCTGAGGCAAGTGGATCCCTTGAGATGAGGAGTTTGAGACCAGCCTGGTCAACATGGCGAAACCCCGTCTGTACTAAAAATACAAAATTTGCTGGGTGTGGTGGCACATGACTGTAATCCTAGCTACCCGGGAGACTGAGGCAGGAGAATCACTTGAACCCAGGAGGCGAAGATTGCAATGAGCCAAGATCATGCCATTGCACTCCAGTCTGGGCAACAAGAGCAAAACTCTGTCTCAAAAAAAAAAGAAAGCCTGTACTATAGTCATATTGAAGGCAGGGTAGAGAAGAGTTCTAGGTTTCTTTCTGACCATAATATAAAGTAAATGTAATTAACTAAAGCAATATGAATCAAGAATCCATAAAATAAACATATTATTTAGATAGAGAAAGTGAATACCAGAAAAAAAAGTGAATTAGAAGTAGATACCCCTGAGCAACAGGATCATGTCTAGGGGAGAGAAATGCTGTTTTGTTGCTTTTTAGTACTATTTTATGTTTATAATTGTTTATATGTTAAAAATTTACAGGCAGGCACGGTGGCTCACACCTGCAATCCCAGCCCTTTGGGAGGCTGAGGTAGGCAGATCACGAGGTCAGGAGATCAAGACCATCCTGGCTAACACGGTGAAACCCCATCTGTACTAAAAACACAAAAAATTAGCCAGGCGTGGTGGTGGGTGCCTGTAGTCCCAGCTACTTGGGAGGCTGAGGCAGGAGAATGCTGTGAACCCAGGAGGCGGAACTTGCAGTGAGCCAAGATTGCGCCACTGCACTCCAGCCTGGGCAACAGAGCAGAGCGAGACTGTCTCAAAAAAAAAAAAAAAAAAAAAATTAAGATAGTTGTGATGGGCCGGGCACAGTGGCTCACACCCGTAGTCCCAGCACTTTGGGAGCCAGAGAGGGACAGATCACTTGAAGTCAGGAGTTCAAGACCAGGCTGGCCAACATGGTGAAACACCATCTCTACTAAAAATACAAAAATTAGCCAGGTGTGGTGGCACAGGCCTGTAATCCCAGCTACTCGGGAGGGTGAGGCAGGAGAATTGCTTGAACCTGGGAGGCAGAGGTTGCAGTGAGCCAAGATCGTGCCACTGCATTCCAGTCTGGGCGACAAAGTGAGACTCTGTCTCAAAAAAAAAAAAAAAAAAAAAGGCTGGGCACGTTGGCTCACGCCTGTAATCCCAGCACTTTGGGAGGCCAAGGCAGGCAGATCACTTGAGGCCAGGAGTTTAAGACAGCCTGGCCAACACGGCAAAACTGCATCTCTACTAAAAATACAAAAATTCGCTGGGCATGGTGGTACATGCCTGTAATCCCAGCTACTTGGGAGGCTGAGGCAGGAGAATTGCTTGAACCCAGGAGGTGAAGGTTGCAGTGAGCTGAGATCACGCTACTATACTCCAGCCTGAGCAACACAGTGAGATTCTGTCTCAAAAAAAAAGATAGCTGTGATGATAAAGGGCAGTTTTTTGTATTACCTAAGGATGAAGATAATTATTTTGTCAACCTAAATAACAAAGGCTCTCTCTTTTTTTTTTTTTTTTTTTTTTTTTGAGACGGAGTCTCGCTCTGTTTCCCTGGCTGGAGTGCAGTGGCGCGATCTCGGCTCACTACAAGCTCCGCCTCCCGGGTTCCCGCCATTCTCCTGCCTCAGCTTCCCGAGTAGCTGGGACTACAGGCGCCCGCAACCGCGCCCAGCTAATTTTTTGTATTTTTAGTAGAGACGGGGTTTCACCGTGGTCTCGATCTTCTGACCTTGTGATCCGCCCGCCTTGGCCTCCCAAAGTGCTGGGATTACAGGCGTGAGCCAGCGCGCCCGGCCTCTCTCTCTTTTTTTAATTGAGACAGGTTTTCACTCTGTTGCCCAGGCTGGAATGCAGTGACTTGATTTCAGCTCACTGCAACCTCCACATCCCGGACTCAAATGGCCCTCTCACCTCAGCCTCCGGAGTAGCTGGGACTATAGGTGTGCACCACCACACAACTCCCCACTACTTTTTTGTATTTTTTGTAGAGACGAAGTTTTACCATGTTGCCCAGGCTCATCTTGAACTCCTGAGCTTAAGTAATCAACCCACTTCGGTGTCCAAAAGTGCTGGGATTACAGACATAAGCCACCTCACCCAGCTGCTGAGGCTCTCTAAAAGAAAACATATTTATTTGGGAATACAGCAAGCTTGTCCAACCCGTGGTCCCTGGGCCACATGCAGCCCAAGATGGCTTTGAATGCGGCCCAACACAAATTAGTAAGCTTTCTTAAAAGATTATGAAGTTTGGCTGGATGCAGTGTCTCACGCCTGTAATCCCAGCATTTTGGGAGGCCAAGGCAGGTGGATCACCTGAGGTCAGGAGTTCAAGACCAACCTGGCCAACATGATGAAACCCCATCTCAACTAAAAATACAAAAATTAGCTGGGGCATGGTGGTGGGTACCTGTAATCCCAGCTACTTGGGAGGCTGAGGCAGGAGAATCACTTGAACCTGGGAGGCAGATGTTGCAGTGAGCCAAGATCAGGTGACTGCACTCCAGCCTGGGCAACAGAGAGAAACTGTCTCAAAAACAAAACAAACAAAAACACAAGAACAAGAGACAGGAAAAGCCACTTCGTTTGAGAGTCTTTAAAGTCATTCATGTTAGCTACTTCCATGTCAACACAGAGGAATTACACACCAAGGTGGTCTAAGATGTTAGGAATTCATTTAAACATGAGACTGCTTCTTTTGGATTCTGTAAGTGCTAATGTTGAGAAATTCATGACAACTGCTTAACTGTTGGCATGTTATTTAAGAATGTTCTGGAAGAGCATCATCACATTTTCCCATCAGAGCCTGTGCAAAGAGGAAGCATTAGTGCCACGCCTCCATCACTAAAGGAGAGGCCTTGCTTTTGAAGGTGGGGCCAGAGATTCTGCAAGTAGCTCATAGCATGGCTTAAGGCTCTGCATGAAGACTCAAGTTAGCTGATTTTGACACATATGCAAATGATTATTTGCTAATCAAGCAACAACCGGAGTCAGTAGCTTTTGCAGTCCTTGGGATTGTGAGGACAAGTTGGTCAGGAGACAGGTGGCACTCACTACCCCCATCTTGGATCTGTTGAGAGTTGCAGATCAGTAAAAACTTGGGAGCAACCCCGATGACTCATTTCTGAGTTGTCTCAAGAGTGTGTGCCAGGAACTGGTAGAACAAATGGAATCTTTCAAAGGCACAGCTCTCAAGAAGCTCACAGCCCAGATACGTAAGCATTACATATGATTCCATTACCCCTGCAAGGCAAGCAGCCCACGCCAGCAACAGAGGCCAACCAGCCACAGGCTTCGCTCAGGTAGCTTTGATTTCATCTACAGATCCTGCTTTATTGTAACATGAGCACTGATGAAAAAGTAAAACTTTGGTAGGACTGAGAGAGTTAAAAATCCACCCTGCCCAGGTTAGGATAATAGACACACATAAAAGCATCTACAAAATTAACAAGACAGCATCTCTCCCAATGACACATTACAGCTATAAAGTATTTTCTTCTTTGAATGACCACTGCTCTCTTACTGAAGGCCTTTGTTCTCTGAAATACAGAGTATCAGAAACTTTGCTGTTTGAAATTCTATCAGTAAGAATGAAACATTCCACTCTTGACCAGGTGACTCTAAGTCACCTTAATACAGAGAAGCAGCCTTTATTGACAACCCAAGTCCAAGGCTTCCAAATGGGGATCTGTGGACACAGCATTCCTCATCTAAACTTTGCAGTTTCCAAAGAAACCACACTCTAAGGGCATTTTGCAGTTCAAGCCTGATATTGATTCTTTTAGACAAGCCCTGTTTTGCTTTGAGGTTGTCAAAACACTGCTTCATTTAAATTTTATCTCCACCCTTCACCCAAATCCTACATAAACTGTCCTTTGGGGCCAGGCGTGGTGACTCACACTGTAATCCCAGCACTTTGGGAGGCTGAGGCAGGAGGATCACTTGAGGTCAGGAGTTCCAGACCAGCCTGGACAACATGGTGAAACCCCATCTCTACTAAAAATACAAAAATTAGCAAAGCATAGTGACAGGCGCCTGCTATCCCAGCTACTAGGGAGGCTGAAGCAGGAGAATCACTTGAACCTGGGAAGCAGAGGTTGCAGTGAGCCAAGATCGTGCCACTGCACTCCAGCCTGGACAAGAGCAAAACTCCCTCTCAACACACACACACACACACAAAGAAAAAAAAAAAAAAAAACTGTCCTTTGGTCCTCTGGTGTATAGTCTACTTCATTACAACGGGTTAATAAACCTGACTTTCTCAGATTCCCTGAATGGGGACAGATAGCATCGCAATCTATGAGAACCCTGCTGGTCTCAAAAAGGCTACATAACAATCTGTTTAGTATAGTATTTGGGATATGACTGTACATGTGTGGCAGGGAAAAACATTTAGCAAATTTATGCCTGAGTTTCAGTTTCCTAATATAGTCATTTGTTAGCTTGAAACTTAATTCTGTCCTTGAATTAAAATTATTAAAATGTGCGAATAGCATTTTAAGAGCCTTAAAGTCTGCTTTTAAAAAACAATGGGCCGGGCACGGTGGCTCACGCCTATAATCCCAGCACTCTGGGAGGCCGAGGCGGGCGGATTACCTGAGGTCAAGAGTTTGAGACCAGCCTGACCAACATGGTGAAACCTCGTCTGTACTAAAAGTACAAAAAAATTAGCCGGGTATGGTGGTGGGCGCCTGTAGTCCCAGCTACTCTGGAGGCTGAGGCAGGAGGATGGCGTGAGCCCGGAAGGCAGAGCTTGCAGTGAGCCAAGATTGCACCACTGCACTCCAGCCCAGGTGACAGAGCGAGATTCCGTCTCAAAAAAATATCTATATATATGGGACCAGGCATGGTGCCTCACGCCTGTAATCCCAGCAGTTTGGGAAGCCAAGGTGGGAGGATTGCTTGAGCCCAGGAATTTGAGACCAGCCTGGGCAACATAGTGAAACCTTTTCCCTAGAAAAAAAAATTGTTTTTTACTTAGCAAGGCATGGTGGAGCACAGCTATAGTCCCAGCTGCTTGGGAAGCTGAGGTGGAGGATTGCCTGAGAGTGGGAGGTAGAGGCAGCAGTGAGCCATGACTATACCACTGCACTCCAGCCTGCTCAACAGAGCAAGACCCTGTCTCAAAAATATATATACAGAAAATTTGCATTCAGAGAAAAAAAAATTATCAGAGTTTGGTCAGAGAAAACCTCACAGGGCTGAATTCCCAGCCAATTCGCACTAATCCTGTAAGACTTGGCTCAAACATTCTCTCTTTTTGAAAGCTGTCCCTAATCGTTCTCTTCTATACTCTGGTGGCACCTGGTGTTATATTTGTGGCATGGCACACGCCAACCACAATATTGGGGTTGTTGGTTTACCTGTTTTCCCTGTTCATCTCAGCTCATTGAGAGCCGGGTCCCATCATTGATCTGTACATTGCACCTGGCACACAGGAGGAACCCAACTGATGATGAATAGATGAAACTGTGAATGAAGGGGAGATTGGGAGCAAGAAAACCAGTTGGCAGATGGTTGTAATGTTCCACAAAGGATGAAAATAACCCAGACTTAGTGTTTGACTAGATGAAAAAGTAGATGAGTATGGAACATTATATTTTATTTTATTTTTATTATTTTTTGAGATGGAGTTTTGCTCTTGTTGCCCAGGCTGGAGTGCAATGGCGCAATCTTGGCTCACTGCAACCTCCGCCTACTGGGTTCAAGCAATTCTGCCTCAGCCTCTGAGTAACTGGGATTATAGGCATGTGTCAGCACACCCAGCTAATTTTTTGTATTTAGTAGAGACGGGGTTTCACCATGTTGGTCAGGCTGGTCTCGAACTCCTGACCTTAAGTGATCCACCCACCTCAGCTTCCCAAAGTGCTGGGTTTACAGGTGTTAGCCGCCATACCCTGCCTGTCTCAAACATTTGATATTCTATAGAGATTTCACACGGCGGCATACGTCTCTGAAACCCCTTCATGATGATTATAAACTGTGCCCTCTTTAAAGACATAGAGCTGGCTGGGCGCGGTGGCTCATGCCTGTAATCCCAGCACTTTGGGAGGCCGAGGAGGGCAGATCACGAGGTCAGGAGATGGAGACCATCCTGGCTAACACAGTGAAACCCTATCTCTACTAAAAATACAAAACATTAGCCAGGCATTGTGGCAGTCGCCTGTAGTCCCAGCTATTCCGGAGGCTGAGGCAGGAGAATGGCGTGAACCTGGGAGGTGGAGCTTGCAGTGAGCCAAGATTGCGCCACTGCACTCCAGCCTGGGCGACAGAAGAAGACTCTGTCTTAAAAAAAAAAAAAAAAAAAAAAGACATACAGCCCACAGATCTACTGCTTGATCCCCTTACGTATTAGACTAAAAGAAAATCCTGTCAAGGACTATTTCTGCACCATGGAACTGAAGAATGCCTTTGTTAAATTTCAACCCACTTAAAAAAACAAAACAGGACTGGGCATGATGGCTCACACCTGTAATCCCAGCACTTTGGGAGGCTGAGGCAGGTGGATCACCTGAGGTCAGGAGTTCGAAACCAGCCTGGCCAGCATGGTGAAACCCCATTTCTACTAAAATACAAAATTAGCCAGGGGTGGTGGCGTGGTAATCCCAGATACTTGGGAGGCTGAGGCAAGAGAATTGCTTGAACCTGGGAGGTGGAGGTTGCAGTGAACTGAGATCCCGCCATTGCACTCCAGCCTGGGTGACAAGAGTGAAACTCCATCTCAACAGAAAAAACAACAAAGGCCGGGCACAGTGGCTCATGTCTGTAATCCCAGCACTTTGGGAAGCGAAGGTGGGCGGATCACGAGGTCAGGAGTTCAAGACCAGCCTGGTCAATATGGTGAAACCCCATCTCTACTAAAAATATGAAAATTAGCTGGGTATGGTACACACGCCTGTAATCCCAGCTACTCAGGAGGCTGTGGCAGGAGAATTGCTTAACCGGGACCTGGGAGGCGGAGGTTACAGTGAGCTGAGATCACACCACCGAACTCCAGCCTGGGCTACAGACCGAGACTCTGTCTCAAAACAAAACAAACAAACAAAAAGATAAATTTCAACCCATTTTTAAATGGTCTAATTATATGAGTTTCTGATGGACTTTGAACATAGGACAAATGGAGGACTCCTCATACAGTGAATAAACATCAGCATATCACATTCCCAAGTTAGGGGATAAGTTAAACCCTTTTAGATAAGGTTCACAAGAGTCATTACAACTTTCCATTCAGATAAGCTGGAAGGTTATTGTGGTAGCCAGTCACCAAATGGCCCCAGTGATCCTTGCTTTCTGGAATTCACTTACTAGTTTACAGACCTTCCCACTTGGAATCATGTTTGTACTCTAGGTCCAACAGAATGAGGCAGAAGTAACAGTGTGTTGTTTCCAAGGCTAGATCATAAAAGATACTGCCGTTTGTACCTTGTCTTGGTCTTAGATCATTTACTCCAGGGGAAGCCAGCAGTGAGGACGCTCAGCAGTCCTATGGGTCAATCAGAATCCGAAAAGGCACAATCCTGAATGCCATCATCCTGAATGTTGAAATCCTAAAAGATCAAAATCCTACAAATACAATTCTGGAAAAAATCATTTAAAAGTCTTTAAGGGGGATTTATTTGAGAAATATATAAAAACACAATAGAAGGCTTCATAAACCACTTTACACAATAAAATAGACAACAATAACATTCACTTTTTTGCAAGTATAAACACTCAGATATACTAACAACAGCTGTATGGGCATAACAGTTATGAGCAGACAAGCCATACTCATAAAGAAATAGGTCGAAATGGGAAACATATAAACACACATCACTACAGCTGGTAATTGTGTGCACCCAGCTTTATAACTGCGGTCATCTGAAATACCATGACGAATAATCTAAGTCTTTGATGAGATCAGTCAAAAACTTTGATGGGTCACCACCACATATTCGGTCACCCAAAGAGCCAAGATCTAGAGACTTTTTTTTTTTTTTTTGAGATGGAGTTTCACTCTTGTCGCCCAGGCTGGAGTGGTGCAATGGCGCTATCTTGGCTCACCGCAACCTCTGCCTCCTAGGTTCAAGTAGTTCTTCTGCCTCAGCCTCCTGAGTAGCTGGGATTACAGGCATGTGCCACCATGTCCGGCTAATTTTGTATTTTTAGTAGAGACAAGGTTTCTCCATGTTGTTCAGGCTAGTCTCGAACTCCCGACCTCAGGTGATTAGCCCGCCTCAGCCTCCCAAAGTGCTGGGACTACAGGCATTAGCCACCGCGCCCGGAGATCGGGAGAAATTTTATCACAAATGCAGATGTATGAAAAGAATATCTCACTGGGCTCAGTGGTTCATGCCTGTAATCCCAGCACTTTGGGAGGCCGAGGCAGGCGGATCACCTGAGGTCAGGAGTTCAAGACCAGCCTGGCCAACATGGCAAAACCCTGTCTCTACTAAAAATACAAAAATTAGCTGGGCTTGGTAGCGGGCACCTGTAAATCCCAGCTACTCGGGAGGCTGAGGCAGGAGAATCGCTTGAACCCAGGAGGCAGAGGTTGCAGTGAGCTAAGATCCTGCCATTGTACTCCAGCCAGGGCAACAAGAACGAAATTCTATCTCAAAAAAAAAAAAAAAAAAAAAAAGAGTAATAAGGAGAAGATCTCTTCTTTTTTCTTTTTCTTTTTTTGTTTTTTTGAGACAGAATCTCGCTCTGTCACAACACAGGCTGAAGTGCAGTGGCGCCATCTCGGCTCACAGCAGCCTCCAGCCCAGGCTGGAGTGCAGTGCAGCAGGCTGGTCTTGAACCCCTGACCTCAGGTGATCTGCCCTCCTCGACCTTCCAAAGTACAAGGATTACAGGCGTGAGCCACCACACCTGACTCTCTCTTCCTTTATTGAGGAAGTTTCAAAAGTTTCAATGTTGTCACATACATGTACACTGCTTATGCACACAAAATCAACGTTGTTGCCGGTCTCAGGGGTTCGAAACTAGCCAACATGGTGAAACGCCATTTCTACTAAAAAAAAAACGAAAATTAGCCGGGCATGGTGGCAGGTGCCTGCAATCCCAGCTACTCAGAAGACTGAGGCATGAGAATCGCTTGAACCCAGCAGGCGGAGATTGCAGTGAGCTGAGATTGCACCACTGCACTCCAGCCTTGGCAACAGACTGAGACTCTGTCTTAAAAAAAAAAAAAAAAGTCAACATTGTGATAACACACATTCATACAGTCAAGTTTCTGATGTCCAAGGCAGCAGAAGAAAAATCTGTGCCAACTCTCAAAGAGACCAAATTGTCTTCTGTATTTGTTCTTTCTGGGCCAATTGGATAGTGCCCACCAATATTGAGGGCAGATCTTCCCAACCTAGTGCACTAGGAATCACACAGTAATCTGCTCTGGAAACATCCTGATAGTCACACTCAAAATAGTGCTTTACAGGTTTCGAGGTATTCCTTACCAGTCAAACTGACACCTAAAATTAAGTCTACCCTTGATCAGCTTGCCACCCATATACACCTATTTAAACCATTTTTAATTTCCAAATAAAGACAATAACAAAGCAATAGTTCCACCTAACATCATGTAACTAACATAATGCAACTATCCTATGGACAACTGAAAATCCACTAATTCCTTCTCCAGAATTTAGCTTTTGGGATTTTCATCTTTCGGGATTGTGATTTTCAGGATCTTTGATGTCAGGGATTTTAGACTTTAGGGATTTTGATTTTTTTGGAGTCTCAACATTCAGAATCAAGGCATTCAAGATTCTGTCTTTTGGCTGGTGTGGTGGCTCACACCTGTAATCCCAACACATTGGGAGGGCAAAGCAGGATCTCTTGAGGCCAGGAGTGAGACCGGCCTGGGCAAAACAGTGAGACCCTGTTTCTATCTAATATATGATTATGTCTTTCAGGATTATGATCCAAACCTGCACAGGTGGTCCATATAGCAAGGAACTAAAGCCTCCTGCCAACAGCCATCATGCCAGCAGATCCTCCAGCCCCAGTGAAGCCTTCAGATAACTACAGTCTTAACCAATATTTAAACTGCACCTTGGCCGGGTGTGGTGGCTCACACATGTAATCCCAGCACTTTGGGAGGCAAGGCAGGCGGATCACCTGAGGTCAGGAGGAGACCACCCTGGCTAATGTGGTGAAACCCCCTCTTTACTAAAAATATAAAAATTAGCCAGGTGTGGTGGTACACAGCTTTAATCCCAGCTACTCGGGAAACTGAGGCACAAGAATCACTTGCAACTGGAAGGCAGAGGTTGCAGTGAGCCAAGATGGCACCACTGCACTAGAGCCTGGGTGACAGAGTGAGACTTTGTCTCAAATAAATAAATTAATTAATTAATTAAAAATAAGCTGAGGCCGGGCGCAGTGGCTTACGCCTGTAATCCCAGCACTTTGGGAGGCCGAGGTGGGCAGATCACGAGATCAGGAGATCGAAACTATCCTGGCTAACACAGTGAAACCCTGTCTCTACTAAAAGTACTAAAATAAATTAGCTGGGCGTGGTGGTGGGTGCTTGTAGTCCTAGCTACTCGGGAGGCTGAGGCAGGAGAATTGCGTGAACCCAGGAGGCGGAGCTTGCAGTGAGCTGAGATTGCACCACTGCACTCCAGCCTGGGCAACAGAGTGAGACTCTGTCTCAATATATATATATATATATATCTGTATCTATATCTATATCTATATCTATATATGCTGCAACCTCTTGAGAGACCTCAGGTTAGAACTGCCAAACTAAGCAATTCCTCAAATTCCTGACCCACAGAAATCACAAGATAACATATGTTATTTTTTTAGTCCCCTAAATTTTGGGGATAATTTGTTATGCAGAAAAATATACAAAGGTAAGAGAGCCATTCAAAGGTCAAGATAAAAGGTTGAAACTTTCATTAATATGGTTTCAGATTCCACACTGCATCTAAACTTAAAGAAAGTAATACATGTTAAGATTTCATGTAGTACCAAAGAAGAATATTAACAATTATCTGGCCAGGTGTGGTGGCTCACACCTGTAATCCCAGCAATTTGAGAAGCCAAGGCAGGTGCATCACCTGAGGTCAGGAGTTCAAGACCAACCTGACCAACATGGTGAAACCCTGTCTCTACTAAAAATACAAGAATTAGCCGGATCTGGTGGTGGGCACCTGTAATCCCAGCTACTTGGGAGGCTAAGGCAGGAGAATCACTTGAACCAGGGAAGCAGAGGTTGCAGTGAGCCAAGATGATACCACTTACACTCCAGCCTGGGTGACAGAACAAGACTCCATCTCAAAAACAAGTAAATAAATAAATTAATTTTTTAATTAAATGGGAGTATTAAAGCAAAAAATTCAGAACTAGATAATAAAGTCTCAAAAAATTTCAAAGAAGTTATAGCATACTAATAATGGTCTCTATTCAAAATAATTCAATATCATATCAACTAGAGCCTCGAACTTCTGGGCTCAAGCAATTCTCCTGCCTCAGCCTTCTAAATACCTGGGACTACAGGCACGTGCCATTGCACCTGGCAAAAGATAGATACATTTTTTTTTTTGAGGCAGAGTCTCGCTCTGTCGCCCAGGCTGGAGTTCAGTGGCCGGATCTCGGCTCACTGCAAACTCCGCCTCCCGGGTTTACGCCATTCTCCTGCCTCAGCCTCCCGAGTAGCTGGGACTACAGGCGCCCGCCACCTCGTCCAGCTAGTTTTTTGTATTTTTTAGTAGAGACGGTGTTTCACCGTGTTAGCCAGGATGGTCTTGATCTCCTGACCTTGTGATCCGCCCGCCTCGGCCTCCCAAAGTGCTGGGATTACAGGCTTGAGCCACCGTGCCCGGCCTAAGATAGATACATTTTTAAAGTCCTATATATGTTTAGAAATTGTAAAAGAATGCCAGGCATGGTGACTCACACCTATAATCCCAGCACTTTGGGAGGCCGAAGCGGGAGGATAACGAGGTTGGGAGTTTAAGACCAGCCTGGCCAACATGGTGAAACCCCGTCTCTATTAAAAATTACAAAAAATTAACTGGGCTTTGTGGCAGGTGCCTGTAATCCCAGCTACTTGGGAGGCTGAGGCAGGAGAATCCCTTGAACCCATGAGGCAGAGGTTGCAGTGAGCTGTGTGCCACTGCACTCCAGCCTGGAGGACAGTGCAAGACTCTGTCTCAAAAAAAAAAAAAAAAGGCCGGGCATGGTGGTTCACGCCTATAATCCCAGCACTTTAGGAGACCGAGGTGGGTGGATCACGATGTCAGGGATTGAGACCATCCTGGCTAATATGGTGAAACCCGTCTCTACTAAAAATACAAACAAAATTAGCCGGGCATGGTGACAGGCGCCTGTAATCCCAGCTACTCGCTTGACCTGGGAGGCAGAGGTTGCTGTGAGCCGAGATCACGCCATTGTGCCACTGTACTCCAGTCTGGGCAACACAACAAGACTGTGTCTCAAAAAAAAGAAAAAGAAAAAAAAGAAATTGTAAAAATACTTCTCAATAACTAATAACTTTTAAAATCATAATTGAAAAATAACAATAGTTGAAACTGAACAAAAAGACTACATATACAACTTGTGCGATGCAATGAAAGGAGAGAAAACCTATAGCCCTAAATGTTTACATTAAAAAAGAGAAAGGCTGAAAATGAGCGAAGCATCTACCTTAAGAAGATAGAAAAAGGCCAGTGGCAGTGGCTCATGCCTATAATCCCAGCACTTTGGGAGGCGAAAGTAGGCGGATCACCTGAGGTCAGGAGTTCGAGACCAGCCTGGCCAACATGATGAAACCTCATCTTTACTAAAAATACAAAAATTAGCCGTGCCTGGTGGCGAGCGCCTGTAATCCCAGCTACTTGGGAGGTTGAGGCCAGAGAATCGCTTGAACCCACGAGGCAGAGGTTGCAGTGAGGTGAGATTGTACCACTGCACTCCACCCTGGGCGACAAGAGCAAGACTCTGTCTCAGGAAAAAAAAAAAAAAGAAAGAAGAAGATCGATAAAAAACAACAGAATAAATGCAAGTTGACTAGAATGAAGGAGATGATACAGATAATATTAAAAATTAATGAAATAAGACCGAAATTCCATCAAGGAAAAAAGGAGGAGAAGTAAATATTAGAAATGGAAAAGGAAGGTGCCACTACATATCCAGCAGACATTAAAGATAATGAGAGAAAGGTATGAACAACTTTATTCAATAAATTTGAAAACACAGAAAAAATGAACAAATTCTTTTAAAATCCCGATAAACTGGCTGGGCACGATGGCTCACGCCTGTAATCCCAGCACTTTGGGGGGCTGAGGCAGGTGGATCACTTGAGGTCAGGAGTTCGAGACCAGCCTGGCCAACATGGTGAAACCCCATCTCTACCAAAAAACACAAAAAAATAGCTGGGCATGGTGGCACATGCCTGTGGTCTCAGCTACATAGGAGGCTGAGGCAGGAGAATTGTTTGAACCTGGGAAGCAGAGGTTACAGTGAGCCAAGATGGCACCACTGTACTCCAGCCTGGGTGAAGGAATGAGATTCTGTCTCAAAAAAAAATTGTTAATAAATTAATTACATAAAATCCTGATAAATCATCCTGATAAATGGTCATTTATCAAAATGAATTCAGAAAGAAAGATAAAAATTTTTTTTTGAGACACGCCTCGCTCTGTCACCCAAGCTGGAGTGCAGTGGCCCAATCTCGGCTCAGTGCAATTTCCGCCTCCTGGATTCAAGTGATTCTCCTACTTCAAGCAATTTCCTCTTGCCTTGGCTTCCTGAAGTGCTGGGATTACAGGTGTGAGCCATCATGCCCAGTGTATGCTTGTTTATTTTTATAACCATTTTATTTTTTAAATTTTCTTACAGAGACAGGGTTTCACCATGTTGGTCAGGCTGGTTCTGAACCCCTGACCTCAAGTGATCCACCCACCTCAACCTCCCAAAGTGCTGGGATTACAGGCGTGAGCCACTGTGCCTGGCCATCATATTAAATTTATAACGAACTAGCTTGAATCAATAACAACTGAACTTAGGCTAGGCGCAGTGGCTCATGCCTGTAATACCAGCACTTTGGGAGGCCGAGGCGGATGGATCACCTGAAGTCAGGAGTTCAAGACCAGCCTGACCAATATGGAGAAACTCCATCTCTACTGAAAATACGAAACCAGCTGGGGTGGTGCATGCCTGTAATCCCAGCTACTCGGGAGGCTGAGTCAGGAGAATCGCTTGAACCCGGGAGGGGAGGTTGTGGCAAGCCAAGATTGTACTCCAGCCTGGGCAACAAGAGTGAAACTCTGTCTCAAAAAAAAAAAAAAAAAAAAATCAACTGAGGTTAAATAGCATATAAAACCCTGTTCCTATATAGCTATCTTCCTCTCCTTTATGTTGTGATGATCACAAATTATAACTTTATACACTGCGATTTGCTGCCTCACTTTTTTTTTTTTTTCTGAGATGGAGTCTTGCTCTGTTGCCCAGGCTGGAGTGCAGTGGTGTGATCTCAGCTCACTGCAACCTCCACCTCCCAGGTTCAAGTGATTCTCCTCCCTCAGCCTCCCTGAGTAGCTGGGATTACAGGCACCTGCCACCACGCCCAACTAATTTTTTTTTTTTTTTTGAGATGGAGTCTTGCTCTGTTGCCCAGGCTAGAGTGTAGTGGTTCGATCTCGGCTCACTGCAACCTCCACTTCCCGGGTTCAAGTGATTCTCTGCCTCAACCTCCTGAGCAGCTGGGATTACAGGCACATGCCACCATGCCCAGCTAATTTTTCTATTTTAGTAGAGACAAGGTTTCCCCATGTTGGTCAGGCTGGTCTTGAACTCCTGATCTCAGGTGATCCACCCACCTCAGCCTTCCAAGTATTGGGATTACAGGCATGAGCCATTGCACATGGTCTGTGGTCTGCTCCAGGTGACTTTTTTTTTTTTTTTTTTTTTTTTTGAGGAGTCTCGCTCTGTCACCCTGGCTGGAGTGCAGTGGTACAATCTTGGCTCACTGCACACTCCACCTCCCAAGTGCACACCATTCTCCTACCTCAGCCTCCCGAGTAGCTGGGACTACAGGCACCTGCTACCATGCCCGGCTAATGTTTTGTATTTTTATTAGAGACGGGATTTCACCGTGTTAGCCAGGATGGTCTTGATCTCCTGACCTCGTGATCTGCCTACCTCAGCCTCCCAAAGTGCTGGGATTACAGGCGTGAGCCACCGTGCCCGGCCCAGGTGATTTTTTTATTTGTGTTTGTATTATATAGAGATAGGGTCTCCCTGTTAACCAGGCTGGCCTCAAACTCCTGGGCTCAAGGGATCCTCCTGCCTCAGCCTCCCAAAGTTCTATGATTATAGGCATGAGCCACTGTTCCAGTCCAAAGTGATGTTTATGTGTAAAACCACTGAGAAATTTCCAGTAGAAGTGGGATGAGGGTGCGATGGTGGGGTGGTTGTTGGGCGGGTACCTGGAAAGAAAGTAAGGTTTGTAATGATGGTAATACAGGAGCTCTTTCAAAGTACTATATGGCAAACACAGATTACAAGGAATAGACTGGAAGTGCTATTCTGCAGTGTATCACCTGGCTATAAATGGAAACATTTAAAGAATGCATAAAAAATAAAAATAGGCTGGGCAAGGTGGCTCATGCCTGTAATCCCAGCATTTTGGGAGGCCAAGGCAGGTGAATCACCTGAGGTCAGGAGTTCCAGACCAATATGGCCAACATGGTGAAACCCCATCTCCACTAAAAATACGAAATAAGCTCAGCGGGGTGGTGCATGCCTGTAATCTCAGCTACTTGAGAGGCTGAGGCAGGAGAATCACTTGAACCCAGGAGGTGGAGGTTGCAGTGAGCTGAGATCACGCCTTTGCACTCCAGCCTGGGCCACAAGAGCAAAACTCTATCTCAAAAAATATAAATAAATAAATAAATAAATAAATAGAGGCCAAGTGCTGTCCCGCCTGTAATCTCAGCACTTTGGGAGGCCGAGGCAGGTGGATCACTTGGGGCCAGGAGTTCAAGACCAGCCTGGCCAACATGGTGAAACCCCATCTCTACTAAAAATACAAAAATTAGCCAGGTGTCCCAGCTACCCAGGAGGTGGAGGTTGCAGTGAGCTGAGAGCTGAGATCACACCACTGCATTCCAGCCTGGGTGACAGATGGAGACTTTGTCTCAAAAAAAAAAAAAAAAAAAAAAAAAAAAAAAAAAAAAAAGGGCCAGGTACAGTGTCTCACACCTTTAATCCCAGCACTTTGGGAGGCCGAAGCAGGTGGATCACGAGATCAGGAGATCGAGACTATCCTGGCTAACATGGTGAAACCCCGCCTCTCCTAAAAATATAAAAAATTAGCCGGACGTGGTGGCACGTGCCTGTAGTACCAGTTATTTGGGAGGATGAGGCAGGATAATCACTTGAACCTGGGAGGCGGAGGTTGCAGTGAGCCGAGATCGCGCCACTGCACTCCAGCCTGGGTGAAAGAGCGAGACTCTGTCTAGAATAAAAAAAGAAAGAAAGAAACAGCCCAAATCATATCATTCTTTCATTTCTAAGAGAGGGCCTCAATCTGTTACCCAGGCTAGAATGCAGTGGCATGATCAAAGCTCAATTCAGCCTTCGTCTCCCAAGTTCAAATGATCCTCCCACCTCAGCCTCCCAAGTAGCTGAGACCAGAGGCAGACATCACCACGTTTAGCTGATCTTTAATTTTTTTTTTTAGAGACAGGGTCTTGCCATGTTGCCCAGGCTGGTCTTGAACTCCTGGGCTCGAGCGATCCTCCCTCCTCAGCCTCCCAAAGTGCTGGACTTATAGTCATGAGCCACTGCATTCAGCCATATCATTTTTTTAAAGACTGAAAATAAAATACACAGATGCCTACAATGCAATTTCCCCTCAAGCTGCCACTGATGGTTTTTATAGTAATACCTAAAAAAATTATACCTTAGTTGTTTGCAACAGAAGTAATAAATAGTAGGCACAAGAGGTGGCAGCAGAATTTTCTCTCTTTTTTTTTTTTTTTGAGACGGAGTCTTCGTCTGTTACCCACGTGGGAGTGGAGTGGCACAATCTCGGCTCACTGTAACCTCCGCCTCCCAGGTTCAAGTGATCGTCCTGCCTCAGTCTCCTAAGTAGCTGGGATTACTGGCGCCCACCACCAGACCTGGATAATTTTTGTATATTTAGTAGAAATGGGGTTTCACCATGTTAGCCAGGCTGCCCTGGAACTCCTGACCTCAAGTGATCAGCCCACCTAGGTCGCCCAAAGTGCTGGGATTACAGTGGTGAGCCACAGTGCCCGGCCAGAATGTTTAAGTCTAGTTAGGAGGGGAGGTAGCTTTCCCTCACCATAAATTTATATTTTAAAATGTGCATTCATTAAGTTTAGAGTACTGGTAAGTGTACTCTTTTTTCAGAGAAGGACCTTTATTTCTTAAAGCATCTGACAGTACCTACTCCATGCAATTGTTTCTTTGTTGTTTGTTTTGAGACAAAGTCTTACTCTGTCACCCAGGCTGGAGTACAGTGGCATGATCTCAGCTCACTGCAACCTCTGGCTGACAGGTTCAAGCAAGAGTTCTCCTGCCTCAGCCTCCTGAGTAGCTGGAATTATAGGTGCGTACCACCATACCCAGTTGATTTTTCTATTTTTAGTAGAGACCAACAGGGTTTCACCGTGTTGGCCAGGCTGGTCTCAAACTCCTAAACTCCTGAACTCCTGATCCACCCCCTTGACCTCCCAAAGTGCTGGGATTACAGGCAGGAGCCATGGCTAGTGGCCTACTCCACACAATTGTAACAGTTACTAAATACTGTCATTCCATCCTGTGGGGTGGGGGTGAATAAAGATACATCTTAGCAAAAACAATACAGACAATTCAGGAAAGAGTTTCCAGTTTAATTACATCAAAGCTACATCGAAAGTAAAAATAATACTCAGAAACAAAGATTGCTTATAATTCCAGAACATTTTAATTCTAAAGAGCCTTAATAAAAAGCCCCCCGTTTCCAAATGTTCATCAAAAACAGAATGAATCAGTCCCATCAATAAGGGGGAAAATCAAAGGAAAAAAAAAAAGGAGAGGGTGAGAGATGTAAGAGATGAATGAAGGCTGACAACTATTCTTCTTTATAAAGAGAAACACTGCTTTCTCAGTGTCACATATGAACAGGCAGGAGGAAAGTAACTGTCCATATTTGCCTTATATACAGTATTGGGTAATTAAATGCCAGTTGGGCTGTTTAGGAATGGCTTGCTAAAACATTGAAAAAATGAAAGACTTCATCCTTGTCATAGACTGCCACTTCAGTGGAACATTCAGTGCACATGACTGGGTGATAGATTTCTTCCACATCTGTCTCTGCCTTCTCGGCAGCATCTTCCTGGTTAGACCTCATCTTCTTATGGCCTCGCCTTTTCTTCCTGTTCTCTGAGGCTTTATATCTTAGAACCTCCTCTTTGTTAACAGAACAATTCATCACAAACATTGCTCTATATTGAGTTTTGTACGATTCATGCCTAAGAGAAAAATGAAATGGAGAATTGAGGTTTATGTTCTATGTTAATAGTTTATCCATTTAGATAAAATTTGAGAACACCAAAAACTTACTGAAATACCAACCAAAGACATAGGAACAAAGAAGCAAGTTTAAAGAAATTTTAAACAGTTGTTTTAAGAATAATTAGGCCGGGCGCGGTGGCTCAAGCCTGTAATCCCAGCATTTTGGGAGGCCGAGACGGGCGGATCACAAGGTCAGGAGATCGAGACCATCCTGGCTAACACGGTGAAACCCCGTCTCTACTAAAAAATACAAAAAACTAGACGGGCGAGGTGGCGGGCGCCTGTAGTCCCAGTTACTCAGGAGGCTGAGGCAGGAGAGTGGCGTAAACCCAGGAGGCGGAGCTTGCAGTGAGCTGAGATCTGGCCACTGCACTCCAGCCTGGGCAACAGAGTGAGACTCCATCTCAAAAAAAAAAAAAAAAAAAAAAAAGGGCCGGGCGCGGTGGCTCAAGCCTGTAATCCCAGCACTTTGGGAGGCCGAGGCGGGCAGATCACAAGGTCAGGAGATCGAGACCATCCTGGCTAACATGGTGAAACCCCGTCTCTACTAAAAAATATAAAAAACTAGCCGGGTGAGGTGGCGGGCGCCTGTAGTCCTAGCTACTCGGGAGGCTGAGGCAGGAGAATGGCGTAAACCCGGGAGGTGGAGCTTGCAGTGAGCTGAGATCTGGCCACTGCACTCCAGCCTGGGCGACAGAGCGAGACTCCATCTCAAAAAAAAAAAAAAAAAAAAAAAAAAGAATAATTAAAACTTGTGAACACAGCTCACTGCAGCCTTGAACTCTTAGCCTCAAGTGATCTTCCTGCCTCAGCCTCCCTAGTAGCTGGTATTACAGGCACAAGCCACTGCACCAGGCAGAAGAAACATTTTAGTATATAACAGTATAAAGAAGAAACGTGTCTCTTTCCTTCTGCTTTTTGAAAATAACTTTCGGCCGGGCGCGGTGGCTCAAGCCTGTAATCCCAGCACTTTGGGAGGCCGAGACGGGCGGATCACGAGGTCAGGAGATCGAGACCATCCTGGCTAACACGGTGAAACCCCGTCTCTACCAAAAAAAAATACAAAAAACTAGCCGGGCGAGATGGCAGGCGCCTGTAGTCCCAGCTACTCGGGAGGCTGAGGCAGGAGAATGGCGTAAACCCGGGAGGCGGAGGTTGCAGTGAGCTGAGATCCGGCCACTGCACTCCAGCCTGGGCGACAGAGCGAGACTCCGTCTCAAAAAAAAAAAAAAAAAAAAAAAAAAGAAAATAACTTTCATCTCAGGGGAAAAAAAATTATTTGCTCTTTAAACTTAGAAAAAAGTTGTTGGAAACATGCCAGGTAATGTGCAATAATCTTTGCCTACTGTCTTTTCACATTGTGGCCTGAGACTCTGCCCTCTTCTCATTTTAGATGGTGCCATTGTGGTCAACATTTTAGTAAAAGCTACAGGTTTAAAAGCTTAAGGAGCTTCTGACTTTATAATGTCTACTCTTAGCTATTATATATTTGATCAGTGTAATGTAGGGGTCCCCAAAGCCCAGGCCACAGACCAGTACCAGCCTGTGGCCTGTTAGGAACTGGGCAGCACAGCAGGAGGTGAGCAGCGGGCAAGCAAGCATTGCCAACTGAGCTCTGCCTCCTGTCAGATCAGCGGCAGCACTGCATTCTTTTAAGTGTGAACCCCATCGTGAACTGCGCATGCAAGGGATCTAGGTTGCGTGCTCCTTATGAGAATCTAACTAATGCTTGATGATCCAAGGTAGAACAATTTCATCCAGAAACCATCCCCCGACTTTGTTCACCTCATATATGTAATATTTTCCTACTTATTTTCCCGCTTAGTAAGTTTTTTTTTTCCCCCTTAGACCTCATGCAACAAAAATATCTACCTGGCTAAAAACAGTGAGCTCAAACTGTGCACTCACTAGTTCCAAATATTAACCTTCACCTTCACTACCATCATAACCACCAGGAAGTAAGAGTGTGCAAGTGGGCACTTCTCAGGGAAAAATAATCTAACCTTTCAAAAAATATCTTCAAACATAAATAGTTCTAGTTTCCTGTGTAACTGTAACTGCTTGCATGACTATATCTGTCTCAGATCTCTAAGAATCCCTTATCACGTTAATATATATTTTTCCCTTTCTCTGTATCCCTTGTGCATCAGAACAAATCATTTTTTCTAAACTTTTTTTCTTTTTTTTTTTGAGACAAGGTCTCACTCTCTTGCCCAGAGCAAGAGTGCTGCAGTGCAGTGGCACAATCATGACTTACTGCAGACTCTGCCTCACGGGGTCAAGTGATCCTCCCACTCCAGCTTCTCAATTAGCTAAGACTACAGGCATACACCACCATGCGTGGCTAATTTTTTTCTTTTTGGTGGCGGGGGGGGCCTCCCTATGTTGCCCAAGCTGGTCTTGAACTCCTGGCCTCAAGTGATCCTCCTACCTCAGCCTCCCAAAGTGCTGGGATTACAGGTGTGAGCCACCATGCCCAACCTAAACTGTTTTCTTAAAGAACACTCACCGGTGAAGGCCGGGTGCAGTGGCTCACGCCTGTAATCCTAGCACTTTGGGAGGCCGAGCGGGCGGATCACGAGGTCAGGAATTCAAGACCAGCCTGACCAACATGGTGAAACCCCGTCGCTACTAAAAATACAAAAAGTAGCCAGGCATGATGTCACATGCCTGTAATCCCAGCTACTCAGGAGGCTGAGGCAGGAGAATCGTTTGAACCTGGGAGGTGGAGGTTGCAGTGAGCCGAGATTGCACCATGGCACTCCAGCCTGGGTGACAGAATGAGACTCTATCTCAAAAAAAAAAAGAACACTCTTAGGAGTCTTAAATCATTTCCCCAAACTTTAAATAAAATTTTCATTAAAAAAAAAAATTACTCCATTGTATTAGAACCTTGCATTAATAGGGAACATAATTTTCACCAGGGCCAATTAGATCATGAAGAAACTTTTGAATATAGGAACCCCGTGTTATGGTTTAATTGGAAGAGAGGCAACTTAAGTACAAAGACCTCATCTCATAAACATAG
This sequence comes from Rhinopithecus roxellana, assembly GCF_007565055.1. Taxonomy (NCBI): domain Eukaryota; kingdom Metazoa; phylum Chordata; class Mammalia; order Primates; family Cercopithecidae; genus Rhinopithecus; species Rhinopithecus roxellana. Next base: position 49,164,529 of record NC_044553.1, on the reverse strand, counting down.
TCTTTGTTAACTTCTATACAAAATGCTTAAGGCTCATATGTACAGTAAAAAATTGTTACAAATCATCATAAACCTCAAGCCAGGTAATAAGAATAAACTACAAGTGGTTACTCATTAGTTCCTAGAACAAATCGACCACCCGTATCATTATTTATTTTCAGTTAACTTGATTCAGAAGATATACTAAGACAGCCACTTATAAGGCTACTAACAGAAGAAAAAATCATGCCTATAATCCCAGCACTTTGGGAGGCCGAGGTGGACAGATAGCTTGAGACCAGGAGTTTGAAACCAGCCTGGCCAATATGGTAAAACCCCATCTCTACTAAAAATACAAAAATTAACAGAGTATGGTAGCGCACGCCTGTAGTCCCAGCTACCTGAGAAGCTGAGGCATGAGAATCGCTTGAACCTGGGCGACGGAGGTTGCAGTGAGCGGAGACGGTGCCACTGTACTCCAGCCTGGGTGACAGAGTGAGACCCTGTCTCAAAAAAAGAAAAAAAAAGGAACCCCTAATTTACAGGCCAATTGGATAAAAGGCATGGGTAACCTAGGGACCTCCTACTTGCAATGTCATGTGAAGTGGTGGGGGCAGTCTTAATAAGACTGATCTCAACCTGTGGGTTCTGCACTAACTCCAGGTAGTGTCAGAATTATATTGTAGGACACTCCATGTCCACAGAAAATTGAAAATTGCTTGATATGGGGGGGGGGCAGCTCCACACATTTGGTGTCAGAAGTGCTGTATGAGTTGAGATATAGTTTGTCTTTTAAGGTATTACATCATTGCACAACACATATGCAGTTTCACCGAATCCTTATTAGCACTGGCAAGTGCTTTATTAGAAAAGCTACTTTTTAAATAAAAATTTTTATCGATATATCATAGATGCACATATTTTCAGGGGGTACATGTGATAATTTAACATATTCATATAATTTGTAAAGATCAAATCAGTATAATTGAGAGATCCATCACCTTAAATATTTATTTATTTATTTATTTATTATTTTTTAAGACAGAGTCTCACTCTTACCCAGACTGGGGTGCAATGTTGTGATCTTAGCTCACTGCAACCTCCACCTCTCAGGTTCAAGCGATTCTCCTGCCTCAGCCTCCTGAGTAGCTGGGATTACAGGCACGTGCTACTATGCCCAGTTAATTTTTGTATTTTTAGTAGAGACATGGTTTCATCATGTTGGCCAGGCTGGTGTTGAACTCCTGACCTCAGGTAATCCACCTGCCTCAGCCTCCCAAAGTGCTGGGATTACAGGCATGAGCCATCATGCCCAGCCAATATTTATCTTTTCTTTATGCCAGAAACATTTGAATTATCCTCTTTAGCTATTGTGAAATATACAATAATTTTTTCTACAATAGATTATTTTAAACTATAATTCATCCTGCTGATCAATGGGCACTTAGGTAGATATTTTGGCTATTTTAACTAGTGCTACAATAAACATGAGAGTATAGATATTGCTTTGATATATTGATTTCCTTTCTTTTGGATATATACCCAGTAGCAGAATTGCTGGATCATATGGCAGTTCTATTTTTAGTTTTTTGAGGAACTTCCATACAGTTTTCCATAGCGGCTATACTGATCTACATTCCCACCAACAGTGTTCAAGGGTTCCCCTTTCTCTGCATCCTCACCAGCATCCCATATTCCCTGTCTTTTTTATAAAAGCCATTCTAAACAGAGTGAGATAGCTCATTGTGATTTTGATTTCCATTTCCATGATGTCCATTTCCATCTATGATTAGTAATGTTGAACATTTTTTCATATACTTATTGGCCATGTCTATGTCTTCTTTTGAGAAATGTGTATTCCAATATTTTGCTCAATTTTTTTTTTTTTTTTTTTAAGTTTCAGTAAAATTGGTATTAACTCTTTAAGCCATCAGGTACTGGGCTTTTTTTTTTTTTTTTTTTTTTTTTGATAAAGGGCTTTTTACTATGGCTTGATCTCATTACTCATTATTGGTTTGTTGAGTTTTTCTATTTCTTCTTGGTTCAATCTTGGTAGGCTGTATATGTTCAGGAATTTATTCACTTCTAGGTTTTCTAATTTGTTGGCATATAATTGTTTGTAGTGGTGTCTAATGATTCTTTGTATTTCTTTTTTTTTTGAGACAGAGTCTCGCTCTGTCGCCCAGGCTGGAGTGCAGTGGTGCGATCTCGGCTCACTGCAAGCTCCGCCTCCCAGGTTCGCACCATTCTCCTGCCTCAGTCTCCCAAATAGCTGAGACTATAGGCGCCCACCACCATGCCTGGCTAATTTTTTTGTATTTTTATTAGAGATGGGGTTTCACCGTGTTAGCCAGGATGGTCTCAATCTCTTGACCTCGTGATCCGCCCACCTTGGCCTCCCAAAGTGCTGGGATTACAGGCATGTGCCACCACACCTGGCCAATTGTATTTCTTTTTTTTTTTAGATGGAGTTTCACTCTTGTCCAAGCTGGTGTGCAATGGTGTGATCTCAGCTCACCACAACCTCTGCCCCCCAGGTTCAAGTGATTCTCCTGCCTCAGCCTCCCAAGTAACTGGGATTACAGGAATGCACCACCATGCCTGGCTAATTTTGTGTTTTTTAGTAGAGACAGGATTTCACTATGTTGGTCAGTTTGGTCTCGAACTCCTGACCTCAGGTAACCTGTCCACCTTGGCCTCCCAAAGTGCTGGGATTACAGGCATGAGCCACCACGCCTAGCCTGATTCCTTGTATTTCTGTGGTCTCAGTTGTTATGCCTTCTTTTCTGTTTCTAATTTATTTGGGCCTTCTCTCTTTTTTCTTAGTCTAAGAGGTTTGCCAATTGTATCTTTTAAATTTGTCAACTTTTAATTTCATTAATCTTCTGGCTTGTTTGTTTGGGTTTCCTGGGGTCTCAATTTCATTCGTTCTTGCCTTGATCTTTATTATTTCTTTCCTTTTATTTATTGAGATGGAGTCTCGCTCTGTTGCCCAGGCTGGAGTGCAATGGTGCGATCTTGGCTCACTGCAACCTCTGCCTCCTGGGTTCAAGCGATTCTCCTGCCTCAGCCTGCTGAGTAGCTGGGATTACAGGTGCACGCCACCACACCCGGCTCATTTTTGTATTTTTAGTAGAGATGAAGTTTCACCAGGTTGGTCAGGCTGGTCTCAAACTCCTGACCTCGTGATCCACCTGCTTTAGCCTCCCAAAGTGCTGGGATTACAAGCATGAGCCACCATGCCTGGCCCAGTTCTTTCTTTTCTCTATTTTTTTCTTTTTTTTTTTTTGAGACAGGGTCTCACTCTGTCACTCACGCTGGAGTGAAGTGGCATGATCTTGGCTCACTGTGACCTCCACCTCCTTGGTTCAAGCAATTCTCCTGCCTCAGCCTCCCCAGTAGCTGGGATTACAGGCACGTGCCACCACGCCCAGCTAATTTTTGTATTTTTAGTAGAGACAGAGCTTCACCATGTTGGCCAGGCTGGTCTTGAACTCCTGACCTCAGGTGATCCGCCCGCCCCTGTCTCCCAAAGTGCTAGGATTACAGGCGTGAGCCACCATGCCCAGCCCTTTATTTCTGAGACAGAGTCTCACTCTGTCTGCCAGGCTGGAATGCAGTGGTGCAATCTCAGCTCACCGCAACCTGTGCCTCTCAGGTTCAAACAATTCTCGTGCCACAGCCTCCCAAATAGCTGGGATTATAGGCAAATCCCACCACGCTCAGCTAATTTTTTAATATTTTTAGTACAGAGGGGTTTCACTATGTTGGCCAGGCTTGTCTCAAACTCCTGGCCTCAAGTGATGCACTCCGGCCTCCCAAAGCGTTTGGATTACAGGCATGAGCCACCACACCCAGCCTGGCATTTTTTTTTTTTTCATTTCACTCCCTTCTGATCTGTAGGGTTTCCATTGAGAAGTCTGTTGCCAGATGAACTGTAGCTATTTTATGTTATTTGCTTCATTTCTCTTGCTCCTTTCAAGATCCTCTGTTTGTCCATAACCTTTGGACAGTTTTATTGTTTTATTGTTATATGCCTGGGGGTGGTTTTATTTGGGTCAAATGTGTTTGGTGTTCTCTGGCCATAAATATCTTCTTCTCAAGTTTTGGAACATTTTCTGCTATTATTATCATAATTATTATTTTTGAGACCAAGTTTTGCTCTTGTTGCCCAGGCTGTAGTGCAATGGTGTGATCTCAGCTCACTGCAACCTCCGACTCCTGGGTTCAAGTGATTCTCCTGCCTCAGCCTCCCAAGTAGCTTGGATTACAGGCATGCATCACCCCACCCAGCTAATTTGTTTACATTTTTAGTAGAGACAGGGTTTTACCATGTTGGCCAGGCTGGTCTTGAACTGCTGACCTCAGGTGATCCACCTACCTCCGCTTCCCAGAGTGCTGGGATTACAAGTGTCAGCCACCATCCCCAGCTACTGCTATTATTTTTTTGAATAAGCTTTCTACCCCTTGCTTTTGCTCTACTCCCTCTTGAGTACCAATTCTTAGATTTAATCTTTTGAGGTAATATTTTATATCTTGTAGGAGATCTTCATTCCTTTTCTTTCTCCTCTGATTGTGCATTTTCAAACAGTGTATCTTTAAGCTCACTGATTCTTTCTTTTGTTGATCCTTTCTGCTGTTGAGAGCCTCTAATGAATTTTTTAGTTCAGCAAATGTATTTCTCACAGTTCCCAGATTTCTTTTTTTCTTCTTGAGATGGAGTCTCGCTCCATCGCCCAGGCTGGAGTGCAGTGGCATGATCTCAGCTCACTGCAATCTCTGCCTCCCGGGTTCAAGCGATTCTCCTGCCTCAGTCTCCCAAGTAGCTGGGATGATAGGCGCTTGCCACCATGCCCGGCTAATTTTTTTTATTTTTAGCAGAGAGGGGGTTTCATCGTGTTAGCCAGAATGGTCTCGATCTTCTGACCTCGTGATTGGCCCGCCTTGGTCTCCCAAAGTGCTGGGATTACAGGCGTGAGCCCCTGCGCCCGTCCGAGTTCCCAGATTTCTGCTGTATTTTATTTTGTTCTTCTTTTAGAGACAGAGTCTGACTCTGCCACCCATTCTGGAATACAGTGGTACAATGATGACTCACTGCAGCCTCAACTTCCTGGGCTCAAGTGATCTTCCCACCTTAGCCTCCAAAGTAGCTGGGTCTGTAAGCGTATGCCAACACACCAACTAAGTTTTTTCATTTTCTGTAGAGACAGAGTCTTACTATGTTGCCCAGACTGGTCTCAAACTCCTGGCCTCAAGCCATCCTCCCACCTTGGCCTCCCAAAGTACTGGGATTACAGATATGAGCCACTGTGCCCATAATTTTTTTTTAAAATTATTTCGATCTCTTTGTTAAATTTCTCTGATAAATTTCTGAATTGTCTGGGCTGTCTTGGAGAATTTTCTTAAAACTGCTATTTTGAATTCTTGGTCAGAGAGTTCACATATCATAGTATTGTTGGGGTCAGTCACTGATTCCTTGTTTTATCCATTTGAAAAGGTATGGTTCCATTTGCTACTGTGTCTTGTGGATGCAAATGTATGTCTTTGTATTGAAGGATTAGTATTTATTCCAGTCTTCTCTGCTTGGCTTTTTTTGGTTATTAGTTATGTTTACCTAGAGATACTTTGTAATTTGCAATTTGCATGTTGATATTCTTTCTTCTTTCTTCCCACTATGTCACTGCTTCCTTTTTGGCACTAGATGGCACTTTAAGCCACAGTTCTAGTAAACACTGAGAGTGCTGCCTGTTCCAAATGAAGCCGTGGGTGGGTCCCAAAGAGGATAGGGATATCCCAGTAGGATGGGAATGCTGGCTAAGGGTTCACACTTGGGACCTGGCTTTTTCTCTGCCTATCCTTCTTTGTCTCTGGCTATCCTCAGTGATATTTTTTCCTTCAGCCACTCAGTGCTTCCTATGGGTTGAGGCAGGAACAAATCTCTTACCAGAGAACTCAAAAAGGTAAAGCAGCTGGTTGTACACTTCAATCTCACTTTTTCTAATGTAAAAATCATGAGCTCAGGGGAATTTTTCTGCTCACTTGGTGCCAGGCAGATTGTGGAGAAGGATAAGCAGATATGGAAGAACAATTCTCTTACTGTCTGCTTTAAGTTTTTTTTTTTTTTTTTTTTGAGACGGAGTCTCGCTCTGTCGCCCAGGCTGGGGTGCAGTGGCTGGATCTCAGCTCACTGCAAGCTCCGCCTCCCGGGTTCACGCCATTTTCCTGCCTCAGCCTCCCAAGTAGCTGGGACTATAGGCGCCCACCACCTCGCCCGGCTAGTTTTTTGTATTTTTTAGTAGAGACGGGGGTTTCACCGTGTTAGCCAGGATGGTCTCGATCTCCTGACCTCGTGATCCGCCCGCCTCGGCCTCCCAAAGTGCTGGGATTACAGGCTTGAGCCACCGCGCCCGGCCTGCTTTAAGTTTTTTTCACTTCTCCGTGGCCCTAGAAACTATCTCCTCCTTATACTGCGATTTGGGATGCTGGTGGTGATAGCTTCAGTGCTGTATATTTGGTTTTGGTATTCTGCAGGTGGAAGGAAAGCCAGTTTGCTTCTACGCTGCTATTTTGCACTAGAAAAGAATCTTTTTTTTTTTTTTTTTTTTTTTTTTGAGAGATGGGGGTCTCACCTTTGTTTTGTTGCCCAGGCTGGAGTGCAATGGTGGTCATAGCCCACTGCAGTCTTCAATTCCTGAGCTCAAGCCATCCTCTCACCTCAGCCTATCGAGTAGCTGGGTCTACAGGCATACATCACTATACTCAGCTAATTTTTTATATTTTTATTTTTTGTAGAGACGAGGTATCACTATGTTGCCTAGGCTGGTCTCAAACTCCTGGGCTCAAGTGATTGCATCAGCCTCCCATAGTACTGGGAATTACAAGCATGAGTCACTGTGCCCAGCTTTAAAAGTATAAAAGCTACTTTTAATAGAACTATATATAACCAAAATTAATTGTATAAAGACTAATCACACAGCACCAAGAATATAAGTACAGAACCTTATCAGAATTCCTGAGTACCCGTCTATTTCTGGGCTGGGCGCAGTGGCTGACACCTGTAATCCCAACACTTTGGGAGACCAAGGTGGGCAGATCACTTGAAGTCAGGAGTTCGAGACTAACCTGGCCAACACGGTGTGACCCTGTCTCTACTAAAAATACAAAAATAAGGCCGGCTGTGGTAGCTCACACCTAAGTAATCCCAGCACTTTGGGAGGCCAAGGCGGGTGGATCACAAGGTCAGGAGTTCAAGATCAGTCTGGCCAAAATGGTGAAACCCTGTCTGTACTAAAACTACAAAAATTTGCTGGATGTAGTGGCAGGCACCTGTAATCCCAGCTACTTGGGAGGCTGAGGCAGGAGAATCACTTGAACCTGGGTGGCAGAGGTTGCAGTGAGCCAAGATTGCACCACTGCACTCCAGCCTGGGCAACAGAGTGAGACTCCATCTCAAAAAAACAAGACAAAACAAAACAAAACATATATATATATATCTAGATCTAGATCTAGATCTACATATATAGATAGATCTAGATCTAGATATATACACACACAAAAACTAGCCAGGCATGGTGGTGGCCACCTGTAATCCCAGCTACCTGGGAGGCTAAGGCAGGAGACTCGCTTGAACCCACGGGGCAGAGGCTGCAGTGAAGTGAGATTGTGCCACTGCACTCCAGCCTGGGCAACAGAGCGAGACTCTGTCTTCAAAAAAGAAAAGTCTGTTTCTGATTTAAACAAAATGTGTGTATATGTGTCCTTCATCCATTACCTTTGACAATCAAGGCAAAGTGTGGTCATGCAGGCAGGACAATTCAAGACAGCATCACTATTTGGAACAGGCTGTTGTTGACGTGACCTCTGTAGTCCCAAACCATGGTAACTAGAACAGAAGAAGAAAGTGGGGAGAAAAACATATTAAAACCAGATCTTGGTTTCTAGTGTCATTTTCCAATAAAAAGAACCAGTACTCTTCAGAGAAATGGCAAATTCTAGGAATGAGGAAACAAGATGAACCTGGAGCATCTTTTAGTGCCAGAAAAGAAGTTCAAGAAAACAAAAACAAAACAGTGAGGTGGTTATGACAAAGGGAAACAGGAGCCAACTGAACGAGTCACCAATTGCCAAAGCTGAAACAAACTGAGCAACAAAATAAAGCAGTATTGGAATACAACCCAAAGTATAAAATAAATACCCACGAGTCCATGCTAATATAAACACACTGAATAAATAAATGGGGGAAAACAGACAAATCCCCACACAGAATTCTAAATAATCTATAAAGATGCTCTTCCCTCACATTGGTGGAGTATAACTCCCTAGTCCTTAAGTCTGGATTGGACACAATGACTTCCTTCCAAAGAGTACAGTATGGTAAGGTGGGTAAAGACTAACTTTACAGTAGAGAAAGTTAACGCTGGTCAGCAAGGTGATCAAGGTCAACATCAACACACAAAACTCAGGTTGGTAGTATGTACTCTTGATACAATGTGATAAAAACGGCTCTCTACTTCTATGTTCTCACTTATAAAAATCCATAATCCCATCCTAATTATGAGAGAAAACAACAGACAAATTCCAACAGAGGGGCCTCCTACACATACCTGATTAGTGCTCCTCAAAGTAATTAAGGGCACTGAAAACAAGGAAAGTCTAAGAAACTGACATAGTCAAGAAGAGCCTGGGGAGACATGATAACTAAAAGTAATGTACTATCCTACATGGGATCCTCAAACAGAAAAAGAACAGTACATAAAAACTAAGGAAATTTTTTAAAATTATGGACTTTGATTAATAATAATGTATCAAGGCTGGGCGCGGTGGCTCACGCCTGTAATCCCAGCACTTTGGGAGGCCGAGGTGGGTGGATCATGAGGTCAAGAGATTGAGACCATCCTGGCCAACACGGTGAAACCCCTTCTCTACTAAAAATACAAAAATTAACTGGGCGTGGTGGCAGGTGCCTATAATCCCAGCTACTTGGGAGGCTGAGGCAGAGAACTGCTTGAACCCGGGAGGTGGAGGTCACAGTGAGCCGAAATTGTGACGCTGCACTCCAGCCTGGGTGACAGATCGAGACTCCATCCCAAAAAAACAAAAACAAGCATAGAGCCAGGCTGGAATTACACCTGTAATCCCAGGCCATGGTGGGCAGACCACTTGAGCCTATGAATTTGAGACCAGCCTGAGCAACATGGTGAAACCCTGTCTCTATAAGAAAATAAAAAAAATAAAAATAAATAAAAATAAATAAGCATAAACTGGGCATGGTGGCTCACACCTGTAATCTCAGCACTTAAGAGGCCAAGGCAGGAGGGGATTGCTTGAGCCCAGGAGTTTAAGATCAATCACCCTAGGCAATATAGCAAGACCTCGTGTCTATTAAAAATTAAATTAGAAACAAAAAAAACAAACATGCACTCAGGACACTGAGGCAGGGGGATCATTTGAGCCCAGGAGTTCAGGGCTGCATAGAGGTATGATGGCATCACTGCACTATAGTCTGGGCAACAGAGCAAGACCCTGTCTTTAAATTTAAAAAAAGAAGACTGGGTGCAGTGGCTCACACCTGTAATCCCAAAACTTTGGGAGGCCGAGCTGGGCGGATCATCTGAGGTCAGGAGTTCGAGACCAGCCTGACCAACATGGAGAAACCCCATCTCTACTAAAAATACAAAATTACAAAATTAGCCAGGCACAGTGGCACATGCCTGTAATCCCAGCTACTCAGGAGGCTGAGACAGAAGAATCGATTGAACCTGGGAGGAGGAGGTTGCGGTGAGCTGAGATTGCATTTGCACCCCAGCCTGGACAACAAGAGCAAAACTCCATCTCAAAAAAAAAGAAAAATGGCCTGACACAATGGCTCACACATGTAATGCCAGCACAGGAGATGAAGACATCACCTGGGGCCAGGAGTTTAAGATCACGTTGGGCAATATGGCTACACCTCGCCACTAAAAAAAAAATTTTTAATTAGCCAGGCGGTGTGTGCCTATAGTCCCAGCTACTCGGAAGGCTGAGGTGGGAGGAGTGCTTGAACCCGGGAGGCAGTGTGTGCCTACAGTCACAGCTACTCAGGAAGCTGAAGCAGGAGGAGTGCTTGAGCCCAGAAGTTTGAGGATACAGTGAGCTATAACTGCACCACTGCACTCCAGCCCAGGCATCTCTTAAAAAAAGGTGGGGGCGAAGGGTGTGGAAACAACACAAATATCCATCCCTCAGTGAATGAAAGGATAAACAAATTGTGATATAGACATACAATGGGATACTATTCAGTCATAAAAAGTAGAGAAGTACTGACATATGATAAAATGTAGATGAACCTCAAAAGCACTATGCCCAGTGAAAGCAGCCAGATACAAAAGGTCACATACTATGTAATATCCCATTCATATGAAATATCTAAAATAAGCAAATCCACAGAGACAGTGCACATATCAGTGGCTGCCAAGGGGCTGAGGGGAAGGGTAGGGAAACTACCTAACAGTACAGGGTTTCCTTTTAGGATGATGAAAATCATTGAAACCACATAAAAGTGGTGGCTGTACAACACTGTGAATGGTATTAAATGCCACTAAATTGTTCACTTTTAAAGTGGGCAATTTTGTTATGTGAATTTCATCTCAAAAAAATTTTTAACTACTCCTTTCAGAGCAGGGATACCACATAGCAGTGTACCTAGAGTGGCCTCATCTTATTATTATTATTTTTTTTTGAGACAGTCTCACTCAGTCAACCAGGCTGGAGTACAGTGGTACAATATCAGCTCACTGCAACCTCCACCTCCTGGGATCAAGAGATTCTTGTGCCTCCAGAGTAACTGTGATTACAGGCACATGCCACCATGCCCAGGTAATTTTTGTATTTTTAGTAGAGACAGGGTTTTGCCATGTTGGCCAGGCTGGTCTTGAACTCCTGACTTCAAGTGATGCACCCGCCTTGGCCTCCCAAAGTGCTAGGATTAGAGGCTTGAGCCATCATGCCCAGCCTCATCTCAATTTTTAAAAATCAAATTTGTAAGTAGTTAAAAAAAACAATTTGCTAAATCCACTCTTCATCCACAAAAGCTTTTTATTATTTGAAACAGGGTCTCACTCTGTCGTCCAGTCCAGAGTGGAGTGGCGTGATCTCGGCTCACTGCAACCTCCACCTCCCAGGGTCGAGCGATTCTCCCGCCTCAGCCTCCTGAGTAGCTGGAATTACAGGTGTGTGCCACCATGGCCCCACTAATTTTTGTATTTTTAGTAGAGACAGGATTTCACCATGTTCACCAGGCTGGTCTCAAACTCCCGACCTCAGGTGATCCACCTGCCTCAGCCTCCCAAAGTGGCTGGGATTACAGGCATGAGCCACTACCCTGGCTCATCCACATAAACTCTTAATCTCAAAGTAATTTAAAACGGCATCTGATAAAAAAAGGTCAGTTTTTCTTGAAGGAAAGATTGACTAACACAGCCTGAATTCAACGAGTTTTTTAAAAAAATAAACAATTGTCAGGTCAGGTGCTGGGGCTCACGCCTGTAATCCCAGCACTTTGGGAAGCCGAGGTGGGTCAATTACGAGGTCAGGGGTTTGAGACCAGCTTGGCCAACATGGTGAAACCCTGTCTCTACTAAAAATACAATAAATTAGCTAGGCGTGGTGGCAGGCGCCTGTAATCCCAACTACTTGGGAGGCTGAGGCAGGAAAATCTCTTGAACCCGGGAGGCGGAGGTTGCAGTGAGCCGAGATCGCGCCACCACACTCCAGCCCAGGTGACAGTGCAAGACTCCGTCTCAAAATAAAATAAAATTAAATTAAATTAAATTAAATTAAAAATTAAAAATTAAAAAAAACAACTGTCTCACTAAAATTTGCTGGTTATTTTCAAAATAAACTATTGAGCAGTTTTTTCCTCAAATTTTTTTGTTTGTATGTATGTGTTTGTGTAAACATATACACATATATTCAAAATGTGAATGTAGTAAAAATCATCTTTCAATCATTTTTTTCTAAAGATTCTAAACATTAACTTTAAGTTCTTACCCTCTTCTCTGTGCATCAACCCAGGCCTGATCTCTGTTATCTTTTTCAGGATCATACAGTAATTCGTCATTTGTTGGAATCTTGTGTTGTTTCTTCTTTTTTTTCTTGGTCACCTGTACTAATTTTGAAAATGTTAGGATATGGCTAAGAATCACGTGTCAAGTTCACACTTCTTTAAATGAAGAGTCTCATTTCCCAAGCTACACATTTATTTATATTTTCCCTAAAAAGTTTAAAAAGGGACAGGCGCAGTGGCTCACACCTGTAATCCTAGCACTTTGGGAGGCCAAGGTGGGTAGATCACCTGACGTCATGAGTTCAAGACCAGCCTGGACAACATGGCAAAACCCCGTCTCTGCTAAAAGTACAAAATTAGGGCCAGGTGCAGTGGCTCACGCCTGTAATCCCAGCACTTTGGGACACCAAGGCGGGCAGATCACCTGAGGTCAGGAGTCTGAGACCACCCTGGCCAACATGGTGAAACCTGTCTCTACTAAAAAAACAAAAATTAGCTGGGTATGGTAGCGGGCACCTGTAATCCCAGCTACTTGGAGGCCTGAAGCAGAAAAATTGCTTGAACCCAGGAGGCAGAGGTTGCAGTGAGCCGAGATCATGCCACTGCACTTCAGCCTGGGTGACGAGAGCCAGACTCCGTCTCAACGAAAAAGAAAAATATATATATATATATAAAATTAGCCAAGCGTGGTGGCAGGCACCTATAATCCCAGCTACTTGGGAGGCTGATACAGGAGAATCACTTGAACCTGGGTAGTGGGGCAGAGGTTGCAGTGAGCTGAAATCATGCCACTTCACTCCAACCTCTGTAAAAGAGCGAAAACTCCGTCTCCAAAAAAAAAAAAACAAGTTAAAAAAGGCCAGAGGCCAGGCACAGTGCCTCACGCCTGTAATCCCAGTACTATGGGAGGCCAAGGGGGGAAGATCAACTGAGGTCGGGAGTTCGAGACCAGCCTCACCAACATGAAGAAACCCTGTCTCTACTAAAACTACAAAATTAGCCAAGCATGGTGGGGCATGCCTGTAATCCCAGCTACTCAGGAGGCTGAGGCAGGAGAATCACTTGAACCCAGGAGGTAGAGGGTGCGGTGAGCCGAGATTGTGCCATTGCATTCCAGCCTGGGCAACAAAAGCGAAACTCCGTCTCAAAAAAAAAAAAGTTAAAAAAAACCCTTCATCTAAACAAGTGCTTGTCCAGGTGGGGTGCGGTAGTTCACACCTATAATTCTAGAGCTTTGAGGGGCTGAGACAAGAGGATCACTTGAGGCCAGGAGTTCAAAACCAGCCTGGCCAGCATAACGAGACCCCATCTCTACACAAATAAAAATTAAAAATTAGCCAGGCACACCTGTAGTCCTAGCTACTAGGGAAGCTGAGCTGGGAGGATGGCTTCAGCCTAGGAGTCTGAGGATGTAGTAAGCTATAATTGCACCAATGCACTGCTGGAGCCTGGGTGACAGAGTGAGACTTATCTCTAAAAAAGTAAAAAATTCAACAAAAATGTAAAAAATAAAGTTCTTCTCCAACTAACAAAGCATTAAAACGACAAAGGAGACAAAAATTGTTTATTTACCCAAAACTGGTATCTCAAAGACTAAGTTCAAACAATGAGAATTCAGAAACTCAAAAGAGCCACTCAAAACAAGCCAAGAATAGAAATTATTTTTGATGTATGAATTCTCCATGCATTCTCATATATAAAATGCTACTAAAATTAGAACAAAAATATTTCAAAAGTGAATTGAAAAAAAAAAAAAACAGTATGAGGTCAGACACAGTGGCTCACATCTGTAATCCCAGCATTTTGGGAGGATCGCTTGAAGCCAGAAATTCGACACCAGCCTAAGTAACAAAGCAAGACCCCATCTCTACAAAAAAAAAAAAAAAAAAACTATGGCCATCTACACACACTAGACTTTTTGAATGTATTCTAGCAGGCAGGGAGTGGTGGCTCATGCCTGTAATCCCAGCACTTTGGGAGGCCAAAGTGGGCAGACAACCTGAGATCAGGAGTTTCAAACCACCATGGCCAACATGGCAAAACCCTGTCTCTTCTAAAAATACAAAAAGTAACCAGGTATAGTAGCGTGTGCCTGTAGTCCCAACTACCAGGGAGGCTGAGGCACCAGAATCACTTGAACCCAGGAGGCAGAGGCTATAGTGAGACTGTGTCACCGCACTCCAGCCTGGGTGACAGAGTGGGACGCTGCCTAAAAAATAAATAAACAAGGCTGGGCACGGTTGGCTCCCGCCTATAATCCCAGCACTTTGGGAGGCCGAGGTGGGCAGATCACATGGTCAGGAGATCGAGACCATTCTGGCTAACATGGTGAAACCCCGTGTCTACTAAATATACAAAAAATTAGCCGGTCGTGGCGGTGGGCGCCTGTAGTCCCAGCTACACAGGAGGCTGAGGCAGGAGAATGGCATGAACCCGGGAGGAGGAGCTTGCAGTGAGCTGAGATCACACCACTGCACTTCAGCCTGGGTGACAAAGCGAGACTCAATCTCAAAATAAATAAATAAATAAATAAACACGTACATTCTAGCAGGTCAATATTTAAGTAATAATGCATAAAAGTATAATATTGTTGTTTACCACAGAAATTTGTTACTTGAATATTTCAGTGTAATTACTGAAATAATTAGTTTTAGCTCTTGTTATGTTCAACTTTGCTTAAATTTTATAAAAATTCAATTTTGAAGAACACAGAGGCTGATTAAAAAGCAATGCATTAAGCAAAATTCTGCAAGAGGAGGCCGGGCACGGTGGCTCACACCAGTAATTCCAGCACTTTGGGAGGCTGAAGCAGATGGATCACCTGAGGTCAGGAGTTCGAGACCAGCCTGGTTAACATGGTGAAATCCCGTTTCTCCTAAAAATACAAAAAATTAGCCGGGCGTGGTGGCAGGAGCCTGTAATCCCAGCTACTCGGGAGGCTGAGGCAGGAAAATTGCTTGAATCTGAGAGGCAGAGGTTGCAGTGAACCAAGGTGGCGCCATTGCACTCCAGCTTGGGCAACAAGACCAAAACTCCATCTCAAAAAAAAAAAAAAAAGTTGGGAGTCCGAGGCGGGTGGATCACGAGGTCAGGAGATCCAGGCCATCCTGGCTAACACGGTGAAACCCCATCTCTAATAAAAGTACAAAAAATTAGCCGGGAGTGGTGGCAGGTGCCTGTAGTCCCAGCTACTCAGGAGGCTGAGGCAGGAGAATGGCGTGAACCCTGGAGGCAGAGCTTGCAGTGAGCCGAGACAGTGCCACTGCACTCCAGCCTGGGCGACAGTGCAAGACTCCGTGTAAAAAAAAAAAAAAAAGTCTGCAGGAGGATGAAAACATAGAAACTATTTGCAGGCATGAAAACAAATACTGCTGCTACAGGAAACCTAAAGGAAGAGGGGGCAAGAGCCCTGAGGAGGGGAGGTATTGAGTTGAGATACACTTTCTCTTACTTCCTAGGTACACCCAAGCAGCACCACTGTTGGTGCCATGTCCTCACATGCTTGCATCTCCAGCCTTTTTTTTTTTTTTTTGAGATGGAGTCTTGCTCTGTTGCCCAGGCTGGAGTGCAGTGGTGCACTCTCAGCTCACTGCAACCTCTACCTCCCTGGTTCAAGCAATTCCTGTCTCATCCTCCCAAGTAGCCAGGATTACAGGTGCATGCCACCAAGCCTGGCTAATTTTTTTGTATTTTTAGTAGAGATGGGGTTTCACCATGTTGACCAGACTGGTCTCAAACTCCTGACCTCAGGCAATCTGCCCACATCTGCCTCCCAAAGTGCTGGGATTACAAGCATTAAGCCACCGTGCCCGGCCCCCAGCTTTTCTTATTAATCAATCCTGCTTTTGTTTTCACATAAACGGCATCCAATTTACTTTTTTTTTTTTTTCGAGACAGTCTCACTCTGTTGCCCAAGCTGGAGTGCAGTGATGCAATCTCGGCTCACTGCAACCTCTGCCTCCTGGGTCCAAGTGATTCTCTTGCCTCAGCCTCCCAAGTAGCAAGGACTATAGGTGTGCACCACCATGCCCGGCTTATTTTTGTATTTTTAGTACAGACAGGGTTTTGCCAACTTGGCCAGGCTGGTCTTAAACACCCGACCTCAGGTGATCTGCCTGCATCAGCCTCCCAAAGTGTTGCGATTACAGGCATGAACCACCATGCCCAGCTGTAATTTCTTAAAAGACCAAACTCAGAGGGAAATCCTAACATCCAATAATTGTTAGGTAAACCCTTTTTTATAAAATATAACTGCTAAACCTGGTAAATAGGCTACTTACCTGCTTTGTCTTCATCCTCAGAATCAGAATCAAAATATATATCATCGTAGTACCTTGTCGGAGCTGTGGCAACTTTTCCATTTCCTGAGGAAGATCCTATTCAAACCAGAAGCAAAGTTTACAGACTAAATCATACATAATTCACAAGGTGAAAAACTCCATATATTCTTCCATCACCTCAAAGCAATTATCAACTCATTCACAATCTCATTTGATGGTGAAATATTTTCACATCAGTGACTTACTCGATGTCTATGCCCTATACAGTTACAGAGAACTGGCCCTCCTTAAAATGTTCCAAACCTTGAGAAAATTCTTCTCTCTCCCTTCCCACAAATCTCATTAAATAAAATAGCCATATTTTCAGATTACCAGCACACATATCTCTACCTTTCAGTCATGCAATATACTATGCAGAACATAGAACAAACATTTTGTTCTAAGAAACATTAGCAGAAAAAGGGTAAAAACCCTACAGGAAGTCAGGAGGAATGAGTCAAGGACACATTCTTCTCCTCAGTTGTGCCCAGGGCCATGACATTACCTATACTTACATCATCATATGCCCATATCCCTAATTCCTTAGTTAGCATCAGGTTAGCTTTTATTATATTTTTACATGCTTTCAGATCTTTCCAGCTAATACATAGTATATCAACATGGAAATCAATGCTGAAGAGTCCTTCCTTTTTTTTTTTTTTTTTGTTGAGACTGAGTCTCACTCTGTTGCCCAGGCTGGAGTAAAATAGCACGATCTTGGCTCACTGCAACCTCTGCCACCCGGTTTCAAGTGATTCCCCTGCCTCACCCTTCTGAGTAGCTGGGATTATAGGCACCTGCCATCACGCCTGGCTAATTTTTTGTATTTATAGTAGAGACGAGGTTTCACCATGTTGGCCAGGCTGGGCTTGAGCTCCTTACCTCATGATCCACCCAACTCGGCTTCCCAAAGTGCTGGGATTACAGGCGTGAGCCACTGCGCCCAGTCGAAGAGTTCTACTTTCACAAACCAGTTTTCAGGTCAGGTAAATTTTATATAAAGACCAAGTATCAAAATGAAGTATGTTTCATTACTCACTAAAATGAAACAGGAATCTGTGATGATACATAATTAAATCTGACACATTTTAGTGCCATCTAACCCTAAAAATACTTCTGTAAGTTTGTGTGTCTTTTAACTCTAGGGTAAAAACTGCAAAATAAAATTATGCAAGTAAACAGTATTAACTAATCTCTTTCCAAGAGCACAAGACAGTCATCAAAGAAAACTCCAGGCCAGGCACAGTAGCTTACACCTGTAATCCCAGCACTCTGGCAGGCCAGTGCAGGAAGACCACTTGAGCCAAGAGTTTAAGACCAGCCTGGGCAACATAGTGAGACCCTGTCTTACAATTTTTTTTTTTTTTTTTTGAGATGGAGTCTAGCTCTGTCGCCCAGGCTGGAGAGCAATGGCACGATCTCAGCTCACTGCAACATCTGCCTCCTGGGTTCAAACGATTCTCCTGCCTCAGCCTCCTGAGTAGCTGGGATTACAGGTGCGCACCACCACACCCGGCTAATTTTTGTATTTTTAGTAGAGGTGGGTTTCACTGTGTTGGCCAGGATGGTCTCGAACTCCTGACCTCGTGATTCACCGGCCTCGGTCTCCCAAAGTGCCGGGATTACAAGCGTGAGCCACCAAGCCCGGCCTCTTTTTTTTTTTTTTTTTTTTCTTGAGATGGAGTCTCACTCCGTCACCCTCCTTGGAGTGCAGTGCCACAATCTTGGCTCACTGCAACCTTCGCCTTCCGGGTTTAAGCCATTCTCCTGCCTTGGCCTCCCGAGTAGCTGGGACTACAGGTGCGTGCCACCACACCCAACTAATTTTTGTATTTTTAGTAGAGACAGGGTTTCGCCATGTTGGCCAGACTCATCTCGAATTCCTGACTTCAGGTGATCCACCCGCCTCGGCCTCCCAAAGTGCTGGGATTACAGGTGTGAGCAACTGTACCTGGTCGCTACAAATTTTTTTTTTTTTTGGGCGGAGTCTCCCTATTTCCCAGGTTTGAGTGCAGTGGCGCTATTTTGGCTCACTGCAAGCTCTGCCTCCTGGGTTCACGCCATTCTTCTGCCTCAGCCTCCCAAATAGCTGGGACTACAGGCAGTCGCCATCATGCCCGGCTAAGTTTTTGTATTTTTAGTAGAGACGGGGTTTCACCGTATTAGCCAGGATGGTCTCGATCTCCCTACCTCGTGATCCGCCCACCTTGGCCTCCCAGAGTGCTGGGATTAAAGGCGTGAGCCACGGTGCCCGGTCTTTTTTTTTTTTTAGATGGAGTCTTGCTCTGTCACCCAGGCTGGAGTGCAGTGGCATGATCTCGGCTCCCTGCAAGCTCCATCTCCTGGGTTCATGCGATTCTCCTGCCTCAGCCTCCTGAGTAGCTGAGACTACAGGCGCCTGCCACCACGCCCCGCTAATTTTTTGTATTTTTAGTAGAGACGGGGTTTCACTGTGTTAGCCAGGACGGTCTCCATCTCCTGACCTTGTGATCCGCCCGCCTCGGCCTCCCAAAGTGCTGGGATTACAGGTGTGAGCCACCGTGCCCCTGCCAAATTTTTTTTTTTATTAGCTGGGCACAGTGGTACATGCCTGTAATCTCAGTTATTCAAGAAGCGGAGGTGGGAGGATCATTTGAGCCCAGAGTTTTAGGCTACAGTGAGCTATGATTGATATGCCAGTACACTCCAGCCTGGGTGACAGAATGAGACATTGAACCTAAAATAATAAATAAATCAATAACTTTTTTAAATGAGAAAAAGAAGACTCTAGCTCAGACTGCCAAATACATTTACTCCTTCATTCAATAAATATTTATTGAGCACCTATTGAAAGTGCTGGGGACACAGAAGGGCACAAATAAGGTTCCTGCCCTTATAGAGCTTACAAAAATATATATAAAATTGAACCAAAAGTTTACCAGTTCCCAGAGAGGATAACTTGTCCTCCATTGTTTTCATGGTAGAATTTAATTCAGCTTCCATTTCCTTTTCAAATTCATCTTCACTAGATGATTCACTTTCTCCAGTAAGACATTCTCTGATGAGTTTTCGTTTCTGGTCAGGAGTTCCATGTAAAAGCACATCCACTTCATCCTCAGAGCTAGTATACATTTAAATCAAAAAGAATATGAACATTTAAAAATTAAAATAATTTAAAACTCCCAGCATCTCACTGTCCAACAACAATTTTAAGTATTACATGGTTGCATTTGATATACTTATATATTACATATAGCTATTCTCACTTAATAGGCCAGTTCTGCATATTTCCAATCTTTTTTTTTTTTTTTTTGGAGATGGCATCTCACTCTGTCACCCAAGCTGGAGTGCAGTTGCATGATCTCAGTTCACTGCAACCTCCACCTCCCCGGTTCAAGCAATCCTCCCACCTCAGCTTCCCCAGTAGCTGGAACTACAGACACATGCCACCATTCCCAGTCTTTTTTTTTTTTTAATTTTTGTAGAAATAGGGTTTCACCATGTTGCCCAGGCTGGTTTTTTTTTTTTTTTTTTTTTTTTTTTGAGATAGAGTCTCACTCTTGTCATCCACACTGTAGTACAGTGGCATGATTTCTGCTCACTGCAACCTCCGCCTCCTGGGTTCAAGCAATTCTCCTGCCTCAGGATTCAGAATCCATCTCAAAAAATACATAGATAGATATATAAATAGATAGATATCCTGGTTGTGATATTGCACTATAGTTTTGTAGTATGTTAACACTGGAGGAAACTGGAGAAGGCGTACACAGGGTCTCTCTGTATTATTATTATTATTATTATTATTTTTCTGAGATGGGGGTCGCACTGTGTTGCCCAGGCTGGAGTGCAATGGTGCCATCTTGGCTCACTGAAACCTCTGCCTCCCAGGCTCAAGCCAACCAACTGCCTCACCCTCCCACCCTCACCACAGATATGCACCACCATACCCAGCTAATTTTTTGTAATTTTGGTAGAGACATGATTTCATCATGTTGCTCAGGCTGATCTTGAACTCTTGAGTTCGAGTGATTCTCCTGCCTTGGCCTCCCAAAGTGCTGGGATTACAGGTGTGAGCCACTGCACCAGACCTGTATTATTTCTTATAACTGAATGTGAGTCTACAAAAACTTCAAAATAAAATGTTTAATTTTAAAAAACTGAATCACAAAGCGAGAGTTATTTTTTCTACAAATTTTCTTCAATTCTTTTGATTATTTCAACCAAAGTCTCAGTTTTCAGCACTACTGGGAAAGGCAATAATACATCATGGACCCTGGATATGCAAGTTAAGTATGCCAAGAATGCAAGGTACTGACCACTGTTCACTCCAGCCATTTCTCAGGATTGTGTTTGCAGCAAACAACCTTGAGGAATGAGATAATGTCTCCTTCCAGGACAAAGAGCAGGTGTATTTACTGTCTGCCATGAAAGAGGTGGATTCTCCAAGCTCAAGTATTCTTTAGCCACGATGCCAACCCACTGAATGTGCAGCATTCTTCTAGGACTGTCAGCACAATACCTGTAGGGTTGACAAGCAAGAGCAAGCCACACAAACATGATGCTCATGCTGCTTGCTGTGCTATGTGTGGTCTTATCTTTGACCCAGGAATCTCATGTCTTCGGTCAGCTACTGTGAAACAGTACCAGGCTACAATGTATTAGCTTATGAATAGTGTAAAATTAAATCCTGACAGATACCTCTCTAACACTAATCTCCCTTTTTAAAATAATAACCATTTGGCTCAGAGCCTTCAACAGGCAATATTGTCTGATAACACTGTTACGTTTTTATAATATTTATCTTTACAGTTACCTTACCAGTGGCAACTGTCACAGGATTATAAAGCTTCCTTAAAGAAATGATACAACAGGCCGGGCTCAGTGGCCCATCCTTGTAATCCTAGCACTTTGGGAGCCTGAGGTGGGTGGATCGCCTAAGGTTCGAGACCAGCCTAGCCAACATGGTGAAACTCCGTCTCTACTAAAAATACAAAAAATAAGCCGGGCGTGGTAGCTCGTGCCTGTAATCCTAGCTACCCAGGAGGCTGAGACAGGAGAATTGCTGGAACCCAGGAGGTGGAGACTACAGTGAACCAAGATCATGCCACTGCACTCCAGCCTGGCTGACAGAGTGAGACTCTGTCTCAAAATAAATAAATAAATAAATAAATAAGACATGTATATATCTCCTTTCACAGACAGGACCCATTAACTGAAACTCTTTTTCACAGGGAATCCTGGTGTCCATCCTCACTCCCCACAAAAGAAATCTTAACAGCAGTCTGATTTCCCATGCATCCAATGTCTCCCCATGACAATATGAGGAAACATTGTTCTTTTGAAATTTTTTTTCTTTTTTTAAGAAATGAGGTCTCACTACGTTGGGCCACCACACCTAGCCAACGTTGTTAATGAAAGCACAGCTTTACAGAAAGCTTCTTTGGACAGAATGAATGTTTTAAAGTTTAAGAATAGGATTTGCTGACAGCTTAAGAAATAACTAAATTTGTATGGAAATCTCTTGGCAAAATAGCTTCAAGTTTCCCTGGTAGAATAAAGACCACCCTTCTGGAAATACCACGAACCTTCTTCTGTGACTATCTCAGGTCAATATTTTCTACAATGCACTGCCAAGATATACCTACTTTATCTTATTATCCTTATTATACTATAAGCCTCTGGAAGACAAGGACCTTATGATTTCCCACCGTTGCTCAGAGCAAGCATAAAACAGTCCCCGTTAAGAAAAAAAAAGGCTATTCAGCATTCCCTTATTTCTGTTTATGGCAGTTTAGTCTTCAAGATGGACACTTCACATTAAGTCCTGTGAGCCTCACAACAAACGTAGTGTGTTACGCTGTGTTATATAGGTTATACAACTATACGTTATTATAGTTCAATTTACAGGTGAGTAATCGAGGATAAGTGACTTGCCTTCCGTCACTCTGCTACTAAGCTGTAGAGGTAGGTTTCGATCTCATTGCTTTTGAAGATTTACACGCGGTCCCCCGTGATTCCGGAATATCCCTCTTCCTATAGGCGACATCGGCCCCGCCTCCCCCGGGGCTGCGTGACCCCATCAGGAAAGCCCTCTGGCCTCGCACAAGTGACAGTGAGGCACGACAGGCTCCCGAGCCGCTAGGGTCTGCATAGGCTCGGCAGGCGCAACGAGTGAGGCGACCAAAGCCAGGCCTCGACCCAAATCCTCAGGGGCCAGGGTGGGGCAGGGGCCCACCTGCTCAAAGCCGGATCCTCGTCGCTAGGCTCTTCAACCGCGTAGGGGTCGTAATCATCCGGAAGCCGGTTCATGGTGGCCTGCAGCGGCCTACACCATCCACAAGCGATTTGCAGCGTCTCTGTTTACACTGCAGGTCCAGTCCCTAAAGCTCCCCTGACGCCACTTCCGTCTGAACTTCGGAGTCCCCCTTGCGCGCCCGCGCAGACAGACCACAGCTGGGGGGGGGGGGGGGGGGGCCAGGTAGAAGGCGGGGAAGGGGCGGAGCAGGAGCGAAAAGGGGCGGGGACGGGGGCGGGTCTTGATCCCACCATTTTTTTCCGCGGCTTCTGCTTACAGGAAACTAGCAGCTACCTTGCCACCAAAAATAATGATGGGCACTCTCGTAAGTGGTAGTCTCTGAGGTGAACATGCTACATGCAGTGTCTTATCACCTACGAAGCAGGAATCTAGACGCTGAGGGACACACGGCCCGAAATCCAATAGGTCCTCAGACACCAGCACCCGCATCTCGCCAACCTCGCCT
The DNA here is from genome assembly GCF_007565055.1 of Rhinopithecus roxellana. Lineage (NCBI taxonomy): Eukaryota > Metazoa > Chordata > Mammalia > Primates > Cercopithecidae > Rhinopithecus > Rhinopithecus roxellana. Next base: position 49,141,448 of record NC_044553.1, on the reverse strand, counting down.
CTAACCCTTATGCCTTCCACACCGTGAGGCTCTCAACCGCTCCTTCACACTGTTCACTCCTCAGTCTGACTTCGGCCTCTACAATCTACCGAAAACTTATATTTTCTCGTCATCTTCCCAGTTCCCACTTTTGCTCAGCCCTCAACTGATCCCACTCGATGCTTGAGAGACCAGGCAGATGACAGCCACTTGATGTCCATCGGGAGACGGTTTCCAACCCTGTTTCTGAACGAGGAACTCGGGTTCCTGCCTCCTACCGAGACACCGTAGCACTCTCTAAAATGTGGAGTAGCTGTAATAAATCTACTCCTATAATAATGCTTTACAGCGCAGGTCTTAGTTTTTCTTTTTTCTCGTTTCTTTTGAAATGGCATCTCGAACCAAGTCCACCAATCCCTTTACAAAAGAATGAACTGCTCCTCTGTGTGTACTTCATAGAAGGTGGAATCGGACAGAGGCAGGTTAGCGACAGTTATTCCTGAAATACAGGAGCAAAGTACAGTCTGTTGTGGTTTCCCGGATTCCTCGCCTAGCTCAGCCAGTTAAGCATGAGACATATGCCATTGAGCCACTTAGTAGTTATGCGAGTGGATAGATTGGTATGTAGAGGGAAAGGGGTGTGCTGCTGTAAAGAACAACGCTTGTTTGTCTGTGGGGAAAGAAAAGTAGAATACTTGAGATGAAAGTTGGCATACAAATAGGATACTACCGCCAGTAGTTATATTACAAACACTGTCGGCCTTTCTAATGTGAATGAACTTTACTGTCATTCCTAGTTTAAAGTTAGGTTGCGTGGTTGGATTTTTCCACTATCTTTTTCTAATTTTTCTACCATTTGGAGACCATAGGGATTTGGGCCTGTCACCCCTTGGATGGGTTCCTAGTTTGTTTACATTTTCCTGAACCCTCCTGAGTGCCCATTCTTGGTCTAGTCCCTGGTCGTGATGATTCCACACTTCCTCGGCAGCATGTTCTCTTGCCTCATTCATGAGCTGATCAGTGTTTCGTCTCTTTAACTGACATGTTCCCCAGTGCTGTTTGAACTGTTGATTTTCCGTTGCTGGCTGAGTGCGTTTTGTCCTTCACATAACCTTCACTGGTAAAAATAAGCCCATGTGATGTCCACCAGTGGATGAATGCAGGACCAAGAGCCCTAGCTTCTGGATCCAGGTCTAGCCCCTTCATCTGCGGCTCTGTGGCCCAGGGCAGGTTTGCTTGACCTCTGCCTCAGTTTTCTACTCTAAGGGACATATTGACCTACCTCACAGGGGTGTTGTGAGGATTAATAAATGTTGGTACTGTGCTTTGGAAATGTGAAAACGCTGTGTAAATGTTAAGAAATACTAAGTATAGGGCCAAAAGCTATACAGTGTTTCACTTTAACCATTTGCTATTCTGTACCAAGGTGATCTTTTCTGGGGAAGGAAGTAGAGTGGAAGGTGCATCCCTCGGCCCCTGGTTTACATTGTTAGAGTGCTTATTGTGGGAATGCACTCTAAAAAGTGGGCGTAGAATGAAAGCAGCAGTCCAGTGGTCCTGCCTTTTCTGCAGTTTCACTTTTCTTCAAGTTACAGCAGTTACCTGAAATCTGAAAACATTAAATGAAAAACTGCAGAAACGATTTATGTTTTAAATTTTATGCTGTTCTGAGCAGCGTGATGAAATCTGTTGCCGTCCTACCTGGAACGTTGAGTCACGCCTCTGCCCAGTGTGTCCATGCTGTATACACTGTCCACCCATCAACCACTAAGTAGCTGTGTTGGTTGTCAACATAACAGATCACAAGAAGATTGAGGTTGGGTGCGGTGGCTTACCCCTGTAATCCCAGTACTTTGGGGGTCCAAAGTGGGAAGATTGCTTGAGCCCAGGAGTTCAAGACCAGCCTGGGCAACTAGGCGAGATCCTATCACTAAGAAAAATTTTAAAACAACTTTGGCTGCCAGCAGTGGCTCAGGCCTATAATCCCAGCACTTTGGGAGGCCAAGGGGGGCGGATCACGAGGTCGGGAGATCAAGACCATCCTGGGTAACACGGTGAAACCCCGTCTCTACTAAAAATAACAAAAAATTAGCCGGGTTTGGAGGCGGGCGCCTGTAGTCCCAGTTACTCGGCAGGCTGAGGCGGGAGAATCACTTGAACCCGGGAGGCGGAGGTTGCAGTGAGCTGAGATTGTGCCACCGCACTCCAGCCTGGTGACAGAGCGAGACTCCGTCTCAAAAGTGTGTGTGTGAGTGTGTGTGTATTACATTAGAAGAAAAGCAAACAAGTCTAGAGAGTTGGTGGTGGTCCTAGGACTTGTAACAGGACACGTAAACTGGAGCTGAGGCTGCCACTGTGGGGTGACCTTTGGGGATTCCATGCGCTGATGCCCAGCAAGCAAAGAGAAGCAAGAGTTTGGAGCAAACAGAGAGAAGCAGGGAGGCTTTCCGTGACCCCCTTGTCTAACATGTTAAGCCCTCAACCCCAGCCTTTTCTCTCCATGCCCTCTTCTCTAACCCGTGGTCCACGTTTTTCCCCCTTCTGCTTCATATTACTTGTCTGCTCACTGTCCGTCTCCCCGTTCCATTTCTCTATTGCTTCCCGAAAAGACCACCCTCAAAACATAAAGGCTTTGCAACAACAATGATCATGCATTTCTATCCCAAGTCCGCAGTTTTGATGTTCTGCTCCCTGATACCTAGGGTCTCGGCTGGGGAATGAAACTGTTTCCATGCATTTCTCTCCACAAAGCCTCGGGCTTCCTCACGACACGGCAGCCTGTGTAGTCAGCCTTCTTCCATGGCGGCGCAAACCTCCAAGACGATTCCCGGAGACCCAGATGCCTCTGGAGCTGTAAGGATGCCTCCCACCCAGCCTCGGGAGCCCCTGGACATCGCTTCTGCCAAATGCCGTTGTGGAAGGTAGTCACTATGGCCAAACCAGATCCAAGGAGAGGGGAATTGGGCTCTACTTCTCAATGGGAGAAGTAGTAAAGAAGAAAGTTCTCAGGTGACTGTCCAAAAAAACCGGCCGGGCGCGGTCGCTCTGGGAGGCCGAAGCAAGCGGATCACCTGAGGTCAGGAGTTCAAGACCGGCCTGGTCTACTAAAATAAAAAAACTAGCCGGGCATGATGGCGGGTGCCTGTAATCCCAGCTACTCGGGAGGCTGAGACGGGAGAATCGCTGGAACCCGGGGAGATCGCGCCACTGCACTCCAGCCTGGACAACAAGAGCGAAACTCCGTCTCAAAAATAACAACAACAACAACAACAACAACAACAATAAAATAATAATAACCGTGTATTTACAGATTTTCCCAAGTGTTTAAAAACGGTTTGTTGTCCAGCGTTATACACTTAACTCGACCAGTGCACGCACGGTTTGCATAGTGGACAACTTTGTCCTTTGTCCTGACTTTTTTTCCTTCAAAGTAAGAGGCTTGATTCTCCCCCGACTCCACCCGGCCCCCCCTCCTTTAGGTTCTCCTAGGTTTCGTCGCCGCGTATGTTAGTTACAGTCATTTCCGACAGGCCTACCAGGGAAGATGCTCAAGGAAAACGATGTTCTGTCAAGCTGCTTGGGGAAATCTTAGTGCTTAATGTTTAACCGCGGGGGGGAGGAGGGGAACCTCATAATAGTTATGTCCTGTGGGGAAGACTTCTGTTGGGCTGGCGAGAAGAGAAGGGGCCGAAACGTGCTTTTTGCTGAGAGGAAGGTGAGCCCAAACCCGAGCCCTGCCCGGCCCAGACGCTAGGTCCCTCGGGGACTGGGCGGTGCGGCCGCAAGCTCTTTCTCTCTCTCTCCCTCTTTCTCTCTCTCTCTCTCCCTCCCTCTCTCTCTCTCTCTCTCCCGCCCCCTTCTTCTCGCTCTCTCCCTCTCGCCGTCTTCTTCTCTCTCTCTTTCTCTGTCACTGTCTCTCTCTCTCCCCCCACTTCTTCTCTCTCTTTCTCTCTGTGTCTGTCTCTCTCTCTCTCTCGTCCTCTCAGGTCTCCCTTTCAGGTCCCAGACTCCCGGCCGCGTCCCCACTTGCGCCCACCCAGTCCCGGAGACACCCAGGCCTGTCCCTCAGTAGGTCCCCGGGCAGGCAGCTGGAGAGACCGGAGCGCCGGGGACGTCCCCCCAGCGAGGGCGTGGCGTATGCAGATGAGCACGGCGCGCGGAGGCTGCCGGTCACGCTCGGTCTGGGACCCCACGTCCCGCGCGGATTTCCGAGTGCTGCCGGTGTGATTTTCCCTAGCGGCGAGGGGGAGCGAGGGGGCTGGAGAGGGTGAGGCGGCTGGGGCCGCATGAGAGAAGTGACCGTGTGTTAGAGTGTAGTGGGCGCGAGGGTGTGAGAGAAAGCGGGAGTGACAACTCACACTTACCTGCCAGAGGAAATACCATGATCATGAAGGTGGTTTTCCCAGGGTGAGGCTTATTCGTTGCACGCGGGATGTGTTGATCCCTGCGATTTCCCTAAATGTGGCACACTCGACTGCATGGTTTAGTGGTAGTGGGAGACTGAGTTCGCGCTTTCTCCTGGTGTTCGAGAGGTTAACAAACATGCCCAGCCAGGTTGGTTCCCTAGGTTGGCGAACTGCGCAGTTACGCTGCGTTAGCCTGCAAAATGTTGCTGCGCTGAAGCTTTTCTTCTCTTTATATGGGTGTAAGAGCTCCCGTCTTTTTTTCTTCGCCCGCCCGGGGAAGAGCCTTTGGCACCGGTTTGCCTGGAAACGTTACGATCTCCTGCTTTTCCAGGCCAAAGCCGCGTTTTTCCTGCAAGTTTGGGGTGTGTAGAGAAAAAAGCCAGAACAGCTTTCTCGGGCGTGGACTAGGCCCCTGGGGAAAATATCCCAGGATCTGTTAACCGCTAGCAGAAACGACAGAGTATGTATGGGCAATTAATCCTGGTACAGGCAAGCCGGATAGGCTCAGAGGTTTAGGAAGAACCCGTCAGGGTTGAGTTCCCCGCGTCCCCACCTACGGGGAGATCGAGTCCGCGGGAGCTGCTGATCTCACCCAGGCAGGTGCTGGGCTTGTTGGCAGCAGGATCTTCTGGAAGGACTAGAACTGACTCATCCCACTCCCAAAGAGAAGCAGGCGTGTCATGCATGACAGTGAAGGCCGGACTACAAGGCCCTCAAGAACAGTTTGGGTCCTCGCTAACGGCCTTGAGAGACCACGCAAGACTGGTCAGAACAGCCATGTAGAAAGGCTTTTCATGGGCCGGGCGCGGTGACTCGCCTCTAAACCCAGCACTTTGAGAGGCCGAGACGAGCGGATCACTTTGAGGCCAGGAGTTGGAGACCAACCTGGGCAACATGGTGAAAATACAAAAAATTAGCCGGGCGTCGTGGCTCGTGCCTGTAATTCCAGCTGCTCGAGAGGCCGAGGCATGAGAATTGCTTAAACCCGGGAGGCGGAGGTTGCACTGAGCCGAGATGGCGCCACTGCACTCCAGCCTGGGCGACAGAGCAAGACTCCGTCAAAAAAAAAAAAAAAAAAAAAAAAAGGAGGGAGGGAGGGAAGGAGGCTTTTCATGAATGCTTTTAAGGTCTCCTGACAGCCTCTGTACATGTCCCCAGGAGGAAACAAGACACTCTGATGTTCAGGGCCACCATCCTGACATGGACCTTTCCTCCAATTATAATGTTGCCATTTTGCTATCTTAAGACCCTTATGCCCAAGCCTTCTCAGACCTCAGCACCCCTGGGATATGTGTAATAGAAGGGTAAATACAGGCTAGGCGCCGTGGCTCATGTCTGTAATCCCAGCACTTTGGGAGGCCCAGGTGGGCGGATCACCTGAGGTCAGGAGCTCGAGACCAGCTTGACCAACATGGCAAAATCCTGTCTCTACTAAAAACACAAAAATTAGCGGGGCAAGGTGGCGGGCGCCTGTAGTCCCAGCTACTCGGGAGGCTGAGGCAGGAGAATCGCTTGAACCCGGGAGTCAGAGAGGTTGCAGTGAGCCGAGATCATGCCACTTGTACCACTCCAGCCAGCCCGGGCCACAGAGCCAGACTCCGTCTCAAAAAAGAAAAAAAAATCCAGGCAGCTTTCTAGTCACCTGTGGATGGAGCAGTCAACAAAATAGGCAAGAATCGCTGACCTGGAGCTTACATTCCAAGTGGGTGAAGTTAGACAGAAAACTCAGAAAACTAAAACATACAGCATGTTCGATCAGTGCTTCTTAAACTTCGCCGCGGACATTCTGAATGCACATTCTGACTCAGTAGATGTTGCGAAGGTGGAGCCTAAGAGTCTGCACTCTTTTTTTTTTTTTTTTTTTTTTTTTTTTTTTTTTTTTTGAGACGGAGTCTTGCTCTGTTGCCCAGGCTGGAGTGTAATGGCGCGATCACGGCTCACTGTAACCTCCGCCTCCCGGGTTCAAGCGGTTCTCCTGTCTCAGCCTCCCGAGTAGCTGGGATTACAGGCATGCGCCACCACGCCCAGCTAATTTTGTATTTTTAGTAGAGACGGGGTTTCTCCATGTTGATCAGGCTGATCTCGAACTCCTGATTTCAGGTGATCCACCCGCCTCGGCCTCCCAAAGTGCTGGGATGACAGGCGTGAGCCACAGCGCCCGGCCAAGTCTGCATTCTTAAGTGAGTCACTCCAAGGTGCCAGGTGATGCTGAAGCTGCTGGTCGAGGGCCACACTACTACTAAGCAGCAAGGTACTAAGTACTACAGAGAGGAGACGGGGAGGAAGAAAGAGGCCGGGCGCGGTGGCTCACGCCTGTCATCCCAGCACTTTGGGAGGCCGAAGCGGGGTGATCACGAGGTCAGGAAATCAAGACCATCCTGGCCGACATGGTAAAACCCCGTCTCTACTAAACACAACAAAAATTAGCCGGGCGTGGCGGCTCGCCTGTCTTTCCCGCTACTCGGGAGGCTGAGCCAGAAGTTGCTTGAACTCGGGAGGCGGAGGCTGCAGGGAGCCGAGATCGCACCACTGCACTCCTGCCTGAGCGACGGAACGACAAATTGAGACTTCGTCTCAAAGAAAAAACAAAGAAATGAGGTGTTCTGAGAAGAACTCTGCCGTAAGTCAGTTCTACCACGGCCCGACAAAGAAATTAGGTTCCTAGAAGAACTCTGTCGTAAACCACCTTCTCCACCAGCCGCAACCGGGAAAACGGAGACCACAGCCGCTTCTCTACAAGACTCGAAAAAACAAGAAATCAGCTAAATATCTCATTAAAAAACAACCAATGACCTAAAGAAAGGGCGAACACAGTCCCCCACTACCACAAATTACGCAGTCGAGTCGCCCCCCATTTGCGGAAATCGCAGAAATCACCACACACTGAGCGTACGGTATGAAACCTCCTCCCTGGGAAAACCACCTTCGTGACCATGATACTTTCCCCGCCAATTAAAAGCTGGTTTGGTTTTTGTGTCCACTCACTCCTATATGCCCGCCACACTCTAGAAACGGTCACTTCCCTCGCGCGACCTCAGCCCCCGCTCCCCTTCAAGATCCCCTCGTTCACCCTCGTCGCTCCGGAAAACCACCGCGAAATCACTCCCGATGTCGTGGCGTGGGACGTGAGGTCCCAGGCCGGGCGGGACCGGCAGGCTCCGCGTGCGCTGTATATTTGCATATGCCACGCCCCCACTGCCGCGGGACGCCCCCGGTGCTCCAGTCTCTCCTCCTGGTTGACGCGAGACCTGCTGAGGTGGGGCACGCTCGGGTGCTGGGAGCGCGCGGATGGACACGCGGCCGCGGGTCTGGGACCTCAAAGGGAGACCCGAGAGGACCAGAGAGAGAACGCGGCCACACTGCCTGGCCTCGGAGTGACCCAGCGCCGGGTCAGAGTAGGGCTCGAGTTTGGGCTCAGCTTTGGAAAAATGAGGACCGAGAGACATCTACTCTGACGTTTCAAGTTAAAATGAATATTATTTTGTAGTTTGAAGTTCAAAGTTGGACTGAGTCGTTTGATATCCTGTCTTTACTGTTGGAAAATCAGTCCCTTGGGCTAGTCAGGCCTCGAGTGGTGTCTAGTATGTTTACATTTTCGTTGATGCTGTTCTTGGGGTCTTGGGCAGGGTTCGCTCGACCTCTATCTAGGTTTCCCTAGGTATGGCGCATTGACCGTGTTGTACAGTGAGGAAAGTAAAGTGAAAAAGGGTATGTGTAGTATGCCATCCTGTGTCTATTTCTTCTTGCAAAAAAAGTGTGTTTTTCTTCTTGCGAAAAGAAATACAAGCCTGATAAACCAGAACTGATGAAATTATTTACCAGGCCGACTGACGGGGAACAGAGTGGAAGGAGAGAGAGAGTGACCCTTTTCCGAGTATACCTTTTTTTCCTTTTCCCTTCTGACGGAGTTTCGCTCTTTGTTGCCCAGGCTGGAGTGCAATGGTGCCATCTCGGCTCACCGCAACCTCCGCCTCCCGGGTTCAAGCGATTCTCCTATTTTAGCCTCCCGAGTAGCTGGGATTACAGGCACCCGCCACCAGGCCCGACTAATTTTGTATTTTTAGTAGAGACGGGGTTTCTCCATGTTGGTCAGGCTGGTCTCGACCTCAGGTAATCTGCCCCCGCCTCGGCCCCCCAAAGTGCTGAGATTATAGGCGTGAGCCACCACTCCCAGCCTACCCTACCACTTTTTGCCTAACTTGAGTTTGGATAGTCAGTAAGAGAGCAGAGACAAAGGTGGACTAAGACCTGGGCAGAATTTTGATCTGCTCCTGGATCTATGCCAGTAAATTCTGAGACAGCCTGGACAAACTGCTGAGGAAATCAATGGTAGACTCTGGGACTTCTGGATACAGAACTGCAATGTTTCTTTTCTTTTTTTTCTTTTTTTTTTTTCTTTTCTTTTTTTAAGTAGACAGGAAGTCTCCATATGTTGCCCAGACTGGTCTCAAACTCCTGGGCTCAAGTGACCCTCCCGCCTTGGCTTCCCAAAGGGATGGGATTGAAGGTGTGAGCCACCGCGTCCGGCCGACAATTCCGTTTATAGCCCCAAGAAATGTCACCCCTTTACATAGGTAGGCAGATGCAAGCCCTAAAATACATGTTGTCAAGAATTTGTCCTCAAGAAAGAAACTTAGCACCATTTGCTACACACAGTTCATCCTCAGTTCAACTGGTAATTGGAGCGGTCAGCTGTGTTATTAACTGCCTTTAGCCAAAGGGAAAATAAAGCCTCTGTTAACCTCCATGACAAGTAGGTAGTGATAACTTGAAGCCAGCCACCTAGGCTAAATTCCCAGAGATAGAGGCCGGGTGCAGTGGCTCACGCCTGTAATCCCAGCACTATGGGAGGCCGAGGAGGGCGGATTACCTGAGGTCAAGAGTTTGAGACCAGCCTGGCCAACATGGTGAAACCTCGTCTGTACTAAAAATACAAAATTAGCCGGACGTGGTGGCACGCGCCTGTAACCCCAGCTACTTGGGAGACTGAGGCAGGAGAATCGCTCGAACCCGGGAGGCGGAGGTTGCAGTGAGCCAAGATCATGACACTGCACTCTAGCCCGGGCGATAGAGCAAGACTCTGTCTCAAAAAAAGAAAGAAAGAAAGAAAAAAGACCAGTAAATAAATATCCATCAACCAGTCAAGTACATTCCCAGAGATAGAAAGGAGATGGGGGACACTATCTTCCTTGATATTTACCTTTTGAGTTGGTGGCTTCAAGGCCCTCAAGGGTAAACCTTCGTAGGTTGTAAAACTGGCAAGAGGCTTATTTAGCTGTTAATATGACTCACGTAGGCCAGGCATGGTGGCTGACACCCGTAATTTCAGCATTTGGGGGGCCGAGGCGGAAGGATCGCTTGGGCCCAGGAGTTGGAGGCTAGCCTGGGCAACATAGGAAGACACCGTCTCTATCAAAACAAAACAAAACAAAATTAAAATTAGCCAGTTAGCCTTGTGTGGTAACGCACACCTGTGGTTCCAGCGAGGAGGAAGGCTGAGGCTGGAGGACCGCCTGAACCCAGGAGTTCGAGGCTGCAGAGTAAGCCAGGATAAGGCCACTGCTTCCCAGCCTGGGTGACAGAGAGAGACCCTGTCTCAAAAAGCAGAGACTCACGCCTCAAAGGAAGGGGAAATGTCTCTTTTCGTTATGGCACCAGGGGCACATGTTTTTGTTTTTTGTTTTTTCTTTTTTGAGGCAGGCTCTTGTCACTCGGGTGGGAGTGCAGTGGCACCATCACTGCTCACTGCTGCCTCCTCCTGCCTTTTGTTTTGGTTTGGTTTGGTTTAATTTAGAGACGAGGTCTCTCGCTGTGTTGCCCAGGCTGGTCTCCAACTCCTGGGCTCAAGAAGTGATCCTCTCGCCTCGGCCTCCCAAAGTGCTGGGATTAACAGGCATAAGCCACCGTGCCTGGCCAACATTTTTCTTTCCTTCTTCCAGTTTTCATTTACTTTTTTTTTTTCTTTTTTGAGACGGAGTCTGGCTCTGTGGCCCGGGCTGGCTGGAGTGGTACAAGTGGCATGATCTCGGCTCACTGCAACCTCTCTGACTCCCGGGTTCAAGCGATTCTCCTGCCTCAGCCTCCCGAGTAGCTGGGACTACAGGCGCCCGCCACCTTGCCCCGCTAATTTTTGTGTTTTTAGTAGAGACAGGATTTTGCCATGTTGGTCAAGCTGGTCTCGAGCTCCTGACCTCAGGTGATCCGCCCACCTGGGCCTCCCAAAGTGCTGGGATTACAGACATGAGCCACGGCGCCTAGCCTGTATTTACCCTTCTATTACACATATCCCAGGGGTGCTGAGGTCTGAGAAGGCTTGGGCATAAGGGTCTTAAGATAGCAAAATGGCAACATTATAATTGGAGGAAAGGTCCATGTCAGGATGGTGGCCCTGAACATCAGAGTGTCTTGTTTCCTCCTGGGGACATGTACAGAGGCTGTCAGGAGACCTTAAAAGCATTCATGAAAAGCCTCCTTCCCTCCCTCCCTCCTTTTTTTTTTTTTTTTTTTTTTTTTTTTGACGGAGTCTTGCTCTGTCGCCCAGGCTGGAGTGCAGTGGCGCCATCTCGGCTCAGTGCAACCTCCGCCTCCCGGGTTTAAGCAATTCTCATGCCTCGGCCTCTCGAGCAGCTGGAATTACAGGCACGAGCCACGACGCCCGGCTAATTTTTTGTATTTTCACCATGTTGCCCAGGTTGGTCTCCAACTCCTGGCCTCAAAGTGATCCGCTCGTCTCGGCCTCTCAAAGTGCTGGGTTTAGAGGCGAGTCACCGCGCCCGGCCCATGAAAAGCCTTTCTACATGGCTGTTCTGACCAGTCTTGCGTGGTCTCTCAAGGCCGTTAGCGAGGACCCAAACTGTTCTTGAGGGCCTTGTAGTCCGGCCTTCACTGTCATGCATGACACGCCTGCTTCTCTTTGGGAGTGGGATGAGTCAGTTCTAGTCCTTCCAGAAGATCCTGCTGCCAACAAGCCCAGCACCTGCCTGGGTGAGATCAGCAGCTCCCGCGGACTCGATCTCCCCGTAGGTGGGGACGCGGGGAACTCAACCCTGACGGGTTCTTCCTAAACCTCTGAGCCTATCCGGCTTGCCTGTACCAGGATTAATTGCCCATACATACTCTGTCGTTTCTGCTAGCGGTTAACAGATCCTGGGATATTTTCCCCAGGGGCCTAGTCCACGCCCGAGAAAGCTGTTCTGGCTTTTTTCTCTACACACCCCAAACTTGCAGGAAAAACGCGGCTTTGGCCTGGAAAAGCAGGAGATCGTAACGTTTCCAGGCAAACCGGTGCCAAAGGCTCTTCCCCGGGCGGGCGAAGAAAAAAAGACGGGAGCTCTTACACCCATATAAAGAGAAGAAAAGCTTCAGCGCAGCAACATTTTGCAGGCTAACGCAGCGTAACTGCGCAGTTCGCCAACCTAGGGAACCAACCTGGCTGGGCATGTTTGTTAACCTCTCGAACACCAGGAGAAAGCGCGAACTCAGTCTCCCACTACCACTAAACCATGCAGTCGAGTGTGCCACATTTAGGGAAATCGCAGGGATCAACACATCCCGCGTGCAACGAATAAGCCTCACCCTGGGAAAACCACCTTCATGATCATGGTATTTTCTCTGGCAGGTAAGTGTGAGTTGTCACTCCCGCTTTCTCTCACACCCTCGCGCCCACTACACTCTAACACACGGTCACTTCTCTCATGCGGCCCCAGCCGCCTCACCCTCTCCAGCCCCCTCGCTCCCCCTCGCCGCTAGGGAAAATCACACCGGCAGCACTCGGAAATCCGCGCGGGACGTGGGGTCCCAGACCGAGCGTGACCGGCAGCCTCCGCGCGCCGTGCTCATCTGCATACGCCACGCCCTCGCTGGGGGGACGTCCCCGGCGCTCCGGTCTCTCCAGCTGCCTGCCCGGGGACCTACTGAGGGACAGGCCTGGGTGTCTCCGGGACTGGGTGGGCGCAAGTGGGGACGCGGCCGGGAGTCTGGGACCTGAAAGGGAGACCTGAGAGGACGAGAGAGAGAGAGAGACAGACACAGAGAGAAAGAGAGAGAAGAAGTGGGGGGAGAGAGAGAGACAGTGACAGAGAAAGAGAGAGAGAAGAAGACGGCGAGAGGGAGAGAGCGAGAAGAAGGGGGCGGGAGAGAGAGAGAGAGAGAGGGAGGGAGAGAGAGAGAGAGAAAGAGGGAGAGAGAGAGAAAGAGCTTGCGGCCGCACCGCCCAGTCCCCGAGGGACCTAGCGTCTGGGCCGGGCAGGGCTCGGGTTTGGGCTCACCTTCCTCTCAGCAAAAAGCACGTTTCGGCCCCTTCTCTTCTCGCCAGCCCAACAGAAGTCTTCCCCACAGGACATAACTATTATGAGGTTCCCCTCCTCCCCCCCGCGGTTAAACATTAAGCACTAAGATTTCCCCAAGCAGCTTGACAGAACATCGTTTTCCTTGAGCATCTTCCCTGGTAGGCCTGTCGGAAATGACTGTAACTAACATACGCGGCGACGAAACCTAGGAGAACCTAAAGGAGGGGGGGCCGGGTGGAGTCGGGGGAGAATCAAGCCTCTTACTTTGAAGGAAAAAAAGTCAGGACAAAGGACAAAGTTGTCCACTATGCAAACCGTGCGTGCACTGGTCGAGTTAAGTGTATAACGCTGGACAACAAACCGTTTTTAAACACTTGGGAAAATCTGTAAATACACGGTTATTATTATTTTATTGTTGTTGTTGTTGTTGTTGTTGTTGTTATTTTTGAGACGGAGTTTCGCTCTTGTTGTCCAGGCTGGAGTGCAGTGGCGCGATCTCCCCGGGTTCCAGCGATTCTCCCGTCTCAGCCTCCCGAGTAGCTGGGATTACAGGCACCCGCCATCATGCCCGGCTAGTTTTTTTATTTTAGTAGACCAGGCCGGTCTTGAACTCCTGACCTCAGGTGATCCGCTTGCTTCGGCCTCCCAGAGCGACCGCGCCCGGCCGGTTTTTTTGGACAGTCACCTGAGAACTTTCTTCTTTACTACTTCTCCCATTGAGAAGTAGAGCCCAATTCCCCTCTCCTTGGATCTGGTTTGGCCATAGTGACTACCTTCCACAACGGCATTTGGCAGAAGCGATGTCCAGGGGCTCCCGAGGCTGGGTGGGAGGCATCCTTACAGCTCCAGAGGCATCTGGGTCTCCGGGAATCGTCTTGGAGGTTTGCGCCGCCATGGAAGAAGGCTGACTACACAGGCTGCCGTGTCGTGAGGAAGCCCGAGGCTTTGTGGAGAGAAATGCATGGAAACAGTTTCATTCCCCAGCCGAGACCCTAGGTATCAGGGAGCAGAACATCAAAACTGCGGACTTGGGATAGAAATGCATGATCATTGTTGTTGCAAAGCCTTTATGTTTTGAGGGTGGTCTTTTCGGGAAGCAATAGAGAAATGGAACGGGGAGACGGACAGTGAGCAGACAAGTAATATGAAGCAGAAGGGGGAAAAACGTGGACCACGGGTTAGAGAAGAGGGCATGGAGAGAAAAGGCTGGGGTTGAGGGCTTAACATGTTAGACAAGGGGGTCACGGAAAGCCTCCCTGCTTCTCTCTGTTTGCTCCAAACTCTTGCTTCTCTTTGCTTGCTGGGCATCAGCGCATGGAATCCCCAAAGGTCACCCCACAGTGGCAGCCTCAGCTCCAGTTTACGTGTCCTGTTACAAGTCCTAGGACCACCACCAACTCTCTAGACTTGTTTGCTTTTCTTCTAATGTAATACACACACACTCACACACACACTTTTGAGACGGAGTCTCGCTCTGTCACCAGGCTGGAGTGCGGTGGCACAATCTCAGCTCACTGCAACCTCCGCCTCCCGGGTTCAAGTGATTCTCCCGCCTCAGCCTGCCGAGTAACTGGGACTACAGGCGCCCGCCTCCAAACCCGGCTAATTTTTTGTTATTTTTAGTAGAGACGGGGTTTCACCGTGTTACCCAGGATGGTCTTGATCTCCCGACCTCGTGATCCGCCCCCCTTGGCCTCCCAAAGTGCTGGGATTATAGGCCTGAGCCACTGCTGGCAGCCAAAGTTGTTTTAAAATTTTTCTTAGTGATAGGATCTCGCCTAGTTGCCCAGGCTGGTCTTGAACTCCTGGGCTCAAGCAATCTTCCCACTTTGGACCCCCAAAGTACTGGGATTACAGGGGTAAGCCACCGCACCCAACCTCAATCTTCTTGTGATCTGTTATGTTGACAACCAACACAGCTACTTAGTGGTTGATGGGTGGACAGTGTATACAGCATGGACACACTGGGCAGAGGCGTGACTCAACGTTCCAGGTAGGACGGCAACAGATTTCATCACGCTGCTCAGAACAGCATAAAATTTAAAACATAAATCGTTTCTGCAGTTTTTCATTTAATGTTTTCAGATTTCAGGTAACTGCTGTAACTTGAAGAAAAGTGAAACTGCAGAAAAGGCAGGACCACTGGACTGCTGCTTTCATTCTACGCCCACTTTTTAGAGTGCATTCCCACAATAAGCACTCTAACAATGTAAACCAGGGGCCGAGGGATGCACCTTCCACTCTACTTCCTTCCCCAGAAAAGATCACCTTGGTACAGAATAGCAAATGGTTAAAGTGAAACACTGTATAGCTTTTGGCCCTATACTTAGTATTTCTTAACATTTACACAGCGTTTTCACATTTCCAAAGCACAGTACCAACATTTATTAATCCTCACAACACCCCTGTGAGGTAGGTCAATATGTCCCTTAGAGTAGAAAACTGAGGCAGAGGTCAAGCAAACCTGCCCTGGGCCACAGAGCCGCAGATGAAGGGGCTAGACCTGGATCCAGAAGCTAGGGCTCTTGGTCCTGCATTCATCCACTGGTGGACATCACATGGGCTTATTTTTACCAGTGAAGGTTATGTGAAGGACAAAACGCACTCAGCCAGCAACGGAAAATCAACAGTTCAAACAGCACTGGGGAACATGTCAGTTAAAGAGACGAAACACTGATCAGCTCATGAATGAGGCAAGAGAACATGCTGCCGAGGAAGTGTGGAATCATCACGACCAGGGACTAGACCAAGAATGGGCACTCAGGAGGGTTCAGGAAAATGTAAACAAACTAGGAACCCATCCAAGGGGTGACAGGCCCAAATCCCTATGGTCTCCAAATGGTAGAAAAATTAGAAAAAGATAGTGGAAAAATCCAACCACGCAACCTAACTTTAAACTAGGAATGACAGTAAAGTTCATTCACATTAGAAAGGCCGACAGTGTTTGTAATATAACTACTGGCGGTAGTATCCTATTTGTATGCCAACTTTCTTTTTTTTTTTTTTTTTTTGAGGCCGAGTCTCGCTCTGTCGCTGGGACTGGAGTGCAGTGGCCAGATCTCAGCTCACTGCAAGCTCCGCCTCCCGGGTTTACGTCATTCTCCTGCCTCAGCCTCCTGAGTAGCTGGGACTACAGGCGCCCGCCACCTCGCCCGGCTAGTTTTTGTATTTTTAGTAGAGACGGGGTTTCACCGTGTTAGCCAGGATGGTCTCGATCTCCTGACCTCGTGATCCGCCTGTCTCGGCCTCCCAAAGTGCTGGGATTACAGGCTTGAGCCACCGCGCCCGGCCTTGTATGCCAACTTTCATCTCAAATATTCTACTTTTCTTTCCCCACAGACAAACAAGCGTTGTTCTTTACAGCAGCACACCCCTTTCCCTCTACATACCAATCTATCCACTCGCATAACTACTAAGTGGCTCAATGGCATATGTCTCATGCTTAACTGGCTGAGCTAGGCGTGGAATCCGGGAAACCACAACAGACTGTACTTTGCTCCTGTATTTCAGGAATAACTGTCGCTAACCTGCCTCTGTCCGATTCCACCTTCTATGAAGTACACACAGAGGAGCAGTTCATTCTTTTGTAAAGGGATTGGTGGACTTGGTTCGAGATGCCATTTCAAAAGAAACGAGAAAAAAGAAAAACTAAGACCTGCGCTGTAAAGCATTATTATAGGAGTAGATTTATTACAGCTACTCCACATTTTCCAGAGTGATACAATTACCACAGAGTTAAAAACTATCACTGTTATCGCTGTTTATTTTACAATAATTGGTTTAGTCTACAAGTTTAAGGCAAACATACTAATGCATTTGCTTTTCTTCAGAAATCATACTTATAAAGATTACATAAAATCTTTCCCAAAACTTCTAAGAAATATTCAGTAATTAAAAATAAGTCTGATTAAGATGCTTTACCAGGATACATGAATGAGCTAAGATGGTATATAATGCTTTTTAAAAACAAAATAAAAAAAAATTCAAAAAAGGCAATCTTTATCTTGTTTGAACAATGCATTCTGAAAAGGTTAAACTTCAGAAATTATTTAAAGGTAAATAAGATTGGCAGCCATAAGGAATACTATTTATAAAATAAACAGAGTTATAGAGGCTACTTTAAAGAAGAATGAACTTTGGACTTCTGAGTATGACGAGTGCACGATGATGGACCACTGTTGTGGGGAACACAGTGCAGCATCACAGCACACAGACTGGCATCGCCTGGGTGTGCGCGGCTCAATGTTTCTCAGAAAAAGAGGAGTAGATGCACTTTTTCAGCTGTTTTCTGTTGGTTTCCAGTAAGCATAAATGCTTAACATCATTAAGAAAACAAAAATAAAATTTGAAGGAAGGCAGCCCTTTTTAACAGGAAGGCAGAGTGTGGCTTATGTGTCTCCATTTAACACTGCCAGGCAGTTCTGCAGCAACTGTAGGTTACCCTAAAAAAGGAATAAAAAATAAATTATAAATTTTAGTCCAAACAATCTAGAAGACTCCTACTGAAAATACACTGTTAGAAACCACATAAAATGTAGTGTTAGAAGTCATATGACTTTACTGATACATTAGAAATTTAAAAACAGCCATTCATTATATACACATAAAGGGTTAAACACATAAAATTACATAATTTGTTTCACATACAATAATACTTTCTACATACCAGATTCTTCAGTAAATTTCTTTTTTTCTTTTTTTTTCTGAGATGGAGTATCACTCTGTTGCCCAGGCTGGAGTGCAATGGCACCATCTCAGCTCACTGCAACCTCTGCCTCCCGGGTTCAAGTAATTCTGCCTCAGCCTCCCCAGTAGCTGGGATTACAGGCGTCTGCCACTATGCGCAGCTAATTTTTGTATTTTTAGTAGAGACAGAGTTTTGCCATGTTGGCCAGGCTGGTTTTGAACTCCTGATCTCAGGTGATCCACCTGCCTCAGCCTCCCAAAGTGCTGGGATTACAGCCATGAGCCACCACGCCAGCCTTTCTTTGTTTTGATATGGAGTCTTGCTCTGTCACCCAGACTAGAGTGCAGTGGCATGATCTCGGCTCACTGCAACCTCTGCCTCCTGGGTTCAAGCGATCGTCCTGCCTCAGCCTCTTGAGTAGCTGAGATTACAGGCGTGTGCCACTACACTGGCTAATTTTTTGTATTTTTTAGTAGAGACAGGGTTACGCTATGTTGGCCAGGTTGGTCTTGAACTCCTGACCTCAGGTGATCTGCCCGCCTTGGCCTCCCAAAGTGCTGGCATTACAGGGGTGAGCCACGGCACCCAGCCTTCACTGTAGGATGTTTAACAGCATCCTTGGCCCACCATATACTGGTAGTAACCATAGAACACCCAGTTGTGATAACCACAAATGTCTTCAGCTATTGCAAAATGTCCTCTGGGGGGCAGAATCACCTCTGATTGAGTACTACTGTTAATAGAACAGTTATCAGAAATCTAAATACAGAGAACTCAGGTCAGAAAGAATTTGAAAAAGTATAGAATCTGGCCAGGCGCGGTGGTTCATGCCTGCAATTCCAACACTTTTGGAGGCCGCGGTAGGCGGATCACCTGAGTTCAGCAGTTTGAGACCAGCCTGGCCAACATGGTGAAACCCTATCTCTACTAAAATTAGCCGGGCGTGGTGGTGTGCACCTGTGTCCCAGCTACTTGGGACGCTGAGGGAGGAGAATTGCTTGAACCCAGGAGGCACAGGTTGCAGTGAGCCGAGATCACGCCACTGCACTCCAGTCTGGGGCAACAGGAGCAAAATTCCGTATCAAATAATAAAAAAAAAAAGTGCAGAATCTGGAAACTGGACACTGACATCAATCTATAGCAGGACTCAGCAAACTTTTTGTGTAAAAGGTTAAATAATAAGTATTTTAGACTGTTTCAATAACTCCAGTATGCTACTACGTAAAAGCAGCCACAAAGCATAAATGAATGAGCTTGGCTGCGTTCCAATAAAATTTTATTTATAGATACTTAAATCTGAATTTCATAATTAATACATGTCATGACATATTATTCTTTTTTTTTTTTTTGAGACGGAGTCTCTTTCTGTTGCCCAGGCTGGAGTCCAGTGGCGCGATCTCGGCTCACTGCAAGCTCCGCCTCCCGGGTTCACGCCATTCTCCTGCCTCAGCCTCCCGAGTAGCTGGGACTAGAGGTGCCTGCCACCGCGCCCGGCTAATTTTTTTGTATTTTTAGTAGAGACGGGGTTTCACTGTGTTAGTCAGGATGGTCTCGATCTCCTGATCTTGTGATCCGCCCGCCTCGGCCTCCCAAAGTGCTGGGATTACAGGCGTGAGCCACGGCGCCTGGCCGACATATTATTCTACCTTAAAAACAAAAACCAGGCCGGGTGTGGTGGCTCAAGCCTATAATCCCAGCACCCTGAGAGGCCGAGACGGGCGGATCACGAGGTCAGGAGATCGAGACCATCCTGACTAACACAGTGAAACCCCGTCTCTACTAAAAATACAAAAAATTAGCCAGGTGTGGTGGCGGGCGCCTGTAGTCCCAGCTACTCGGGAGGCTGAGGCAGGAGAATGGCGTGAACCCGGGAGGCGGAGCTTTCAGTGAGCCGAGATCGCGCCACTGCACTCCAGCCTGGGCAACAGAGTGAGATTCCGTCTCAAAAAAATAAAAAAAAAAAAAAACCAAAAAAATCCCAACCATTTAAAAATGGGAACACCATTCCTGGCTCACAGACTTTACAGAAGAAGATGGGCTGTAGTTTGCCAACCCTTGATGTATAGCAAAACTTCTGGTAGTTCATAACTTTTTATTTTTATTTTTGGACACAGAATCTCACTCTGCTGCCCAGGCTGGAGTGCAGTGGCATGATCTCGGCTCACGGCAACTTCCGCCTCTCGGGTTCAAGTGGTCATCTCGCCTCAGCCTCCGGAGAAGCTGGGATTACAGGCATGCACCACCATGCCCAGCTGATTTTTGTATTTTTAGTAGAGAAGGGGTTTCACCATCTTGGTTAGTGGTCTCGAACTCCTGACCTAAAATGCTGGGATTACAGGCGTAAGCCACTGTGCCCGGCCTCTCTTTAAAAAAAAAGAAAACCGGCCGGGCGCGGTGGCTCAAGCCTGTAATCCCAGCACTTTGGGAGGCCGAGACGGGCGGATCACGAGGTCAGGAGATCGAGACCATCCTGGCTAACACAGTGAAACCCCGTCTCTACTAAAAATACAAAAAAAAACTTAGCCGGGCGAGGTGGCGGGCGCCTGTAGTCCCAGCTACTCCGGAGGCTGAGGCAGGAGAATGGCGTAAAACCCAGGAGGCGGGGCTTGCAGTGAGCTGAGATCCGGCCACTGCACTCCAGCCCCTGCGACAGAGCAAGACTCCGTCTCAAAAAAAAAATAAAAAATAAAAAAAATAAAAAAATAAAAAAAAAGAAAAACAATGAATATCAGAAACCAGCTCAGGCTCCGTAAGAGTAATAATGCCAAACTTATCAAAACATGTTGACAGGGTTATTAGACTAAGAAATCAGAAAACAAAAATAGCAAATGTTAAATAAAATTTTTTTTTGGCAACCAGGCTGAAGTGCAGTGGTGCAATCTTGGCTCACTGCAGCCTCCACCTCCTGGGTTTAAGCAATTCTGCCTCAGCTCCCGAGTAGCTGGGATTACAGGCGCCTGCCACCACGCCCAGCTAATTTTTATATTTTTAGTAGAGATAAGGTTTCACCATGCTGGCCAGGCTGATCTTGAACACCTGACCTCAGATGATCCACCCGTCTTGGTCTCCCAAAGTGTTGGGATTACAGGTGTGAGCCACCGCACCCGGCCTAATTTTTAAATGTTTTTATTAAGAAAGACTTTTAAAAAAACAACTAGTCAAAAAATGATACTGGTTTCCATATTAGGTGTTAGATTCTTTCAGAGCTGACCATTGGAGACGATACAGATATTATTCTTACTTTGATTAAATAATCTTTAAAATCCCTCTCAATTCTAAGATTCTCTAGTCTTAAAATTACTCTAAGGTTTGGGCCAAACTTCATTTATTAACTACAAGAAGAGGCTTAATTCAAAGTAAACAACTAATGTAAAAAAGACCAGAGGGTCAGGCATGGTTGCATACACCTGTAATCCCAGCTACTCGGGAGGCTGACGCAGGAGAATCGCTTGAACCCGGGAAGCAGAGGTTGCAGTGAGCTGAGATCGTGCCACTGCACTCTAGCCTGGGCAAGAGCGCGAGACTCTGTCTCAAAAAAACAAAACAAAACAAAAAACCCAGACCAACTGTTTTGAAGCAGTGAAATAACCTCGGAAAATGAAATTCCAATTCAGGAATAGCTGTCACAGTATCCCTATGAGAATTAAGATTAAAGAATTATCAATGTCATAACTGATTCATTTCTAAATTAAAAGTAACTTAAATTATTACATCTTTATTACAACACTACCTTTGCATGCTTCAGTTCTAACTCTGCCAGTTCCACTAAATTTTTTCTGAATGCAGCAACTCTTCTTGTCTTAAAATCTATAAGTTCTGTGAACAAGAAATTAGGATTATTTAATTTACATAATAGTCATAAAGCATACCTTGTGATTGAAAGTTAACATAACAGTACCTTGTTTTGCAGACTCAGAGATTTTTTCAAATTTCTGACAACATAATTGTTGGGAAGTTTCGGCCTGCAGAACATCTTTATTTTTTGCTCTTGCTTTATCCAGTGCTTTATTAGCATTTTCATAATCCACTAGTGACCTAGACCTTCGATACAGGAGATCCTATAAAACAGAATGCTTCACAATAGTATATATATTGCATGTTTCCAGTAGTCACACCCAGCCACCACTGTCACCACCACCACAACCATCAGAGCTAACACACAGTGAATATACTACATGCTAGTTACTCCAGTTTTTTTTTTTTGAGGTGGAGTTTTGCTCTTGTGGCCCAGGCTGGAGTGCAATGGCATGATCTTGGCTCACTGCAACCTCTGAAGTTATTCTAAATTTTTTTTTTTTTTTTTTTTGAGACGGAGTCTTGCTCTGTCACCAGGCTGGAGTGCAGAGGCACGATCTCAGCTCACTGTAACCTCCACCTCGCGGATTCAAGCAATTCTCCTGCCTCAGTTTCCCGAGTAGCTGGGACTACAGGCGTGCACCACCACGCCTGGCTAATTTTTGTATTTTTAGTAAAGACGGGGTTTCACCATGTTGGCCAGGATGGTCTCCATCTCTTGACCTTGTGATCCACTCGCCTCCACCTCCCAAAGTTATTCTAATTTTTAAATATTTTTGTAGAGATGGGGCCTCACTATGTTGTCCAGGCAGGTCTCAAACTCCTGGCCTCAAAGCGATCCTCCTATTTCAGCCTGCTAAAGTGTATTACAGGCGTGAGTCACTGCACTCAGCTCGTTTTTTAAGTAACAGCTTGAATTACACAGTCCATGTACCACATAACTCACAATTTAAAATATGAAATTCAATGGTTTTTAGCAAGCTCACAGAATTGAGGATCACCATAATCGATTTCAGAACACTTTCATCACCCAAAAAGAAACCCCATGCCCATCAACAGCCACTTGCCATTTTCCCATGTGTGCCCATATCCCTAGACAACCGCCAATTTGCTGCATCTACAGATTTGCCTATTCTGGACATGTCCCTTTTTTTTTTTTTTTTTTTTTTTTTTGAGATGGAATCTCACTCTGTTGCCTAGGCTGGAGTGTGGTAGTGTGAACTTGGCTCACTACAACCTCTGCCTCCTGGGTTTAAGCGATTCTCCTGCTGCAGCCTTCTGAGTAGCTGGGACTACAGGCGTGTGCCACAATGCCTGGCTAATTTTTGAATTTTTAGTAGAAATGGGGGTTCACCTATTCTGGATATTTCATAAAAATGGAATCATGTGAGTTTTTTGTGCCTGGCTTCTGCCACTTAGCAAGTTTCAAGTTCATCTATGTTGTAGCACAAATCAGTATTTCACTCCTTTCTACTGCTTAATAGTATTTCACATATGGCTGTATCACATTAATTCATTCATCAGTTGATAGGCATTTGGTTTATTACCACTATTTGGACATAATTAATAACGCTGCTGTGAACATTTACATACAAGTGTTTATATGGACATGGCTTCATTTCTCACTATTAAGGAATGAAATTGCTGAGTAATATGGTAACTCTACATCAAACCTTTGAGAAACTGCCATATGGTTTTCCATAGTGGCTGCACATTTTACATTCCTACCAACACCATATGACAGTTCCAATTTCCTCAGTCATATCCTTGTCAACACTTATTATCTGTTTTTTGGTTTTGGAGAAGGAGTTTCGCTGTCGTTGCCCAGGCTGGAGTGCAATGGCGCAATCTCAGCGCACCGCAACCTCTGCCTCCTGGGTTCAAGCGATTCTCCTGCCTCAGCCTCCAGAGTACCTGGGATTAGAGGCACGCGCCACCATGCCTGGCTGATTTTGTATCTTCAGTAGAGATGGGGTTTCTCTGTGGTCAGGCTGGTCTCAAACTCCCGACCTCAGGTAATCTGCCTGCCTCTGCCTCCCAAAGTGCTGGGATTACAGGTGTGAGCCACTGTGCCTGGCTTTACCTGTTTTTTTTTTTTTTTTCTTTTTTAAATGAAGGCCACTTTGTGGGTATAAAGTGATATCTCGTATTTTTTTTTTCCTGACACGGAGTCGTGCTTTGTCACCCAGGCTGGAGTGCAGTGGCGCGATCTTGGCTCACAGCAACCTCTGCTTCCCAGGTTCAAGCAATTCTCCACCTCAGCCTCCTGAGTAGCTGGGATTACAGGTGCCTGTCACTATGCTTGGCTAATTTTTATATTTTTAGTAGAGATGGGGTTTCACCATGTTGGCCAGGCTGGTCTCAAACTCCTGACTTCAAGTGATCCACCTGCCTTGGTCTCCCAAAGTGTTGGGATTATAGGTGTGAGCCACCACGCCAGGCCTATCTCATACTGCCGATTTGCATTTCCCTGACAGCTTGTGAGTATCTTTTGATGGTTTAATGGCCATTTGTGTATCTTCTTTGGAGAAAACTTTAAGTCCTTTGCCCATTTTTAAATTGGGTTATTTCTCTTTTTATTTATTTTTATTTATTTATTTATTTTTGACAAAGTCTTGCTCTGTCACCCAGGCTGGAGTGCAGTGACGTGATCTCGGCTCACTGTAACCTCCACTTTCCGGTTCAAGCAATTCTCTGCCTCAGCCTCCCGAGTAGCTGGGATTATAGGCGCCCGCCACCATGTCTGGCTAATTTTTTTGTATTTTTAGTAGAGATGGGGTTTCACCATGTTGGCCAGGCTGGTCTTGAACTCTCAACTCCGCGATCCACCTGCCTCAGCCTTCAAAAGTGCTGGGATTATGGGCGTGAGCCACCGCACCTGGCCTTCTTCTTTTTTTTTTTTTTTTTTTTTTTGAGATGGAGTCTTGCTCTGTCGCCCAGGCTGGAGTGCAGTAGCATGATCTTGGCTCACTGCAAGTTCCGCCTCCCAGGTTCACGCCATTCTCCTGCCTCAGCCTCCTGTGTAGCTGGGACTACAGGCACCCACCATGATGCCCAGCTAATTTTTTTGTATTTTAGTAGAGACAGAGTTTCACCGTGTTAGCCAGGATGGTCTCAATCTCCTGACCTCGTGATCCGCCCGCCTCGGCCTCCCAAAGTGCTAGGATTACAGGCGTGAGCCACCGCGCCCGGCCCTTTCCTTCTTTTCAATAGAGATAGGATCATGCTATGTTGCCAGGCTGGTCTTGAATTCCTAGCCTCCAGCAATCCTCCTGCCTTGGCCTCCCAAAGTGTTGGGATAACAGGGGTGAGCCACCATGCCCAGACCTGCTTTCATTTCTCTTGGGTGAATACCTAGAAGTGAACTGACTGGATCACTGCATAGTATATTTCGCCTTTTAAGAAACTATGGCCGGGCGCGGTGGCTCACGCCTGTAATCCCAGCACTTTGGGAGGCCGAGGCGGGCGGATCACGAGGTCAGGAGATCCAGACCATCCTGGCTAACACGGTGAAACCCCGTCTCTACTAAAAATACAAAAAATTAGCCGGGCGTGGTGGTGCGTGCCTGTATTCCCAGCTACTCGGAGGCTGAGGCAGGAGAATGGCGTGAACCCAGGAGGCGGAGCTTGCAGTGAGCCGAGATGGTGCCACTGCACTCCAGCCTGGGCGACAAAGCGAGACTCCATCTCAAAAAAACAAACAAACAAACAAACAAACAAAAACTATGGAAGTTTCCCAAGAAGGTGCACCACATTCCTATTAACAGTATATGATGGTTTAAATTGCTATGTATCTTTGCCAGAATTTTTCTCCTTTTATCCATTCTAATTAAGGTGTATAGTGATACCTTGTTGTACTTTTAATTCTGACAACTAAATTTTAATCATTTCTTAAAGTTACTAAGAAATTGTTATCTATTAACGACCACATTTGGCTGTGAACAGGGGCTCACACCTATAATCCTGACACCTTGGGAGGCTGAAGCGGGAGGGTAACTTGAGCCCAGGAGTTTGCAACATAGTGAGACACTTGTCTCTGCAAAAAATTAAAACAAAAAACAACCATGTTTGATAATTTAAAGTCTTCAAAAGTGAATATTTTAGCACTGCCCATCCAATGTAAATAGTTTATAAGATATAATTTGATATGAACAGTGTACTTATAAGTACCTAAGAATTCAAAGTTAAAGGGTTATAGATAATTTAATAAAAATGATCAGCATCAGTGATCAGGTCAATTCACAAATTAACACTGAATTTCGGTTATCTGATCCACTAAGTTTTCAGTGCTTTTCAGTTATTCGTGTTAACTTTTTCTTTTCTGAGATGGAGTCTCGCTCTGTCGCCCAGGTTGAAGTGCCGTGGCACGATCTCCGCTCATTGCAAGCTCCACCTCCCGGGTTCATGCCATTTTCCTGCCTCAGCATCCCGAGTAGTTGGGACTACAGGTGCCCACTACCACACCCGGCTCATTTTTTGTATTTTTTAGTAGAGATGGGGTTTCACTGTGTTAGCCAGGATGGTCTCGATCTCCTGACTTCATGATCCGCCCACCTCAGCCTCCCAAAGTGCTGGGATTACAGGTGTGAGTCATCGTGCCCGGCCTTGTGTTAACTTTTTTTTTTTTTTTTTGAGACGGAGTCTTGCTCTGTTGCCCGGGCTGGAGTGCTGTGGCTGGATCTCAGCTCACTGCAAGCTCCGCCTCCTGGGTTTATGCCATTCTCCTGCCTCAGCCTCTCGAGTAGCTGGGACTACAGGCGCCCGCCACCTCTCCCGGCTAGTTTTTTGTATTTTTTAGTAGAGACGGGGTTTCACCATGTTAGCCAGGATGGTCTCGAGCTCCTGACCTCGTGATCCGCCCGTCTCGGCCTCCCAAAGTGCTGGGATTACACGCTTGAGCCACCGCGCCCGGCTGGCCGGATGTGGTGGCTCATGCCTGTAATCCCAGGACTTTGGGAGGCTGAGGCAGATGGATCACTTGAGGTCAAGAGTTCAAGACCAGCTTGGCCAACATGGTGTTAACTTTTTTTTAAAGACAAGGTCTTACTCTGTTGTTCAGGCAAGAGTATACAGTGACAATCACGGCTCACTGCAGTTTTGAACTCCTGGGCTCAAGCAATCCTCCTGTGTCAACCTCCCCTGGGACTATAGGAACATACCACCATGGCCTAGCTAATTTTTAAAACGTTTTGTAGACACAGAATGTCATTTTGTTGCCTAGGCTGGTCTTGAACTCTTGGCCTCATGTGATTTTCCCACACTGGCCTCCCAAAGTGTTGGGATCACAGGCATAAGTCACAGTGCCCAGTCAAAAAAATTTTTTTGAGGCCAGGCGGGATGGTTCACGCCTGTAATCCCAGCATGTTGGGAGGCTGAGGCTGGTGGATCACTTGAGGTAAGGAGGTCGAGACCACCTTGGCCAACGTGGTGAAACCCCGTATCTACTAAAAACACAAAAATTATCCGGGTATGGTGGCGAGTGCCTGTAGCCCCAGTTACTCAGGAGGAGGAGGCAGGAGAATGGCTTGGACCCAGGAGGCAGAGGTTGCCATAACCCAACATCACGCCACTGCACTCCAGCCTGGGCAACAGGGCGACACTCTGTCTTTAAAATAAATAAATAAATAATAATAATAATAATAATAATAATAATAATAATAATAATAATTTTTGGTTAGTGTTTTAGTCTTGCACAGTTTTTTCTTTTTAATTAATTTTTTTTGAGATGGAGTCTCACTGTGTTGCCCAGGCTGGAATGGAATGGCACGGTCTCGGCTCACTGCTATCTCCCCCTCCTGGCTTCAAACGATTCTCCTGCCTCAGCCTCTGGAGTAGCTGTGATTACAGGCGCCTGCCACCATGCCTGGCTAATATTTGTGTTTTTAGTAGAGACGGGGTTTCACCATGTTGGCCAGGCTGGTCTCAAACTGCTGACCTCGTGATCCATCCGCCTCGGCCTCCCAAAGTGCTGGGATTACAGGGTGTGAGCCACTGCGTCCTGCTGCCCACGGCTTTTAAAGGGAAACATGAATTGCCTTATAAAAAAACATGTTTTTGTTTTATGGCGCTCTCACTCTCAATGGAGGACTTGCATAGACCAAATAAGAAATCCTTTTGCAGCTGGGTGTGGTAGCTCATGCCTGTACTCCCAGCACTTTGGGAGGCCAGGTGAGGGGATCACGGGGTCAGGAATTCAAGACCAGCCTGGCCAATATGGTGAAACTCCATCTCTACTAAAAATACAAAAGTTAGCCGGGCGCGGTGGCGGGCGCCTGTAATCCCAGCTACTTTGGAAGGCTGAGGCAGGAGAATCACTTGAACCCAGGAGGCGGAGGTTGCAGTGAGCTGCATCACGCCACTGCACTCCAGCTTGGGTGACAGAGCTAGAGTCCACCTCAAAAGAAAAAAGAAATCCTTTCGCAATATGTGGCTCATGCCCATAATTCCAGCACTTTGGGAGGCCAAGGCAAGCAGATCACCTGAGGTCAGGAGTTCGAGACCAGCCTGGCCAACATAGGGAAATGCTGCCTCTACTAAAAATACGAAAACTAGCTGGGCGTGGTGGCACATGCCTGTAATCCCAGCTACTCAGGAGGCTGAGGCAGGAAAACCGCTTGAACTCAGAAAGCAGAGGTTATATAATTGGGTGACAGAGTGAGACTCCATCTCAAAAAAAAAAAAAAAAAAAAAAAAGAAAGAAATCCTTTAGCAATACAACTGTTATTTGATCATTTTACTTTTGTTTTCCAAGATATTTTACCTGAAGAAATACACCCAATTCATTTGTTTTTAAAGACAGAGTTGGGGTTTTGCAATGTTGGTCAGGCTGGTCTTGAACTCCTGACCCCAGGTGATCCACTTGCCTCAGCCTCCCAAAGTGCTCGGATTACAGGTGTGAGCCACTGCACCCGGCCAGGTCTTGCTTTTTTTCTTTTTCTTTGTTTTTATTATTTATTATTATTTTTTGAGACAGAGTTTCACTCTTGTTGCCCAGGCTGCAGTGCAATAGCGCAATCTCTGCTCACTGCAACCTCCACTTCCTGCATTCAAGCAATTCTTTCTCAGCCTCCCGAGTAGCTGGGACTACAGGTGCCCACCACCATGCCCGGGTAATTTTTGCACTTTTAGTAGACATGGGGTTTCACCATGTTGGTCAGGGTGGTCTCGAACTCCTGACCTCAGGTGATCCATCCGCCTCACCCTCCAAAAGTGCTGAGATTAGAGGCATGAGCCACCACCCCCAGCCTCTTTTTTTTTTGAGATGGAGTTTTGCTCTTGTCACCCAGTCTGCAGTTCAACGGCACGCAATCTCGGCTCACTGTAATCTCTGCCTCCCAGGTTCAAGTGATTCTCCTACCTCAGCCTCCCAAGTAGCTGGGATTACAGGCACCCACCACCATGCCCAGTTAATTTTTTGTACTTTCAGTAGAGACAGGGTTTCATCATGTTAGCCAGGCTGGTCTTGAACTCCTGACCTCAGGTGATCCTCTGACCTTGGCCTCCCCAAGTGTTGGGATTACAGGCGTGAGCCACCACACCTGACCACAAATTCATTTTTTTAAAGTTCTAGATTATATCAGAAATATAATAAAGACGAGAATCTTATGTGAGGTTTCCCACATGAAATATGTATAATTATATACATATATACAATTTCTAAAAGGAGAAATAATATTCATATTTGAAAATATAATTTAAAATCACATAAAGGAGATAAATCATCATTAACTATCTGAAGTCTAACAAACTCTCAAGAAATGGCTTTTTGTAAAATGGCTCATTTAAAAAAAGATTAAAATTACCTTAGCAGCTTGAGATTCCCTTAAGTAATATTTTAAAAGATCAGAAAGTTTGAGGTCTTCATCAGCAGACACTCGTGCTTCTATTTTCTGGAAAGGAAAAAATTAAATATTTAATCAACAACTACATTCTGCTCTCAGTGGTTTCCTTCTTAATTACAACTATTGTTACAGTTTAAAAAAACTGAAGTTTTAACTATAGTATCCATTCCTATTTATCTAGCTTTCCTTCCCTTTTTGTTTCTACTAGCCTGCTACTTTTCTTTGCAACTCTCACATAAAATGAACAGAAAAAAGATCAGATCAAATGAGACTCCTGAGTTTATGGAAGGACTTTTTTTTTTTTTTTTTTTTTGAGACGGAGTCTAACTCTGTCACCCAGGCTGGAATGCAGTGGTGCAATCTCGGCTCAGTGCAACCTCTGCTTCCCAGGTTCAAGCAATTCTCCTGCCTCAGCCTCTGGAATAGCTGGAAATACAGGCATGCACCACCATGCCCAGCTAATTTTTCTATTTTTAGTAGAGGCATGGTTTCACCATGTTGGCCAGGCTGGTCTCAAACTCCTGACCTCAAGTGATCCTCCTGCCTCAGCCTTCCAAAGTGCTGGGATTACAGGTGTCAATCACCACGCCCAGTCAGACTCTATAGTGAGTTTCAATATCATCTTTTACCTTCATTAATATTTTCTCAGGCCAGGCACGGTGGCTCATGCCTATAATCCTGGCACTTTTGGGAGGCCGCGTAGGCGGATCATGAGGTCAGGAGTTTGAGACCAGCCTGACCAACATGGAGAAACCCCGTCTCTACTAAAAATACAAAAATTAGCCGGGCATGGTGGTGTGTCCCTGTAATCCCAGCTACTCAGAAGGCCGAGGTTGCAGTGAGCCAAGATTGAGCCACTGCACTCCAGCCTGGATGATGAAGCAAGACTCAGTCTCAAAAGAAAAAAAAAAAAAAAACTTTCTAGGTATTTCTTTCTTTTTCAGACGGAGTCTCGCTGTTGCCAGGCTGGAGTATAGTGGCATGATCTCAGCTCCCTACAACCTCCGCCTCCTGGGTTCAAGAGATTCTCCTGCCTCAGCCTCCCTAGTAGCTGGGATTACAGGTGCATGTCACCACACTCGGCTAATTTTTTTGTATTTTTTTTAGTAGAGATAGGGTTTTGTCTTGTTGGTCAGGCTGGTCTCGAACTCCTGACCTCAGGTGATCTGCCCACCTCAGCCTCCCAAACTGCTGGGATTACAGGTGTGAGCCACTGTGCCAAGCTGCTATTCATTTCAATTGTAATTGATATGCACACACAATTTTAAAGGAATGAAGACTTGCAATGGTAGACTAGTTAATTCAATCTAATCCTCCTGCTGAGGACAACCAGAAATATAGTCAAAGCATTAGTAAAATGTGCCTGAAGACACTGTAGAGTAATAAACAGAAGTGGTATGTTCAAGGTGAGATTGAAGGGGAAGTAGCCAGGTCAGACTAAAAAGATAGCTCTTCAGTATGACTGGACAGAGGATTAAAAAAAATGTATTGACCAAATGCAATATATGGGACCCTGTTTGTATCCTGATCAAAAAAACTGTACTATAATAAAAAGCCATTTATGAGACAATTGGGAAAATGTACCTACTGGATAACTGATGACATTAACGGGGAATCATTAGTAACAGTATTGACTATATTAAAAATAATTCTTATACTAAAAAAAGAGACAGGTGTGCATGAAGGACACAAAACAGAATGAAGACGAACTTTTTGGAATGTAAGAACTTTAAGCAATGTAGAAAATGTTAACATTGGCCAGGTGCAGTGGCTCACATCTGTAATCCCAGCACTATGGGAGGACAAGGCAGGTGGATCATTTGAGGTCAGGAGTTCGAGACCAGTCTGGCCAACATGGTGAAAACCCCCATCTCTACTAAAAACACAAAACACAAAAATTAGCTAGGAATGGCAGCACACGCCTATAATCCCAGGTACTTGGGAGGCTGAGGCATGAGAATCACTTGAGCCCAGGAGGCGAAAGTTGCAGTGAGTCAAGATCGTGCCACTGCGCTCCAGCTTGGGCGACAGAGCAAGACTCTGTCTCAAAACAAACAAACAAAAAACAAAAGGGAAAATGTTAATATTCAGAAACCTGGCTGATGCATTACAGGAATTCTTGTACTATTTTCTGCAACTTTTCCATAAGTCTGAAATTATCGTCAAAATAAAAAGTTAAAGTAAGGCCGGCACCTTAATAAGGCTCATGCCTGTAATCTTACCATTTTGGAAGGCTGAGGCGGGTGGAACATTTGAGGTCAGGAGCTCGAGGCCAGCCTGGCCAACATGGTGATACCCATCTCTACTAAAAGTACAAAAATTAGTCGGGTGTAGTGATGTATGCCTGTAATCTCAGTTTGGGAGGCTGAGGCAGGAGAATACTTGAACCCAGGAGACAGAGGTTGCAGTGAGTCGAGATTACGCCACTGCATTCCAGCCTAGATGACAGAGTGAGACTGTCTCAAAAAAGAATAAAAAAAAAAAGTTAAGGGGCCAGGTGCGGTGGCTCACGCCTGTAATCCCAGCACTTTGGGAGGCCAAGGTGGGGGGATCACAAGGTCAAGAGATCAAGACCGCCCTGGCCAACAGGGTGAAACCCCATCTCTATTAAAAATACAAAAATTAGCTGGGCGCGGAGGCGTGCACCTGTAGTCCCAGCTACTCGGGAGGCTGAGGCAGGAGAATTGCTTGAACTTGGGAGGCGGAGGTTGCAGTAAGCCAAGATTGCACCACTGCACTCTAGCCTGGCGACAGAGTGAGACTTCATCTCAAAAAAAAAAAAAAAAAAAAAAAGTTAAACTAAAACAACTATACACCTACCAGAATGGCAAAAATTATAAAGGTAGAAAACACTCAGTTTTAACAAGCTTGTAGAATAACCTAAATGCTCATACTTATTCTTGTGGGCATGCAAATTGGTACAATCATTATGGGAAAGTTTTGCAGTTTCTGCAAAAGCTTTTTCACATGGTTATCCTATGATCCATCAATTCCCTTCCTAGTTATATATATCCAACAGAATTGTATACTTGTGTTCAGAAGATATACAAGAATAATCTTAGCAGTATTGTTATAAAGAAACCCAAACGAGAAACTATCCAAATGCCTATCAACAGAACAGATAAACAAATTAATAAAATACTATACAGCAAGAAGAATAAAGGAACCAGGCTAGGTAGCTCATGCCTATAATCCCAATGCTTTGAAGGGTGAGGCAGGAATATCAATAGAGGCCAGGAGTTCAAGACCAGCCTGGGCAATGTAGTGAGATTCCCGCTCTACAAAAATTAGCCAGGTATGGTAACACACATCTGTAGTCCTAACTACTTGGGAGGCCGAGGCAGGAGGATGCTTGACCTCAAGAGTTTGAGGCTGCAATGAGTTATCATCATGTAAGTGCACTCCCACCTGGGCAACAGAGTGAGACCCCGTCTCTAAAACAAAAAGAATAAAGGAACTACGTCTATGTGCAACAACATGGTTTAATCCTATGAATGAATATAATGTTGAGTACATTAAACACACATGAAAGAATATAAGCCAGGCACAGAGGCTCATACCTGTAATTCCAGCACTCTGGGAGGCTGAGGCAGGATGACTGCCTGAGGCCAGGAGTTTGAGACCAGCCTGGGCAACATAGCAAGACCCTGTCTCTACCAAAGGAAAAAAAAAAAGAAAAAAGAAAAAGAATACATGTTGCACAAGCATTTGTATTATGTATAAAACTAAAAAAGGGGCCGGGTCGGGCACAGTGGCTCATGCCTGTAATTCTAGCACTTTCGGAGGCCAGGGCAGGCAGATCACTTGACATCAGGACTTTGAGACCAGCCTGGCCAACATGGCGAAACCCCTCTCTACTAAAAATACAAAAATTAGCCTGGTGTGGTGGTGCATGCCTGTAATCTCAGCTACTCCGGAGGCAGGAGAATCACTTGAACCTGGGAGGCGGAGGTTGCAATGAGCCGAGATCGTGCCACTGCACTCCAGCCTCCAGCCTGGTTTTGATCTCAAAACAAACAAACAAAAAACAAAACAAAAAACCTGAATCTGTACTGGCAGTGCCTTGAGAGGCAGCTGAGGAGATGAGGAGGAGGCCAGGCATCTGAGTTGCTGGTAATTTTCTATTTATTTTCTTTCTTTCTTTGATACAGGGTCTCTGTCACCCAGGCTGGAGTACACTGGCACAATCACAGCTCACTACAACCTTGACCTCCTGGGCTCAACAATCTTCCTACCTTAGCCTCCCAAATAGTTAGGACTACAGTTGTGCGCCATCATGACTGGCTAATTTTTGGTAACTTTTGTAGAGAGGGAGCCTCGCTACATTGCCCAAGCTAGTTGAACTCCTGGCCTCTACTGATCCTCCCACCTCATCCTTCAATGTATGGGATGATAGGCGTGGGCCACGTGGCCTGGTTCCTTTATTCTTATTGGTATGTAGTATTTAATTAATTTGTCTGTTCCAGGAGGTATTCTTTTTTTTTTAGAGATAGGGTCTCACTCTGTCGCCCAGGATAGAATGCAGTTGCACGATCATACACCTCACTGCAGCCTCAAACTCCTGAGCTCAAGCATCCTCCTGCCTCAGCCTCCCAAGTAGGACTACAGGTTTGCACCACCACACCTGGCTAATTTGTAAACATTTTGTAGAGATGGCGTCTTGCTGTGTTTTCCCACGCTGATCTCAAATTCCTGGGCTCAAGAGATCCTCCTGCCTCAGCCTCCCAAAGTGCTGGGATTACAAGCATTAAATCACTGCACCCAGAAGAATATGAACTTTTATACAAATACCTAAAGGCCATAACAAAAAATGGAATTTCCTGAAAAACTCCCAATGGAATCCAAATCTGAATCTGTTTCATCATCCTTCTGAAGTATACTCATCTTCTTCAATAAACAGAACCATAGCAAGTTAAATATTACCATATGCAGATATTTAAATAGCCAAAAGGTTAATAGTGATTACTTTTTTTTTTCTTGAGACGGAGTCTTGCTCTGTTGCCAGGCTAGAGTGCAGTGGTGCGATCTTGGCTCACTGCAATGTCAGCCTCCCAGGTTCAAGCGATTCTCATGCCTCAGCCTCCCGATTACCTGGGACTATAGGCATGTGTCACCACGTCCAGCTAATTTTTGAATTTTTAGTAGAGACAGGGTTTCACCGTGTTGGCCAGGATGGTCTGGTTTCTTGACCTCGTGATCTGCCCACCTCGGCCTCCCAAACTGTTGGGATTATAGGCATGAGCCACTGTGCCCGGCCAATAATGATTACTCTTTTAAAAAAATTTTATGAATTGTGGTAAAAAAAACCTTTAACATGAGCTCTCTGGGCACAATATTATGCAGTGTATCTCTATAATTTAGTACTTACTCTTGTTTTATCGAACAGTTCTGAAACTTTGAGAAAAAACCTGTAAAGGAAAATATTTTCATCATATGCTACATTCAAAGTAATTTTCCATTTCAAATGTATGAGAATATGCTCCCAAACCATATTAGTAACACCTTGTCTCATTGCAATTATATCCAATAGCCCTATTAACTGCAGACTTCATTTAGCTTCACAAAAATCTCCCTGTATTTCTACCAATAAAAGAGATTACTTGAAATCTGTTTAAAGATAGACTATCTGTTCATTTATTTATTTATTTTTTTGAGATGGAGTTTCACGCTTGTTGCCCAGACTGGAGTGCAATGGCTCAATCTCAGCTCACCGCAACCTCCGTCTCCTGGCTGCAAGCAATTCTCTGGCCTCAGCCTCCTGAGTAGCTGGGACTACAGGTGCCCGTCACCACGCCCAGCTAATTTTTGTCTTTTTGGTAGAGACGGAGTTTCACCATGTTGGCCAGGATGGTCTTGATCTCTTGATCTTGTGATCCGACCACCTCAGCCTCCCAAAGTTCTGGGATTACAGGTGTGAGCCACTGGGCCCAGGCCTGGTCTTTTCTTTTTTTTTTTTTTGAGACAGAGTCTGGCTCTGTTGCACAGGCCAGAGCGCAGTGGTGCAATCTCAGCTCACT
Source organism: Rhinopithecus roxellana (assembly GCF_007565055.1). NCBI lineage: Eukaryota > Metazoa > Chordata > Mammalia > Primates > Cercopithecidae > Rhinopithecus > Rhinopithecus roxellana. Next base: position 49,106,435 of record NC_044553.1, on the reverse strand, counting down.
GCAACCTCTGCCTCCTGGGTTCAAGTGATTCTCCTGCCTCGGCCTCCTGAGTAGCTGAGATTACAGGCAACTGCCCCCATGCCTGGCTAATTTTTGTATTTTTTAGTAGAGACGAGTTTTCACCTGGTTAAAAATTAGCCAGGTATGGTGGTGCACACCTGTAATCCCAGCTATTCAGGAGGCAAAGAGGATGGCTTGAGTCCAGGCTCGTTTTGGACTCGTGATCTCAAGTGATCTGCCCGCCTTGGCCTCCCAAACTGCTAAGATTACAGGTGTGAGCCAGAGCGCCAGGCTCCATTTCAAGATGACAGTCTAAGCCATACATTAAAGGTGCTGTTGTTGTTGTTGTTGTTATTGAGACTGAGTCTCGCTTTCTCGCCCCAGCTGTAGTGCAGTAGTGCCATTTCAGTTCACTGCAACCTGTACCTCCTGGGTTCAAACGATTCTCCTACCTCAGCCTCCTAAGTAGCTGGGATTACAGGCACCCACTACACCTGGCTAATTCTTGTAGTTTTAGTAGAGATGGGGTTTTGCCATGTTGGCCAGGCTGGTCTCGAACTCCTGGCCTCAAGTGATCTGTCCACCTTGGCCTCCCAAAGTGCTGGGATTACAGGCGTGAGTCACTGTGCTTGGCCAACAAAATTTATCTAGATTCATTTTCGCAAACAGGCTGAGTCAAGCAGCTCACTTGAGGCCAGGAGTTTGAGACTAGTCTGGGCAACACAGTGAAACCCTGTCTCTACTAAAAATACAAAAAATTAGTGGGGCACAGTGTCACAATCCTGTAATTGAACTACCCTTTAATACTGTGGTGCTTGGTCAGGTGCAGTGGCTCATGCCTGTAATCTCAGCAGTTTGGGAGGCCGAGGTGGGCAGATCACGAGGTCAGGAGATCGAGACCATCCTGGCTAACGTGGTGAAATCCTGTCTCTATTAAAAATACAAAACAAAATTAGCCAGGTGGCGTGGTGGCACAGGCCTGTAGTCCCAGCTACTCGGGAGGCTGAGGCAGGAGAATGGTGTGAACCTGGGAGGCGGAGCTTGCAGTAAGCCGAGATTGCGTCACTGCACTCCAGCCTAGGCAAGAGAGTGAGACTCCATCTCAACAACAAAAAAAGTCTGGTGCTGGGATATTTTTTAGTTGGTATCAGCATTTGACAGATAAACTAGTTAAAAGTGAAAATAAATTCTTAAGTAGAAATTGGTTATTCAGTTTTTTCTTTTCTTTCTTTCTTTTTTTTTTGAGATGGGCTATTGTTCTGTCACCCAGTTCTGGCGCAAACCTGTGGTCCCAGCTACCCAGGAGGCTGAAGCAAGAGGATCGCTTGAGCACAGGAGTTCAAAGCTGCAGTGCTCTACGACTGCACCTGCGAATAGCTACTGCATGCCAACCTGGGCCACACAGGAAGACCTGCTCTCAAAAAAAAAGGGCACAGTACAGTTTCAAGTATTCTGTAAAATATATAATTAAAATGACATTATAAATCAATTAGGGCAAATACTGCTCAAAGCAAAAACAATTTGAACTTTGCTTTCATTCAAGAGAACTTGCTTTGACAGATTTACATTAGAGAACAGATGGCAAAGTTGACTTTTTCCCTTCTTCCTGATAAGAATTAACTCTTTGCGAAGGTGGCTTTTTCTTTTTTCTTTTTAAGACGGAGTTCCTCTCATTACCCAGGCTGGAGTACAATGGTGCAATCTCCGCTCACTGCAACCTCTGCCTCCCAGGTTCAAGCGATTTTCCTGTCTCAGCCTCCGGAGTAGCTGGGATTACAGGCATGCGCCACCATGCCTGGCTGATTTTGTGTGGTCAGGATGGTCTTGAACTCCCGACCTCAGGTGATCCGCCTGCCTTGGCCTCCCAAAGTGCTGGGATTACAGGTGTGAGCCACTGTGCCTGGCCGATGGCATGTTAATTAGTGTAAGCTATCATACCGTGCTTTGCCGAAAAGCTTGACTTTTAAATATCTGAGACAGAATATACTAGAGAAAAGGTCAAGGATGTGGTTTAGAGAAAGGCATAGACTATGAAAATAGTTTTCCTGCTTAAAAATGTGTAAATGTGTTTAATTTTTAGTTTTTTTCGAGTCCAAGTCTTGCTGTCGCCCAGGCTGGGGTGCAGTGGTGTGATCTCGGTTCACTACCATCTCTGCCTCCCAGGTTCAAGTGATTCTCACGCCTCAGCCTCCCAAGTAGCAGAGATTACAGGTGTGTGCCACCCACATCTGACTAATCTTTGTGTTTTTAGAGATCGTGCCACTGCTCTCCAGCCTGGGTGACAGAGTAAGACACTGTCTTGCAGGGGAGGGGCGGGAAGCGGAATCACTTTGACCTCCAAAGAAATACATACACACATATACATACATACATATATGTTCTAATTTCCAAATAGCAGTTCTTATTTATAAGCTTTATCAAAACCTAAAAACACTAATATAAATTCTGTTCTTCCACTCCCTTACACACACATCAACCCATTTTCATAAATAAAACACAGGGGAGGAAGAAAAAAATATATATATAGAGAGAGTAAAGTCGATTTTTATTTCTCAGATTTAAAAAATAGGACAGAAAGGGAGGAGAAAAAATATCAACCCAAGTTTTTGTTTGTTTGTTTTGAGACGGAGTTTTGCTCTTGTTGCCCAGGCTGGAGTGTAATGGTGCGATCTCAGCTCACCACCACCTCCGCCTCCTGGGTTTAAGCAATTCACCTGCCTCGGCCTCCCAAGTAGGTGGGATTACAGACACCCACCACCACATTTGGCTAATTTTGTATTTTTAGTAGAGACAGGATTTCTCCATGTTGGTCAGGCTGGTCTCAAACTCCTGACATGAGGTGTTCTGCCCGCCTCGGCCTCCCAAAGTGCTGAGATTACTGGCATGAGCCACCTGCCCAGCCCTCAACCCAAGTTTTTAAAGGAGGCCCTTATTATCAATGTGTTTTGACAAAAATATTCCAAAAGTTTTGCATTGTAAGTACTGTTGGCTGCGAGAAGTGGCTCACACCTGTAATCCCAGCACTTTGGGAGCTGAGTTGGACAGGCCACTTGAGGTCAAGGGCTTGAGACCAGCCGGGCCAATACAGTGAAACCCCGTCTCTACTAAAAATAGAAAAATTAGCCAGGCATGGTGGCAGGCACCTGTAATCCCAGCTACTTTGGAGGCTGAAGTGGGAGAACTGCTTGAACGTGGAAAGAGGATGTTGCAGAGGGCCATGATCATGCCACCTCACTCCAGCCTGGGCGACAGAGTAAGACCCTGTTTCAAAACTAAAACTAAAACAAAAACCAAAAGTATTGTGTATCCAGACTGCCAACAGAAAATTTTCTCTGCTTTATTTATATTTCATATATATATATACACACACACACTTTTTTTTTTTTTTTGAAACAGTCTTGCTCTGTCACCCAGGCTGGAGTACAGTGGCATAATCTTGGCTCACTGCAACCTCCGCCTCCCGGGTTCAAGAGATTCTTGTGCCTCAGTCTCCTGAGTAGCTAGCTGGGATTAGAGGCACACATCACTCACACCTGGGTAATTTTTACATTTTTTGGTAGAGATCGGGTTTAGCAATGTTGGCCAGGCTGGTCTCAAACTCCTGACAGGTTTTCCAACTCCCAAAGTGCGGGGATTACAGGCATGAGCCACTGTGACTAGCTATATTTCATGTTTTATTTATTTATTTTTTTCTGAGATGGAGTCTTGCTCTGTTGCCTAGGCTGGAGTGCAAAGGTACGATCTCAGCTCACTGTAACCTCCGCCTCCCAGGTTCAAGCAATTCTCCCGCTTCAGCCTCCTGAGTAGCCGGGATCACAGGTGTGCATCACCATACCTGGCTAATTTTTGTATTTTTAGTAGAGACGGGGTTTCACCACGTTGGTCAGGCTGGTCTTGAACTCCTGACCTCTTGATCCGCCCATGTTTGCCTCCCAAAGTGCTGGGATTACAAGCGTGAGCCACCGTGCCTGGCCTATTTCATGTTTTTAATTAGAATACTTACTTGCATATATCTGTAGAATCCTGAGTTCCTAAAGCATATAATGAAGAACCAATTCTATTGTAATCATCTGCAGCACCTATGGAGAAAGTTTTAAGAATTTAGTATACCTATTCCTTGATTTAAAAATACTTACTGAGTACTCACCTGTCAAACAATGTGTAATATGAGACACACTAGTAAAGAAAATAACACAAACAACAGGCATGGTGGCTTATGCCAATAATCCCAACACTTTGGGAGGCTGGGGCAGGCAGATCACCTGAAGTCAGGAGTTTTGAGACCAGCCTGGCCAACATGGTGAAACCCCATCTCTACCAAAAATTAAAAAATCAGCCAGGTGTCGTGGTGCATGCTTGTAATCCCAGCTACTCAGAAGGCTGAGGCAGGAGAACCACCTGAACCCACGACGCAGAGGTTGCAGTGAGCCAAGATCACGCCACTGCACTCCAGCCTGGGCAATGGAGCAAGACTCTACCTCAAACAAAAAAACAAACTGGAGGCTAGGTGCAGTGGCTCAGGCCTGTAATCCCAGCACTTTGCGAGGCAAAGGCAGGTGGATCACGAGGTCAGGGGATCGAGACCATCCTGGCTAACATGGTGAAACCCCAGCTCTACTAAAAATACAAAATATTAGCTGGCTGTGGTGGCAGGCGCCTGTAGTCCCAGCTACTTGAGAGGCTGAGGCAGGAGAACGGTGTGAACCCGAGAGGCAGAGCTTGCAGTGAGCCGAGATCACGCCACTGCACTCTAGCCTGGGCAACAGAGCGAGACTCCGTCTCAAAAAACAAACAAACAAAAAACAAACAATCAAAAAAAACAAAGTGGAAAGCAAGAAGTATAACTTTCTTCATTAATAGACGTGACATGATCATCTACATAGAGAATACTAAGGAATCTACAAAATAGTTACTAGAACTAATAAGTGAGTTTATTTAGCAAGATTGCAGAATATAAGATCAATACTGAAAAAATACGCTGTGTTTCTATGTATCAGCAAAGAACAATTTGAAATTGAAATTTTAAAAAACATAACATGGCCTGGTGCGGTGGCTCACGCCTGTAATCCCAGCACTTTGGGAGGCTGAGGCGGGCAGATCATGAGGTCAGGAGATTGAGACCATCCTGGCTAACACAGTGAAACCCCGTCTCTACTTGAAATACAAAAAAATTAGCCAAGTGTGGTAGCGGGTGCCTGTAGTCCCAGCTACTCGGGAGGCTGAGGCAGGAGAATGGCATGAACCCGGGAGGCAGAGCTTGCAGTGAGCCGAGATCGCACCACTGCACTCCAGCATGGGCGATACAGCTAGACTCTGTCTCAAAACAAACAAACAAAAAAACAAAAAAACCCACCACCACCACCAACAAAAAATAACATTTATTTATTTGGAGACACGGTCTCACTCTGTTGCTCAGGCATGAGTGCCGTGGTGTGATCATGGCTCACTGCAGTCTCAAGCTCCTGGGCTCAAGTGATTCTCCCACCTCAGCCTCCCGAGTAGCTGGGACACAGGAGCATGCCACCACGGTTGGCTAATTGTTTTTTTTTTTTGGCAGGGGAGCGATAAGGCCTGACTCTGTCGTCCAGGCTGGAGTGCAGTGGTAGGGTCTTGGCTCACTGCAACCTCCACCACCCGAGTTCAAGCAATTCTCATGCCTCAGCCTCTCGAGTAGCTGGGACTACAGGGGCACGCCACTATGCCCAGCTAATTTTTGTATTTTTAGCAGAGATGGGGTTTTTTTTTGAGACGGAGTCTTGCTCTGTTACCCAGGCTGGAGTGCAGTGGCTCAATCTCGGCTCACGGCAAGCTCTGCCTCCTGGGTTCACACCATTCTCCTGCCTCAGCCTCCCGAGTATCTGGGACTACAGGTGCCTGTCACCACGCCTGGCTAAATTTTTGTATTTTTAGTAGAGACAGGGTTTCACCATGTTAGCCAGGATGGTTTCGATTTCCTGAACTCATGATCTGCCTGCCTTGGCCTCCCAAAGTGCTGAAATTACAGGTGTGAGCCACTGCGCCCAGCCAGAGATGGGGTTTCATCATGTGGGCTAGGCTGGTCTCGAACTCCTGACTTAAGGTGATTCGCTTGCCTCAGCCTCCCAAAGTGCTGGAATTACAGGCATAAGCCAACACGCCTGGCCTATTTTTTGCAAAGACTGGGTTTCACCATGTTGCCCAGGCTGGTCTCAAGCGATCCAAACACCTCAGCCTCCTAAAGTGCTGAAATTACAGGTCTGAGTCACTGTCTTCAGCTTAATAAAACACAACATTTATGATAGCATCAAAAACCAAATAATCAAGAACCAATCTGACTAAAGATGTATAAGATCTATACAATGAAAACTACAAAACACTGCTGAGATAAATTAACAAAGACCCAACTCAGTGGAAATATGCTATATTAATGTACCAGAAGGATCAATATTGTTAAGATGTCAATTCTCTTCAAATTAATCTATAGAATCTACACAATCCCAGCCAAAATCCCAACAGCCACTTGTGTAGAAAAAGAAAGCTGATTCTAAAATTTATATGAAAATATAAAGATTCTAGGGTTGAGGGCGGTGGGTTCATACCTGTAACCACTCCCTCCTTTGGGAGGCCGAGGTGGGTGGATCACTTGAAGTCAAGGGTTCGAGACCAGCCTGGCCAACATGGCAAAACTCTGTCTCTACTAAAAATGCAAAAATTAACCAGGTGTGGTGGTGTGCATCTGTAGTCCCAGCTGCTCGGGGGGCTGAGGCACGAGGATTGCCTGAACCTGTGAGGCGGAGGTTGCAGTGAGCCAAGATCACGCCACTGCACTCCAGCCTCCAGTCTTGGTGACAGAGTGAGATTCTGTCTCAAAAAAAGGAAAAAGTATAAAGATGCTAGGGCTGGTGGCTCACGCCTGTAATCCCAGCACTTTGGGAGGCCAAGGTGGGCAGATCACCTGAGGTCAGGAGTTTGAGACCAGCCTGGCCAACATGGTGAAACCCCCTCTCTACTGAAAATACAAAAATTAGCCAGGCTTGGTGGCAGGTACCTGTAATCCCAGCTACTCATGAGGCTGAGGCAGGAGAATTGCTTGAACCCAGCAGGTGCAGGTTGCAGTGAGCCGAGATCATGCCACTCACTCCAGCCTGGGCAACAGAGTGAGACTGTGTCTCACAAAAACAAAAACAAAAAGCAAAGCAAAACAAAACAAAACAAAGAAAACATAAAGATTCTAAGAGGGGTCAAAAACAACTTTGATGAAGAATAAAGTTGAGCACAGTGGTTCACACCTGTAATCCCAGCACTTTGGGAGGCTGAGTTGGGCAATCACTTCAAACCTGGAGTTCAAGACCAGCCTGGGCAACATGGCAAAACCCCATCTCTAATAAAAATACAAAAATTAGCCAGGCGTGGTAGTGCACACCTGTAATCCCAGCTACTGGGGAGGTCGAGGCATGAGAATCACTTGAACCCAGGAGACAGGGGTGGCAGTGAGCTGAGACTGTGCCACTGCACTCCATCCTGGATGACAGAGTGAGACTCCGTCTAGGGAGAAAAAAAAAAAAGGAGTTTGGTGGTTCATGCCTGTAATTCCAGCCCTTTGGGAGGCCAAGGTGAGAGGACTGCTTGAGTCCAGGAGTTTAAGACCAACCTGAGCAACGTAGCAAGACCCTGTCTCTACCACCTCAACAACAACAACAAAAATTAGCCAGGCATGGTGGCGCATGCCTGTGGTCCCAGTTACTCGGTAGGCTGAAGTGGAAGGATCGATTGAGGCTGCAGTGAGCCATGTTTGCACCAATACATGGATCCTGGGTGACGGAGCAAGACCCTGTCTCAAAAATAAACAAAATACAAAAAACAAAAAGCTGGGGCTGGGCACGGTGGCTCACGCCTGTAATGCCAGCACTTTGGGAGGCTGAGACGGGCAGAATACGAGGTCAGGAGATCGAGACCATCCTGGATAACATGCTGAAACCCTGTCTCTATTAAAAATACAAAAAATTAGCCAGGTGTGGTGGTGGGAGCCTGTAGTCCCAGCTACTTGGGAAGGCTGAGGCAGGAGAATGGCGTGAACCCGGAAGGTGGAGTTTGCAGTGAGCCGAGATTGCGCCACTGCACTCCAGTAGCCTGGGTGACAGAGCAAGACTTCGTCTCAAAAAAAAAAAAAAAAGAAAGAGTAAAGCTGAAGGAAGGACACAAGAAAAAGAAAAGATGCTGAACCTCAACAGTCATTAGGACAATACAAATCTAAAGCACACTGAGTTACCACCACTGACCTACTTGAATAAAGTTAAAAAAGACTTCAAATTCCACTGGGAAAAATAAAAAGACTGACTATCTTTGTTGGCAAAGATGTGGAGCAACTGGAACTCTCATGCCCTGCTCTTGGAAATGCAAAATGGTACAATCACTGTGGAAAAAAAATGTGGTAGTTTCTTAAAAAGTTAAATATTCATTTACCACATGACTCAGGCATTCTACTTCTAGGTATTACCCAAGAGAAAGAAAGCATGTCCACATTAAGAGTTATATACAAATGGCTCACATAAATTGTATCTGTAACAGCCAAAGCTAGAAACAAATAATTTTTGTATATCCATTCAATGGAACACTACTTAGCAACAAAAAGAAATGAACTATCGATGTACACAACAGCTTCGATGAATCTCAAAACAGTTTTTTGAGTTTCAAAGCTAAACAATAAAGAATACATACTGTATGATTCAATTTACATAAAATACTAGAAAACACAAACTAATCTATAGTGACAAAAAGCAGACCAGTGGCTATCTGGGAATAGGGCGGGAGGGAGAGATTTCAAAGGGCCACAAGAAACCTTTGGGGTGATGTGTGTGATCATTATTTTGATTGTGGTAAGGATTTCACACACGTCAAAACTTACCAAACTGTACATTTTGACTACTGCAGCTTACTGATATCAACTACACTCAACACAGCTGTTAAAAAAAAAACCTCGCCGGGCGTGGTGGCTCAAGCCTGTAATCCCAGCACTTTGGGAGGCGGATCTCGAGGTCAGGAGTTCGAGACTATCCTGGCTAACACGGTGAAACCCCGTCTCTACTAAAAAATACAGAAAGCTAGCTGGGCGAGGTGGCTGGCGCCTGTAGTCCCAGCTACTCGGGAGGCTGAGGCAGGAGAATGGCGTAAACCCGGGAGGCGGAGCTTGCAGTGAGCTGAGATCCGGCCACTGCAGTCCAGCCGGGCGACAGAGCGAGACTCCGTCTCAAAAAAAAAAAAAAAAACCTCATTTGTCTATTTTGCACTTTGAGTGGTTCTTTTGTAGCATTATGTACTTGGCCGTTTAGAAAACATTGGTCCAATGAATTATGCAGATGTTCTAAGTGGTGACACACTTAAATGTACAATTTTTAAAAAATCACATTCACTAGTAACATTATCAATCTCTATATAGGTCTTCAATTGGCCCATCTAGCTGGGCACAGTGGCTGGCGCCTGTAATCTCAGTTACTTAGGAGGCCGAGGCAGGAGTATTGCCTGAACCTGGGTGGCAGAGGTTGCAGTGAGCCGAGATCGCACCATTGCACTCCAGTCTGGGCAACAGAGACTCTGTCTCAAAAAAAAAAAAAAAAAAATTGCAAGTGCATGGCAGGAAAGAATATAGAGACTACTAGTCCAGTATCTACTGGGAAGTAAGCTCATGGTGAGAGATATAAAGTTTTCCAAAATTCTAATTATCACTTGAAGCTTGACTTTTCATTGGCAACAAATACTATCTTTGTTTTCCTTGAAATAACTGATTTTTTTTTTTTGGTCAGGTTCCTCTAATTTAAACAATTACTTGATTTTTGAGAAAACATTTGCCAAATATTCATAAACATAGTTTGTCTATCAGTCATTCTTTAAAGTAAAAGTAGTGTTCTATGAAAAAATTAGCTAGTTCAATCACAACTCAATCACTAAAATGCTTTCCTACAGAACCATCATACTTGAGTATGTAGCCAAAGTGCTTTATGCATACCTCCTATTTCATCACTCAGAATATTTTAAAATGTATACTCAAGGGTAGAGATTACATTCAATTTTTACTGTTTCATTAAGGGCATTCTTAAGTGAAAGTCACATTTTTAAAAAACTGCAAGTGGCTGGGTGCAGTGGCTCACACCTGTAATCCCAGCACTTTGGGAGGCCAAGGCGAGTAGATCATGAAGTCAGGAGTTCAAGACCATCCTGGCCAAGACGGTGAAATGGTGAAACTCCATCTCTACCAAAAATACAAAAATTAACCGGGCGCGGTGGGAGGCGCCTGTAATCCCAGCTACTTGGGAGACTGAGGCAGGAGAATTGCTTGAACCTGGGAGGCAGAGGTTGTTGCAGTGAGCTAAGATCGCACCACTGCACTCCAGCCTAGGCGATAGAGACTCCGTCTCAAAAAAAAAAAAAAAAAAGCAAGTGCATGGCAGGAAAGAATATAGAGACTACTAGTCCAGTTTGTTGCCACTGCCTCGATTTGCATGTAATTATGCAGCAGCAGCTTTATCCATCATTGGTGTAAATGTCAACATGGTGAAAAAGGCAAAAACTATCACAGTATCATTATAAAAATAGTTGTTGTTTTGTTGTTGTTGTCTAGACAGTCTCACTCTGTCACCCAGACTGGAGTGTGGTGGTACGACTGACCACAGCTCACTGCAGCCTCGACCTCCCAGGCCCAAGGCATCCTCCCACCTTAGCTTTCCTAGTAGCTGGGACCACAGCCATGGGCCACCACGTCTGGCTAATTTTATTTTTTGTATTAGGCTGGTGCAATACAAACAGGGTCTTACTCTGTTGCTCAGGCTGGTCTTGAATTCCTGAGCTCAAGTGAAGTGATCTTCCCGCTTCAGCCTCCGAAAGTGTTGTGATTACAGGCATGAGCCACTGTGCCCAGCTGAAAACAGTTTTGACCTCACAGGCTCACTATAAAAGAGCCATGGAGCCTAGACTCCAACAGACCACAGTTTGAGAACTACTGCTCTATATTAAGACTTTTTCAAACTATAATATGAACTTTATAATTATTCCATTAAAAGATATAAGCTTTAACCACAGAAAAATCTTACTTTTGTGGGATCTTGTCATTCTATCAGATTTAGCAGATGCATCCTTAACTCGGTTATGATATTCCAAAAGAAATGTTCGTTCATGCTCAAAGAAATCATCTACATCCTACAAGACCAAAAGAAAATATAAACTTTTTTCACTTATTTGCTTTAGTTTAATATGTAAATAACTTTATAAATACAAAAGATTATCAGTAAAATAGCACAGCTATCCTCTAATAGTCAGATGTTACTGTACTAATTTCACCAACAAGACTTTAATAGACATGTATTTCTATCTATCAAGTAAGAAATCTTCTATGATTTTGTAACTGAAGGCTTAGTGCTCCCCAAATAGGTCCAAGTTCACATGCTGTACTCTTTTTTTTTTTTTTGAGATGGAGTCTCACTCTGTCGCCTAGGCTGGAGTGCCGTGGCATGATCTTGGTTCACTGCAACCTCTGCCTGCCGGGTTCAAGTGATTCTCCTGCCTCGGCGTACCAATAGCTGGGACTACAGGTGCACACCACTACACCCAGCTATTTTTGGTTTTTTTTTTAGGCGGAGTCTCGCTCTGTCACCAGGCTGGAGTGCAGTGGCGCGATCTCGGCTCACTGCAACCTCCGCCTCCTGGGTTCAAGCGATTCTCCTGCCTCAGCCTCCTGAGTAGCTAAGACTACGGGCGCACACCACCACGCCCAGTTAATTTTTTTTTTGTATTTTTAGTAGAGACAGGGTTTCACCATGTTGGTCACACTGGTCTCGAACACCTGACCTCGTGATCCACCCGCCTTGGCCTCCCAAAGTGCTGGAATTAGATGTAAGCCACCACGCCCAGCCTAATTTTTGTATTTTTCAGTAGAGACAGAGTTTCGCCATGTTGGCCAGACTGGTCTCAAGTTTCTGACCTCAAGTGATCCGCCCGCCTAGGCCTCCCAAAGTGCTATAGTGCTGGGATTACAGGCATGAGCCACCGCACTTGGCCTCACATGGTGTACTTATTTGTGATCTGCCTCTACAATTTTGCCTCTTCAGTAAACATACTATTGCCAGCGTAAGTGATCAATTGTTTTTAAGGAAAAAGAAAACAATTCTGGTGGACAGAAGTGAAAATCTATTTTTCTTGGCCTGTTACGTATTCTACTGGCCATTCCTGAAGGCTGCCTAGCCTTAGTCATTAAAGCCCTTTCTGACTGCACTGAGGAACCTGGCCAAACTATCTGAGAGCAATAATACGATTAACCACTGTCTTCAATCTTTTTTTTTTTGAAACAAAGCTAGCTATACATTAAAAATAAAAATTATTATTATTATCTTCAGACAGAGTCTTGCTTTGTAATCCAGGCTGGACTACAGTGGTGCAAACATGGCTCACTGCAGCCTCAACCTCCCTGGTTCAAGCAATCCTCCTGACTTAGCATCCCAAGTAGCTGGGACTACAGGTGCATGCCACGACGCCAAAATAATTTTTGTATTTTTTGTAGAGACAGGGTTTTGTCATGTTGCCCAGGCTGGTCTTAAACTCCTGAGTTAAAGTGATCCACCTGCCTCAGCCTCCCAAAGTGTTAGGATTACAGGAGTGAGCCACTGCACCTGGCACAAAAACAAAATTAATAGTATTTTACCCCCTTGTACATTACCAATAATTAAGTGAAAAAGCATCAGCTGACAGGATATAATTGGAGACCAGTATCAACAGAACACAAGCAGCAAGAGTCAGTACTGACAAAATGTCATTGAAAGCTGTAATTCAGCTGGATACAGTGGCTCACACCTGTAATCCCAGCACTTTGGGGAGGCCGAGGTGGGCAGATCACTTGAGCCCAGGAGTTAGTTCAGCCTGGGCAACATGGACAAACTGTCTCCACAAAAAATACAAAAATTAGCTGGGTGCGGTGGCATGCACCTATAGTTCCAGCTACTTGGGAGGCTGAAGTGGGAGGATCATCTGAGCCTGGGAGGCAGAGGTTGCAGTGAGCTGAGACTGGGGCTGCACAGCAGCCTAAGGCAACAGAGCAAGACCCTGTCTCAAAACACAAAATAAAATAAAAAATAAATATTAAAATAAAATTCATAATTCATATGTAACAGTTCTCTCTTTCTCTTTCGCCCAGGCTAGAGTGCAATGGCACAATCTTGGCAAACTGCAACCTCTGCCTCCAGGGTTCAGGCGATTCTCCTGCCTCAGAAGCCTCCCGAGTAGCTGGGATTACAGGCATGAGCCACCATGCCTGGCTAATTTTGTATTTTTCGTAGAGACAGGGTTTCTCCATGTTGGCCAGGCTGGTCTCAAACTCCCAACCTCAGGTGATCCGCCCGCCTTGGCCTCCCAAAGTGCTAGGATTACAGGCGTGAGCCACCGCGCCAGGCCAGTTTTCTTAATTATAAAAATGTGGATAACACTGGCAGGGTTGTTGTGAAGATTACACAAGAAAATGTGGGCTACCAATCAACACAGTATAAGTGTTCAAAAATGTTATTACTCTATTAATAAAATGATCAAAATTATAATCAACATAGTGGTTTACATTTAATGGCTAAGAAAAATGGTTGATATTAATGCATAAGCAGCATCAAAGGGAAGTAAGCTGAGTCCTTATTGGAAAGCAGCCACAGCACATGCACTGTCAAGTATCCACTGACTTGTCTCTGAAAAATCAGAGTATAAATCAAATAGTACTCTACACACCGATTTTATTATGTCTATAAAAACAGGCGATGATGACAAAGCAGCATTCTTTTTTTCCTAGTATTTGCTTAATAATAGAAACATTGTTCTCATATTGTAACGGTAAGAATCTTCAGATAAATCAACTCTTGTACCATTTTTAGAACATCATTAAGAAAAATACAGGTGTTTTCGGCCGGGCGCAGTGGCTCACGCCTATAATCCCAGCACTTTGGGAGGCCAAGGCAGGCAGATCACGAGGTGAGGAGATCGAGACCATCCTGGCCAACACAGTGAAACCCTGTCTCTACTAAAAATACAAAAAAATTAGCTGGGCATGGTGGCGGGCGCCTGCAGTCCCAGCTACACGGGAGGCTGAGGCAGGGGAATGGCGTGAACCTGGGAGGCGGAATGTGCAGTGAGCCGAGACCATGCCACTGCACTACAGCCTGGGCGAGAGAGCAAGACTCCGTCTCAAAAAAAAAAAAAAAAAAAAAAAAAAGGGCCGGGCGCGGTGGCTCAAGCCTGTAATCCCAGCACTTTGGGAGGCCGAGACGGGCAGATCACGAGGTCAGGAGATGGAGATCATCCTGGCTAACAAGGTAAAACCCCATCTCTACTAAAAAAAATACTAAAAACTAGCCGGGCAAGGTGGCGGGCGCCTGTAGTCGCAGCTACTCAGGAGGCTGAGGCAGGAGAATGGCGTAAACCCAGGAGGCGGAGCTTGCAGTGAGCCGAGATCGTGCCACTGCACTCGAGCCTGGGCGACAGAGCGAGACTCCGTCTCAAAAAAAAAAAAAAAAAAAAAGAGCCGGGCGCGGTGGCTCAAGCCTGTAATCCCAGCACTTTGGGCGGCCGAGACAGGCGGATCACGAGGCCAGGAGATCGAGACCATCCTGGCTAACACGGTGAAACCCCGTCTCTACTAAAAATACAAAAAACTAGCCGGGAGAGGTGGCGGGCGCCTGTAGTCCCAGTACTCCGGAGGCTGAGGCAGGAGAATGGTGTAAACCCGGCCGGGAGGCGGAGCTTGCAGTGAGCTGAGATCCCGCCACTGCACTCCAGCCCGGGCGACAGAGTCAGACTCCATCTCAAAAAAAAAAAAAGAAAGAAAAAAAAGTAGGTGTTTTCCACACATATTATCTCAATCTTTTTATTAAGTCAGTAAGGTGGGTAGTATTATTAACCCCATTTTGAAAATGGAAAATCTGCCAGGGCGCAGTGGTTCACACCTGTAACATCCCAGCACTTTGGGAGGCTGAGGCAGGCAGATCAGGAGGTCAAGACTTTGAGACCAGCCTGGCCAACATGGTGAAACCCCGTTTCCACTAAAAATACAAAAATTAGCCGGGCATGGTGGCGGGTGCCTGTAATTCCAGCTACTCAGGAGGCTGAGGCAGGAGAATTGCTTGAACCTGGGAGGCAGAGGTTGCAGTGAGCTGAGATTATGCCACTGCACTCCAGCCTGGGCGACAGAGCAAGACTCTATCTTGGGGAAAAAAAAGAAAAAAGAGAGAAAATGGAAAAACCGAGATCCAGAAAAATAAAATAAAGTAACTTTTCCCAAGGACATGTAGCTTGAAGCAACACCAAAACTCCAACTGAGATCTTTTTTTTTTTGTTTTTTTTGGGGGGACAGGGTGTCTCACTCTGTCGCCCAGGCTAGAGTGCAGTGGTGAAATCTCAGCTCACTGCAACCTCCGCCTCCTAGGTTCCTCAGCCTCCCGAGACCTCCAGGCTGGTCTTGAACTCCTGATCTCAAATGATCCACCCACCTTGGCCTCCCAAAGTGCTGGGATTACAGGCGTGGGCCACCGTGCTCGGCCTCAACAGAGATCTTCTAACTCCAAAGCTGAACTTAGGTCTGTCCCTAACATTTCCAAGGCTAAACGTTAAATGTAAAAACAGAGGCAGCACCTCTTGGTACGCTCTGCAGCTCTGTCTGTCCTGCATCTAGGAGGACTTCATGTGCATGTGGGTGGACATTCCAAATTGCACACTGTCCCTCCCCTCCACCCACCTGCCCCATGATCACCCCTTAACCACTCATGGAATATACATGAATGGCACGAACTCAGAGACGTTGCCCATGTAGGAACTGCAAGGCTTGGGATTTGGGAAGGGAAATAGGGGATTCTAGAAACCTGTATCCTGGTTTGATGTGAAGGGAAGGGGTGTGGGCTGCAGTTGGGCAAATTCCCTTAGCTTAAGACTTCTCATCCACTGTAGAAGGGAACGCTCTAAGGAGAGGAATCCAGGTCAAGGGGATTCCTCCTGTTCCTAGGACTAAAGATTCTAACCATACAAATGTCTTTTACTCTAATTCTGCACATTTGAAATCTCAATCTATCTCCCTTTTAAAAGAAGTCTCAATACCACAGTTAATCAAGTAAAATCTTACCTTTACTCCTGAAACGATTACTCCGTCTGCTGATTTAACCATGTTTTTAAAGAAATCTTCAAGTTTCTCTTTTTTATTTTTTCCTCGCACACTCAACTGAAAGGTAATTTAACATTTTTTAAGGTTACAAAAGTAGTGCCTCCTTTTTCTTTGATATTTAAATGGCAATCTCAAAAGGATCCTAGTTTTTAATCTTAATATATAAGTGGCAATTTCATCATGTACATCAATGATTTTCAAATTTTAGGGCATAAAAAGGAGTTTGGTAATAATACAGATATTCAGGACTCACTCTCAAAGATTCAGGTTCAGTTGGTCAATAAGAAGGCCTAGATATTTCACATTTTATGAGCATATCTGATAATTCTGTTGCAAGCAGCCCTCTCACCGTATTTTGTCAAACACTGCTTTATAAAATTTTAATACACAATTAAAATTTTGGCTCGAGAATTCCTTTAAACATGTAAAATTTATTGGGGCACAATATACTACTGTACGATTCCTCAATAAGTCTGAATACATATCCTATACATTTGGAACTCTGCACTCATCCAAGTGTCTCTTGTCTGGCTTTTGGGGTCAGCAATTTATAGCACAGGGGACACAAAAAAGATGACTTTGAACAACATGAATGGTTATCCAAGGGCAAAACCAACAAGCAGCAGCTAACTCTTTGACTCCTAGCACTTGTTGCATCAGGGTGCTCCATAAAGGAGCAACCCATCTAATTCCCGTGAACTTCCATTGCTTCAATGCCCACCTTTATGTAAATGACTCATAACTGTTTATCACTACCTGCTATGGTCTGAATGTATGTGTCCCCCTAAAATTCATATGCTGAAAAAAAATTTTTTTGAGACACTGTCTCCCTCTGTCATCTAGGCTGAAGTACAGTGGCGTGATCTAGGCTCACTGCAACCTCTGCCTCCTGGGTTCAAGCTATTCTCCTGCCTCAGCCTCCCGAGGAGCTGGGACCAGAGGCATGTACCATCATGCTCGACTATTTTTAGTAGAAACAGGATTTCACTGTGTTGGCCAGAGTGGTCCTGAACTCCTGACCTCAGGTGATCCAAACACCTCGGCCTCCCAAAGTGCTGGGATTACAGGCATGCATCACCACGACTGGCCGGTATCTTGAAGCTTAACTCCCAAGATAATAATAATTAAGAAGAGGTGGGCCTGAGCCAGGTGCAGTGGCTCGTGCCTGGAGTCCCAGCTACTTGGGAGGCTGAGGTGGGAGGATCATTTGATGCCAGGAGTTTGAGGCTGCAATGTGCTATAACTGCACCTGTGAATAGCCATTACATTTCAGCCTGGGCAATACAGCAAGACTCCATCTCTTAAAAATAGGTGGGGCTTTTGAGAAGTGATTAGGTCATGAGGGTGGAGGCTTCATAAATGGGATTAGTCCTTATAAAAGAGGCTGAGGGAATGTTATCCTCTTGCCCCTTCCTTATGCCACGTGAGAACACAACAAAAAGGTGCCAACTATGAAGCACAAGCGCCCTCACCAGACACGCAATCTGCCAGCACCCTGATCTTGGACTTCCCATTCTCCAAAACTGTAAATGATAAATTCTGTTGTTTATAAATTAGCCAGTCTAAGGTATTTTGCTATAGCAGCCAAACAGACTAGAATACTACCCATATGCTCATTCCTTAACCTTACATGTTATATCCAATTGCCCACATAATTTCCTTACATGGAGACTGTGACTGTAACCTCACATCAGATGACTCTAACACAGTCCTCATTATAATTTAATCTCTGGGCTGGGCGCAGTGGCTCATGCCTGTAATCCCAGCCCTTTGAGAGGCCAAGGCCGGTGGATCACCTGAGGTCAGGAGTTTGAAACTAGCCTTGACCAACATGGTGAAACCCCATCTCTACTAAAAATACTAAAATTAGCTGGGCGTCGTGGTATCTGCTTATAATCCCAGCTACTAGGGAGACTGAGGCAAGAGAATCTTTTGAACCCAGGAGGCAGAGGTTGCCATGAGCTGAGATCGCACCATTGCATTCCAGCCTGGGCAACAAGAGCGAAACTCCATCTCAACAACAACAACAAAAAATTAGCCAGGCATGGTGAAACGTGCCTGTAATCCCAGCTACTCGGGAGGCTGAGGCTGGAGAATCACTTGAACCTGGGAGGCAGAGGTTGTACTGAGCTGAGATCGCACCACCACACTCCAGCCTGGGCAACAGAGCAAGACTCCATCTCAAAAACAAAGAAAAAAAGAAAAAAAAAAATCTAAACTCCAAAATTTCTATCTTCCCTCTTTGAATTGTGGCCCCTTCATCCGAACAGTCTGACTCCAACATGTTCCTTAAAATTCCATACTTCTCATTTAAATCTTGAAATTTCTACAACTTCTTCCTTTTCCTCACAGCTCAAATTCTACCAGCAAATGACTGAAAACTGTCCCTTTCCACTCCTATTCTCCTAGTAAAGTCTTCATCATCTCTTTCCTAGACTGATCTATTAGTTAATAATTCTCATCTTATTCCAATCCATTCTATTGCCTGGGACAGCTTTCCCAAATCAAATTTTGAGCATCTCATCCTTACTCACAAACTTTAGCTTCTTTTCTCTTTTTTCTCTTTTGAGACAGAACCTCTCTGTCACCCATGCTGTTGCACAATCTCAGCTCACTGCCACCTCCACCTCCCATATACAAGTGATTCTCATGTCTCAGCCTCCCAAGTAGCTGGGATTACAGGCAAGCGCCACCATGCCCAGCTAATGTTTGTGTTTTTAGTAGAGATGGGGGTTTCACCATGTTGCCCAGGCTGGTCTTGAACTCCTGGCCTCAAGTGAATGCCTTGCCTCAGCCTGCCAAAGTGTTGGGATTACAGGAATGAGCCACCACACCTGGCTTTTTTCTTTCTTCTTTTCTTTCTTTAAACAGACAGGGTCATACTATGTTGCCCAGGCTGGTCTCGAACTCCTCAGCTCAAGCACTCCTCCTGCCTCGGCCTCCTAAAGTACTGGGATTAAAGGTGTGACTTACCACACCCAGCCCAAATTCTTTGATCTTGAGGTTAACCTGTAAGTACATGAGCACTATGCTACATTTATTTTCTGCGAAAATTATTAATTAATCTTGCCATCCAAACATAGGTTCCAAGATTTGTATCAGTCATTCAGTAAAAAATTTGTTGCCAGCACTATGAACGAAGAAATCTTTAAAGCGCAACCACCCTGGCCTGGTGCAGTGGCTCACACCTGCAATCCCCGCACTTTGGGAGGCCGATGCAGGTGGGTCACCTGAGGTCAGGAGTTCGAGACCAGCCTGATCAACAGGGCAAAACCCTGTCTCTACTAAAAAACAAATTTAGTTGGGTATGGTGGCTACTCGGGAGAGGCAGAGGAATCGCTTGAACCTGGGAGGCGGAGGTTGTAGTGAGCCGAGATCGTGCCACTGCACTCCAGCCTGGGCGACAGAGAGAGATTCCATCTCAAAAAAAAAAAAAAAAGTTTTTAGTAGGCAGGGAAAGGAAAAGTAACAACCGATCAGCACCAATGGTCAGTTAAACAGATTCAGAGTCAATGATTTACCCAAATCTGGAATTCTTTAGCTCAATCACCTCCTCGGAATTCTCTACAAGGCTTCAGAAGACTCCAAACTCAAATTTAAGAACATTAGTCAATGTGATAACCCTATTTCTTTTGTTTTTGTTTTTTTGAGACGGAGTCTCACTTTGTCACTCAGGCTGGAAAGCAGTGGTGCAACCTTGGCTTACTGCAAACTCCGCCTCCCAGATTCAAGCAATTCTTCTACCTCAGCCTCCCGAGTAGCTGGGACGACAGGCATGTAGCCACCAACCCCAGGTAATTTTTGTATTTTAAGTAGAGACGGGGTTTCACCATATTGGCCAGGCTGGTCTCAACCTCCTGACCTCGTGATCCACCTGCCTCAGCCTCCCAAAGTGCTGGAATTATAGGCTGAGCCACCGTGCCTCGCCCCTACTTCTCAAGAGATTTGCAATTAAGGATTACAAAAAAAAAAACCAGTGTCCCTTGAAGTAACATGATTATTTATTTATTTATTTATTTTGAGAAGGAGTCTCTCTCTGTTGCCCAGGCTGGAATGCAATGGCGTGATCTCGGCTCACTGCAAGCTCTGCCTCCTGGGTTCACACCATTCTCCTGCCTCAGCCTCCTGAGTAGCTGGGACTACAGACGCCCGCCACCACGCCTGGCTAATTTTTTTTGTATTTTTAGTAGAGACGGGGTTTCACCATGTTAGCCAGGATGGTCTCGATCTGCTGACCTTGTGATCCACCTGCCTCAGCCTCCCAAAGTGCTGGGATTACAGGCATCACTGTGCCCAGCCAGTAACACGATTTTTTTATTTTTTATTGTTAGTTTTTGAGATAGGAATTTCACTTTTGTCCCCCAGGCTGCAGTGCAAGGCACGATCTCGGCTCTCTGCAACCTCTGCCTCCCGGGTTCAAATGATTCTCCTGTCTTAGCCTCCCGAGTAGCTGGTACAGGCACCCACCACCATGCCCAGATAATTTTTGTATTTTTAGTAGAGATGGGGTTTCATCATGTTGGCCAGGCTGGTCTCGAACTCCTGACCTCAGGTGATCTGCCTGGGTCGGCCTCCCAAAGTGCTGGGATTACAGGCATGAGACACCATGCCTGGCTAGTAACATGCGTAACTATCATTCTGTCAATTAATCTACTCAAGTTCTACTGAAATAACTGCATTACTACTGAAAAAGTGTCACTTAACTTGAAAAATACAAACAGGCCAGGCGCGGCTCACGCCTATAATCCCAGCACTTTGGGAGCCTGAGGCGGGTGGATCACCTGAGGTGAGGAGTTCGAGACCAGCCTGGCCAACATGGTGAAACTCCGTCTCTACTAAAAATACAAAAATTAGGCTGGGCGCAGTGGCTTACACCTATAATCCCAGCACTTTGGGAGGCTGAGGTGGGTGAATCACCTGAGGTCGGGAGCTTGAGACCAGCCTGACCAACATGGAGAAACCCCGTCTCTACTAAAAATACAAAAATCATCTTGGCATGGTGGTGCATTCCTGTAATCCCAGCTACTTGGGAGTCTGAGTCAGAAGAATCGCTTGAACCCAGGAGGCAGAAGCTGTGGTAAGCCGAGACTGCACCATTGCGTTCCAGCCTGGGAAACATGAGCAAAATTCCATCTCAAAAAAAAAAAAAAAAAAAATTAGCTGGGACTACAGGCACGTAGTCTTGGGAAGCTGAGGCACGAGATTCACTTGAACCTGGGAGGAGGATGTCGCAGTGAGCAGAGATTGCGCCACAGCACTTCAGCCCGGATGACAGAGCAAGACTCTGTCTCAAAAAAAAAAAAAAAAAGAGAAAAATACAAACATTCTAAAAAAGGGCCTTGAGCCTTTTCTAACTACTCTTGCCTTTTCCAATGACTCTTTAAAAACAAAACTTGGGCCAGGCGCGGTGGCTCACGCCTGTAATCCCAGAACTTTGGGAGGCCAAGGCGGGCGGATCACAAGGTCAGGAGATCGAGACCATCCTGACTAACACGGTGAAATCCCATCTCTACTAAAAAATAGAAAAAATTAGCCGGGCGTGGTGGTGGGCGCCTGTACTCCCAGCTACTAGGGAGGCTGAGACAGGAGAATGGTGTGAACCTGGGAGGTGGAGCTTTCAATGAGTCAAGATCATGCCACTGCACTCTAGCCTGGGAAACAGAGCGAGACTCCATCTCAAAAAAAAAAAAAAGAAAACTTGACCACCAATCAATTTGATACTCACATCTTGATTATATTCCAAGAAGACATGGAAATTTAAATCTTTTCTCAAAATAGGATGTGCTGCCACACGACACAGGAACACTTCATGCATCGCAACTGTCTTCTTGAATATTGCCAAATATTCACTAGAAACAATACAGATAATTAAAGGTAAAAAACTCCATTAACTAAAAGGTCACCTGCAACAATTTTTTTCAGAAAATATTCTTTGGATTATTCCAAATGCAAAATTAGAGATACAAAGATATAATTCAGGTAAACAAGGGTTTTAGTTGAACTGTTAATGAAATACATAAAACCCAGCTTTGAAAAAGATTTCATGCCAGTTAATAATATTTATATCTGATTGTTAATATTTTTAAGTTTTACAAATTTTTCTTACTACGAGAGTTGATGTTAAAGTTAACTATAGGGCTGCTTGTTCTCAGCTCTAGATAAAGTATGCTACAAATTATTTGATAGAATCTTAATGATTCAATATCCAATTACTGCTTTTAAACAACTTAGTACAAAAAAAAATTAAAACCCAAAAACCTCAGTGAGCATATTTTCAACGTTAATAATTATTTTCATCTAATTACCCAAACACACAAGAAACACACTACGAAGAAACTGATTTTTTTGCCATTACACCAATGAAATGTGTTTAAAATATTTTAATACCAGCAGTGAATCTCAGAGACCACAAAGTAATACATGTCAGTTTGGGGGGAAAAAAAAATTCAAGGAAAAGGCCTGATATTCTTGCTTCACAACTACGTGCAAGAAGGATAAGTTTTACATACCAGCAAACCAGCAGGACCAATGTTGGGAGAAGTTTGATCTCTGTGAGGGTAGTCATTCAGTGAAGACAAAAAAGAAGGATGCAGAGGATGGAGGTAGCAGTAGAATAAACCCAAGGTTCTCTGTTATCCAACCCCTAACCAGACCACAAAAGAACCATGATCAGGGCCACTGGAAAATCACAGATTCTTCTATATTAATGTGCTCTGCTCATTTCCAGTTTTCAATCTTACAAACTTTGAATATATATCTGTCTGCTATCAGACCACTGCTTGCATCCAAGACCTGCTTTGCTGATTTATTTTTTCAAGAGTTTAGCATCCTGAGGAGGAGTCTAGTGGCAGTGTCAATATATAACTGATAACTGAAACTAGTGGAAGAAGAAGAGAGGAAATGTATGAAAGGGAGAAATGACCCAAAAAAGTGACAGAGGTGATAACTAAGGAAAATTATTTCCTTGTACAACTCTCAAAATAGAGAAACATATCCAGCAAATCCAAAATTACTCCAAATGTTTAATAAAAGGGGAAAGATTCTGTATGTTTAGTAAATACACTAAAAATGAAATATAGGCTGAGCATCTGAAAATATACCCCAAAATCTGAAATCCAAAATACTTCAAAATCTGAAAAGTTTTAAACAAAGACATGACGCTCAAAGGAAATATTCATCAGAACATTTCAGATTTCAGATTAGGGATGCTCAACCAGTAAATATAAAGGAAACAGTCCAAAAAAAAAAAACCAAAAATTAAAATCCAAAATGTACTCCCAGGCATTCTGTGTAAGTGATACTCAGCCTGTACATAATTTCCCTTTCTTCCTTTCTCTGCCTGTGGCTTCTGCCCAAAGGGAAAAGAATATAGAAGCAAAGTAACTAGAGAATAGTTAAAAACTGTTTTTCATGAAATGACTGTATTAGTTTCATATATACTAGAAATGTATTAGATTCTTGAAAAAATTGTGATAATTCGCATTGCATATACATGCATTTTTAAGAAAACAGAATATATGTAGTTGCTCAGTACATTCTCTTTTGAGAATTATGGCAATATGTCCACATTGAAAAAAGAGAACTAGGTTGGTAGTGACTAAGGCTTTGCAAATAGAAAAAAAACAAAACAATGTCTATTCTGCTTTAAAAAGTCATGTTCTCTATTTCTTTTTCCCCTAAGTCCAAAAAGAGACTGGACCTTTTACTTTTTTAAAATAAGCTTTTGGATCTTCCATTTTCAACTTTCAGGGTCTATTTCAAATATGAATTTAAATAATTTTACAGTGGAGACAATTATTCTATAATTTTCCTGTAGGCTCTGATCATGATCATTAATACTGGTTGTATGACTTAAACCTGCATCTTCCAGAAAGGGTCTCCATGGTGAAACAATTAAAATGATGGGATATCAGAAAACACCAAAAAAGGCAAGCACAATTAACAAAGGCAACAACAACCCAAAAAAAAAAAAAAAAATCACATACGCTTCCAGTTCCTGTTTCATCTTTGTGAATTCCTCCTTCGTCATCGACCCTTCTCCTTCACCAAGCTTCTGTAGTTTTTCCCTTGAAGCATCAAAGTCAGGTCTTGGTGGTGCTGGTGGAATCTGTAACAGGACCAAATCACTAATTTTAAGGAAATTTTCATTTCTTGAAGCACTGTACTACCGCCACCATAAAAGACTGCGTCTGGGAAAGCTAAGGGTATCCAGACTGAGCTGAACACCAGGAACACCCAAATTCAGACTGGAGAACTTGACTAGTTGTAGAAATTAAGAGTTTTGACCAAGCGCAATGGCTCATGCCTGTAATCCCAGCACTTTGGGAGGCTGAGGCAAGTGGATCATGAGGTCAAGAGATTGAGACCATCCTGGCCAACATGGTGAAACTCTGTCTCTACTAAAAATACAAAAATTAGCTGGGTGTGGTGGCGCACGCCTGTAGTCCCAGCTACTTGGGAGGCTGAGGCAGGAGAATTGCTTGAACCAGGGATGCAGAGGTTGCAGTGAGCTGAGATGGTGCTACTGTGCTCCAGCCTGGCAACAAAGTGAGACTCCGTCTCAAAAAACAAACAAAAAAAAGAGTTCTGAAGTCCTGTACACTAAAGAAGAAATACAGCATAGATACAACTACTTTCTGCTATCAGAACAGCAATTCTAAATAAATTCCAATCTGCAGACTCCTACAGCAACCTGGAATCCTCAAATTCATGTGTGTACTAAGCTCTGACCACAGACTGAATACGTGTAACAAATACGCATATCGCTTTCCAAAAGTATATAAATGGTATGATTAAACAAAAATGTATATATATATTTTTTTGAGATGGAGTCTCGCTCTGTCACCCAGTCTGGAGTGCAGTGGTACAATCTTGGCTTACTGCAAGCTCTGCCTCCCGGGTTCACGCCATTCTCCTGCCTCAGCCTCCCAAGTAGCTGGGAGTACAAGCTCCGGCCACCATGCCCGGCTAATTTCTTTTTGTATTTTTAGTAGAGATGGGGTTTCACCATGTTAGCCAGGATGGTCTCGGATCTCCTGACCTCATGATCTGCCTGTCTCGGCCTCCCAAAGTGCTGGGATTACAGGCGTGAGCCACCACGCCCGGCCAACAAAAATGCATTTTAAAAATTAATGAACTCCTAATAGCTTTATGCTATTGTGTTTTTTAAAATTAACACTAATTAAAAATTTTTAAATTAATGAATACATTACAATGCAGCAGGGATGTTAAAACAGGTCCTGGATAGGAGGAGTGTACCAGAAAGAAAGAACTGGTTTTTTTTTTTTTTTTTTTGAGACGCAGTCTGGCTCTGTCGCCCAGGCTGGAGTGCGGTGGCCGGGTCTCAGCTCACTGCAAGCTCCGCCTCCCAGGTTCACGCCATTCTCCTGCCTCCGCCTCCCAAGTAGCTGGGACTACAGGCGCCCGCCTCGTCGCCCGGCTAGTTTTTTGTATTCTTTAGTAGAGACGGGGTTTCACCGTATTAGCCAGGATGGTCTCGATCTCCTGACCTTGTGATCGCCCGTCTCGGCCTCCCAAAGTGCTGGGATTACAGGCTTGAGCCACCGCGCCCGGCCAAGAAAGAACTGTTTTAAAAATAAAAGGGCCGGGCTCGATCAGGAGATCGAGACCATACTGGCTAACATGGTGAAACCCCGTCTCTACTAAAAAAAAAAAAAAAAAAAGTACAAAAAAACTAGCCGGGCGAGGTGGCAGGCGCCTGTAGTCCCAGCTACTTGGGAGGCTGAGGCAGGAGAATGGAGTGAACCCGGCAGGCAGAGCTTGCAGTGAGCTGAGATCCGGCCACTGCACTCCAGCCTGGGGGACAGAGCGAGACTCCGTCTCAAAAAAAAAAGAACAAGACACAGATTAATGACTAACTTCACTCTATTCATCCACAGTCAGGGAGTAAGTAAGCACTTACCTTAAATAAAAATATAAGACCTAGAAGAGATATATCATTCAAGAGAAAGATGTAAGGAAAAGAAACTGTCTTAGGAGGAAGGGCCCATAAATATGAACTGTTGGCTGGGCATGGCGGGGCCTCATGCCTGTAATCCTAACACTTTGGGATGCCAAGGAATATCACTTGAGGCCAGCCTAAGCAAAGAGTGAGACCCCTTCTCTATAAAAAAAATTCGAAAATTAGCTGGGTGTAGACACCTGTAGTCTTAGCTACCGAGAAGGCTGAGGCAGGAGGATCACCTGAGCCTAGGAGTTGGAGGCTGCATTCAGCTATGCTTAGCACTATACCCCAGCCTAGGTTGACAGAGCAAGACCTTGTCTCAAAAAAAAAAAAAAAAAAAAGAAAACGAAAACAAATTACTGAAAAGGAGTGGAAGCTACAAGGATGGAGATGAAATCAGGTCACGATGATTTAAAAAAAAAAAAATTTTAGAAATCCAGGCTGGGCGCGGTGGCTCAAGCCTGTAATCCCAGCACTTTGGGAGGTCCAGACGGGCGGATCACTAGGTGAGGAGATCGAGACCATCCTGGCTAACACGGTGAAACCCTGTCTCTACTAAAAAATACAAAAAAAAAAAAAAAACTAGCCGGGTGAAGTGGCGGGCGCCTGTAGTCCCAGCTACTCGGGAGGCTGAGGCAGGAGAATGGCGTAAACCCGGGAGGCGGAGCTTGCAGTGAGCTGAGATCCGGCCACTACACTCCAGCCTGGGCGACAGAGCCAGACTCCGTCTCAAAAAAAAAAAAAGAAATCTGAATGCGGTTAACAGCTGAGACCACAATAACCATCTATTCTTTACTATAACATCTGGTACATATTTATTTAATTATTATCAAATTTTTTTTTTGGTAGAGACAGGGTTTCAATATGTTGCCCAGGCTGGTCCTGAGCTACTGCGCTAGAGCAATCTGCCTATCTTGGCCTACCAAACTGCTGGGATAAACAGGCGTGAGAAAACATGACTGGCCACATCTGGTACATATTAAGATTAGATAACCTGAGGCTGGGTGTGGCGGCTCATGCCTATAATCCCAGCATTTTGTGAGACGAGGTGGGAGGATCACCTGAGGTCAGAAGTTCAAGACCAGCCTGGCCAACATGACAAAATCCTGTCTCTGACAAAAATACAAAAATTAGCTGGGCCTGGTGGCAGGCGCCCATAATCCCAGTGACTCGGGAGGCTGAGGCATGAGAATCGCTTAAACCGGGGAGTCGGAGGTTGCAATGAGCCAAAACCGCACCACTGCACTCCAGCCTGGGTGACAGAGGAAGACCATGTCTCCAAAAAAAAAAAAAAAAAAAAAAGTAGATAACTTTTTTTTTTTTTTTGGAGCCGGAGGTTTGCTTTGTCGCCCAGGCTGGAGTAGCTGGGATTATAAGCGCACAACACTACACCCAGCTAATTTTTGTATTTTTGGTAGAGACGGGGTTTCGCCATGTTGGCCAGGCTGGTCTTAAACTCCTGGCCTCAGGTGATTCACCCACCTCAGGCTCCTAAAGTGCTGGGATTACAAGCGTGAGCCACCGTGCCTTGTTGCCCAGCCTGGAGTGCAATGGCGTGATCTTGGCTCACCGCAACCACCACCTCCTGAGTTCAAGTGATTCTCCTGCCTCGGTCTCCTGAGTAGCTGGGATTACAGGCATGTGCCACCACGCCTGGCTAATTTTGTATTTTTAGTAGAGATGGGGGTTTCTCCATGTTGGTCAGGCTGGTCTCAAACTCCCAACCTCAGGTGATCTGCCTGCCTTGGCCTCCCAAAGTGCTGGGATTACAGGCGTGAGCCACCATGGCCAGCCGAGACTTCCAACTCTTAAATATCTGTCCAACTATGGTTTTTTCTTTCTTTCTTTTTTTTTTTTTTGAGACGGCGGCTCGCTCTGTCACATAGGCTGGAGTGCAGTGTTGGGATCTTGACTCACTGCACCCTCTGCCTCCCAGGTTCAAGTAATTCTGCCTCAGCCTCCCCATTATCTGGGATTACAGGCACCTGCCACAATGCCCAGCTAATTTTTAAAAATATTTTTAGTAGAGACGAGGTTTCACCATCTTGGCCAGGCTGGTCTTGAACTCCCGACCTTGTGATCCACCCACCTCAGCCTCCCAAAGTGCTAGGATTACAGACATGAGCCACCACGCCCAGCCCCAACCATGGTTTTAAAACCAGTATGGTTTGTAACATATCCTTAGTCCCTAGGACAAGCCCATTTCAATTCTAACAAACGGTAAGAAATTAAGTTTAAATGAGGGAATGTAACATAGCCCACATCCCCTAAGAAAACATTTCAGGATAAAGGTGGTAACCAAACATGTTTCATAACTGACAATTTTAAAAAAACATATCAGGCTGGGTGTGACGGCTCATACCTGTAATCCCAGAACTTTGGGAGGCCGAGGCAGGAAGAATCACCTGAGGTCAGGAGTTGGAGACCAGCCTGGCCAACATGGTGAAATCCTGTCTCTACTAAAAATACAAAAAAAAAATTAGCGGGGCATGGTGGCGGGTGCCTGTAATCCAAGCTACTTGGGAGACTGAGGCAGGGGAATCGCCTGAATCCAGGAGGCAGAGGTTGCAGTGAACAAAGATCACGCCATTGTACTCCAGCCTGAGCAACACGAGTGAGACTCTGTCTCTAAAAAACATAACAGAGCCAGGCACGGTGGCTCACGCCTGTAATCTCAGCACTTGGGGAGGCCGAGGTGGGCGAATCATCTGAGGTCAGGAGTTCAAGACCAGCCTGGCCAACATGGTGAAACCCTGTCTCTACTAAAAATACAAAAATTAGCTGGGTGTGTTGGTGCGTGATTGTAATCCCAGCTACTTGGGAGGCTGAGGCAGGAGAATTGCTTGAACCCGGGAGGCAGAGGCTGCAGTGAGCCAAGACTGAGTCACTACACTCCAGCCTGGGCAACAGAGTGAGACTCCATCTCAAAAACAAACAAAAAAACAGTTCACAAAAAATGCCAAACAATATTCCAAAACATAATAAAGTACCTAAAATCTCCTAGAAAATGGAATTAAAATGGAGTCTCAATACTTACGATATAACCTGCATAGTCTTCATTTTCAACAAAGGAATCATGAAGCCAGATAAATTCCTCATGTTGCCGAACAACTGAAAACTCGTTTTGTTTAAAATTTGGCAGTGAACTCTGTAAAGATAGAGATTTTCTTGAATAAAAATCAAATTTACACTAAAAAGTTTTTTGAAACTGCATCTTGCTCTGCCACCAGGCTGGAGTGCAGTGGAACAATCTCGGCTCACTGCAGCCTCAACCTCCCAGGCTCAAGCAATCCTCCCACCTCAGTCTCCAGAGTAGCTGGGACTACAGGTACGAACCACCATACCTAGCTAATTTTATTTTTTGTAAAGATGAGGTCTCACTAAGATGCCCAGGCTGGTCTTGAACTCTTGGACTCAAGCGATCATCCTGCCTCGGCCTCCCAAAGTGCTGGGATTATAGGTACAAGCCACTGTGTCTGGCCTTAAAAACTTTTTAATAAATATTTTTTATCATTTAAAAAAATTCATCTTATTTCAAGACTATCAATGCCCTTTAAAGTCTATCATAAAACCTGAGATATCTGGACAAAATTATCTTCGGATTGTTGGGAAAGTAAGTTGACAGACTCTTACTATATTGTACTGCTATAGTTACTTAAAAGTTACGTTACTAAAGTATATCAAACTCACCTATTCAAACAAAGGAAAGAAATCTGCAATCTGAAAATGCACTCAAGAACTGAAATCTAATAACAATAATAATTTGTGCCTGGCCACATTGGCTCATGCCTGTAATCCTAGCACTTTGGGAGGCCAAGGTGGGTGAATCACCTGAGGTCAGGAGTTCGAGACCACCTTGACCAATATGGTGAAACCCCATCTCTACTAAAAATACAAAAATTAGCCAGGTTGCCGGGCGCGGTGGCTCAAGCCTGTAATCCCAGCACTTTGGGAGGCCGAGGCGGGCGGATCACGAGGTCAGGAGATCGAGACCATCCTGGCTAACACGGTGAAACCCCATCTCTACTAAAAAAAATACAAAAAAAAAACTAGCCGGGCGAGGTGGCGGGCGCCTGTAGTCCCAGCTACTCGGGAGGCTGAGGCAGGAGAATGGCGTAAACCCGGGAGGCAGAGTTTGCAGTGAGCTGAGATCTGGCCACTGCACTCCAGCCTGGGTGACAGAGCGAGACTCCTTCTCAAAAAAAAAAAAAAAAAAAAAAAAAAAATTAGCCAGGCATGGTGGCTTGTGACTGTAGTCCCAGCTACTTGGGAGGCTGAGACAGCAGAATTGCTTGAACCCAGGAGGCAGAGGTTGCAGTGAGTGAGCCAGGATCACACCACTGCACTCCAGCCTGGACGAAAGAGACTCCATCTCAAAAAAAATAGTAATAATAATCATTTGTAAGACAGTAATTTGACAGAAAGAACAATGAAATTGAAAGTAACAAGAATGGGGGCCGGGTGCGGTGGCTCAAGCCTGTAATCCCAGCACTTTGGGAGACCGAGACGGGCGGATCACAAGGTCAGGAGATCGAGACCATCCTGGCTAACCCAGTGAAACCCCGTCTCTACTAAAAAATACAAAAAACTAGCCGGGCGAGGTGGAGGGCGCCTGTAGTCCCAGCTACTCGGGAGGCTGAGGCAGGAGAATGGCGTAAACCCGGGAGACGGAGCTTGCAGTGAGCTGAGATCTGGCCACTGCACTCCAGCCTGGGTGGCAGAGCAAGACTCCGTCTCAAAAAAAAAAAAAAAAGAAAGTAACAAGAATGATAAAAGATACTAATAAAAATTTGGAAAAAAATTAAATTTGCCCTCTGTCTAGGTTCTGATTCTCAGAATATTAATCTTAAAAAAGTATATTTTCCTACACCTATTTTTGTTAAAATAGTCTCTTTCCAATTATGTTTAAAATCCGGCCGGGCGCGGTGGCTCAAGCCTGTAATCCCAGCACTTTGGGAGGCCGAGACGGGCGGATCATGAGGTCAGGAGATCGAGACCATCCTGGCTAATACGGTGAAACCCCGTCTCTACTAAAAAATACAAAAAACTAGCCGGGCGACGAGGCGGGCGCCTGTAGTCCCAGCTACTCGGGAGGCTGAGACAGGAGAATGGCGTGAACCCGGGAGGCGGAGCTTGCAGTGAGCTGAGAGCCGGCCACTGCACTCCAGCCTGGGTGGCAGAGCAAGACTCCGTTTCAAAAAATAAAAAAATAAAAAAATAAAAATAAAATCCAAGTACCGGTCAACATATCACATATGTAGTATAACAAATGGCTAAAATAATAGAAAGTACAAAATCACATTTACCTTTGTGTGAACAGTGAATTTTACTTTATCCCGCTCACTAAGAGCATCAGAAATGTCCACCTGCAGTGCAGCATCACTTTGAAGATCTACATTTATTGCTTTAAGCTGGAAGAAGAAAACCAGTATCTTAATGAAAATCATGTGCTTTTATGTAATTTTTTTCTCAGACAAGACAATGCAAAAACAAAACAAAAATAACAAAAGATTAAGTCTAAAGAGGTACTCATGTCCATATAACATACATATTATATACATTTTGAAGCAGCTGCTTTGGGCAACGCTATTACCTTAATACTGTAGTATTCAGTTCTAGAATTTTCATTTTACAGTATTCAACTATATTTTGCTTTACTTAAGTCACCAAGCTAATCGTGATTAATTACAGTTTAGTTACAGTTTAATTCAAAAAGAAAACTCTTTTCAGTCAGATGTGATGGCTCACGTCTGTAATCCCAGCACTTTAGGAGGCTGAGGCAGGAGGACTGACTGAGCCCAGGAATTCAAGACCACCCCGGGAAACATAACAAGACCCTGTCTCTACAAAAATTGAAAAAAAGAAAGAAAGAAAGAAAATAGCCAAATATGGTGGCACACACCTGTAGTCTCACTACACGGGAGGCTGAGGCAGGAGATGTGAGCAGTAATCATGCCACTGCACTTCAGCCTGGATAACAGAGCAAAACCGTCTCAAAAAACAAAAAACAAAACAAAACAAAACAAACAAAAAAAAACACCTGTCTCAAAAAAAAACCAAAAAACCTATTTTCCAAGAAAGTGGTCCATCTAAGTTCAAGCACTCTAAAATTAAGGAATGTGTCTGTCTTGAAGCACAAGAAAAATAATAAAAAGACTATCAAGCAACAAGTTTAACTCCCGCCTCTTTGTATTCAGGAATATACAATGAAACTATCAAATATAATTAAATACATTAATGTGAAGTGCTAAGAAAAATACTTACAGTAAGTACTCAATAAGTAACTCCATAAGCTACATTTGAAGAAATGAATATATTCCCTATTTAGTGCTTCCACTTTCTCATCTATAAGAAGACTCTTCTTATTTAAAATTTTTTTTTTTTTTTTTTTTTTTTTTTTTTTTTTTTTTTTTTTGAGACGGAGTCTTGCTCTGCCTCCCAGGCTGGAGTGCAGTGGCCAGCTCTCAGCTCACTGCAAGCTCCGCCTCCCGGGTTCACGCCATTCTCCTGTCTCAGCCTCCCGAGTAGCTGGGACTACAGGCGCCCGCCTCGTCGCCCGGCTAGTTTTTTGTATTTTTTAGTAGAGACGGGGTTTCACCGTATTAGCCAGGATGGTCTCGATCTCCTGACCTCGTGATCCGCCCGTCTCGGCCTCCCAAAGTGCTGGGATTACAGGCTTGAGCCACCGCGCCCGGCAAAATTTTTAAACTTCATGTTTTTCTTACTCTTTAAACAATAAATACTGTAACTTGTTTGGGTAATTTTGAGACTTAGGAAAGACTCAAAACACTAAAAGATAAGTCTTAGCCAGCTGCAAAGACATGAAATAGACTGTTTCAAAGACAGTACTCTAGCTGTAAAACCTAGGACTTAGAGAATCTCACCTGGTCATTGGTATCTCAAATTTTAATTATATGGTAAATGAAAAAAAATGCTGAATGCAAACGCAAAATTGTTTACTCAATGATTTCAAATATATATATGTGTATATATACATTTTATTTTTTGTTTTTGAGACAGGGTCTCACTCTGTTACCCAGATTGGAGTGCAGTGGTGATCTCTGTTCACTACAACCTCTCCCTCCCAGGTTCAAGTGATTCTCCCACCTCAGCCTCCTGAGAAGCTGGGATTATAGGCGTGCACCCCCACATCCAGCTATTTTTTGTAGTTTCTGGTAGAGACGGGGTTTTGCCATGTTGACCAGGCTGGTCTTGAACTCCTGACCTCAAGTGATCCGCCCACCTTGCTATTCAAATTGCTTGAGCTCAGGAATCTGAGACTAGCCTGGCCAACACAGAAAAGCCTCATCTCTACAAAAAAATACAAAAATTAGCCTGGCACATGTTGTACACCTGTAGTCCCAGCTACTTGGGAGGCTGAGGTGTGGGGAATGGCTTGAGCCCAAGAAGGAGGTTGCAGTGAGCTGAGATCACACCACTGCACTCCAGCCTGGGCAACAGAGCCAAACCCTGTCTCAAAAAAAAAAAAAAAAAAAAGCGGAGGGGGGGCGCCAGGTGCAGTGGCTCATACCTATAATCCCAGCACTTTGGGAGGCTGAGGCAGGTGTATCATGAGGTCAAGAGATTGAGACCATCCTGGCCAACATGGTGAAACCCCATCTCTACTAAAAATACCAAAATTAGCTGGACATGGTGGCGTGCGCCTGTAGTCCCAGCTACTTGGGGGGCGGAGGTTGCACAAAGTGGAGATCACGCCACTGCACTCCAGCCTGGTGACAGAGTAAGACTCCGTCTCAAAAAAAAAAAAAAAAAAAAAAAAAAAAAATGTTTCCCTGTTTCCTTTTTCTTCTTTTTTTTTTTTTGGAGACAGAGTCTCGCTCTGTCGCCCAGGCTGGAGTGCAGTGGTGCAATCTTGGCTCACTGCAAGCTCCACCTCCCAGGTTCACAACATTCTTCTGCCTCAGTCTCCCGAGTAGCTGGGACTACAGGTGCCTGCCACCACGCCTGGCTCATTTTTCGTATTTTTTTAAGTAGAGACAGGGTTTCATCGTGTTAGCCAGGATGGTCTTGATCTTCTGACCTCGTGATCCACCCACCTCGGCCTCCCAAAGTGCTGGGATTACAGGCGTGAGCCACTGCGCCTGGCCTCCTTTTTTACTTTAATCACCTTCAGGCCTTTTCTTTCTGTTTTTTGTTTCAAATAGAGACAGGGTCTCGCTATGTCACCCAGGCTGGTCTTGAACTCCTGAGCTCAGGTAACCCTTTCACCTTGGCCTCCCCAAGTGCTGGGATTACAGGTGTGAGCCACTGAGCCAGGCCAGGCCACTTTTAAGATGTTTATTGTGGTAGCTCCCTAGGAGGTATCTACATCCAAATTCCTGGGAGCTGTAAACGTTACCTTGTATGTCAATAAAGGACTAGGACTTTGCAGATGTCATTCAATTATGGATTTTGAGATGGAGATTTTGAGATTATCCTGGATTATCTAGGTAGGCCTTAAAGGTAATCAATCACATGTTATTTTTTGAGATGGAGTCTCATTTTGTTCCCCCAGGTTGGAGTGCAGGGTTTTGCCATGTTGCCTAGATTGGTCTTGAGCTCCTGAGCTCAAGTGATCCAATCGCCTCAGCCTCCCAAAGTGTTAAGATTACAGGTGTGAGCTGCCACACACAGCCAGATTCTGTTTTTTTTTTTTTGAGATGGAGTCTCACTCTGTCGCCCAGGCTGGAGTGCAGTGGTGCCATCTTGGCTCACTGCAACTTCCACATCCCACGTTCAAGCAGTTTGCTGCCTCAGCCTCCCAAGTAGCTGGGATTACAGGCGCCTGCCACCAGGCCCAGCTAATTTTTGTATTTTTAGTAAGAGGCGGAGTTTCACCATCTTGGCCACGTTGGTCTTGAACTCCTGACCTCGTGATCCACCTGCCTCAGCCTCCCAGAGTGCTGGTATTGCAGCAGCACCTGGTCTCTAAAAAAAAAAAAAAAACCCAAAAACAGTTAACAAAAACAAAAATTAGCCAAGGGTGGGATTACAGGTGTGAGATTTAGTGTTCATTACATAAAATGTACACAAATCGTCTAGGCAGATTTTCTTCTCAGTTTAGCAAAAAGTCAATCATTTAGAGGGTTTTATTAAGGACAGGAGTCAAGCAAACAACTTGTGCTTCATAAAAATTTAAAAAATTTTATGCGTTTCATAAAAATTTAATTGGCTGGGTGCGGTGGCTCAAGCCTGTCATCCCAGCACTTTGGGAGGCCGAAGCAGGAGGATCGCAAGGTTAGGAATTTGAGACCGGCCTGGCCAACATGGTGAAACCTTGTTTCTACTAAAAATACAAAAAAGAAAAAAAAAATTAGCCAGGTGTGGTGGTGAGCGCCTATAATCCCAGCTACTCAGGAGGCTGAGGCAGGAGAATTGCTTGAATCTGGGAGGCAGAGGTTGCAGTGAGCTGAGATCGCACCACTGCACTCCAGCCTGGTCGAGAGAGCACGATGTCTCAGGTAAAAAGAAATTTAATACCTCCCGAGTAGCTAGGACTACAGGCATGTACAACCAGGCCCAGCTAACTTTTTGTATTTTTAGTAGAGATGGGGTTTTGCCATGTTAGCCAGGCTGGTCTTCAACTCCTGACCTCAGGTGATCCACCTGCCTCAGCCTCCCAAAGTGCTGGGATTACAGGAGTGAGCCACAATGCCGAGCCAGCATGTTATCTATATACAAAAGGCAGAGACCAGGTGCTAAGATCGCACCACTGCACTCCAGCCTGGTGGAGAGAGCACGACGTCTCAGGTAAAAAAAAAAATTTAGGTAAAAAAAAAAATTTAATCAACTTTCTGCAACTAGTGAGTTCAGTTGGAAGAAATTTCTAATTAGATTACATTCAATGGCTTAATCTTTTTCTGGGACAATAAACATTGGACTGTCTTCTGTCAGAGGCTGACTAGGTTAAACATTTGTGTCACTGGTCAAGAGAAAGATTATGACAAAAAAATAAGGATTAAGTAACATAAATGTAGTATCATTAGAAGAACAATTTAAAGACCTTGACCTGTTGTTCCATATATAATTACTTACTAAAAGGCTAGGCACGGTAGCTTATGCCTGTAATCCCAGTACATTGGGAGGCCAAGGCAGAATGACCACTTGTGGCCAGGAGTTCGAGACCAGCATGGGCAACACAGTGTGACCTTGTCTGCACAAAAAATTTTTACATTAGCTGGGTGTAATGGTGCACATCTGTGGTCCCAGCTACTCAGGAGGCTGAGGCTGCAGTGGGCTGTGATTGTCCCACTGCACTCCAGCCTGGGTGACGGAGTGAGACGCTATCTCAAAAAAAAAAAAAAAAAAAAAAAAGACTTGGGCCGGGCACAGTAGCTCACACCTGTAATCCCAGCACTTTGGGAGGCCAAGGCGGGTAGATCCCGAGGTCAGGAGATCAAGACCATCCTGGCTAAAGCAGTGAAACCCCGTCTCTACTAAAAATGCAAAAAATGAGCCAGGCGTAGTGGCAGGCACCTATAGTCCCAGGAACCTGGGAGGCTGAAGCAAGAGAATAGCTTGAACCCAGGAGGCAGAGCTTGTAGTGAGCCGAGATTGAGCCACTGCACTCCAGCCTGGGGGACAGAGCAAGACTCTTGTCTCAAAAAAAATAAGACTTAGGAAGACATTCACTACTAGTTATTATACTGACTAGTGTACTATGAAGTATCTAGCTTAGAACATCCCTAAAAAGTCAGTTGTTCATATTTTGACAGAAAAAAAAATGTAGAGAGATGGATGAGTGGATGGGATGGGGCAAAGAGGAAGGAAGAAAAGAAAAATAACTTTGACTCTTACAATAGTATCCAAACTGATCTTACTTCAGCCCTTGCCCCTCATAAATTTAATGATATTCTAGTATCATTAAACTAGAAATCATTTCTCTGCTCAAAATCTAAGAAGTTTCCGCTTGAAGAAAAGCTGAATACCTTACAGTGGCCTACCAGGCACTATAAAATCTCCATCTGATATCATTTAATTTACCACTCCTCTGGCTCACTATAGTCCTGCCATATAGCCTCCTTTTTTGGGGGGGGATGGAGTCTTGCTGTGTCACCAAGACTGGAGTACAGTGGTACGACATTGGCTCACTGCAACCTCTGCCTCTCTGGTTCAAATGATTTTCCTGCCTCAGCCTCCCTAGTAGCTGGAATTACAGACATGCGCCACCACGCCCAGCTAATTTTTGTATTTTTAGTAGAGACAAGGTTTCACCATGTTGGCCAGGCTGGTCTCGAACTCCCAACCTCAGGTGATCCACCCGCCTTGACCTCTCAAGTGCTGGGATTACAAGCATGAGGCACTGCACCCGGCCCTCCTTGTTTTTTGAACACACAAACATGCTGCCGTCTCAGGGAGTCTTTGCACCTGCTGGTTCCCTCTGCCTGGAACACTCTGCTCCCCAGATATCTATCTGCACAGCTCACTTTCTTCAAGTCCTTAAGTCTTCCTCAGGAAGGCATTTCCTAGGCACCCTATGTAAAAGTGTGGCTCAAACCATCCTCCCTTCCAGCCCAAAAATCCTTACTCCTCCCTCATTTTTCTTCGTAATGCTTATTCAAAACCTAATATACTTTACTTTTTAAAAATGTATTTTCAGGCCGGGCGCGGTGGCTCAAGCCTGTAATCCCAGCACTTTGGGAGGCCGAGACGGGCGGATCATGAGGTCAGGAGATCGAGACCATCCTGGCTAATACGGTGAAACCCCGTCTCTACTAAAAAATACAAAAAACTAGCCGGGCGACGAGGCGGGCGCCTGTAGTCCCAGCTACTCGGGAGGCTGAGACAGGAGAATGGCGTGAACCCGGGAGGCGGAGCTTGCAGTGAGCTGAGAGCTGGCCACTGCACTCCAGCCTGGGTGGCAGAGCAAGACTCCGTCTCAAAAAAAAATAAAAATAAAAAAAAAATAAAAATGTATTTTCATGACTGTAATTCAGCTCCATGAAGACATAGGTTTTTATCTATTTTGTTCATTGCTATATTCCCAATGGAAGTTCTCAACAAATATTTGTGGAATGTAAAGGAGGGAAGAGGAAAGAAAGGTGGAACCACAACTGGGATGCAAAACTACTTTCAGGTAATTACAGTACAATCAATTAAAAACTCCATGATAGAAGTGAATTTGATTGGCCGGGTGCAGTGGCTCATGCCTGTAATTCCAACACTTTGGGAGGCCAAGGTGGGCGGATCACGAAGTTAGGAGTCCGAGACCAGCCTGGCCAACATGGTGAAACCCCATCTCTACTAAAAATACAAAAATTAGCTGGGTGCAGTGGTGCATGCCTATAGTCCCTGCTACTCAGGAGGCTGAGGCAGAAGGATCACTTGAACCCAGGAGGTGGAGGTTGCAGTCAGCTGATATCACGCCACTGTACTCCAGCCTCGGTGACAGAACACAACTCTGTCTCAAAAATATATAGATAGATAGAATAAATATAAACACTTGACTCTCTAGGCAATATAGTAATATGCGGTTATTTAATAAACTTTTTTTTTTCAGCACTTATACGCAAACAACTGTTCCAGGTATTGCGGAAGATTTAAAGTGAGCAAAAAGCCCTGCCTTCAAGAAATCTATTTGCAATGAGAAAGACAATCAACCTATGTAATATAAAATTAACTGCTTCCTGCTTTCTCCCCACCACTTTCACCACATATACAATGTAACCTCATCAACACCTCCAGTCCTGTGAGCTTTCCATTTATTTCCAGTCTGTCAGCACTCCCTCTGCTTCACTCCTTTTCCAATCCACTCCACAAATGCCATTCCAATACCTTTCCTGCTGGTCCCTTCAACTTTCACTGTTCTTTTACCATACCTGGCTTACAAATTCCCATACTCAGCATCTACTTATCTTTTATTTATTTATTTTTTTATAGAGACGAGGTCTCACTATGCTGCCCAAGCTAGATTTGAACTCCTGGGCTCAAGCGATCCTCCCACCTTAGCCTCCCAAATGCTGGGATTACAGGCATGAGCCACCTGGCCTCAAGATCAATATAATCTTCAACTTTTACATTTGGGCTGCTGAGTATGGCTACAGAAAAGTCACCATTGTTTGTACTGTTCCATTTCAAATTAACGGTCTCCAAATTGCAAACACTCTTTTAAAACTACTCAGCAGTCCAGTCCTGTGCAACTTCGCTCAGCTCCTCTTTTGATTCCCTGCAGCAACAATTCCAACTTTTACTACCACATTACACCCCACCCTCAACAAGTGAACTTGCCTCCTCCAGCCCAGAGAAATAAATGCCAGCAGCTGTTTATTCTCTCAGGCCCACCAACAAACCTTTTTACAAATAAATTTTGCCTCACAGCTGGTCATTGTGGCACACGCCTGTAGTCCCAGCTACTTGGGAAGCTGAGGTGGGAGGATCACTTGAGGCCCAGGAGGTCAAGGCTGCAGTGAGCTGTGATGGTGTCACTGCATGCCAGCCTAAACAACAGAGCAAGACCATGTCGAAAAACAAAAACAAAACCAAAATTCTTTACATGAGTACCTAATTTCCAAACCAATGATATTTTTCAGTCTGCTTGGCCTCTCTGCAGTATTCTGCGTTGGTATCATTCTGACCACTCCTTTCTTAAAACTATCTCAACTTTTAAAAAATCATTATTTTTAAAACTGGAGATGGGGCCGGGCATGGTGGCTTACGCCTATAATCTTAGCACTTTGGGAGGCTGAGGCAGGAGGATCACTTGAGGCCAGGAGTTTGAGACCAGCCTGGCAACAAGGTGAAACCCTGTGTCTACTAAAAATACAAAAATTATCTGGGCATGGTGGTACATGCCTGTAATCCCAGCTACTCAGGAGGCTGAGACACAAGAAACTGCTTGAATCCAGAAGGCAGAAGTTGCAGTGAGTCAAGATGGTGCCACTGTACTCTAACCTGGGTGATAAAAGTGGGACTCTCCCTCAAAAAAAAAAAAAAAAAAATTGGTGATGGGCATCTCACTCGGTCGCCCAGACTGGAGTACAGTGGTACAATCTTAGCACACTACAGCCTTGAACTCCTGTGATCAAGCAATCTTCCCTCCTCAGCTTCCCAAGTAGCTAGCTAGGACCAAATGCATGTGTGACCACACCCTGCTAATTTTTTTTGTAGAGACAGGATCTTTCTGCATACCCCAGACTGGTTTCAAACTCCTGTGCTCAAGTGATCCTCTTGCCTCAGCCTCTCAGAGTGCTGGGATTACAGGCATGAGCCACTAAGCCAGCTTTTCTCAACTTTTTTTTTTTTTTTTTTTTTTTTGAGACGGAGTCTCGCTCTGTCGCCCAGGCTGGAGTGCAGTGGCCGGATCTCAGCTCACTGCAAGCTCTGCCTCCCGGGTTTACGCCATTCTCCTGCCTCAGCCTCCGAGTAGCTGGGACTACAGGCGCCCGCCACCTCGCCCGGCTAGTTTTTTGTATTTTTCAGTAGAGACGGGGTTTCACCGTATTAGCCAGGATGGTCTCGATCTCCTGACCACGATCGTGATCCGCCCGTCTCGGCCTCCCAAAGTGCTGGGATTACAGGCTTGAGCCACCGCGCCCGGCCTTCTCTCAACTTTTGAAGTCTCCTCTGATTCGCCTCCTACCCCTCTCAGCCCCATTAAGCAATCATCTTTGCTCTAGTCCTTAAATGCTGGTTTCCCTTGGGTGCTATCTAATGTTGGAAATATCAGCCATTCTCAACTAATAATTCCTAAGTAATTACATCTCCAATTCAGACCTTTTATTCTAAGTTCCCAATTTAATTTCAAGTTACCAACTAGACATAGCCACCTGGATGTATTTGCTTATTAAACAACTCACTGCCCTCAATGTATCAAGCACTGTCCTACATGTTAAGCAGACAGCAGTGAAGAGACACAATCCTCAACCTTACAGATCTTACATTCTAGTTTGGCAGGGGCAGGTTAGATGCCTCACAGGCACTTTAAATCCAACATACCTGGAACTAGACTTATGACCTAACCTCTAATCCTGGTCTTCCTTCCTATTTTCTCCTTCTCCCTTGCCCAGCCCATGTATACTTATTCAGTCACTACGTCCTGTCAATTCTATCTCCTAAACATCTCTTTACTACATTCCTTCCTTCATCCCTCTTCCACTGCCTTAGTTCTTCTTTTGTCATTTCTCATCTGGACTGTTGCATTAGCCTGTTACCTGGTTTCTTTGCTTTCTGAAAGGAAGCATCAATCTATCCTCTATATTAGAATAATCTACAATGATATTTTCACCTGGAAATGTCTTTCCTTTTTTTTTTTTTGAGATGGAGTTTTGCTCCTGTCGCCCAGGCTGGAGTGTAGTGGCGTGATCTTGGCTCCCTGCTGCCTCTGCCTCCTGGGTTCAAGCGATTCTCCTACCTCAGTTTCCCTAGTAGCTGGGATTACAGGCACCCACCACCACACCTGGCTAATTTTTTTTTGTATTTTTAGTATAGATGGGGTTTCGTCATGTTGGCCAGGCTGGTGTCAAACTCCTTACCTCAGGTGATCTGCCCACCTCGGCCTCCCAAAGTGCTGGGATTACAGGCATGAGCCACTGCACCCGGCCTGGGCATGTCTTTCCTAGCTTAAAATTCCTCGGCACTTCCCAATGCCTGGAGTCTTTCACTATGCACTTTATACTCTGTCCATACTAGCCTCATGTACCTTTGCAACCTCTGCTCCAGTAAGAACAGGTGCTCTAGGAGGAACCAAATTACCAACACATGCCGTCCTCCCTGTTGGAAAGCAGACCAATAGCACAGTGGTTAAAAGCCAGGCCCTAGAGCTAGACTGCCTATTTGACCACAGCTCCTACTGGCTGTATGACTTTGGGCAAGTTATTTAATGTCTCTGCAACTCAGTTTTCCTTTCCCAAATAGGAACAATAGTAGGTGTATTTCACAGGGATTTGAGAATTGAGTTAATATATGGAAAGTCCCTGACATACAGTGAATGCTATGTAAGTGTGTAACTATCATTATGTCTTTACTACTACCCTTTCCCCTAAAGTTGAACACTTTACTTTGTACTCCCATACACTTTATTTCAAGGGATTATAACTCTAGCTCCTTCACTACACTGTGATGGTCTCAGGGCAGGAACTTTGTCTTACTCACCTTTTTAATCCTCAGCCAACATAATATATAGCACATTTTTATGTGAAATAACTATCAATAAATGTGGAATGTGTTTAAGCTAAAAAGTGTGCAGGTGCAAAACAAAATGCAAGCATCTGGGCCAAATTCCAGTTGAATTTCAAGTGAAAGAAAAGGTGAGGGGAAAATAAAACACTGAAATGCATGCATAAAACAGACAGTCAAGCGTAGAGGTGCTTGGGCAATGGGGAATAGACTAGAATATGGGGGAAGGGATATTGAGAAATGAAGCCAGTCAGAAAAGGTTATGAACAGAGTTTAATGTTAGCCTAAGGAGTTTGGACCTTTCCCCCAAAAAATTGAGGTCCAAGGAAGTCCTTTTCACTAATGGTGCCATATGGTTTAATCATTTGAGTAATATAAGTAATTTGAAGACTGAATTGGAAAGTAGAAAGACTAAAGACAGAGACTAAGGATAGGTACTGCTACAGTCTAAGTAAGAAGTAGCAAGGAGTTTAAATGGGACCATGCACATGAAAGATGGGGTAAACAACATTTCCAAGGTGAAATTAACTGGCTGCAATGACTGCTCTGATATAAAATAAAGGATATGACTCAGAGGTTTCTTGCCAGCATAACTGGAAAGTGATGCTATTAACGAAGATAAGAAATACAGAGGTAGGAACAAGGCTAGGAGTACAGGAGAATGAGTAGTTACTCTACCTAAAGTAATTCTTGAAAACAATAAACATATTATTTAGAATTGAAATCAAGTGCAAAGAGAATCATGCCATCACTCTGGCACGCACTGTTCTTATTTAACAAGCACATCAGAAAAAAATGTGTCCAATTCAAAGGGCTCATTTGTTTACCAAATAATATGTTACTGTCCTTTA
This sequence comes from Rhinopithecus roxellana, assembly GCF_007565055.1. NCBI lineage: Eukaryota > Metazoa > Chordata > Mammalia > Primates > Cercopithecidae > Rhinopithecus > Rhinopithecus roxellana. The sequence goes on along the minus strand of NC_044553.1, from coordinate 49,063,357 downwards.
TTTGGGGGAGAAAAACCTATTATATAGAGGTAGGGCTAAAGAGATGAAAATGTGGCCAATATTTTTCAACACTATGTATTCTTGAAGCCTGTTTTTTAAATTTCTCACAAAACAGTATTTTCCTTTTTTTTTTTTTTTTTTTTTTGAGACAGTTTCGCTCTTGTTGCCCAAGCTGGAGTACAATGGCAAGGTCTTGGCTCACTGCAACCTCTGCCTCCTGGATTCAAGTGATTCTCCTGTCTCAGCCTCCCAAGTAGCTGGAATTACAGGCACCAGCCATCATGCCCGGCTAATTTTTGTATTTTTAGTAGAGATGGGGTTTCACCATGTTGGCCAGGCAGGTCTTTAACTCCTGACCTCAGGTGATCTGCCCATCTCCGCCTCCCAAAGTGCTGGGATTACAAGCATAAGACACTGTGCCTGGCCAAAACAAGGTTTTCTTAGGGCACTGAGATTCTGTTCTAATCGAAACATCATGATGAAAATGTGTGGCTACTTAAAGATTTATTTAAAAACACTGACTTTAATTTTGTTTACCTGTAGCCAGACGTGGTGGCTCACGCCTGTAATCCCAGCACTTTGGGAGGCCAAGGCGGGTGGATCATGAGGTCAAGAGATCGAGACCATCCTGGCCAACATGGTGAAACCTCGTCTCTACTAAAAATACAAAAATTAGCTGGGTGTGGTGGCGAGTGCCTATAGTACCAGCTACTCAGGAGTCTGAGGCAGAACAGTTTGAACCTGGGAGGCGGAGGTTGCAGTGAGTCAAGGTCGCATCACTGCACTCCAGCCTAGCAACAGAGCAAGACTCCGTCTAGAGAAAACAAAAAGGGCCAGCGTGGTGGCTCACACCTGTAATCCCAGCACTTTGGGAGGCCGAGGCAGACAGATCACGAGGTCAGGAGATCGAGGCCATCCTGGCTAACATGGTGAAACCCTGTCTCTACTAAAAATACAAAAAATTAGCAGGACGTGGTGGCGGGTGCCTGTAGTCCCAGCTACTCAGGAGGCTGAGGCAGGAGAATGACATGAACCCAGGAGGCAGACGTTGCAGTGAGCCAAGATCGCACCACTGCACTCCAGCTGGGACGACAGAGCAAGACTCCATCTCAGAAAAAAAAAAAAAAAAATTTGCTTACTTACTGCTTTACATGAAATGCTAGTTATTATTTTTGAATGTGCTGCCCCCTTTGCAACTCATATCAAGATGTACTTCATGCTTTTTCTCTATCAAGACGCCCTTTTCTTTTTGAGACAGAGTCTCGCACTGTTGCCCAGGCGGGAGTGCAATGGCATGCTCTCGGCTCACTGCAATCTCCACCTCCTGGGTTCCAATGATTCTCCTGCCTCAGCTTCCCAAGTAGCTGGGATTACAGCTACCCGCCACCACACCCGGCTAATTTTTTGTATTTTTAGCAGGGACAGAGCTTCACCATGTTGGTCAGGCTGACCTCGTGATCCACCCGCCTCCGTCTTCCAAAGTGCTGGGATTACAGGCGTGAGCCACTGTGACCTGCCAAGACTCCCTTTCTTAAAAGGCTCAACAAGATGATCTAAACTAAAAATGCAATGCCTAAAAGTTCTAATTATGGCAATCTATTTCTATCAGACCAAACACAATGTAAGGAAATTTAAACAGGCCAGATATTTCTGTTTCTAAAATGAGGAAATAGCAGGATAACTTTGTGCAGCAGTAATCAAATTTCAGTCACAAACAGAAACTCTCCTTGGGCACTTGTTAAATAAGCAGTTATCGTCCGGGCGCGGTGGCTCATGCCTGTAGTCCCAGCACTTTGGGAGGCCGAGGAGGGCAGATCACCTGAGGTCAAGAGTTCGAGACCAGCCTGGCCAACATGGTGAAACCCTGTCTCTATTAAAAAAAACAAAAAAATTAGCCAGGTGTGGTGGTGGGCGCCTATAATCTCAGCAGGCAGGAGACTCGCCTGCACCTGGGAGGTGGAGGATGCAGTGAGCCAAGATTGTGCCATTGCACTACAGCCTGGGCGACAGGAGTGAAACTCCCTCTTTAAAAAAAAAAAAAAAAGTTATCAGCTGGGCACAGTGGCTTACACCTATACTCCCAGCACTCTGATAGGCCGAGGCAGGTGGATCACCTGAGGTCAGGAGTTCAAGACATGCCTGACCAATATGGTGAAAACCCTGTCTCTACTAAAAATACAAAAATTAGCTGGGTGTGGTAGCATGCACCTGTAGTCCCAGCTACTCAGGAGACTGAGACAGGAGAACTAGTTGAACCTGAAGGCAGACGCTGCAGTGAGCTGAGATCATGCCACTGCACTCCAGCCTGGGTGACAGAGCGAGACCCTGTCTCAAAAAAATTAAAACAAACAAACAAACAAAAAAATGCAGTTATCTGTCCTTATGTAGAGATGGGGCTGAAAAGATCAAAGTGTGACCAACAGTTTTCAATACTGTGTATTCCCTACCCTAGGAGATGCTGATTCAGTGAGGAGGTGACACCCAGAAACTTTCATTTTGATTTCCAAACGGCCCAGGTAATTCTAAGGCAAGTATTTCAAGGCCACTTTGAGAAACCTGTGCAGTGGCTCTGATATCAGAAATGTGGTTTAAAGTCCAGCTCAGGCCGGGCGCGGTGGCTCAAGCCTGTAATCCCAGCACTTCGGGAGGCCGAGACGGGCGGATCACGAGGTCAGGAGATCGAGACCACCCTGGCTAACCCAGTGAAACCCCGTCTCTACTAAAAAATACAAAAAACTAGCCGGGCGAGGTGGTGGACGCCTGTAGTCCCAGCTACTCAGGAGGCTGAGGCAGGAGAATGGCGTAAACCCGGGAGGCGGAGCTTGCAGTGAGCTGAGATCTGGCCACTGCACTCCAGCCTGGGTGACAGAGCGAGACTCCATCTCAAAAAAAATAAAAAATAAAAAATAAAGTCCAGCTCTCTCACTCATTGCTGTGTGACCTCAGACTACTAACTTAGTTTCTCTGAAGTTCAGATTTCTCATTAGAAAAAGGGGGATACTAAAGGCTACAGAGGGATGATGAGATATAATGAAATATAATGAAACAATGATTATGCTGTGCCCACCTATAATTATATAATTATTATGATTCACTCAGTTCCATGGGACAAAAATAAGGAAGAACTGGGCAAGTGTACATATCCATCCTGATGTTCCAAAAGCGTTCTAATTCATGTTTTTTTTCCATTTCCATATTAAAATTTTCATCTACAGGATTCTATAAGAACATCTCAGTCAGGCGTCCTCTTTTGTTTTCCTCTCCCTTTAATTTTGTAATACACGAAAAAGTTTCTGGGGCCAGGTGCGGTGGCTCACGCCAGTAATCCCAGCACTTTGGGAGGCCGAGCAAGCAGATCACGAGGTCAAAAGATCGAGACCATCCTAGCTAACACAGTGAAACCCCCGCCTCTACTAAAAAAAAAAAAAAGAAAAGCACAAAAAATTAGCCGGGCATGGTCACGGACTCCTGTAGTCCCAGCTACTCAGGAGGCTGAGGCAGGAGAATGGTGTGAACTTGGGAGGCAGAGCTTGCAGTGAGCTGAGACGGTGACACTGCACTCCAGCCCGGGCAACAGAGCAAGACTCTGTCTCAAAAAAAAAAAAAAAAAAAGAAAGAAAAAGAAAAAGTTTCTGGACAAATTACTTAAGTGCTTCCAGATCCATGAGCAAATCTTCCTGAAGGCATAAAGCCATGAACACAAATATTCACTAAAAGATACTTTTCACATCATCGACATACTCAAAAATTAGTATTTTTATTTTTACTGAACATTATTAGTAAGACCCTTCAAGAAAGCAAATTCTGTATGCTTGTGCTAGTAGACCCCAAAAATAGGACACAAAGTTATCTAAATATAAAGGTCATATGCTTTATATTTAGAAAAATCAGTTTAATTGTGCTCTAATCAACTCCTCTCACTTCATTAAGTAACTCTGCTAGTGTCCCCTATTTTAAAATCCAAAATACAATTTAAAAAATTTTTTTAGAGACAGGATCTCACTCTGTCACCCAGGCCCTCTCAAGCCATAGCTCACTGTTCTTAAGCTCTCAATCTCTCAAATAGCTAGGACTATAGGCATACACCACCAAGCTTGCCTAAGTTCAAAAAAAAAATTGTTTTTTCTTTCTTTTTTTTTTGAGATGGAGTTTTGCTCTTGTTGCCCAGGCTGGAGTGCAATGGCGCAATCTCGGCTCACTGCAACCTCTACCTCCCAGGTTCAAGTGATTCTCCTGCCTCAGCCTCCGGAGTAACTGGAATTACAGGCATGCACCACCATGCCCAGCTAATTTTTGTATTTTTAGTAGAGATGGGGTTTCACCATGTTGGTCAGGCTGGTCTCAAACTCCTGACCTCAGGTGATTCACTCGCTTTGGCCTTCCAAAGTGCTGGGATTACAGGCTGAGCCACCATACCCGGTCTTAAAAATTTTCAGTAGAGTTGGGGTGTTGCTATGTTGCTCAGGCTGATCTTGAATTCCTGCCTCAAACAATCCTCTTGCCTTGGCCTCCCAAAATGCTGGCATTACAGGTGTGAGCCATTGTGCCTGGCCGAAACTAAAAATCTTAGAAACAACTAGTAATTCTATATGATGCTTTTGCTTTAACCTGAAATTCTAAATAATGTCTTTGTTTACACTGAGAAATTAATTTATAAAGTATGCAGCACCTTCTCCATCTTTCTTACTATTTAAAAGCTCGGCTGGGCACAGTGACTCATGCCTATAATCCCAGCACTTTGGAAGGCAGAGGCAAGAGGCCCACTTAAGCCCAGGAGTTTGACACTGGCCTGGGCAACATGGTGAGACCCTGTCTCTATAAAAACAAACGAACAGGCCGGGTGCGGTGGCTCACGCCTCTAATCCCAGCACTTTGGGAGGCTGAGGGGGGCGGATCACGAAGTCAGGGGATAGAGACCATCCTGGCTAACACGGTGAAACCCCGTCTCTACTAAAAATACAAAAAAATTAGCCGGGCCTGGTGGCGGGCGCCTGTAGTCCCAGCTACACTCGGTAGGCAGAGGCAGGAGAATGGCGTGAACCCGGGAGGCGGAGCTTGCAGTGAGGCAAGATAGTGCCACTGCACTCCAGTCTGGGTGACAGAGCAAGACTCCGTCTCAAAAAACAAACAACAAACAACCTAGCTAGGCATGGTGGCCCATGCCAGTAGTCCCAGCTACTTGGGAGGCTGAGGTGGGAGGATCACTTAAACCCAGGAGGTAAAGGCTGCAGTGAGCTATAACCATGCCACTGCACTCCAGCCTGGGCAACAAAGGGAGATACTGTCTCATAAAACCAAATAAGTAAATAAAAGCTTTATAAAAGTCATCAGTTCATACTACCTCATCTGTTACTACAAACAGCAATAACAACCCACAATATTTTATCACCTACCAAATATGCACTAACAGATGTCTCTTTCACATGAAGATGGCTAAGAAAAAGCAAAAGGGAAAACTGAAGTGCAGGCTGTGAAATGTGAAGGAACCATGGAACCTTGCTGAATGGTTAATTATCATATATCAACATTTTCCAAGTGCTCACCTGTACAAGGGACTATAAAGATAACCACCCTTCAGCCAAGAAAAAAGGGAGTGGAGAGTGGGGTGGAAGAGAGGAATCAGAGACCGGAAGGCTCTTTCTGAAGTAGAATGCAACTAACCTCAGAACACCAAGGGTAGAATGGAGGTTATCAAAGGCCTGGCGGGGTGTGTATGTGGGGGGTGGGGGGGTGGAGCGTAGATGTTGGTCAAAGGGTACAGACTTGAAATTTGCTTAGATCTCAAATGTTCTCACAAAAAAAAACTGGCAACTAGGTGAGGCAATGGATATGTTAGGTTGATTGTGGTACTCATTTCACAATGTATTCGTGTATTAAAATATAATGTATATCTTAAGTATACAGAATTATCAATAGTATTTTTCAATATACCTCAAAGAAGCTAAGGAAGAATAAAACACCAAGGAAATCCTGCCAAAGACAGGATTTGCTGGATATTAGAAAAAGTAAAGATACCGTGGGCTACCCGCACTTTGCATAATCTAGTAGGGCACTGGACAGGAGTTGATTCGGCTACTGTAAAAATCTTTGCAAAATGGTAATGTAGACTACACCTGTACTATTTGAGAGACAGAGAGAAGGGTGGGCGGGAGCAAGTTCGAGATGCCAACACTGGGTGAAAATTGAGGGTGCCGCCAGAAGGTCCGAGAATGGGTTTTCATGGCCCAAAAGTGGCGAGGGAGGGTGGGGGCGTTCCAGCTCCCGCCTCCACTTCCACTTCCCCACCTGCACCCCGCCCTGGGTGGGAGTGGAGGTCCACCAGAAGGCCCGAACCAGCGGCGGGGGACAAGAAAGCGGCCGTGGGTCCCCGGGAATCGGAACCAAGCGGCCCCCAGGGAGGAAGGGCTGCAGGAGGGTGGGGCGCGGTGCAGCGAGGAAACCGAAAGGACTACGGAGAGGGAGTGCGGCGCGGCTGGGGACCCCTCCCCGTACCACACCCGTGGACCCAGAATGGGGAGGGAGGGTGGCAGGGTTCCGCAAGCGAAACGGAGGCAGAACTTACTCCGCGGTCCTCTTCTGAGAGGAAGTCCGGGCCGTCGTCCAGGCCTTCCTGCGGGGTCGGCGGGCCCGACGCGCCGGAGAAAAGGATGGGATGGGGGAGACACAAAGGGAGACATTAGTGCCAGGCTGGCGCGGTCCCCGCGCCCGCCCCGCGCCCGCCGCCCCCACCGCGCTCCCGGGGCTCGGCGCCGCGGAGAACACCCACCATCATGGCTGCTCCAAGGCTAGGGCCAGCGCAGGCGCGCATCCCCCTGCTGCCCGAGGGAGCCGGCGGCCGCGAGCGGAGCGGGGCGGGGCGGGGCGAGGCGGAGGCGGAGGGGCGGGACCTAAGGGCGGTCCCGCCCCGTCCCCGGCGCTGAAAGCTGGAGTCCGTGAGCAAGGAAGGATAACAGGGCCTTCCGCCCAAGGTCAAGGCACCGAAGTCGGGAGATCCTGAAGACCCATACCTCATGGCTGGAAGCACCTCGCTGCTGACTGGCTCTGACCAGGGAAGGGCCGAAGGCCACGCAGGGATCTCTCCAGTTCCCCTGCCGCGAGGGCTCCAGCGAAAAAACGAAGCAGGCGCCCTCCGGAAGCCACAATACATCGTCTAGTCTTTGTATTATGCCACACGATAATTAATCACAATAATATTTTGCCTATGGAAGTTGCTGGAAACAAGGACCTTCACAGAGTCAGTAATCAGGAACTACAATCAAGCTTTTACTGCTGGCGAGGTAATAACTACCTCAAGAGTTTGGGGCACTAATGGTTGCGAACTACAAAATTGAGCTGTTTTCATTACCAAGAATATTCCTTTCCTTTGTTGGAAGAAATTTCCCCACAGCTACTCTAACTGTCCAGGTGGTTAGCATCACACGGGATCCACAGGCATTTCAAATAACAGGAGAAAATCATCCTTAATCCTAGAATCCACACGTTCCTGAGCTTGCATTCAGTTAAGGAAAGGCATCTTCAGATGTTCAGACCGGAAACCCTTAACCCATTGAAATCCGTACTCTAGGGGCCGGGTGCTGTGGCCCACGTCTGTAATCCCAGCACTTTCGGAGGCCAAGGTGGGCGGATCACCTGAGGTCAGAAGTTCGAGATCATCTTGGCCAACATGGTGAAACCCCGTCTCTACTAAAAATACAAAAATTAGCCAGGTGTGGTGGCGTGCGCCTGTAATCCCAGCTACTCGGAAGGCTGAGGCAGGAGAATCGCTTGAACCCGGGGGGCAGAGGTTGCAGTGAGCTGAGATTGTACCACTGCACTCCAGCCTGGGCAACAGAGCAAGACTCTGTCTCAAAAAAGAGAAAAAGAAATCCTTACTCTCCTTTACTCCTCATATCCAACCAAATCCTATGGCTTCTACAATTGATTGTCTTCCATACCTCTTTAATTAGTCAAATTTTTCCAATTCTCACAGCAATTACCATCAACTCTTGTCTAGACCTTTGCAATACTCTCCTGACTCTACTATTTTCCATCACTCTCTCCTATTTTACACACTGCTGCGAGTGTTCCTCCTAAAACACAGATATTGATGATTATACTATTATCTTGTTCAGTAATCTTTACAAGCCCCCACGATTCAGTTCCTCAGCCTACGATTTCAAGCCTTCTACATTTGAATCCCTCTCTACTCTGCGAGGCCCTCCATCCTATTTTATTGAAGTGAAGCTCTCAAAACAATATTAAACTTAACTGATATTTTGGCTGGGCGCAGTGGCTCACACCTGTAATCCCAGCACTTTGGGAGGCCAAGGGTTGGGGGGGGGGGGGTGGATCACCTGAGGTCAAGAGTTCAAGACCAGCCTGGCCAACATGGTGAGACCTCATCTCTATTAAAAATACAAAAATTAAGGCTGGGCGCGGTGGCTCAAGCCTGTAATCCCAGCACTTTGGGAGGCTGAGACGGGCGGATCACAAGGTCAGGAGATGGAGACCATCCTGGCTAACACAGTGAAACCCCGTCTCTACTAAAAATACAAAAAACTAGCCGGGCGAGGTGGTGGGCGCCTGTAGTCCCAGCTACTCCGGAGGCTGAGGCAGGAGAATGGCGTAAACCCGGGAGGCGGAGCTTGCAGTGAGCTGAGATCGGCCACTGCACTCCAGCTCGGGCGACAGAGCAAGACTCCGTCTCAGAAAAACAAACAAACAAACAAACAAAAAAACACAAAACAAAAATTAGCTGGGTGAGGTGGTGCGTGCTTGTAATCCCAGCTACTAGGGAGGCCAAGGCAGGAGAATTGCTTGAACTCGGAAGGCGGGGATTTCAGCGAGCCGAGATCATGCCACCACACTCCAGACTGGGTGACAGAGTGAGACTGAGTCTCAAAAAGAAAATAAATAAAAATTTAAAATTAGAAAACCACTTAACTGATATTTTCGTAAGAACTTCTAGCTTTCATTTTGTGTGTAAGGAGAACTGAAGTATAGAGAGATTAAGTTACTGCTCCAACAAAAGTTACTCTACAAAATGGGGGGTGAAAGGGACTTTATTTTTTGTCTTTTGTTTCTTGTTTCCTACTGCATTGCGGTGACTACTAAAGTGGTCTTTTTCACTGGGAGTCATGAGGCATCATGTGGCGTCATTGTAGTGTGATGAAGTGTCAGGAGGAATGTTCCAGTAATTTGCTACTGATTAAAAGTGCCACTATTTCCTATTGGTTTGTTTTTAGATTAAAGGTAATGTCTGTAAAGCTCTTCCTAGGTGGAGAGAAAGAAGGGGAGCTACAATAAATTAGAGGGATTTATATACAACTGATAGGAAGGCCAAGTGCATCCTTGTGGATAAAGGTTGAGAAGTGCCACAGAGAACCACCTGAAATGCCTCCTATCATTAACCAAGAGTTTTAAATTTCAACATTTAAATAAAGTCCAGCCTGGGAATGGTGACTCACCCCTGTAATCCTAGCACACTGGGAGGCTGAGGTGGGAGGATTGCTTGAGCCTGGGTGTTGAAGACCTGCCTGGGCAAATGGCAAAACCCTATCTCTACAAAAAATACAAAAACTAGCCGGGCATGATGGCACACACCTATGGTTCCTGCTACTTGGGAGGCTGAGGTGAGAGGATCACTTGAGCCCAGGGAGGCTGAGGCTGCAGTGAACCATATCAAACCACTGCACTCCAGCCTGGGCAATAGAGTGAGAGCCTATCTAAAAAAAAAGAAAAAAAAAAGTAAACAAAGTTCAGAAACACTGTAATTCCCAAATGCCAAAACTTTAAAATCATTAGTTATGAAAAAAAGAGGTATGATCTAAAGTACAAGTAACTCAACTAAAATTATCAACAAAGGCATGGTAATTACTGCAGCTATAATTCATAGCTGAAAACTCACATGAGTACAGAACCCAACCTTGAAACAATAAACTTGATAATTAATACCAGAGCTTTCCTTTCTGAGCAAAGGTCTCCAGCTATATTTTGTGAATGATAAAAAGGAATTGTCAGTAACTGATTCTAACAACTGTCAAAAGGCCAAGTTATAGAAAGTAAGGAATTTCGGAAGAAACGAAGTTAAGGAAAGTTTACATGACAGATTTTTCTGCTACTGATAAAATAAAGAAGACATTAAAGCTGAACCACTCTTCTAATATTTGTAAGCAAATAATCAATTTTTCATTTTGTTTTGATAGATACCTATGAAATTATCTACTTCTATACAAATGTAATGAACTAATTATGCTGAGTTGCTGTCTGATTACTAATAGATTTAGCTACACTAAAGTAAAATGTTATGATGGTGAATAGTTAATAGTGTTCTTCAAAAACAGATGTATTAGAAAATTTTAGAGCAGAGTAAAATTTTAGAGAATGAATGTTATTTTTAAATTTTAAAAATAAAAAATAGTTTTTGCTTTAAACATTTTTGTCAAACAAAAATCAAGTTTTTTCTAGAAAACAATTTTAATATAAAATGACAATTATTTAATTATAGAAGAAAAATGTTTAATTCCTTTCCTTTTATCATGTTCTGATCAAAGAAGTTTTCACCAAAACGTGTTTTTGCCAATTTCTCACTTCCTCAAATTCTAGAAAATCCCTTTTTGTTTTGGATAACCTGTGGATCCTAGTTTTTTCCTCCTACTCCACAGGAGTTATGCTACAACAAAATTCTCTATAGGAAGATTGCTGAACTCTGTTATTTCCAAGATGTACTGTATCAATCAGGATGCCTTTAGCTGCAAGTAACAGATAACACCAATTCAAATAAACTTGAACAGTAAGGAAATTTATTATTTTACCACCACCACAACAACAACAAAAATCAAGAAACTAGCTGTTTCTGGGCATAGTACAACCCGTGGGTAATGGTGTCATCAAGGACCCAGATTTCTTCCGACTCTCCATTCTGCCACCTTTAGTTAACAACCTCATTCCAAGGCTGCTTCTCTTCATGATCCAAGATGACTTCAGTATTTCTAGGTTTTACACCTTGATGTAACAACATCCACAAGCAGAAAAAACAAAAAAACAAACAAAAAAAACCCTGCCCAGGCTGGGCGCCGTGGTTCATGCCTGTAATCCCAGCACTTTGGGAGGCCAAGGTGGGTGGATCACGAAGTCAGGAGTTCAAGACCAGCCTGGGCAACATGGTGAAATCCTGTCTCTACTAAAAATTAGCTGAGCATGGTGGTACGTGCCTGTAATCTCAGCTACTCGAGAGGCTGAGGCAGGAGAATGGCTTGAACTCGGGAGCTGGAGGTTTTGGTGAGCCGAGACCGCGCCACTGCACTCCAGCCTGGGTGATAGAGTGAGAGAGACTCTGTCTCAAAAAAAAAAAAAAAAACCAAAAAAAAAACCCCCAAGAAACCTGCCCAGAAGCGACCCCTCTCCGTCTCATATACTTTTCATATTTCATGGACTAGAAACGGGTCACATCCTTACTCTTAAACAATCCCTGGCAAGGGGACTGATATAATCATGATTGGCTTAGAGTCTAAGACTTCGCCCAATCAAGATTTACCCCTATGGCTGCACGCAGTGGCTCACGCCTGTAATCCTAGCTGCTTGGGAGGCCGAGGCAGGAGGATCACTTGAACCCAGGAGTTCGAGATCAGCCTGGGCTACAAAGTGAAACCATGTCTCTGCAAAAAATTAGCTGAGCATAATGGTGTGTGCCTGTAGTACCACACTCAGGAGCCTGAGGTGGGAGGATCACCTGAGCCCAGGAGGTTGAGGCTGCAGTGAGCCTCGATCGCACCACTGCACTCCAGCCTGGGTGACAGAGTGAGACCTTGTAATAGATTTAGCTACGTGAAAGTAAAATCTTATGATTGCAAATAGTTAATAGGGTGTTTTAATAGTCTTTTAAATGAGTTTTAAGTGTTTTTACTTAATAGTGTTTTAAATTTTTATTTATTTCAAAATAAATGTGTTTTAAGTGTTTTACTTGTGTTTTAAATTTTTGTTATTGATTTATTTCAAAATAAATACAAAGTAATAATAAAAATTTTTAAATAAAAAAATTGGTTGGGTGTGGTGGCTCACACCTGTAATCCCAGCACTTTGGGAGGCCAAGGCAGGCAGATTACCTGAGTTCAGTAGTTCACGACCAGCCTGGGCAACACAGTGAAACTCCGTCTCTACTAATAATACAAAAAATTAGCCGGGCGTGGTGGCATGCACCTTTAGCCCCAGGTACTCGAGAGGCTGAGGCAGGAGAATTTCTTGAACCCGGGAGGCAGAGGTTACAGTAAGCCAAGATTGCACCACTGTACTCCAACCTGGATGACAGAGCAAGACTTCGTCTCAAAAAAAGAAAGAAAAAATTAACCAGGAGCAGTGATGTGTCCCTGTAGTCCCAGTTACTCAAGATGATGAGGCAGGAGGATCCTTTGAGCTCATGAGTTTGAGATTATAGTGAGCTATGATCCTGCCACTGCACTCCAGCCTGGGTGACAGAGTGAATGAAACCTGTCGCTTAAAAAAAAAAAAAAAAGATTTACCTCCGGGCCTGCGACTGGCGTTAGCCTCCCCAAACCAAAAGAAGAATGTGAGCACCTGGATAAAACTGGAGTTGTGGGAAAGGAAAGGAGGGGAAAGGAATGTGAGGTAGAAATCCAACAGTGTCTCTTATAAATACCAAAGAACCATTTTGGAGGCCAAAAAGAGGTCATGGTACAATAGCAATCAAAAAAGACATATTGGCTAGACACGGTGGCTCATGCCTGTAATCCCAGCACTTTGGGAGACCGAGGTGGGTGGATCAAGAGGTCAAGAGATGGAAACCATCCTGGCCAACATGGTGAAACGCTGTCTCTACTAAAAATACAAAACTTAGCTGGGCATGGTGGCGCACACCTGCAGTCCCAGCTACTCGGGAGGCTGAGGCAGGAGAATCACTGGAACCCAGGAGGCAGAGGTTGCAGTGAGCCAAGATTGTGCCATTGCACTCCAGCCTGGTGACAAAGTGAGACTCCCTCCCCCACACAAAAGAAAAGACGTATTATCTGACACTGTCTAAATTTATTAGATGCAATAAGTCTGATAAAATGAATAATTCATAATCCACTAGTTGGAGAAAATCACTTTTCATGTTTTGGCAAATATCTTCTTAAATGGTTCCCGTGCCTATGCCTCAGATAGTATTTTTCTGGCATAATCAAGATCAACATATATATTACTAAGTATATTTCTATTCTTCAGCATGAGTTTTGTTTTGTTTTGTTTTGAGACAGAGTCTGGCTCTGTTGCTCAGACTGGAGTGTACTGGCTCAATCTCAGCTCACTGCAAGCTCTGCCTCCCGGGTTCAAGTGATTCTCCTGCTTCAGCCTCCCAAGTAGCTGGGACTACAGGCGCCCGCCACCAGGCCCGGCTAATTTTCTGCATTTTTAGTAGAGACAAGGTTTCACCGTGTTGGCCAGGATGGTCTCGATCTCCTGACCTCATGATCCGCCCACCTAGCCTCCCAAAGTGTTGGGATTACAGGCGTGAGCCACCGCGCCCGGCCAGCATGAGTGTTTGTTTGTTTGTTTGTTTTTGAGATGGAGTCTTGCTCTGTCGCCCAGGCTCGAGTGCAATGGCAGAATCCCGGCTCATTGTAACCTCTGCCTGCCGGGTTCATATGATACTCCCAACTCAGACTACGGAGTAACTGGGATTACACGCACCTGCGATCATGCCTGGCTAATTTTTGTATTTTTTAAGTAGAAACAGGGTTTCATCATGTTGGTCAGGCTGGTCTTGAGTGCCTGACCTCAGGTGATCTGCCCGCCTCGGCCACCCAAAGTGCTGGAATTACAGGCATGAGCCACTGCGCCCTACCAAATATATATTTCTTGAAAGACCAGTGACTTTGAGCTTTTGTTTGTTAATTTCATGTTTATTATTTCTTCTTTTATAAATTAACTATTTCTGTTCTTCTTCTTCTTTTTTTTTTTTTTTTTTTTTTTTTTGAGATGGAGTCTCGCTCTGTCACCCAGGCTGGAGTGCAGTGGTGCAATCTCGGCTCACTGCAAGCTCCACCTCCCAGGTTCACGCCATTCTCCTGCCTCAGCCTCCCGAGTAGCTGGGACTACAGGTGCCCGCCACCACGCCCGGCTAATGTTTTGTGTTTTTAGTAGAGACAGGGTTTCACCGTGTTAGCTAGGATGGTTTCCATCTCCTGACCTTATGATCCGCCCGCCTTGGCCTCTCAAAGTGCTGGGATTACAGACATGAGCCTCTGCGCCTGGCAACTATTTCTGTTCTTAGCCTGTATATTTTGCTGTTACTTTGTGAAATCTCTTTATATATTAAAGACAAAGGCCCTTTGGACTGGGAGTGGTGGCTCATGCCTATAATCCCAGCACTTGGGAGGCTGAGGTGGGAGGATTGCTTGAACCTAGGAGTTCCAGACCAGCCTGAGCAACATAATGAGACACCATCTATTTAAAAAAAAAAAAAAAAATTAGCTGGGCGTGGTAGTGCACACCTGTAGTCCCAGCTACTCAGGAGGCTGAGGTGGGAGGATCACTTGAGCCCAGGAGGTCAAAGCTGCAGTGAGCTAAGATCCCACCACTGCCCTCCAACCTGGGTGACAGGGCAAGACCTTGTCTTTTGTTGAAAGAAAGAAAAAGAAAGAAAGAAAGAAAGAAAGAAAGAAAGAAAGAAAGAAAGAAAGAGAGAGAGAGAGAGAGAGAGAGAGAGAAAGAAAGAAAGAGAAAGAAAGAAAGAGAGAAAGGAGGGAGGGAGGGAGGGAGGAAACCCTTTGTTAGGTGTGATAAAGCTATATTTTGTTTTAATTAATTAGTTTATTTTTTGAGATGGAGTCTTGCTCTATTGCCCAGGATGGAGGGCCATGGAGTGATCTCAGCTCACTGCAACCTCCACCTCCTGGGTTCAAGCTATTCTCCTGCCTCAGCCTCCCGAGTTGCTGGGACTACAGGCACGTGCCATCACGCCTGGCTAATTTTTGTATTTTTTTAGTAGAGACAGGGTTTCACTATGTTGGCCAGGCTGGTCTCGAACTCCTGAGCTCAAGTGATTGTCCTGCCTTGGCCTCCCAAAGTGCTGGGATTACAGGCATGGGTCACTGCAGCCAGCCTGCCTTTTAATTTTAGATCATGATGTTATTTCAGGAAAACTCTTTTAAACTATGTTTTTCCTCTGTTCTCTCACCACCACAACAGTAATCAGCATAGAGGACTTCTATGACCAAAGGTGTTTGAGTTTTTCCTCACATACTAAGCAGTGGATGACAGCTGGATATTCCCCAATTCAATTCTGAAACTATCTACTTGGAGATAGTGTCAGATCCCAGAAGTTGAGGGCTCAGTCCCCAAGACACCAGGTTCCCCAGTTGTGCCTTTGGAACTTCTGACTGACTGGCTTCAAGTTGGAGTTCCCTCTTTGAGTTTGTTTAGTTTGCTGGAGTGGTTCACAAAACGTAGGGAAACACTTACGTTTACTGGTTTACTATAAAGGATATTACCAAGGATAGAGATGAAGAGATGTGTAGGGTGAGGTATGGGGAGAGGGGCGAAGAGCTTCCATGCCCTCCCTGGGCGCACAACCCTCTAGGAACTACCACATGCTTAGCTATCTGAAAGCTCTCCAAACCCTATCCTTGTGGGTTTTTATGGAGGCTTCATTACATAGGGCTGATTGACAACCATGTAGAAATGTGACTGGACAAAAAGCATATGATCTAAACCTAACAAGGCCTGTCCCGATTTTTCTTGGCCTCCCTGTGTAGCATTCCTTCCTCTAGGGTATGGGCCGGGATTCTCTCTGGAATCAGGGCTTTTAACCCACAATCAGATTGGAGTGCTGCCTTGGGCGGGTGAAAGAAAGGCTGGAAAAGGTGAGAAAGAGATTCTGTTTACTGAGGCCTAATGTACCCCAACATTATAACAAGGGCTACAGGAGTTAGGAGTCAGGAATCATACATGATGTATATATCACAAAATCACAGATGTTTTTGACATGCACAAGTTTTTAAAGTTAATGTAGTTAGATCCATTAATCTCCTTTTGGATTTTTTTTAATTTAAACTTTTTTTTTTTTTTTTTTTTGTAGAGACAAGGTCTATCTATGTTGCCCAGACTGATCTCCTGGCTCAAGTGGTTCTCCTGCCTCAGCCTCCCCGAGTGCTAGGAAGACAGATGCGCACCATGGTGGCCAGCCTAGATTTCTCTCTCTCTTTTTTTTTTTTTTTTTCTTTTTGGAGACGGAGTCTTGGTCTGTTGCCCAGACCGGAGTGCAGTGGTGCAATCTTGGCTCGCTGCAACCTCTGCCTCCTGAGTTCAAGCCATTCTCCTGCCTCAGCCTCCCGAGTGGCTGGGACTACAAGTGCATGCCACCACGCCTGGCTAATTTTTTGTATTTTTAGTAGAGATAGGGTTTCACTGTGTTAACCAGGATGGTCTCAATCTTCTAACCTCATGATCTGCCTGCCTTGGCCTGCCAAAGTGCTAGGATTACAGGCGTGAGCCACTGCACCCGGCCTAGATTTCTTATTTTAGTAATAATGCCTAAAAAGACCCTGCCTACTCTAAAATTACATTAATATCTATCTTTTTTTTTCTAGTAGCTTTTATTTTTTTTCTTTTTTTGAGGTGGAGTTTCGCTCTTGTTGCCCAGGCTGGAGTGCAATGGCACGATCTTGGCTCACTGCAACCTCTGCCTCCCAGGTTCAAGCGATTCTCCTGCCTCAGCCTCCTGAGTAGCTGGAAATACAGGCATGCGTCACCACACCCGGCTAATTTTGTAATTTTAGTAGAGATGGGGTTTCACCATGTTGGTCAGGTCTCGAACTCGCAACCTCAGGTGATTCACCTGCCTCGGCCTCCCAAAATGGTGGGGTTACAGGCATGAACCATCACGCCCAGCCTTCTAGTAACTTTTTGATTGAACATTATTGACTTCAGTAAATGGAACAAATCAAATGAACAAAATAATTTTATCGATCTTATCACTCCTTGATCTCCCCTATAATTCAGGCATTAAAAAATAAAAGCAAACCACGTTTTATTTAAATAAATCAATAAGCAAGCAAGCACTATATCTGCAAGGTCAAAAAAGTAAAAATCATGTCTCAGCAGAATGAGGGTGGAAAAGCTAATGTTCCAGAGATTTAAATCACTCTTAGAGAAATAATCAACTTCCACTTCCCTGGGATTCAGACCTAGGACAATCAGCACCAATGGAGAAACAGCTTATCTTGGTGCCTGGAGACCAAGAGGAGAAGTGACATGATCTCTACAGAAACCAAATCTCAGGGCACATGTACATTTATTGATTAATGTCAGTACCTCTAATTATATTTGGAAGAATTCTATCTGGAAGCTAAAGACTATTGAACTGTAACACACTTACTTTCGCCTATTTTTAATGGAAGTTCCTAAAGGGAGAGACATAGGGGACAGTTTAATTTTGCCCCATGCCTATAACAACAGCAGCATTCTATTAAATCATTTCTAAATTACATTTCAATACAATGATTTTATGACCTCATTCCTCCATCACAGAGCTGCAGTGGAGGCACAAGAGATAAGACCTAGAGAAAATGTGGGAAAGAAAGAGCCTAAAACATGACACTCATAAGTGGTCAGCAAAATTAATGTAAAGGCTCAAGGCCAGGCGTAGTGGCTCATGCCTATAATTCCAGCACTTTGGGAAGCCGACGTGGGTGGATCACGTGAGGTCAGGAGTTCAAGACCAGCCTGGCCAACATGGTGAAACCTTGTCTCTACTGAAAATACAAAAATTAGCTGGGTGTAGTGGCACGTGCCTGTAGTCCCAGCTACTAAGGTGGAGGTTGCAGTGAGCCAAGATCAGGCCACTACAATCCAGCCTGGGTGACAGAGTGAGATTCCATCTCAAGAAAAAAAACGTAGGTGGGGCTAGGCTGGGCGCAGTGGCTCACACCTGTAATCCCAGCACTTTGGGAGGCCGAGGTGGGCAGATCAAGAGATCGAGACTGGCTAACATGGTGAAACCTTGTCTCTGTGTGTTACAGTTCAAAAAAAAAAAAAAAGGAGGCGGGGTGGCTCAAATTGAAGATTCCCAAAGCTCCTCAATTACCTTTCAGAAGAATTACACCCAGAAATAACTCTTTTTTTTTTTTTTTTTTTTTTTTTTGAGGCGGAGTCTCGCTCTGTCGCCCGGACTGGAGTGCAGTGGCCAGATCTCAGCTCACTGCAAGCTCCGCCTCCCGGGTTTAGCCATTCTCCTGCCTCAGCCTCCCGAGTAGCTGGGACTACAGGCGCCCGCCACCACGCCCGGCTAGTTTTTTGTATTTTTTTAGTAGAGACGGGGTTTCACTGTGTTAGCCAGGATGGTCTCGATCTCCTGACCTCGTGATCCACCCGTCTTGGCCTCCCAAAGTGCTGGGATTACAGGCTTGAGCCACCGCGCCCGGCCAACTCTGTTTTTTAAGTCACAAAATCATCTAAAATATTTCATTTCCCAAAATTCTATTTTTAGTCATATTGCTAAGAATACACCCACTGTGCAATACAAGACTTAGTTGGTGTTTTTTTCAATCATAGGAAGAGAAGGTTGTAAAATTTTACAAAATTGTTGGGCTCTGTGCAGCAAGAAATCCCCTATTTCTCTTTAAGAATTTCGGCTGGGCACATAGCTGGGCACGGTGGCTCATGCATGTAATCGTAGCACTTTGGGAGGCTGAGGTGGGCAGTTCATGAGGTCAGGAGTTCAAGACCAGCCTGACCAACATGGTGAAACCCCATCTCTACTAAAATTACAAAAATTAGCCGAGCATGGTGGCGCACGTCTGTAATCCCAGCTATACAGGAGGCTGAGGCAGAAGAATTGCTTGAACCTGGGAGGCAGAAGTTGCAGTGAATCAAGATCACGCCACTGCACTCCAGCCTGGGTGACAGAGTAAGACTCTGTCTCAAAAAAAAAAAAAAAAAAAAAAAGAATTTTGACTGGGCACAGTGGCTCCTACCTATAATTACAGCAACTGGGCACCGTGGCTCAGACCTGTCATCACAGCAACTCAGGAGGCTTAAGTGGGAGGATAGCTTGAGGACAGGAGGTAGAGGCCAGCTGAGGCTAGTTAGGGGTAGCCTAGTAAAACTCCATCTCTCTAAAAAAATTTTTTTTTAATTAGCTGGGTTGTGGTGACATGCACCCGTACTCCTAGCTACTTGGGAGGCTGAGGTAGGAGGATCAATTGAGCCCAAGTTTGAGGCTTCAGTGAGCCATGATCATGCTACTGCTCTCCAGTCTGGGCAACAGAGTGAGACCGTGTTTCTAAAAAGAAAGAAAAAAGAATTCCTGCCTTCAGAATAAAAAATAAAACATCTACTGCTTCTCTAGAGTTGTTACCTCCCCTTTTCCTTCTATGTGTGTATGTGTGAAGTGTGTGTGTATGTGTGAAGTGTGTGTGTGTGTGCGTGTGTAGCCTCTTCAACTTCTACTTTTTCCTGTATTTTGGAATCTGGATTTTTAAAAAATTATCTTTATGTTCACTGTCAAAAATGGAATTTTTTGCCGGGCACAATGGCTCACACCTGTAATCCCAGCACTTTGGGAGGCCAAGGCAGGCAGATCAGTAGGTCAGGAGTTCGAGACATGCCTAACCAACATGGTGAAACCCCGTCTCCAAAAAAAAAAAAAACCAAAAATTAGCTGGACACAGTGTTATCCCAGCTACGTTGGAAGCTGAGGCAGGAGAATTGTTTGAACCTGGAAGGCAGAGGTTGCAGTGAGCCGAGATGGTGCCACTACACTCCAGCCTCGGTGACAGAACGAGACCCTGTCTCAAAAAAAAAAAGAATGAATTCATATCATATTAACTTTTAGAGGTGGGCGGCTTGTTTGTTTGAGACAGGATCTCACCATTGTCACCCAGGCTGGAGTGCAGGGGATCATCATGGTTCACTGCAATCTTGACCTTCAACCTCCCAGGCTCAAGTGATCCTCCTGCCTCAGCCTCCCAAGCAGCTGGGACCACAGGAGTCTGCCAACACAACCAGCTAATTTTTACATTTTTATTTTTATTTGTTAAGAGATGCGTCTCTACATATTGGCTAGGCTGGTCTCGAACTCCTGGGCTCAAACGATCATCCCACCTTGGCCTCCCAAAGTGTTGGGATTACAGGCGTGAGCATCTGGTGCAGGCTCCACTTCTAATTTTAGTTCTCTTGCTATTTCCACCACATCTGCAGTTACTTCCTCTACTGAAGTCTTGAATTGCTAAAACATTTTGATTACTTTTAAGAAAAAGAAGCTTTTAAATCCATGAAGATTGGAATCAACTTTTTTCAAACTTTCATTAATGTTGATATTTTGACCTCCTCTATGAATCCTGAATGTTCTTAATGGCATCTAAAATGGTGAATCCCTTCCAGAAGGTTTTCAATTTACTTTGCCCAGGTCCATCGGAGGAATCATATATATGACAGCTATAGCCTTATGAAATGTATTTCTGAAATTATAAGACTTTAAATTCAAGATTATTCCTTGATCCACAGGGTTCAGAATGGCTATTGTGTTCAAAGGCATGAAAACAACATTAATCTCCTTGAACACCTCTATCGGAGCTCTTGGGTGACTAGGTGTATTGTCAATAAGCAGTAATATTTTGAAAGAAATCTCTTTTTCTGAGCAGTAAGTCTCAATGACGGGCTTTAAAAATTCAGTAAACTGGCCAGGTGTTGTGGCTCATGCCTGCAAACTCAGCACTTGGGGAGGTTGAGGCAGGTGGACTGCTTGAGCCTAGGGGTTTGAGACCAGCCTTTGTAACATGGTGAAACCCCATCTCTACCAAAAATACAAAAGTTAGCCAGTGTCATAACCTGGTCTCTAAATAAATAAATAGATTAAAATATTCAGTAAACCATATTGTAAACAGCTGTGCTGTCAGCCAGGCTTTGTTGTTTCGTTCCATTGATAAAGCACAGGCAGGCTAGATTTAGCATAATTCTTTTTTTTTTTTTTTGAAACAGAGTCTCATTCTCTCACCCAGGCTGGAGTGCAATGGCATGATCTTGGCTCACTGCAACCTCCTCCTCCCAGGTTCAAGTGATTCTTCTGCCTCAGCCTCCTGAGTAGCTGGCATTATAGGCACCCGCCATCATGCCCAGCTAATTTTTATACTTTTGTAGAGATGGGGTTTCACTATGTTGGCCAGGCTGGTGTAGAACTCCTAACCTCAGGTGATGCGCTTGCCTCGGCCTCCCAGAGTGCTGGGATTACAGGTGTGAGCCACTGTGCCTGGCCGATTTAGCATAATTCTTAAAGGCCCTGGGATTTTGGAATGGTAAATGAGCATTGGCTTCAATTTAAAGTCACCAGCTGGTTTAGTCCCTAAGAAGAGAGCCTGTCCTTTGAAGCCAGGCATTGAGTTCTCCTCTAGCTGTGAAAGTCCTAGATAGCATCGTTTTCTAATATAAGTCTATTTTGTCTACGTTGAAAATCTGTTTAGTGTAGCCACCTTCATCAGTTATCTTAGATCTACTGGGTAACTTGCTGCTTCACCTTGCACTTTTATGTTACAAAGATGACTTCTTTCCTTAAACCTTATGAACCAGCCTGTGTTAGCTTCAAACTTTTCTTCTGCAGCTTCCTCATCTCCTCTCAACCTTCACAGAATTGAAGAGAGTTAGGGCCCTGCTCTGGATTAGGCTTTGGCTTAAGGATAATATTATGCCTGGCTTGATCTTTTATCCAGACCACTACAACTTTCTCTATATCAACAATAAGGCTGTCTCACTTTCTTTTTGTGTTTGGTTTGTTGGTTGTTTTGAGACGGAGTCTCACTTTGTTGCCCAGGTTGGAGTGCAGCTTAGAGGCACAGTCTTGGCTCACTGCAACCTCCACCTTCCAGGTTCAAGCGATCCCTCCTGCTTCAGCCTCCCAAGTAGCTGGAACTACAAGTATGTGCCACCATGCCTGGCTAATCTTTGTATTTTTAGTAGAGATGGGGTTTCACCATCTTGGCCAGGCTGGTCTCAAACTCTTGACCTCGTGATCCACCCACCTCGGCCTCCCAAAGTGCTGGGATTACAGGTATGAGCCACCGTGCCCGGCCTAATTTTTAAATATTTGTAGAGATGGTTCTCCCTGTGTTGCTCAGGCTGGTCTCTATTTTCTGGGCTTAATCAATCCTCCCTCCTCAGCCTCCCAAAGGGTTGGGATTACAGGCACGAGACACTGTGCCTGGCCTTTTAAAATTGTTTGTGGAGACAGGGTCTCACTCTATTGCTTAGGCTGGTATAAAAGAACTTTAATACCTATATTTTAATATGATTTCTTTATTTTATAACCCTAGTTTATGCATTTAATCATTTTTCTGCAATCTTGCAAAACACCTGACCAATACTCCTCAAAACTGTCAAAGTCATGAACAAAAGGGAAGATTGAGACACTACCGCAGACCAGAGGAGACAACTAAATACAATGTGGTTTCTGGGATTAGATCCTGGAACAGAAAAAGGACATTGGTGGAAAAACTAGTGGCAGTCTGGCATCTAGTTAATAGTGATGTACCAATGTTAGTATCTTACTTTCAGGAAATGTGCCATAGTAATGTAAGATGACCACTTTAGGGGAAACTGAAACTGAGTAAGGAGCATATGGAAATTATACTTACTGTCAGGCCTCTGAGCCCAGGCTGAGCCATCATATCCCCAGTGACCTGCACACATACATCCGGATGGCCTGAAGCAACTGAAGATCCACAAAAGAAGTGAAAATAGCCTTAACTGATGACATTCCACCATTGTGATTTGTTTCTGCCCCACCCTAACTGATCAATGTACTTTGTAATCTACCCCACCCTTAAGAAAGTTTTTTATAATTCTCCCCACACTTGAGAATGTACTTTGTGAGATCCACCCCCTACCCTCAAATCATTGTTCTTAACTCCACTGCCTATCCCAAAACCTATAAGAACTAATGATAATCCACCACCCTTTGCTGACTCCTTTTTCGGACTCAGCCCGCCTGCACCCAGGTGAAATAAACAGCCATGTTGCTCACACAAAGCTTGTTTGGTGGTCTCTTCACACGGACATGAGTGACCCATTTGGTGCCAAAGACCCGGGTCAGTGGGACTCCTTCGGGGGACCAGTCCCCTGTCCTCACCCTCACCCTCACTCCGTGAAGAGATCCACCTATGAACTCGGGTCCTCAGACCAACCAGTCCAAGGAACATCTCACCGATTTTAAATCTGGTAAGCGGCCTCTTTTTACTCTCTTCTCCAACCTCTCTCACTATCCCTCAACCTCTTTCTCCTTTCAATCATGGTGCCACCCTTCAATCTCTCCCTTTTCTTAATTTCAATTTCATTTTCTGGTAGAGACAAAGGAGACACATTTTATCCGTGGACCCAAAATTGCAGCGCCGATCACGGACTCGGGAAGGCAGCCTTCCCTTGGTGTTTAATCATTGTGAGGACGACTCTCTGATTATTCACCCACGTTCTATTGATGTCTGATCTCCGCAGGGATGCCTGCCTTGGTCATTCACCCACGTTCCCTTGGTGGCAAGTCAATTGCAGGGACGCCTGCTTTGGCTGCCCCCCACCCCCTTCTCCGTGTCTCTACCCTTCTCTTTAAACTTGCCTCCTTCACTATGGGCAAACTTCCACCCTCCATTCCTCCTTCTTCTCCCTTAGCCTGTGTTCTCAAGAGCTTAAAACCTCTTCAACTCTAGCCTGACCTAACATCTAAGCATCTTATTTTCTTTTGCAATACCACTTGGCCCCAATACAAACTTAACAGTAGTTCCAAGTGGCCAGAGAATGGCACTTTCAATTTGTCTATCCTACAAGATCTAGACAATTTTTGTTGAAAAATGGGCAAATGGTGTGAGGTGCCTGACGTCCAGGCATTCTTTTACACGTTGGTCCCTCTCTAGTCTCTGCTCCCAGTAAGACTCGTCCCAAATCTTCTTTGCCTCCTGCCTGTCCCTTCAGTCCCAACCCCAAGCATCTCTGAGTCTTTTGAATCTTCTTTTTCTACGGACCCATCTGACCTCTCCCCTCCTCCCCAGGCTGCTCCTCGCCAGGCCGAGCTAGGTACCAATTTTTCCTCAGCTTCTGCTCCCCCACCCTATAATCCTTCTATCACCTCCCTTCCTCACACCCGGTCTGGCTTACAGTTTCGTTCCCCAACTAGCTCTCCCCTACCTGCCCAACAATTTCCTCTTAGAAATGTGGCTGGAGCTGAAGGCATAGTCAGGGTACATGTGTTTTTTTCTCTATCAGACCTTTCCCAAATCAGCCAGCCTTTAGGCTCTTTCTCATCAGACCCCACTTAATATATACAGGAATTTCGATATCTAACTCTGTCCTACAATTTAACCTGGAGTGACTTAAATGTCATCCTGACTTTTATCCTTGCCCCAGATGAACAGGAAAGAGTTTTTTCTCTAGCCCAATCTCACACTGATAACTGCCAGCTTCATGAGCCAGCCCTCCAGGAAGGCATTAGAGTAGTTTCCTGAGGAGATCCCCAATGGAACTATCAGGCCAATTCCCCAGGTATAGCTAGGCGAGATTACATGGTTTCCTGCCTAGTTGAAGGGCTTAAAAAGGCAGTTTACAGTCAGGCGCGGTGGCTCAAGTCTGTAATCTCAGCACTTTGGGAGGCCGAGACGGGCGGATCACGAGGTCAGGACATCAAGACCATACTGGCTAACATGGTGAAACCCCGTCTCTACTAAAAAATACAGAAAACTAGCCGGGCAAGGTGGCGGGCGCCTGTAGTCCCAGCTACTCGGGAAGCTGAGGCAGGAGAATGGCGTAAACCCGGGAGGCGGAGCTTGCAGTGAGCTGAGATCCGGCCACTGCACTCCAGCCGGGGTGACAGTGCGAGACTCTGTCTCAAAAAAAAAAAAAAAAAAGGCAGCTTACAAAGCTGTTAATTACGACAAACTTAAAGAAACCACCCAAGGTAAAGAACGCAGCCCAGTTTGTGGCCCCCTTAGCAGCAACCCTTAGACACTTTACTGCCCTAGACCCAGAAAGGCCAGAAGGCCGCCTTATTCTTAATATGCATTTTATCATCCAGTCAACTCCTGATGTTAGAAAAAGCTCCAAAAATTAAATTCCAGCCCTCAAACCCCACAACAGGACTCAATTAACCTTGCCTTCAAGGTGTACAATAGAGTAGAGGCAACGCATTCCTGAGTTGCAGTTACTTGCCTCCACTGTGAGAGAAACCCCAGCCACATCTCCAGCACACAAAAACTTCAGAACGCCTGAACTGCAGCGGCCAGGTATTCCTCCAGGACCGCCTCCCCCAGGATCTTGCTTCAAGTGCCGGAAATCTGGCCACTGGGCCAAGGAATGCCCACAGCCCGGGATTCCTCCTAAGCCATCTCCCATCTGTGCGGGATCACACTGGAAATTGGACTGTCCAACTGGCCCAAGGCTCTGACTGACTCCTTCCCAGATCTTCTTGGCTTAGCAGCTGAAGAATGACACTGCCCAATCATCTCGGAAGCCTCCTGGACCATCACAGATGCTTTGGGTAACTCTTACAGTGGAGGGTAACTCCGTCCCCTTCTTAATTAATACGGAGGCTACCCACTCCATTACCTTCTTTTCAAAGGCCTTTTTACTTTTCTCCGGAACTGTTGTGGGTATTGATGGCCAGGCTTCTAAACCTCTTAAAACTTCCCAACTCTGGTGCCAACTTAGACAATACTCTTTTAAGCACTCCTTTTTAGTTATCCCCACCTGCCCAGCTTCCTTATTAGGTCGAGACATTTTAACTAAATTATCTGCTTCCCTGACTATTCCCACGCTACAGGCACACCTCATTGCTGCCTTTTCCCCCAGTGCAACACCTCCTTCGCATCCTCTCCTTGTATCTCCCCACCTTAATCCACAAGTATAGGACACCTCTACTCCCTCCTTGGTGACAAATGATGCACCCCTTACCATCCCATTAAACCTAATCACCCTTACCCCGCTCAATGCCAATATCCCATCCCACGGCATGCTTTAAAAGGATTAAAGCCTGTTATCACTTGCCTGTTACAGCATGGCCTTTTAAAGCCTGTAAACTCTCCTTACAATTCCCCCGTTTTACCTGTCCAAAAACTGGACAAGCCTTACAGGTTAGTTCAGGATCTGCACTTTATCAACCAAATTGTCTTGCCTATCCACCCCGTGGTGCCAAAGCCATATACTCTCCTATCCTCAATACCTCCCTCCACAACCCATTATTCTGTTCTGGATCTCAAACATGCTTTCTTTACTATTCCTTGCACCCTTCATCCCAGCCTCACTTTGCTTTCACTTGGACTGACCCTGACACCCATCAGGCTCAGCAAATCACCTGGGCTATATGGCTGCAAGGCTTCACGGACAGCCCCCATTACTTCAGTCAAGCCCAAATTTCTTCCTCATTTGTTACCTATCTCAGTATAATTCTTCATGAAAACACATATGCTTTCCCTGCTGATCGTGTCCAGCTAATCTCCCAAACCCCAACCCCTTCTACAAAACAACAACTTCTTTCCTTCCTAGGCATGGTTAGGTACTTCCACCTTTGGATACCTAGTTTTACCATCCTGACTAAACCATTATGTAAACTCACAAAACCAAACCTAGCCGACTCCATAGATCCTAAATCCTTTCGCCACTCCTCTTTCCCTTCCTTAAAAACAGCCCTAGAAGCTGCCCCCACACTAGCTCTCCCTAACTCATCCCAACCCTTTTCATTACACACAGCCAAAGTGCAGGGCTGTGTGGTCCGAGTTCTTACACAAAAGCCAGGACCGTGCCCTGTAGCCTTTCTGTCCAAACAACTTGACCTTACTGTTTTAACCTAGCCCTCATGTCTGCATGCGGTGGCTGCCACTGCCCTAATACTTTTAGAGACCCTCAGAATCACAAACTATGCTCAACTCCACTCTCTACAGCTCTCATAAATTCCAAAATCTATTTTCTTCCTCACACCTGATGCATACACTTTCTGCTCCCTGGCTTCTTTAGCTATACTCATTCTTTGTTGAGTCTCCCACAATTACCATTGTCCCAGGCCCAGACTTCAATCGGGCCTCCCACATTATTCCGGATGCCACACCTGACCCCCATGACTGTATCTCTCTGATCCACCTGACATTCACTCCAATTCCCCATATTTCCTTCTTTCCTGTTCCTCACCCTGATCACATTTGGTTTATTGATGACAGTTCCACCAGGCCTAATCGCTACACACCAGCAAAGGCAGGCTATGCTATAGTTATCTTCCACATCTATCACTGAGGCTACCGCTCTGCCCAACTCCACTACCTCTCAGCAAGCTGAACTCATTGCCTTAATTCGGGCCCTCACTCTTGTAAAGGGACTACACGTCAATGTTTATACTGACCCCATATCCTGCACCACCATGCTGTTTTATGAGCTGAAAGGTTTCCTCACTACACAAAGGTCCTCCATCATTAATGCCTCTTTAATAAAAACTCTTCTCAAGGCCGCTTTACTTCCAAAGGAAGCTGGAGTCATTCACTGCAAGGGCCATCAAAAGCCATCAGATCCCATTGCTCAGGACAATGCTTATGCTGATAAGGTAGCAAAAAGCAGCTAGTGTTCCAACTTCTACCCCTCACAGCAGCATCCCTCACGGCAGTTTTTCTCCTTCTCATCTGGTCACTCCCACCAACTCCCCCACTGAAACTTCCACCTATCAATCTCTTCCCACACACGGCAAATGGTTCTTAGACCAAGGAAAATATCTCCTTCCAGCCTCACAGGCCCATTCTATTCTATTGTCATTTCATAACCTCTACCATGGAGGTTACAAGCCACTAGCCCGCCTCTTAGAACCTCTCATTTCCATTACACCGTGGAAATCTATCCTTAAGGGAATCACTTCTCCGTGTTCCATCTGCTATTCTACTACTCTTCAGGGATTGTTCAGGCCCCCCACCCTTCCCTACACATCAGGCTTGGGGATTTGCCCCTGCCCAGGACTGGCAAATTGACTTTACTCACATGCCTAAATACCTCTTGGTCTGGGTAGACACTTTCACTGGATGGGTAGAGGCCTTTCCCACAGGGTCTGAGAAGGTCACCACGGTCATTTCTTCCCTTTTTGTCAGACATAATTCCTTGGGTTAGCCTTCCCACCTCTATACCATCCAAAAACAGACCAGCCTTTATTAGTTAAATCACCCAAGCAGTTTCTCAGGCTCTTGGTATTTAGTGGCTCCTATTTTTACCTCAAATCGCCAACCTTAAGTCTCTCTTAAAGTGTATACAAGATCTTCAGTGGCAAGGTACCCTCCAACACTTTCACCCTGATGAAGTCCTATTCTTTACTTTTACACTTACTCTTATTCTCATTCCTGTTCTTATGCCACCCTCTACTCTCCCCAGCCATCTCCACCACACTATCAGTCTCAGTCACTCTCTCCTAGCCGTTTCTAATCCTTCTTTAACAAACAATTGCTGACTTTGCATTTCTCTTTCGTCCAAAATTGCTGAGGCCTTGACTTACTCACTACTGAAAAAAAAAGAAAAGAGGGGACTTAGTATATTTTTAAATGAAGAGTGTTGTTTTTAACTAAACCAATCTGGCCTGGTATATGACAACATAAAAAAACTCGAGGATAGAGCCCAAAAACTGGTCAACCAAGCAAACAATATCGTTGAACCCCCTTGGACACTCTCTAATTGGATGTCCTGGGTACTCCCAATTCTTAGTCCTTTAATACCTATTTTTCTCCTTCTCTTATTCAGATCTTGTGTCTTTTGTTTAGTTTCTCAATTCATACAAAACCGCATCCAGGCCATCACCAAAAATTCTATATGACAAATGCTCCTTCTAACAACCCCACAATTATCACCCCTTACCCCAAAATCTTTCTTCAGTTGAATCTCTTCCACTGTAGGTTCCCAGGACACCCCTAATCCCGCTCGAAGCAGCCCTGAGAAACTGCCCATTATCTATCCATACCACCCCCAAAATTTTCGCTGCCCCAATACTTTACCACTATTTTGTTTTATTTTTCTTATTAATATAAGAAGACAGGAATGTCAGGCCCCTGAGCCCAAGCTGAGTCATCATATCCCCAGCAACCTGCACACATACATCCAGATGGCCTGAAGCAACTGAAGATCCACAAAAGAAGTGAAAATAGCCTTAACTGATGACATTCCACCATTGTGATTTGTTTCTGCCCCACCCTAACTGATCAGTGTACTTTGTAATCTCCCTGACCCTTAACAAGTTTCTTTATAATCTCCCCCACCATTAAGAAGGTTCTTGTAATTCTCCCCACCTTTGAGAATGTACTTTGCGAGATCCACCCTCTGCCCCCAAAACACTGGTGTTAACTCCACCGCCTATCCCAAAACCTATAAGAACTAATGATAATCCACCACCCTTTGCTGACTCCTTTTTCGGACTCAGCCCCCCTGCATCCAGGTGAAATAAACAACTCACACAAAGCCTGTTTGGTGGTCTTTTCACACAGACATGTGAGACACTATCTTCGCAACTTGCCTATAAATCTACAATTATTGCAAAATAAAAAGTTTATTTTTATTTTATTTATACAGTTTTTGAGACAGGGTCTCACTCTTGTCTCCCAGGCTGGAATGCAGTGGTGCCATCTCACCTTACTGCAACCTCCACCTCCCAGGTTCAAGCGATTCTCCTGCTTCAGCCTCCCGAGTAGCTGGGATTACAGGTGCCCGCCACCATGTCTGGCTAATTTTCGTATTTTTTAGTAGAGACCGGGTTTCACCATTTTGGTCAGGCTGGTCTCTAACTCCCGGCCTCAAGTGATCCTCCCGCCTCGGCCTGCCAAAGTGCTGGTATTACAGGCGTGAGCCACCGTGCCTGCCCTAAAAAGCCTATTTTTTAAACAAGCATTATTCTGATAAGGGATTCAGGCATCTACAGCTCAAAAGGATTCAGAATGCTTGCCATAGAGCTGCAGATGCTGTTGAGTGAGGGCAGAGAGAGCACCAGGATCAAACAGACAGTCTTGTGGGCCATAAGCCTGGCAGCAGGAGCATCTCTTCTGCCCATATAGGTCCTGTGGCCCATCCTGAGGCAGTGGGTGTGGGAACTGTAACCCCTGATCTGGGCAGCAATAATCCTGAACTCTGGAAGAGGCACGTGCCTCAGCCAGCCACCTGCCACATGAGTTCAAGGAGATCCTGTCTATCAATCATGGCTTAATAGGAAAGAGACGACACTTAAATTAAGCTGATTCAAGGAGATTCATTTACAAAGAAAAAAAGTTCAAAGTTGAAGGTAGGGATAATGCAGGAGATCAGGGTCAGCAGAAATCCCAAAGAATTTAAATCTCCTTAAGGGCAGGAATAACTCCACCAAAGCAGTAGCATAGTAAGAAATCCTTAATGGACCCCCAACAATAGTTTTAATTGACTTGCAGTAAAATGGAATTGGCCAGGCACAGTGGCTCATGCCTGTAATTCCAGCACTTTGGGAGACTGAAGTGGGTAGATTGCTTGAGCCCAGGAGTTTGAGATTAGTCTGAGCAACATGGGGAGACACTTCCTCTACAAAAAGTACAAAGAATTAGACGGGGGTTGCACGTACCTGTGGTCCCAGCTACTCGGGAGGCTGAGAGGGTGGGAGAATCGTTTGAGCCCAGGAGGCAGAGATTATAGTGAGCTGAGATCACCCCATTGCACTCCAACCTGAGCAACAGAGAAAGACCTTATCTCAAACAACAACAACAAAAGAAGTAAAAAGCTGGGGAGTATAAAGCAAAACTAACCTTGAGCAGAAAAGTTAAAGAAAGACTTTTTCAAGTGCAAACTTAAGTCAGACAAACTGCATTTGAGTTCTGGATTTGCCACTCGTTAGCAAAACAGGACTTATTTTTGTAAATATTAAAACAATGAATCTGAATACTTCCTTAAATTTTGTTTGCTAGCTTCCCATCCCTGGACTGAAAGCCTAGAGGTTTACCGCCCCATGACAAGAGAGAGCAGTCACTCGCCCTTTTTTGAAGGACATTTGGGTCGTCTAGTTAGAATATCAAGCTCCTGACAATGTAAACAAGATATTCCTACCTGCTCCTAAGACCTTTCCATAGTCTAGAGCAGAGAAGGAGACAAGGTTAGGTCGGGAGAAAAGGGTAAAGTGAGAGAGATAGGAGGAGGGAAGAAATCAAGGATCTTGATTTCTTTAGGTTTGGAGGGAATTGGGGCATTAGACACTTTGAAGCAACTGCTGATGGTAAGGGAAGGTTCTTGCCCTGTTTCCCATTTTAGGATGCAGAGATGACTTGTCTGGAGGGCTGCCCCTTTTCTAATCTGGCAGTTCAGCCCAGTCAGGTAGGGGGAGATCTTGAGATTTAGCTTTCCCTAGGGTGTAACTGAGATCCAACCCTCAGCCCTTCCTCAAAATTAGACGACAGCCGAGTTGGATGCCAGAAGGTCTTCCATATGTAAAGTCTCTAGCCAATATTAGTATTGAGTATTCAGCTATGTAGAGATTTTCTGAGGACTGAGACAAAACTTTGAAAAGGTGTTTTCTTATCTCCATGCCTAGAGATCTTAGAATAGATCACAATTCCTGGCCCTCTTCCTGTCTCCTCCTCTCCGCACTTCCCACCAGCTCCCCTCACCAACTTCATCTGGGATGATTTCAGTCTAGGGCTTCGAGAGTTCAGCCAAGTGACCCCTTGAGGTTTCTTTCTACTTTATGGCTCAGAAAATGTATTGAATTACTTACTCTTTTATATTCTACAGCCACATTTTTCAGTCACTTTTCTGACCTTACTATCTACACAATTTCCTTGCCTTGCAGTTTCTAAAAAGGAAAGTCAAATAGAACATGTGTATTCTCATTTTAAAAGCATACTGACAGCATGCGATAAATTCTAAATTATTAAAAATATCTCGGCTGGGCACGGTGGGTCACGCCTGTAATCTCAGCACTTTGGGAGGCTGAGGTGGGTGGACCACTTGAAGCCAGGAGTTCGAGACCAGCCTGGCCAACATGCTAAAACCCTGTCTCTACTAAAAATACAAAAATTAGCCAGGTGTGGTGAAACATGCCTGTAATCCCAGCTAGCTGGGAGCCTAGGAGACTGAAGCAGGAGAATCACTTGAAATCTGGTAGGTAGAGGTTGCAGTAAGCCAAGATTGTGCCACTACAGTCCAGCCTGGGCAACACAGTGAGACCCTGTCTCAAAAAAAAAAAAAAAAAAAAAAAAAGTCGTTCCCCCTCTTGCATTTAATTGAATGGTACAAACATGGTGTGGGAGGCTTTCAGAAATGCCAGTGAAAACCACCATCACCTGCCACAGAACTCATTAAAACGCTGAGACTGCAGTAGTTATAAAGGTCTGGTGCGAGACAGGAGTGTGGTGTTCTTGAGAAGCTGAAAGATGGTCAATCTGGCTGATGGTATCTGTCAGGCCTCTGAGCCCAAGTTAAGCCATTGTATCCCCAGTGACCTGCACACATACATCCAGATGGCCTGAAGCAACTGCAGATCCACAAAAGAAGTGAAAATAGCCTTAACTGATGACATTCCACCATTGTGATTTGTTTCTGCCCCACCCTAACTGATCAATGTACTTTGTAATCTCCTCAACCCTTAAGAAGGTTTTTTGTAATTCTCCCCACCCTTGAAAATGTACTTTGTGAGATCCGCCCCCTGCCCCCAAAACATTGCTCCTAACTCCACCGCCTATCCCAAAACCTATAAGAACTAATGATAATCCCACCACCATTTGCTGACTCCTTTTTCAGACTCAGCCCACCTGTACCCAGGAGAAATAAACAGCCTTGTTGCTCACACAAAACCTGTTGGTGGACTCTCTTCACACGGACGCGCGTGACAGGATCCACAGTCTGGAAGTCTCCATAAAGGGATGTGGGGGTGACTGGCCCCAACCTTCTTTCTTTTTTTTCCTGGCCACGTAGAGAGACTATATTCCCTGGCCCCCATACAGATGGGAGTAGCTGTGTGACTAAGTTCAATGGAACATGATTGAAAATCATGTGTGCACACATCTGTAACAACTTACCATAACCTTAGTTGCTTAACACAACATAAATTTATTCTCCTACTTCTGGAGGCCAGAAGTCTGAAATGAGCTTCACAGGGCTCAAGTCAGAATGTTGTTGGCAGGGCTGCTTCCTTCTGAAGCTCTCTAGTGGGGAATTCTTGCTTTTTCTGGCTTCTGGAGGCCTTCTGCATTCCTTGGCTTGTGACTCATTCCTTGCCTCACTCCAGTGTTTTCAATCTTCATATCTCCTACTTCTTTCTCCTTGACTTTCTTGCCTCACTTTTATAAGGTCATTATATTTAGGCCCCATCCAGATAATCCAGGATAATCTCCCCATTTTAAGACCCTTCATTTAATCACAGCTACAAAGTATCTTTTGCAATAAAGATTACAATCACAGATTCCAGAGATTAAGATGTGGACATCTTTAGGGGCATTTTTTTTTTTTTTTTTGAGGCGGAGTCTCGCTCTGTCACCTGGACTGGAGTGCAGTGGCCAGATCTCAGCTCACTGCAAGCTCCACCTCCCGGGTTTATGCCATTCTCCTGCCTCAGCCTCCCGAGGAGCTGGGACTACAGGTGCCCGCAACCTCGCCCGGCTAGTTTTTGTATTTTTTTTAGTAGAGACGGGGTTTCACCGTGTTAGCCAGGATGGTCTCGATCTCCTGACCTCATGATCTGCCCGTCTCGGCCTCCCAAAGTGCTGGGATTACAGGCTTGAGCCACCGCGCCCAGCCAGGGGCCATTATTCTGCTGTCCACAGTGATCCTAGACCCTCCACCTCTCCACATCTGCCAGCTGAATGCAGAGAATGAGGAAGCCAAAGAGATAGGGGAAGCCAAAGAGTAGAAGGAGCCTATGTTGCTGAATGACCAGGTAGAGCAGAGCTCCCTTGCTGACTACACTGGGAAGTCAGCATGTGAAATGAAGGAGAAAAAAAATTTATTGTTTTAAGCCACTGTGGTCTTTTAAAGACACACCTCACCAAGCTCAGTCTCCAACTTAAAAAGGACTGGACAGTACTTTTACCTCTTGCCCTTCTCAGAATCCGAGCCTGTCCTCGAGATGCTACAGGGTACAGTCCATTTGAACTTTTATATGGACTCGCTTTCTTTTTTTTTGAGACGGAGTCTAGGTCTGTTGCCCAGGCTGGAGTGCAGTGGGGCGGTCTTGGCTCACTGCAACCTCCGCCTCCCAGGTTCATGCCATTCGCCTGCCTCAGCCTCCCAAATAGCTGGGACTACAGGCGCCTGCCTCCACACCCGGCTAATTTTTTGTATTTTTAGTAGAGATGGGGGGCGGGTTTCACAGTGTTAGCCAGGATGGTCTGGATCTCCTGACCTCATGATCCGCCCGCCTCGGCCTCCCAAAGTGCTGGGATTACAGGTGTGAGCCACCGCGCCCGGCGTGGATGCACTTTCTTACTCGGCCTCAACCTGGTCCCAGACACCAACCCTCCAGTCCTCCAGCAGGCTAGACAGGAAATTCGCCAGGCTGCGAATCTTCTCTTGCCTATTACAGATTCCCAGCCATACGAAGACACCCTTGCCGGACGATCAGTTCTTGTTAAAAATCTGATCCCTCAAACTCTACAATCTCCGTGGACTGGACCCTACTTAGTTATCCATAGTACTCCAACCGCCCTCCGCCTGCAGGACCCTCCCCATTGGGTTCACCCTTTCAGGATAAAGCTGTGTCCCTCCGACAGCCAGCCTGATATCTCCTCTTCCTCCTGGAAATCGCAAGTACTCTCCCCTACTTCCCTTAAACTCACTTGCATTTCTGCAGTGAGGATTTTGGGTGCAGAATTCCCCTTTCAGTACACCCTCTCACCTTTTCACTTTACATTTCCAATTCTGCCTGACACAAGGTCTCTTCTTTTTATGAGGCTCTTCCACCTACATGTGCCTACCTGCCACCTGGAGGGGCACATGTACTGTAGTCTTCCTTACCCCCAGAATCGATAATAACCCTTATGAGCCTAATACATCCCTTCATTCTATTAGATCTATCCATCCTTACCCTACTTTTTGCAATAGGGCTTTATGCAGTAACCCCCACTACTTGGACTGTGCCCCAAAAACTTGTCATCCCTACTATATATATATATATATATTTTTTTTTTTTTTTTTTGAGACGGAGTCTCGCTCTGTCGCCCAAGCTGGAGTGCAGTGGCGCTATCTTGGCTCACTGCAAGCTCCGCCTCCCGGGTTCACGCCATTCTCCTGCCTCAGCCTCCCAAGTAGCTGGGACTACAGACGCTGCCACCTCGCCCGGCTAGTTTTTTGTATTTTTTAGTAGAGACGGGGTTTCACCGTGTTCGCCAGGATGGTCTCGATCTCCTGACCTCGTGATCCACCCGCCTCGGCCTCCCAAAGTGCTGGGATTACAGGCTTGAGCCACCGCACCCAGCCTCCTACTATATATATTCTGTCTAGTCATACTCCTATTCACCATTCTCAACTACTCATAAATGACCTGCTCTTGTTTACACTGCCGGTTTACATTGTTTCTCCAAGACATCACAGCTGATATCTCCTGGTGCAATTCCCAAACCGCCACTCTTGACTCCTTCTTGATGTGCGTAGATGATCTTTGGTGGCAGGGCACCCTCCAATACTTCCACCCTGATGAAGTTCTATTCTTTACTTTTTTTTTTTTTTTTTTTTTTTTTTTTTGAGACAGAGTCTCGCTCTGTCGCCGGGCTGGAGTGCAGTGGCCAGATCTCAGCTTGCTGCAAGCTCCGCCTCCCAGGTTTACGCCAGTTTCCTGCCTCAGCCTCCCAAGTAGCTGGGACTACAGGCGCCCACCACCTCGCCCAGCTAGTTTTTTTGTATTTTTTAGTAGAGACAGGGTTTCACCATGTTAGCCAGGATGGTCTCGATCTCCTGATCTCGTGATCCGCCCGTCTCGGCCTCCCAAAGTGCTGGGATTACAGGCTTGAGCCACCGTGACCGGCCTTATTCTTTACTTTTATACTCACTCTTATTCTCATTCCCATTTTTTTTTTTTTTTTTTTATGGGGAAAGCGCGAACACAGTCCCCCACTACCACAAATTATGCAGTTGAGTTTCCCACATTTGGGGAAATTGCAGGGGTCAGCACATCCGGAGTGCAATGGATAAGCCTCGCCCTGGGAAAACCACCTTCGTGATCATGGTATCTCCCCTGCCAGGTAAGTATTCTTTCTCATTCCCATTCTTATGCCACTCTCTACCTCTCCCTAGTTACTTCCAGCATACTATCAATCTCACCCACTCTCTCCTCACGGCCTCCAATCCTTCTCTAGCAAATAATTGTTAGCTATGCGTTTCCGTTTCTTCCTGCTTTTATACAGGCATCCCCACTCTACAGGCTGACTGGGCCACCTCTCCCATCTCCCTGCACCTCAGAGCCTCCTTTAATAGCCCTCACCTTTACCCGCCTGAGGAACTTCTTTACTTTCCAGACAGATTTGGTGAGAACTCCCCAGATATTTCACACCAACCAGCTGCCACACTTCTCTGCATCTACTTAACGCCACTTTCTCCTTATGTCAATTCCACTCCCCTCCATATTTGGACCCCTAACCATACAAACAACTATCCCTGTTACTGCTCCTCCCAACAACAGCCTACTGGAATCCCTTTAGGCAGCCTTCCACTGTCCAAATGTTACTCTTTATCTCCAGAACCCAGCCACACACATTACTAAACAGATGGGAGCATTCCAACTTCGCATTACTGATAAGCCCTCTATCATTACTGACAAACTGAAAAACATTGGCAGTCACTATTGTTTAGGAAGACACCTACCCTGCATCTCACTCCATCCTTGGCTACCCTCCCCCTGCCCGTCTGAATCTCCTCCTGGACCCTCCTCTTGCTTGCTTATCCCCAGCCGCATGAATAGCAGTGAAAGGTTACTCGTAGACACTATGCGCTTTCTCGTATACCATGAGAACCGAAGCCCTCCCTCTATGCAGTGGCACCATCAATCCCCATTACAACCTCTAATGGCTGCTGCCCTTGCTGAATCTCTAGGATTGTGGGTGCAGAATTCCTCTTTTAGTACACCCTCTCACCTTTTCACTTTACATTTCCAGTTCTGCCTGACACAAGGCTTCTTCTTTTTATGTGGTTCTTCCACCTACATGTGCCTACCTGCCACCTGGACGGGCACATGTACTCTAGTCTTCCTTACCCCCAGAATCCAGTTTGCAGATGTTAACGAACAAGCGCCTGTCCCTCTCATGACACCAATGTGACAAAAAAGAGTCATCCCACTAATCCCTTTACTTGTGGGTCTAGGACTTTCTGCCTCCACTATTGCACTTGGAACTGGAATAGCAGGCATCTCAACCTTTTCCACAACATTCCGCAGCCTCTCTAATGGCTTCTCCGCTGGCGTTACAGACACATCACAAACTTTACCTGTCCTCCAAGCCCAGGTTGACTCTTTAGCTGCAGTTGTCCTCCAGAACCGCTGCAGCTTCGATTTACTCACTGCTGAAAAAAAAAGAAAAGAGGGGACTTTGTATATTTTTAAATGAAGAGTGTTGTTTTTAACTAAACCAATCTGGCCTGGTATATGACAACATAAAAAAACTCAAGGATGGAGCCCAAAAACTCGCCAACCAAGCAAACAATAACGTTGAACCCCCTTGGACACCTCTAATTGGATGTCCTGGGTACTCCCAATTCTTAGTCCTTTAATACCTATTTTTCTCCTTCTCTTATTCAGATCTTGTGTCTTTTGTTTAGTTTCTCAATTCATACAAAACCGCATCCAGGCCATCACCAAAAATTCTATATGACAAATGCTCCTTCTAACAACCCCACAATTATCACCCCTTATCCCAAAATCTTTCTTCAGTTGAATCTCTTCCACTGTAGGTTCCCAGGCCGCCCCTAATCCCGCTCGAAGCAGCCCTGAGAAACTGCCCATTATCTGTCCATACCACCCCCAAAATTTTCGCTGCCCCAATACTTTACCACTATTTTGTTTTATTTTTCTTATTAATATAAGAAGACAGGAATGTCAGGCCCCTGAGCCCAAGCTGAGTCATCATATCCCCAGCAACCTGCACACAGACATCCAGATGGCCTGAAGCAACTGAAGAGCCACAAAAGAAGTGAAAATAGCCTTAACTGATGACATTCCACCATTGTGATTTGTTTCTGCCCCACCCTAACTGATCAGTGTACTTTGTAATCTCCCTGACCCTTAACAAGTTTCTTTATAATCTCCCCCACCATTAAGAAGGTTCTTGTAATTCTCCCCACCTTTGAGAATGTACTTTGCGAGATCCACCCTCTGCCCCCAAAACACTGGTGTTAACTCCACCGCCTATCCCAAAACCTATAAGAACTAATGATAATCCCACCATCCTTTGCTGACTATCTTTTCGGACTCAGCCCGCCTGCACCCAGGTGAAATAAACAACCTTGCTGCTCACACAAAGCCTATTTGGTGGTCTCTTCACACACACACGTGAGACACCTATGTCTATATCTTTGCCGTGGTCTCATTGTGGGCAGAGCAGACTTCCTGGCCCTTGACTTGAAAGAAATCAGGCACATTCCTCAATCCTGGGCCCAGTTCAAACAACATATATCTCTCAATTTCCTGGGCCCAGTACAAACAACATATATCTCTCAATTTCCTGGGCCCAGTACAAACACGTCCCACCATATATCTCAACTTTAGAAAAACACCACCTGGAAAAAGCCCTGATAACGACACAGCTGTTTGTAGTTTTACTGAAAGCACGGGAACCAATAGATCACCGCTAAATGTATAACTTAATATGTTAACCAATTGTAATGCTGTAACCTAAAGAATTCCCTTGTTCCTCTGTAACCTTACAAGTCCTATTTACATCGGGCTATAAAAAGCAAGCACACGCATTGTTCAGGGCCCTCTTGTATGTTGTGGAACGGAGTGACCAAGTTCGAACTTGCAGTACAGATCCTTGCCTCTTGGCTTTGACTCTGGACTCTGGTGGTCTTCTTCGGGGAATAAACGGTCTGGGCATAATAGACTTTAGGCTTGGCCATGTGACTTGCTCTGGCTAACAGCGTGTGATTTGAAGTGACAGTGTGCCTAGACCTTAAGACATTGCTTATGCTTCCACTTGCATTCGTTTGTCTCTGCCATTGCCACAAGCTGAGACTACATCAGTCAAATCCCAGCTGACCTACAAATCTATGAATGATTATTGTTGTGGGTTTTGTTTTGTTTTTCTTTTTTCTTTTTTTTTGAGACGGAGTCTCGCTCTGTGGCCCAGGCTGGAGTGCAGTGGCCGGATCTCAGCTCACTGCAAGCTCCGCCTCCCGGGTTTATGCCATTCTGCAGCCTCAGCCTCTCGAGTAGCTGGGACTACAGGCGCCCGCCCCCACGCCTGGCTAGTTTTTTGTATTTTTTTAGTAGAGACGGGGTTTCACCGTGTTAGCCAGGATGGTCTCGATCTCCTGACCTCGTGATCTGCCCCTCTCAGCCTCCCAAAGTGCTGAGATTACAGGCTTGAGCCACCGCGCCCCGCTTGTTTTGTTTTTCTAAGGGGCAGGGTTTCACTCTGTTGTCCAGGCTGGCATGCAGTGGCGTGATCATAGCCCATTGCTGCCTCAAACCTCCTGGGCTCAGCCTCCAAAAGCACTGGGATTATAGGCACTGGGATCACTCAAGTGATCCTCCTGCCTCAGCCTTCCAAAGCACTGGGATTATAGGCATGAACTGCCACACAGGACTGATTATTGCTTTAAGCCAATAAATCTTAGGGTGATTTACCAGATAGCAATGATTGACTAATATAAACACTGAGATTTTAATTTTTTTTTTTTTTGAGACGAAGTCTCACTCTGTCACCTGGTCTGGAGTGCGGTGGCACAATCTCAGCTCACTGTAGCCTCCATCTCCTGGGTTCGAGTGATTCTCCTGCCTCAGCCTCCTGAGTAGCTGAGACTACGGGCATGCACTACCATGCCTGGCTAATTTTTGTATTTTTTAGAGACAGGGTTTCACCATGTTGGCTAGATTGGTCTCAAACTCCTGACCTCAGGTGATCCGCCCACCTTGGCCTCCCAAAGTGCTGAGATTACAGGCATGAACCACCACACCCAGCCTTAATTTGTTTATCATAGCAGTTAGACTAAAACAGAGGCTGGGAGAATAACTGAGTGAAGGAACTGGAAGAATAGAATGCTGTAGCCAGAGAGTGAGGATGGAATCTATTATTGCAGTTTGAATCTATTATTGCAGCAGAGTTGCAGTTCCCAGTGACAGGAAGATCCAGGGTATGACCATAGAAGGCAGTGGCTAAAATTGAGTGCAGGCATAGCTCACTAGAGATAAGCAGATCAAAGATAATGACAGAAATTCAGGTGGAATAGAAGACTTGTTATAAACCAAATGCCAGGCCGGGCGTGGTGGCTCAAGCCTGTAATCCCAGCACTTTGGGAGGCCGAGACGGGCGGATCACGAGGTCAGGAGATCTAGACCATCCTGGCTAATACGGTGAAACCCTGTCTCTACTAAAAAATACCAAAACAGAAACTAGCCCGGCAAGGTGGTGGGCGCCTGTGGTCCCAGCTACTCGGGAGGCTGAGGCAGGAGAATGGCCTAAACCCGGGAGGCGGAGCTTACAGTGAGCTGAGATCCGGCCACTGCACTCCAGCCTGGGTGACAGAGGGAGACTCCGTCTCAAAAAATAAAAAAATTAAAAAAAAAATAAACCAAATGCTTGAGCTACCACTAAATGAGGGCAACTGGTCTTGAGACTGGAAAGCTAAACATCAGGTCACTTTGGAAAGAAAAAATTTAGATTTTTTTTTTTTTTTTTTTTTTTTTTGAGATGGAGTCTTGCTCTGTCGCCCAGGCTGGAGTGCAGTGGCCGGATCTCAGCTCACTGCAAGCTCTGCCTCCTGGGTTTATGCCATTCTCCTGCCTCAGCCTCCCGAGTAGCTGGGACTACAGGCGTCCGCCACCTTGCCCGGCTAGTTTTTGTATTTTTTAGTAGAAACGGGGTTTCACCATGTTAGCCAGGACGGTCTCCATCTCCTGACCTCGTGATCCGCCCGTCTCGGCCTCCCAAAGTGCTGGGATTACAGGCTTGAGCCACCGCGCCCGGCCTAGATTGTTATAATGACTCTGAATACTAGCTGGAGCCCTCCTCCTAACTCCCGTTGTATGGGAACGTGAGATCACAATTGGGAGGTGAGATCTTTATGCGGGAAGATAAACTGTACTTGATCTTGGTTGTCTAATCCAGTCCCTTAGAACAAGAAAAGCAGTGGGGCTGGGCAGCCTCCATTGAATGACAGGTGTGAATTATAGTGGAGCTTCTGCTGAGTGGACCAAAGATCAGTAGTGCTGGCAGGGTACTTCAACAAGGCCTGAATTACATGCAAATGCAAAATGTTTTCCACTAGCACATTTAATGGAACATTGGTTTTGTATTGATTGTCTCATAAATTGCACAGAGAAATAGCATGAGAGTATTTTGCATATCTTCTATAGAAATTAAGTTTTCTGGCTGGGTGCGGTGGCTCACGCCTGGCGTGTAATCCCAGCACTTTGGGAGGACAAGGCAGGTGGATCATGAGGTCAGAAGTTCAAGACCAGCCTGACCAACATGGTGAAACCCCGTCTCTACTAAAAATACAAAAATTAGCTGGGTGTGTTGGCGCATGCCTGTAATCCCACCTACTCGGGAGGCTGTAATCCCAGCTACTCAGGAGGCTGAGGCAGGAGAATCGCTTGAACCTGAGAGACGGAGGTTGCAGTGAGCTGAGATCGTGCCATTGTACTCCAGCCTGGGAGACAGAACAAGACTGAATCTCAAAAAAAAAAAAAAAAAAAAAAAAAGAAAAGGAAAAGAAATTAAATTTTCTAGTAATAACACAATCATAAGATAAATGA
The DNA here is from genome assembly GCF_007565055.1 of Rhinopithecus roxellana. NCBI lineage: Eukaryota > Metazoa > Chordata > Mammalia > Primates > Cercopithecidae > Rhinopithecus > Rhinopithecus roxellana. The sequence goes on along the minus strand of NC_044553.1, from coordinate 49,021,494 downwards.
GCTTGATGTTCGAGTGCTCCTAAAAAAAGGTCCTGAACATGCTTATAAACTCACTTATTTCTTCGTCTTTTTTTCATCTTGCTTTTTCTGCTTATGTAGAACTCACTCACTTCTGTAGCTCTAAAGGTATCCTGAAGAAATAGAGTTCATTTTCCAACACAGTTGCTTACACCTGCCTTCTGAAACAGACTACAGTTTCCTTTATTCATTATGTTTTATTTTATTTATTTATTTGTTTTAGAGATAGGGTCTTGCGATTGCTGGCCAGGTTTGTCTTGAACAGTTAGCCTGAAGCAATCCTCCTGCCTCAGTCTCCCAAAGTGTTAGAATTACAGGCATGAGCCACAGTGCCCTGCCCCTTTCCTTATTATAGATGCCATTGCAGTGGTGCATTTCTAATCCCCAACAGTTTATATTGTATGATAGGCAGAATAATGGCCCCCAAGAAGTCTGTGTCCTAATCCCTGGAACCTGTAAATATGTTACCTTACATGGCAAAAGGGAATTAAGTTAGCAGATGAAATTAAATTTGCTAATCACCTGACCTTGAGATGAGAAGATTATTGTGGATAATGTGTGAGTTCAACATAACATAATAACAAGAGTCCTTATTAGTGGAAGAGGGAACCTGAAGCTGATACCAGAGAGATGGCAGTGTGAGAAAGACAGGCAGACATTACTGGCTTTGAAGACAGAAGAAATGCACCAAACTCCAGAAGCTGTAAAAGCCAAGGAAACAGATTCTGCCTTAGATCCTCCAGAAGGGGCCGGGTGCGTTGGCTCAAGCCTGTAATCCCAGCACTTTGGGAGGCCGAGGCGGGCGGATCACAAGGTCAGGAGATAGAGACCATCCTGGCTAACTCGGCAAAACCCTGTCACTACTACAAATACAAAAAAAAAAAAAAATTAGCCGGGCATGGTGGCAGGCGCCTGTAGTCCCAGCTACTTGGGAGGCTGAGGCAGGAGAATGGCGTGAACCGGAAGGCGGAGCTTGCAATGAGCAGAGATCGCGCCACTGCACTCCGGCCTGGGCGACAGAGCGAGACTCCGTCTCAAAAATAAAATTAAATAAATAAATAAATAAATAAATAAATAAATAAATAGACAACAAATCCTCCGGAAAGAATGCAGCCCTGTCAACATGTTGATTTTAGCTCCTTGATTTCAGTGAAGGCCCTTTTTCACTTCTGACCTCCAAAACAAAATAATAATAAATGTGTGTTGTTTTAAACCATTAAGTTTGTGGTAATTCAGCACAGCAGCAATAGGAAACAAATAAACATTGCATTCTCAATTCTGTGAGCTATTCCAGGATCCCTCAAGCAAATCCTCCTTTTTACTTAAGCTAATTTGGGTTGGATTTTGGTCTCCTTCAACTCAATTTACAAGATCTCTTATTATAAAACTGTACTTCTCACTAGGACAAAAATCAGACTTTCAGAAATAAAATACATATGCTAAACCCTAAACATGTCATGACAAGATTTCTTCTGCGTGATGAATGGACAGAAAAAGAAATTTGAAGAAGTATAACAAACTAGCACTTGACAGGTAAGATTATGTCACTGAATTAAAATGCAGATAAGGGAGCCACATGTTCTAATTTCCCTCTGATTTCTTCTTTGTCCCATGGGCTATTTGGCAGTGTGTGGCTGGATTCCAGAAAGATATTCTAAATATCTTTCTGTTGTTGACTTCTAATTTAATTTTATTGTGTTCACAGAAGATCCTTTGCATTATTTGAAACTTTTGGCCAGGTGTGGTGGCTCATGCCTGTAATCCCAGCACTTTGGGAAGCTGAGGGGAGCGGATCACCTAAGGTCAGGAGTTCGAGACCAGCCTGGCCAACATGGTGAAACCCTGTCTCTACTAAAAATACAAAAAAAATTAGCTGGGAGTGGTGGTGGCACGTGCCTGTAGTCCCAGCTACTCGGGTGGCTTAGGCGGGGAATCACTTGAATCTACGAGGCAGAGGTTTCAGTGAACCGAGATCATACCATTTTGTTCCAGCAGCCTGGGTCACAGAGTGAGACTCCATCTCAGGGGGAAAAAAAAAAAAAGGCCAGGTGTGGTGGCTCATGCCTGTAATCCCAGCACTTTGGGAGGCTGAGGCAGGAGGATCACCTGAGGTCAGGAGTTCAAGACCAGCCTGGCCAACGTGGTGAAACCCCATCTCTACTAAAAATACAAAAATTATCCAGGCATAGTGGTGGGTGCCTGTAATCCCATCTACTTGGGATTACAAGTTATATATATATATATATATATATATATATATATATATATATATATATATATATATATATATATATATTATATATATATTATATATATATATATATATTATATATATATTATATCCTACTGAGGCAGGATAATTGCTTGAACCCGGGAGGCAGAGGTTGCAGTGAGCCGAGATTGAGCCACTGCATTCCAGCCTGGGGGACAAGAGTAAGACTCTGTCTCAAAAAAAAAAAAAAAAAAAAAAGAAAAGAAAAAAAAGAAAAACAAAGAAAAATAAACTTTTAATATGAGTTTCAGTTTTTTTTTTCTTTTGAGACGCAGTCTCGCTCTGTTGCCCCCAGGCTGGAGTGCAGTGGCATAATCTCGGCTCACTGCAACCTCTGCCTCCTGGGTTCAAGCTATTCTCCTGCCTCAGCCTCCCGAGTAGCCGAGATTACAGGCACACACCACCATGCCCAGCTAATTTTTGTATTTTTAGTAGAGATGAGGTTTCATCATGTTAGTCAGGCCGGTCTCAAACTCCTGACCTGGTGATCCACCCACCTTGGCTTCCCAAAGTCTTGGGATTACAGGCGTGAGCCACCCCATCTGGCTCAATTTTGTTTAAACTTTAAAAATGTATGTAGACTTGAAGCCATTATTCTCAGCAAACTAACACTGGAGCAGAAAACCAAATACTGCACGTTCTTATAAGTGGGAGCTGAATGATGAGAATATGTGGACACGTGGGGTTGAACAATACACACCTGGGGCCTGTTGGAGGGTGGAGGGTGTGAGGACAGAGAGCACCAGGATGAACAGCTAATGAATGCTGGGCTTTTTCTAGGTGATGGAATGACCTGTGCAGCAAACCACCATGGCACACGTTTACCTATATAACAAACCTGCACATCTTGCGCATGTACCTCTGAACTTAAAATAAAAGTTGGAAATTTAAAAACATGTATTTAGACTTGCTTTATGACCCAGAAAATAGTCAATTTTGATAAATGTTCTGCATGCCCTTAAAAAAAGAATATGTATTCTGAGAAGAATATGTATAGAATACAGAGTGTTCTGTAAGTGTCAATTAGGTCACATTGGTTGATAATGTTGTTCAGTCTTGTCTACTTATTCTTTTAATCATTGAAAGAGGTGTTCAAATCTGTGACTATCATTGTGGATTTGTCTGTTTCTCATTGCAGTTCTATCAGTTTTTGCTTCATGTATTTTGAAACTTTGCTAAGTGTATAAACACTTAGAATTACATCTTCTTGAGGAATTTGACCCCTTTTCCATTATAAAGTGAACCTCTTTATACCTGTTAATATTCTTTGCTCTGAAATCTACTTTGTCTGATATTGATGTAGCCCTTGAAGCTTTCTTTCAAATAGTGTTAGCATGGTATATATTTTACCATCCTTTTCTTTTAACCTGTCTGTATCTTCATATTTGAAATGGCTTTCTTGTTGGATCATATAGTTGGTTCTTGCTTTTGTATCCAACCAATCTTATCCAACCAATTGGTATCCAACCAATCTCTTCCTTTTAATTGGGATGTTTGAGTCATTTATATCTAATGTGACTACTGATATGGGATATGTTTGTAATTAAATAAACCATCTTGCTATTTGTTTTCTATTTGTCCTACCTGTTGTCTTTTTCCTTTGTCTCCCTTTTCTGACTTCTTTGGGATCAATTCAGTATTTTTATGAGTCCATCTTAAATCCTTTATTGACTTATTAGTCTTTGTTTTATTTTTTTTCTCAGTAGTTGCTTCAGGGTTTGCTACAGTGTGAATGTTTATGTTCCCCCAAACTTCATATGTTGAAATCCTTATCCCCGAAATGATGGTATTAGGAGATGGGAACTTTGGGAGGTAAGTGACTGAGGCCGAGCTCTCATGAATGGGATTAGTGCCCTTATAAGAGAGACTGGAAGCCAGGCACAGTGGCTCATGCCTATAATCCCAGCACTTTGGGAAGCTGAGGCAAGTGGATTGCTTAGAGTTCAGGAGTTCGAGACCACCCTGGGCAACATGGTGAGACCTAGACTTTACCAAAAATACAAAAAATTAGCCAGGCATGATGGTATGTGTATGTGGTCCCAGCTACTTGGGAGACTGAGGTGAGAGGATCTCTTGAGCTCGGGAGGTAGACGCTGCAGCGAGCCAAGATCATGCCACTGCACTCCAGCCTGGCCAACAGAGTCAGACCTTGTCTCAAATAAATAAATAAATAAACAAACGGACAAATAAATTAAAGAGACTTGAGAGAGACCTCTCACCCCTTCTACCATGTGAGGGTAGGGTGAGAAGACCCTGTAAGGAAGTGGCCCCTTCCTACACGCTGAATCTGCCAGCACTTTGATCTTGGACTTTTCAGCCTTCAGAACAGTGAGAAATAAATTTCTTTTGTTTATAAACCACTCAGCCTATGGTACTTTGTAATAGCAGCTCCAACGGATTAAGACAGGATTTATAATATGCATTTTTAACTTATCAATTTGACTTGAAGCTATAGTATACCACTTCACATCTAGTGTTAGGATCTTACAGCAGTATATCTTCATTTCCTCCCTCCTAGCCTTTGTTGTCATACATTTTATTTCCGTTCATTACAAACCTCACAGTACATAAGGCAAAAATAATAAACATTGTTTATTAAAAATTGGCTGGGTGTGGTGGCTCACGCCTGTAATCCTAACACTTTGGGAGGCCGAGGTGAGTGGATTGCCTGAGCTCAAGAGTTCGAGACCAGCCTGAGCAACATGGTGAAACCTTATCTTTACTAAAAATACTGAAAAAAAAAATATTAGCAGGGCATGGTGGCCCACGCCTGTAGTACCAGCTACTCGGGAGGCTGAGGCACGAGAATCACTCGAATCCGGGAGGCAGAGGTTGTAGTGAGCCAACATTGCGCCACTGCACTCCAGCCTGAGCAACAGAGCTAGACTCTGTCTCAAAAATAAATAAATAAATAAATAATGTCTTTTATGTTTACCCTCGTATTTACCATTTTCCATTTTCTTCATCCCTTTGTGTAGATCCTGGTATCCATCTGGTACAATTTTCCTTCTATCTGAAGAACTTCCTTTAACAATTTTGGTAATACTGGCATTCTGCTTATGAATCCTTTTAGCTGTTGTATGTCTTTAAAAATCTCGGCCAAGTATGATGGTTCACACCTGTAATCCCAGCACTTCGGGAGGCCAAGGTTGGAGGATCACTTGAGCCCAGGAGTTCAAGACCAGTCTAGGCAATGTAATGAGAACTTCTTTCTACAAATTGTTTTAAAAAAATCAGCTAGGTGTAGTAACAGTACTTGGAAGGCTGAGGTGGGAGGATCAATTGAGCCTGGGAGGCAGAGGTTGCAGTGGGTCAAGATTGCACCACTGCACTCCAGCCTGGGCTGTGGAGCAAGAAAGATCCTGTCTCAAAAATAAATAAATAAATAAAATAAAATAAAATAAAAAATAAAGCAAAAACTAAAAATATTTCCCACAGCTCACTGGTGCTCTGTCCAATTTTTTTGGTCTTTTTCTCTGCGTGTTTCATTCTGGATACTATGCCTTCAAATTCACCTCCAAATATTTTTCTTCTTCAGGGCATAATTTGCGTAATCCCATTTAGTGTATTTTTAATCTTAAATATGGTATTTTTCCATTTCCTGAAGTTTGATTTGAGTCTTTTTAATATTTTCCATATTTCTAATTAATATTCTCATACTTTCTTCTACCATTTTGAACATATAGAGTATATGATAGCTGTTTCAATGTCTTTGTTTAATATAATAATTATCTCGTTTGTTCAATTTATGGATTTATATTGGTTTATTTTTCTCTTCAGTATTGGTTATATTTTTCTTCTTCTTTTAATAGTCGATTGGATGTCAGACATTATAAATTTTACCTTATTCAGTGCTGGATTTTTTTTTTTTTTTTTGTATTTCGATATTCCTTTAAGTATTTTTTAGCTTTGCTTTTGTTTTGGTACACACCCTTCTTCAAATCTTTAGCTTTCTCTCTCTTCCTCCAGCTCTCTCCCCAGGGCTGGCTCTGTAAGTTCCAGATGCCTTACTGTTTTCAAATTCTCAGTTCTGGCTCCTTAACTCAGGGAGACCTCGGGGCTTCGAGACTCTACCCGGGTTCTCTGCTCTGTGCTGCTACCTGGAAACTCCAGACAGTAAGACAACTGTGAGGCTCATCTCTTTTGTTTCCTTTCAGGGACCACCGTCCCCGCTACCTGTTATCCAATGTCTGAAACTGTTGTTTCAGATATTTCTTTCAGTTAAAAAAAATTTTTTTTGAGACCTAGTCTCTCTCACCCCGTCGTCCAGGCTGGAGTGCAGTGGTGCGATCTCAGCTCACTGCAAGCTCCGCCTCCCGGGTTCACGCCATTCTCCTGCCTCAGCCTCCTGAGTAGCTGGGACTAAAGGCGCCCGCCACCTCACCCAGCTAATTTTTTGTATTTTTAGTAGAGACAGGATTTCACCGTGTTAGCCAGGATGGTCTCGATCTCCTGACCTCGTGATCCGCCCGCCTTGGCTTCCCAAAGTGCCGGGATTACAGGCGTGAGCCACCGCGCCTGGCCCAGTTTAAAAAATTTAAAGGCAAGATGGCAAATTTTTCTTTTCTTTTTCTTCTTTTTCTTTTTCTTTTCTTTTTTTTTTGAGATGGAGTCTTGCTCTATTGCCCAGGCTGGAGTGCAGTGGTACGATCTCGGCTCCCTGCAACCTCCACCTCACGGGTTCAAGTGATTCTCCCACCTCAGCCTCCCTAGTAGCTGGGATTATAGGCGCCCACTACCATGCCCGGCTAATTTTTGTATTGCTAGTAGAGACGGGTTTTGCCATGTTGACCAGGCTGGTCTCAAACTCCTGACCTCAGGTGATTGGCCCACCTCGGCCAAAGTGTTAGGATTACAGGTGTGAGACACCGCACCCAGCCACGATGGCAAATTTTATTTCTCTTGCTCCATTACGGCAGAAAGCAGAAGTCCCAGGAGCCGTATTCCAGTTACAGATATGTTACTTTTTCCCTGAGCAAGTCAGTTAATCTCTCAGACCTTACTTCCTCAAATGATTTAAAATTATATTTATACATGTGTAATACATATGTCAGCTTCATAGAGGTTCCCAAGTCCTTTGGAACTCAAATAACATTTGGTTCAAATACCTGACCTGTTTTCCCAGAGGATATGCTGGGGTTTAGTTTCCTCTCCGCATTCTCTGTTTCTGAAATCTTGCTTCCAGCAATGCTAGAGCTCTAGTGCTCCGTGTCTCTCCTCTCTTTTCCTCACCTTGTCCTCTCACTGGCACTGGAGACTGCCTCAATCTCTTCTCTGTGAAGCACCACTCATCCAGACTATATTATTATTGAAGGAAGAGAGCCACAGAAGGGGATGACATTCTGGGGCAGACTGACCTAATTTGGATTTTAACATTTCTTAACTTAAAAATTCCTGGTCCATTCCCATTTATGGAGAAATCATTCTGTGTCTCTTCCATTCAGGCTGTAGCCTCTAGGCATTGTGCTGGGTCCCCCTTAGGGTCACTACTGGTCTTTATAGTGCCTTTGTGCACATTTAGAAAAAGGCACCCTAGGCTGGGCACTGTGGCTCATGCCTATAATCCCAGTACTTTAGGAGGCTGAGGCGAACGGATCACCTGAGGTCAGGAGTTCGAGACCAGCCTGGGCAACATGGCGAAACTGTCTCTACTAAAAATGCAAATATTAGTCTGTTGTGGGGGCAGGCACCTGTAATCTCAGCTACTTGAGGCAGGAGAATTGCTTGAACCCGGGAGGCGGAGGTTGCAGTGGCTGGGCAACAGAGCAAGGCTCTGTCTCAAAAGAAAAAATAATGGGCACTACATTTGGGAGGCCTCACAATACACGGCCGGATTGCAGCCCCAGTGCCTCCTCACCTGGGTAACTTACTTGTCTCAGTCCCTCAGATTCTAATTTATTTCTTATAGAGTAGCTTAGCTCTTTCTTTACTTGCCCCGAGCCATCAAACTTACTCCCAAAGGGCCTCATTTTTATAATTAATTTTTAAAATGTGCTCCTAAACGAAAATAGTTCTAACTAGCACTGGGATCAGTTTTGATTTTTTTCTTCCCCTGCTAAATGTACACCATGATGATGGCAGTGGTGAGGAAGACAATGACAACAATTCTTAAGCTAATATGTTTAAGTTATTACATGAAGAGAAAAAAATACCCTTTTCCAGGAAAATAAATGGTATTTTCTTTGACATGTAAGAGATTTCTTGTTATACCCCTATTCACTACAGAATAGAAACCAGAGTTTCTAAAGTACTTTAAGCTCTCAAAAATAAAAATGCTTAACTCTGCAGATGCATTTGATAAATGTATCTGTATGGCAGCAAGCCAGCAAGTTCCTGAATGACAACAGGATGTAAGCCCAGCTTTATGAAGCATATTTATTGTCAGAGTCATCATATTCTCTAACAGACTATGGGGAAGTAAGAGACATGGGCCACAATTTTGACATCACATATTTCTGCAATTTAAAAATGCACCAACAGCATTTGGGAGAAACAAAAAAGGCAGGATGTTAAATGTTCACACCAACCATAAGTTACATACTCATTTCAGAATTTTTATTTTTTTTATTATTTTTATTTTTTTTGAGACGGAGTCTCACTCTATCGCCCCGGCTGGAGTGCAGTGGCTGGATCTCAGCTCACTGCAAGCTCCGCCTCCCGGGTTCACGCCATTCTCCTGCCTCAGCCTCTCAAGTAGCTGGGACTACAGGCGCCCGCCACCTCGCCCGGCTAGTTTTTTGTATTTTTTTTTTTTTTTTTTTTTTAGTAGAGACGGGGTTTCACCATGTTAGCCAGGATGGTCTCGATCTCCTGACCTCGTGATCCGCCCGTCTCGGCCTCCCAAAGTGCTGGAATTACAGGCTTGAGCCACCGCGCCTGGCCCAGAATTTTAAAATGAAAACAATAAAAGCATATCACGGAAGCAGAGAGTGTATCTACTTTTTGTTTAGGTCCTCTACAGCACATTTCTCTGTATCTTGAAGAAAAAGTCATTTTGCTAATATTGTTGCTAAATAACTACACAGTAGTCTTTAAAATAGAAATGCCTTTGAGCCACTGCACTCCAGCAAGACTCTGTCTCAAAAAAATAAATAAAATAAAAAATTTAAAAATCAAAACCTTCATTTTAGAGATGAAAAAAATGAGGCCCTGGGGTAAACTACTGATCTGGAATTCAAACTGAAATCTCCCAGTTTCAAACCCCCTTCCTCTCTTTGTTGCATTGTGTTGTCTCTGTTTAACTCTGTGAAGATTTATTTGGCTCACTTTTGTAATCCCAGCACTTTGGGAGGCCAAGGCAGGTGGATCACCTGAGGTCAGGAGTTCAAGACCAGCCTAGTCAACATGGCGAAACCCCATCTCTACTAAATATACAAAAAAATTAGGCGGGTGAGGTGGTGGGTACCTGTAATCCCAGCTACTTGGGAAGCTGAGGAAAGAGAATCGCTTGAACCAGGAGGTGGAGGTTGCAGTGAGCTGAGATCATGCCACCGCACTCCAGCCTGAGCAAAAGAGCAAAACTCCATCCGTCTTAAAAAAATTTTTTTTAATGAATTAAAAAATAAATTTCAGTTTAGTAAATCAATTGTCTCTTTATAATCAGATTATGAGCTGGCGCAGTGGCTTACACCTGTAATCCCTAGCACTTTGGGAGGCCAAGGCAGGAGGACAACTTTAGGCCAGAATCAAGATCAGCCTGGCCAACATAGCAAGATCCTGTCTCTGTATGAAAAAATATATAATAAAGAAATAAATAAATAAGTAAAATCAGTCAATGTTGCCGATGTCTTATATATACATATATGTGTATATATACTTTTATATATATATACATATATGTGTATATATACTTTTATATATATATACTTTTATATATAGATACATTTTTTTTTTTGAGACAGAATCTCGCTCTGTCACCCAGGCTGGAGTGTAGTGGCACGATCTCGGCACACTGCAAGCTCTCTCTCCGGGGTTCACGCCATTCTACTGCCTCAGCCTCCCCAGCAGCTGGGACTACAGGCGCCCGCCACCATGCCCGGCTACTTTTTTTGTATTTTTAGTAGAGACGGGGTTTCACCGTGTTAGCCAGGATGGTCTCGATCTCCTGATCTCATGATCCGCCCACCTTGGCCTCCCAAAGTGCTAGGATTACAGGCATGAGCCAACGTGCCCGGCCAGATATATATACTTATATATATATACACACACACTTATATATATATATATATACACTTATATATATATATATACACTTTTATATATATATACTTTTTTTTTTTTTGAGATGGGAGTCTTGCTCTGTCAGTCAGGCTGGAGTACAGTGGTTTGATCTTAGCTCACTGCAACCTCTGCCTCCTGGGTTCAAGCAATTCTCCTGCCTCAGCCTCCTGAGTAGCTGGGTCTACAGGTATGAACAACCACGCCCAGTTAATTTTTGTGTTTTCAGTAGAAACAGAGTTTTACCACGCTGGCCAGGTTGGTCTTAAACTCCCAACCTCAAGTGATCCTCTCACCTCATCCTCTCAGAGTGCTGGGATTACAGGCGTGAGCCATCATGCCTGGCCTCAGGTAGAGTTGTTTCTAAATGCAGGTCTATGGCTGGTTGCAGTGTCTCATGTCTGTAATCCCAGCACTTTGGGAGGCCATGGCAGGAGGATCACTGGAGCCCAGGAGGTCGAGACCAGCCCTGGCAACATAACAAGACTCCATCTCTACAAAAATTTTAAAAATTAGCCAAGGGTAGTTGTGTGCACCTGTGCTTCCAGCTATGTGAGAGGCAGACGTGGCAGAATCACCTGAGCCCAGGAAGTCAAGGTTGCAGTGAGCCATAATTGTACCACTGCACTCCAGCCTGGGCGACAGGAGTGAGACCCTGTCAAAAAAAAAAATATATATATATATATAATAATAAATAAAATAAGTAATTTAAAAAACCCAAAAACAAAACAAAACAAAAATTTCTTGAGTGAGTCACATCACTCATTCCCATGTCCCATGAGCTATGGGACATTTGTGTGTGTGTGTGTGTGTGTGTGTGTGTGTGTGTTTAATTTTTTAGAGATGGGGGTCTTGCTATATTGCCCAGGCTGACCTTGAACTCCTAGCTTCAAGCAATCCTCCTGCCTTGGCCTCCCAAGTAGCTGAGATTACAGGGGCAAGCCACTGTGCCTGGCTAATGTGTGCATGTACTAGTCTGTTTTCACACTGCTATAAAGATAGTACCCAAGGCTGGGTAATTTATAAAGGAAAGAAGTTTAATTTACTCAGAGTTCTGCATGGCTGGGGAAGCCTCAAGAAACTTACAAGCATGGCAGAAGGCGAAGGGGAAATAAGGTACCTTCTTCATAATGTGGCAGGAGAGAGAAGGAAGAGGAACTTCCAAACACTTAGAAAATCATCAGATCTCTTGAGAACTCACTATCACAAGAAGAGCATGGGGGAAACCGCCCCTTTGATCCAATCATCTCCCTTCCTCGACACATGGAGATTACACATGGAGATGAGATTTGGGTGGGGACACAGAGCCAAACCGGTTAATTTTTTTTTTTTTTTTTTTTTTTTTTTTTGAGACGGAGTCTTGCTCTGTCTCCCAGGCTGGAGTGCAGTGGCCGGATCTCAGCTCACTGCAAGCTCCGCCTCCCGGGTTTATGCCATTCTCCTGCCTCAGCCTCCGGAGTAGCTGGGACTACAGGCGCCCGCCACCTCGCCCGTCTAGGTTTTTGTATTTTTAGTAGAGACGAGGTTTCACCGTGTTAGCCAGGATGGTCTCGATCTCCTGACCTCGTGATCCGCCCATCTCGGCCTCCCAAAGTGCTGGGATTACAGGCTTGAGCCACCGCGCCCGGCTAAACCGGTTAATTTTTAAATTTTTAGTAGACACGAGGTATTACTATGTTGCCCAGGCTGGTCTTGGACTCCTGGGCTCAAGCGATCCTCCTACCTCTGTCTTCCAAAGCACTGGGATTACAGGTGTGAGCCACCATGCCTAGGCTGGGCTACTTTAATTTATTCTTCTAAAATGCTAATTACTTTAGATTTTGGGAACCAACAGACATATTTATCACATTTCAGATGGTATCTGGCCAGGCACAGTGGCTCACACCTGTATTCCCAGGATTTTGGGAGGGTTAGGTGGGAGGATACCTTTAGCCCAGGAGATGGAGGCTGTAGTGAGCTATGATTGCACCACTGCACACCATCCTGGGCAACAAAGCAAGTCTCTGTCTCTAAAAAGTAAATAAAATAAAATAAGATAAAATGTATCTTAGACACACTTAAAAAAATTCTACACATGCTGCAGATGTAGCAGACACACTTTTTTTTTCTTTTTCTTTTTCCACAGGCTGGTGGGGTGGAATAAGACACTTTTGACTAAGGAATCAAGTTGTTATTAAAGAATAGTCATTTTGGCCGGGCGCGGTGGCTCAAGCCTGTAATCCCAGCACTTTGGGAGGCCGAGATGGGCGGATCACGAGGTCAGGAGATCGAGACCATCGTGGCGAACACGGTGAAACCCCGTCTCTACTAAAAAATACAAAAAAAAACTAGCCGGGCGAGGTGGCGGGCGCCCGTAATCCCAGCCACTTGGGAGGCTGAGGCAGGAGAATGGCGTGAACCCGGGAGGCGGAGCGTGCAGTGAGCTGAGATCCGGCCACTGCACTCCAGCCTGGGCGACAGAGCGAGACTCCGTCTCAAAAAAAAAAAAAAAAAAAAGAAAGAATAGTCATTTTGGCCGGGCGCGGTGGCTCATGCGTGTAATCCCAGCACTTTGGGAGGCCGAGACAGGCGGATCACGAGGTCAGGAGATCGAGACCATCCTGGCTAACACGGTGAAACCCCGTCTCTACTAAAATACAAAAAAAAAGAAAGAAAAAAAAAAAAAAAAGAAAAAGAAAAAAAATTAGCCGGGCGTGGTTGCGGGCGCCTGTAGTCCCAGCCGCTCGGGAGGCTGAAGCAGGAGAATGGCGTGAACCCGGGAGGCGGAGCGTGCAGTGAGCCGAGATCGTGGCACTGCACTCCAGTCTGGGCGACAGAGCGAGACTCTATCTCAAAACAAAAACAAACAAACAAACAAACAAAAAAGAATAGTCGTTTTTCTCTCTTTGAGATAAGCCTTCAGAAGGTCACTTGATAAAGAAATCACAGGAGATTAAGGATTATTATTTATGATGTTATTTCAAAAATAAATGAGTTGAAACCATCGACTGCCTGGTTTTCAGAAGGTAACCAGCAGAGGGCACTCTAGGCTTTATAGACTGCAGAAAATGCAAGTTGATCCCTCCAGAAGTCGGAGGTCAGTGCCTTAATCTTTATCTCCAGAAAAGTACTTTCAGCTTATTATTACTATTACTATTACTATTACTATTACTATTACTATTATTATTATTATTAGACTGAGTCTCGCTCTGTAGCTCAGGCTGGAGTGCCACCTCCGCCTCCCAGGTTCAAGCAATTCTCCTCCCGGGCAGCTGGCACTACCGGCGCCCGCCCCCACGCCCAGCTAATTTTTGTATTCTTGGTAGACACCGGGTTTCTCCATGTTGGCCAGGCTGGTTTCGGACTCCTGACCTCAAGTGATCCACCCGCCTCGGCCTCCCAAAGTGCGGGGATTAACAGGTGTGAGCCACCCTGCCCGGCCGATACTTTCAGCTTATTATGAGCTCGCCTGTTGAATGACTGTAGAACATTTTCTTGGTAATGAAAACTGAGGCTTCTGAACTCCCAAATAGCCATGTTAATCAACAGTTACAAATAATTTTAAAATAATTTCAAGAGAATGAGAAGATGAGCCACAGACTGGGGAAAAAATATTTGCAAAAGACTTATCTAATAAATGACTGTTATTCAAAATATATAAAGACCTCTTGAAACACAAGAATAAGAAAAATAACCTGATTAAATAATGGGCAAAAGATTAGAACAAACTCACCAAAGAAAATATACAGATGGCAAATAAGCATATGAAAATATTTTCATATGTCACTAGGGATACGCAAATTAAAACAACAATGAGATAGGACCATATACCTATTAGAATGACAAAAATTCACAAAACTGACAACACCAAATGCTAGTGAGGATGTGGAACAACAGGAACACTCATTCATTGCTGTTGGGAATGCCAAATGATACAGCCCCTTTGGAAAACAGTTTGGCTGTTTCTTACAAAACTAAACATCTTACCACAAGATACAGCAATTGTGTTCGTAGGTATTTACCAAATAAGCTGAACACTTGTGTCCCCACAAAAACCTGCACATCAATGTTTATAGCAGCTTTGTCCATAATGATCAAAACATGGAAGCAATATGAAAATGTCCTCAGTAGGTGAATGGATAAACTGTGGTACATCCAGATAGTGGAATACTATTCAGCACTAAAAATAAATGAGTTATCAAGCCATGAAAAGACATGGAGGCACCTTAAATACATATTACTACGTGAAAGAAGCCAATCTGAAAAGGCTACCTATTGTATGTTTCCAATTATATGACATTCTAGAAAAGGCGGCCAGGCATAGTAGTGTGTGCCTATAGTCCCAGCTACTTGGTAGGCTGAGGCAGGAGGATCACTTAGGCCCAGGAATTTGAGATCAGCCATGAGGAATTTGAGTTTCACCATGTTGGTCAGGCTGGTCTTGAACTTATGACCTCAGGTGATCCACCCATCTCAGCCTCCCAAAGTGTTGTGATTACAGGCGTGAGCCACTGCGCCCGGCCGAGAATGTTTCAATACTAAAAATAAATAAAAATTAAAAAAAAAATTAAAAAGACAAAAGGAAAAACCAGACATACAGGGGTTGGGGAAAAATAAGTGATGAATAGTCAGAGCCTAGAGGGTTTTTAGGGCAGTGAAACTACACTGTATGATACTATGATGATGAATACATGAATACATGTCATTATATATTTGTTAAAACCTATAGAATGTATAAAACTAAGAGTTAACTTTTTTTTTTTTTTGAGACAGAGTCTTGCTCTGTCACCCAGGCTGGAGTGCAGTGGTGCGATCTCGGCTCATTGCAACCTCCACCTCCCAGGTTCAAGTGATTCTCCTAGTGACACGCAAATTAAAACAACATTGAGATAGGACCACATACCTATTACCTCTTAGTCTCCCAAGTACCTGGGATTACAGGCACCTGCCACCACAATGGGCTAATTTTTGTATTTATTTATTTATTTATTTTAGTAGAGACGGAGTTTCACCATGTTGGCCAGGCTGGTCTCAAACTCCTGACCTCAGGTGATCCGCCCCTATCAGCCTACCAAAGTGCTGGAATTACAGGCATGAACCACTGTACCTGGCCTAAATCCTAATGTAAACTATGAACTTTCATAGTTTATGATAATGATGTGTCAATATAGGTTCATCAATTGTAACAAAGGTAGTGCTTTGGTGCAAGATGCTGCTGGGGGGAGGGCTATGCATGTATGTCTAGGAAAGGCACATATGGGTTATCTCTGTACTTCTTTGTGTGTGTGTGTGTGACAGGGTCTCACTTTGTTGTCCAGGCTGGGGTGCAATGTCTTGGCTCACTGCAACCTCCGCTTCCTGGGTTCAAGTGATTCTCCTGCTTCAGCCTTCTGAGTAGCTGGGATTACAGGCGTGAACCACCACAGCTGGCTAATTTTTGTATTTTTAGTAGAGATGGGGTTTCACTGTTTTGGCCAGACTGGTCTCGAACTCCTGACCTCAAGTGATCTACCAGCCAAGGCATGAGCCACCGCACCTGGCCATCTCTGTACTTTCAACTTAACATTGCTATGAACCTAGAACTGCTCTAGACAATAGTCTATTAATGGTAGCTCACATCTGTAATCCCAGAACTTTGGGAGGACAAGGCAGGCAGATTTGCTTTGAGTTCAGGAGTTAGGAGCCAGCCTGGGTAACATGGCAAAACCCTGTCCTTACTAAAAAAATATACAAAAATTAGCCAAGCATGGTGTCTTGTGCCTGTAGACCGAGCTACTCAGGAGGGTGAGGCTGGAAGATCACTTGAGCCCAGGAGGCAGAGGTTGCAGTGAGTCAAGATCGTGCCACTGCATATCAGTCTGGGTGACAGAGTGAAACTCTGCCTCAGAAAAAAAGAAAAACAAAAAGAAAAGAAAATAGTCTATTAAAAGCAATAATCCATGCTCACTTTAACAGCATGTATACTAAAAATTGGAACAATACAGAGATTAGCACTGACCCTGCCCAGGCTGACACGCACATTTGTGAAATGTTCCGTATTTAAAAAAATAATGAGAATCCGATGTTCTTGTATCAGTGTTCCCCATTATTACATTTGTTCTTTTAATGAGTCACCTAGTGATAGAGGTTTCTGGGAGATAATATACCATGATTATCAGGATTTCTTTCTTTCTTTGTTGTTGTTGTTGTTTTTTTTTTTTTAGTTTCCTCTGTTGCCCAGGCTGGAGTGCAGTGGTGTGATCTTGGCTCACTGCAGCTTCTGCCTCCCAAGTCAAGCGCTTCTCCTGCCTCAGCCTCCCGAATAGCTGGGACTACAAGCACATGCCACCACACCCAGCTGATTTTTGTATTTTTAGTAGAGACAGGGTTTCACCATGTTAGCCAGGCTGGTCTTGAACTCCTGACCTCAGGTGGTCTGCCCACTTTGGCCTCCCAAAGTGCTGGGATTACAGGTATAAGCCACTGTGCCTGGCCAGGATTTCTTTTATTAATTTTTATTTTTGAGACAGGGCCTTGCTCTGTTACCCAGGTTCGAGTGCAGTGGCACAATAATAGCTCACTGCAGCCCCAGACAATCCTCCCACCTCAGCCTCCTGAGTAGCTGGGAATACAGGTGCACCCTAGCACACCTGGCTAATTTTTAAAAAATTGTTTATAGAGACTGGGCAGGGGGGTGATTTCCCTATGTTACCCAGGCTGGTCTTGAACTCCTGGGCTCAAGCGATCCACCCACCTTGGCTTCCCAAAGTGTGGGATTACAGGCCTGAGCCACCACATCTGGCCTACCAGGATTTCTTTTTTTTTTTTTCTTTTTTCTTTTTTGAGGCAGAGTCTCACTGTTGCCCAGGCTGGAGTGCAGTGGCGCAATCTCGGCTCACTGCAAGCTCTGCCTCCCGGGTTCATGCCATTCTCCTGCCTCAGCCTCCCGAGTAGCTGGGACTTCAGGGGCCCACCACTGCGCCCGGCTAATTTTTTGTATTTTTAGTGGAGACGGGGTTTCACCATGTTAGCCAGGATGGTCTAGATCTCCTGACCTCATGATCTGCCCGTCTCGGCCTCCCAAAGTGCAGGGATTACAGGTGTGAGCCACCACGCCCAGCCACCAGGATTTCTTAATCCTCAACACTCTTGTCTGAATCCACATTCATTGCCTGAACCCAAATGTAGTGGAGACCTATTTTCACATCAGCCTTTAATTAACCCTGCAAAACACTGACATGCTCTGAGCAGTCTGGCAGGACAGCAAACCATGGTCTTTTTCACCTTTTATAACCAGTGTACAAAATAGGACTATCATTTCCCCACCAACATCCAGAAATAACTAGAACTTTACCAGGAATTAACTGTTAGGTGTCTTACATGCAGCAAAGTTCTTCTGAGGTCAGAGGAAAACTAATATTTGCTGAAGACCTAGTATTCAGGCATTTGACAGGTGTTTTGTACACACAATCTCATTTCATGCCTCTGTGACCATGTCTACCTTATGGCTAGGGAAACTAAAGTTGCCCAAGGATAGCTGGCTAGCTAGTGGCAGAGGTAGAAAGAAGTAAACCCAGATATTTTTGGCTCCACGTGCCTTTTCTTCAGAGGAGCTACCTCGACCTGCATTCAAACACTGCCACAATTTTCCCTGGCACTTGCCTGGGGTATGCTCCACAGTGGGGTCCATTTGCAGTGATTTCTGATTTTCCATATTTTAGAATTTTCCTGTTACTTGCAATATGTCTTCTGTTCTTATGAAACTGCCCAAAACCAGGGCAATGGAGGTTTTATTTTCTTGAAAAAAAGATCTTTTTTGTAGGGCCTGAATGGTGGGGGTGGAGGTTGGGTGAGGGCAATGAAGGGAGACTGGCTTTTTATTCTTCGTACTTCCATAATGTTTGATTATTTTATGGTTAGAATGTATTCATGCATTACCTTTTTTTGAAAAACAGAGAAGGGGCCAGGTGCGGTGGCCGACGCCTATAATCCCAGCACTTTGGAAGGCCGAGGCGGGTGGATCACAAGGTCAGGAGTTCAAGACCAGCCTGATCAACATGGGGAAACCCCGTCTCAATTAAAAATCCAAAAATTAGTCAGGCATGGTGGCGCACACCTATAATCCCAGCTACTCAGCAGGCTGAGGCAGGAGAATTTCTTGAACCCAGGAGGCGGAGGTTGCAGTGAGCCTAGATCACACCACTACACTCCAGCCTGGGCAACAGAGCAAGAGAGATTCCATCTAAAAAAAAAATTAATTAAAAAAAAAAAAGGCCGGGCGCGGTGGCTCAAGCCTGTAATCCCAGCACTTTGGGAGGCCGAGATGGGCGGATCACAAGGTCAGGAGATCGAGACCATCCTGGCTAACACGGTGAAACCCCGTCTCTACTAAAAAATACAAAAAAACTAGCCGGGCGAGGTGGCGGGCGCCTGTAGTCCCAGCTACTCGGGAGGCTGAGCCAGGAGAATGGCGTGAACCCGGGAGGCGGAGCTTGCAGTGAGCTGAGATCCGGCGACTGCACTCCAGCCTGGGCGACAGAGCAAGACTCCGTCTCAAAAAAAAAAAAAAAAAAAAAAAAAACAAAAAAAAAAAAAAAAAGAGAGAGAGAGAAGGAAAAAAAGCAGCTTTCTAGGCAAATATATGAAAACAATGTAGAAAGAGCCACAATGCAGTATATATTCTATTTTTATGTTATATTTATAGTAATTTGAAGATAAAGACCTCTGTTGAGAGGGAAAAAAGAGGACCAAAGTTTCATTATATGAATATTTGCTTCTCTTTGTCCCTCACACCCTACACACAGAAACACAAACAAAAGCCTCTCATTGTTTCCCCTGATGGAACAACGATGACTAAGTGGCTGCATAAATCATCCAGAGTTACCAAAACTTCATTCCCAGTCATTTGACACCATTTAGGGAGGACTGTGTTGGAAATGTGCAGCTGTTAAAGTCCCCACAACTCCCACTTAAGAATTAGGAGGCGTAAGAACAGGAAAGTGGTCAATGCTACAGTCTCTAAGTGGAATATGGGTGTTTCATTTAAACAGTTATTCTATCAGTTTGAGGGTGAAAATATACTTCTCCCTTCCTTTGTCATAACTCGGGAACAGACTGTTTTCAAACTAAATTGAAGGCAAAAAGATTGAAAATTTTAGAGTTTGACTTGCAAATTAGAACCCGATGAATTTATTCACAATCCTGTAAACAACTCTACAGTAAGGTTTGTACTGGTAAACTGCAGTGCTGTGGGGTTAATTTCACAGAGATGAAGAAGGGGTTAATAATCTCACCCTGATTATTCAGTATCTACTGAGAAGAGTTTACCACAGAGACACAAGACAATAGAGACTGCATGCCACTTCCCCCTCTGCTATGACATACTCACACTGCTTTCAAACCATATTAATACCATGTATTGTGAATGCACTACTCATTCTAGTTATTTGGGCAAAAAATATCTTGTTAGTTGGCAAGAGCACCTCAAACCTCTTTTCAACCATCAGCAGTTAGTACTCTACTTTCCCTTGCTCACACCACCTGAATAATCAGGAATGCCTCCGTATTCATCAGTGCCTCCTTCATGGGGCAAATTGTGTATACTATACATACATACATATATACACACATATGCCCATATATGTGTATATACATATATAGAGCTATATACTTATATGTGCATGTGTGTGTGCGTGTGTGCACATGTGTGTGTGCGTGTGTGTGTGTATATAGTGTCATGCACCATATAACAACATTTCCGTGAACCACAAACCACATATACAACAGTGGTCCCATAAGATTATAACACCATAGGCTGGGCGCAGTGCCTCACGCCTGTAATCCCAGCACTTTGGGAGGCCGAGGTGGGCGGATCACCTGAGGTCAGAATTTTGAGATCAGCCTGGCCAACATGGTGAAACCCCATCTCTACTAAAAATACAAAAATTAGCTTGGTGTGGTGGCGCACGCCTATAATCCCAGCTACTTGGGAGGTTGAGGCAGGAGAATCGCTTGAACCTGGGAGGCGGAGGTTGCACTGAGCCGAGATCACGCCACTGCACTCCAGCCTGGGCAGCAGAGTGAGACTCCGTCTCAAAAATAAATAAATAAATAGATTATAACACCATATTTTTACTGCACTTTTTCTGTTTTTAGATATGTTTAGATACGCAAATACCATTGTGTGACCACTGCCTACAGTATTTAGTACAGTAACATGGTGCACAGGTTTGCAGCCTAGGAGCAATCAGCTGCACCATATAGCCTAGGTGTGTAGTAGCCATACCATCTAGGTTTGTGGTAAGTACACTTGATGATGCGCACACAATGATGAAATTGCCTAACGCTTTACTCGGAATGTATTCTCCATGGTTAAGTAATACATGACCGTGGGTGTGTGTGTGTGTGTGTGTGTGTGTGTGTGTATTCATGTGTCTTAAGAAACTGAGAGTTATATACATTTTCTCTCTTTTTTTTGAGACAGAGTCTTGCTCTGTTGCCCAGGCTGGAGTGCAGTGGCAGGATCTCAGCTCATTGCAACCTCCGCCTCCAGGTTCAAGCGATTCTCCTGCGTCAACCTCCCAAGTAGCTGGTAGTACAGACACCTGCCACCATGCCTGGCTAATTTTTGTGTTTTTAGTAGAGACAGGGTTTCACCATGTTGGCCAGTCTGGTCTCGAACTCCTGACCTCAGGTGATCCACCTGCCTTGGCTTCCCAAAGTGTTGGGATTACAGGCGTGAACCACTGTGCCCGGCCAGATTTTCCTTTTGTCTGCCTTTCTGTTTTTTTATCTGATCTTTTAAAAATCAAATTATTCACTGACAGCCTTGTTCTTTATAAACATTTAAATCTAATTATACGTTTAAGATCTGCTCAACAAGTTGAGTAGATTTGCTATAATTATTGTAACTACATTATGTTCACCTATTTGATATTTTTACTTCATTTTCTTGGCTCTTAAGACTTTTTTTTAAAACTGTGCTTTTTAGGGAGTTTCTTAATTTATTGATTTAGTTTGCCTTTTTTTTAAAACAATACAGATATTTATTATTTTACATAACAAGAAGTAGTACAGCAGTGGGGCGGTTTTGCAGTTGGTTAACTCAGTGGTTCAGTGTTGTCAAGGACACAGATTCTTTCCATTTGTTCCCTGGTCATCCCAACCGAATTGGCTTTTGTCCTCCAGTTTGTCCCTTCATGTGCTCCTCGGCAACTTCTCTTCCTGATGATTATGCTTGAGTTTCTCCCTCTCCGCAGTTCCCAGTGCCTATTCCTGTTTGCTTACCTAAAGGAGTCTTGCCTCAGGAGATCTGAGGTCTGGTGCTTGGAGCTTCTGGCCTGGCCTCCACCCTGCCTCTCCGAAGGTTATCTGATCTGACTGCAGCTAGCATAGCTCTGGGCCCCAATGCCCCTCTCCTGGCCTCGTCTTGATAATTAATTCACATCTTTTTTTTTCTTTTCTTTTTTTTGTCAGAGTTTCGCTCTTGTTGCCCAGGCTGGAGTGCAATGGCACAATCTTGGCTCACTGGCTCATTGCAACCTCCGTCTCCTGGGTTCAAGCAATTCTCCTACATGAGCCTCCCAAGTAGCTGAGATTACAGGCATATACCATGGGGTTTCACCATGTTGGCCAGGCTGGTCTTGAACTCCTGACCTCATGTGATCCACCCGCCTCAGCCTCCCAAAGTGTTGGGATTACAGGCGTGAGCCGTGGCACCTGACCTAATTCACATCTTGAATTAAAAACCATAAGCAGCTCAGGGAAGAAATTCATTGTCTATTCCTCATTATCTGTGCACTCCATTCCTTCCTTGCCTCCGAGGACACCCCACTCCCCTGGTTTTTCTGGATCTCCAGCATACCCTGCTGCTTCTCTTCTGGCCTGGAAGTCTCCCAACATTCAGAAGGTTCTTCTCGCAAAATATTCTCTCCACTGGGAAAAGTTACCCATTTGTGGCTTCTCCTCTCACTCTTTGTAGATCCTTCTTTACCTTACCTAGGGAGAGAGTCAGGCCTCATCTCCAACCACAGTTTGTTACCTGAATATTCGGTCATTACTGTGACTTGAATGTGCCCTTAGCTGAATGCTTCCACCTTCCATGCCCAGATCTGTCATTGTGCGCATGCTGTTAACATTACAACTCTATTCAAATATTGTTTAAAGCTAAGAACTGAGAAATGGTGGGATTATATTAAGTCACTTTTTTTAAGTACATGGATCAAAAGTGAAGAAGTAAAATTACTGGGGCTTGCATTTAGTTATAAGACCCACTGAAGTGGATAAAATTAATGGGAAAACAATAGCTCTAGCTCCAAAACGGAAAGGGCTGAATTTCAGAAATCGACTGGATAAGACATGACAATTAAATGAAATGTGAGTTTTTTTTTCCTTTTTTCTTTTTTTTTTTTTTTTGAGAAGGAGTCTTGCTCTGTCACCCAGGCTGGAGTGCAGTGGCCGGATCTCAGCTCACTGCAAGCTCCGCCTTCCGGGTTTATGCCATTCTCCTGCCTCAGCCTCCCGAGTAGCTGGGACCACAGGCGCCCGCCACCTCGCCCAGCTAGTTTTTGTATTTTTTAGTAGAGACGGGGTTTCACCATGTTAGCCAGGATGGTCTCGATCTCCTGACCTCATGATCCGCCCGTCTCGGCCTCCCAAAGTGCTGGGATTACAGGCTTGAGCACCGCGCCCGGCCTTTCCTTTTTTCTTCTGGATCCTGTATATTAAAAACCTACAAAGGGTATTATTGGAATAACTGGGAAATTCTGAATATGAACTGTATTTTCAATACTACTATTGTATTAATGTAAAATTTCCTGAGTTAGATACTTATTTTATAGTTACATAGGATGAATATTTTTATTCTTAGGAGATACATGCCGAAGTATTTTTGGATGAAGTGTCACAGTGTCTATAGTTAACTCTTAAATGGTTCAGCAAACGATTTTTTAAAAATAGAACGTAAATGCAGTAAAATTTAATTGATAAATCTGAGTGAACATCTGGTGACATATGGTGTCCATTGTACTACTGACAACTTTTCTGTCTTTGAAATTTTTCAAAATAAAAAGTTGTGAAAAAGCTGTGACAGGTGGACAGTCACCACTCTGACATAAGGACTGTGTGTGTGTGTATGTAGGGGGTATCATAGTTTAAGTTTATATTTAGAAACTTTAGCAGTATAATCATTCAAGAAAGAAGATCACGTCATTTTCTATTTAAAACCTCCATTAACAGTCTAGTGGGTGAAAGGGCTGGTGAGTGATGCTGCCTCCTGAAGGCAGAGGCTGCCTCTATCCCCTCTCTGAAGCCTCCACCACTTGCACAGAACCCTGTTTGCAGGGTACAGGCCCCACAGATGAAGTTGGCCGTGACTCTCACTGCCGTAACTGCTCAGGTACAGGCACAGTTCAGTTACTTGTATCTCTTGGGTTGGGTCATCCTAGGAGGTGGGGAGTAACATGTCAGTCCTGCCAGTTGTCAGGCTCTGGTCTAGACTCTCACATATGTTATCACATTCCATCTGCACAGCCTCCTGGTGAGGGAGGAATTATCATCCCCATCTACAAACGAGAAAACGAAGCCCAGGAGTGGTTTTCAGCCAAAGTCACAAAGCTGGTAAGTGGTGGAGCTGGGATTCCAGTGGAGTCTTTCCACCAGAGAAAACCTAACAAATACAGTAACAAAGCTGGTCTGTCTCACTCCACATGTCCTAACTGGAACACGACATGTCAATCCCAGACAATTTACAAAGTTATCAACTGGGTTTCAGAACAAATTTGCCCGTTTGCTATGGAGAAGCTGAAGTCCTCTGAGCCTGTGTTCATCAACTAGAGGGTTGTCCAGATCCCACTGCTGCCCACTGTGTTTTAGAGACAAGTCAAATCAGTTTGGCTACGTTGTTTGCTGCTCGCTATCACCGTATTGAAGATTTGTGAGGGGCTGTGCTATTGCAGCTATACTTCAGGGTATGAATCCATTCAGTGTTTGCTTTCTCACCTCTCTCTAGGTTGGCAATGTTAGGTGTTCATTGTGGTTGTTGTTTGGGTTTATTTTTAGAAAGTGACTCAGGAATTAATTTCCTGAATTTCAATTACCTTGCTTCTTACAGTTGGTCCTTCAGGTCCAGTAATTTCAACATTCTGGATATTTTTTCTTTGTGAAAATATAATTGAAACTAGATATGAACTTAATTTTCATTTTTTTTCTTTCCCAAAGAAAGGCTATTTTAAAAATTTAAAGTAATACATTTATTTATTTGTTTTATTTATTTATTTAGTTTATTATTGTTATTATTTTTTGAGATGGAATCTCGCTCTGTGGCCCAGCCTGCAGTGCAGTGGTGCAATCTCGGCTCATTGCAAGCTCCACCTCCTGAGTTCAAGCAATTCTCCTGCCTCAGCCTCCCAAGTAAATGGGATTACAGGTGCCTGCCACAAGGCCCAGCTAATTTTTGTATTTTCAGTAGAGATGGGGTTTCACCATGTTGGCCAGGCTGGTCTCAAACTCCTGACCTCAAGTGATCCATCCACCTTGGCTTCCCAAAGTGCTGGGATTATAGGCGTGAGCCGCTGCACCCGGCCTATTTATTTGTTTTAATTTTGATTGATTGATTTTTTTTAGAGTGACTGCTCCTTGTGGAGCAGGGCTAACCCATAGGCAGTGAGCCCAGAGTTGCCTAAAAGTAACATTATTTTAATCAGATCAAAATCTATAATAAGAGCTACTACTAATGATATGCCAGAAATTGTGCTAAGTGATTTCTATGTATTGTGTCATTTGCTTCTTGCAACAACCTTGTGGGTAGGTATTCTTCTGAGCCTTAGGGGAGGTTAAGTAACTTGGCCAGGTCAGTCAGCTAATACACAGCCAAGGTAGAGCTGAGACTGGAACTCAAATCTAGCTAACACCAAAGTGTAAGTTCTTAATCATAGCTGTCTCCTAATTATAAAAACATATGTGCTCACTGTAAAAATATTTGGAAAATATGGAAAGTCTGAAGAAGAAACAAAATTCCTCTGAAATCCTATCTACCAAAAGCAATCACCAGTAACATTGTCGTTCAACCTTTTGCTCTGCACAAACATCTTTTGCCTATACATGGTATACATTTTTGCATATAATGTTCAGTCAAAAGCAGGAAACAAGACAACACTGAATAATCCTGCTTCTTAAAAATATGTGGAAATGATAAATAAATAAGAATTTTACTCCACATTAATATTTATTTATTTATTTATTTGAGATGGAGTCTCGCTCTGTCACCCAGGCTGGAGTGCAGTGGCGTGATCTTGGCTCACTGCAACCTCTACCTCTTGGGTTCAAGTGATTCTCCCGCCTCAGCCTCCTGAGTAGCTGGGATTACAAGTGCCCGTCACCACACGCAGCTATTTTTTGTATTTTTAGTAGAGATGGGGTTTCACCATCTCGGCCAGGCTGGTCTGGAACTCCTGACCTCAAGTGATCTGCCTGTTTTGGCCTCCCAAAGTGCTGGGCTTACAGGCATGAGCTATCATGCCTGGCCCTTCATCATGTTTTTTAAACTTAACATTTAACATAACATTTAAATTATATATATAATATATAATTTATATATATATATATACAGAGAGAGAGAGAGAGAGAGAGAGAGAGAGCGCTCCTACTACATGCCAGCTGAAGTGCTAGGCACAAGGAGAGTGGTGAGCAAAAGAGGCACAGTCACATCCTTCAGTGGGTGAGCAATCTAGTGGGGGAGATAAGCATTAATCCACTGATCACAAAAAAATTAATCCATACTGTGATTAGAAGGGAAGACACATGATGCTGACAGCACACACCACTGGAGAGACCTGTCCTGGTCGGAGGGATTAAGGACAATATCTCTGAGAAAATGATTCTGGGTTTGAGATCTGAGTGAAATGTAGAAGCTAGCTGAGCAAAGAGGCTGCATAAGAGCATTGGCAGCAGTGGGAACAATGGGTGCAAAGGTCCTGTGCCAGGAAAGAGCACAAGGCATTTGAGGAACAGTCAGTGTTGCTATAGCAGCTGTAGCACAGAAAGCAAGAGCATATAGGAGCTGGGAGGCAGGAGTTCTGGATTAGCCCCTGCAGACCTCATTGAAGATCTTGATCTTTATGCTAAAATGCAAAGCAATTGAAGGATTGTACGCAGGATGAGCTCTGAGCTTGGCAAAGATTTCTCTGTCTACAATGTGGAGAATAAGCAGGAGGTGGGCAAGACTATAAGAACTGTAATATCCCTGGTGAGAGATGACAGCAGCCCGGACCAGGGAGATAAAAAAAAGTGAACAAGTCTGATATATGCTAGAGGATAAAATTTTGAGGACTGGTGATCAATTGGCTAAGGAAGGGTGAGAATGAAGAAGGAGGTGGCAGGATGCTGCCTGGTTTCTGGCTTGCAGGACTAGAGACCCAGTCTCTGCATCAGGAATACTGGTGGAGAAGCAAGTTTGGAGGAGAGAGTCCAATTATAAAGCTGGGTTAGAAAATCTTTTATTTTTATTTTTTTATTTTTAGACAGTCTCGCTCTGTTGCCCAGGCAGGAGTGCAGTGGTGCGACTTCCACTTACTACAACCTCTGCCTACTGAGTTCAAGTGATTCTAATGCCTCAGCCTCTCAAGTAGCTGGGATTACAGGCATGTGCTAACATGCCTGGCTAATTTTTAGTAGAGACAGGGTTTTGCCATGTTGGCTAGGTTGGTCTCAAACTCCTGGCCTCAAGCCTTCCCAAAGTACCGGGATTACAAGTGTGAGCCACCATGCTTCGTCCAATTTTTACAATCTTGTTTATTTGTCTGTTTGTTTCGAAATAGAGTCTTGCTCTGTCCCCCAGGCTGGAATGCAGTGGTGCAATCTTGGGTCATTGTAACCTCCGCCTCCCAAGTTCAAGTGATTCTCCTGCCTCAGTCTCCTGAGTAGCTAGGACTATAGGCATGTGCCACTACACCCAGCTAATTTTTGTATTTTTAGTAGAGATGGAGTTTTATCATGTTGGTCAGGCTGGTCTTGAACTCCTGACCTCAGGTGATCCACTCACCTTGGCCTCCCAAAGTGCTGGAATTACAGGTGTGAGCCACTGCGCCTGGCCTCAATCTTGGCTTAATTAAAAATTAGAAATGTAGGAGTTAGGCCAGGAGCGGAGGCTCACGCGTGTAATCCCAGCACTTTGGGAGGCTGAGGGAGGTGGATCACCTGAAGTCAGGAGTTTGAGGCCAGCCTGGCCAACATGGTGAAACTCAGTTTCTACTCAAACTAACAGAAATTAGCTGGGCGTGGTGGCGGGAGCTTGTAGTCCAGCTACTCGGGAGGCTGAGGCAGGAGAATCTCTTGAATCCAGGAGGCGGAGGTTGTGGTGAGCCTAGATCGCGCCATTGCACTCCAGCCTGGTCAACAAGAGCAAAACGCTGTCTAAAAAAAAAAAAGTAGGCCGGGCGCGGTGGCTCAAGCCTGTAATCCCAGCACTTTGGGAGGCTGAGACGGGCGGATCACGAGGTCAGGAGATCGAGACCATCCTGGCTAACACGGTGAAACCCCGTCTCTACTTAAAAAAAAATAAAAAAACTAGCCGGGCGAGGTGGCGGGCACCTGTAGTCCCAGCTACTCGGGAGGCTGAGGCAGGAGAATGGTGTGAACCCAGGAGGCAGAGCTTGCAGTGAGCCGAGATCGCGGCACTGTACTCCAGCCTGGGCGACAGAGCAAGACTCTGTCTCAAAAAAAAAAAAAAAAAAAAAAAAAAAGTAGGAGTTAATTTCCAAATATTTGTGAATTTCCTAAATTTCATTCTATTATTCTAATTTCACTCCAGTCGATCAGAGAACATTGTATGATTTCAATCTACTGATTCAAACCAGAAAAGAAAAGATAATTATTTATTTAGTTAGTTTTCCCTTTTATCTTCTAGGTTGTAAGCATGGCACATGGTGGTGGTAAATAAAAGGACCAAAGGGCAGTCCACAGATTAATTTACTGGTCAAAGCGGGAAACACAACTTTGTAATGGGAGACATCAGACTGTGACCATTTGACTGCACTGATCAATCTTGGCCTCACTATCAGTGGAGCAACCAGATATTTTGTGCACCTGATATAATTCAGTAAGAAGAACACAGCATAACCTATAAAATTTCTTACCAAAATTGTGTAACCTGAATCTAAGCAACCATTTAGATCTAACAACCAGCTTACAGGAAATACAAGAAATAGAGGAACGGGGCAGGTCATCACAAGGAAACCATCAGAAAAATCCAGAATGTAGGACATTCTACAGGACAAACTGACTTAGTTTCTTCATCAAGTCAATGGCATTAAGAAAAAGTAGGGGGGCTGGGGGTATTTAAGATTGTTCTATTATTATAAGAGACTTAAGAATAAAAAACAAACAGTGCGTGGACTTTGTTGGACTCTAGTTTGAACATACAAGCTGTAAAATGACATTATGGAGACAATTGGGAAAATCTGAATACAGATTAGGTATTAGATTATATTAAGAAATTGTTAATTTAGCTAGAAGTGATAATGGTCTTTCTCGATGCCCAGCCGGGGTTCAGAATCTCTGGACTGAATCTAGTAGGACTCAGGCAGCAGAACTGGGTGTTTGCAAGACCAAAAGTATTCATAATCTCGCTAGATTGATCTCGGCAATGGGGAGAAAAACTCTGCTACAGGGATATCTCTGGATAAGAAGTGGCTGCTAGCGGGGCGCGGTGGCTCACGCCTGTAATTCCAGCACTTTGGGAGGCTGAGGCGGGCAGATCACGAGGTCAGGAGATCGAGACCATCTTGGCTAACTTGGTGAAACCTCGTCTTGACTAAAAATACAAAAACAATTAGCTGGGTGTGATGGCAGCTGCCTGTAGTCCCAGCTACTCGGGAGGCTGAGGCAGAAGAATGGCGTGAACCTGGGAGGTGAGCTAGCAGTGAGCTGAGATGGCACCACTGCACTCCAGCCTGGGTGACAGAGCGAGACTCCGTCTCAAAAAAAAAAAAAAAAAAAAAAGAGGTGGCTGCTGAAGTTCTGCTGCCTGAAAATTAGGATTGGCAGGTTTGGAATTCATAAAATTTCCAGTAAGCCCAACAGCTTCTTGTAAGCATGTGGATTTCATGGGAGTGAAAGTTGTTCTGGGGACCCCAAGGATCTAAAGTTATGGTTCTTTTCAAAAATCAGTGAATGAGCTGCCATACTTTTCACCTGCTCAATATCACTGTCCAGAAAGAAACTGACCCTTTCTGTTGGTGTTTTGGTAAAACTTCAGCACTGGTCAGTTCACTTATACAGTTCCTTCCTTATGTCCAGGGACTCAGTGGGGGGAATGTGAAAAAGTTTGCATTAGTACATGAGGTTTTAAATTTTGCTTTAGAATAGGTTTGTTTGCATATGTGTGAGCTGAAGTTCCTGCTACCTTGAAATAAAAAATAGTTGTGATGGTTTGGACTCTTTTTTTTTCCCCCTGCTAATTTAACTATTCATAAAATATATTTTGCCCTTCCTAATTATCTCACCCTAGTAAAATCAACCGGCAATTGAACTGCTGGATCATCACAGTTTGGATGGCCACTTTCCTAGTTCCACTGACCTTGGTCCAGGAACACTGCGGACAGTGAGGTTCATGAATCTAACTCAGTTTTCACTTCTCTCATCTTGATGTAGAGCTTGCAGCCCCAGATCCTACATTTCTAAGTACTGAGGAAAGGAGGAGAGGAGGGAATTTATGTTATTGAGTAGCCATTATTGGTCAAGCATTATACTATTTTACCTATGTTCACTCATTTAATTAGGGACAAATGTAATTTAGTAGTTAAGAGTACTGGCTCTAAAAAATGAAATCAGAGAGAGAAATGGGGATGTGAATCTGGAAAAATGTCAATAATTATTGACTTTAAATGGAGAGATACAGGTACTATGTACCATTCTTTCAACTTTTGAAAATTTTCATAATAAACATAATGTCCTCAAACAGTTAAACTGGCCAGGCACAGTGGCTCACACCTGTAATCCCAGCACTTGGGGAGGTCAAGGTGGGAAACTTGCTTGAGCCTAGGAGTTGGAATCTGCAGGGAGCTATGACTGTACCTTTGCACTCCAGTCTGGGTGACAGAGCAAGACCCTGTCTCTTAAAAAAAAAAAAGTTAAACATAATTATCATATTACTAGCATATGACAACTAGGTACATGTATTTTTAAGAAAAATGAAAACATACAACCACACATACAAACTTGTACACAAAGATTCATAACAGCATTGTTTATGTATTTATATATGTATTTATTTATTTATTTTGAGATGGACTCTCCTTACCTTGTGATCTTCCCTCCTCGGCCTCCCAAAGTGCTGGGATTACAGGTGTAATCGTGCCACTGCGCCCGGCTGTATTTATTTTTTAACATTTAAAAGAGACAACAGGTTGGGTGCAGTGGCTCATGCCTGTAATGCCACCACTTTGGGAGGCTGAGGTGGGTGGATCACCTGAGGTCAGGAGTTTGAGAACAGCCTGGCCAACATGGTGAAACCCTATCTTTACTAAAAATACTAAAATTAGCTGGGCATAGTGGGGCACACCTGTAGTCCCAGCTACTTGGGAGGCTGAGGCATGGAGAATTGCTTGAACCCCAGAGGCGGAGGTTGCAGTGAGCCGAGATCATGCCACTGCACTCCAGCTTGGGCAACAGAGCAAGAATTCATCTCAAAAAACAAAAAACAAAACAAAACAAAACAAAAAAACAGTTGATCAAAACAAGCAAACAAACAAAAAAAACAGTGGCACCATCTCAGCTCACTACAGCGTCAACCTCCTGGCCTCTAGCAATCCTCCCACCTCAGGCTTTCCAAGTAGCTTGGACGACAGGTGCATGCCATCATCCCCAGCTAACTTTTTAACTTTTTGTAGAGATGGGGTCTCTCTATGTATCCCAGGCTGGTCTCCAACTCCTGGGATCAAGTGATCCTCTAGAGTCCACCTCTTGAATTGCTGGGATTACAGGTGTAAGCCATGACACTCAGCCAATGTGTCAATTTTTTAAAAAAAGTTAGCTATTATTGATTATCCAACAACCCTAGAGGTAGTACTATTTCTGTTTTCAGATGAGGACTCTGACAACTAGAAAAGTTGACACTTTGTCCGAGGTCATGCACCTAGTACAAAGCAGGAGCAAGCTTTTTTTTTTTTTTTTTTTTCTTTTTTTTTTTAGATGGAGTCTGACTCTGTCACCCAGGCTGGAGTGCAGTGGCACGATCTCGGCTCACTGCAAGCTCCACTTCCCAGGTTCACACCATTCTCCTGCCTCAGCCTCCTGAGTAGCTGGGACTACAGGTGCCCACCACCATGCCCAGTTATTTTTTTTTTTTTTGTATTTTTAGTAGAGACGGGGTTTCACGGTGTTAGCCAGAATGGTCTTTATCTCCTGACCTCGTGATCCGCCTGTTTCAGCTTCCCAAAGTGCTGGGATTACAGGCGTGAGCCACTACACCTGGCCAAGCAGAAGCAAGCATTCTGATAACACATCTGACTGCAAAAGCCAGGCTTCTCTACCATGTGATTTTGCCTGCTGGTGTAGACATGTCTTTTGTGGTATAACAAGTCTTCATAGAAGGTGCTGTAAGAATTAAGTAACTGCATGCAAAAAATCAATATGCTACAAAAATACACTTCTAATGTGACATAGCCTTTTATGCCAAAGTGATATTTATTTAATATTCCCCCAGTTTCTCTAGCTTGATCATTTGCTACAAAGGGGATCAATAAGATCCCAATTTGTCTTTGTGAAAAATAAATGAAGTGGACTTTCCCTCTATTCATGTGGTATTTCTAAATGGCCTTGAGCTATTTACAGTCAAGTTAATGGAATTAATACTATACCATCAAAAACATAGCATATTATCTAAAGTGCAGCACGAACACTTTCCTCTTTGTGTTACAGTCATTGACATATACAGATGCTCCTCCATTTACGATGGTGTTATGTTTGGATAAACCCATCATATTGAAAATATCATAAGTCAAAAACTTTCAATTTATGATGGATTTATCTGAATGCAATACTATCATAAATCTAGAAAGGTTCTGAATGCATGTCACTTTCACCATCGTAAAAGTTGAAAAATCCACTTTGGGAGGCCGAGGCGGGCAGATCATGAGGTCAGGAGATCGAGGCCATCCTGGTTAACACGGTGAAACCCCGTCTCTACTAAAAAAAATACAAAGAATTAGCCGGGTGTGGTGGCGGGCACCTGTAGTCCCAGCTACTCGGGAGGCTGAGGCAGGAGAATGGCGTGAACCTGGGAGGCGGAGCTTGCAGTGAGCTGAGATCGCGCCACTGCACCTCCAGCCTGGGCGGCAGAGCGAGACTCCATCTCAGAAAAGAAAGAAAAAAAAAAGGTTGAAAAATTGTTCAGTCAAACCAAGGTTAAATTGGGACCATCTGCATTTCTTTTCTTCTCTGAAAGCTCTTTTAGGGCAGTTGAGGATGCTACACAGAGAATGTATTCACCAAGTTGTTTTTAAATGAATGGACAAATACATGCACACCACACACTTCAACAATCATCACCTCTAATATGGCAATACATTTTTCTACAGATTAAGTACTTTGTTTTTTTTTTCTTCCAAGATGGAGTCTTGCTCTGTCACCCAGGCCAGAGTGCAGTGGTGCAATCTCAGCTCACTGCAACCTCTGCCTCCCAGGTTTAAGAGATTCTCCTGCCTTAGCCTCCGGAGTAGTTGGGATTACAGGCACGCACCACCATGCCCAGATATTTTTCGTATTTTTAGTAGAGACTGGGTTTCACCATGTTGGCCAGGCTGGTCTCGAACTCCTGACCTCATGATCTGCCTGCCTCAGCCTCCCAAAGTACTGGGATTACAGGCGTGAGCCACCGTGCAGGGCCCAGAGTAAGTACTTTATGCTAAGGACCAGATGCAGAGTAAGGGTTGAGGTCTTCCTTACCCCAGAACAGGGCAAAAAAGCCAAAATAACCCTTATTGATTAAGCCATAAATTCAACCACCAGTTATTTCCAAAAGGTATGAAAGTTAGCATTTAATCACCTTCCCCCATTCCTTTCCCAAACCAGACACACACACACACACACACACACACACACACACATCCCGCTGGGATTTTCCTGTTTTCCTGCTTCTTCTTTTTTTTTTTTTTTTTTTTTTTGAGACAGAGTCTGGCTCTGTCTCCCAGGCTGGAGTGCAGTGGCCGGATCTCAGCTCATTGCAAACTCCGCCTCCCAGGTTTACGCCATTCTCCTGCCTCAGCCTCCGGAGTAGCTGGGACTACAGGCGCCTGCCACCTTGCCCGGCTAGTTTTTTGTATTTTTAGTAGAGACGGGGTTTCACCGTGTTAGCCAGGATGGTCTCAATCTCCTCACCTCGTGATCCGCCCGTCTCGGCCTCCCAAAGTGCTGGGATTACAGGCTTGAGCCACCGCACCCGGCTCCTGCTTCTTCTTTAAACCTGTTAAACAACGTCTGTTTAAGGTTCACAATCTACTATAGGATGTGCTTTAGCTATGTAAATGGTGAATACTGCAAAAAGTCTTCCAGTTGCTTTGGTTGAAAAAGTCCCTCTGAACACTTAAACACAGAAACCAATCCTGGCACATCTGACTGGATTTGAGTTTTATGTGTCCCTGGAGGGAAACTACACTCTTGGGAGTCAGTGCTGTGTTCAACAATGTTTGTATTCAACAAATGTTTGCCGAATCAATGACTGAAATTGTCCACTTTTCTTTGACTCCTGATCATGTTGCCCACACTGTATGTATTGTATGTATGTATGTATTTACTTGAGACAGAGTCTCATTCTGTTGGCCCAATTTTCATATTTATTGTAGAGGTGGAGTTTCACCATGATGCCCATGCTGGTTTCGAACTCTTGAGCTCAAGCGATCCACTGCTTCGGCCTCCCAAAGTGCTAGGATTGCAGGCATGAGCCACCACGTCCAGCCATTGCTCACATTTTATATTACCATTCTCACTTTTTTCCAGGGACAGATTTGAGTTCCACTGTTTGGGCTAGGGGCAATGCTTTAGATGAGAAAAGAAGAGGTATGTTTGAAAATTGAGATAGAAAGCCCCTAAGGGAAAAATTCTAAACATACATGCATGTGACCACCCCCCGGGCTTACACAAACAACTTATCTAGAAAACCCCTAGCTGTTTGAGGTTGCAACATACATGCATGTGACCACCCCCCGGGCTTACACAAACAACTTATCTGGAAAAACCCCAGCCGTTCAAGGTTGCAAAAAAGGCGGGAACCAGCCAGAAACTGCCGAATGTTCAACTTTAAATGTTAACCAATAATAAGCTTGTAACTACTGTTTCTCTGTGACTTGTTTGTACCTCGCTATAAAAGAAACCCTAAAACAGCAGCCGGGGCCTCTCTCTTTACCTGCCATTGTATAAAGCGGAGAGGTCCGGGTTCGAACTCGTAATAAAGCGACCCCAGCTATTTGGCTTTGACTCTGGACTCTGGTGGTCACTTACTGGGGTCTCACGACTTCGGGCACAACATTTGGGGGCTCGTCCGGGATTCCCCTAAGCCCACCAGACCCCAGGTCAACGGGTCGTCGCTGTGAGCAGATTCGGTAAGTCGGCCGGCTTGAGTCTCTGTGTTGTCTGTAGTCTCTGTGTCGTCTGGAAAAATCCTGCGGGGTCTGTATCGGTGGTCGGCATAGTCTTGGCGGACGCGCTATAAGACAGCCACTAGGGGCCGATGGGAGACGTCCCCCGGCACCCGTCTGGGGCTCTGTATTTATTAGCCCATCTGGTTCTGATCGGGAGCTAAACCTGAGATGCACTGGCGACTATTGTTATGTTAATTACTTAACTTACTTTCATTTTTCAGGACCTACTTGGCAAGGAAAAAAAAAAAGAGTACAATACTTCTGGTTTTACTCTTTTCTCTATCTCTCTTTTCTCTATCTCTCTTTTCTCTATCTCTAGGGTTCTACTACCATGGGTAATAGCCAGAGTACTCCACTCTCCATTCTTATGAATAACTTTAAAGATGTTAAGGCAAGGGGCCATGACCTCAGCATAGAACTCAGAAAAGGGAAATTGGTAACTTTCTGCCGCTCAGAATGGCCCACCTTCGGTGTAGGGTGGCCAGCTGAGGGGACCTTCTGTCTCCCCATTATCATTAAGGTAAAATCAAAAATTTTCCTGCCGGGGCGGTCAGGACATCCTGATCAGATCCCTTACATCCTGGTGTGGCAAGACCTTGTGGAAAACCCACCCCCTTGGCTAACTCCTTTTGTGCTGACGCCAGAGCCATGTAGGGCTCTGGTCATACAGTCGACAGAACACCCCCGTAGGCCAAAAACACCGTCCACTCCCCCACCCCCTGTGTTAGAAGACAGTCAGGATCCCCTGCTTTTAGAACCCCCGCCTTATCATCCCCCTCCTGGCCCTCAGGCCCCAGCCCCCCCAGGGGACCTCGAAGAGCGGGAAGCAGCAGCTGCTGCTGCAGCCGGGCCATGGAAAGTGAAAGTAACTCTGGGGGGCTGGTGGGGCAGATGCGCGGATGCGCTCAATGGGAAATAACCTCGCGCCCCCCCGATTCCACTGTGGCTCTCCCCCTGAGGGAAATAGGACCCCCCGATGACACGGGCAACCCTAGACTCCAGTACTGGCCATTCTCCACTAGTGACCTGTACAACTGGAAAACCCAGAATGCTCGGTTTTCTGATAACCCTAAAGATTTAACAGCTCTTTTATACAGTGTTATGTTTACCCATCAACCAACCTGGGATGATTGTCAACAACTCAGAATTTTGTTCACAACAGAGGAACGAGAAAGAATACAGGTAGAGGCCAGAAAACTGGTTCCGGGAGATGACGGCCAACCTACCGCCAACTCTGACCTCATTAATGCTGCCTTTCCCTTGACCAGACCTGCATGGGACTACAACATGGCAGAAGGTAGGGGAA
Organism: Rhinopithecus roxellana; assembly: GCF_007565055.1. Lineage (NCBI taxonomy): Eukaryota > Metazoa > Chordata > Mammalia > Primates > Cercopithecidae > Rhinopithecus > Rhinopithecus roxellana. Next base: position 48,985,091 of record NC_044553.1, on the reverse strand, counting down.
GGCTACTCGTTTATCACCAGACTCTAGTGGCGGGTCTCTGGGGTGCCGCTCACAAGCCCACCAATTTGGCCAAGGTATATTCCGTGTTACAGGGAAAAACAGAAAGCCCAGCTACCTATCTAGAAAGATTGATGGAAGCCTTTAGACAGTTTACCCCCATGGACCTGGAGGCACCCTCTTAAGCACCTTAAGCCCTGAAAAACAGTGGTACACCATCCTGGATTTAAAAGATGCCTTTTTCAGCCTACCTTTAGTCCCTAAGAGTCCGGAACTTTTTGCATTCGAATGGACAGATCCCGAGAGGGGCATAAATGGCCAGCTAACGTGGACCAGGCTACCACAGGGATTCAAAAACTCCCCAACTCTGTTCGACGAGGCCCTCCACGAAGATCTGGGTGAGTACCGGCGACAGCACCCTGAGATCACTCTTTTACAGTATGTTGATGATCTTTTAATAGCAGCTGAATCCCCAGAGGCCTGCCTACAAGGAACCGAAAGCCTCCTAAAGGCTTTGGGAGATCTAGGCTACCGAGCCTCGGCAAAGAAGGCTCAGATCTGCAAATCAGAGGTAACCTACCTAGGATACCTGTTAAAAGGGGGGCAATGCTGGTTGACGGATGCCCGAAAAGAGACTGTTCTACGTATCCCTAGACCCCAATCAACACGACAAGTAAGAGAGTTCTTGGGGTCGGCAGGGTTCTGTAGACTCTGGATACCAGGCTTTGCTGAATTGGCTAAACCACTATACCAGGCAACAAAAGAGCAGCAGCCCTTTAATTGGACAGAAGAGGCTGAGCTGGCTTTCCAAAAAATCAAAACTGCTCTGCTATCAGCCCCTGCGTTGGGACTCCCTGATGTCTCCAAGCCATTCCACCTATACGTGGACGAAAGCTGGGGTGTAGCCAAAGCAGTATTGACTCAGTATTTAGGTCCTTGGCGGAGACCGGTTGCATATTTGTCGAAGAAACTGGACTCAGTGGCTGCTGGGTGGCCTCCTTGCCTCCGGGTAATCGCGGCCACTGCCTTAATGGTCAAAGACGCTGATAAACTGACCATGGGCCAAGAATTGCAGGTCACTACCCCACATGCCATTGAAGGCGTACTCAGACAGCCACCTGTTTGGTGGCTTAGCAATGCCCGGCTCACCCACTACCAGGGACTGCTACTAAACCCCCTCAGAATAACTTTCATGCCCCCAACGGCCCTAAACCCCGCATCCCTACTGCCAAATCCGGACTTGGAGAGCCCACTCCACGACTGCTCCGAGATATTGGCCCAGGTACACGGAGTCAGAGAAGACCTACAGGACCGGCCACTGCCAGACACTGACCTCGTCTGGTTCACCGATGGAAGCAGTTTCGTCCACCAAGGACAAAGGTACGTGGGAGTGGCAGTAACCTCAGAAACCAAAGTCATTTGGGCAGAACCCTTGCCCCCGGGAACGTCGGCCCAAAAGGCTGAACTGGTGGCATTGACTCAGGCCTTAAAATTGGGGAAAGACCAAAAACTAAGGGTATATACTGACAGCCGATATGCCTTTGCCACCGCTCACATACATGGAGCAATATATAGGGAAAGGGGCTCCTCACGGCAGAAGGAAAAGACATTAAAAACAAAAAAGAAATCCCGGCCTTATTAGCTGCCCTCTGGGAACCCAGAAAATTGGCGATTGTCCACTGTCCAGGACACCAAAGAATAACTGACATGGTCTCCCGGGGAAATAACCTGGCTGATCAGACTGCTAAAAATGTGGCTCAAACCCCTTCACAGCTCCTAGCCCTTCAGCTGCCTGACCCGGGGCCCCCAGAGCTACCCTCTAACCTGGAGTACTCAGAGAGCGACCTCCAGTGGATAAACGAGCTCCCTATGGCTCAGATCCACGACAAGTGGTGGAAAGACTGTAAAAACAACATTATTCTCCCAGACAAATTAGGACAACGGGAACTAGAACGAATCCATCATAGTACCCATTTAGGCTCAAGGCGAATATTGGACTTAATAAGACACTCAAAACTAAAAATCAGAGATGCTTCTAAAAAAGTTGAACAAATGACTAAAAATTGTGTAGTATGCCAACTCAATAATGCAGGAAACCAACCCCAAACCACTGGAAAAAGACAATGAGGAAATAGACCTGGGGCTTATTGGGAAATTGACTTCACTGAAATAAAACCAGGAAAATATGGATACAAATACCTACTAGTTTTTGTAGATACTTTTTCAGGATGAACAGAAGCCTTCCCAACCAAAAAGGAAACTGCCCAAGTCGTAGCCAAGAAAATCCTAGAAGAAATCTTGCCCAGGTATGGCTTCCCAGCTATGATAGGGTCGGACAACGGGCCGGCCTTCATCGCCAAGGTAAGTCAGGGTCTGGCTTCCATTCTCGGGGCAAATTGGAAATTACATTGTGCATATCGCCCCCAAAGCTCAGGATGGTAGAAAGAATAAACAGAACATTAAAGGAGACCCTAACTAAATTGACCATGGAGACTGGCGCTAACTGGGTAGTCCTTCTCCCCTACTCCCTGTTCAGGGCAAGAAACTCCCCTTACAGATTAGGCCTCACCCCTTATGAAATAATGTATGGCAGACCTCCCCCTATTGTCCCTAACCTAAAAGACAATCTCATCAAATCTGATGTCGATGATGGTGTTGAACTCTTATTTTCCCTACAAGCCATACAGAAAATTCATGAAGAAATCTGGCCTAGACTAAGAGAACTATACAAAACAGGACCTCCACCCGTTCCACACCAGATCCGGCCAGGAGACTGGGTTCTCGTCAAGCGACACCGACAAGAAACCTTAGAACCAAGGTGGAAAGGGCCGTTCCAGGTGATCCTAACCACGCCAACAGCACTCAAGGTAGAAGGAATCGCTGCCTGGATCCCCTACACCCATGCCAAGCCAGTGGACCCCCTCTCAGACTTCGTCGGGCCCTCCACAGAGAAAACCGCAGCCTGGAGAATTGACCGGACTAAAGACAATCCTTTAAAACTCACCCTGCGCCGTCAACAACCGTAATTATGGTGTCCATCTCCTTTGTGACGCTCTTGCTTTTGCGGGCCTTCAGCTGGAAAATCCAAGCACAGCAGGCTTCATCCCCATTTGCCTGGTGTTTTTTCCTGACAGAGAATTGGACCAACTACGCTCAGACACAGGTACAAGGCCATCTTCTGGCCACAGCTGATTGCCCCCCTCAAGGTTGTAGCTCTCCTATCTATGTTAATTTTACTGATTTCCAGGCACAACCGGGAAAAGTCACCCCAGCTATTTGCTTTCTCTTTGACCAACAAATCCCCTAGTGTAAAAACACATGGGTTGAACAAAGCGTCAGTTGCCCCTATAGCTCATGTAAAATCCACACTGTCAAGACTCTCACGGCCTCAGAAACCCTCTTGAGCCAAGTGTGGAATTCCCATAATTTTTTTAAAACTGCCACAGGCTACACATGGGTTATCTGGGATCCCTGGGACTCCCGTTGGACCTCCCAACAGAAGGGGGCCATGTACATGACATCTGGGACAAAGTGGCCTAGCAGCCGCCTCTATCTATGGCGCTCACTTGTTCAGATCCAAACCACCCTCCACGCTAACATTCAGAAACAGGAAACAGAACTAAACAAACAACTCTCCACTTTAACCTCCTCCCACCCTTTCTCCTGGTTATCTCTGCTGAGGGAGGGGTTACTTCTCGCGAACGCCACCGGTCTGGGAAACCTCTCTGCATGTTTCTTTTGCGCTACCCTAGGACAGCCACCCCTGACGGCCTTCCCGCTCCCAGCCCCCTTCAATAATTCCCTAACAACTTCCAGCTAAGGATCCTCCCCCATCTCAGATGTTCCTTTGTTCTTAAACCCTGAACAAACACAGGTTTTATTTTGCTATTCAAACGCTAGCACCTCCCTTTGCAACATAACCTCTCCTCCCAACTCCACTCTGTACGCCCCTCATGGCTCATTCTTCTGGTGTAATGGAACTCTATATAAAAATCTCACTGTTCAGGCCACTAAGAGCCTCCTATGTCTCCCTGTTACAATAGTTCCCCAACTAACCCTGTGAACCCCTGCTGAATATCTAGAAGGAGACTACGTGCCTTCCTTCAGGACAAAAAGGGCTGTATTTCTTCCCTTAGTAGCCGGTGTCTCACTCACCACATCCGTAATAGCGGCAGGGTTAGCAGGAGGAGCCCTAGGCCACGCTCTCGTTACTACCGCTAAGCTCTCCCAACAATTCTCCATAGCAATGGAAGCTTCAGCCTAATCCCTAGCCTCATTACAAAGGCAACTGACCTCCCTCGCCCAAGTTACTTTGCAAAATCAGAGCGCCCTAGACCTGCTTACTGCCGAAAAAGGGGGAACTTGCCTTTTTCTCAAAGAAGACTGCAGTTTTTACATAAATGAATCTGGGTTAGTAGAGACGCGGGTCCAACAGCTACACAAACTCAGCCTAGAACTACAAAAACAAAAATTCAATTCCGCAGCTGATAGTTGGTGGAGCTCCTCCATGTACTCCCTCTTAATGCCCCTAGCAGGCCCATTGCTAAGCCTACTCCTCCTCCTCACCATAGGGCCATGCATACTAAACAGAATAATAAACTTTGTCAAAGATAGAATCAACACTGTCCAGTTAATGGTCCTTAGAACACAATATCAACCCATCATCAATAAAACAATTGAAACAAACATATAAGACCCAAGATTGGCTCTTAAAGACACAACTAAAAGGGGGGAATGAGATAGAAAGCCCCTAAGGGAAAAATTCTAAACATACATGCATGTGACCACCCCCCGGGCTTACACAAACAATTTATCTGGAAAACCCCCAGCCGTTTGAGGTTGCAAAAAAGGCGGGAACCAGCCAGAAACTGCCGAATGTCCAACTTTAAATGTTAACCAATAATAAGCTTGTAACTACTGTTTCTCTGTGACTTGTTTGTACCCCGCTATAAAAGAAACCCTAAAACAGCAGCCGGGGCCTCTCTCTTTACCTGCCATTGTATAAAGCGGAGAGGTCCGGGTTCGAACTCGTAATAAAGCGACCCCGGCTATTTGGCTTTGACTCTGGACTCTGGTGGTCACTTACTGGGGTCTCGTGACTTCAGGCACAACAAAATCAGTCCAGTTAGAGAAAGAAGAAAGTGAAGAGATTTATGAACCACTAGAGTCTTTTTATGCTAAAATATTATCTTAAGGTTTGAGCTCTATGGAGGTCAATTCTCTTTCTTCTGTGGTTATGGTGATATGGAAGGGGAGTGCTGGGAAGGGAAGAGCATGGTCCCTTTAAATGACACAGAAGAAGGGAAGGGAAGTGCTGCGGAGGGGGAGGGCGTGGTCTCTGGCTAGGGCTCCACCCCCAGGGACCTAGGTGAGGACTGGCATTTCCTGCCCAATTGTTGCATTTCTTAAGACCACCCAGGCCTGCCACGCCCCCATTCTGTGCCAGTAAAAACCCGAGACCCTAGCAAGGCAGAGACAGAAGCAGCTGGACCCGGAGAAGAGCACCTCGGTGGAGAAATACACAGGCAGCTGGACATCTAGAGGAAGGCACCTACAGGCACCAGCATGCAGGCAGGACACTGGCCAGCAAAATAAGGTGGAGTTTGGCTGGGGTAGTCGGAGGAGCATGCGCCAGACTCCAGGGGAAAACCATCTCCCTTCTGGCTCCCCCATCTGCCTAGAGCACTTCCACTCAATAAAACCTTGCACTCATTCTCCAGGCCCACTTGTGATCCGATTCTTCCCTTACACCAAGGCAAGAACCTGGGATACAGAAAGCCCTCTGTCCTTGCGACAAGGTAGAGGGTCTAATTGAGCTGGTTAACACAAGCTGCCTAGAGATAGCAAAACTAAAAGAGCAAAACTAAAAGAGCATCCTGTAACACCCACCCACTGGGGCTTCAGGAGCTGTAAATATTCATCCCTAGACACTGCTGTGGGATCGGAGCCCCACAGCCTGCCCGTTTGTATGCTCCCCGAGAAGTCTGAGCATGGGGGCACTGAAGAAGCGAGTCACACCCCCATTGCACGCCCTGCAAGGGGGACAAGGGAACTTTTCCCATTTCAATGGCTTGGTCCCAAACCTGATAGTCCTTTGTTAATGTATGCCCTTGAAGAGGGAAAGGAAGGTAAACCAAGAGACAAATCCATTACCAATTTTGAAAGAAAATCCTCAAAGTACAGTTCCTATTGAGCAAAGGTCAGTGATATAATTTTTGAAAACAGGACCCTTTTCACAAGATGGCGCCAAAAGCGAAGAAGGAAGCGCCTGCCCCTCCTAAAGCTGAAGCCAAAGTGAAGGCTTTAAAGGCCAAGAAGACAGTGTTGAAAGGTGTCCACATCCACACAAAAAAAGAAGACTCGCACGTCACCCACCTTCCAGAGGCCCAAGACACTGTGACTCTGGAGGCAGCCCAAATATCCTTGGAAGAGCGCCCCCAGGAGAAACAAACCTGACCACTATGCCATCATCAAGTTTCTGCAGACCATTGAGTCCGCGGTAAAGAAGATAGAAGACAACACCACACTTGTGTTCATGGTGGATGTTAAAGCCAACAAGCACCAGATCAAACAGGCTGTGAAGAAGGTCTGTGACATTGATGTGGCCAACGTCAACACCCTGATTTGGCCTGATGGAGAGAAGAAGGCATATGTTTGACTGGCTCCTGATTACGATGTTTTGGATGTTGCCAAAAAATTGGGATCATCTAAATTGAGTCCAGCTGGCTAATTCTAAAATATATGTATATCTTTTCACCCTAAAAACAATTTTTTTTTTTTAAACAGAGGGGAACACTTTAATGCACTCAAAGACTGTGAAAAAATGATGGGCCTCCCAGATGATTTCTCCCTGAGAAATCTCTGCCTAGAGGCAAAATACAGAGGCTAAGTGAGGCAGGATTTTCTACTGTAAAATCTAGAAACACAGGACCTCTTCTTCCATAGTTCACATGAAACTTCACTCATTTCTTCAAAAACCTTTTAATTTGAATACCTTCTATGTACCAAAAACTATTTTAGGTGCTGGAGATCCAAATTAAGGGTTGAAAAGGATGCAAAGCATGAAGAACATCAGGAGATACTCAGAGAAAGTAGCCACCTGGCATGGTGGCTCATGTCTGTAATCCCAGCACTTTGGGAGGCCAAGGTGGGAGAATCACCTGAGGTCAGGAGTTCGAGACCAGCCTTGCTAACATGGTGAAACCCCCATTTCAAGGCTGGGTGCAGTGGCTCATGCCTGTAATCACAGAACTTTGAGAAGCTGAGGCAGGTGGATCACTTGAGGTCAGGAGTTCAAGACCAGCCTTGCCAACATGGTGAAACACCATCTCAAGGCTGGGCACAGTGGCTCATGCCTGTAATCCCAGCACTTTGAGAGGCCAAGGTGGGTGGATCGCCTGAGGTCAGGAGTTCAAGACCAGCCTGGCCAACATAGTGAAAACCCATCTCTACTAAAAATACAAAAATTATTTGGGAGGCCGAGGCAGGCGGATCACCTGAGGTCGGGAGTTCGAGACCAGCCTGACCAACATGGAGAAACTCCGTCTCTATTAAAAATACAAAATTAGTCGGGTGTGGTGGTGTGTGCTTGTAATCCCAGCTACCCAGGAGGCTGAGGCAGGAGAATCGCTTGAACCCAGGAGGTGGAGGTTGCAGTGAGCTGAGATTACACCACTGTACTCCAGTCTGGGTGACAGTGAGACTCCGTCTCAAAACAAAAAAAAACTCACCAGATAAACTTTTTTTTTTTTTTTTTTTTTTTTTGAGACGGAGTCTCGCTCTGTCGCCGGGGCTGGAGTGCAGTGGCCGGATCTCAGCTCACTGCAAGCTCCGCCTCCCGGGTTTACACCATTCTCCTGCCTCAGTCTCCCAAGTAGCTGGGACTACAGGTGCCCGCCACCTTGCCCGGCTAGCTTTTTGTATTTTTTAGTAGAGATGGGGTTTCGCTGTGTTAGCCAGGATGGTCTCGATCTCCTGACCTCGTGATCCGCCCGTCTCGGCCTCCCAAAGTGCTGGGATTACAGGCTTGAGCCACCGCGCCCGGCCTAAACTTCTTAAAATAAAACCTCTGCTACTGTACAGAGTTGACAATAAGCATTTAGAAACTTTTACAGCCATTTGACATGGCCATGACATCCAAACCTGAAACCAGTGGACTTGTCAGGTTGAACAGACTATAGACCAATTTGATTGTTGCCCAGCTCTAGGGATACGTTGCATCTGGTGCAAGCTGCATACTAGTCATGAACAGTAGGACCCTGTTGTCAATCTATGACAGATTGAAAATTAAAGAAGTGCTTCATCATAGACATTTGAAAAGCACTGGTCTACACCACACTGTTCTGCTTCATCTCTTATTCAGTCTTCAAGCCATTTCAGCCTGGTATCTGCCCTTCACCTGCTGAAAATACCACAAGAAAGGTCACTGACCTTCGTAGGGCTAAATTCAGTGTATTATTTATTTGTCCCCATTGTATGTGACATCTCTGCAGCATTTGGCACCCTCTGCTTTATAACATCACAGAAGGTATGTTCTTCTCTTACCTCTTTGACAATTCTTTCTTTTTTCTAGGCTTCTCTTCCTTTGCCCACTCTTGGACTGTTTCTCTTCTTCTATGATACAGATTTTTTCTGCGTGTCTTATTCATGCTCCACGATTTTAACTATATACTGTTGATTTCCAATCTCTATTTCCAGGGTTATAAACTTGATGGTACATTAATGTGCTTAAGACATTTACAAAAGAAATCAGTTTAAAGGTGGTTTTTTGTTTGTTTGTTTTTGTTTTGCAAGATAAGCAGAGAATCAGGTTTTTTTTTTTCACTTATCTTTTTAAAAAGTGCTTACTTATTTTTTAAGAGAAGGGGTCTCACTCTGTCACCAAGGCTGCAGAAAAGTGATGCAATACTAGCTCACTGCAGCCTCTGACTCCTGGGCTGAAGTGATCTTCCCACCTCAGCCTTCCGAGTAGCTGGGACTACAGGTGGATGTGACCACATTGGCTAATTTTTTAGTTTTTGTGGAGACAGGGACTCATTATGTTGCCCAGGTTGGTCTTGAGGAGGATTACCTGAGCCCAGGAATATAATCCTCTCACCTCAGCCTCCCAAAGTGTTGGGATTATAGGCGTGAGCCACTGATCTTGGCCTATGATTGTTTTCAAAATTATACATTATTTAGCTCCAGAAATCATTTTTATTCCAAATAAAATCATATATGGAATTCTATATATAAAATGTAATAAAAGCAATTGTTTTAAACTGGAATGGATTTGAGAGGTCCTGAGCTCTATCCACTCAGTCTTTTACTTTCTGGGGCTTCTCAGGTAATTGCTAAGCCACAGAGATTCTTAACTTAGGGTCTCTGGACCACCAAGGAATCCATGGAAATAATTACATCAAAAATTCCATCTTGCTGGGCATGGTGGCTCATGCCTGTAATCCCAGCACTTTAGGAAGCCAAAGCAGGAGCATTGCTGAAGCCCAGCAGTTTGAGACCAGCCTGGGCAACAGTGAGACCCCTGTCTCTACACATAATTTAAAAAATTAGCCAGGCGTGGCACCGCACTCCAGCCTGGGTGACAGAATGAGACCCTGTCTCAAACAGACAAACAAAAATCCCCACAAAAATTACATCTTTATTTTAATTAACTACTGACCAAAACCTAGCTTTCCTTAAATTATGTGTATAGGCAATAAGCCACAGCTATCAGTAGTACCTATGGTTCCCTCATGGATAGAAATCCCTGACACAGGCCAGGTGCAGTGGCTCACACCTGTAATGCTAGCAATTTGGGAGGCCAAGGTGGGTGAACTGCTTGAGGCCAGGAGTTCAACACCAGCCTGGGCAACATAGTGAAACCCCATCTCTACCAAAATAAAATAAAATAAAATAAAATAAATATAAAAATTAGCTAGGTGTGGTAGCACACACCTGCAGTCCTAGCTACTCGGGAGGCTGAGGTGGCAAGATCACTTGAGCCCAGAAGGTGGAGGCTGCAGTGAGCTATGATTATGCCACTGCACTCTGGCCTGGGTGACAGGCAAGATCCTATCTCAAACAAAAAAAGAAAAAAATGAAATCTCTGACATATTCATGTCATGCTATGTTGTTGCAGAGTATCTCCAAGTATTATTTACGTTCATCCACATATTAATGGTAGTTATCAGACTGCCACTAAATATTATGTAATTTGTTAAAGAAACATAACGTATTGTGGTATCACAAGTTTTATATATTAATATAAAAATGTATATTATTCAAAAACATTATTCTGAAGAGGAGTTCATAGTCTTTATCAGATGGCCAAAGGATCTTTGGAAAAAGGTTTAGGAAGGCTGTAGAAACTCATGCCTCCTTGACAATACCCATGTGGAACACAGAGCTCTCAATTGGTTTTTACTGTGGCCCTAAGCCTTCTCCCAAATGATTCAATGGAAGTGGTGGTAAAAAGGTCCTTTTTGTTCTTGATATTAAGGAGATTCTTAGTGAAGAAAGCCTGTTGGAACATTTCAAATAACAATTCTAGGCTGGGGTCAGTGGCTCATGCCTGTAATTCCAGCACTTTGGGAGGCCAAGGTGGGTGGATCACTTGAGGCCAGGAGTTCAAGACCAGCCTGGCCAACATGGCAAAACTTTGTCTCTACTAAAAATACAAAAATCAGCTGGGCATGGCGGTGCTCACCTGTGGTCCCAGCTATTTGGGACGGTGAGGCGTGAGAATCGCTTGAACCTAGGGGGCGGAGTTTGCAATGAACCAAGATATAGCCACTGCACTCCAGCCTGGGGGACAGAGTGAGACTCTGTCTCAATAAATAAATAAGTAAATAAATAAATATTTGATATTTGAAGGGAAATGCCATTTATTTCCTCTACGTGCTGTTTAACACTCACTTCTAGGCTGGGTGCAGTGGCTCAAGCCTATAATCCCAGCACTTTGGGAGGCCGAGGTAGGAGGATTGCTTGAGCCCAGGAGTTCAAGACCAGCCTGGGCAACAAAGTGAGACCCCATCTCTAAAAAAATAAAATATACAATTAGCCAGGCATAGTGGTGGACTTATAGTCCCAGCTACTCAGGAGGCTGAGGTGGGAGGATCACTTGAGCCCAGTATTAGGTTGCAGTGAGCTGTGATGGCACAATCACACTTTAGCTTGAGTGATAGAGCAAGACCCTGTTTCAAAAAATTAAAAAATAATAATAAAATAAAACTCAGTTCTAGAAAATCTTTCCTCTTTTGGATCCTTCTTTTTTTTTCTTGCATTCCATTGCTGCTTATTCAATTGCTTATCACTGTATACTTGTTAGTTTACAGGTCTATTTTGTCTCTGGAACTGGATTATAAAAGTGCCCTTGAGAAGTTTATTTCTCAGGATGACCAGGACAGTGTTCTACAAATAGACACTCAATAAGTGCTTCCTGATGAGTGCAAGGCCTCTCAGAAAAGTGAACTTATTTATCATAAAAGCAAGATGAAAAAACAATAAGGTTAATTACAAGGAGGTAAAAAAGAGGAACCTTTGATTCTGGATGGTACTTGTGAAAGGAATTGTGTATTTATAAACATTGTGTTTATAAGTAGCTTGTATTTACTAGTGAGGATTAAAAATCTTCTTTAATAGAAAGTGATCTTTTAAATGACCTGAAAATTCCATTTTCTGTCACCAGCGAAGAGTAGGCCAGGTTTTGTCTAACGAGCAGATTGTATGATGAAAGAACATTGCTAAATTAAGTTCTTTCTAAAATATTTGATACGGGGCTGGGCGCGGTGGCTCGTGCCTGTAATCCCAGCACTTTGGGAGGCCAACACGGTTGGATTACTTGAGGTCAGAGTTCGAGACCAGCCTGGTCAATATGGTGAAACAGTGTCTCTACTAAAAATACAAAAATTAGCTGGGCATCGTGGTGGGTGCCTGTAATCCTACCTACTTGGAAGATTGAGGGAGGAGAACCACTTGGATCTGGGAGATGGAGGTTGTAGTGAGCCGACAGCGGGCCACTGCACTCCAGCCTGGGTGACAGAGCAAGACTCGTCTCAAAAAAAACAAAAAACAAAAAACAACAACAACAAAAAAAATCAAGTTTCTGAAAATTTCACCAGATGGGGAAATGCTGACAATATGCTAGTTAAATTTAGTATTCATCTCAATGTAAAATCTGTATTAATCTCCATGATGTTAAAAATGCATAAAAAAATTTGATAGAGGAATTCGGCCATGCCTTATATCTGGACAGACAAATTTTACAGTAAAAGCAAAAGCACAGAATAACAGAAAATATAACCGTGACTTTTTAAACTATAGGATATTCCATTTCAAAGATGCTATAGCTATGGTAGTTTTAAAAATTTCTTATCTATTGAAACCATTGTTACATGTTGCTGCAAAGCAGGCTTACCAATCTAAATTCAGATACAACACATGATTTTCCTAGTCAATGATTTATTTCATGCTATCAAAATGTTATCTTCATTAAAAATGTTTTTAGGCCGGGCCCGGTGGCTCACGCCTGTAATCCCAGCACTTTGGGAGGCAGAGACGGGCGGATCATGAGGTCAGGAGATTGAGACCATCCTGGCTAACACGGTGAAACCCCATCTCTACTAAAAATACAAAAATTAGCTGGGCGCGGTGGCGGGCGCCTGTAGTCATGGCTACTGGGGAGGCTAAGGCAGGAGAATGGCATGAATCCGGGAGGCGGAGCTTGCAGTGAGTGGAGATGGCGCCACTGCACTCCAGCCTGGGCGACAGAGCCAAACCTGTCTCAGAAAAAAAAAAAAGAAGTCTTTAATATATTTTTCTTTCACATTTATAAATTTCCTGACCCAATTCTGAAGCTTAGTTGATCCTAAATGTCGACAATACTAAAAATATAGTCAATATTTTCCAAATAATTATTAAAGCTCTGCATCCTTTCATTTAATTATAAAATTAATCAAGTCCTATCATTTCTCCTATATACCTCTCAAATCCACCTACCCCAAATGTATTTGCCACTGCCTTGATTCAGGCTTCTTAATCACCTCCAATTTCTTTCTCCTTACATGTATTCTTATCATGGTCATAAAACAATCAGGTTTGTATTTCAGAAAGATCATACCACTCCTTTGCTTAAAACCCTGCACCAGCTCCTTAGCACACAATTTTACATGGTATCCATGGCCCTCAATGATCCAGCTCATACCCACCTCTCCTGCACTTCTGTCATCATGGTGCCTCACGCTTGACTCAGCAGCTGTAATGAAACATTTGCAAGGCATCTGCGGTTTTTTTTTCTCTAGGACAATCCTTTCATACTTATTTCTGGTGAACTCTATCATCCTTTACAACCCAGCTCAAACATTACTTCTGGAAGGCCTTCTCCAAGCCCATCTCAACTCCAAAGTTAAGCACTCCCTCTTCTAAATCTAGTAGTAATATATGGTTGTACTTATCACATTGTATTATATCATAATTATTTGTTTATATGCTTGCTTGCCTTCCCTATATCATGGAAAGCTTTTTGAGACCAAGAAAGGTGCTTCATGTTTGTTGAACTGAACTGAATCTGATCTAATGATCTGAGCTGAGTAATTGGGAAACAGATGGGATGTTTCCAGAGTGATTCATAGTAGCCAGGATGATCATGTTTCTCCACAGCAAACATAAATCATGTTTCTTTAATCACAAGGATTACCAGACTTTGTTGGAATAGCACACAACATGCAACTCTCTTAGTTAAATGAAGACTGAATATCCACGAGCCAATTAGTCAATGTATGATCTGCATAATTTGAGCCAAATTAGTAAATATCACTTTTCCATCAAATATAGATTGAGTGCTTCTGGCTTAGTGCAAAATATATACATTTTATCTTACATTTTTATATGAAAGGGACAAAGTAGATTAGAGGATGGATTATTTACACTGTGCACCAGGAACTAGCAACTATTACATTTTATCATACAAATACAAGTGGAAAAGTAGAAAGCTGATATATTGGAAACTATTTATTTTGTAAAATAATTCCTTTGGGAAACAGTAAAAATAATGTATATTATCAATTCCCAATGTAACAAAAGCAGGTGGCACAAGAAACAGAAGAAAATTTTGTGGTTTCAGATATTAATGGTAGATGGCACTAAGTCATGCAGCGAGCATTCAGGTATGTGCAATGCATAATTTTCAAGATTCAAATCTGTTGTGACTAGAGCCATAACAGTTCTTTCTGGGATGAAAAACGCTAAGGAATCTGCACAAAGAATATTTGAGTAAAGTTTCTCTCTTACCAGCATATACTGATAACTTAAAACCAGTTTTAACTACAGGAATCTTCCTATTAGTCATAATAGCTTAACACAAGTAATTTATAGTGTTTAAAGCTAACTCACGATTTAGCTTTCTTATTTGTTCTTTTCTATATTTTGCAGAGGTTCCCTACCAAACATGTTATTTTTGAAATAAAAATAAATACAATTTTCTGAGAAATATGAATGATATTCTTCTTTCATATTATCATTCATATTACTTAATGATAGTAATCATATCTATCAGCCCATTTTTAGGATGTTATGAGAATGTCATTAGGCTGTGTTTTTAACTCAAGGGCCATTTTCTTTTTTTTTCTTTTTTTGAGACGGAGGTCTCACTTTGTCGCCCAGGCTGGAGTGCAATGACGCAGGATCTCGGCTCACTGCAACCTCTGCCTCCTGGGTTCAAGCGATTCTTCCACCTCAGCCTCCTGAGTAGCTGGGATTACAAGTGTTCACCACCATGCCTGGCTAGTTTTTGTATTTTTAGTAGAGATGGGGTTTCACCATGTTGGCCAGGGTGGTCTCGAACTCCTGGCCTCAGGTGATCTGCCTGCCTTGGCCTTCCAAAGTGCTGGGATTACAGGCGCGAGACACCACGCCCAGGCCATTTTCTAGAATTCTATTTACTTATTTCATATATTGCAAAGAGGAAATCAGAAAGAAAACATCCAGTTCAGAACAGGAAGCTGTTTTGTTTGTAGTGGCAATGATAATGAATGACACTTGAATTAACTCCAAAACATTTTCTTACAACCACAGCACAAGACACCTATCTAAATCAGTCACATGGTATTTCTTAAGAACTGCTATACTGTGATAAATATAATATAAAACATTTTCCTCTAGCAGGTAGATTAAAACAAGTATTTAAATGCTTTCAAAATAAAAATAAACAGAATCTGTTTTGAAGTTAAAAAAATAAGGAGAGGGCCAAGCGCCGTGGCTCATGCCTGTAATCCCAGCATTTTGGGAGGCCGAGGTTGGCGGATCACTTGAGGTCAGGAGTTTGAGACCAGCCTGGCCAACATAGTGAAACCCCGTCTCTACTAAAAAATAAAAACAATAGCTGGGCATGGTGGTACGCACCTGTAATCCCAGCTACTCAGGAAGGCTGAGGCAGGAGAATCGCTTGAACCTGGGAGGTGGAGGTTGCAGTGAGCTGAGATCATGCGACTGCACTCCAGCAAGGCTCCATCTCAAAATGGTAATAATAATGAGATGGCCGGGTGTGGTAGATCATGCCTGTAATCCCAGCACTTTGGGAGCCCCAGGTGGGTGGATCACTTGAGGTCAGGAGTTCAAGACCAGCCTGGCCAACATAGTGAAACCCTGTCTCTACCAAAAAACACAAACAGTAGGCAGGCGTGGTGGCGCGTGCCTGTAGTCCCACCTACTCAGGAAGCTGAAGTGGGAGAATATTCTGAGCCCTTGGAAGCGAAGGTTGCAGTGAGCCGAGATCACACCATTTTACTCCAGCAGCCTGGGTCACAGAGTAAGACTCCATCTCAGAAAAAAAAAAAAAAAAAAGAAGGCTAGGCACAGTGGTTCATGCCTGTAATCCCAGCACTTTGGGAGGCTGAGGCGGGCAAATCATGAGGTCAGGAGTTTGACACAAGCCTGGTCAACATGGTGAAACCCCAGCTCTACTAAAAACACAAAAAAATAGCTGGGCGTAGTGGTGGGCTCCTGTAATCCCAGCTACTCGGGAGGCTGAGGCAGGAGAATCACTGAAACCCAGAAGGCAGAGGTTGCAGTGAGCCGAGATGATGCCACTGTATTCCAGCCGGGGGGACAGAGTTAGACTCTGTCTAAAAAATAATAATAATAATAATAATGAGAGAAGTATTGCAGTCAACTTCCTAATAATAAATAATTCTACTATGGCAAATATTGAACGTAGACATATTACTCAATACATGATAGTATTTTTTAAAATTATTAATCAACAATTTTGTTTTCCTTTTCTTTTAAGCCTAAGAAAAAGGAAACCCACGTACTTTTTTTGCTTTTTAATTTTTTTTTTTTTTTTTTTAAAGACAGTCTCACTCTGTTGCCCAGGCTGGAGTGCAGTGGGGCCAACTCAGCTCATGACAACCTCCACCTCCTGGGTTCTAGTGATTCTTGTGCCTCAGTCTCCCGAGTAGCTAGGATTACAGGTGAGCACCACCGTGCCTGGCTAATTTCTGTATTTTTAGTAGATATGGGGTTTCGCCATGTTGGTCAGGCTGGTCTCAAACTCCTGGCCTCAAGTGATCCGCCTGCCTTGGCCTCCCAAAATGCTAGGATTACAGGTGTGAGCCACTGCGCCTGGTCCCCAGGTACATTTTTAAAACTTTTTTTTTTTTTTTGAGATGGAGTCTCACTCTATTGCCTAGGCTGGAGTGCAGTGGCATGATCTCAGGTAACTGCAACCTCCGCCGCCTGGGTTCAAGGGAGTCTCATGCCTCAGCCTCCCGAGTAGCTACGATTACAGGCATGTGCCACCATACCCAGCTAATTTTTGTATTTTCAGTAGAGATGGCGTTTCACCATGTTGGCCAGGCTGGTCTTGAACTCCTGACCTCATGTGATCCGCCCACCTAGGCCTCCCAAAGTGCTGGGATTGCAGGCCTGAGCCACCGTACCCGGCCACATTTTAAAATCTAAATATAACCAGGTGTGGTGGCTCATGCCTATAATCCCAGCACTTTGGGAGGCCTAGGCGGGTGTATTGCTTGAGCTCGGGAGTATAAGACTAGCCTAGGCAATATGGTGAAACCCTATCTCTATTAAAAAACAAAAAACCAAAAATAATAAAATCTGAATATATTTCAAATTAGGAAAATTATTAACACCAGTTTTGTTAGTTTATTATCCCTTTCCCTCTTACGTGTCTGTATATTCCTTCATAATATAATTATAATTGTCATCAATATAATTGTCATCAATAAACAGTCATGAATAAAGGGAATCTCACTTTTTCTCTCCATGTTTGATCTATTACTATTTTACACATAAAAGGTTAAAACATTAATCTTTACATAAAACTCTATTCCACTTATTTCATGAGTCAGGACATGAGACACCTTTCGTATCTTCTTATTTCTTGTGTGTATAGTAAAGTTTTATGATTTCTGGAACAAAATACTCTGTTGCCATTTCTACATTTTATATTTATTTATTATTTTTATTTATTTATTTCGAGATGGAATCTCACTCTGTGGCCCAGGCTGGAGTGCAGTGGTGTGATCTCGGCTCCCTGCAACCTCCACCTCCCAGGTTTAAGCGATTCTCCTGCTTCAGCCTCCCGAGTAGCTGGGATTACAGGCACAGGCCACCACACCCAGCTAATTTTTGTATTTTTAGTAGAGACAGGGTTTCGCCACGTTCCCTAGGCTGGTCTCAAACTTCTGACCTCAGGAGATCCACCTGTCTCCTGAGTAGCTGGAATTACAGGCATGAGCCACCACGCCTGGCCCATTTCTACCTTTTGTAAAACTAGGTCTAGGCCGGGCATGGTGGCTCATGCCTGTAACCCCAGCACTTTGGGAGGCCAAGGCGGGCGGATCACCTGAGGTCAGGAGTGGTGGCGTGCACCTGTCATCCCAGCTACTCGGGAGGCTGAGGCAGAAGAATCGCTTGAACCTGGGAGGCAGAGGTTGCAGTGAGCCGAGATCGGGCCATTACACTCTAATTTGAGTGACCAACAAGAGCGAAACTCTGTCTCAAATAAATAAATAAAAATTAAAAAAATAAAAATTAGAACTAAAACTAGGTCTAATTATGCCAATTTGAGAACTACCTTTCTCTTTGCCTGGTGATTTAGTTTGCAGTTTAAAAAAAATAAAGTCCCCATCAGCTCACAGGAACACATATTAAGGAGGCTTTGGGTTACATGCCCAAGATTTTTGTAATTCACTCAGTAACTATCAAGTTTCCAAGGGAAATATTTGAAATTCTACTATTAAGAACACATAAAATGAGAGAAAATGTGCCCCAATAATATACCATTAACATAAGTGCTTTTTCGTATGTAAGGGAAAAATGGCTACTCATTTGAATGAAAATGTTTCAAATTTTTCTGTAATGCCAGATAAACTACTAAATTGCTCTGTATGCATAATCAAATTAGCTGTCAGAAGTCAAGAGTAAATGAAAAATGTCTAGATAAAGGGTAATCAAAACTACTTCCTGGTGAACACGTCCAGAGTACGTGTAAGAAAATCTAGGCCTGGCGAGGTGGTTAACGCCCGTAATCCCAGCACTTTGGGAGGCTGAGGTGGGTGGATCACTTGAGGTCAGGAGTTTGAGACCAGCTTGGCCAACATGGTGAAACCCCGTCTCTACTAAAAACACAAAAATTAGCTGGGCGTGTTGGCGGGTTCCTATAATCCCAGCGACTTGGGAGGCTGAGGCAGGAGAATCGCTTGAACCTGGGAGGTGGAGATTGCAGTGAGCCGAGATCGCGCAACTGTACTCCAGCCTGGGCAATAGAGCGAGACTCAGTCTCAAAATAAATAAAATTAATAAATAAAAATACAAAAATTGGCCGGGCGCGATGGCTCACGCCTGTAATCCCAGCACTTTGGGAGGCCCAGGCGGGTGGATCACGAGGTCAGGAGATTGAGACCATCCTGGCTAACATGATGAAACCCTATCTCTACTAAAAATATAAAAAATTAGCCGGGCATGGTGATGGGCACCAGTAGTCCCAGCTACTCGGGAGGCTGAGGAAGGAGAATGGCGTGAACCCAGGAGTCGGAGCTTGCAGTGAGCAGAGATTGTGCCACTGCACTCCAGCCTGGGCAACACAACGAGACTCTGTCTTAAAAAAAAAAAAAAAAATTGGCCAGGCGTGGTGGCGCAGGCTTGTAATCCCAGCTACTCCAGAGGCTGAGGCATGAGAGATGCTTGAACCCAGAGGCCGAGGTTGCAGTGAGCCGAGATCACACCACTGCACTCCAGCCTGGGCAACACGGCGGGACTCTGTCTCAAAAAAAAGAAAAGAAAATCTAATACACTAAACTAAAAAAATAAGTCAACTGGCTTTTTTTTTTTTTTTTTTTTTTTTTTTTCCTGAAACAGGGTCTCGCTCTGTCGCCCAGGCTAGAGTGCAGTGGCACAATCTGGCTCCCCTGGGCTCAAGTGATCCTCCTGGCTTAGCCTCCCAAGTAGCTGGGACCATAGGTGTGCGCCACCTCACCCAGCTAATTTCTGTATTTTTTGTAGAGATGGGGTTTTGCCATGTTGCCTATGCTGTTCTTGAACTCCTGAACTCAAGCAATCCACCCACCTCGGCTTCCCAAAGTGCCGGGATTACAGTTGTTAGCCATCGTGCCCAGCTGGCATTTAATTTTTTTTAGAGTACTTTGCCTATCAAATTCTTGTTCTTACAACTTATTACTTGTTTCAATAATGTAAAAAAAAAAAAAATAGTTTGGGAGGCTGAGGCGGGCAGATCACAAGGTCAGGAGATCGAGACCATCCTGGCTAACACAGTGAAACCTCTACTAGAAATACAAAAAAATTAGCCGGGCGTGGTGGCAGGCACCTGTAGTCCCAGCTACTCGGGAGGCTGAGGCAGGAGAATGTCATGAACCCAGAAGGCGGAGCTTGCAGTGACCCGAGATTGTGCCACTGCACTCCAGCCTGAGCAACAGAGTGAGACTCCGTCTCAAAAAAAAAAAAAAATACAAAAAATTAGCTGGGTGTGGTGGCAGGTACCTGTAATCCCAGCTACTCAGCTACTCACGAGGCTGAGGCAGGAGAATCGCTTGAACTCCCAGGAGGTGGAGGTTGCATGAGGTGAGATCACACCACTGCACTCCAGTCTGGGTGACACAGCGAGACTCCCATCTCAAAAAAAAAAAAAAAAAGGAACAAATTTCTTTGTGAGCCTTTAATGATACAGGTACTGTCAACGGCAAGTATGAGTTCCCTAAATACTAATAATACTGCTGACACCTCCGAGATACAGTAATGCCTAGTTACAGTTCAGCTCTTTTATATACCTTTTATTTAAAACAAAAACAAAACCAAATCCTGAAAGTACACCACAAAGTTATTTAAACAGCGCCAAAAAATAAGGTTCATGTGTTCAGGCATTTTGCTCTCAAGCTTTCACTCTGGGCCTATTTATTTGCTTATACACAATTATAACAAACCTGGTTTTCGAAATCCACGAGACAAAAAGCAACTATTAGCAGAAGCTGCTATAGACAAAGCATACTGATAGTAGCAAAATATAATATCTGACAGTTTACAATTATGAAAGTCAAAAGGAGGTTCACACCTGTAATTCCAGCACTCTGGGAGGCTGAGGCGGGCGGATCATGAGGTCAGGAGATCAAGATCATCCTGGCTAACATGGTGAAACCCTATCTCTACTAAAAATACAAAAAATTATCCGGGCGTGGTGGCGGGCACCTGTATAGTCCCAGCTACTCGGGAGACTGAGGCAGGAGAATGGTGTGAACCTGGGAGGTGGAGCTTGCAGTGAGCCGAGATCGTGCCACTGCACTCCAGCCTGGGCGACAGAACGAGACTCCGTCTCAAAAAAAAAAAAAAAAAAAAAAAAAAAAAAAAGTCAAAAAAAAAAAAAAAGTCAAAAGGAAAACTATTAAAAAGGCTTAAAAAGCCAAATTCAATCTTTCTGAGGTTTACTTAAGACCACTCATATACTTCGTGAGATCCTCAAGTCAGTATGCTAATACATTATATAATTAAAATTAATAAATGATATTTAGTCTTTAATATAGTTCATTCTATTTAAATATTACATTTTAATATTAGCCTATACTTCTGGACGACACCTCCTGGTTTACTTGGGATTGGCCTATCTCAAACCTGTTGTCTTGGCATAATTAATAGCTCCCCCTTTCATTTTCAAAAAGTGTTCTGGTTTGGACTGTAAATCTTAGGATCATCCTACTGAGCCCTTATTATGTGCTAGGAACTATTCCAAGTGCTTTCAGTTATGCTCACAATCTTATGAGATGTAGTACAATTATCCCCATTTTATAGATGTAGTAACTAAGCTTCCAAGAGGTTATATGATTTGTCAAATCTATCCAATTACTAAGTGTTAAAGGGCTCTATGTAAACAACCAGGCAATCGAATACCAAAGTCCTAGGACTTAACCACTATAACATAAAGTACTATGTCTTCTTAGAAAGATGGGTAGGGGAGGGAGACATCCAAGTTTCTGGAAAAGGATTAAGAGACACCAGATTTCTGTGTCTATACAATCCTTGTTTCCCACAGATTCCATAAGTTTACAATACTGAAACATTTCAGAACATCTTTGAAATAAAAAACTTTTTAGATTTTTATGAGCATGAGCTTTTTAAGAAAACAATCTTAGGATTGTTTTTCAAATATTCTTGAAAGATGCTACTTTTAAAATATACTAAATAGGGCTGGTGCAGTCGCTCAAGCCCGTAATTCCAGCACTTTGGGAGGCCAAGGTGGGCGGATCTCCTGAAGTCAGGAGTTCAAGACCAGCCTGGCCAACATGGTGAAACTCCATCTCTATATATACACTAAATAGGCTCTGCCCAATGGTTCACACCTATAATCCCAGTGCTTTGGGAGGTTGAGATGGGTGGATTGCTTAAGGCCAGGAATTCAAGACTGATCTAGACAACACAGTGAGACTCCGTCTCAACAAATTAAAAAAAAAAAAATTAGTTGGGCAGGCCGGGCGTGGTGGCTCATGCCTGTAATCCCAGCACTTTGGGAGGCTGAGGCAGGCAGATCACCTGAGGTCAGGAGTTTGAGACCAGCCTGGCCAACACGGTGAAATCCTATCTTTACTAAAAATACAAAAATTAGCTAGGTGTGGTGGCATATGCCTGTAGTCCCAGCTATTTGGGAGACTGAGGCAGAACTGCTTGAACCCAGGAGGCAGAGGTTGCAGTGAGCCGAGATCACACCACTGCACTCTAGCCTGAGTGATAAGAGTGAGACTCTGTCTCAAAAAAAAAAAAAAAAAAAAAATTAGCTGGGCATAGTGGTGCATGTCTATAATCCCAGCTGCTCAGGAGGTTGAGGTGGGAGGATCACTTGAGCCCAGGAGTTCAAGGTTATAGTGAGCTATGATTGTGCCACTGCACAGCAGCCTGGGCAATAGAGTGAAACCCTGTCCAAAAAAAGAAAAAAAAATGTGTGTATATATATGTATACATATGTGTGTGTGTATATATGTACACACACACAGAAGTTATAAAAATAGAGGTTCAATGATTTATAATACATCTTACTTTTAACGAAAACATTTAATATTTATCTACTTACAGTTATTAACAATGAATAAACATATTATTACATTTACATAGCATTTTCCTGTTTTCAAAAACCATTTCCCTATTTAGTGCTCAGGAAACATATGGTAAACAGATATTATCGTTCCCATACTATGGGTTAAAAAACTGAGGCTTAGAGATTTAATTTGCCCAACTGCATTATGAGAGGAAAATTAAGTGGAGAGATGATTCCTCTAATTCTACATGGAAATAAAGCAATTAGTTGGATGCTCCAGAGCAAAAGAAAAGCCTCAGACTTCTTTATGGGCTAAGAGGAGACAGAACATCCATAAACTCATGCTGTCTTCAAAAGCAGTATTTGAGCAGGGCGTGGGAGCTCACGCATGCAATCCCAGCACTTTTGGGAGGCGGAGGTCAGAGCACAGCTTGAGCCCAGGAGTTGGAGATCAGCCTGGGCAACATGGTGAAACTCAGTCTCTAGAAAAGAGATACCAAAAAAAAAAAAAAAAAAAAAAAAAAAAAATTAGGCCTGGTGGTGCATGCCTGTAGTCCCAGCTACTTGCGAGGCTGAGGTGGGAGGATTATCTGAGCCGAGGAGGTTGAGTTTGAAGTGAGTTGAAATTTTGCCACTGCACTCCAGCCTGGGCAATAGAGTGAGACCCTGTCTCAAAAAAAAAAAAAAAAGGGCAACATTTACTGGGACCTGCCTGCACATCTCTAGTAGCTTTAATACTATTCATAGAAAAATGAACATTCACATTGTTTTGCATCTCCACTTACTATTAAATTTGCAAGCTAAAACAGGAACTATGAAGAGCAAAATGAGATTGTTTTTTCTGAGTGGCAAACCTAATGGAGTGCTCTTAACCTCTTGATGATTTACCATTGTTGAGATTATTCCTTAACAAGAAAACACTTTTAAAAGAATTTCCTCCCAAAGCTTATTTGCCAGATTCCATAAATTAGCTGCTACAAATGTTCTGTATCAAAGAAACTCAAACCCAGTAAGAGGCTTCTCTTCCAATGTACGAAAAAGGCACATTTCAATACACAATGCTGGCCACACTATTTTAGATAATGATGGAAAATGACAGCTGATAGCCAGTTTGGGACACATGCCAACTGTTCCTATTTGTCTGAAAATGCTAAAATTAATTGCTGTAATAGTTTTTAAAGAAAATTGGTATTGATAACTGAGAAATTATCAACTAAAATCCTTAAAAACAGAATATAGATGATGCCTCTTTGATCTGAAACACCAGTTTTTAAACTTTTAATGTTCTGAAGTGTAAGTAAACACATCTCAACAGCTTTAAATATTTTCATATATTTTATTTTTTAAACTCTTCATGTATTTTATTTTTTAAACTCTCATAACTTTGCAAGCTAGCAGTAAAATATTGCCTTCAATATTTTACTAATTAGCACCGTATACCTTTTAAAGCTAACTGGAACATTGATTCATTATAAATGATTGTAAAATAAAATGATCATTTCAAATGCCAAATTAATCTCAAATAACAAGGGAACTATTATTATCTTTTTTTTTTTTGGCTCTACGCACAAAGATGTATTTCAAAGATGAACTTAACTATATTAGTATCAGTTTTGCCAATCTAGCAAATCAAAGTATCACAGTTTAAAGCAATATTTAATCTCTGAAATTACTAAAGAGGCATACAAGAAAGTTAAGGAATCAGCTACAAAAACAAAAGATACTACATAACTGATTTATAGTCCCTTATTTTTTGAAAGAATGAGGAAATAACTCAATGAAAAATTCCATGGTGCAAGTATCAGTTACAGATATGGTTAAGTATACATCAGTATTCTCTGTTTTGCTTATTAGAGTTTGGCCTTACCAAAAACTACCGAAATGTCCAGGATAACTCACAGGGACAACTGGAAGCCTGAAATAAAATTGCTCAGTGCAAAAAGATCCCAAACCATTCATATAATTTTAAATGGAAGCCTATTTTTAATGTTCACATCTGAAAAATCTTTCAAAAATATGGGAAAAGATCTAATTATACTAAAATTACTTCCACACATTCAAAAAAGCTTTTTAAGGGATATTTTCTTTCCTGTTTTCTGATAAAAGCATTCCTCTGAGCTATGGGGTTAAGTTCTGAGCCACGACTGACTGCTTACTAGCATGCCTGTTTTGCATACCAGTAGAATCAAGTCCAGTTTTGCCATTTGTGGATAACTATGACAAGATACAAAAGCATGTGTTTGCCATAAATAGCCCTGGCTAACAGCAAACTGCTCACACTGAGCAGATCAAATTCTCTATAAGGAGCACAGTCTGGACCATAGCCAAATCCCACTACTAATGTTTAAGACTGCTATATCAATTCCTATTCCAATTCAATTTGCAAAATATATTCAGAAAGAGTAGGTGAAATGACTGTTCCGAAACATCGGAAGTATCATTAAACTTTTAAAGGAATTTTACAAATTATTTTCATTATGACCAAATAAGCAATAAGAGCTTCCTGCTCCTACTACACAACTACTTAGAAATGTTAATATGAATAAAAAAATAACTATGCTAATTTATCCAGAGAACAAATCAGATATTGAAAAGTATTTATGCCAAAGTGCAAAAAATAATTTCTGATCTTCACATTAACACATAGGAAATAAATAATGTTTATAAAAGTACCATTCTTTAACAATGGTATTTTATATTAGTTGGCTTTAAGATAGAATATTTTTTAAACCAAATAAATCCAACAAATCTGGAAAATATCACACATGAATGTTGTACAAAAAAAATTCTCAAATGACCAGTGCAGAGATTAATAATATTACCCTAGAAGTTGTTTCACATAACATTTTGCAAAATTTCCAAGGAAAACAAGGCAACGTTCTCTAATATGCCACAATTTTTATTGCAACGTGGCCATTTTTGGAAGGGTGGGGAGTTTGATCTCAAAACAATGTTCCATTTAAGGCTCTTTTATACAGAAATTGCCATCATGACTGATATTCAAAATATCTTTAGTGGTGCAGGACTCATATGGTAAACATAAAAGTCCTACACTTATTCAGTAGTGTACACTCAATGGAAAACAAAAAGGCATTAATAACAGCTATTTCTTTTAAGAAGGTATGCAGGTAACAGGAATGAACACTGAGGTACTAGGATAAGTTGATGACACAGTTAACAAAACAAAACTTAATTGGCATTCCTTTTAGGATATTAAACTTGTTACAAAAAGTGCTTTTAATGCATAGTGTTATATCCGTGCTGCCATGTCACAAAAATAGGCTTGCCAAGGCAGGTGAGGTGTATGAATGCTCAAGCCTCACAGAACTGCAATCAAGTGCAACTATAAATAATACTGAAAAAAGTTGACCATCTGACCAGTGGATAATACTTTCAAGGCATTCAATTAGCTTATCCTTTGCAGTATTCTAAGCTATTCACATTGACGATCACATACATTGTAGTGCTTGCTGCAAGGGAGGCATATAACCAGTTGTTTTGGCTAAAATATGACAGGAAGGCATTCCTTGGGTTCTGCATAAAAGTAACAGTATTAAACAGTCTAATGGCAATCACTGATAGGCTGCTTAAATAAATGATATTTCCTTCATTCATTGTGTTGGAAGGGCCCAGTGGAAAGGGGGAAAACAAAACAACAACAAAAAAAAAACCTAATACTATTCCAATGGACTGAACTGGAGAAATGCAAGCTCCTTAAGATCCAGATGGCACTTGACTGTCATTTTATAATGGTTTTCCTTCAAGTGAAACTACTACATTGCCTCCCAATTTCTCTCCAAGTGTCGAACGGTCCTTAATATCATCCAAGCCATTTACTTGCCACTCATGTTTAATACCTAAAAAGAAAAAACATTATGCTATTACTTTATTATAATGAATAAAGAATAATTTCTCTGCACAAAATAATCAAGATTGTACCTGTAAATTTCTTTTTAATGGCATCTTTAGAGCTAGCATAAATCATCTTGCTTTTTAAAGGTGCACTTTCAGGAGCCCTACAGAAAAAAAAAATTATTGAATCCCATTTATAAGAAAAACAAAGGTAAGACTGACTATGATAACAACAATCCTTGCATTTTAAAAGTACTTTTTTCTTTTGTTTTTACACACCAGAATATAAATACTAGGTCTTCTTTCTTAGACTCTTTTGTTTCGTATGTGGCATCGTACAAAGCATATCGGCAATCATTCAGAGGTAGCAACTTCACAAAAGATGTGTAGGGGTCCTCTACAGTATCACCAATGTCACCCACCAAGATCTGCTTTGCTTCCTCTACAATTATTTGTCTTTTGTCATCGCTTAAACAGAAGAGAACTGCTTTCTTTCTCTTTTTGATCTCCTCTTGTGTAGAAGATTTCCTTACTTTCATATCATTAAAAACTTTTATGACTTCATCATTCACTGTAACTCCAGAAGCCTGAAAATAAACACAGAACAGTAATTCAGAACACGTATTTTGGTTTTAACCAAAATTACTGTTTGCCTAGAGAAGACTCACTTTAGTCTGGACATCAAAAATTGCACCGTACCATGTAAGTCGTCCAATCAGATTTGTCACATTTTAAGAATCAGTAGACGATACAGCGAAGGAGTCTAACTCATCCTGCCCATTCATCCTTCTTAAAGGGGTTTGGACGTGGAAGCGAAAGGGACAAATACAAGTTGTCCCATCCCTGAAATGTTTCCTATTTCACTGGGTGATGTCAGAGCTTCAGGACCGGCAGCAAAAATACCTTCTGTATTGTGTCAACTCGGCTGGCCTTAAAAAAACACTTTTGGATTTCAGTTAATGCTTCTACTATTTTTTTCTTTAAAGTCATCCTAGCCACTGACGTTTCCTCATAAGGAAAGAGAATCAAGTGTAAACTCCAAACCGCCCACGGCCCACAGCTCACATGCAGACACTCCAAAACTAACGGAACGAGTGTAAAAGCATTTACGGCGAGAAAGCATTTTAAAAAGTGTTTTCCCTCTTCCCTAATCTCCCCGTAAGGGTTTCATTACAGGCCGTCCAGACCCTGACACACACAGCGTTCGCAGCACGTACCAATTTTAAAGCCTCGCGTGTTAAGTAAAATTAGGAAGCGAAGGGCAAAGGCGGCGCGAGCGGCTGCAGTCCGCAGACCCTCTCGCGCCCCAGCCCGCCTGGACCCAACCCCGACCCCCAACCTGCGCCGGCGCCCGGGCCCTCCCCGCTCCCCAAAATCCAAAGAGCAGCAGGGCAGGGCCTGACGGCCGGAGGGCAGGCCGGTCGGTTGGAGAGCAGCGGAGCCGCAGAGCAGAAGCGCCCACCTTGGAGGCCAAAATCAGGTTAAAATGGCGGCCCCACTCCCGGGCCGTGCGGGGCCGTGCGGGGGGCTTTTCTCGCCACGCCGCGGCCTCCCGGCCAGCGCGCTCGTCTTACCATAGTGCCCTCAGCTGTGGCTGCGGCGGCAGCTCGGGCTCCGGCTCTGTGGCACTGGGAGGAGAAGGAGGGGCGGGCGAGCGGGTGGGCAGCGGAGAGTGCGGGGCACGCCGGGAGCTGCAGCCCGAGGGAGGCGGCGGGGCTCGGCGGGCCGCAGGCGGCGGGCGGGGCGGTCACGTGGGCACGCCCGGTCCCTAGCCGGCGCCGCCCGCTCGCAGGCCGGCCCTCTGTCTCGCGGCCCCGGCCCCCCGGCTGCCCGCGTCCTCAGCCTGACCCCAGAGCGCGAGCCCTGCAGGCCCGGGGGGCGGCGCGGCGGTAGCGAAGCCCGGGAGCCTGGCAGAGTCGCCTCCAGCCCCCGGGCACCACCCGTCAGTCGGCGGGAGAAAGTGCTGAGCTCCCAGAGGGGCGTTTCCACCGCCTCCATGGGGCCCTGCGCCAGGGGTGTGTGCGTGTGAGGGTAACTCCTGCGAAGGTATCTTTCCTTAGTTACCTGTGGTTTCCCCGAAAGAGGTTGGATTTCGTCATTTTGAGTCTTTTTGGAAAACCCCCAGTTGTTTAGAGATAAATGAGAATAAACACTGCACAGGATTGCCCCAGTTGATAGTACTTAGCAAAAACAAAATGATACGCAGTTTTGGTAAATCACTTTTCAAAACTCTAGTTGAAATAATAATGATGGTAAAAAAAATTAGGTGGTAGCATTCCTTGGTAATATCCTTTTACATTTTAGACTTCATAGGAAATGGATTGTACTCTCTCTTAATAGACATTTCATGAAGCTCCAGCTGTGACAGCTGACATCAAATAAGCCGAGGCAGCCTCTTCTAGCAAAGTCCATACAACTGCGCCAAGGCAGTTTCTCTCTCTCTCTTTTTTCTTTTTTATTTTAACTCCTCCATACCTCAGGGTTCTTCATCTGTAAAACAACTGTTATTAAATTATCGTTAAGGCCCTTTCCAGCTTTAGATTTCAGTTTCTGAATATATCAATGTTCAGTAGGAAATGGTGTGTTTGTGGTGGTCTCAGGATTGAGGTTAGGCAGGAAAATCATGAGATGGTGTTTGCCCTAGATTGTGTGATAAGTGCTTTCAGCCAAAATTTACTGTATTTTAAATGGAACATGCTAGGCTTTGAAACATAGACCTACTTTTCTGTCTATATCTTGGGTTTGTTTTCTTAATTGGAAGATAGACTTCGTTTAGCGACAAAAATTGAGAAGGAATTTCCCAATGTCTAAGCATGAATCCCAAGCAAGTGGATAATACTTTATATCTAGCTGGTACATTACAATTTATGGAGCCTTTCACTTTATCTGTTGAACTTCCAAGAAGTCATGGAGAATGTCTCTCCAGACTCTGATCATCTGCTATGTGTAGGTATTAGCAAATTCCTGTTGGCTTCATCCTGGGGTCACCTTCCCTTCCCAACCTCAGAGATTTGCTGCAGCCTCAGCAGAGACCAGGTCTGATGACACTGGGACCTACAGTGGGTGTCAGAACCTTACTCACTAAAGCTGGGGATTCCAAAGATATTAGTCACCCCCTAGCTCGGACTTCAACCCCTTTCCAAGCTTCTCATTACCTCTTACCCTCCCCAGGCGGAGATGGTAATTCCTATGTTCTGGGATTCTTTTCCTGAAGTTATTTTTGTCTTGCATATATTTTGTTACCTTATAATAACTTGTTTATGTCTTCTGCCACCCTACTGTGCTGTAAGCTCCTTAAGGATCTGAGTCCTAGTTACCTTTGAATTTCTGGAACCTGACACATAGTAGGTGCTTAATAGATGCTGAAATAATAAATTTAAGATGCTTTAGTGCTATAAAGAGAATGAAAAGGAAGCTTCTGAAGGTTGTGAAGGCTTTCTACATGCCTTTGTGAGGATGGCTCTGAGAATGTCAGGGCCAGTAGCAGCTTCCTGCCTTCACCCCTGTGAGTTATAACCAGAACTTACCACCACTTGGTAAAGGGGCAGCATTGCCAATCATCACTGCATGAATTTTGGTCACTGTGTAGTGGAGGGATCTGAGTGTCAGATACGACGTGTATTAGTGTTCGCTTGTTGCTATAACAAATTACCACAAAATTACTTGCTTAAAACAACAAAAATTTATTATTTATTGTCTTACAGAGTCAGAGAAATAAGTCTCTCTCTATATATACATATGTTTTTAAGAGATAGCCTCTGGTTCTGTTGCCCACCCAGGCTGCTGGAGTACAGGGTGTGATCATAGGTCACTGCAGCCTCAAACTCCTGGCCTCAAGTGAGCCTCCCACCTCAGCCTCTTGAGTAGTTGGGATTACAGGCATGAGCCACCACAACTGGCAGAAATAAGCCTGATGGGGCTAAAGTCCAGAGACTGTAGTGGGATACTCCTTTGCCTTTTCCAACGTCTAGAGGCTTCCCATCTTTTTTTTTTTTTTTTTTTTTTTTTTGAGATGGAGTCTCACTCTGTCACCCAGGCTAGAGTGCAGTGGCGCGATCTTGGCTCACTGCAAGCTCCGCCTCCAGGGTTCACGCCATTCTCCTGCCTCAGCCTCCTGAGTAGCTGGGACTACAGGCATCCACTACCATGCCTGGCTAATTTTTTGTATTTTTAGTAGAGATGGGATTTCACCGTGTTAGCCAGGATGGTCTTGATCTCTTGACCTTGTGATCCGCCTACCTCGGCCTCCCAAAGTGCTGGCATTACAGGTGTGAACCACCGTGCTCCACCTGCCCATCATCTTTGGTCTGTGGCCCCAAGCAGCAATTGTATCACTCTGACTTCTGCTTCAGTCACCACCTTTCCTCTGACTCTGTCTCTCCTGCCTCCGTCTTTCACTTATAAGGACCATTATGGTTACCTTGTACCCCACTTGGTAGTTTAGGATAATTCCCCCTCTCAAGATCCTTAACTTAATCACATCTGCAGAGTCCCTTTTGCCATATAAGTTAACATTCAAAGACTTTGGAGGTTAGGACAGGAACATCTTGGTGAGGAGGGGTTGCATTATTCTACCTACCATACAACTGTTCTGAGCAATTTCAAGCTCAAGCAAACAATTAACAGGTGTGACAGAAGGACACCGAACAATCTAGTACTAGATACTTTGTGCTGTAAACAACTAAGCTATAATTATCCACTTACCAGACCACACATAGATGGCAGTAACAACTATTAGGAACTTTGTGAGAGTAACTTCTGAATGTAATCTCAGCTCAGATACTAGTAGTGGTGCAGTTTCAGGCCATTGATTTAGCTGCCGTAAGGCTCAGTTTCCAAATCATGTGTAAAATAGGGATTCTATGACCTCTCCCCTCTCAGGATTATGGGGAGGATCAAGAGAGATAATGTATGTAAAGCCCTTGTCCAGCACAGAAATAGGAACCCTGGAGCTATTATTACCACCAGTGCAGAGTGAAGATGAAAGCAGTGATTTTATCAACTCATAGGCAATAGTCATGAAGCCGTCCCAATCCTCATTGATTCTGAAGGCTCAGCTAAAGTTTGTTTACTCAAGATTCTTTAAAAAATTGGAAAGGTGATCATCCCTTAATATATATAATATATTCCTCCAAAAACAATCTATTTTTATTACATATGTATTTATTTACTTACTCACTTGTAGAGATGGGGGTCTTACTATGTTGCCCAAGCTGGCCTCAACTCCTGGGCTCAATCCTCCCGCCTCAGCCTCCTAAAGTGCAGTAATTACAGGCGTGAGCCACCACACCTGAGAAACAATGTGGATGGAGTTTCTGTGGCGTGTAAAAGTTTGAAAGAACTATCTAAAACAATGAATCTGGAAGATTATGGTGTAAGCCCTACTCCCTGTCAAGAGACATCACATTCTCAGCTCCCACAGCCACTTTCTGACAAAGACAAATGTAAGCATAAAGATACTACCACTTCAAAATGTACCTTTCTACTAACATGCCTTCCTAACTCTGACATATCCTTGCTAACCCACGCCTGAGCTAAAAGACTGATGAGGAGTCAAGTCGTGTATTTTTCTAAATCCAAGTTTGAATTTAGACCTAGAAAATAAACACAGTGGGAGGTGTTTTTTGGAGTCCAATCACTGTGACTCACTCACTGATCCACAAACTCACTTTGGGTCTTACATGTCCCGTCTCTGGTTCTTTCTAATTTAGGAGAATGACCTCACAATAAAGGAATTTATCAGTAATCTGTGTCACATGAAGTGGTAATGAAGAGGTAGCAGTATTGAAATGCAATAATTAGTGAAATGTAGTTCAAAATGGTCTCAAACTATAATTACCAACTTCAATGGTATAATACATACCAGCTTCAATTTATTAACTCAGACACAATTTATCAGATTCACCCACCAGTTATTTGTAAAACCTCAGTCACAATGTTAATTAATAATGCATTGATAGTAATTGAATTGTGATAGTAAATAGCAACTGGTTACCTAAATTATACAATCCATATAAAACATCATCTGATAAACTTGCTAATAATTTATTAAACACCCCTTTGTTTAACTTACTTTTTTACAAAAGCGGTAGATTTTGGCCGGGTGTGATGGCTCATGCCTGCTATCCTAGCACTTTGGGAGACCAAGGTGGGCAGATTGCTTGAGTTCGCGACCAGCCTGGGCAACATGGTGAGACCTTCATCTCTACAAAAAATAAAAATATTAACTGGGTGTAGTGGTGTGTGCTTATAGTTCCAGCTACTTGGGAGGGCTGAGGCAGGAGGATGGCTTGAACCCAGGAGGTCGAGGCTGCAGTGAGCTGAGATTGAGCCACTGCACTCCAGCTGGAGTGAGACTCTCTCTAAAAAAAAGTAGATTTTATTTTTGTTTTTATTTTTAAAATTTATTTATTTATTTATTTGAGACAGGGTCTTACCATCACCCAGACTGGAGTGTAGTGGTGCAATCATGGCTTACTGCAGGCTTGAGCTCCCTGGGCTCAGGTGATGCTCCCACCTCAGTCTCCTGAGTAGCTGGGACTACAAGCGTGTGCTACCACGCCCAGCTCATTTTTGTATTTTTTGTAGAGATGGAGTCTCCCTCTGTTGCCTAGGCTGGTCTTGAACTCCTGGGCTCAACGGATCCTCCTGCCTCAGCCTCCCAAAATACTGGGATTACAGGCATGAGCCATGACACCTAGCCAAAAGCTGTAGATTTTAAAACCATAGGCTAATCATACAGACATGAAAAATGTAACATATAAAAACTATATGTTAAGAGACATGAGTAAGAGTTGGAGAGAGATCATAAAATGAATACAGGCATGAAGAGTTTATTCATTCCATCCATTAATTCCTTTATTTCGTTTATTGAGCACCTCTGCTGGGTGTTGGGAATGCAAAGATAAACATAACATAGTCCCTGCCTTGAAGAAAGTCAGTCCTGTAGGAGCACAGCAAGGAAGCTGACATTTATGAAACAGTCCCATGCATGCTACAATGGCATATGCACAGGATGTCTTGTGAGCACTAAAGAGGGCCACCAGTGCAGTGTGGAGTGAGTTCGGTCTTAAGGGACAAGTGGGCATTTACTAGGCAGATGAAGGAAGGGTACTCAAAGCAAGGAGAACCAAATGTAGAAAGCTACAGTGCATGAGTGAAGCAGAAGAAACCCCAAGTAGTTTGTTGGAGCCTCTGGGTTTGGAGGGAATAAAGAAGGAGTAGTAGGAAGCATCAGATCTTATGAGCCTTATAGACAATCTTACAGTCAGAACTTTATTCTGCAGATCATGAAGGAGACATGATTTTTCAAATGTTTTTAAAATAATAGGTATATTGAGATACTCACAGACCAAGAAATTTGCCTTTTAAAGTATACCATACCATGTTTTTTAGTATTGTGCAATCCCATCACAACTATCTAATTTTGAACCTTTTTATCACCCCCCAAAAAAAAAACCCATACCTATTAGCAGTCACTTTACATTCTGTCTTCCTCTGAGCTCCTGGCAACCATTAGTCTACTATCTTTGCAGATTTCCCTGTTCTGGACATTTTATATGAGTGGAATTTTATAATATGTGATCTTTGTGACTGGCTTCTCTGACTTAGCCTGATGTTTTCAAGATTCGTCTAAGTTGCAGCATGTATCACTACTTCATTTTTATAATCAAATCATATTTTGTTGCATAGAAATACCACACTTCCTTTATTCATCAGTTGATGGACATTTCAGTTGTTTGTACTTTTTGGCTATTATGAATAATGCTGCCATGAACATTCATGTACGAATTTTTGTGTGAACATATATTTTCATTTCTTTGGGTATATACCTGTCAGTAGAATTACTGGGTCATATGGTAACTTTATATTTTAACATTTTGGAGAGGTCTCAAACTGTTTTCCAAAGTGACTGCCCCATTTTATAATCTCATTCATACGTTTTATAATCCCATTCATACATTTTATAATCCCAGTGTATGAGGATTTCAATTTCTCTGCATCCTTGTCAACATTTGTTATTGTCTGTCTTTTTTATTTTAGCCATCCTAATGGCTGTGAAGTAGTATCTCATGGTGGTTTTGATTTGCATTTCCCTAATGTCTAATGATGCTGAGCATCTTTTCATGTGCTGCTTGTATCTTCTTTGGAGAAATTCCTATCTTTGCTCCATTTTTAAATTGAGTTATTTGTCTTTTTATTCATTTGTAAAAGTTCATCATATATGCTGGATACAAGTCCCTTATTGGTTATTTAATTTGCAAAACATTTTTCCATTTTGTGGGCTGTCTTTTCACTTTCTTAATGGTGTGCTTTGAAACCAAAAAGTTTTGAATTTTGATGGAGTTTATCTAATTTTTCTTCTGTTGCTTGTGCTTTTGGTGTTACATCAAATAAATCATTGCCTAATCTAAGGTTATAAAAATTTATTCACATATTAAGGGTTTTAGAGTTTTAGCGCTTATATTTAAGTCTATAGTCTATTTTGCATTAATTTTTTAATATGGTCAGGTAGTGGGCCAACTTCATTCTTTTGCATATGTATATCCAGTTGTTCTAGCACCATTTATTGAAAAGGCTATTTTTTCTCTAATTTTTTTTTTTTTTTTTGGAGAAGGAGTCTCACTCTGTTGCCCAGGATGGAGTGCAGTGGCGGGATCTCGGCTCACTGCAACCTCTCCCTCCTGGGCTCAAGTGATTCTCCTGCCTCAGCCTCATGAGTAGCTGGGACTACAGGCACGTGCCACCACATCTGGGTCATTTTTATATTTTTAGTATTTTTAGTTGAGATGGGGTTTCACCATATTAGCCAGGCTGGTCTCGAACTCCTGGCCTCAAGTGATCCATGCACCTCGGTCTCCTCAAGTGCTGGGATTACAGGCATGAGTCACTGTGCCTGTCCTCTAATTTGTTTTTTAAAATGTCATTATAAGTATGCTGGCAATCACATTCTAAGATGCCATGAATTTTTAGATTTATAATTGCTTATTGATGAACTGAACTGCTAACAAGAAAGGAATTTCTCTTGTATTTCACAACTGGATTACTTATGCATCTGGAGATTAATTTATTAATGAATGTCAGTGGAAACATATTTTAATTAATTAATTTATTTTGTTTTTTCTTTGAGGTGGAGTCTCTCTCTGTTGCCCAGGCTGGAGTGCAGCGGTGTGATCTTGGCTCACTGCAACCTCTGTCTCCTGGGTTCAAGCAATTCTCCTGTCACAGCCTCCCAAGAAGCTGGGATTACAGGTGCATACCACCATGTCCAGCTAATATTTTGGATTTTTAGTAGAGATGGAGTTTCACTATGTTGGCCAGGCTGGTCTCAAACTCTGGACCTCAGGCGATCCACCCGCCTCGGACTCCCAAAGTGCTGGGATTACAGGCATGAGCCACTGTGCCGGGCCAGAAACGTATGTTTTTAAACCACTTGAGTTTCTACTGTGTGCCAGGAACTGTGCTAGACACTGGGTGTAAGATGGTCTAGAAAACAGACATGGTCCCTGCCTTCGTGGAGCCTGTAGGCTAGTGAGAGAATAACAGGGGTCCCTGATATAAACTAGAAGAAGTAAAGAAAGCTTTTCCAGTTGAAAAGTCCTCCAAATGAAGGCAAAGCATGAAAAAAGACTAAGAAGGAGCTTGGCTCTTTTGGGAAAATAAAAGGCCAGTAGAACTGGAGTGTAGTGAACAAGGAGAACAGTGGCAGATAAGGCTGAAGAAATGGTCAGGGGCCAGTTAATGCAAGGCCTTATAAACCATGTCCTAAACTGTGTTTTGAGGCTCCCTGGGGTGCCCCAGCAAACTCACCAGGATGCCTTGGATATTTTTAAAATTTGAGGGAAACACAGCGACATCTGTCGAACATCACAGGAACGACTACCTCGAGCTAGTTTCCACTTTAAATCCAGTTATGTTCCTTTGGATGTGTTTTTCCCTCCTTGCTGTGATAAAAAGCAAGACCTAAGGGAAAATCGGTGTGGAGCAAAAGATGAGGATGGCTGTGTCCAATACAGTTCTAAGGTTTGAAAAGTTATGCAGTGCCCAGTAGATGCTAAGTTGTTAGGACATGAATATTTATTGTTTGGATCTAACTACTTAATAGACCAAGATGTTAGTTATTTCTTTTGGCCTGCGTGGGCCTTGAAAAAAACTGCTGAGACACTGTGAGCACCTTGAGCCAAGAAAATGTGGGAGTCTTTACTGTTAAGGATTTTGGGGTTTTGTTCCAAGGGTTACAGGACGTTCTGGAAAGGTATATATGTATGTATGTTTTATTTATTTGACACGGTCTCACTCTGTCACCCAGGCTGGAGTGCAGTGGTGTGTTCTTGGCTCACTGCATGCAACCTCTTCCTCCTGGGCTCAAGCCATCCTCCTGCCTCAGCCTCCCGAGTAGCTGGAATTACAGACGAGCGCCACCATGCCCGGCTAATTTTTGTATTTTTAGTAGAAACAGAGTTTCGCTATGTTGCCTAGGCTGGTCTTCAGACTCAGTGATCTGCCTGCCTCGCCTCCCAGAGTACTGGGATTACAGACATAAGCCACCATGCCATGCCTGGCCTGGAAAGGTTTTGAAAAGAGGAGAGTGCTGTGGAGGCTTTAATATTTTCTAGTAAAACAATATTTTAAAAATCTGGACATTTTACCTAAAGTGATTTTTTCTTTCACTTATTTGTTCAGTTATCACAATGTCTTACTTAGGCTTGAATTTCAATACTCTAATTAAAGGCTGTAATGTTTTCCTCCTTAACAGATAATTTTGCCCCACAGCTAGTTAGAGACCAATCAAGAATGGAAGCAGAGTCGACTTACCTGGCTTTTAAATTGTTTCTTCTTCCACAAACTGCCTACAAAAGGGTGAGGGGGATGTGGGAAGGACTCACTACTTTTCTGATGTCCCTGGGGTCACTTAAAGTTCGAAAGGATAGAACAGATTTCCTAGGCCTACAAAGCTGTCTCCTTTCCAAGGTGCTTGACATTTTTATCCTCTCAAATGGTTTTTGTTTTTTAAAGGCAGCGTCTTCCTCTGTTGCCCAGGCTGGAATGCAGTGGTGTGATTATACCTCACTGCAGCCTTGCTCTCCTGGGCTCAAGTAATCCTCCCACATCAGCCTCCCCAGTAGGTGGGACTACAGGTACATGCCATCACGCCTGGCTAATTTTTAATTTTTTTGTAGAGACGGGGTCTCACTGTGTTGCCCTAGCTGGTCTCAAATTCCTAGTCTCAAGCAATCCTCCCACCTCGGCTCCCAAGGTGCTGAGATTGCAGGCGTGAGCCACTTTGCCCAGCCTTTCTCACATGGGTTTGAAACACTATAGCAGAGATTGCCGGGGCCACCAATGTCCATTCTTCCCTTGCACTTTAGTAAAAGAATGTCAGTCCCCACTTTATTTGGAGCTTATGTCCCCAGCTAGAAGATTGAATTTTTCCTCCTCTCTGACAAGAGATATGGCTATGTGACTAATTCTACCAATATCAAGTCAACTTCCTAGGAGGCTGCTTTAAAAGGAGCTGACTCAGTCCAGGTGCTGTGGCTCCCGCCTGTAATCCCAGCACTTTGGGAGGCCGAGGTGGGCGGATCACGAGGTCAGGAGATCGAGACCATTCTGGCTAACACGGTGAAACCTCGTCTCTACTAAAAATACAAAAAAAATTAGCCGGGCATGGTGGCGGGCGCCCGTAGTCCCAGCTACTTGGGAGGCTGAGGCAGGAGAATGGCGTGAACCCTGGAGGCAGAGCTTGCAGTGAGCCGAGATCGCACCACTGCACTCCAGCCTTGGTGACAGAGTGAGACTCTGTCTCTTGAAAAAAAAAAAAAAAAAAAAAAAAAAAGAGCTGACTCAGCTGGCAGGTGTGTTCTCTCTTGCCTTTCTGTTGTTCCTTCTTTTGGCTTGTGTCACAGACTTGATGGTTAGAGGGCCACCAGCCCTCTTGGACCATGAGGTGATCTTGAGAATCAGTGCCAGTAGTTAGGATGATGGAGCAGAAAGAGGGGACCCTGGATCTCACATGATTATGGAGCCACCATGCCAGTCCTGGACAGCCTTCCTGTGGACTTTAATGTGATAGGGAAATTTCTTTTCTTTTTTTTTTTTTTTTTGGCAGGTGGGGAGGGAAGGACAAAGTTTCGCTCTTGTCCAGGCTGGAGTGCAGTGGCGCAATCTCAGCTCACTGCAACCTTCACCTCCCGGGTTCAAGCAATTCTCCTGTCTCAGTCTCCCAAGTAGCTGGGATTACAGGCATGTGCCACTGCACCTAGCTAATTTTTTGTATTTAGTGGAGATAGGATTTCACCACGTTGGCCAGGCTGGTCTTGAACTCCTGACCTCAGGTGATCTACCTGCCTCGGCCTCCCAAAGCGCTGGGATTACAGGCATGAGCCACTGCACCCAGCCAGGAAATTTTTAAATTTTTATTTTTTTCACTCCTTGCAGAACTTCCAGTGTATGAAAGATAAATTTCTGTCTCATTCAAGACACTGTTACTTGGCTTGAACTCCTCTTTGTTTTATGTAAGCAGCTCTATCTTAATAGTTGTGATATATGATTACCTGAAATAAGGTTCTAGCCATTGAGCCCTCTGTCCAGGGTGGGGACTGACACCTGAACAGATGATTTATTTTGTATTAAAGGATAATTTTTTCTTTGGGCACAATTTCAGCCCCAAATTTATTCTCAACATTTTTAGCCAGGGCCCTTCTTTGGCATTACTTAGGCAGTTTAGCAGAGTAAATTTTTTTCCTCTCTCTTCCCTACCCCCATTTATATATATCCTGACCATAAAAATAATTTCTCAATTTATAGATTTTATAATCCATATCCAATAACAATAATTCTATAGCCCTCTTGAACCAGAAATGGAATTATAAATTGTCA
This sequence comes from Rhinopithecus roxellana, assembly GCF_007565055.1. NCBI lineage: Eukaryota > Metazoa > Chordata > Mammalia > Primates > Cercopithecidae > Rhinopithecus > Rhinopithecus roxellana. The sequence continues at coordinate 48,945,835 of NC_044553.1, read as the reverse complement.
TGGATAGGAAAGGTAGATAGAGAGAGATGTAATATTTATCAGTATCATGTGGAAAGTGCAAAAGGAAAAACAAGTAAAGAACAGCTAAGGTAATCTTAAAGTGAGCACATTCAATCCTAACAAGGTAAATATTGTTATTTCCATCTTCACAGATGAAGAAACAGGCTCAGGCAGTTAAGTAACTTGTCCATAAGATATATGTCCATAAAAATCTTAAACTCAAGACTTGTTGATTCTAAAACTTATAAACTTTTTTTTTTTTTTTTTTTTTTTTGGAGACAGAGTCTTTCTCTGTCACCCAGGCTGGAGTGCAGTGGCGAGATCTTGGCTCACTGCAAGCTCCGCCTCCCTGGTTCACGCCATTCTCCTGCCTCAGCTTCCCCAGTAGCTGGGACTACAGGCGCCTGCCACCACGCCCGGCTAATTTTTTTGTATTTTTAGTAGAGATGGGGTTTCACCGTGTTAGCCAGGATGGTCTCCATCTCTTGACCTCGTGAGCCGCCCGTCTCAGCCTCCCAGAGTGCTGGGATTACAGGTGTGAGCCATCACTCCTGGTCTAAAACTTTTCCTATGAACCTTTTAATGTGTTAGTCATGTGTTTATAAAAATATATTGAAAGATTTTGTGATTAATTTCGACCCCACTGTAGAGGGCTACAGAGCTTATTCGTGAGAATAAGGTGTTAATTCACTCAGTTGGTGGATTGGTACACTCCCCAAATCTCATCCTCACGGGCCCACCAGGAGATGGGAAGTGATAGTTCCTGAGGCTGGAGGGGATCAAAGACAGGAAAGAGCGTATTTTATGTGGTACTGAGTGAAATCAGTTCTGTTTTATCATAATCCACCCAAATTTAGAATGTGTCATGGGTAAGGTCTTTCAATAGGAGTGCTGATAATGAAGCCTCTGTGGGAATGACATTTTAAGAACCTTTGTGTGTAAGACAAAAGGAGAAATCTATTCCCTCACCTAAAACATGCCAAAATGGCAATTTGTCTGTTCTCACGCTGCTAATAAAGACATAGCTGAGACTGGGTAATTTATAAAGGAAAGAGGTTTAATTGACTCAGAGTTCCACATGGCTGGGGAGACCTCACAATTGTGGCTGAAGGCAAATAAGGAGCCAAGTGATGTCTTACATGGCGCCAGGCAAGAGAGCTTGTGCAGGGGAACTCCTACTTATAAAACCATCAGATTTGGTGAGACATATTCACTACCACGAGAACAGTATGTAGGAAACCACCCCCCCATGATTCAATTATCTCCACTTGTCCCAGCCCTTGACACGTGGGCATTATTACAATTCAAGATGAGATTTGGGTGGGGACACATCTAAACCATGGCAGCAATCAAGTGTTGGTCCAATGTTTACTATGAAAACCAGACATTTGCTCTGAATCATGGAGTACTTGACATTGTATTTATTATATTCCCTCAGAAAGCAGGTATCTTTTCCCAGAAGGCATTTTTGTCTCTGAAGGAATAGTTTCAGTCCTAGAGATAGTTTTCACCTGAGACAGGCCACAGTTGAAATTCCGAGGTCTTTATATTACATCCAGGTTTACTGATTGTAGTATAAATATTCAATGTAAAACAGGGTCTTGCTATTTTGCTCAGGCTGGATTCAAACTCCTGGGTTTAAGTGATCCTTTTGCCTCAGCTTCCCGAGTAGCTGAGACTAGAGCCAAGTGTCACTGCACTCAGCTTCAATATTATTATTGTTGTTGTTTTAATGAAGAACATTCTATTATCTTCTAGTCTGTGACAGTTCATATTATTTACACATTTCTGGCGAGGCACAGTGGCTCATGCCTGTAATCCCAGCACTTTGGGAAGCTGAGGTGGGTGGATCACTTGAAGTCAGGAGTTCAAGACCAGCCTGGCCAACATGACAAAACCCCGTTTCTACTGAAAATACAAAAATTAGCCAGGCATGGTGGCACATGCCTGTAATCTCAGCTACTCGGGAGGCTGAGGCAGGAGAACAGCTTGAACTCAGGAGGTAGTGGTTGCAGTGAGCTGAGATCATACCACTGCACTCCAGCCCAGGCAACAGAGTGAGATTTCATCTCAAAAAAAAAAAAAAAAAAAAAAATTTCTAACTAAACATTTGAATCTTTTAAAATTAGAAAATAAACTTATAATACTTTTATGAGATTAATATAATCCATATCACTAAACCGTATTCTTCCAGTCTAGCTGAAACTTCGTACCCTTTGATCATCATCTCCTCTATCCCCATTCCCTTCACACACCCACCCCACCTCTGGTAATCATTTTTTTACTTTGTTTTTATGAGATCAACTTTTTTAGATTCCACATATAAATAAGATCATACAATATTTGTCTTTCTGTGTCTGGCTTATTTCACTTAACATAATGTCCTCCAGATTCATCTATATTGTTGCAAATGACACAATTTCCTTCTCTTTTGAGGTTAAATAGTATTCTTTTGTGTATATATGCACCACATTTTATTTATTCACTCATTTGTTGATGGACACTTAGGTTGGCTTCTGTGTCTTGGCTATTGTGAATAATGCTGAAATGAACATGGAAGTGCAGATATGTCTTCAACATACTGCTTTCAATTCCATTGGATATATACCCAGAAGTGGGATTACTGGATAATAAGGTAAATCTATTTTTATTTTTTTGAGGAACCTCGATGTAGCCCTTCTGACAGGTGTGAGGTGATAGCTCATGATTTTATTTGCATTTCCCTATGCTTAGAGATGTTGAGCGTTTTTTAAAAACATCTATTGGCCATTTTTATGTCTTCTTTTGATACACGTCTCTTCAGGTCCTTTGCCCATTTATTAATTGGGTTATTTGTTATCTTGGTATTGAATTGAGTTCCTAATGTATTTTGGATATTAGACCCTTTTCTTTTTTTTCTTCTTCTTTTTTTTTTTTTTTCTTTTTTGAGACGAAGTCTCACTCTGTCACCCAGGTTTGAGCGCAGTTGCTCACTGCAACCTTCGCCTCCTGGGTTCAAGTGATTCTCCTGCCTCAGCCTCCCGTGTAACTGGGATTACAGATGTGGACCGCTATGCCTGGCTAATGTTTGTAATTTTAGTAGAGACGGGGTTTCACCATGTTGGCCAGGCTGGTCTGAAACTCCTGCCCTAAAGTTATGCGCCTACCTCACCCTTCCAAAGTGCTGGGATTACAGGTGTGAGCCACTGGGCCTGGCCTAGCCCCTTTATTAATGTATGGTTTGAAAATATTTTTTCCCAATCCTTGGGTTGTCTCTGCACTCTGTTAAAAGTTTCCTTTGCTGTGCAGAAGCTTTTTAATTTGATATGAGCCATTTTGTCTATTTTTGCTTTTGTTGCTTATGCTTTTGAAGGCCTATTCAAGAAATCATTGCCCAGACCAATATGCTGGAGCTTTTCTTCTATGTTTTTTTCTAGTAGTTTTACAGTTTCAGGTCTTATGTTTAAGTCTTTAATCCATCTTGAGTTTTATTTTATTTTATTTTTTTTTGAGACAGGGTTTCACTGTTGTCCAGGCTGGAGTACAGTGGCAGAATCACAGCTCACTGCATCCTCAACCTCCCAGGTTCAAGCAGTCCTCCTGCCTCATCCCCACAGATAGCTGGGATTACAGGTGCACACCACCACACCCTGCTAATTTTTTTATTTTTTGTAGAGATGGTTTTGCCATGTTGCCCAGGCTGGTCTCAAATTCCTGGGCTCAAGAGATCTGCCCACCTCGGCCTCCTACAGTGCTAGGATTACAGGTGTGAGCCGCTGCACCTGGCTTTGATTTGATTTTTGTATGTGGTGTGAGATAAGGGTCCAGTTGCAGTTTTCTGCATGTGGATATCCAATTTTACCAAAATTTATAAAGAAACTATCCTTTCCCCATTGTGTGTTCTTGGTACCTTTGTAAAATATCAATTAACCATAAATAGTTCAGTTTATTTCTGTGCTCCTGTTCCAGTGTGAGTGTTTTTATGCCAGTACCATGCTGTTATAACAACTTTATAACATGTTTTGAACTCAGGGAATATAATGCCTCCAGCTTTTTTTTTTTTTGCTCAAGATTGCTTTGGCTGTTTGGGGTCTTTTGTGGTTCCACTTGAATTTTAGAATTTTTTTCTTCTATTTCTGTGAAAACTGGCATTGGAACTTGAGATTACACAGAATCTGTAGCTTTCTTGGGTAGTGTAGACATTTTAACAATATTCTTCTAATCCATGAACATAGGATATCATTCCATTTATTTTTATCTTCAATTTCTTTATCAATCTTTTATTGTCCTCAGTATACAGGTCTTTCATCTCTTTGGTTAAATTTACTCCTGACTTTTTTTTTTTTTGGTGGTATTGTAAATGGGATTGTTTTCCTATTAATTTCTCTTTCAGATAGTTTTTAGTATATAGAAATGCTACTGATATTTGTATTTTTTTTTTCTTTTTTGAGACAGAGTCTTGCTCTGTTGTCCAGGTTGGAGTATAGTGGTATGATCGTGGCTCACTGCAACCTCCACCTCTGGGTTCAAGTGATTCTCCTGCCTCAGCCTCCCGAGCAGCTAGGACTACAGTCGGGCACTACCACACCCAGCTAATTTTTGTATTTTTAGTAGAGATGGGGTTTCACCATGTTGGCTAGGCTGGTCTCGAACCCCTGACCTCAAGTGATCTGCCTGCCTCGGCCTCCCAAAGTGCCCTCCTTGGCCTCCCATGCCAGGCCTTATACCAAACATTTAAAGAAGAACTAATATCAACCCTTCTCAAACTCTTCCTGAAAATTGAAGAGGAGGGAATACTTCCAAACTCATTTTACAAGGCCAGCACTGCCCTTAGGCCAAAGGCAGAAACCTACAAGCCAGGCTGGGTGTGGTGGCTCACGTCTGTAATCCCAGCACTTTGGGAAGCCAAGGTGGGTGGATCACCTGAGGTCAGGAGTTCGAGACCAGCCTGGCCAACATGGTGAAACCCCATCTCTACTAAAAATACAAAAATTAGCCAAGTGTGGTGGTGCATGCTTGTGGTCCCAGCTACTTAGGAGGCTGAGGCAGGAGAATCACTTGAACCTGGGAGGCAGAGGTTTCAGTGAGCCTCAGTCGTGCCACTGCACTCTAGCCTGAGTGACAGAGTGACATTCTGTCTCAAAACAAACAAGCAGAAATCCTTGACAAAACATTAGCAAACCAAATTCAACAGCACATTAAAAAGTTTTTTCACCATGTTCAAGCATGATTTATCCCTGTGATACAAGAATGGTTCAACATACATAAATCAATAAGTGTGATACACCATATTGACAAAATGAAGGACAAAAACCACATGATCATCTCAGTAGTTGCAGAAAAAGCATTTAACAAAATTCAGTATCCTCTTATGATTAAAAACTCTCAACAATTAGGCATAAAAGGAACGTACCTCAACACAATAAAAGCCATATATGAAAAGCCCACAGATAACATCATACTTTTTTTTTTTTTTTTGATGGAGTCTCGCTCTGTCATCCAGGCTGGAGTGCAGTGGTGCGATCTCAGCTCATTGCAACCTCTGCTTCCTGCATTCAAGCGATTCTTCTGCCTCCACCTCCCAAGTAGGTGGGACTATAGGCATGCGCCACTACACCCCAGCTAATTTTTCTATATTTAGTGGAGACGAGGTTTCACCATGTTGGCCAGGCTGGTCTCAAACTCCTGGCCTCAAGTGATCTGCCTGCATCTGCCTCCCAAAGTGCTGGAATTACAGGTGGGAGCCACTGCATTAGGCCGCCTTTTTTTTTTTTTTTTTTTTTTTAAAAAAACGTGGGCATTTGTTGCTATAGACTTCCCTCTTCTCACGACTGCTTTTGCTGCATCCCTTAAGTTTTGATATGTTGTGTTTCCATTTTTGTCTATCTCAGGACATTTTAAATTTTCCTTTTAATTTCTTCTTTGACCCATTGGTTGTTCAGGAGCTTGTTGTTTAATTTCCATATATTTGTGAATTTTCCATGTTTCCTCCTATTATTGATTTCTAGTTTCATACCATGTGGTCAGAAGGGACACTTGTTATGATTCAGTCTTCTTAAATTTGGTAAGACTTGTTTTGTGGACTAACATGTGGTCTATCCTGGAGAATGTTTCGTGTATAATTGAGAAGAATTTATATTGTTTGCTAATAGAATCTTCTTTATGTCTAGGATTAGAAGCAATTTATTAGGTTGATGGAACTATAGGGTTTTTGTTTAAGTTTTTAAACTTTTTATGATACAAAATGGGAGAAAAAAGCTAAGTTTTTTATAGTATTAAATGATGCACAGAGATTTTGCATTTACATTTAGAACTCTTTTAAGAATTTCAGAGTGTAAGCATGAATGAGGCTTGTTAAAAGAAAAACCTTAGACAAATTAAATTTAACAGTTTAATTGAACAAAGAACTGTTTGTGAATTCGGCAGCCCCCTGAACCAGAATAGATTCAGAGAGACTCTGGAGCTAATGCATGGTCAAAGATTGATGGACAGGAAAAGGGAAGTGACATATAGAAAATGGAAATGAGGTACAGAAACAGGAGGATTGGTTATAGCTCGGTGTTTGTCTTATTTGAACACATTTGAACAATTGACCTCCTGTGATTGACTGAGACTTGGTGATTGGCATAGGAGTAGGTTGTGGTCTGTTTACACATCTAGTTAGGTTACAGTTCACTCTGTATGGAGCAACCTTTAGCCCAAACTTAGGATATGGAAGGAGGTAGCTTTAGGCTAAACCTAGTTTAACATGCTCTACTGATGTCATGAGATTAAAAAAAAAAAGAGCTGTGTTCCCTGTGTTCTTTTCTCATGAATATAGTTTAATATAGACTATTAGACCATTCATTCAAAGATACTGGCTTCCTAGGAGTATTGTACTTATTTTTCCAAAGGACTCGCATTGGGTACTCATTTTTGGCAGCCTCCCTCGTTATAGGACATCCCTTCAAAGTTACCCATTAACCAAATTCCATTTTGGAATCTGCAGTTATAAACCAGTCTTACTAGTGTAAGGATAAACTGCATTCCAAGAAACTGAGCCACAATAATAAAGGAATCCACAGCTCTTTGTTTCCCCAGATTTATAAATTTTCTTGGATTTTGGTGAACTCATAAATAGGATCTTTAGTTCTCTAGCAAAAAAGATTATGAAAACTATTTGTTGGCTTTAGTACCTGGGAGAGTGTGTTAGAGAGTTCAGTGTGGAGTGAATATTATCAACTCTTGAAAAAAGAATTATGTTGTTAATTATGGCATGAGCTTAATATCCATTTAATTTTATATCAAAATGCATTTTCCTGGCCCTGAGAGTTTTTCTGCACTGAATTCGGAATTGAAGTACAGTTGACCCTTGAACAACATGGGGATTAGGGGTATCAACCATCAGCCCTTCACACATTCAGAAATCCACATAGAACTTTTGACTCCCCAAAAGCTTAACTGCCAATAGCCTACTGTGGACCAGAAGCCGTACTGGCAACATAAACTATCACTTTTTTTAATATATGTGATATGTACTATATACTGTATTCTTACAATAAAGTAAGCTGGGGAATAGAAAATGTTATTAAGAAAATCATCTGGGGCACAGTGGCTTATGCCTATAATCCCAGCTCTTTGGGAGGCCAAGGCACGCAGATCACCTGAGGTCAGGAGTTGGAGACCAGCCTGGTCAATATGGCGAAACCCTGTCTCTAATAAAAACACAAAAATTAGCTGGCATGGTGGTGCGTACCTGTAATCCCAGCTACGTGGGAGGCTGAGGCGGGAGAATTGCTTGAACCCAGAAGGCGGAGGTTGCAGTGAGCCGAGATCGCACCACTGCACTGCAGCCTGGTCAACAGAGGGAGACTCCATCTCAAAAAACAGAAAAAAAAAAAGAAAAGAAAATGTTATTAAGAACATCATAAGGAAGATAAAAATATATTTACTATGTATTAAGTGGAAGTGGATCATTATAAAGCTCTTCATCCTCCTCATCTTCATGTTGAATAGGCTCCGGAAGAGAAAGAGAAGGTGTTGGTCTTGCTGTCTGTCTTGGGTGGCAGAGGCAGAAGAAAATCTATGTCTGATAGACCCACGCGGTTCAAACCCATGTTGTTCAAAGGCCAGCTGTATATTCTTCCTTTGAGTATTTTAATTAAGAAATTTGTTTTTAAATTGACTTACTTATGTTTTACAAATTTGCGTGCTAGAAATTTCAGCTAATAAAAACTCCACACCATACCTGCCATTATTTATTCCAAATCCTTAGCCCTGTTTGGTCTGTTGAACTTCTCTGATTTTGATTTTTAATTTCTGGGCAAATGGCTTTCCCACAGTTGACAACACACACACACACACACACACATTTATATATGTGTGTATATATACATATATTTATGTATTAAATGTATATATATATTTTATATGTGTGTGTATATTTATATATTTTTTCCTGCTGCTTGAATCAGCATACAACGTACATTTTTTTAAATGAAATATTGCACATACGGGGAAATAGGATAGCACATAGTATTCTCCTATTTTTCCAATTTGCATGGGAAATGGAGGGGGTACATTTGCACTTTCCATATTTCCTTTTTGTCATATTTGTGTGAGCTTTGTTTTTAACTACAGATACAGTTGAAGTCCACTTTGTACCTCCTCTAATCACAGAGGCAAATATATAATCTTCCTGTCCTTGATTTTACGCTTTTACTACAAATGTATTTTGTCCCTAAACATTTATTACAAATGCATTTTGCCCCTAAATAGTATGTAAAACTAGCCATTCATGGTGGCTCACGCCTGTAATCCCAGAACTTTGGAAGACCAAGGTGGGAGGATCATTTGAGCCCAGGAGTTCAAGACCAGCCTGGGCAATATGGCGAGACCTCGTCCCTATAAAAAAATCCAAAAATTAGCCTGACATGATGGTGTGTGCCTGTAGTCCCAGCTACCCGGGAGGCTGAGGTGGGAGGATCTTGTGGGCCCAGGATGTCCAAGCCACAGTGAACTGAGATCCCGCCACGTGCCACTGCGCTCCAGCCTGGGCAACAGAGCAAGACACCATTTCCCTACCACCATCCCCCTCACCAGCCCCCTACCCCCCAATGCCAACAAAGAAAATACTACAGTTGTTTGGTGTAGTTAAAAATTCTACATACACATGTATTACCTGCAACCCACTTTTCCCATTCAATATTAAGTCCTTAAGAGTCACCTACATTTACTTTTTTTTTTTGAGATGGAGTTTTGCTTGTTGCCCAGGCTGGAGTGCAGTGGCATGATCTCGGCTCACCTCACCCTCCACCTCCTTGGTTCAAGCAAGTCTCCTGCCTGAGCCTCCCGAGTAGCTGGGATTGCAGGCATGCACCACCATGCCTGGCTATACCTTTTTTTTTTTTTTAAAGACAGGGTCTTGGGATGGGCGCTGTGGCTCATACCTGTAATCCCAGCCCTTTGGGAGGCCCAGACAGGCTGATCACCTGAGGTCAGCAGTTTGAGACTAGCCTGGCCAACATGATGAAATCCTGTCTCTAAGAAAAACACAAAATTAGCCAGGCATGGTGGTGTGTACCTGTAATCCCAGCTACTTGAGAGGCTGAGGCAGGAGAATCGCTTGAACCCAGGAGGTGGAGGTTGCAGTGAGCTGCAATCGCGCCATTGCACTCCAACCTGGGCAACAAGAGTGAAACTCCGTCTCAAAAATAAAAAGAAAAAAGAGACCGGGTCTTAGTCCATTGACTAGGCTGGCCTTGAACTCCTAGGCTCAAGCCATCCTCCTGCCTCAGCCTATCGAGTAGCTGGGACTACAGGCATGCACCACTGTGCCTGGCACACATTCACTTTTGTAAATTTAATATATGAATTTGCATTTCACTGTGTGAAATTACCACCATTTATTCATTGTCTATTTATGGACATTTGGTACGAGTCCCCATTTATCACATTATTTCAGTGCTTCTTAATATTTGACTGTGATTTTTGCCAGTTTGGCTGTGTGGACCAGCATTTCACCATGATTTAAATTTTTGCTTCCCTGATTACAATGGTGAGGTTGACCGGTCTTTTTCTTTTCTTTTTTTTTGAGACAGAGTCTCACCCTATTGCCCAGGTTGGAGTGCAGTGGCGCAATCTTAGCTCACTGCAACCTCCGCCTCCCAGGTTCAAGCAAGTCTTCTATGTTAGCCTCCCGAGTAGCTAGGAGTACAGGTGTGTACTACCATGTGCAGCTGACATTTGTTTTTTTTTTTTGTTTTTTTTGAGATGGAGTCTCACTCTGTTGCCCAGGCTGGAGTGCAGTGGTGCTATCTGGGCTCACTGCAACCTCCACCTCCCAGACTCAAGTGATTCTCCTGTCTCAGCCTCCAGAGTAACTGGGATTACAGGTGCATGCCACCACGCCCAGCTAATTTTTTGTATTTTAGTAGAGACAGGGTTTCACTGTGTTGCTCAGGCTGGTCACAGACTCCTGAGCTCAGGCAATCCACCTGCCTCGACCTCCCAAAGTGCTAGGATTACAGGCATGGGCCACCAAACCTGGCCTAACAGTTGTATATTTTCAGTAGAGATGGGGTTTCACCAAGTTGCCCAGGCTAGTCTCGAACTCCTACCTCAAGTGATCTGTCCACCTTGGCCTCCCTAAGTGCTGGGATTACAAGTGTAAGCCACTGCGCCTAGCCCTGTATACACATTTCAATACATCATGTAATATATACATATAATTTGTATTAGTCAATTAAAAAAATAAGAAAATGAAAAAGAACCACTGCAAAAAAGAAAAAAGATTATGGCTTTTGAATTTCTCCCTTCAAAGTGACATACACATTTAGAGAGACTAAGAGCTTCTTCTGAATTTGGGAGGTGGAGTGACATACTTTTTAAAAAATTTTATTATACTTTAAGTTCTGGGGTACGTGTACAGAATGTGCAGGTTTGTTACATAGGTATACACGTGCCATGGTGGTTTGCTGCACCCATCAACACGTCATCTACATTAGGTATTTCTCCTAATGCTATCCCTCCCCCAGCCCCCCACCCCACGATAGGCTCCAGTGTGTGATGTTCCCCTCCCTGTGTTCATGTGTTCTCATTGTTCAACTTCCACTTCTGAGTGAGAACATGCAGTATTTGGTTTTCTGCTCTTGCGTTAGTTTGCTGAGAATGATGGTTTCCGGCTTCATCCATGTCCCTGCAAAGGACATGAATTCATCCTTTTTTATGACTGCATAGTATTCCATGGTGTGTATGTGCCGCATTTTCTTTATCCAGTCTATAACTGATGGGCATTTGGGTTGGTTCCAATCTTTGCTATTGTGAATAGTGCTGCAATAAACATATGTGTGCATGTGACTTTATAGTAGAATGATTTATCATCCTTTGGGTATATACCCAGTAATGGGATGGCTGGGTCAAATGCTATTTCTTGTTCTAGATCCTTGAGGAATTGCCACACCATCTTCCACAATGGTTGAACCAATTTACACTCCCACCAACAGAGTAAAAGTGCTCCTATTTCTCCACATCCTCTCCAGCATCTGTTGTCTCCGGACTTTTTAATGATTGCCATTCTAACTGGCGTGAGATGGTATCACATTGTGGTTTTGATTTGCATTTCTCTAATGACCAGTGATGATGACCTTTTTTTCATATGTTTGTTGACTGCATACATGTCTTCTTTTGAGAATTGTCTGTCCATATCCTTTGCCCACTTTTTGATGGGGTTGTTTGATTTTTTCTTGTAAATTTGGTTAAGTTCTTCATAGATTCTGTATATTAACCCTTTGTCAGATGGATAGATTGCAAAAATTTTCTTCCATTCTGTAGGTTGCGTGTTCACTATGATGATAAAAGTTTCTTTTGCTGTGCGGAAGCCCTCTAGTTTAATTAGATTCCATTTGTCAATTTTGGCTTTTGTTGCCATTGCTTTTGGTGTTTTAGTCATGAAGTCTTTGCCCATGCCTGTGTCCTGAATGCTATTGCCTAGGTTTTTTAACTAGGATTTTTATGCTTTTAGGTCTTTTTTTTTTTTTTTTTTTTTTTTTTTTTTTTGAGATAGAGTCTTGTTCTGTCGCCCAGGCTGGAGTGCAGTGGAATGATCTTGGCTCACTGCAACCTCCACCTCCCAGGTTCACGCGATTCTCCTACCTCAGCCTCCTGAGTAGCTGGGATTACAGGTGCACACCACCACACCCGGCTAATTTTTTGTGTATTTTTAGTAGAGACAGGGTTTCACTATGTTGGCCAGACTGGTCTCGAACTCCTGACCTCGTGATCCGCCCGCCTCAGCCTCCCAAAGTGCTGGGATTACAGGCATGAGTCACCGTGCCTTTAGGTCTTACGTTTAAGACTTTAATCCATCTTGAGTTAATTTTTGTATAAGGTGTAAGGAAGGGGTCCAGTTTCAGTTTTCTGCATATGGCTAGCCAGTTTTCCCAGCACCATTTATTAAGTAGAGAATCCTTTCCCCAGTGCTTGTTTTTGTCAGGTTTGTCAAAGATCAGATGGTTGTAGATGTGTGGTGTTATTTCTGAGGCCCCTGTTCTGTTCCATTGGTCTATATATCTGTTTTGGTACCAGTACCATGCTGTTTGGGTTACTGTAGTCTTGTAATATAGTTTGAAGTCAGGTAGCATGATGCCTCTAGCTTTGTTCTTTTTGCTTAGAATTGTCATGGCTATGCAATCTCTTTTTTTTGGTTTCATATGAGATTTAAAGTAGCTTTTTCTAATTCTGTGAAGAAAGGCAGTGGTAGCTTGATGGGGATAGCATTGAATCTATGAATTACTTTTGGCAGTATGGCCATTTTCACAACATCAATTCTTCCTATCCATGAGCATGAAATGTTTTTCCATTTGTTTGTGCCCTCTCTTATTTCCTTGAGTAGTGGTTTGTAGTTCTCCCCCTTGTAAGTTGTATTCCTAGGTATTTTTTTCTCTTTGTAGCAATTGTGAATGAGAGTTCACTCATGATTTGGCTCTCTATTTATTATTGGTGTATAGGAATGCTTGTGATTTTTGCACATTGATTTTGTATCCTGAGACTGCTGAAGTTGCCTTGCATCCCAGGGATGAAGCCACCTTGATCATGGTGGATAAGCTTTTTGATGTGCTGCTGGATTCAGCTTGCCAGGATTTTATTGAGGATTTTCACATCGATGTTCATCAGGGATCTTGGCCTGAAATTTTCTTTTTTTGTTGTGTCTCTGCCAGGCTTTGGTATCAGGATGATGCTGGCCTCATAAAATGAGTTAGGGAGGATTCCCTCTTTTTCTGTTGTTTAGAATAGTTTCAGAAGGAATGATACCAGCTCCTCTTTGTACCTCTGGTAGAATTTGGCTGTGAATCCATCTGGTCCTGGACTTTTTTTGGTTGGTAGGCTATTAGTTACTGCCTCAATTTCAGAACTTGTTATTGGTCTATTCAGGGATTCAACTTCTTCTTTGTTTAGACTTGGGAGGGTGTATGTGTCCAGGAATTTATCCATTTCTTCTAGATTTTCTAGTTGATTTGCGTAGAGGTGTTTACAGTATTCTCTGATGGTAGTTTGTATTTCTGTGGGGTCGGTGGTGATATCCCCTTTATCATTTTTTATTGCATCTATTTGATTCTTCTCTCTTTTCTTCTTTATTAGTCTGGCTAGCGGTCTATCAATTTTGTTGATCTTTTCAAAAAACCAGCTCCTGGATTCATTGATTTTTTGGAGGGTTTTTCATGTCTCTATCTCTTTCAGTTCTGCTCTGATCTTAGTTATTTCTTGTCTTCTGCTAGCTTTTCTAGCTTTTGAATTTGTTTGCTCTTGCTTCTCTAGTTTTTTTTCCCACCAGTTGTCAAATGATCCTTGTTGAAGTATTTTCCTTTGTGGTTAACTTGGCTGCGCATTCCATAGCACCACTGTTGATGTCATCTATGATGTCATGAGGGTGGCAGCCATCAACATTACAGCCCACGGACTGGGCGGTCCCCAGGATGTCTTTAATGGTTCCAGAGAGTTCTCTGGCTAAGGATCGGTGCCACATCTGTCGAGCAATGTTGATAGTCTCATCATAAGTGATATTCCCACTGTGTTTAATGTTTTTCTGTTTCTTTCTGTCTCTTGGTGGTTCATTGAGAGCTTTGATGATCAGGGCAGAGGCAGAAGGCACCACTTCACTCTGGGCCTGTCTGTTCTGAACGGTCAGTTTCACTGTAATCCTCAGGCCCTTCCAGTCACCCGTTGCGTTGGCAATGTCATCACCATCCTTTTATGGAGACAGACCCAGAGGGCCGATCTTGGGGGCCAGGGCAGAAGTGGCACTGACTTCACCTCTGGTGCACCTCAGGTATACGACTTTGATCTCGTTAGGGTCAAACTTTGGCAGCATGGTGGAGGCAGCTGGTGTCGGATGAACGCGGATTCGGGACGACCGAAGAAAGTTGCACCTTAGCCTCCTCTGAGCCAAAAGCTGAGACCTCTCTAGTTCTTTTAATTGTGATGTTAGGGTGTTGATTTCAGATCTTTCCTGCTTTCTCTTGTGGGCATTTAATGCTATAAATTTCCCTCTAAACACTGCTTTAGATGTGTCCCAGAGATTCTGGTACATTGTGTTTTTGTTCTCATTGGTTTCAAAGAACTTATTTATTTCTGCCTTAATTTTGTTGTTTACACAGTAGTCACTCAGGAGCACGTTGTTCAGTTTCCTTGTAGTTGTGTGGTTTTGAGTGAGTTTCTTAAGGGAATTGCTGGCAAGATGGTCAAATAGGAACAGCTGCGGTCTGCAGCTCCCAGCGAGGTCGTTGCGTAAGATGGGTGATTTCTGCATTTCCACCTGAGATATCTGATTCATCTCACTGGGACTGGTTGGACAGTGGGTGCAGCCCCCAGAGGGCGAGCCAAAGCAGGGTAGAGTGTCGCCTTACCCTGGAAGCACAAGGAGTCAGGGAACTCCCTCCCCTAAGCCAAGGGAAGCACTAAGGGACTGTGCCGTGAGGAACACTGTACTCCAGCACAGATACTGCGCCTTTCCCATGGTCTTCACTTTTTTTTTTTTTTCAAGACAGGGTCTTGTACTGTCACCCAGGCTGGAGTACAGTGGCGCAATCTCGACTCACTGCAACCTCCGCCCCCCGGGTTCAAGCAATTCTCCTGTCTCAACCTCCTGGGATTACAGGTGCATACCACCACGCCCAGCCAATTTTTGTATTTTTAGTAGAGATGGGGTTTCACCATGTTGGCCAGGCTGGTCTCGAACTCCTGACCTCGTGATCCTTCCGCCTCAGCCTCCCAAAGTACTGGAGTTACAGGCGTGAGCCACCATGCGTGGCTGAGTGACATACATTTTTAGCTCTATTAAGAAAGAGTTAAAGCTAAGAGTCTTTGATCTGCTAGGATTTCTAACATGTGAACTCTGCATGCTTTCTGTAAGTCTACCAGATGTAGCCAAATTGTTCATAGTGAGTCCATCAACTTCTGACTAGCTTTAGTTACAGATCCCTTGCCTCCTAATATTATACAGGATGGATTTTCAGATGCAGGTGTTCTTTTGATTTGTGGTTTGCCCATTTCCCTCTAAGAAGTTGTCAAAAATGGCCTGAACTGGTGGAACCTTTACCATAGTTTATGCTGAGATAGTATTATTATTATTATTATTATTATTATTTTTTGAGATGGAGTCTCGCTCTGTCACCCAGGCTGGAGTGCAGTGGCCAGATCTCAGCTCACTGCAAGCTCCGCCTCCCGGGTTCACACCATTCTCCTGCCTCAGCCTCCCGAGTAGCTGGGACTACAGGCGCCTGCCACCTCGCCCTGCTAGTTTTTTGTATTTTTAGTAGAGACGGGGTTTCACCGTGTTAGCCAGGGTGGTCTACGATCTCCTGACCTCGTGATCCGCCCGTCTCGGCCTCCCAAAGTGCTGGGATTACAGGCTTGAGCCACCACGCCCGGCCAAGATAGTATTATTATGCCAGTCAGTAAGTTAAACAAATGCAGTACTTTGAAGACTCTGACCTAGTTAGTTTAGACTTTAGAGTGAAAAAAGCTGAAATGAAATAGAGGAAGAGTATTAAGGAAGAAGCATATAGCTTGGGGAAAAAGATATCTATTTTTTCATTCTGTTTATTGTATTCTTTTTCTCTCTCTCTTTTTTTTTTTTTTTAACCTCCTCTTTGACCCACATATGATCCAAAAGTATTTTGTTTAGTTTGGAGATTTTCCTGTTATGTTTCCATTATTGATTTCTAGTTTGATTTCATTGTGGCCACAGATTACATTTTACAAAATTTCAGTTCTTTTAAATTTAAGGTTTGTTTGATGGCCCAGGATATGATCTATCTTGGTGTATGTTCTGCAGGAACTTGAAAAGAAATTGTGTTCTGTTGTTGGGTGGGAGTGTTTCCAAACCTAAATGTTACTGGTTGATGTTATTGTTTAGTTCTTTTATATCATTGCTGATTTTCTGCCTAGTTGTTCTAGTCATTGTTAAGAGGGAAGTGTTGAAGTCTCCATCTGTAATTGTAGGTTTGTCTTTTTTTCCTTTCAGTACTATCAGCTTTTGCTTCATATGTTTTGCGGCCCTAAATGCGTGCACACTTCAGATTAACATTCTTGGCTGAATGCCATCATTGCTTATGCCTATAATTCCAGCACTTTGGGAGGCCGAGGCGGGTGGGTCGCTTGAGCTGGGGATTTTGAGACTAGCCTGGGTAACATGGTGAAACCCCATCTCTACCAAAAATACAAAATCTAGCCAGGCATGGTGCTGTGTGCCTGTGGTCCTAGCTACTCAGGAGACTGAGGTGGGAGGGTCACTTAAATTGGGGGAGGTTGAGGCTGCAGCGAGCTGAGATTGTGCCACTGCATTCCAGCCTGGTGACAGAGTGAGACCCTGTATTTAAAAAAAAAAAAAATCCTTTGCACTCTATTTATTCAGCCCTCCCTACCCACAGTTCATAGTTCTTGGCCAGTTTCTTTCTTCTTTTTTTTTTTCAGACAGGGTCTCTGTCTAGTGTCCAGGTTGGAGTGCAATGACTGGATCTCAGCTTATTGCAACCACTACTTCCTGGGTTCAAGTGATACTTCTGCTTCAGCCTCCCTGGCAGCTGGGGCCACAGGCGTGAGGCACCACTCCTGGCTAATTTTTGTATTTTTTGTAGAGACAGTGTTTCACCATATTGCCCAGGCTGATCTCAAACTCCTGAGCTCAAGTGATCCTCCTACCTCAGCCTCCTAAAGTGCTGAGATTAGAGGTGTGAGCCACTCCACCCAGCCTAGATAACTTCTTTTTTAAATTTATTTTTGTTTTTTGAGACGGAGTCTCGCTCTGTCGCCCAGGCTGGAGTGCAGTGGCGTGATCTCGGCTCACTGCAACCTCCGCTTCCCGGGTTCATGCCATTTTCCTGCCTCAGCCTCCCGAATAGCTAGGACTACAGGTGCCCACCACCACTCCCGGCTAATTTTTGTATTTTTAGTAGAGACGGGTTTTCACCATGTTAGCCAGGATGGTCTCGATCTCCTGACCTCGTGATCCACTCACTTCGGCCTCCCAAAGTGCTGGGATTACAGGCGGGAACCACCGTGCTCGGCCTTTTTTTTTCTTTTCTTTTTGGAGAAAGAGTCTCACTCTTGTTGCCCAGGCTGGAGAGCAATAGTGTAATCTCGGCTCACTGCAACCTCTGCCTCTGGGTTCAAGTGATTCTCCTGCCTCAGCCTCCTGAGTAGCTGGGATTACAGGTGCATGCCACCATGCCCGACTAATTTTTGTAGTTTGAGTAGAGATGGGGTTTCACCGTATTGGCCAGGATGGTCTTGAACTCCTGACCTCAAGTGATCCACCCGCCTCGGCCTCCTAAAGTGCTTGGGATTATAGGCATGAGCCACTGCACCTGGCTGACAGTTTTGTTCTTGAACAAAACTTGAACAGTTTGTTCCTGAAAAATATTTTGCCATTTCTTTCTCCCACCATTTTCTACTGTGTTCTGATTGGTTTCCCCTTATAGGTAGAATGTCACTCATTTTATGCTGGCTATTTTCAACATTTTTTTGTCTTTAGTTTTCAGAAAATTAATTATAATGCCTTGGCATGGATTTATTTGGGTTTATCCTTGTCAGAGTTTGCTCAGCTTCTTGAATCTATGGGTTGTCTCTTGGGGAATTTTGAGTCATTTCTTTGAGGGCTTTTTTAGTCCCACCTTTTTCCTCCTCTCCTTCAGCAGCTCTGATGACATGAATGTTAGTTTTCTTTGTTGTAGTTCCCTGAGGTCCTGTTCAATTTTGTACAGTCTGTTTTTCCTCTGTTGCTCAGATTGGGTAATATGTATTGTTCCACTTTCTAGTTTACTGCTTCTTTCCTCTCTCTCCTCCATTCTCCTGTTGAGTCCATCCACTGAGTTTTTTTTTTTTTTTTGGTTATTGTGCCCTAAATTTTCCATTTGGTTCTTCTTCATATCTTCTGTATTCTGAGACTTTGTATTTCTTTGCTGAGTGCGGTAGGCAGAATGGCCCTCCAAAGATGTCCATGTCATAATCCCTGGAACTGTGAATATGTTACTCTATGTGACAAAAGAAACTTTAAAAATGTGCTTGAGGATTTGAACAGGGAGATTAGCTTGGATTGCCTGGTGGGTGCAATCTAATTACATGGGTCCTTAAAATAGAGAACCTTTCCTGGTTGTGGTTAGAGGAAGATGCGACAGAAAGGCACAGAGATGTAATGTTGCTGGCTTTGAAGATGGAGGAAGAGGGCCACATGCCAAGGAATGTGGGTAGGAGCTGGAAGGAGTGAGGAAATAGATTCTCCCTTAGGGTCTCTAGAAAGTGACAGCCTTGTGGACAAATTGATTCAGCCCAGTTAAGACCCATGTCAGACTTCTAATCTACAGCTAACAAATCTGCATTAAGCTGGTGAATTTGTGGTGATTTGTCATGGCAGCAATAGGAAACTAGTACACTGAAGCTACTTTATTTGTTTCAGGGATGTTCATAATTGCTCATTGAAGCATTTTCATCATGGCTGCTTTAAAATCTTTGTCAAATTATTCTAACATGTCATTTTGGTGTTGGCATCTTTTTTCATTCAGTTTGATATCTTCTTGGTTCTCGGTATGAATGATTTTTTATTGAAATGCAGACATTTTTATATTGTTATGAGCCTTTTATTTTTTGTTGCAAAAAAATAAAAATAGTCTCATGACAATATGAAAAATATGAAAATGTGTGGGTCTCAATCTGTCACTCAGGCTGGAGTGCGGTGGCTTGCTCTCAGCTCACTGCAACCCCCACCTCCCATGCTCAAGCGATTCTCCTACCTCAGCCTCCCCAGTAGCTGGGACCACAGGTGTGTGCCAGCATGCCCAGCTAATTTTTATATTTTTTGTAGAGACAGGGTTTTGCCATATTGACCGGGCTGGTCTCGAACTCCTGGGTTTGGCCCACTTTGGCCTCCCAAAGTGCTGGGATTACACTCATGAGCCACCATGCCCAGCCCATGATGAGACTATGTCTTATTTAAACCTAGTTTACCTGGCTTGCTCTGACACCATTCTGGCAAAGAAAGCTGGGTTGCCTCCTTGTGACTGCCAGATACAAGTAGAAGTCCAAGTTCTCCTGTCAGCCTCCTTGACACCAGAAAGGGGGTGATCCTTGCTATTGGTGGGCAGTTGTGAGAATCAGCCCCCCAGATGGTCTGTACTGACACTGGGAGGGATTGGGGGTGTCTCATTTCTACCAGCAGGGATGAAAGGCCTGGTTCCTTATTTGGCCTTTCTTGTTCCTTACTTCTCTGGCACCACCCCAGTGGGTGCACTGTACTGCCTCATTTTATGCTTCTGAGGATGGAAGTGGTAGACTCCCTGCTTGTTCTTTGTTGGTGTGGATATGGGTAGGGCCAGTTTTTTTTTTTTTTTTTTTTTTTTTTTTTTTTGTGGTGTGTGGCTGGGATAGTGGTTATTGTCTAGGTTTTCTGTCTTATTAGGCTGCCCCTGTCCTAGGTCTTTGGCTAGCGAGGCTTTTGTTGTGGCTTTACACTTTGTCTGTGCCACTTGGCTTTTTTAAGTTGCCCCTTCTTTAGCATCAAGTCTGATATATGAGTCAAAAAGAAAACTTAGGGAACTTACCACTGTCTTTCCTCTGGTCCCAAGGTCCTTTAGTCAGTCTGACTTATTGTCACCTTTCAGTCTTATTTTTGTTTTATATAGAACGTCCAGGGTTTTTAGTTATACTGAGTGGGAGGAATAGGAAAGAAGACGCCTACTTCGTCCTACCAGAAGTGGAAGTCTGTCTGAAGACCACTTACTTAAATAATTTTTTGAGATGGAGTCTTGCTCTGTCACCCAGGCTGGAGTGCCGTGGTGCGATTTCGGCTCACTGCAACCTCTGCCTCCTGGGTTCAAGTAGTGCCACCACACCTGGCTAATTTTATATAATAAGAGATGGGGTTTCGCCATGTTAGCCAGGCTGGTCTTGAACTCCTGACCTCAGGTGATCTGCCTGCCTCAGCCTCCTAGTGCTGGGATTACAGGCGTGAGCCACCGCACCCTGACCTGGGACCAGGTGTTTTTTTTTTTTTTTTTTTCTTTGCAGTGAGCCCAGAGTAGCCAGGACCACTTTTTAAAGCAGATTTTCTCCTAGGTTTTTGGACTACATATTGGCAGATTTTTTTCCAGCACACATTTTCAATAAAGGCATCCTCCTACGTGGGTTCCAGTTTTATGTGGGTTTTCAGTTCAATACTGATATGAGTGAGCCCAAGGGCCTATCTCCTGTCTCCACATGGGTTTTAAAACCTAAGTCCCTGGAATGTTGAGACTATCTAACTCCCCTTAATGGGGTGTGGCACCTGCCACTCCACAACCAGGAGAGCATCGGCTTCAGCTCATGTGAGTACTAGAATACTTTCAGTCTCTCAAGTGCACTTAGCTATGAATTTAATTAGATAAGATGCTTGTAGTATTTTACTTAGCATTTCTAGGTATTTAAAAAATTTAGGCTGGGCACAGTGGCTCATGCCTGTAAACCCAGCACTTTGGGGGGCTGAGGCGGGCAGATCACCTGAGGTCAGGAGTTTGAGACCAGCCTGGCCCACATGGTGAAATCATGTGTCTACTAAAAATACAAAAATTAGCTGGGCATGGTGGCGGGCGCCTGTAATCCCAGCTACTTGGGAGGCTGAGGCGGGAGAACTGCTTGAACCTGGGAGGCAGAGGTTGCAGTGAGCCGAGATAGCGCCATTGCACTCCAGCCTGGGGGACAAGAACAAGACTTTGTCTCAATAAAAAAAAAAAAAAAAAAAAATTAATTTAGGCTGGACATGGTGACTTGTGCCTATACTCCCAGAACTTTGGAAGACTTGTGCCTATACTGCCCAGAACTTTGGAGGACAGCTTGAAGGCAGGAGTTCAAGACCAGCCTGGGCAACATAGCAAGATTTCATCTCCACAAAATATTTTTAAAAATTAGCTGGGCATGGTGGCATGCACTTCAGTCCTAGTTACTGGGGAGACTGAGGCAGGAAGATTGAGCTCAGGAGTTTTGAGGCTGTAGTGAGCTATAATTGAGCCACTGCACTCCAGCCTGGGCAACAGAATAAGACCCTGTTTCATAAATAAATCAATACATTTACCACTTTAATTATCTTATTTTTAAATATTTTTTTTGAGATAGGGTCTTGCTCTGTTGCCCAGGCTGGGGTACAGTGGCACTATCACGGCTCACTGTAGCTTCAGCCTCCCAGGCTCAAGCAATTCTCCCACCTCTGCCTCCTGAATAGCTGGGACCAGAGGTGTGCACCACACTGGGCTAATTTTTTGCAGAGACAGGGTTTTGCCATATAGCCCAGGCTGATCTCAAACTCCTGGGCTTAAGCGATTTGCCTGCCCCAGCCTCCCAAAGTGCTGGGATTACAGGTGTGATTTAATCATCTTAAAGTGTACAATTCATTGGCATTAAGTATACATTGTTGTGCAACTATCATCACTATCATTTCCAGGACTGTTCATCATCTCAAACAGAAACTCTCTTCTGGGTGTTTTTAAGAGGTTTTTAGGTTATTTGCTTCCTCCTGGTGAAGTGGAGGTAGAAAGACATTTCAGGCAGAAAGCACAGCAAGTCAGAGGGCATAGTCTTACAAGAGTCCCAATATCCAGAAACAAAAGAGTCCAGTGTGCAGGAACTAATACATAGGTGATATGGCGCAAGGTGATAGATGAGGCCTGCAGAATGGTGTCAGATCATGCAGGACAAGATAAATCCCATTGTAGGTGATGGGGAAAAGAATTTTACAAATAAGTTGAGACGAGGTGCAGTGGCTTATGCCTCTAATCCAGCACTTTGGGAGGCTGAGGCAGGTGGATCACTTGAGGTCAGGAGTTTGAGATCAGCCTGGTCAATATGGTGAAACCCTGTCTCTACTAAAAATACAAAAAATTAGCTGGATGTGGTAGCACATGGCTGTAATCCCAGCTACTCGGGAGGCTGAGGCAGGAGAATCACTTGAACCTGGGAGGTGGAGGTTGCAGTGAGCCAAGATCATGCCACTGCACTCCAGCCTGGGCAACACAGCCAAGACCCTATCTCAAAAAAAAAAAAAAAAAAAAAAAAAAAAAAAAGGTAATGTCTTATTTTAACTCAGTCTGAGAAATGGTAAATAAATTGCATATTTTATGACTGACTTGCAGACTGAATAATTTCATAGTTGGTTGGAAATAGTTCCTTAGTGTTAATTGTGTAGAAGAAAAGCTAACATAAAAATTGCTTGTTATTAACATTAAAAAATGAAGAATATTGACTGGGCACAGTGGTTCACACCTGTAATCCCAGCACTTTGGGAGTTCAAGGCAGGCAGATCGCTTTGAGCTAGGGAGTTCAAGGCAGGCAGATCGCTTTGAGCTCAGGAGTTCAAGACTAGTCTGGGCAACACAGCAAGACCCTGTCTCTATTCTAAAAAAATTAAAATTTGGCCGGGCGCGATGGCTCAAGCCTGTAATCCCAGCACTTTGGGAGGCCGAGACGGGCAGATCACGAGGTCAGGAGATCGAGACCATCCTGGCTAACACTGTGAAACCCCGTCTCTACTAAAAAATACAAAAAACTAGCCGGGCGAGGTGGCAGGCGCCTGTAGTCCCAGCTACTCGGGAGGCTGAGGCAGGAGAATGGCGTAAACCCGGGAGGCGGAGCTTGCGGTGAGCTGAGATCTGGCCACTGCACTCCAGCCCGGGCGACAGAGCGATGAGACTCTGTCTCAAAAAAAAAAAAAAAAAAAAAAAATAAATTAAAAAAAATGAATATTAAGTAATCAGATAATTTACTATTAAAATGTAATTGTATTTCCAGAATTGTCTTGATATTTAAATGCTATTAAGTAAAATTTTCTAAGAAATTTAATTATGGCATATAAAATTATACAAATATACCAAAAGTTCTAGTTGTAGATATATTCATGTGAAGAATCTAGAAAACTGCTAATCTCAAACTATATGAGAAAGATGGATACACTTCCAAGTAAATTAATTAAATAATAATGCAGTATCCTCAGGATTTTAAGGAAATAGAGGGAAGGTTCTCTCCCGCCTACCAAAAAGTCCTAGAGAATAGGGAAGACACCTGCCTTTTGCATCCTCAAAAGGAAAAGTAGGCTACAAAACTGAAGCCCCTGTATGTCTTCCATACCTAAGAAATCTCTCCTTTTATGTGTATATATGCATAAAAACTTCAATTTCCAGAGTGTGTCTTAACTATGTAAGTGTATTCCAAACCTTCTCTCCTCTTTTTAATGAGAATCCATGCACATCAGATTGTTACTGTTTTTGATGAAATGGATCTGACTCCTCAAGGGTTTGGGCAGAAAAAGCAGCAAATTACTGATATAGAGACTCAGGTACAACAAAACGTTGGTTCCTATGGTCTGTTTGTATCACGTGCAAAAGTCCAAATCTGATTACAGAATTCCAGATTTCTTGAAAAAATGTTATTTTATTTGTACAGTTAAAAAGTTGTACATAGAAACTTATAATACAGTTCTGTAAAGCTGAAAGAACTGTCAGGGAAAATGGAGGGTGTTACTTTTTTTGATTGATCATTAAGGAAGTTAGAGGAATAAAAACACAGTAAAAGGTTTAAAACATTAAGGAACATTTTCCAGGTACAAATTTTATAAATACAAAACAAATTCACAAATTACTTTCAATACTAAATAAATATCTAGTTAACAAACTTGGACTTAATACCTGCAGCCAGCACTGGTACAGCACTTCAAGGATGTAAGACTGGATTCATTCATGTATAGTGTTGAAAGAATGTACTCATTAAACAATTAAGACATAAACACTAAACTGTGCTATAGCAGAAGACTCATCCATATAGATAACTCTCCCTTAATACCACAACTTTAAAAAAATCATCAATAACAAAATAAGTCATGGGTGAAAAAATATTTTCCAAGATCTCTGGACACATGAATGATCTCAAAAATGTACAACAACCTCTGTAAACCAGTACTGTATCCAATACATCTATCAAACTTACTAGATACTGAACAAAACTGTAGCAAAGGACATCTTTCCTACATTCTCCTGAGTGCTTAATATTAAAACTGAGAATACAGTGCAGGCCACACTTTCATGTGGTCGATCAGCTGTTATTGCTTTATACATATATGTCTGCTTTACAGCATGATTTAATGTTCCATTTTCATGAACAATTTGTTTTTCTTCAAATATATCCTTTAGAAGGACAAACTTAGATTCGTGACTTTTTCGCAGCCGGTGGTGTGCTAACTTGGTCCACATTACTGGGTGTGATGTGGAGTCCAAGCTTTTGAGCCTGAATATGAAAAAATGCTTGAAGTCTAGTTCCAGCTTTTGCCTCACTTGTGTTACGAGGGTTGTACTCAAAGCAGTTCGAAAACATTAACTCAATATCATCAATAAACTCAGCTAGAAAGGGAAAGAGAGCAAAAAAGATTACAATGAAACTACATAAATTACAATAAATATAATTATTGTATCATATCTGGAAATCTTAATAAAATGGAAGCCCACTTTTTTCTTTAGAAAGAGAAGACTCTGGCTAGACATGGTGGCTCACATCTGTAATCCCAGCACTTGGGAGGCTGAGGCAGGAGGATCACTTGAGCTCAGGAGTTCAAGACCATCCTGGGCAATATAGCAAAACCCCATCTCTACAAAAAAAAGAAAAATTAGCCAGTTGTGGTGGTTCAAGCCTGTAATCCCAGCACTTTGGGAGGACAAGGCGGAAGGATCATTTGAGGTCAGGAGTTCGAGACCAGCTTGGGCAAGACAGTGAAACTGCATCTCTACAAAAAATTAGCCAGGCATGCCAGGCACGGCGGCTCATGCCTGTAATCCCAGCACTTTGGGAGGCCGAGGCAGATAGATCACCTGAGGTCCAAGAGTTCGACAGCAGCCTGGCCAACATGGTGAAACCCCATCTCTACTAAAAATACAAAAATAGCCAGGTGCGGTGGCAGGCATCTGTAATCCCAGCTACTTGGGAGACTGAGGCAGAAGAATCACTTGAACCCGGGAGGCAGAGGTTGCAGTGAGCCTAGATTGCGCCACTGCACTCCAGCCTGGGCCACAGAGCAAGACTCCATCTCAAAAAAAAAAAAAAAGAGAGAGGCATGGTGGCCTGCACCTGAGGTCCCAGCTACTTGGGAGGCTGAGGTGGGAGGACAGCTTGAGTCTGTGGGGTCAAGGCTGCAGTGAACCAAAATTTTGCCTCCGCACTCCAGCCTGGGCAACAGAGTGAGACCTGTCTCAGAAAAAAAAAGAAGAAAAGAAAAAAGATTCTGAAACAAGGTAGCAGAACTGAGGCTTAAAACTGTTTAACTGTAAATACTTAAAAATTATTTTATTGAAAGTATCCAATTATGTGATCATATACATCATGTGATTATAAAGAACTTCTTTGAGTAAGATCAGATCTATAAAATATCTTGAACTTACTTGATCCTAATCCACCTTTTATCCCCACATACACTAATAAGTACTTGTGGAACCTCACGGGATGCCATCTACACAACTGCATCAACACACATCCTTTTAATAAGAGAAAAACAGCCTCTACCTCTTTAAGCAAAAATAAGTATCAAAGATGCTATAAGAGAATGCCTTAGAAAAATAAATATCAAAGAAAAACAAATTACTTACATGCTATTTTATATTCACATTTATTCACTTTTTCACGAATTATATTTAAGGCAATGGGCTTTTTGATGATGTCGTAGTAGTCTGGGACCTGCAAAATAATTCAAATATCTCTCTCCACACAGAAAACTTAACTGGAAAGAAGTGTTCAAATAACTAAAAGTTTTGCACTAAAAAAGCAACTCATTATTAACCTCTGAATACTAGTGGTCTGCTAAAATCATGTAATATATTTTCAGTAAATACCATATTGTAGAAGCCTATATGATATCATTAAAAATGTTAACAATTTATTGTGAAAAGAAAAAATGATCTTGCTCATGACTCTCTCCTTCTATGTAGATATATATATATACACACATACGTCTATATGTCTATAGATATCTTTCTATATATATCTCTCTATATGTATCTATATATGTATATATACACACACACACACTGTCGCTTGTGACCAAAAGAAAAAAAAAATTCTTCAATGAGCATTACTGCATTTGTAATAATAAAATGTATGTAGCAAAGTGTAACTTAGGACGAAAATTACCCAGGCAAAATGAGTCAAACGAGTCAAACTAAGATTTAATATTTTATGCTATTCAATATGTAATTAATCCTTCTCATTCTTGCTCTAGAAATCTCAAAGTAGAATTCTGATGATGTCATTTCTTCATTCAGAAACCTTGACCTCACACTGGTGAGTGAGGCCCTTTATAATACAGTTGTGTGTCTGAGACTTTCTAACCCAGCCTCATTCAAACCATCCACCATTCACCATATTCTCATTTCTGGGTGTCTACCGTATAGTATATTCCTTTTTCCCTGAAACATCCTTACTCCATTTCTTACTGTTGAAATTCTGTCTTTCTTCAATGACCAGTTCCAAATAGTTCTCCTTAAAAAGCATTCTGATTATTATTTTGTCCCTCTGAAATACTCAAATCACTCTGTCCTCTCTACTTCTGTAATACCATGATAACTTCTATTACAGGACCATAACACTGTTCTATCTTTGCTATATAACAGATCATATTCTGCCATATATATATAACCTAACTACAACACCATCTCATATCCTTCAGTTTGATTACGCCATCACTGTTACCTAAGAATACCTATCTTTTTTTTTTTCCTTTGGAGACAGGGTCTTGCCCTGTCACCCAGGCTGGAGTGTGGTGGTGTTATCTCGGCTCATTGCAACCTCCACCTTCCAAATTCAAGTGATCCTCCTGCCTCAGATTCCCAAGTAGCTGAGACTAAAGTCATGCACCACCACACACAGCTAATTTTTTT
This sequence comes from Rhinopithecus roxellana, assembly GCF_007565055.1. Taxonomy (NCBI): domain Eukaryota; kingdom Metazoa; phylum Chordata; class Mammalia; order Primates; family Cercopithecidae; genus Rhinopithecus; species Rhinopithecus roxellana. The sequence continues at coordinate 48,918,446 of NC_044553.1, read as the reverse complement.
TGTGTGTGTGTGTTTTGTAGAGTCAAGGTTTGACCATGTTGGTTAGGCTGGTCTCAAACTCCTGGGCTCAAGCGATCCACTTGCCTCAGCCTCCTAAACTTTTTTTTTTTTTTGAGACGGAGTCTCACTCTGTCGCCCAGGCTGGAGCGCAGTGGCACAATCTTGGGTCACTGCAAGCTCCACCTCCCGGGTTCATGACATTCTCCTGCCAGCCTCCCAAGTAGCTGGGACTACAGGTGCCCGCCACCACGCCCGGCTAATTTTTTGTGTTTTTTTAGTAGAGACGGGGTTTCACCATGTTAGCCAGGATGGTCTCTATCTCTTGGCCTTGTGATCCACCCACCTCGGCCTCCCAAAGTGCTGGGATTACAGGTGTGAGCCATTGCGCCCGGCCCCAAAATGTTGAGATGACAGGTGTGACACATTGCACCCAGCCAGAATACCTATTTTTTTTTTTTTTTTTGAGACAAGAGTCTTGCTCAGGCTGGGGTGCAATGGTGTCATCTCGACTTACTGCAACTTCCGCTTCCTGGGTTCAAGCGATCCTCCTGCCTCAGCCTCCTGAGTAGCTGCGATTACAGGCATGCGCCACTATGCTCAGCTAATTTTTGCATTTTTAGTAGAGATGGGGTTTCGCCATGTTGGCAAGGCTGGCTCCTGACCTTGGGTGATCTTCCGCCTTGGCCTCCCAAATTGTTGCGATTACAGGCGTGAGCCACTACACCTGGCCCAGAATACCTTTTATATCAGTGTTTCTCAAAATGTGCTCTCTGGACCAGGACCATCAGCATCATCTGGGGACTTGCCAGAAATCCAAGTGTCAGACATCATTCCAGACCTAATGAATCAAAAACTCTGGGGCTCAGGAATCTATGTTTTTAGCAAGCCCTCCAAATGATTCTGATGCATGCAGTAGTTTAAGAACCACTGCTTTACATAAGAAAAATATGATTAATGGTACTCAGTTAACTCTATTCATATTCATTACATAGAACAAAAACATTGAGGTCATTGTAACACACCATCATTATTTATAAAGAATCAGTCCTGGCTGACTCATTACATGGTGGCTCACGCCTGTAATCCCAGCACTTTGGGAAGCTGAGACGCATGAATTACCTGAGGGTAGGAGTTCGAGACCAGCCTGGCCAACATGGTGAAACCTGTCTCTACTAAAAATACAAAAATTAGTCAGGTGTGGTGGCAGGTGCCTGTAATTCCAGCTACTCGGGGGGCTGAGGCAGGAGAATTGCTTGAACCCAGAAGGCGGAGGTTGTAGTGAGCCGAGATCGTGCCATTGCACTCCAGCTGGACAACAAGAGCAAGACTCTATCTCAAAAAAAAAAAAAAAAGGCTGGGTGCGGTGGCTCATGCCTGTAACCTCAGCACTTTGGGAGGCCGAGACGGGCAGACCATCTGAGGTCAGGAGTTCGAGAACAGCCTGTCCAACATGGTGAAACCCCGTCTCTAATAAAAATACAAAAATTAGCTGGGTGTGGTGGCAGGCCCCTGTAATCCCAGCTACTCAGGAGGCTGAGGCAACAGAATCGCTTGAACTCGAGAAGCGGAGGTTGCATTGAGCTGAGATCTCGCCATTGCACTCCAGCCGGGGGACAAAAGCGAGACTTCATCTCAAAAAAAAATCAGTCACAAAATTAGAAGGGACTGAGCTAACTCTATTGTTTTCTTTTTTTTTTTTTGAGATGGAGTTTCACTGTTGTTGCCCAGGCTGGAGTGTGGAGTGCAATGGTGCTATCTTGGCTCATTGCAACCCCTGCCTCCCGGGTTCAAGTAATTCTGCCTCAGCCTCCCGAGTAGCTGGGACTACAGGCGTCTGCCACCACGCCCGGCTAATTTTTAAAATATTTTTAGTAAAGATGGGGTTTCACTGTGGTAGTCAGTATGGTCTTGATCTCCTGACCTTGTGATTTGCCCATGTCGGCCTCCCAAAGTGCTGGGATTATAGGCATGAGTCACAGCGCCCAGCCAACTCTATTGTTTTCAATATAGGAACTGACGTTCAAGACCAGTCTGGCAATGAAGTGAGACCCTGTCTCTTAAAAAAAAAAAAGGGCTGGGCACGATGGCTCACGCCTGTAATCCCAACACTTTGGGAGGCCAAGGCGGGTGGATCATGAAGTCAGGAGATCGAGACCATCCTGGCTAACATGGTGAAACCCCGTCTCTACCAAAAATACAAAAAATTAGTCAGACATGGTGGAATGCGCCTGTAGTCCCAGCTACTCGGGAGGCTGAGGCAGGAGAATCGCTTGAACCCGGGAGGCGGAGGTTGCAGTGAGCTTAGATCACGCCACTGCACTCTAGCCTGGGCGACAGAGCAAGACTTAGCCTCACAAAAAAAAAAAAAAAAAAAGCTGGACCTGGTGGCATGTGCCTGTAGTACTAACTACTCCAGTGGCTAAGTTGGAGGATCACTTGAGCTCAGGAGGTTGAGGCTGCAGCAAATCAAAGTATGCCACTGAACTCCGGCCTGGGTGACAGAAACCCTGTCTCTAAAAACACCTAAGAAATAGACATGGTCAGGTGCAGTGGCTCACGCCTGTAATCCCACCACTTTGGGAGGCCAAGGTGGGCAAATCACGAGGTCAGGAGTTCGAGACCAGACTGACCAATATGGTGAAACCCTGTCTCTACTAAAAATACAAATATTAGCCAGGTGTGGTGGTGTGCACCTGTAATCCCAGCTACTCAGGAGGCTGAGGCAGTACAATCGCTTGAACCCGGGAGACAGAGCTTGCAGTGAGCTGAGATCACGCCACTGTACTCCAGCCTGGGCGACAGAGCGAGACTCCATCTCAGAAAAACAAAAAACTAGACAGTGAGTAACAGGTGTTTTAGGTGTTTTGACTACTTCAATGTTGTCATGTGGACTAAATCAGATAATATACATGAATACATTTTATCAAGTCTAGTAATTACCTGGATTTTAGAAACAAGTTTCAAAAAAGGCCAGCTGTCATCATGTCGTACCAATTCTACAAGAAGTTGTTCAAAAGCAGATAATTCATGAACTCCTCCCTGTCGGCCAGAACTCCTTCGACCCAGTGTCACAGGCGATGACTCTGAGTAAATAATTACAACATTTTAGGTGACAACAAAGCAAAATATTTGTTCACTACAAGCCAAACTGGATATATAAATACCAAATTCCAACAGAAAACAGACGCTCCATACACTGAGATGTTAACTATTTTCTGGGAGACACGAAAATCTGACCAAAATCGGACCAAATATTAATTATTTCCTTTTTGATCTTAAAAATGTCCAATTGCAATACACATTCATTGGGAACAGATTTTCAGAGTGTAATGCAAAAGAAAAATCTAGAACACAAAGTTTTTGGATTATTTTTACTCAATTTTATTAAAAATACTTTTCAGCTACAGTTAACTGAAACTAAGCAATTCTCTAGTATTTCCTAAAGCATATCCTTCAGAAAGTAACCTCTTCAGATCTAGAAACTAGGCTTACATATAAATTACCTTGCATAATGGAAAAGCAATTCTCACTGGTAAAGTAAAAGATTATTCTTACAGATCTTAATTTTATTTATTTATTTAATTTAATTTAATTTTATATTTGAGACGGAGTCTTGCTTTGTTGCCCAGGCTGGAGTGCAGTGGCATGATCTTGGCTCACTGCATCCTCTGCCTCCCAGGTTCAAGCGATTCTCCTGCCTCAGCCTCCCGAGTAGCTGGGATTACAGGTGCCTGCTACCACACCCAGCTAATTTTTGTATTTTTAGTAGAGACGGGGTTTCACCATGTTGGCCAGGCTGGTCTCCAACTCCTGACCTCAAGTTACCCGCCCACCTCGGCCTCCCAAAGTGCTGGGATTATAGGTATGAGCCACTGTTCTCAGCCACAGATATTAATTTTAATATCTAGATAATGTTCTAAAAGCAAAATGCTTTCTCACAAACCTCAGACAGGTATAGTATAATGACATCTAAAGTATATGCATTGGTAGAAAGGGTAGTATAGTCCATATATATATTCAGATGTATAAATTCTCTCCTTGCAGTGTAGATCCACACATTTCCCCTTTTATTTCTCCTTAGTACCAGGCTTAGCAATTTCACAAATCAATGAAAACAAAAAAATTTTCTTCCTAGGTTTTTGAGTAAAAATGTTTCAAGTATATTATTACTCCAAATAGCTTGGAGAATTAGGGAAAAGCAAAACAGATAAGGGGATAGGAAAAGCCAAATTAGATCCTGACTGGTGCAAAATTATGACACTTCCCCTAAAAAACTTGACAATCTGATGACTGCATTAACAGATTACGTGCCATTCTTTCACCAATGAATTCCTTAATCCTGCTGCATATCTGAATAATGCAATATAATGTTATCTAAAATTCTTTGAAGAACAGTGGTTTTTTTTTTTTTTTTTGAGAAACAGTGGCATTTTTTGTGTTTAACTTCATTTAAAAAACAACAACAAAAAAAATAGGGCCGGGCTGGGTGTGGTGGCACACACCTGTAATCCCAACATTTGGGAGGCCAAGGCAGGCAGATAACTTTGAGCTCAGGAGTGCAAGACCAGCCCGGGCAACTTGGTGAGACCCCGTCTCTACAAAGAATACAAAAGTTAGCCAGGCTTGGTGGTGCATTCCTGTAGTCCCAGCTACTCGGGAGGCTGGGGCTGGAGGATTGCTTGAGCCGGGGAAGCAGAGGTTGCAGTGAGCTCAGATTGTGCCGTTGCACAGCAGCCTGAGTGACTGGTATAATTAATAATAACAATAAAATTAAAAAATCAAAATTTTATTACCACTTACATTAAAAACAAGGGAAAGGAAGAGATTACAAATCTCTTCATGAATAAAGAGATTAGTCTATGAATAATGATTACTATAAATAAAAATGAGAATTAAAAAGACAGCTGAGGCCAGGCGCAGTGGCTCACACCTATAATCTCAGCACTTTAGGATGCCGAGGCGGGTGGATCACCTGAGGTCAGGAGTTCAAGACCAGCCTGGCCAACATGGCAAAACCAACCCGTCTCTACTAAAAATACAAAAATTAGCCGGGTGTGATGGTGCACGCCTGTAATCCTGCTACTTGGGAGGCTGAGGCAGGAGAATTGCTTGAACCCAGGAGGCAGAGGTTGCAGTGAGCCGAAATCACACCACTGCACTCCAGCCTGGGAAACAGAGCTAGAGCCTGTCAATCAATCAAATAAAAAATAAAAAGACAGCTGGTCATCGCTTCCTAAAAATATTACTGCTTCCAACTCTCCCTTTCCCCCAAATTCAGTATGAGATGGGAACCTTACCAAATAATCTGATGGAGCTTGTCTAGGTGATGCTGAGTTTGTGTGTTTTGAAGGAGGAAAAGGTAGGAGAGAGTGAAATGTGTTATAATGTAGTATCCTGACACTGGTGAAATATTGGCTAAATATCTCCATTAAAAACAGAACGTCATTTGCAAGTTTATTACCCTGCTACAGTAGTAGAAACACTAGTAATAAAATTTACCTTTATTCATTAAATAGTTGCCCCTTCAATGACTATTATACTTCAGGTCAGATTGTTCCCTAATAACTTTGTGTATCTTAGTGACAGACTTTAAAAAATGATCAAAAGTATCTCAACATTCAATATTTCCAAATTATTCAATCTTCCTAGGGAAGGAAGAGTTTAGATTTCTTCATACCTGGAGATTGTCTTTTTCTGCATCTTCTTGTGGATTCACTCTCTTGGAGAGAAAGTTTTGAAGCAACATTTAAAGATCTTGACTGCTCACTTGACTTTGTGGCAATGACTCTGAAGTTAGGGAAGTTGGGACTATTTTCTGGTGTATTATTAGCACTTTTCCTGCCTCTGCGTTTTCTACGAGGACTAAGCAATTCCACAAATACATCTGCTTGCAGTGGACCATGACTGTGGCGAGTAGAACGACTGGCAATTCTTAAAGATTTTGTTTCTGTAGGAGGAGCAGAGCTTATCTTTCTTAGGCTTCTACCAGTTTTAGAAGAAACAGTTGTTTTGGGTGTGCTCTGCTGACTCCTTGAAGGGTATCTTCCAGGTTCTTGTCGCTGGCCACGACTTGAGAAAGAAGAGCTAAGTTTCCCTCTTGTTTTAACGGGCAATCTAACTTGTGGTCTTCCTCGTTTGGGTAGGCTATAAATATTGTTAGAAAACACAATTATTGTACAGAGCAATGATGAACACATGATTAGCTTTATTTTCCTTGTTGTATTTAGCCAATGAGTTTATATAAATTTTCTATATAACAGACTTATCCTAGACTCAATTCCTTAAAGAGTCAGTAAGTTTTAAGTTTTCAAGGGAATCTAAAATGTGCTTTCATGTATTTCCTTGAAATGCGAAGAGAATTATCTGCAAAGAGAATATTTTATATTTTCTTTTCTTTTTCTTTTGAGACAGAGTATCACTGTCACACAGGCTGGAGTGCAGTAGCACGATCACGGCTCACTGCAGCCTGACCTCCCTGTGATCAGGTGCTCCTCCCATCTCAGACTCCTGAGTAGCTAGGTGTATACCACCATGCCTGGCTAATTTTTGTAGTTTTTTGTAGAGATGGGGTTTTGCTATGTTGCCCAGGCTGGTCTCAAACTCCTGGACTCAGGCGATCTGCCTGCCTCGGCCTCCCAAAGTGCTGGGATTAGAGGCATGAGCCACTATGCCCAGTTGATATCTTCTTGGTAACTTCAGGACATCATTATGAAAATTAAGTCCTAAATTCTGATAAATTGTAATAAAATGCTCAGGAGAACCAACAAATAGACTTAGTCAATCATGTTGGAAAACTTAAAGAGTAATGAAGTAATCTTAAAATGAAATTCTTTTGTTTCCTTTTGCTACAGGAGACTACGACTTTTCATTATCATTGATACTGAAGTAACCTACAGTTTTAGTCAATGGCTGCCAATGAAGTGGGCCTTGAACCTGTGGTTCCTGAATACCATGCCAAGAACCTCTCTGTTGTCTTCTGATTCTGACTATAAAACTGTATTTAATCTTTTAACTGTCCTTAATTAAAAGAATGCAACACCTCCATTAACTCATTATCCCTCTCCCCATATACCTGGACTTCCAGTTTATCCCATGTACTTGCAAGAATTTTCCACATTCTTTATTATCTTTATGCCTAACATAATACTGCCTTCACAAGCTACAGGGAAGATGGCTCTTCTAGCTGGTATTTCTTAAAACCTTGTTTAGAACAGATGGGGTGGCTCTATCTTAACTTCTCCAGCTGTGGTCCTTTTGTACTTTTGACAGTTCTAGATTGCTTTGCTTCATACTCATTTTCCTGCTTCCACAAGAATGGGGTTCAAATGTTTAAAAAAAAAAAAACAGCCAGGGGGAGGGAGATGATAAGAACAAGGAGCACAATGACTTCCCTGATGTGACTGGCTATGGTCAGGCCTGCTGACAGAAAACCCCTAGTAGATCTGTCTAGCTTATAGCTACCGGTTAGACACAGGCACACCTCATTTTATAGTGCTTTGTGCTTCACTGCATGCTACAATTATAAAGTTTTTCTTTTTTTTTTTTTTTTTTAAACAAACTGAAGGTTTGTGGCAATTCTGCATCAAGCAAGTTTATTGGCATAATTTTTCCAACAGCATGAGCTCACTTTGTCTCTCTGTCAGATGACTGTTAGCATATTTTAGCAATACATTATTTTTAAATTAAGGTATAGAAATGTAAGACATAATGCTACTGCACACTTAGGAGACTATAGTGTAATGTAAACATAATTTTTGTATGCCCTGGGAAACCAAATAAATTTGTAACTTGCTTTATTGCTGTGGTCTGCAATTGAAATGGCAGTATCTTTGAGGTATGCCTGTATATCTACCTTGTGGATATAAATATCCCTTTATTTCAGCCCTCAACCAGGGTCAAGTAAAGGGAGATTGCCCCAGTAGGAATATCCAGGCTCCACACTCATTCACTAGACCTGAATGACACAGCATGCTAAGCTGCAGAATACTTAGTTATATGGTAGTATAGAAACTGTTTCTAGGTGCTAAGGTGGCAGAAGTATAAAAATACAGTGTGCTTCTTGGCATTTATCACTCTGAGATTCCCCAAATTATCAATACTCCCTTGGGAATATTTTTGAATGTTTATAATACATAAAAAGCAAGGGTAACTTCAGGCCACTGTATGTTAGTTTTTTCGTTTGTTTTGAGATGGAGTCTCGCTCTTGTCACCCAGACTGGAGTGCAATGGCGTGATCCGTTAGCTCACTGCAACCTCCGCCTCCCAGGTTCAAGCAGTTCTCCTACCTCAGCCTCCCGAGTAGCTGGGATTACAGGTGCCCACCAACACCCTGGCTAATTTTTCTATTTTTAGTAGAGACGGGGTTTCACCATGTTGGCCAGGCTGGTCTCAAACTCTTGACCTCAGGTGATCCGCCTGCCTCGGCCTCCCAAAGTGCTGGAATTACAGGCGTGAGCCACCATGCCCAGCCTATATATTAGTTTTAAACTAAGTTACAGACCCTAACTATTCTATTTGTATTTGAATAGTGGAGAAATTGTCTAAGACCTACTGACTCATTTTATTGCATGTTAGGACTTACCTGACTTCTTCCTCTTCTTGAGAGTCATCTTCATCTTGTTCTACCTCATACTCTTCCTCCTCACTTTGACCTTCTTCTTCATCACCATCAACTTCATCATCCTCACCTCCCATACTGTCTTCCACATCTTCATCACTTTCCAAGGATGGTCTCTGTCTAGAGGAGAGTCTTCTAGGACGTTGCTTTGGTCTACATTCTGGACAAAACCAATCTCCTTCAGGCACAGTCTGAACAAATCACATAAATGATCATTAATCATCTGTTGCTCAAAATCTTAATGTCTCATTTCTAATCTGATAAGAAGAAAAAAATACCTTGAGCTTTGGTCGAACACAGTAGGTATGATGACCCCTATCACAGCCATCACAAAGAACCATGTTTTCAGCATCGCCTTTCTTTCGACATATCTTGCAGCGCGCATTCAGTATAGACTTAGACCAAATCACACTACGATCCAAGGTGGATAGGTGAAGAAAAACTTGGGACAGACTAGCAGAAGAAAGGAGAGACTCTCTCCAACGGTCCAGAACTGTTTTATAAGAACGCCCACTGTCACTGGCATCTTAAATGAAAAGGGAAAGTGATTACAATTTTTAGGCAAACCTAGTAATCTTCCTAGAAATAGTTGGTAAACACAGGTTAGATTTTACATTTCTTTTCTTCTGATACTTAACAAAAAGACCATGCTGATATTAAAAACAAAAATCTCATGGAAAATATTTGCTGAGCCACATCTCGTTTATGACATAAGGAATTACTTAAATTCATAAATCAAATGCTAAGGGATTTTAATAGCTAAAGAGAAAAATAATTCGGACAATGTGTTCTCAATCTAGTCTTTGTATCAAATCTTGATCTAATTTTAAAAACTGGTTACATATGATTCCAAGTCTAAGTTACTATTCACTTGAATGAAGTATGTTACTTCCTCATCTCATAAAAGATGAACTGTTCTCCAAATTAAATATCGTCTATCTCTAAGAAAATAGTTTTAAAATTGTGGTAAGTAAAAACAATGTGAATACTACCAAAAAGGATTTTTCAGCACTAATATTTATATAGAAACATTTGAAACCTTCTGTCAGTCAATATCACCATTCTTTATCTTCTGGGCTAAAAAATTTAATCATCTGATTAAATGCTATCAATCAATAGTCATTTTATACTGGTGTGTGATTTCCATTTCAATCTTCAATATTGTTACCACCTTACTGTTCCTAAAACATGCAAGGTATATAAGACTCCATACATAATCTGGTTCTATAATACCATTATTTCCTACTATTATCCTCAAATAAAACCTCTTGGGCAGTAGCGTAATAGTTAAGAAAATGCAGGCTTTGGAGTCAGTCTGCTCTGAGGTGAGTACTGGCTCCCCCATTGAACTTGGGCAAGTTAACCCATCTGTCTCTCAGGTTCCTCAACTGTAATACATGGAGAGTATCTGCCTCTAAGAGTTGTTGGAAACATTAAATGAGATAATACGCATAAGGCATATGAAGTGTCTGTCAGAGTAAATGCTAATATTACTATCGTTGTTTGTGCACGGTATAGCTCCCCCTATGTGCGGCACTTTAGAAAATATGAAACTAGTCTATTCTATGGTCCCTATACTTCAAGGAATGTTTAGTACAGCTGGAAAAGTGAAGAAATACACTATGAGTTAAAACCATAAAGCAAGAGACCTGTCAAGCACCAATGGACCTTGAGCTCCTGTTTGCCTGTTGGGCAGGGTGAGATTGACAGGACATGAAAACTAGGGCCCATCTAGGTGGTTAATCCCTCTCTAAAAAGCTAGGACCCCAGAAGGCTACCCCTTCAAGTGTCAGGGTGGAAACAGGTGCTACATAAAACATGGAGAGCAAGAAAATTGATTCACCTGGACTTTGGTGTTGGGTAGAAAGGGAACATAATCTTCCTGAGGATCAAGCAAAGCCTTGAACAGGTTTAAAACCGAAAAAACACAGGCTAAGATTTTAAAGTAGTCTAGGGTTGCTAGTGACCTCAAGTGAATGGCTGAAACAAGTACAATTTTTTGCAAATTCTCTCTGAAGACATTTTCAGATCAAATCTGAGGAATGAGAGTTAATCAAAACCACAAGGCACATGTGGAAACAAGACATTAAGTGAAAGCCAGCAGAATCAAACTCATAAAGACTTCAGATACTAGAGTTAGAAACAGAATATAAAATAACTGTTTAATATGTTTTAAGAAGTTTAAAATATGAATAACCAGGCAGTTTGAAAAAGAACCAGTTGGAACTTTTCAAAATGACTGAGACTAAAAACTGAGGCAAAAACACGATGGATGAGTCAAATGGCTCTTCAAAGCTGAGATGTTAATGAAGTTGGGAAAATACAAAGATATTACTTAGAATGCAGCATCAATATTTTTCTGTCTTTACGTTGTTTTGTTTTAGGTGTGTCTTTTGTAGACAGTACATAAAACCAACTAGATTTTATGTTAATACAGTCTTTTCTTCTATTTTCTTCACTCTCCTTGTCAACTATTCAAAACTGTATCTAACTTTTAATTGGAGCCAGATGTGGTAGCTCACACCTGTAATCCCAGCACTTTGGGAGGCTAAGGCAGGTGGATCACGTGAGGCCAGGAGTTTGAGACCAGCCTGGCCAACACGGTGAAACCCCATCTCTACTAAAAATACAAAAATTAGCCAGGTGTGGTTGCAGGTGCCTGTAATCCCAGCTACTTTGGAGGCTGAGGCAGGAGAATGGCTTGAACTCGGAAGGCAGAGATTGCAGATTGTGCCACTGCACTCCAGCCTGGGTGACAAGAACAAGACTCTGTCTAAAAAAATATGTATATATAATAATTGGAGAGTACAGTCCACTTAAATGCATTTGATTTATTTCTCCCCTCTCATTGTGAGTGTTTTAGTTATCTTGGTTTTTAAAATGTAAGCCTTCATGAAAAGTTCTGGCCTGAGCAGGGCCTCCAAGGAATGAGGTAGCAAGAATAGCTAGTTCAAAGATCATGATCTTCCTGGGTAAATCAGAGAATATTCTCATTGGTAATGGCAAGGGATAAGGTTGCAGAGGTCAATGTGAAGGAATGGGAACAAAGACAAATTATAAGGACTTTTAGAATCTTGGAAATTAGTTTGAATGATTTTTTAATGAAAAGGTTGGTGAAATGCTATGGGATTTGATTAACGAGATGGTTTAAGAAAATTAAACCAGCAGTAACTCAAGGCCCAATTCTTATTCTAGTCCATAATGAATGTGCCTATTTTTCTGTGTTTGCATAGTACTGATATAAGGATAGAAAACAGTATATACAATTGATTCAATTTTTCTGTTGTTTCCCTATCTTAAACCTTGCTTTTCCTCCAGATTACACAACCATAAAGTGCAGAAAATGTCTTGTTTATCTTTTATTTTCCATTATGCTAGCATAGATAAATTCCTCAATAAATTATTAAAAGGATCTTACTAATATAAAATATTGGCAGTCATGTGATCAAATATTATAGTAGGAGACTTCATACTGTTTAATGGCCACTATACAGTAATCCATGTGACCAGGACAGGCTTCTCTAGGGGACAAAACATAAAAACATTTGTCCTATGTCTCTCCAAGCTAGTAAAAGAAAAAAAATGCTGTGAATAAATACTTTACGTGAAACAGGTAAACATAAGTCCCATAGCCATTCATTCTTTTCACTGATAGCTAAGTATACAAAGATTCACCAGTGTCAGCTTTCTGTATGCCAGTTTAGAAGAGTGATTAGCTGAGGTGTGCAATATAGAAAGGGAAATGCTAGGAAGACATTATTTTAAGCTTACCCCCAAGTCCATTCCCTTCCAAAAAAATCAAATCCAAGGTTTTCCTTCAAAAGGTAAATATGCAAATGAGTACTCAGCCATAGAGAAAGTAAAATCATAATTCTTTAAAAAGACAAAACATAAATTTCTTTAAAAAGTTAAAAATTTACCATCTCTCACACTAGATTGATCTTCCTCTCTCTTTTTCTTGTCTTTTTTTTCTATCTCCCTTTTGTTCCTTATTAATTTCTGTGTTACCTAATTTCAAATTGATACAGTTAGTTGAGGATTTTTTTTTATAGCTTAAGGGTTTAACCATAAGTATGACTTTAAAAATAACGGAATTATCAATCTTAAAAAAATCCTCATGTATCTTACCTAAAACATTTAAAACATTTTATCTTCCCCAAATGAAAAGTCTACTTTTATCAGTATGATTAATCTCTAGAATAAAAGGGACATATTAGAGAAGGTAGAACATAAGTCAAATTTTTATTTCTTACATGCTTCCTCAAGAAACTGAAATGATTTCTGAAGCTAAATTGGGAAAATGCCTGCTATGATTAATTTGCTATCCTGAAATATTATCAGGTGAATGGAGAATTTCAATATATATTCCATCTCAAATATTCATAAAGTAAAACCTGCTTTTCTCTCCCCAATTAATGATATTCTTGATTACTTTATTTCAGATAGCCTATCTCCATCTCCTGCTGTCCTGTGCAAAACAGACCTTTCAAAGGCTTAAGTTATTCTAATAACTTTTTATGGAGCATCAACAGTAGACAACCATATTATAAATGACCAACATTTGACTTCAACCAATATTTAACTTTGACACTACCAAAGTAACCAACTTTTCTTATTTCACTTATTTCTTAAGATCTTGAATTATAATTTTCCATCTTTTGGGATGAAATTAATGTTTGAAAACCACTGTATACAAACCAGCATAAGAAACAGTCTCTCTCATATAACCTACTAGACAAGTTGTAACAACTCTCAGTATTAACCTGTTTGTCTAAATACTTAATTTGTGCAGATGAAAATACAGACATACTAAACAATTAATTTGATTTTCCCCCCTTCAACTTATAAAAAACTGTAATGAAAATTTCAGAAGTGGGAAAATAAGCAGTACTGTGTCTTATTCTTTTACTCTTTTGGAATCAGTGTTAGTAGTAACAGTATCTTACATTTATAAAAGCCGCATGATTTACAAATAATTTTAAATTGAAATTTTAATTTAGGTAATTGTGTATTTTTTTTTCCCCCACACCAATCTGCTTCCACTTTATTCTTGTTTATACATTCTCCTGCTCCCAGATTTGGAGGCAGAACACTATGTGAGCTCAACAGTCCTGCTCAGAGCCATGCCCCGTATCCCACCATTTCCCTTTTCCCAACCCCCACCCACTCCCACTCAGTAAGGCCCCTTGCCCAGGTTTTGCTCTTGGAAGAAAGCAGAAGAGCAGATGCAGGACTAAGATGATTCTCCTGACCCCGCTACCCCCAAGTGTAAGAGCAGTCCTGGATGGAATGGGTAAAGTTTCCAATGAGGGATGGGAACCTCTTTCCGAGGCACGAGGGGCCATCTTCTCAACCTGCTGCTTTTTCAGATTTGGGTAGTATGCTGGCCAGGAGCTGGGGGCTGCAGCGCCTCCAGCTGACTGAGGAGGAGAGGAATGTGAGGACGCTGATGCGGGTCCACGGTCATCATAGAGGCCAGGAGTTGCCGTAATGCTGAAGAATGCCTGGGGCTTTGTGGGATGCTGAGTTGGTTCTGCACAGCAAGGGCCACACTGTCACCCTTTTGGAACACCATGTCGTAAGGGCCTTCTCCAAACATCATGGCATATAGCACGCAGCCTAGGGACCAGACATCAGTCCGCGCATCGATGACACAGTGACCCTGCACAGAGAAGAGCTCTGGGGCTCGGTAGGAGATGGTGCACCGCTGGGCTGCCCAGTCCTGCAGAGTCAGAGCCTGGTGGGAGCCCTCCACATTGATGCATGCTTGATTCATAGAACCCAAGTCCATTAAAACTGGTTGCCCCTCATCTCTGAGCAATATATTGGTGGGCTTCAAGTCCCTGTGGGCATAACCCTTGGCATGAATGGCCTCAAGGCCTCTGCAGATCCCCAGCAGCGGCCAAAGGATTTGATCCTCGGTCAGGAAGTTGCCTTTGTCCTTCAGCCTTTCTATCTCATTCCACAGCGTACCTCTCTTGAAGAACGGTAGCAGCAGCCAGGCCTCATGCTTAGCACACCGCTCCCTCAGACAGTAAGCCACGAGGCGAAGGATGTTGGGGTGACTGAAGAGGCGATGCATGTCGGCTTCTCGCTGGGCCTCCTCCCGGTCCTGCTGCTTGTGACACAGGATTCCCTTCAGGGCGTAGAAGTGTCCATCATGTAACCCTTCCACTAGGTCCACATAGCTGAACCCACCCTCCCCCAGTTTCTGGATGAAGAGGTAGTGCTTATTGTCAATGATGACAGTTCCCCGAGAGCAGACACACAGCGCGTGGCCCATAAAGTCTCAGTCATCCTCTTCAAGGACGGTCTGAGGCTACCGAAGAGCTCGTTCAGGGTGAGTGGGCTCTTCCAGGAGATGCACTGGGGGCCCAGCGGATCATGACGATTGTCTAGAGAAAATGGGCCTTGCTCCTTCGCCAGCTTCAAGCGGGGGGGTCAGGGGCCTTAGGGCCTCAGGACACACAGCGGCTACCGGGCCACTTCCTCCAACCCCAGCCCACCTTTGGGCAGGCCCCGCTCCCACGCCCGTCGCGCCACAAAGACAGAACACAGCGTAGTCTCAGAGGACGTGCGAAGCTCACGCCCACTCCTGGCAGGGCCCACCCCCGGCCTAGGAGCCCAGAGTCCGGAATGGGCCAGCCTGCACTCCCCGACTGACCTGGCTCAGGCGGTAATTGTGTATTAATATGGGGTTGTAATAAATACAGAGTGATCCCTTGTATATAAAAGATCAGAAAGAAAATAATAAGAAATGCTGAAGACTGGGAAATAAAAGTGACATAGCAAATACCAACTGTGCTGTCTTTGGGAGCTGTGAGTATACATATTTTATTTCTTACAATTGCTACTTTCAGTGTGGCCAGTGGGTTATTAAGCTTACGGTAGGATTATCAATTTACAAAAGTGTGAATAGACTTAATGTGATACTGTCCACAAACTCTTCAATTTAAAAAGTTTACAAATACATTCACATTTCAAAACTGCTCTGATCGCATTGTCTATGAAAACTTTGTTCTAATACTCAATGAGATATCAACAAATTATTATTTTTATTTTTTTGAGACAGTTTCTCTCTTGTTGCCCAGGCTGGAGTGCAATGGTGCAGTCTCAGCTCACTGCAACCTCTGCCTCCCAGGTTCAAGTGATTCTCCTGCCTTAGCGTCCCAAGTAGCTGGGATTACAGGCACGTACCCCACACCCACCTAATTTTGTATTTTTTTTTTTTTTTTTTTGAGACGGAGTCTCGCTCTGTCGCCCAGGCTGGAGTGCAGTGGCCAGATCTCAGCTCACTGCAAGCTCCGCCTCCCGGGTTTACGCCATTCTCCTGCCTCAGCCTCCCGAGTAGCTGGGACTACAGGCGCCCGCCACCTCGCCCGGCTATTTGTATTTTTTAGTAGAGACGGGGTTTCACCGTGTTAGCCAGGATGGTCTCGATCTCCTGACCTCGTGATCAGCCCGTCTCGGCCTCCCAAAGTGCTGGGATTACAGGCTTGAGCCACCGCGCCCGGCCTAATTTTGTATTTTTAGTAGAGTCGGGGTTTCACCATGTTGGTTAGGCTGGTCTCAAACTCCTGACCTCAGGTGATCCACCCGCCTCAGCCTCCCAAAGTGCTGGGATTACAGGCATGAGCCACCACTCTCAGCTAAAACA
The DNA here is from genome assembly GCF_007565055.1 of Rhinopithecus roxellana. NCBI lineage: Eukaryota > Metazoa > Chordata > Mammalia > Primates > Cercopithecidae > Rhinopithecus > Rhinopithecus roxellana. Next base: position 48,902,172 of record NC_044553.1, on the reverse strand, counting down.
ATTATTTAAGGATTTTAGTCAACTCAAGTAGTTCTTTCAATATGAGACCAAAAAGATACGGTTTAAGAAAGTTATTTCTTCCATGATCTCATTACAAGAATATAAATATCTCAACATGATGAGTTATAAATTAAACATCTCAAAAAGGCAACAGGGAATTAGAGACAGTTCTGATATAAACATTGATTTAGAATTCTGAAACAGGTATTTTCCCAAAAACATAATGATTAGGTTCCTAGATTAGTCCCTAAAAACCCACTAATTTCATAATTTGTGAAAAAGTGATAGATAGTATTATTCCTCACTATAAATTATAGAGCATTTCCTCACCCGTGTTCCGTTTAACACTTGGTATTTCTGATTTAGCATGTGGGTCAGTGACTCTTATCATCAAACTATGCCCCAAATGGTAAACTTTTAAGTCACTTACTTCGGGTTCTCTTTCAAATAACAGAAAAAAAAAGTTACACATAATCTTTGATTATTCAAGGTCTGACTACTTATAGGTTTTGGTGATCTTTTTTTCTTTTAAAGAGACAGGGTCTTACTCTGTCACCTAGGCCACAGTGCAATGGTGTGGTCACAGCTCATTGTAACCTCAAATTCCTGGGCTCATAGGATCCTCCCACCCCAGCCTCCGGACTACAGGTGCACGCCACGATGCCCAGCTAATTTTTTTTTTTAATTTTGTAGAGATTGGGTTCTTGCTATATGATGCCCAGGCTGGTCTCAAACTCTTGGACTCAAGCGATTCCGCCTCAGCCTCCCAAATTGTTTAGATTACCGGCATGAGCCACTGTGCCTAGCTGGTAATCTTTCTTTCGGTGAAACTCTTCACAAAAGACTGTGTTACTCTAAAAATAAATCTCACCTTAAAAGAACTCATTTAAAAATGAAAACATCTCAAGTTTTTAAGATTAGTTTATCAGTTTCATTATGTCAGACAATAAAATTCTATTAGTTAAAGGCCAACTCAAAATTACTTATAACACAACTAATATTTTGAAATAAAAACAGATACTTACCAAGTGGAGCTTTCAGAAAACGTCGCTCAATGCCCTGCTCTATTTGAAAGAGTGCCATTGCCAGATAATGAACCACACTGCTCACTGACTGTGGTGTACTTGCATTCGTTGATACAGTACTTGGAGTTTCTGTTTTTATCCCCAAAAGTCTACAATTAAAACAATTCAGAGTTTATGGTACTTAAAAACACTATTAGGTAAAACTTAAGACCATTCATTGGTTCAAATGCTTATTTATACCTTTGTAAAAAGCCATTTCCTCAGTCTCAAGGAGTTGCAGTAAACAGTAGGGAAGGGAGATTCATTTAGAAGGACTAAGGGTAAATATTTGAAGGAGAGAGAGAGAGGAAGAGGGAAGGCTTATAGGAAAGGTTTTAGAGAGGTGACATTGTGATGGGCCTTAAAGCCTAAGTATTTCAGGCAGCTTATCTCTATTTCTCGTTTTGTTTTGTTTTTTTGAGACAGAGTCTCACACTGTTGCCCAGGCTGGCGTGCAGTGGCATGATCTCAGCTCACTGCAAGCTCTGCCCCCCCGGGTTCACACCATTCTCCTGCCTCAGTCTCCTGAGTAGCTGGGATTACAGGCGCCCACCACCATGCTCGGCTAATTTTTTGTATTTTTAGTAGAGACGGGGTTTCACTATGTTGGCCAGGCTAGTCTCGAATGCCTGACCTCATGATTCACCCGCCTTGGCCTCCCACAGTGCTAGGATTACAGGTGTGAACCACTGCGCCTGGCCGAAAATGATCATTTTAAAGAGCAAACTCATTCACTCAAAGCCTTTGTACATGGTTTTTCTTCCCAGTGTCCTATTTTTCTCAACTTTAGGGCTCAGCTTTGCAGTCACTTCCTCTTGCACTTCCTTTACTGTCTCCCATGTTCCACTAACACAAGTAGCCTGCCCATGTACTTCATTTGCACTGGGTTTAACCTTCTGTCAGAACCCCATTCTAGTAAATATAATGCTAGCCTCATGTTTCTCCATTGTTCCTTCTAGATGACAAACTGCTTAAAGGCATATAATATCCAAAATAATCTTGAAAAAAATAAAAGTATCTACAGATATAAGATATAGATTCTCATTAGTAATAATATTTAATACATATATATACGTATTTAGAGATGAGGTCTCATTGTTGCTCAGGCTGGAGTGCAGTGGCACAATCATTATTAGCTCACTGCAGCTTTGAAGTCCTAGGGTACAACAATGGAATAGATGGGACTACAAGTGCATGCTGATCAGGCGTGGTGGCTCAGGCCTATAATCCCAGCACTTTGGGAGGCCGAGGCGGGTGGATCACGAGGTCAGGAGATCAAGATCATCCTGGCCAACGTGGTGAAACCCTGTCTCTACTAAAAATACAAAAATTAGCTGGGCATGGTGGCACGTGCCTGTAATTCCAGCTACTCGGGAGGCCGAGGCAGGAGAACTGCTTGAACCAAGGAGTAGGAGGTTGCAGTGAGCTGAGATTATGCTATTTTACTCCAGCCTGACAACAGAGCAAGACTCTGTCTCAAACAACAACAACAACAACAAAAACCAAGTGTATGCCACCATGCCCAGCTAATTAAAAAAAAAAAAAGAGACAGGGTCTCACTATGTTGCCCAGGCTGGTCTCCAACTCCTGGCCTCAAGTGATCCTCCTGCTTCAGCCTCCCGAGTAGCTGAGACTACAGGCCCAAGCCATCTTGCCTGGCTCAAATAATACTCAAGTCTACCAGAATTTACTAATTTACTAAGTTTTCCTATAGAAAAGAAGAATGATAGTATAATTACTTTCCGAAATTAATAAAACCTTAAGTTCAAAGATTAAAAAAAAGAAACTTTTGAGAAATTATCATTATTTGAATGAATTGTCTCTTGGTTGCAGTAGTACAGAGTGGAGTAACAGAGATCCTGAGGTTTAGAAAATGATCATTCCAGTGGTTACAAATATCAAGGTCCTCATGACAAGTTTTTAAGATAAGAAAAAGCAACATATTTACTTAAAAAAAAAAAAAAAACACCTTAAAATGGCAAGGAAAAGTAATGGTTACTTTAGAAAAATCCTTTTGTACCTGTCTTTTACTATGACCTTTGTTTGTTCATCAATTTCCATCTCTTCTACATCTTCATTCACAGTTTTAATTATCCCATTTTCCTTGTTTTCCTCACTTAACAGCTCATACCGTCCACTTTCTAATGCTGATCTCCAGATATATCGATCTGTAACCTGTAACAAAATTCAAACTTACTAACCATGGAAAATGGAATATATTGTTTCTGAGAGGTATGAAGTTCAATATACATATAAAATCAATTCATGGATATTTTAGAAATGATTATGAATCAAAAAGGTATCTAAAAATAAGGTTACTAAGTGGCCAAACTGGAATTCATATTCTTCACAGATGAAAACCATACTACCTTACTTTCTGTATAAATAAATCATAAACAGTTCTAAGATTGGTCACTTGATAGCAGCAAAAAAGTGATAGATGATGGCCAAGGGATGAACAGAATACATTATAAGCCACGAATTACAGATTTTTAAAAGGTAAACAAAGAAACAAACCAATCAACCAGACTCAGCGGAGAAGGCAGGGGCTAGTCAAGGAAGAAGAAAATATCCTTACACATTTCAACATCTAATGAAAATATCAGAAAAAATATTTTGATGCAGGGGAATAAACTTAAGTTTTCATAAAAAATTTATCATTCTCTGGTGTTTATTCAAAACACATATGCCTTGTCTATGCCATATAATTAACAAATATGACCAAAATTCTGGACCAAGTAGATTAGACAAACTAAAAATGGGAACAAGTACAAACCTTAATTGCTCCTAATGTTCCTTGGTAGATTCTATCTTCAATATCTAAAAGAAAATCTCTCAGCCTTAGTTCAAGTTGCTTTTCTGCACACATTTGAGATGGATCATATGCACTGGAAGATCTTCCCCGACTATATGTTGGTTTGCTATCAGGCTGAGGTTTATCTGAAATAGTAAATAATTTTATTATGATTTTCTTATTAAAAACTATAATTACTCCATGTGGCTGTTATGATCTTGAAATAATGGATATAAAAGTGCTTTGTAAATCCTCAAGTGCCACAAATGAATGAATATCATTTATCTTATAAAGCCCTTGTACAGCTACTCAGGAGGCTGAGGCAGGATTGCTTGAGCCCAGGAGTTTGAGTCTGCAGTGAACTATGATATGCCACTGCAATCCAGCCTGGGCAACAGAGCGAGACTCTGTCTCTAAATAAATAACTAAAGCCCTTGTGTCCAGAATATATAAAGAACTCTTACAGCACAATAAAAAGACAACCCAATTTAAAAATGGGCAAAGGATCTGAATAGATATTTAAGGAAGATATACAAATGGCCAATGAGCACATGAAAAGATGCTCAACATTGGCCAGGTGCGGTGGCTCATGCCTGTAATTCCAGCACTTTGGGAGACCAAGGCGGGTGGATCACCTGTCAGGTCAGGAGTTCGAGACCAGCCTGGCCAACATGGTGAAACCTCATCTCTACTAAAAATACAAAAAATTTGCTGGGCGTGGTGGCAGGCGTCTGTTATCCCAGCTACTTGGGAGGCTGAGACAGGAGAACACACTTGAACCCAGCAGGCAGAGATTGCAGTGAGCCCAACAGCCTGGGCAACAAAAACAAAATTCTGTCTCAAAACAAACAAAAAACCCCAAGAATTGTGATCTATAGTTTTTAATCCTGAAAAAAACTGAAGTGGTCATGGTAACATGCCCCTAAATTTAAGCAATTGTTTTTTAAATTTTGATTTAATTTAAAATGTTTTTAGCTCTATTTTCTCCCCCACAGGAAACAAGTAAGCAATTCTTTACCTAGAGAATCTCATTTATTAATATAAAAACGCACATCTAAAAATGCCTTACTGCTTTTTCTTATTTGTCATCAGTGGAGAAACCATCAAGCAGGAAATGCTGCTATTCGACCTGCCCTTGCAGCCAGGCTCCAAAGAAGTGACCATTAGTGGACCTTCTCCCTGGACTCTCAGACAAAACCCTTAATGAGTAACCTCACTCACCATAATCTGTCCAAAACTGATGGCAGCCTTAGAGTCTCTTGGATTTCAGAGTCTACTGACCAAGGAATAAGGAGATCAGGGAGAATATGTATTTTGTTATACCATAGATGTGTTCCTCATAATTCAAATAGAACCCAGTGGAATTTAGAGAATCTTGTTTCTATAAAGAATCACATTCCCAAACTCTGACTTGCAAACTAAAAGGATAGCCTAAATCAAAGATAAGGTGCTGTAAATGTATATCTAATAGCTTGAAAAAATGCTTAATCCTGAATGACCAGAGATTAGGGGGAGGAAAAAACAGTAAAAACAATTTTCATTGAAAATTTACCTGAAAAATGAAATTTCTCTTCAGAAAAACGGGCTAGCTGTGCACATATTCTGCTTTTCTCTTGTAACAAAGTTTCTTTTAAGGCACTTTCTCTATGTCCTCTAGAATTAAGAGCTTCAATAAGCTGGTCTAGCTGTTCACAAGAACTGTAAAAGCACCACCGATTTGGCTTATGCACTGGTTTTGGCAGCTGCACAGAATGGTCACATGGACCTTGGTCAATGTTGGAGGTAGATTCAGACATCAAAGGCTCTCCAGTTTTAGTGGATACCTGAGGATCTTGAGACTGTACATTATTCTGAAATGATGAAGGTCTAGGCAACAGCATGTCTTCAGTAAGACCAGAATAATCCTCTTCAATAAAGAGTCCAGGAATAGAAGGGAAAATCCAGTATCGTCTATACATGCGGTCACGACCCAAGGGAAAGATATTGGTACAGGCTATGGCACTTTGGATTTTTTCCAAGAGCTCTTTCTCTTTTCGTTGGTGTTCCTGTTTTAATGCTTCATCCTCTTCAGCAGTAAGAGGCTCTCTTGTCACACAGTTGATTTCTTCTTGCCTTGTAAATTCTTTAAATCCATTTTGTCCTCTTTTCCCTGTAGTTAAAATGTTTCATCATCATATTTCAAGTTTCCATTAGAAAAATATGAGATACAAATTTACCCCAAGTTATTAGGTGTTACAGACTAAACTGTGTCCCCTCTCCACAACCCAAGTTCATATGTTGAAGCCCTAACCTCCAATGTGACTGTATTTGGAGATAGAACCTTTAAGGAGGTAATTAAGGTCATAAAGGTGGGGCCCTAATCCAACATGATTGGTGTTCTTAAAAGAACAAGAGACACGAGAGATCTTGTTCTCTGACATGCACAGAGAAAAAGCCATGTAAGGATATAGCAAGAAGGCACTGTCTGCAAGCCAAGAAAAAGCCTCTTCAGACACTAACCCTGCTTGATCTTGGACTTCCAGACTCCAGAACTGTGAGAAAACAAATTTCTGTTTTTTTTTTTTTTTTTTTTTGAGACGGAGTCTCGCTCTGTCGCCCAGGCTGGAGTGCAGTGGCCGGATCTCAGCTCACTGCAAGCTCCGCCTCCCGGGTTTACGCCATTCTCCTGCCTCAGCCTCCCGAGTAGCTGGGACTACAGGCGCCCGCCACCTCGCCCAGCTAGTTTTTTTGTATTTTTTAGTAGAGACGGGGTTTCACCATGTTAGCCAGGATGGTCTCGATCTCCTGACCTTGTGATCTGCCCGTCTCGGCCTCCCAAAGTGCTGGGATTACAGGCTTGAGCCACCACGCCCGGCCGAAATTTCTGTTGTTTAAGGCACCCCAGTCTGTGGTATTTCGTTATGGCAGCCCAAGCAGACTAATACTCTTATGTTATTAAGAAATCAATATACTTAAATCTAAAGGGGCATACAAAATCTGTAATTTCCATACTGGAGAGTGCAGTAGAGTATGTTAGTTATCCTCCAGTAGTCATCCCAGTCCTTCCTCTAAGGGAGGAATAACAGCAAATTACTTCTGGAGAAGACCAGCTTATAAATATTTGTCTTTGTGGATCTTTTGGTCTTCACAGCTATTCAATTCCACTGTTGTGGCCCAAAAGCAATCACAGGTAACATGCAGACAATCAGCATGGCTGTGGCTCAATATAACTATTTATGGACAGTGAAATCTGAATTTCATATAATTTTCACTTATCACAAAGTATCATTCTTCTTTTTTCCAGTCATTTAAATTGTAAAAATCCAGCCGGCGCAGTGGCTTACGCCTGTAAATCCCAGAACTTTGGGAGGCCAATGTGGGCGGATCACCTGACATCAGGAGTTCTTGACCAGCCTGGCCAACATGGTGAAATCCCATCTCTACTAAAAATACAGAAATTAGCTGGACGTGGTAGCAAGCACTTGTAATCCCAGCTACTCAGGAGGCTGAGGCATGAGAATCACTTGAACCCAGGAGGTGGAGGTTGCAGTGAGCCAAGATCATGCCACTATACTCCAGCCTGGGGGATAGAGTGAGACTGTCTCCAAAAAAGGGGGAAAATTCCTTTTTAGCTTATGAGTTATACAAAAACAGGGCAGGGCAGGGCACAGTGGCTCACATCTGTAATCCCAACACTTTGGGAGGCCGAGGTGGCTGGATCACTTGAGGGCAGGAGTTTGAAACCAGCCTGGCCAACATGACAAAACACATCACTACTAAAAATACAAAAATCAACCAAGTGTGGTGACGTGCACCTGTAATCCCAGCTACTCAGGAGGCTGAGGCAGGAGAATCGCTTGAACCCAGAAGGTGGAGGTTGCAGTGAGCCGAGATGGCGCCACTGCACCCCAGCCTGGGTGACAGAGCGAGACTCCACCTCAAAAAACAACAAAAAAAATGAGGCCGGCCAGATTTGGCATACAAACTGTTATTTACTAACCACTGGTTGAAGGTAACAGAACCACTAGTTTTCATCTGGGCACTTAGCAACCCAAAAGAAGGACAACATTTCCCAGAGTAGGCACGAAAAACTTTTGTTCAAAGAGATGGGATCAGAAGCAGTGTGTGTACCCTCTGGACTGTGCTTCCCTTTCCTCCTTCCCACTTCCAAATAGCTAGAATGCAGACATGGTGATAAATCATTTTGGAACATGAGAATGGCAGCAAAACCCTAAGGATGGCAGTACCAACAAGACAGAAAGAGCTCGGACCCCTGATAATCTGCCTTGACTTTGATAATATGTTGGAATTAAATTTCTCTGTTGTTTCAGTTGCTGTCAAATTGCTTTGATAGTTGGGAAGTATTTTTTCATTCTATTTCTTTTGCTTGAAAGAGTTTGTGTAAGACTGGAATTATCTGCTTTTAAAAAAAATTTGGCAGAATTCACCTTTAAAGTTGTCTAGGACTGATGTTTTCTCTGCAGAAAGATTTTAGTACTGATTCAAGTTCTTTAATCGTTTAAGACCATCTACATTAACAAATTTCTTCATAAATCCATTTTGATAATTTGTATTTTTCTAGGATTTTATTTTTGCATACATTTTCAAATGCATCAAAAAATTGTGTATTATCTCCTTAAGTTTCTACTCTATCCATAGTTAATGTTGCTCCCCTTTCAGTCCTAACTTTATTATGATCTTTATAAAAATCAGTTTCAACAAAGGTTTGTCCAGTTTGTGTCTTTCTCAGAAGAACACACTTTTGGATTTGTTGTTGTTCTTTACTATATTTTTATTTTATTTTTTTAAGAAAGGGTCTTCCTCTGTTGCCCAGGCTGGAGTGCAGTGGCATAATCAGGGCTCACTGCAGCCCTGATCTCCCAGGCTCAAGTGACCCTCCCACCTTAGCCTACTGAGTAGCTGGGACTACAGGTGCATGCCACCATGCCCAGCTTGCTTTTTGGGTACTTTTTGTAGTGATGGGGTTTCACTATGTTGCCAAGGCCGATTTTGAACTCCTGGGCTTAAGTAATCCAGCCTCCCAGAGTGCTGGGATTACAGGCATGAGCCACTGCACCTGGCCCTACTATATTTTTATTTTCTATTAATTTCTACTCTAATGTATTATTTCCTTCAGACTTGGGGGGATTATTCTTTTTCCCCCACCATCTTCTTAAATAAATGTCTAGCTCAGTTTGTGTTTCTTCTTTTCTAATATGTATTAAAGCTATACATTCTCCCCTAAGTAGAGGGACTGTATTCAACAAGTGTTAATATTCAGTAATCTTTAGTTTGATTCGTTTTAAATATTTTTTAGTTTCCATTATAGTTTCTCTTTTGACCCAATATTTAGAAGTCTGTTTTAAAGCTCGAATCATATTAGGTTTGCTTTAGATTTTGAAATCAATTGCATTGTAATCAGACAATACAGCTTCCATGATACGGGAAATTTTCCATCTACTTAGAGTAACCATTTAGAAAAAAATACAGAAAAAAGACCCCATCGAAATTACAGGCACAGAATTAACTTAAGGATTTCTTTTGATAGTCATTAAATAAGGTTGCTTAAGGATCCTCAAAAGAAATTTGTATTAAGAGCTTTTAAAAGATGTATTCGCTTTGATCTAGCAATTTATGAAATAATTTTAAGGTAGGTGAGCGTTCCACTTTCATCAATATGATACAAATTATGTGCATTATTGATCTTTATATCTCTGGTGTATAGGAGGCATCCAATGCATGCTGAATGAGTCCATTATAGAATGCAAATTTCTATTTGGCCCAAATAAAGTAGTAAATGTAAAAATTCAACAAAACTTGCTGACTAACCAAAAGTTAAAGTCATGAGAAACTGTCCTATTAAAGACATAGGAACATTATCTCTTTTTTTCTGAAGTATAGATGATGTTTAAATAATGACCCTTGGCCGGGCGCGGTGGCTCAAGCCTGTAATCCCAGCACTTTGGGAGGCCGAGACGGGCGGATCACGAGGTTAGGAGATCGAAACCATCCTGGCTAACACGGTGAAACCCCGTCTCTACTAAAAATACAAAAAACTAGCCGGGCGAGGTGGCGGCGCCTGTAGTCCCAGCTACTCGGGAGGCTGAGGCAGGAGAATGGCGGGAACCCGGGAGGCGGAGCTTGCAGTGAGCTGAGATCTGGCCACTGCACTCCAGCCTGGGTGACAGAGCGAGACTCCGTCTCAAAAAAAAAAAAAAATAAATAAATAAATAATGACCCAATCATAAATGTACTAATAGGACTTCATAACACATTTTACAACTCATCACAGCTATGAGGTGGGCATTTAAAAAAACAAACACAGCCTGGAATCACAAACGAAAGCAATCAATATATTTCAGAGGAGCTGAATTAATAAAGTGCTTTATCAGTAAAAAACAAACAAACAAGAATGCTCTTAAGAAATTTCAGTATTACCCCTTCTGCCTCTTTTATGTGATCCTGGGTCATCTTCATCTTCAGTGACCATATCTTGATCTAATTCCTTTTGCTCTGTGTCTTTGCTCTCAGTGCTAGTATCAAAATCTTCCCTTTCTTCCTCCCTTAAGGATAAAAACAAGGATGACATTTACTAATGAATATATAATTCCGTTTATGAAATATTTATTGCTTGCTTATGAAGTCCCAGGCATAGGCTTAGGAAGTAGTGAACAACATGACACAGTTTATGGTCTTGCAGAGAAAACAGATAATTACACAAATCATTTAAAAAATATGTAATAAGTACTAAAACAAGAGCAGTTCAAGGTATTATGAAAACATTTCAAGGAGAATGAAACTGACTCTTAGGGATCAAAAAGGCTGGCTTGAAGAAGTGACATTTTATAATTTGAGACCAGGGAGATGGGGAGGAGTGTGTGCTACAGAGGAATAACATACACAATGGAACAGAGCTCAAGAGAAACAGAAGCTTATAATTTTGAGAAAAGTGTAACGGAGAAAGCAGTAATCCAAGAGGTAGATGAGAAAAAGGCAGGGTAAGATTAGGCTGGGCCTTGTAAGGCCTTATCCAAAAAGCAATAGGAAAAAAACCAGAAGAATTTAGAAAGGGAAATGGTATTAGAAAGTACTGTAGCCACTGTGTGAAAAATTACCTGGGAAAGAAAGTAGATGAGGGGCCAGTAATAATAGTAACAGATCAGTAGTGGTCTAGGTGGCTGGCTAGGCGGTGATGGTGGCTTAGAGTAGGAAGGAGAGAAGATGACAAATAGTGGAAGAGAGAAATTCAGAAACAGGCAGAATGAACACAATATAGCTGTTTAATTCATTATGTTATCCAAATTAAAACTAAAATTATATGAATCTTGAAATAAATTACACCATTATGTTCTAAATCCAAAGTTGGGTTTTGCAAGCTCTAATATAAGGAGAGCCAGGGATAATGTAAATGAGTGGGGCTGAATGAATATTTAAAAAATATGAAGACGTGAAAGTCATACAATGTTACTTTTCTTTTTTAAAAAACTGAGCTTATATACCATAACAATCACCATTTTAAAGTGTACAATTTAGTGGTCTTTAGTGTATTCACAAGGTTACACAATCATTACCACTGTCAATTCCAGAACACTTTCATCATACCAAAAGGAAACACCATATCCATTAGTAGTCATTTCCCATTTCCTCTTTTTTGCTGCCCCTGGCAACCATACATCTACTCTCTACTGATTTGCTTATTCTGGACATTTCGTGTAAATGGAGTCATACAACATATAGTGTTTTGTCACTAGCTGCTTTTTTTGAGATAGAATCTCACTCTGCTGCCCAGGCTGGAGCACAATCTCAGCTCACTGCAACCTCCACCTCCAGGCCTCCAGGAGAATCCAGGGCAATTCTCCTGCCTGTACAGGTGTGTGCCACCAAGCCTGGCTAATTTTTTGTATTTTTAGTAGAAACAGAGTTTCACCATGTTGGCCAGGTTGGTCTCAAACTCCTGACATCAGGTGATCTGCCCGCCTCAGCCTCCCAAAGTGCTGGGATTACAGGCGTGAGACAGTGCGCCCGGCCGTAACTAGATTCTTTAGCATACATTTTCAAAGTTCATCCACGTTATAGCCTGCATTAGAACTCCATTCCTTTTTATTGTTGAATAATATTCTCCTTTATGGACATACCATGGAAGAGATAAACCATTTGTTTATCCATTCATCAACGGATGGACATTTGGGTTGTTATCACTTCTGGCTATTAAGAATAATGCTGCTATGAACATTTGTGTATACATTTTTGGGTGAAGGTATGCTTTTAATTCTCTCAGGAATATATCCAGGAGTGCAATTGCTGGGTCATACAGTAACAAATGGTTTAATTGTTTGAAGAACTGTCAAACTGTTTTCCAAAGTAACTGCATCATTTACATTCCCACAAGCAATGTATGAGAGTCCTGATTTCTCAACTCCTCATCAAAACTTGTTATTGTTTGTCAATTTGATTATGGCCAGCCTACTGGGTGTGAAGTGTTATCTTACTGTGGTTTTGATGTACATTTCCCTGATGATTAATGATGTTGAGCATCTTCTCACGTACTTATTGCATATCTTCTTTGGAGAAATATCTATTCAAATCCATTGCTCACTTTTTAATTGGGTTGTTTTAAAAAATTGTTTTTTCTTTTTATTATTTCTTCTTTATTTTTTGACATTTAAAAAATTAACTCCCTATTCTGAATCTTTCAATTTTTTATTGTTGAGTTGTAAGAATTATTTTATATTCTGGATACAAGTCCCTTATCAGATATACGATTTGCAAATATTTTCTTCTATTGCAAGTTTGTGACCTAAGATCTTAAGGCTTATTAATGGGTATTTTTACACACAAGTATTAAAAAGTCAAAGTCAATATACTAATTTTGGAATATTGAGTTTTTTCAGAACTTTCCTTTGCAGATTTCTTTAAAAAAGAAAAAAGATGATTTCTGTCACATTCCTACTTGTTTTCATAGACAGTCCTATCTCAAATATTCTAAAATGCAATAAAATACTTAGGTATCTCTAAATTACTTAAGGTGCAGTCATCCTCTCCCTATATCATCTACCAAAAAACATCCAATCTCAACCCTGTTCTTCTATATAGTGCAGAATAACTATGAAATACAGTATACACCTGTGATACTGGTGGAAGGGACAGAGAAATATATTATTGGTTAAAAATAGCCTATTGAGTGTTTTTCTGGGAAGTTATCATGTACCTATAATAAAAGACAACTTTTCTAAAAATCTGAGAGCATTTTTAGAGTTTAACATGTCTGGTTTTTATTCTTTATGTATGGTAAAGCAGGTGAACAGTGTGATTCACACCATACCCAACAGATGTATCTGCTGTTGAATTTCTTTGCTCATCTTCTTTCAGTTTTTCTTGTTTCTCTTTCATTTTTTGTTCTTGCTCCTTAAGTTTTTCTTCCTTCCTTTTACGAATTCTAAAAGTTAAAATGAAATATGGTAGTCTATCTGATGCACATATACTTTTCACTTTTAGCATCTTGTCTTTAATCAAATCATGGAAAGTACTCCAAACATTATTATAAAACTATAATGTAGTAATCATTCATAAGCTTTTTTTTTTCTTTTTTTTTTCTTTGAGACAGTTTCACTCTGCTGCCCAGGCTGATCCTGCTTCCTAGGATCAAGTGATTCTTGTGCCTCAACCTCCCGAGTAGCTGGAATTATAGGCATGCGCCTCCACACCCGGTTAATTTTTATATTTTTAGTAGAGACGGGGTTTGGCCATGTTGGCCATGCTAGTCTCGAACTCCTGACCTCCCAAATCCGCCCTCCCAAAGTGCTGGGATTGCAAGCGTGAGCCACCACGCCTGGCCTCATTCACAAGCTCTTAGTAAAGCCATCAAACATCGGTATAATCAAATCCACATTATAGCACCATGTGAAATATGGTTTTAAATGCAAAGAAATAAACAGTTTCATTAACACAACTATTACAATTCTTTCTTACCTGGCAGCTGCTTCTTCCCTCTCTTTTCGATGTTGTTCTGCTTTTAATTCCCGGAACTCCTGCTTTGCCTGTCGTAATATATCAACATAATCTTCAATAAAATCCCTAGTCGAAACTAGGGTCAGTAGCTTTCCACAGAGAGCATGGAGTATCTTCATTTTTTCTCCTGTCAAAAATTGGTAAATACTTCTGTATTATCAATCACAACAAATGAATTGTGTTTGAACTTTTTAAATTTGTGGCTCAATATGAAAATGCCTAATAAAGAATAGGGAGTAGTCTCTCAAACATGTCAATGACATGTCTTCAGAAAAAAGCAACTATGGGCCAGGCGCAGTGGCTCACATCTGTAATCCCAGCACTTTGGGAGGCTGAGGCAGGCAGATCACCTGAGGTCAGGAGTTCGAGACCAGCCTGGCCAACATGGTGAAATCCCATCTCTACTAAAAATACAAAAATAGCTGCATGCGGTGGCATGTGCCTGTTAGTTCCAGCTACTTGGGAGGCTGAGGCTGCAGAATCGCTTGAACCTGGGAGGTGGAGATTGCGGTGAGCCAAGATCGCACCACTGCACTCCAGCCTGGGTGACTGAGACTCTGTCTCAAAAAACAAACAAACAAAAAAGGCAACTCTGAATCCAGTTTAACAGCTATTGATATATGAGGCATTTCAAATGTGTGTCTTGTATACTAGTAGTTAAATAAACATGAGAAATTTTGTAATTACAAAGAATTGTTTTTCAAGTTTTTTTTTACTTATTTGAGATGGAGTCTTGCTCTGTCACCCAGGCTGGAGTATGGTGGCACCATCTGGGCTCACAGCAACCTCTGCCTCCTGCGTTCAAGCGATTCTCCTGCCTCTGCCTCTGAGTAGCTGGGAGTACAGGCACATAGCACCACGCCCAGCTAATTTTTGTGTTTTTAGTAAAGATGGTGTTTCACCATGTTGGCCAGGCTGGTCTCGAACTCCTGACCTCAGGTGATCTGCCCACCTTGGCCTCCCAAGGTGCTGGGATTACAGGCATGAGCCACTGTGTCTGGCCCTCAAGTTTTAATTTTTTGGCTGAGTAACTGAAGTTCAAATCAATACTAAACTGTAATCACATGAATTAAAAAAAAAGACCATGGTAAATTACTATTTCTAAAAGACTGCACAAAAAAACCACCATTAATTATAAAGACTGCAAATGTTAGGAAGTAAGGTATTCTACTTTATTGTATGTTCTCTAAAGTATACTAAACTCTTTACTTGTACATGTAATTCTTTAAAAAAAGGAAGTAAAAATAGCTTCATCTTAACCTTATATACTGTTTCTCATACCTCAAACACTTATTCAAGTGAATGGCAGGATTTAGCAGCCATTTAAACTTCTGATACACTAATGAATACAAGAGAAAGCTAATTTTCTAGCTAATTCTCACCCTTTTAAACTCAGTAGCTGTAGTAGATTAATCATACATTTAAAAATATTAGAAAATCCAAATAAAAAAGACAATCATAAATAATTGAAGTTAATATGAATAATAACAATAGTCTGCTTTATCTTTTTCTCTTTTAATACTGATTTAACATAAAATTTCTCATCAGCTCCTTAGTTTTCTGGGCATAAGAGGGTAGGAAGTGGGCAGGTACAAATTCCAACTTGCAAAGCTTACCTGGTGTCAAATCATACACTGAGGTGCTTGACAGTTTCTTCACTAGACTGGGATTGCTCAAACGAAGTTCCATACAAGCATCATCTGTAGCATCAAATCCTCCTCGTTTTTGATATCTATACTTTGCATTTGCCGATGTTACATCAGCACCTGAAGCTAAGATGTGCAGTCTGAGGATTTCTGAAAGAGTGCAGCTATCAAGATCCAAACTTTTCAAACTGCAGCCTATAGTTGTTAAAAATGAAATAGTCATTTAGAATATAAACAATAAATACTCAGCAATGTAAATGTACCTTTATAAAATTAAAAATAAAAAGCCAAACAAACAAAAAAACAAAACCCACACATACCCTGGTGTAACTGTGGCCATGCAGCTGCCAAAGATGCAACTGCAGACAGTGCAGATTTTGTGGGGTCTGCATCTTCATCCAAAGCCTCTGTTAAATCTTTAAGGAAATAAATACTTTATTCTAGTGCAAATCAAAGCTTGAATATTTGGGAATAATGCCCGTTTTAAATGGTGAAAAAAACAGCAAACAACCTTAACATTCAGAACCTCAAAAGAACAAACACTAGGTACAAGCATTATTCACATTCTGCTTCATCACCACCTACAGCTATAAATCCTAAACCATGCACTACACAGACATTTTCATAACTTAACAGAAAAGACAATTTCCAAATTACCAATGAGACGCACATAAACATTCCCCCCAAAAGATAAAATGCACTTTAGAATTAAAAACAAATCTCCTCACTCAATATAACCTTAGAAAAGTCTACCTTGAAAATTGGAATCCATTTAAAGATACCCTAATCTTTTATGATTTTTTTTTTTTTTTTGAGACGTAGTCTTTCTCTGTCACCCAGGCTGGAGTGCAGTGGCACGATCTCGACTCACTGCAACCTCCACCTCCCGGGTTCAAGCAATTCTCCTTTCTCAGTCTCCTGAGCAGCTGGGACTACAGGCACCTGCTACCATGCCCGGCTAATTTTTATATTTTTAGTAGAGACAAGGTTTCACCTTGTTGGTCAGGCTGGTCTTGAACTCCTGACCTCAGGTGATCCACCCGCCTTGGCCTCCCAAAGTGCTGGGATTACAAGCGTGAGCCACGGTGCCCATCCCTTTTATGAATATTTTAAGATTAAGTCGTAACAAAGTATAGGTTATAGTCATCACAAAATCATCACAGAAAATGAGCTAAAAGAAGTAAAAGATGGCACTACTGTAATTTAACTATTGAAATATCTTCATCAAAATTTGACATTTTTATTTTGAAAATTTTACAGGCCAAGTGCGGTGGCTGATGCCTGTAATCTCAGTACTTTGGGAGGCTGAGGTGGGCAGATCACAAGGTCAAGAGATCCAGACCATCCTGGCCAACATGGTGAAACCCTGTCTCTACCAAAAATACAAAAATTAGCTGGGTGCGGTGGTGCGCGCCCGTAGTCCCAGCTACTCGGGAGGCTGAGGCAGGAGAGTCATTTGAACCTGGGAGGCAGAGGGTGCAGTGAGCCAAGATCGTGCCACTGCACTGCAGTCTGGTGACAGACCGAGACTCTGTCTCAAAAAAAAAAAAAAAAAAAAAAAAAAGAAAAATTTCCAATCCAAAAACCAGCAGGGGCCGGGTGCAGTGGCTCATGCCTGTAATCCCAGTACTTTGGGAATCCGAGGTGGGCGGATCACCTGAGGTCAGGAGTTTGAGACCAACGTGGCCAACATGGTGAAACCCCGTCTCTTCTAAAATACAAAAATTAGCTGGGCGTGGTGGCACATGTCTGTAACCCCAGCTACTTGGGAGGCTGAGGCATGAGAATCGCTTGGACCTGGGAGGCGTAGGTTGCAGTGAGCCGAGATGGTGCCACTGCACTCCAGCCTGGGTGACAGAGTTAGACTCCGTCTCAAAAACAAAACAGAACAGAACAAAACAACAGGAAGATTTCCCTGAATTTTCTAAATAAATTGCTTTAGCTTTAAAATAGTGCTTAGCTTACACATAAAACTAAACAACAAATCTACTGGTATAAATGTGTGTAAAGCATTAGTATATCCAGTTATTCCTAAGTATAATACATAGATTGATCAGTGTCAAGCTATGAAAAACCCTTCTGTTATATCATAGTACAGTGTACACAGATTCAGACTAAGAGTCAGATAATGTATATTCTAGTATTAGCTATGCTAGTGCCTCATAATGTGCCCTTGAGACAAGTCACTTAATCTGGGGTTCATTTTTATTTTTTTTGAAGATAGAGTCTCACTCTGTCACCAGGCTGGAGTGCAGTGGCGTGATCTTGGCTCACCGCAACCTCTGCCTCCCAGGTTTAAGCAATTCTCTGCTAATTTTTGCATTTTTAGTAGAGACAGGGTTTCACCATCTTGGCCAGGCTGGTCTTGAACTCCTGACCTTGTGATCCACCGTGCTTAGCCTCATTTTTCTTTTTCTTTTTGAGACAGGCTTTGAATCTGTCGCCCAGGCTGGAGTGCAGTGCTGCGATCTCACCTCACTACAACCTCTGCCTTCTGGGCTCAAGCCATCCTCCCACCTCGGCCTCCCCAGTAGCTGGGACTACAGGCGCATGCCACCATGCCCACCTAGTTTTTGTATTTTTTGCAGAGGCAGGATTTTGCCACATTGTCCAGGCTGGTCTCACATTCCTGAGCTCAAATGATCCACCTGCCCTGGCTTCCCAAAGTGCTGGGATTACAGGTATGAGCTGCCATGCCCGGCCCATCTTTCTTAAAGGAATGAGTCTGGATCAGCCATTTTCAAATTCTTCCAAAAAAATTTTTTTTTTCTTGAAAACTCAATATAAAAGAGATAAAACATGCTCTTGTTAAAGTGAGATATGGAGATAAGAATTCTGCCTTTTCATCTTTCCAACTCTCCTGCAGTGGCACTGAAGAATTTCTGAACAATTTGTAGGGTGCCTTGGATTAGAGTTTGAAAATCACTAGGCTAATCTTCCGTGGTTCTTTAGCCTTCTACTATATGACTCTCCTACCAAAGTCCAAAGCCTGACAAAATTAACCTTAGAAAACAGTCCCTTACTAAAGGAAAAAGGCAGCTCTGGGATCGTATCTAATTACAATCATTGACAATTTCATGGCATTTCAAGCATACGTAGGGCCACACAGGAGAAGCTATCTATAAAATCTGCATATATGCCAAAAGTCATTCCTACCAGACCTAATCTAGCCCAAATGACAGAAATCATATTCTTCTGTAGCAGAAAAATACTATATCTAAAATTTCCTCAATGTTCATTTTACATATATATAAAGCCAAACAAATTTAATTGATGAGCACTCCAAAATTAACAACAGTCCTAGATACAAACTGTAAAAGTGTGTTGGCTCTCATCCTGCAGCAATCACCACATTCAACCTATACCATCTATAGAAAGTTATAATTTCCTAAGACAAAGGCTATAAAAAGGCCTTTAGGAAATGAAAAACCAATGAAATGCATTTTTAATTGTGTTAAAGTAATATGCTAAAATATATTCTTTAACTCTTTATCGATCATATGGCATTCTTAAGAAACTAAATACCATTCTAGGATTTGCTTAGTGATAGTCACTTGGGTACATCACACCAAGAGAATATAGCCAAATTATATCCAGTATTTTATGACTAACTGCAACAGATATATTTATTGTCATCATAATCTAGAATTAGGTGCATACAATTCTAACACTAGACAATGATCCAACAAATACACAAAACTATTCTATATAAAGAGGATGCTCTTGTTCCCATACTTTGAAGGGCTTTTTAGTTCATAAGACTAAAGAGAGGAACTGATGTATTAAATATAAGATTTTTAAAATTGGTAGTCAAAATCTCTCAGGTTTGATATAAAAACAGGGAGACCAAGGGCCAAAGAAATTAGATCTTCTCAAAGACAGATAATTTTACAGGCAATGCCAGAGGAAACATATATTCAAAAATTCAACTTCTTTACCATATTATGAAGCAACATAGCACAGTTGTAATGAGTCTCTAGATCAGACTGCATGTGCTTGTATCCCATCAATTCCTTATTAGCCATGTTTCTTCAAACTAAGCCTCAGTTTCTTTATATGTAAAATGCAGAAAATAGTATCTACCTCAAAAGAGTAGTATGAGAATTAAATGAAACAATGTGTAGTCTCTTACATCACTTATTTTACATCACGTAAAATGTGGTCAGTAATAAATAATAGGGAAAGTGAGAAAACAGTGAAAAATGCCAGACTTATTTTTTTCCTCCCTAACATTAAAAAAAAAATATATATATATATATATATTTTTCTCCTTCGAAACAGGGTCTCACTCTGTCCCAGGATGGTGTGCAGTGGCACAATCACAGGAAACTGCAGCCTCAAACTCCCAGGATCAAACAATCCTCCCACCTCAGCCTCCCAAGTAGCTGGGGCTACAGGCATGTACGACTACACCTGGCTAATTTTAATTAAATTTATTTTCTTGAGACAGAGTCTCTCTCTATTGCCTAGACTGGTGTCGCGATCTCGGATCACTGCAACCTCTGCCTCCTGGGTTCAAGGGATTATTGTGCCTCAGCTTCCCAAGTAGCTGGGATTACAGGCATGTGCCACCATGCCTGGCTAATTTTTGCATTTTTAGTAGAGATGCGGTTTCACCATGTTGGTCAGGCTGGTCTTGAACTTCTGACCTTAAGTGATCCGCCCACCTCAGCCTCCCAAAATGCTGGGATTACGGGCATGAGCCACCGCGCCTAGCCTTGTTTTATTTTTTGTAGAGACAAGGGTCTCACTATGTCACCCAGGCTAAATATTTTCAAAGACAGCATTAAAACTTTTATTAAGTAACCAATATTATTTAGAGAGATACATCTTATATTTATACACAGTCCTATATAGGCAGTAGTTATTTTAAAAACTCACAGATCAATCATGAAAGTGTAATGGCAGCTGGGCGCAGTGGCTCAAACCCAGCACTTTGGGAGGCCGAGGCAAGCGGATCACCTGAGGTCGGGAGTTCAAGACCAGCCTGACCAACATGGAGAAACCCTGTCTCTACTAAAAATACAATATTAGCCGGATATGGTGGTGCATACCTGTAATCCCAGCTATTCAGGAGGCTGAGACGGGAGAATCGCTTGAACCCAGGAGGCAGAGGTTACAGTGAGCCAAGATTGCGCCATTGCACTCCAGCCTGGGCATCAAGAGCGAAACTCCGTCTCAAAAAAGAAAAGAGATGAGAAGAGAAGAGAAGAGAAGAGAATGTAATGGCAATTCAAACACCAACCATTGCTTATATATATTTTTCCTTTATAATACTAATTTTCCCATACCATTTCCTTTTTACCACACTTTTATTTTCCACCATGACTTCTAAAACTACACAATTCAAATCTGGAATTAAATACAGCTTTATGTCTTGTACTGTTAGAATTTGATCAATAACCCTATAATATTGGCCATTAATAAATATAATAGCTAAAAGAATATCATTTAATCGACTAAATTATCTGAGATGACAATAGGGGTCATATTGTTTAAAATGGTCTTAATAAGGGACCTATGGTGGTTAGCACTCAAGCTAGATACAAATATATTTTTGCTTGAACTCAGGCTGTAAAATCAAAAGGCAACAAACATCAATGCATACTCATCAATATCCTGTTGCTTCAGAGACCAGGCATAAAGGAAGATGACCTTGAATTATCTAAGGTCAACAAAACTATCTGACTGGAGGAATATCCCATCTTTCTGTACCAATATTCTGATATCAAGATGTCTCCTAACAGTTCTTTCTTATTGTGAATTTTTACGTAACACACTCAAGTATTGTTTAATCAAGTTTCTGGTCCTAAATCTCATATATGGTAAAGTCCAGGGTATTATTCAGGAGGCCAAATCAATCTCTTATTAGAAATGCTTAACATTTCCTCTGACTGAGGTAAATCCTAAACAAAATAGTGAACGTACTGTTTTAAAAATATGTAAGGGTTTGCCCCAAGAATTATTCCTGCATTAACATGTAGCATACAACTGACTCTAGATATTTAAGCGTACAGAACTTAAAGGGCAAATTATCTAGTTCGAACTATTAAGTAAAATTTTACTTAACTCTGATGTAAAAACTATCAGATCTAAAATGAAATCAGCAGTAGTATTTTCATTTTAAAATATTAATTACAATTAAAGTATTTCCTGGCCAGGCGCAGTGGCACATGCCTGTAATCCCAGCACTTTGGGAGGCCAAGGCAGGTGGATCACCTGAGGTCAGAAGTTCCAGACCGGCCTGGCCAACACAGTGAAACCCCGTCTCTATTAAAAACAATACAAAAATTAGCTGGATGTGGTGGTGGGCGTCTGTAATCCCAGCTACTCGGGAGGCTGAGGCAGGAGAATCGCTTGAACCTGGGAGGCAGAGGTTGCAGTGAGCCAAGATCATGCCAATGCACTTCAGCCTGGCAACAGAGTGAAACTCCATCTCAAAAAAAAAAAAGTATTTCCTTAGTTAGGGGCCAAAAGAACCCCCAAAAAACAAAGAAACGGTGCTACAGTGCTAGTTAGCAGAATCTCTTGGAATTACAGATACTGGTCAATGAAATCTATAATGCTCCTAAATCATAGGAAAAGTCTAAAGGAATAAAAGCAAGATAGATCGAGGGAAAATATCTTTAAGGTTGTCAGACACAGGTTATATCAAAACAAAATTTTTATAACATAATTCGTATGTTGTTAGCATATGATTCAACATCAGGTAACCTGAACAACTATATTTTATAAGCATAAAAGCCAATTTAATTTAAAATTAGCCTTCAAAAATTAGTTTCACTACAAAACTACTATGGTTCAATCAGCAATAATGTTGAACTCTGACCTTTGGTGTCAGCATCAGTTAGTTGCTCTTTGGCTACTTCCTCTTCTTCTTCAGCTATTGCCTGGAAGATTGCAGTCAGGAAGAAAAAAAGCAATTCACACAGTGGGCCTTCACTGTCATTTCCTACAAGAGCTTCCTCTAATACTTCTGTGAATAAAATGTTTAAAATGAATTTAAAGTTCTGTTCATGTACTGAAAAAACAATTCCACTGGAAGAAACATGTAATCAACAATAGTATGTGCACCTATTTTCTTAAGCATCAATTTATGAAAGTATAACCAAGTATTATCCAAGCCAAAATAAGAAACAATTTACATAGATTACAATAAAATACAATAAAATCATAAGCCAAAGTCACCTCATTCAAGTAAGTCAAAATAGCCTCAATAGATCAACATATTTCATTTAAATTTAAATTTAAGGCACGAATTAAGGCACATTTTAAAAATTATAGTTTTATTCTAATCTGAACAATGCAAATATTTGTTAATTGTGCCACTGTTCTTGAGGGCTATGTATGTGCAAATAGTGAACAGGAGAGGTCATTATCCGCATTAGGTTTTAATCCTAATATTGTGTCTAAGTCATAAATAAATGTTTCTTATCTAATTCATCTCACCTAAACCAGCACTGTTTAGACCTCCTTGATCTATAAGGCACAATGATTCTTGCCTCATCCGGCTCATAAGGAGAAATAAAATAATTTGAAAGCCCCCCTAAAGAATACACTTTTATTAAAATAAGAGTGGCATTATAGGCTGGGCACAATGGCTCATGCCTATAATGAGCCAAGGCTGAGGCAGGCGGATCACGAGGTCAGGAGATTGAGACCATCCTGGCTAACACGGTGAAACCTCATCCCTACTAAAAATACAAAAAAATTGGGCCGGGCGCAGTGGCTCACGCCTGTAATCCCAGCGCTTTGGGAGGCCGTGGTGGGCAGATCACAAGATCAGGAGTTCAAGACTAGCCTGGCCAAAATGGTGAAACCCTGTCTCTACTAAAAATACAAAAATTAGCTGGGCATGGTGGCGGGTGCCTGTAATCCCACCTACTCGGGAGGCTGAGGCAGAGAATTGCTTGAACCTAGGAGGTGGAGGTTGCAGTGAGCCAAGATTAGGCACTACACTCCAACCTGGGTGACAGAGCGAGACTCTGTCTCAAAAAAAAAATAAAAATAAATAAATAAATAAATAAAAAAGAAAAAGAAAAAAATTAGCCAGGCGCGGTGGCAGGCGCCTGTAGTCCCAGCTACTTGGGAGGCTGAGGCAGAAGAATTGCTTGAACCCTGGAGGTGGAGCTTGCAGTGAGCTGAGATCTCACCACTGCACTCTAGCCTAGGCGACAGAGCAAGACTCTGCCTCAAGAAAAAAAAGAGTGGCATTATAATTCTCTATTTCAAAGTCTCTACATAGATTTTAAGAAAATTATTTTTCCATGTGACAGCCAAAAATTCAAAATCTGATCCAAATCTCTCCTTATACTAAATGCATTATAAATGTTTATACAAAGTAAAAGTATATAAGTACATAGGCCAAAGAGAATTACAAATTAAAGGTGGGCAATAACCTATCTGCAAACACCCATATACCACTCCCTGCTCAAGAAGTGGAGTCTATTCCACCATCCTGTTGAATCCCAAGGTGGCCTCTCACTGCTCTGACCAATGGAATGTGGCAGAAGTAAGGCTGTGCCAATTCCAGGCCTAGGCTTTAAGAGGACTAGTAGTTTCTGCTTCCTGCTTCTTAAGAGTCCCCAGGTGCCACATAATAAGAATGAGATACTCTGATGAAATGAAAGGCCACATGAAGAGGACCAAGGCACCAGAACCTGTGTAAGAAGAAGCCATTTTGAACACCTAGCTAGACCAGAGAGATCCCAACTCCAGTTGGGATCTACAGAACTTTACAAGATGGCTTGTGTTTTTAAAGGCACTAAGTTTAGGATGAACTATAATGTAGCAATAGCTAACTAGAGCACTTGCCTAGGGTTACTCCATCAGGAAACTCATCTTGAAGATCAAAAAGTTCCCCAAATGCATTAAGGAACTCCAAAACCATCAAAGCATCACCAAAGATTTCAGGAGGTAGTCTAGTTTTCACTGGTGTTGGTTCTGGAAGTTCCTGAAAGATTAAACAATTTATATAACTATGTGAACCACGAAAAGGAAAATTTAAAAGGTAGAGATGACATACTTTTTACCTAACTATTAAGCATTATTCTTTGTAAGCTACTGGTTCTCAACCCTGGCTGTTTATCACAATCACCTTTGAAACTTCTAAAATTATAGATGTCCTGAACTTGTTCCAACTTTACTAAATCACAGTTCCTGAGAAGGGACTGGGAGAAAGGAACATTTTCCTTCCTTTTACTAAGAACATAGCTTTAGGCTGAGTGTATTCCTGACTATATTTCCTAGTAAGAGTCTCTTAAGCCACATTTTGAAGTCAAATCAGCTGTGAGATACTACCTTCAATGTACTATCTCCTTATGATTTGGAACATAATTAATCTACCATCTACTGATTTAGAAACTGTTCTTTATAAACCAAGTTGAATGAGTTTGATTTGGACACTTTGGCCATTTCTGGAAACAGGCAGAATCCTTACCTAGCAATCAAGCTAAATGCATGCCTGGCTACAGTGGTTTTTGGATTATTAAGGATTACACAAACTGACCTATTATTTCTACAGAATAAGATCCATTATCAAAGCTGATTATAAAACACTAACAATGCTACCTTGGAATTCTAAGTGTGAACATTTGCTTAACTAGCTATTTTCTCTCGGTTAAATATAAAGAAAAGAGGCTGCTATTAAATAAAAGAATGATTTCATCAGCAAAGCCACATAAGGCATGTAAAACCTATGTGTGCCAAACATCACATAACATGTTTATACCTTAAGGTCATCACATTCCATATCTTCTCTAGGTTTACTCCACTGTTTTAAGTATTCCACATATTTTCGCTTTTCTTCACGTAACTTCTCTCTTTCCTAAAAAATTTTAAAAGTTAGTAACAATTCATGTAAGAAATTTATATGGCAGCATTGGCATCTCCTGAGAACTTGTTAGAAATGCAAATACTTGGACCTTATCCCATACCTACTGAAGCAGTAACTCTGAGGTTAGGACTTAGCAATTGGTGTTCTAGCAAGCCCTCCTGGTGGTTTTTAATACATGCTAAAGTTTTAGAACCACTGATCAAAATAATACCTATCAAAATAATGCTATAAAGACTGAAAATGGGCTGAGTGCAGTGGCTCACACATGTAATCCCAGCACTTTGGGAGTCAGAGTCAGGTGGATCACTTGAGGTCAGAAGTTCGAGACCAGCCTGGCCAAAATGGCGAAACTCCATCTCTACTAAAAATACAAATGTATATATATAAATAAGCTGGGCATGGTAGCACGTGCCTGTCATTCCAGCTACTCGGGAAGCTGAGGCAGAAGAAGCACTTGTACCCAGGAGGAGAGGGTTGCAGTGAGCTGAGATCATACCACTGCACTCCAGCCTGGGCAGCTCTTGAATAAATATTAATTTAATCTGACTTGATCTATAGCTTTCCCTCTACTTCCTATCAATAAGATCCTAGCAAAATAAATTATTAGACGGCCTGAAATGAAACTTCCCCTTATATTTGTAATACATTTGTTATTTTCAAGATTCATTTGAATCTGGTAACAGCCTAGAGACACAAAGAGGGAACAATAATTAAAAGCAACAATATTAGAATAGATGGACTTCTTTCTTGTAATTTAGGCTATTTCTCTTACTTGGTCTTTTGAAACTCTTACTTTTTGATTCTGGTGTTTGAAATTGCAAGATAAATATTAACTGCTAAATGTCTCTAATAAAGCAGTATACATAAAATATTTTACTATTTTTTCCAGTAAGTATATTTAATATGTTATTATATTATTCTCTTCTTTGAAATTTAGGAACAACAGAGGTAAACAGATGTGCACTTATCAAATTTTCAACATAAAATGGCCTAGATAGTTACGGAACTTGCTGTAACTTGAATAGTCTGCTTAAATAAATTACCACCCCCAACCTCAGAAATAATTCTTATAGGATCAAGTAAGGTTAGCATTCTAATTCATTGTTGTGAACAGTGTAAATAAGCACATGCTTGGGAAATACTTAGTGATGTATATGTATAGAAAGTTTTAAAAATATTTTTACCCTTTGATTTATTCTACTTCTACAAATTTATCCTGGGACATAGTCCAAAAAAAAGAAGACTTTATTCAGAAATTTGAACACAGCAGTATTATTTAAAGCACTTGGACTATTTAATGAGTTATGCAGTCATTAAAAATTCCACTTAAGATTATTTAATAACATGGAAGAATGTTTATGATCATGTTAGATTAGAAAAAGCATATAAAACTTTAAATGGTGAGTGATCTGTTTTTTTAAGGCACAGGATAAAGACTAGAAATTAACAAATCAAAGTGTTAATTCTATCTCTGGCCAGGTGCGGTGGCTCATGCCTGTAATCCTAGCAATTTGGGAGGTCGAGGCGGGCAGATCACTTGAGGTCAGGAGTTTCAGACCAGCCTGGCCAACATGGTGAAACCCCATCTCTACTAAAAATACGAAAATTAGCCAGGCGTGGTGGTGGGCACTTCTAATCCCAGTCACTCGGGAAGCTGAGGCAGGAGAACTGCTTGAATCTGGGAGGCAGAGGTTGCAGTGAGCCCAGATCAAGCCACTGAACTTCAGCCTGAGCAAGAGAGTGACACTCAGTCTCAAAAAAAAAAAAGTGTTAATTCTATCTCTAAATGTTACCATCAGATTTCTGGTGATTTTTCTGTTCTCTATGTTTTCTGGTGTAAACTTATATTAGACCTTCTACACCAACTCAATGGTCTATTTGACAAACATTTGGTTTCCGTTCCAAGATGGCTGAATAGGAACAGCTCCCGTCTGCAGCTCCCAGTGTGATCGATGCAGAAGATGGTGATTTCTGCATTTCCAACTGAGTTACCTGGTTCATCTCATTGGGACTGTTTGGACAGTGGGTGCAGCCCATGGAGGGCGAGTTGAAGCAGGGTGGGGCATCACCTCACCCGGGAAGCGCAAGGGGTTAGGGGATTTCCCTTTCCTAGCCAAGGGAAGCCGTGACAGACTGCACCTGGAAAATTGGGACACTCCTGCCCAAATACTACGCTTTTCCAATGGTCTTAGCAAATAGCACACCAGGAGATTATATCCCGTGCCCGGCTCAGCGGGTCCCACACCCACAGAGCCTTGCTCACTGCTAGCGCAGCAGTCTGAGATTGACCTGCGAGGCAGTAGCCTGGCTAGGGGGAGGGGTGTCCCCCATTGCTGAGGCTTGAGCAGGTAAACAAAGCAGCCAGGGAAGCTCAAACTGGGCAAAGCCCACTGCAGCTCTGCAAAGTCTGCTGCCTCTGGGGGGCAGGGCATAGCTGAACAAAAGGCAGGAGAAACTTCTACAGATTTAAACGTCCCTGCCTGGCAGCTCTGAAGAGAGCAGTGTTTCTCCCAGCACAGTTTTTGAGCTCTGAGAACAGACAGACTATCTCCTCAAGTGGGTCCCTGACCCCTGTGTAGCCTAACTGACACCTCATACAGGTAGGTGCCCCTCTTATAGGATCAAGTAAGGTTAGCACTATATAGCAAGTAAGGTTAGCAGAGGAAGCATCAGGCAGCAATATTTGCTGTTCTGCAGGCTCCGCTGGTGATACCCAGGCAAACAGGGTCTGGAGTGGACCTCCAGCAGAATCCAACAGACCTGCAGCTGAGGGACCTCATTCTCAGAAGGAAAACTAACGAACAGAAAGGAATAGCATCAACATCAACAAAAAGGACATCTACACCAAAACCCCACCTGTAGGTCACCAGCATCAAAGACCAAATGTAGATAAAAACCACAAAAATAGGGAGAAACTAGAGCAGAGAAGCTGAAAATCCTAAAAACCAGAGCACCTCTTCTTCTCCAAAGGATCACAGCTCCTCGCCAGCAACAAAACAAAGAGGGACGGAGAATGACTTTGACGAGCTGATGGAAGTAGGCTTCAAAAGGTTGGTAATAACAAACTTCTCTAAAGGAGGATGTTCAAACTCATCACCAAGGAAGCTTAAAAACCTTGAAAAAAGATTAGACGAATGGCTAACTAGAATAAACAGTGTAGAGAAGACCTTAAATGACCTGATGGAGCTGAAAACCATGGCATGAGAACTATGTGACACATACACAAGCTTCAATAGACAATTCAATCAAGTGGAAGAAAGGGTATCAGTGATTGAAGATCAAATTAATGAAATAAAGCAAGAGGAGAAGTTCAGAGAAAAAAGAGTAAAAAGAAATGAACAAAGTCTCCAAGAAATATGGGACTATGTAAAAAGACCAAATCTATGTCTGATTGGTGTACCTGAAAGTGATGGGGAGAATGGAACCAAGTTGGAAAACACTCTTCAGGATATTATCCAGGAGAACTTCCCCAACCTAGCAAGGCAGGCCAACAGAGAACACCACAAAGACACTCCTCGAGAAGAGCAACCCCAAGACACATAAATGTCAGATTTGCCAAGGTTGAAATGAAGGAAAAAATATTAAGGGCAGCCAGAGAGAAAGGTCGGGTTACCCACAAAGGGAAGCCCATAAGACTAACAGCGGATCTCTCAGCAGAAATGCTACAAGCCAGAAGACAGTGGGGGCCAATATTCAACATTCTTAAAGAAAAGAATTTTCAACCCAGAATTTCATATCCAGCCAAACTAAGCTTCATAAGTGAAGGATAAATAAAATCCTTTCTAGACAAGCAAATGCTGAGAGATTTTGTCACCACCAGGCCCGCCTTTAAAGCTCCTGAAGGAAGCACTAAACATGGAAAGGAACAACCGGTACCAGCCATTGCCACTGCAAAAACATGCCAAATTGTAAAGACCATCAATGCTAGGAAGAAACTGCATCAACTAACGGGCAAAATAACCAGCTAACATCATAACGACAGGATCAAATTCACACATAACAATATTAACCTTAAATGTAAATGGGCTAAATGCCCCAAGTAAAAGACACAGACTGGCAAATTGAATAAAGAGTCAAGACCCATCAGTGTGCTATATTCAGGAGACCCATCTCACATGAAGAGACACATATACGCTCAAAATAAGGGATGGAGGAAGATCTACCAAGCAAATGGAAAGCAAAATAAAGCAGGGGTTGCAACCCTAGTCTCTGATAAAATAGACTTTAAACCAACAAAGACCAAAAGAGACAAAGAAGGCCATTACATAATGGTAAAGGGATCAATTCAAAAAGAAGAGCTAACTATCCCAAATATGTATGCACCAAATACAGGAGCACCCAGATTCATAAAGCAAGTCCTTAGAGACCTACAAAGAGACTTAGACTCCCACACAATAACAATGGGAGACTTTAACTCCTACTGTCAATATTAGATAGATCAATGAGACAGAAGGTTAACAAGGATATCCAGGACTTGAACTCAGCTCTGCACCAAGCGGATCTAATAGACATCTACAGAACTCTCCAGCCCAAATCAACAGAATATACATTCTTCTCAGCCCCACATCACACTTATTCCAAAACTGACCACATAGTTGGAAGTAAAGCACTCCTCAGCAAATGTAAAAGAACAGAAATCACAACGAACTGTCTTTCAGACCACAGTGCAATCAAATTAGAACTCAGGATTAAGAAACCTGCTCCTGAATGACTGCTGGGTAAATAACGAAATTAAGGCAGAAATAAAGATGTTCTTTGAAACCAGTGAGAACAAAGACACAATGTACCAGAATCTCTGGGACACATTTAAAG
The DNA here is from genome assembly GCF_007565055.1 of Rhinopithecus roxellana. NCBI lineage: Eukaryota > Metazoa > Chordata > Mammalia > Primates > Cercopithecidae > Rhinopithecus > Rhinopithecus roxellana. Next base: position 48,872,034 of record NC_044553.1, on the reverse strand, counting down.
CAGTGTGTAGAGGGAAATTTATAGCACTAAATGCCCACAAGAGAAAGAAGGAAAGATCTAAAATTGACACCCTAACATCACAATTAAAAGAACTAGAGAAGAGGAAACAAATTCAAAAGCTAGCAGAAGGCAAGAAATAACTAAGATCAGAGCAGAACTGAAGGGGATAGAGACACAAAAAACCCTTTAAAAAAAATCAGTGAATCCGGGAGCTGGTTTCTTGAAAAGATCGACAAAATTGATAGACCACTAGCAAGACTAATAAAGAAGAAAAGAGAGAAGAATCAAATAGACATAATAAAAAACAACAAAGGGGATATCACCACCGATCCCACAGAAATACAAACTACCATCAGAGAATACTATAAACACCTCTACGCAAATAAACTAGAAAATCTAGAAGAAATGGATAAATTCCTGGACACATACACCTTCCCAAGACTAAACTAGGAAGAAGTTGAATCTCTGAATAGACCAATAACAGGTTCTGAAATTGAGGCAATAATTAATAGCCTACAAACCAAAAAAAGTCCAGGACCAGACGGATTCACAGCCGAATTCTGTCAGAGGTACAAGGAGGAGCTGGTACCAGTCCTTCTGAAACTATTCCAATCAACAGAAAAAGAGGGACTCCTCCCTAACCCATTTTATGAGGCCAGCATCATCCTGATACCAAAGCCTGGCAGAGACACAACAAAAAAAGAGAATTTTAGACCAATATCCCTGATGAACATTGATGTGAAAATCCTCAGTAAAATACTGGCAAACTGAATCCAGCAGCACATCAAAAAGCTTATCCACCATGATCAAGTGGGCTTCATCCGTGGGATGCAAGGCTGTTTCAACATATGCAAATCAATAAAAATAATCCATCACATAAACAGAATCAATGACAAAAACCACATGATTATCTCAATACATGCAGAAAAGACCTTCAACAAAATTCAACAGCCCTTCATGCTAAAAATGCCCAATAAACTAGGTACTGATGGAACGTATCTCAAAATAATTAGAGCTATTTATGACAAACCCACAGCCAATATCATACTGAATGGGCAAAAACTGGAAGGATTCCTTTTGAAAACCAGCACAAAACAAGGATGCCCTCTCTCACAACTCCTATTCAACATAGTATTGGAAGTTCTGGCCAGTGCAATCAGGCAAGATAAAGAAATAAAGGGTATTCACAGTTAGGAAATGAGGAAGTCAAATTGTCTGTCTGCAGATGACATGATTGTATATTTAGAAAACCCTATCATCTCAGCCCAAAATCTCCTTAAGCTGATAAGCAACTTCAGCAAAGTCTCAGGATACAAAATTAATGTGCAAAAATCACAAGCATTCTTATACACCATTAACAGAAAAACAGAGAGCCAAATCATGAGTAAACTCCCATTCACAATTGCTTCAAAGAGAATTAAATACCTAGGAATCCAACTTACAAGGGATGTGAAGGACCTCTTCAAGGAAATCTACAAACCACTGCTCAACGAAATAAAAGAGGACACAAACAAATGGAAGAACATTCCATGCTCATGGATAGGAAGAATCAATATCGTGAAAATGGCCATATTGCCCAAGTAATTTATAGATTCAATGCCATCCCCATCAAGCGACCAATGACTTTCTTCACAGAATTGGAAAAAACTACTTTAAAGTTCATATGGAACCAAAAAAGAGCCCGCATTGCCAAGACAATCGTAAGTAAAAAGAAGAAAGCTGGAGGCATCACGCTACCTGACTTCAAACTATACTACAAGGCTACAGTAACCAAAACAGCATCATACTAGTACCAAAACAGATATATAGACCAAAGGAACAGGACAGAGGCCTTAGAAATAACACCACACATCTACAACCATCTGATCTTTGACAAACTTGACAAAAACAAGAAATGGGGAAAGGATTCCCTATTTAATAAATGGTGCTGGGAAACCTGGCTAGCCATATGTAAGAAAGCTGAAACTGGATCCCTTCCGTATACCTTATACAAAAATTAATTCAAGATGGATTAGAGACTTAAATGTTAGACCTAAAACCATAAAAACCCTAGAAGAAAACCCAGGCAATACCATTCAGGACATAGGTATGGGCAAAGACTTCAAGACTAAAACACCAAAAGCAATGTCAACAAAAGCCAAAATTGACAAATGGGATCTAATTAAACTAAAGAGCTTCTGCATAGCAAAAGAAACTACCATCAGAGTGAACAGGCAACCTACAGAATGGGAGAAAATTTTTGCAGACTACCCATCTGACAAAGGGCTAATATCCAGAATCTACAAAGAACTTAAATTTACAAGAAAACAATCTAACAACTCCATCAAAAAGTGGGCAAAGGATATGAACAGACACTTCTCAAAAGAAGACATTTATGCAGCCAACAGACACATGAAAAAATGCTCATCATCACTGGCCATCAGAGAAATGCAAATCAAAACCACAACGAGATACCATCTCACACCAGTTAGAATGGTGATCATTAACAAGTCAGGAAACAACAGATGCTGGAGAGGATGTGGAAAAATAGGAATGCTTTTACACTGTTGGTGGGACTGTAAACTAGTTCAACCATTGTGGAAGACAGTGTGGCGATTCCTCAAGGATCTAGAACCAGAAATACCATTTGACCCAGCAATCCCATTACTGGGTACGTACCCAAAGGATTATAAATCATGCTACTATAAAGACGCATGCACATGTATGTTTATTGCTGCACTATTCACAATAGCAAAGACTTGGAACCAACCCAAATGTCCATCAATGATAGACTGGATTAAGAAAATGTGGCACATATACACCATGGAATACTATGCAGCCATAAAAAAGGATGAGTTCATATCCTTTGCAGGGACATGGATGAAGCTGGAAACCATCATTCTGAGCAAACTATCACAAGAACAGAAAACCAAACACCACATGTTCTCACTCATAGGTGGGAATTGAACAATGAGAACACTTGGACACAGGGTGGGGAACATCACACACAGGGGCCTGTTGTGGGGTGGGCAGCAGGAGGAGGGATAGCATTAGGAAAAATACCTAATGTAAATGACGAGTTAAAGGGTACAGCAAACCAACATGGCACATGTATACCTATGTAACAAACCTGCACGTTGTGCACATGTACCCTAGAAATTAAAAAAAAAAAAAAAATTCAAGGCAGACTACAGACAACTAAAATGAGCACGGAGCATGTAACATGATCCTCTAAGGCTACTTGTGAATATCCCAAGAAATCTCCGAAAATGACTGACTTTGGAGGAAACCAGCTATAGAATTCTCTAAGGAATATGTACCACTCAAGACCACAATCAAAGATTTGATGAAACACTATTATTACACCTTATTTTTCAAATAGGATAAGAACACAGTAATACATTCTTGTTATTTCTATTTATTTATTTATTTATTTATTTATTTGAGATAGAATCTTGTTCTGTCACCCAGGCTGGTGTGCAGTGGCACGGTCTTGGCTCACTGTAACCTCCACCCATGTTCAAGCGATTCTCCTGCCTCAGTCTCCTTAGTAGTTGGGATTACAGGTGCGTACTACCATGCCTGGCTAATTTTTGTATTTTTAGTAGAGATGGGGTTTCACCATGCTGGCCAGGCGGGTCTCAAACTCTTGACCTCATGATCTGCCTGCCTTGGCCTCCCAAAGTGCTGGGATTACAGGCGTGAGCCACTGTGCCCGGCCTATTTTATTTTTCAAACTGTGTATTTTACCTCTTAAAGTTTTACATATAAACTTTTACATATATAATCTTCCCTAAATTTGGAAGTCTAAACAATGAAATCATTTAGAACTGCGTTCTAAAAGAGGTTTTAAGTATGTGTAAAGGCATGTTAAATGTTCCAAAGCAAAAGGGAGATAAACCAATCAGCTTTCTATGCATATTCATAAATGTGAATGAAAGTAGAAAAGCATTTGAAAATCAACCATGGAGGTAGATATGTAAAGTAGCAGTACTATATGTAGAGTATAGCTAGTATACTCAAATGAATACCTTTTCTCTTTCTACTTTAAGCCTCTCTTTTTCTTCTTTTTTCTTTAGTCTCTCCTCTTCAACAATTTTTTTCAGTTCTTCTCTCTTTTTCTCTTTATCTTCTTTTTCTTTTTTCTTCGCTTCTAGGGCATCTGCTTTTTCTCTTTTTAATTTAGCCTTTTCAAAAGCTGTGGAGAAAAATCAAACTTAGAACTATATATAGACAAAAAATAACACTTGGCAATTTTTTTGATATAACAACAGAATCCTTGAAATAAATGAGATTAGTAGAGACTCTCAAAATTCCTAGAGGGAGCCAGCAGGTGATTAAAATAGGAAAAGCAAATTGGCTAAGTTTATGACAAACTACAGTACTGGGACAAACATATATGTGCCTTTGGAAGCCCTAATACCCAAAGTGTGATCTGAAGACCAGCAGCAAGGTTATCATCACCTTGTTAAAAAATGCAGAATCTCATTCCCCAACCAGACCTACTAATTTAGAATCTTCATTTTAACAAGATCCCCAAGTGATTCATATGTATATTCAAGTTTGGGAAGCAATGTTTTAAAAGGCTTTGTGAATCAAACAAAATAGCCCCAGTTTGTAAGCTCCAGAAACTCAAACTTCTGCTTAATCTAGCACTAAGCAATTTAATAGGGCATATGCAAGACTGTGAAATTTTAAGAGATGAAGTGGTCTTATTTATAAAACAAGCAAACAAATAAACAATAGTTATCTGATAGAAAAAATAACTGCACTTCAAAACAATTAACCAGAAACATGCCATTTCAGAAACATCCCCCACTCAGGCACAGAGAAATATTCTTTCTTATTCCTAATCAGCTTTTGGAAAGAATGTTAAAACTCACCCAGTGACTTCATTTCTTCTTGTTTCAAAAGTTTATCTCTTTCTTTAGTAGCTTTGTTCCTATAACTTGCAAGAGTCTGTTTATTAGCAACATTGTCCTCCTAAAAAAACAAACCACAACAGTATGCCTGGTTCTTATAGTTAAGAATAAAAAGCAAAATATTTAAAACTCTCACCAATTACACTTTCTTTATACTAAAATGATTTTTTTCTTTTCTTTTTTTTTTTTTTTTTTGAGACAAAATCTCGCTGTATCCCTCAGGCTGGAGTGCAGTGGTGTGATCTCGGCTCACTGCAACCTCTGCTTCCTGGGCTCAAGTGATTCCTGTCCCTCAGCCTCCTGAGTAGCTAGGATTACAGGCACGTATCACCACACCCGACTAATTATTTTTTGTATTTTTAGTAGATACGGGGTTCTGCCATGTTGGCCAGGCTGGTCTTGAACTCCTGACCTCGAGTGGGCTACTCACCTCAGCCTCCCAAAGTGCTGGGATTACAGGTGTGAGCCACCATGCCCAGTCTAAAATGAGTTTTTATTCTAAAGTATAATTGGGCCGGGCACAGTGGCTCATGCCTGTAATCGTAGCATTTTGGGAAGCCAAGGCAGGCAGAATACTTGAGGTCAGGCGTTCAAGAGCAGCCTGGCCAACATCATGAAACCCCATCTCTACCAAAAATGCAAAAATTAGCTGGGAGTGGTGGCATGCACCTGCAGCCCCAGCTACTCAGGAGGCTGAGGAAGGAGAACTGCTTGAACCCAGGAGGTGGAGGTTGCAGTGAGCCAAGATTGTGCCACTGTACTCCAGCATGGGTGATAGAGTGAGACTCCATCTCAAAAAAAAAAAAAAAAAAAAAAAAAAAAGTGCAACTGAACTGTTAATAACTCTAATCTTAGTAATACACAGAACATGAGTTAACTCTGTAGCTCTATAAATTACTACAAGAATATCTCAGGAAAAATTGGCAATACATAGAAAGAGCCTTAAAAATGCATTAGAAAAACAAACTTTCAGCTTACTTTATAAACTAGATGGTGTAAATATCAAATATGAAAGATGTAGAAAAAAGACATACCAGAAACATTCTTGTGGCCAATGTCAAATTTTATTTTTATTTTATTTCTTCTAAGAATAGTGTCTCTAACCTAATTAACTTGTGTAGGTTTTTTTTGTTTTGTTTTTTAAGACAGAGTCTTGGCTTTGTTGTCCAGGCTGAAGTGCAATGTGGCATGATCTCGGCTCACAGCAACCTCGGCCTCTGTCTGCCTTCTGGGTTTGAGCAATTCTCGTGCCTCAGGCTCCTGTATTTTTAGTAGAGACAGAGTTTTGCCATGTTGGCCAGGCTAGTCTAGAACTCCTGGACTCAAATGTCTACCCACCTCAGCCTCCCAAAGTACTGGGATTACAGGCAAGAGCCACTGTGCCCGGCTGCATTATTGCTTTTTAAAAACCCCCTATAACTTCCTCCTGTCAGAATTTATTACTATTTTATACTTCAATCCCATAGTTTACTCCCTGCTTTACATTTCAGTAATTGCTTATGTGCTTGCTTCCACTTTGGTATAAAATCCTTGTGGTATGAAAGTCATATCTAATTCACACCTGAAACTTCTACAAGCCTCATTGCTGAGCAGTTATCAACATATAGTACATACTCACATATTTTTTGGTGAGGTAATGAGTTTCTTCCTCTAGGCTATGGATGTGAGGGGAGACAAACATACTTCTTGATTCTGAATACTGTTTTACTAACAGTGAAAATGTAGTTTTAATCAGTTCTCTACTTACCTGACTAATAGGTATTCGTTTGGGAGGTCTCCCTCTTCGTCTGTTAGCAGGACTGAAGATAAATGTGGGCGGATCATCAGGAAAGAAATAAGAAAAATCTTGTTCTGCTATTTTATACGTTGAAAGAGATGATGCCTTAATTAACACAAAGACATAGGGTACAATAATAACACATTAGTAAACAATATACAGATATGCCCTACATGTCATATGGCCACTATTAATGCTGTTAAAAGACCAGGATAGGCTGGGCACAGTGGCTCATGCCTGTAATCCCAGCACTTTGGGAGGCCGAGGCAGGCAGATCATGATGTCAAGAGATTGAGACCATCCTGCCCAACATGATGAAACCCCATCTCTACTAAAAATACAAAAATTAGCTGGGTATGGTGGTGCATATCTGTAGTCCCAGGTACTTGGGAGGCTGAGGCAGGAGAACTGCTTGAACCTGGGAGGTGGAGGTTGCAGTGAGCACAGATCATGCCACTGCACTCCAGCCTGGTGACAGAGTAAGACCTCATCTCAGAAAAAAAAAAAAAAAATCAGGATAAAAACATTAGAATTTTATGCATTATTGTGTAGTAAATACATCTTAGTTGGTTTAACCAATCCTTTTTCCACTATATAATTAATTAGGCTTACCAGAAAGAAAACCACAATTCAAAGATTACATTATAATAAAATACCTCAAGAATGGTTGTACAGTTTCTTATATTTCAAAATTATATATTATACAATACTTTATTTTGCTTTGACAAATTTTGTGAGATTTTCTATGTAAATGAATAATCAATCCATATATTTAACATTAAAAATCCACTGTATTAACCCGATAAATTTTTCTTAACCATTTGCCAACTGCTGAACATTTATTCAGATATTCCTCCCAGGGTAGAGTAATAACTTAAATACTTAATGTATCAAATTTCCCATTACATCCCTCTAGTCTTGATAAAAGCAGAAATACTTGCAAATTCCTATAAAGTTTAAACAAAGAAGTTCAGAAGTCAACCTTATTCTTGCCAGAAATGGTGTGGTTCTAGAATAATTACTAAATCCAAGAGTTTATCTCCTTTTACCTTGTATCTAGAATTTGTTTGCCTTTTAAAGTTTTTTTATTTTAATTTTATTTATGTATTTATTTATTTTGAGACAGAATCTTGCTCTGTCACCCAGGCTGGAGTGTAGTGACATGATCTCGGCTCACTGCAACCTCTGCCTCCTAGGTTCAAGTGAGTCTCCTGCCTCAGTCTCCCGAGTAGCTGAGATTACAGGTGCGCGCCACCACATCCGGCTAATTTTTGTATTTTTAGTAGAGACAACATCTCACCACGTTGGCCAGGCTGGTCTCGAACTCCTGACCTCAAGTGATCTGCCCGCCTTGGCCTCCCAAAGTGCTGGGATTACAGGCATAAGCCACTGTGCCCAGTCTTGCTTACCTTTTATCCATGTGCAACCCTAGACTTTTTGTTATTTTTGACCTAATGGCCAAGATCATCATTCTTCCTCTCAAGCAAATGAAAACAAGTGCCATTTACAGAAATACCTTTCAGGAAATGTGTGAGAAAATAATGATACAAAACACAAAAAGTTAACAAAACAGAAAAGGGTATTTTGTGTATAATTATTTTTGTAGGTAGAGCACAGCTTTAAACACCTAGAATTCAACCAGTTCTGGCCATGTAATAAATCAAGAATCTATCAAAATTTCACATTAAAGAAGATTTCATTAAAATGATCATATTCCATCCCACATAATCTCTGAATTATGTGGGATAACAGGATTATCTATGGAATAGAATTATGTAATTGTCTACAGAATTGCACCTTAAATATGATTATAAAGCACATGGGTGGTTTCGTCTCAAATATATATACACTCATAAAGGCCAAAATACGTTTTAGTACATTAATTGCCAAAGTTCCTTATTCAAACACATAATACACAAGACCCACATCTTTCTGTACTTGTAGGTACTCCTAACAGCAGTCTATGCTCACCAAAACTGGTTATCAAACTTTGTGTGCTTGCTCACAAAGTGCTGTGCTGATATAATTTGGTTCTGTGTCCCCACCCAGATCTCATGTGGAATTGTACTCTCCAGTGGTAAAGGACAGGCCTGGTAGGAGGTGACTGAATCATGGAGCGGACTTCCCCCTTGCTGTTCATGAGATCTGGTTGTTTGAAAGTATGTAGCACCTCCCACTTCACGCTCTCTCCTGCCAGCCATGTGAAGATGTGCTTGCTTTCCCTTTGCTTTCTGCCAAGACTGTAGGCTTCCAAAGGCCTCCCCAGAAGCAGAAGCATGTACAGCCCATAAAACTATGAGCTGATTAAACCTCTTTTCTTTATAAATTACCCAGTCTCAGGTATGTCTTTGTAGCAGTGTGGGAATGGATTAATACACCAGCATATCCATTAATAATCTTCTATTATACTCTAAGTGAAAAATGTTTATTGTGACCTTAATTCCCATTTATTTATTAAGTAAAGTTGATCTTCTTTCCATGTTCACTGACTTTTTCCTTGGTGAAATATTTGCTGATGTCTTTTATCACCATTTTCCAATTGGGTCATCTTTGCTCACTGATGTGTAAGAAATCTTTATAAATTAGAGAAACTGGCCAACTGGCTGTTTACAATACACATATACAACTATTCACATATATCGACTGCCTACCAAGTGTCAGGCACTGTTCTAACCATTTATTGCAAGTATCTAAATCATTAAAACTTTTTGTAAGCATCATTTAATATGGCTACCTGATAATGCTATAGATAGAGCATAATTGAATCTTATCAAGGCAGATACATAAATATGCTCACATTTTAAAAAAATTATTTTTCAGATGACGCTATCTTACGTTTTCAAGTTTTTATATTTCATCCACTGTGAATTTTAATCATATCTATTTGACCATTTTCCTACTGGGGTGCATATGTTTTTCTAGTTAATTTGCACTCTTCATTGTATTTACTCAAGGTATTTTTTCCCCAGTGCTTGCCCTTGAAATCTATGCATGACTTTTTTTTTTTTTCCTGAGACGGAGTCTCCTGTTGCTCAGGCTGGAGTGCAGTGGCACGATCTTGGCTCACTTATGCATGACATTTTAAAACCTATGTTTATGCTCAATCTCATCCTTGGTATTTTTTTTTCTATTTCGTCATGTTTAAGTACCTCGTCATGTTTAACATTAAAATTTGTTTCATTTCTTTTGAGTTAGATTTAACTTTATTATTCCAATAGTTAACCAAGTGTCCATTTTTTTAATCAATCTTGTCTCTAGAGACCTGAAATGTTAACTTTTCGCATAAACTCATTGTTTTTTTAAAGTTTCTCTTCTTTTTAAACATTTATATACAGTGAAATGCACAAATCTTACACATGCTGGAGATGATTTGTGACAAATGCATACATCTCTCCAACCCATTCTACTGCCTTTTTAAACTTTCAAGCTCAGGGGTGCATTTGCAGGTTTGTTACACAGGTAACATGTGTCATGGGGTTTTTGTTGTGCAGATTACTTTATCACCCAGGTTTTAAGCAAGTACCAACTAGTTATTTTTCCCCATCCTCTCCCTCCTCCCACCTTCTGACAGGCCCCACGTATGTGCTGTTTCTGCTTTTTTTTTTTTTAGAGACAGGGTCTTGCTACGTTCCCCAGGCTGGACTTGAAATCCCAGTCTCAAGTGATCTTCCCACCTCAGCCTTAGGAGTAGCTGGGTCTACAGGCATGAGGCTCCATTCTATTGCTTTTTTTACTTAGTGTGTCTTTATCCCAATAAAAGTTGAATATTTTGCATTTTAAAAAATTATTTTGGGCCTGGCGTGGTGGCTCAAGCCTGTAATCCCAGCACTTTGGGAGGCCAAGACGGGTGGATCACAAGGTCAGGAGATCGAGACCATCCTGGCGAACACGGTGAAACCCCGTCTCTACCAAAAAAATACAAAAAACTAGCCGGGCGAGGTGGCGGGCGCCTGTAGTCTCAGCTACTTGGGAGGCTGAGGCAGGAGAATGGCGTAAACCTGGGAGGCGGAGCTTGCAGTGAGCTGAGATCCGGCCACTGCACTCCAGCCTGGGTGACACAACGAGACTCCATCTCAACCAAAAAAAAAAATTACTTTGAGTTTTACCATTTAACTTTTTACTTGGTATGCAATGTGAAATCTCTAAAACTTGACTTTTTCCTCTCTTAATGGTTATTAACAAAATATAATCTGTCTGCTTAGTATTAGCATGATACATTATTATTATTATTATTTTGAGACAGGGTCTCACTCTGTTGTCCAGGCTGGAGTGCAGTGGTAAAATCACAGCTTACAGCAGCCTTGACCTCTCCAGGCTCAGGTGATCCTTTTACTTCGGCTTCCTAAGTAGCTGGGACTACAGTTACCACCACCACACCCAGGTAATTTTTGTAATTTCTGTAGATACAGGGTTCGCCATGTTTCCCAGGCCGGTTTCCCGGGCTCAAGCAATATGTACACTTTGGCCTCCTAAAGCGCAAGGATTATAGGAGTAAGCCACGGTGCCCAGCCAATGCTCTTTTTATTATACATTGTTCTCTCATCTAGTAGGCTCTGTTTAGCATTGTTCTTTGAATCTGTCTATTCTTCATAAGCCAGAACCACACTACAGGTATTAGGAAGCTATAGCTGCCCCACTTGATAACTTTTCTTTTTCCAAATTTTCTATTTTCACCTGTCCTTGTTGATCTTTTTTATAAGTGGTAGTAACTGAACCACCTAGCAATTCTAGCAATTTTAAAAATAGTAATTAATCTAAGAAATCTTTTCCAGAAGTACTAAAAATTGGTTCCAGATTTAAAAAGAGCAATCTTTAATCATCTTTGAAATAACATTTCAGCAATGTTGTAACTTTATAACACTACCCATTTTGTTTTCTGTCTTCCAACAAATAATTTCATTATTTGATTACCTTTATTTTAATGATTCCATCTTGTGGTTCACAGTGTTGCTTCAGAAAAAGCTTTAGTTTATCACGAGAAAATAGGTGTTTTCTCCGGCTACAGGAAGCAAGGAAGTCAAAGAGGGTAGTGTTAGCATCAAAGAGTTCAACCCAAACTCCATAATTTCTGTAAATTTATAACCTGAATTTCAAGCCTAGGAATCAAAGGATACTTCATCTTCTAACAGTATTTATGTAGAAGTTACAAGAAACTTTTACAGAGGTATTTATGTAGGAAGTTATAAGAGCTACATGAGTGAATCTATTATAAAAAGTCTATTACAAAAACAGCATACGCATTTGTTGTTTAGGGGCCACTGAGAAAACAAACTTCAAGGGCCAGGTGCGGTGGCTCACGCCTGTAATCCCAGCACTTTGGGAGGCCGAGGTGGGTGGATCACGAGGTTAGGAGATTGAGACCATCCTGGTTAACATGGTGAAACCCTGTCTCTACTAAAACTACAAAAAATTAGTGGTGGTGGTGGGCACCTGTAGTCCCAACTACTCGGGAGGCTGAGGCAGGAGAATGGCATGAACCCAGGAGGCAGTGAGCTGAGATCACACCACTGCACTCCAGCCTGGGCAACAGAGCAAGACTCTGTCTCAAAAAAAAAAAAAAGAAAAAAAGAAAAAAGTAAACAAAAAAGAAAACAAACTTTAAGGAAAATATGCTATAGAGAGTAAATCAAATTTTATAAAATTAGATTATTACCCCTACAAGTATAACCATTAAAATTTTCTTAAAAATTAAAATCAGGCCAGGCACAGTGGCTCACGCCTGTAATCCTAGCACTTTGGGAAACTGAGGAGGGTGGATCACTTGAGGTCAGGAGTTCGAGACCAGCCTGGCCAACATGGTAAAACCCCATCTCTACTAAAAACACAAAAAGAATTAGCTGGGTGGTAGTGGCAGGCGCCTGTAATCCCAGCTACCTGGGAGGCTTAGGCTGGAGAATTGCTTGAGCCTGGAAGGCGGAGGGTGCAGTGAGCTGAGATTGCACTGCTGCACTCTAGTCTGGGAGACAGAGTGAGACCCTGTCTCAAAAAAACAAAGCAAAACAAAACAAAACAAAAAAAATTAAAATCAGTAGACTACCAGAAATCATATTAAGTGCTGCATATCAAGTGGATATTGTAAACAAAGTTGAACATAGCTTATATCAAATTTTAAAACATTTTGTATTTAAATCTCATGACAACCAACAAATCAGTGGGATGAAAATTAAAAGAGGCTTAAAATTAATATTCTAAAACATACTGTTTTTTATTCTCCCTTGCCCCCAATTAAAAACAACCACAAGAGTAACCACCACCACCACCACAAACAAAACAAAACCAATAGAAAAGAAATAGAAGTATTTCTGGAAAAAAGTAAATGTTTTAATTGAGTTCAATGTATTCCTTTCAAGAAAAAGCCAAGTTAAAAGCTCCAGTAAGTGAATAAACCATATATGATTTTTAAGTAGTGGCCTTCCCAAAAATGTATAGTTAGCCCTCCATATCTGTAGATCAAAAGTATTTGGAGAAAATAAAAAATTGTTTATTCCCTAAACAATACAGTATAACAAGGAATTATACTTCATTTACATTGTATTAGGTGTTATAAGTAACCTGGAGATGATTTAAAGTATATGGGAAGATGTGTGTAGGTTATATCCAAATACTACACCATTTTATGAAACTTGAACATCCAAAGATTTCCCTCCCACACAGATAACCAAGGATGACTATATTCTTTTCCTAGATTTAAAGCTCCATGAGAACAAGGACTCCGCTATATCTCTGTGCCATACAGTAGGTGGTAAAGAGAAGGTAATTACTTGTTGACTGCTGAAGAAACTAGTCCTCAAGGACTACATTAGTTTACGTGGTAGCTACTAGCCACATATTGTTTATTTATAAATAAAATTAAAAACTCAGTTCCCTCATTCTTTCTAGCTACATTTCAAATTCTCAATAGTGACACATGGCTGTTGGATAGCATACATATAACATTTCCATTATAAAAGAAAGTTCTGCCGGGCGCGGTGGCTCACGCCAGCACTTTGGGAGGCCAAGGTGGGTGGATCACGAGGTCAGGAGATCGAGACCATCCTGGCTAACAAGGTGAAATCTTGTCTCTACTAAAAAAAAAAATACGCCGGGCGCGGTGGCTCAAGCCTGTAATCCCAGCACTTTGGGAGGCCGAGACGGGCGGATCACGAGGTCAGGAGATCGAGACCATCCTGGCTAACACGGTGAAACCCCGTCTCTACTAAAAATACAAAAACTAGCCTGGCGAGGTGGCGGGCGCCTGTAGTCCCAGCTACTCGGGAGGCTGAGGCAGGAGAATGGCGTAAACCCGGGAGGCGGAGCTTGCAGTGAGCTGAGATCTGGCCATTGCACTCCAGTCCGGGCGACAGAGCGAGACTCCGCCTCAAAAAAAAAAAAAAAAAAAAAAAAAAAAAAAAAATACAAAAAATTAGCCCGGCGTGGTGGCAGGCACCTATAGTCCCAGCTTCTTGGGAGGCTGAGGCAGGAGAATGGTGTGAACCCGGAAACCAGAGCTTGCAGTGAGCCGAGATTGCGCCACGGCACTCCAGCCTGGGCGACAGAGCAAGACTCCGTCTCAAAAAAAAAAAAAAAAAAAAAAAAAAAAAAAAAAAAAAAAGGAAAGTTCTACATGTCAATACTACTCTAACGTATCAAGTCTTCTTTTTTATTAGAGGAATATTACCATCACTTTATTAAAAAAATAGCATTGTACTATTTTTTGATGCTAACAAAGACCTATAAGTCATTTAAGTCTTTTATTATGAAGTATAACTTTCTCACCTTGTAATTCTTTGGCTTACCAATTAGGAAAAAAATGAGCTAACCAAGACTGTAATCATGGTCTAGCAGAATAATTAAAGTATAAGTCAAAAAGTAAATAGAAAAATGAAAAATATTAAATAGGGAATTACATTATGTAAATAACATCCTGAACTAAAGGCAAAAGAAAAAAACTCAACTGCGAATGAGGAAAATATCTGTAGTCTCAACAGTGCTATTCATGAGCCCATAAACAAAATTTTAAAAGTTTGAATAATCAAACATTAGTTTTGGAATATTATTTTTGAATATACAGTAAAATGTAGAATGCTCTAGAGATCTTAAACTAATGACGAGCCCCCCAAAATCAACAAACCAACAAACCACACATACCTCAATATAGCCACAGAAAGTGATATATCTATCTCAGGATTCTCTTAATACTTATATTATTATTACCACTTTTGTTTGGACACACGAATATATATGGAACAAAAGCAATGAGAACACAAGCAAAACTTATTTTATGCAAGACTGACTCCTAGGTGGCAGGTTGATAGCTGGCTGATATCTTCTTACTTTCAGATGACTAAGAGCCTAAACCCAACAGGCAACAATAGGGATTTTCCTAAAATATATCTGTATAACCTAAAGCCAGTTATTTTATGTATTAACTACTCACTAAAGCAACTTCTTATATTAACTTCTGTCTCCTCTGATTAGGCCTCAAACAAGAACTTTTTAAAGATACTCATTTTTTATGATTTAACTTTCTTAACGAATAGGAAAAAACGGATCAAATGTTTGTCTAATGAATACTACAAACATTAACGTTTATAAGCACCTTCATTAATATTAAAAATTGAGTTATCTCATGAAAAGCACTTCATAAATAGGACCCTTTTTAATTCTTTAGATAGAAGACTATTTGGGGTTAGTCATCTAAACGAAGGGCTCAATCAGTCCATTAGGATTTTTTTTTTTTTTTAATAGAGACAGGGTCTTGCCACATAGTCCAGACTGGTCTTGAACTCCTGGCCTCAAGTGATCCTCCTGGCTTGGCCTGTCAAAGTGCTAGGATTACAGATGTGAGCTACTCCACCTGGCCTTCATCAAGATTCTTAGGATTTATTTTAATCAATCTATGAACATATAAATGTACATTTACTTTTTAAAAGGAAAGCAATCACAGTACTTCCTATTTCTTCTACATCAGACCTTTTTAATCTTACATAATTATTTTACTTTAAACTACTATTGAGAAGATAGTGAGTTTTACCTGATTTGTGCTGCTCTAACAATAGCAGACTCATATAATTCTTTTTTAGTGGGTTGCACTTTATACTTGAATAGTAAGGGATCAATTGCATCTTTTTTCTTCCTAAAAAGAGGAGGGAAAAGACAAGTCAGTTAATAATTTGGAAAATGAAATTTTAAATGGAAATCTAGTAAGAATACACTATAACAAAATCACATATTTCAAAAACTTTGTTTGTTTTTGAGATGGAGTCTTGCTCTTGTTGCCCAGGCTGGAGTGCAATGGCACATCTTGGCTCACTGCAACCTTTACCTCTTGGGTTCAAACTATTCTCCTGCCTCAGCCTCTTAAGTAGCTGGGATACAGGCATGCACCACCAGTTAATTTTGTATTTTTGGCAGAGGCAGGGTTTCACCATTGGTCAGGCTGGTCTCGAACTCCTGACCTCAGGTGATCTGCCTACCTCGGCCTCTCAAATTGCAGGGATTACAGGCATAAGACACTGTGCTTGGCCACATATATCAAAATTTTAAATTTTTATTGTTTTTTAGAGACAGCGTCTCGCCTTGTCACCCAGGCTGGAGTGCAATGGCATCATCAAAGCTGAGTGCAGCCTCAAACTCCTGGTCCCCAGATATCCTCCTACCTTGGCCTCCCAAAGTGTTGGCATTATAGGTATGAGCCACTGTATGTAGCCATGTATTTTCACTTTAACTAGGGTTTTATAAGTTACTGATCCCTGCCTCCACCATTCTATTAGCCAAAGCAGAAAAAAGCACTATTTTGTTTTAGGTAGGTATTTTAGCTACTCATTCAATACATTTTCCTTGGGTGAAGAAAGTAACTAGAGATGAAGCATAGAGTACCCAGTTTAAAGAGTAAAAAATTAAAAAAAAAAAAAAAAAAAACAGTTCTTGGATTTGCTTTTAAACTTTCTTTACAGCTATATAATCCAAGAATAAAAATGGAGATAATGTAGTTTAAATTGGCCAAGAGACTACACATTTAATCCCTACCCCCCATCAACTTCACATCTTTTCTTCCCTTTGAGGGTGTATTCATTCATTTATTCAATAGTTACGAGTCTGCAATGTGCCAGATACTCCTCTAAATAGTGAAGATTCAGTAGTCGACAAAATAGAAACAGTGAGGAGATACAAGCAAACAAAAACTTACACAACAGGAGAAGTGATAAGTTCTATGAAGAGAACAGAGTACAGGGTGGGGGAGCCACTATTTTATAGAGTGATCTCTGATAAGTTGACCGAGTATGCTTTCAAAGAGGTTGATATTTAAGCAGAGATCTGGAGGGGGAAAAACAACAACAACAACAACCCAGGGAGCAACTCATGAAAAATCTTGGGGAAATGAATTTCTAAAAAAAGAGAAAAGAAGTAAAAACCCTGAGGTGGGAGGAGGCATGCACAATTTACAAAAGTAGCAAAATGAATTAGGAAAATGAAAAAAGATTCAGAGATGTAGCAGCAGTGCCAGATTACAAGGCTTTGGATATTACTCTGAATAAAGTCACTAGAGGATTTTTAATAATAAAGTGATAATAACTTAACTTACACTTCAGAAGGATCACTCTGGCTGCTATGTGGAAAAGACAATCTGGGGCAGGAGTGTAAACAGGAATACCAGTTGGAAAGCTACTGAGAACTGATTGCAGCATGGACTTAAATGGAAGTAGCAGCAATAGAGAGAAGAGGTAGGATTCTGAAAATGCCACCTCTGTGAATGTAAAGAGGATGTAAGTGGGGGTTATAGAGAGAGCAGAAAATGATATGGTAAGATGATTAAGAAAAGCACTGACAATGAGAATCAGATTTAAAGTTACATAAATATAGCACACACAAAGCAGGGGAAGTGTTTAACACAAAAGGGATATGACACAATTAAACGAGTAAAACTATTTACCTACAATAGCATTACATTCTAAGTTGGAAGGCCAAGTATCTTTACACTAAGACTCAGTATATACGTAAATCAGTAGATGTATTTAAATCTGCACCTGTACTATATAGAATATCTAGTATTTTCTATTCTATTAAAGTTCATTACCAAGTTAATTTCACAACCTACATGGGGCCATAACAACCTGTGGTATGAAAAGCACTGTTCCAAGAGAACAGATCAAAGAGAGAATTCTAAATGTAAAGAAAGAAGCAATGCTGGCTGGGTGTGATGGCTCACACCTGTCATCGCAGCACTTTGTGAGGCCAAGGCTGGTGGATCACTTGAGCTGAGGAGTTTGAGACCAACCTGGGCAACATGGGGAAACCTACAAAACACACACACACACACACAAAACCGAGTTGGATATGGTGGCATGCGTGTGTGGTCCCAGCTACTTTGGAGGCTGAGATGGGAGGACCACTTGAGCGTGACTGGAGGCTTCAGTGAGTTGTGATTGTGCCACTGCACTCCAGCCTGGGTGACAGTGCAAGACCCTGTCTCAAAAAACAAACAGGCTGGACGCAGTGGCTCACGCCTGTAATCCCAGCATTTTAGGAGTCTGAGGCAGGTGGATCACCTGAGGTCAGGAGTTGGAGAACAGCCTGGCTAACATGGTGAAACACCATTTCTACCAAAAATACAAAAAATTAGCCAGGTGTGGTGGTGTGTGCCTGTAATCCGAGTTACTCAGGAGGCTGAGGCAGGAGAATCGCTTGAACTGGGAGGCAGAGATTGCAGTAAGCCGAGATCGTGCCATTGCATTCCAGTTTGGGCAACAAGAGCGAAACTCCGTCTTCAAAATAATAATAATAATAATAATGATAGTAATAATAATAATAATATAAAATAAAAAACAAATGAAGCAATGAGAGGAGTTCTCAATAAGAAAATTTCAGCCAGGTGTGGTGGCTCACACCTGCAATCCCAGCATTTTGGGAGGCCGAGGCAGGCAGATCATGAGGTCATTAGTTTGCAACTAGCCTGGCCAATATGGTGAAACCTCATCTCTACTGAAAATACAAAAATTAGCTGGCCTTGGTGACCTGTGCCTGTAGCCCAGCTACTTAGGAGGCTGAGGCAGGAGAATTGCTTGAACCTGGAAGGCAGAGGTTGCAGTGAGCTGAGATCGCACCACTGCACCCCAGCCTGGGCAACAGAGCGAGACTCTGTCTCAAAAAAAAACAAAAGAGACAGAAAATTTCTTGAAATAAAGGAAAAACAAATGAGTTTTAATGAATTAGCAGCAGTTTAAGAACAAGAGAATTAAGTTAACTTAGTACTTTTTGAATAGGTCTCAACTTAGCACTAACCACTACCATTTTATACATAAGAGATTGATCAAGTATATTAAGTTGCACTTAAAATTATTACCAGTGGCAATATTAATTACAAATGTTATAAATATATATTTTACTATGCATTATATATTAACATATAAATATATTTTATATAACCAATTAAATACACAAAAAAAATTAGTTCCCCCACATTTTAGTAAATTATAAAATAATTAATATACTAACAGGAGAGAAAACCAAGATGTGAGTAATAATTCCTAAAAATTTAGATTCTAACTGAGTATTCAGCTATTGGTATAGAGTCTAGAAAACTTGTATATGGACCTTTTTGGGGGAGACAGGGTCTCACTCAGTTGTCCAGGCTGGAATACAATGGCGCGATCATGGCTCACTGCTGCCTCAACTCCCAGGCTCAAGTGATCCTCTTATCTCAATCTTCTGGGGAGCTGGGACTGCAGGCATATGCCATCCATGCCCGGCTAATTTTTTGTATTTTTTGTAGAGACAGGGTTTCTCCACATTGCCCAGGCTGATGTATAACTCCAGGGCTCAAGCAATGCCCCCACCTCAGCCTCCCAAAGTGCTGGGATTACAGGTGTGAGCTACTGTACCAGAACTTATCTTTTTTTCTTTTTGAGACAGAGTTTTGTTCTTGTTGCCTAGGATGGAGTGCAATGGCACAAATCTCGGCTCACTGCAACCTCTGCTTCCTGGGTTCAAGCGATTCTCTTGCCTCAGCCTCCTGAGTGGCTGGGATTACAGGTGCCCGCCACCATGCCCAGCTAATTTTTGATATTTTTAGTAGAGACAGGGTTTCACCATGTTGGCCAGGCTGGTCTCGAACTCCTGACCTCAGGCAATCCATCCACCTCGGCCTCCCAAAGTACTGGGATTACAGGCATAAGCCACTGCGCCTGGCCCCAGACTATATCTTAATGGATTTAAGGCTGTAAAATGTGCGAGTTTATATGTGCAAAGAATTATCTTTTACTGTTCTTGCTGTACCATGAAATTTATTTGTGAAGATAAATAGAAATTTTTTTCTAATCAGTGAAAATATTCTTACTGGGGCTTTGCTATCTATAATCCTTATGCAAAATTCTATATAAAATAAAATCCTAATTGCATTCTTCCCAAAGAAGCACAATTACTGGAGACCAAGAAAAACTGCTTCTTATAATATGAATTCACCTACAAGATAGAAACTACAAGGATAATATTAAAAAGAACTTACATTTTAATCTTTTTTCTTGCTACCCAAAGCCTTGGCCTAAATAGTTGAATCAAGTTGAATTTAGTGATCTCCATCATTATGGTGACTCACCATTTTATTACCAACAAGTGTAGATCTGTGTTTAGTTCCACAACAAGCAAACATCAAATATTGTACTTATAAAATCAGAACACCATTCCGATTATTTATTCACAACAAAATTTCACAAATGTTTATTTCAATATGCCTAGTTATATATGTAAATTTTAATTCTACTTTGATTTTTACCATAATAGAAGTTGTTTTTCCTAATATATTATGAACATTTGACAATAAAGTTATAAAAAATTAAACAATATTCTATATCAGCACAACAGAAATGACGAAAAAAAACTCCTATACTTTCAACATAAAGGTTTCCATTAAGAGAAATCATCAAATTGGGTTCATAACTATTCTACAATGACAACCCACTAACTGATTAGGCACAGGTGGTTACTTATGGTGAGAGAGAGATATATAAAAAAATTTAAAATGCTAATGTTATTTCTCACACATTAATTTTTCATCCATGGAACTACAAATAGCAAAACAATTAGGTCTGCTTCTTTGAAAATAACACTCAGATTCCATTATCTTACTAACAATTAGTCAAGTTATAATGACAGCTAGACTATATTGCATGAAAGTACATATAATATTTTGAAGCTAGATACATATTATTGCAGACTTCTGTTTTTTTTTTTTTTGAGAAAATGTCTCGCTCTGTCGCCCAGGCTGGAGTGCAGTGGCGCAATCTTGGCTCACTGCAACCTTCGACTCCTGGGTTTAAGCAATTCTCCTGCCTCAGCCTCCCAACTAGCTGGGACTACAGGTACGTGCCACCACGCCTAGCTAATTTTTTGTAACTTTTTTTTTTTTTTTGGAGACAGAGTCTCGCTCTGTCGCCCAGGCTGGAGTGCAGTGGCACGATCTCTACTCATTGCAAGCTCTGCCTCCTGGGTTCATGCCATTCTCTTGCCTCAGCTCCCAAGTAGCTAGGACTACAGGCGCCCGCTACCACACCTGGCTAATTTTTTGTATTTTTAGTAGAGACGGGGTTTCACCATGTTAGACAGGATGGGCTTGATCTCCTGACCTCATGATCCACCCGCCTCGGCCTCCCAAAGTGTTAAGATTACAGGCATGAGCCACCATGCTCTGCCCCAGACGTTTCTAAAACAGTTTGCCCTTGTGCTCCTGCAAATCACCACCAGGACAGGATAGGTAACCAAAAGCATACTCATGTATTTATGTACTATTTTCAGGTCAGGCTAAAGGTTTTTTTATGATGTACTTCAACTTTTGATATGTGTTTAGAGATGGTTCCATAAAACTTGATCCATTGTAAAAAAAAATAGGCAGCAGTCTGATAGCTTTAAATCACAATAACAGATTATATTATTAGAAAGCATCATTCACATACTAATTCGAGCTGCTACAAATACCATATTTGGTTTCTTTTACAAATTCTAAAAGCAACTACACAAACTCACCTATACCTGGCACATCTGGCTACTGAAATCAGATGGTAAACTAGTGACTGTTTGAGTCAGGACTGTCTATCAATTTAGTTCAGATTCCAGAGAATTTGTGATTGCAGATGAACTTCATTATTTGGCTGTTAACAGGGGAAACCTGTATCAAGTAATTACACACAGTGTGGTCTCACCAAGTTGTAAGGATATTCACACATAAATTTTATTTAAAAATCTATTAGTAATTTTTGAGTGAAAGGAACAATAGCAAACAATATAACATTACTGGGCCAATTCTTTTTTTTTTTAATTATTATTATTATACTTTAAGTTCTAGGGTACATGTGCATAACGTGCATACTGGGCCAATTCTTGAACAGCAAACATTAAGAGTAAAAAAAAAAAAATTATTGAAAGCAGACACAATACATATGTAAAATTTCAGAGAGAAAGACTAGGAGATAAAACCCTAATCCTCTTTACCTCAATCTTATATAACAAAATATTGTTTCTAAAATGCAGTCCAAACTCTCATCTAGTCCTATTAAATAATAGCCAAGAAGTAAATTTTTAAATAAAATTTGCTTTTACTTATAAATATAAATATGCCCCCCCCCCAAATATATCAAGATATTTTTAAAACTCTGGTAGTCAGAATATATTATTTAAAAACTCTGTAACTTAGGCTGGGCACAGTGGCTCACGCCTGTAATCTCAGCACTTTGAGAGGCTGAGGTGGGCAGGTTACTTGAGGCAGGCGATTACTTGGGACCAGGAGTTCGAAACCAGCCTGGCCAACATGGCAAAACCCCATCTCTACTAAAAATACAAAAATTAGCTGAGGGTGTTGGCGCACACCTGTAATCCCAGCTACTCAGGAGGCTGAGGCATAAGAATCTCTTGTGCCTGGGAGGCAGAGGTTGCAGTGAGCCGAGATTGTGCCGTTACGTTACAGCTTGGCAACAGAGCCAAGAGTCTGTCTCAACACAAAACAAAACAACAACAACAAAAAAACACAACTCTATAACTCAACAACAAAAAGACAACCCAATTTAAAAGCAGGCAAAGAACTTGAATGGGTATTTCTCCAAAAAAATATACAAATGGCCAGTAAGCACATGAAATGATACTCAACATCATTAGTCATCAGGGAAATGTAAATCAAAACCATGAGATACCATTTTACACCCGATAGGATGACTATAATTTTTAAAAACCACAGTATAACAACTCATGGCAAATGTATGGTGAAATTGGAACCCTCTGATAATGCAGGTGAGAATGTAAAGTGGCACAGCTGCTGGGAACAGCAGTTTGGCAGCTCCTCAAAAAGTTAAGCATAGATTACCATACGACCCAGCAATCCACTCCTAGGCATATATCTGCATGAATCTCAAACACGGACTCAAGCAGATCCCTATATGCCAATATTCAATGCAGCATTATTTACAGTAACCAAAAGGTGGAAATAATCCAAATACCTATCAATAGATGAATGGATAAACAAAATGTGATATACACATACAATGGATTATTCAGCCATAAAAAGGAATGAAGTTCCTAATTGTGCTACAACATGGATGAACCCTGAAAACATGTTAAGTGAAATGAGCCAGATGCAAAAGGGCAAACATAACCTATCTCTATCTATACAAAATATCTAAAA
Source organism: Rhinopithecus roxellana (assembly GCF_007565055.1). NCBI lineage: Eukaryota > Metazoa > Chordata > Mammalia > Primates > Cercopithecidae > Rhinopithecus > Rhinopithecus roxellana. Next base: position 48,848,711 of record NC_044553.1, on the reverse strand, counting down.
TAGGAAAATTCAAAGCGACAAAGTAGATCAGAGGTTCCTAGGGGCTGGGAGGAGGGAGAAAAACAAAGTTATAGCTTAATGGATACAAAATTTCTATTTCAAAGTAAACAGTGGTGATAGTTGTACAACACTGTGAATGTAATTGATGCCCTTTTAACTATTTTTAAATTAAAAAAAATTTTTAAATTTAAAAATAGTCAAAAGGGCATTAAATATACATTTTTTTAAATTACTAAACTTTATTGACACATAACTATCACCCAAAGTCAACAGTTTACATTAGTGTTCACTCTCAGTGTTACATATTCTATCGGTTTTCACAAATGTAGATAATGACAGGTATCCTCTTGTGGTTTGAAAACATTAAAGAAAAAAATTCCAGAAATAAATAATTCATAAGTTTTAAATTGCATGTCATCCTGCCCCATCCCACCAGGACATGAATCTTCCATTTGTCCTACATATCCACACTGTATACACCGTGTATATGCCAAAGAGAAGCCATAAAGTGCTTCCTTTAAGTGAAAAGGTAAAATTTCTGGACTTAATAAGGAATAAAAAATTGTATGCTGAGTTTCCTAAGTTAATCTATGATAAGAATGAATCTTCTATTCATGAAATTGTGAAGAAGGAAAATGAAATTTGTGCATAGTGTATATAGTGTGGTATTACCTGTGGTTTCAAGAATCCACTGAATGTCTTGGAACATATCCCCCATGGATATGGGAGCACTACTGTATTGTACACAACAGTCTCAACGCCCCAGAAACCCCTTGTGCTCTGACTATTCATCCCTCCCTTCTGAAAACCCCTGGCAATCACTTATTCTTTTACTGTCTCCATAGCTTTGCCTTTTCCAGAATGTCACAGTTGGAATCATACAGTATGCAGCCTTTTCGGATTGTATAATGTATATAGGCATATACCCACATGAGTTTAAATATATAGTACATTTCTTTCAGTTAGTACATATGCATTTAAATTTCCTCTGTGTTTTTTCATGGTTTAATAGCTAATTTCTTTTTAGTGCTGAGTAATATTCCATTGTCTTTATGTACCACAGTTTATCCACTCACCTACTGAAGGACATCTTAGTTGCTTCAATGTTTTGGAGGTTCCAGATAACACTACTATAAACATCCATGTGCAGGTTTTTGTGTGAATGTAAGTTTCCAGTTCATTTGAGTAAATACCAAAGCATGCAATTGCTACATCATATAAAAGTATGTTTGGTAGTATAAGAAACTGCCAAACTGAGCTCCTAAGTGGCTATGCCATTTTTCATTTCCACCAGCAATATAAATGGAGTTCCTGGTGCTCCAGACTCTCACTAGCATTTGGTGCTGTCAGTGTTCTGGATTTCGGTCATTCTAATAAGTACACAGTCATATCTCATTGTTGTTTTAATTTACAATTCCCTAATGACATATGATGTTGAATATCTTTTCATATGCTTACTTGCCATCTATATGGCTTCTTTGGTGAGGTACCTGTTCAGATCTTTTGGCATTTTTTAATTGGGTTGCTCGTTTTTTCGGGTTTTTTGAGGCAGGGTCTGGCTCTGTCACCCAGGCTGGAGGGCAGTGGCTCAATCAGCTCACTGCAACCTCCACCTCCTGGGTTCAAGCCATCCTCCCACCTCAGTCTCCTGAGTAGCTAGGACCACAGGCCCGCACCACAATGCCCGCCTAATTTTTTTGTTTTTTGTTTTTTTTTTGGTAGAGATGGGGGTTTCACTATGTTGCCCAGGCTGGTCTCGAACTCCTGAGCTCAAGCAATCCACCCCCCGTTGGCCTCCCAAATGTTGGGATTACAAGCATGAGCCATGGTGCCCAGCCCTCATTTTCTTAATATTGAGATTTAAGAGTTATTTGTATATTTTGGATAACAATCCTTCATCAGATTATCTTTTGCAAAACACTCTGTGGCTTGACTTCTCATTCTCTTGACAATGTCTTTTGCAGAGTAAAAGTGCTCATAATTTTAAGGAAGTCCAGTTTATCAATTACTTCTTTCATGGGTTATGCCTTTTGTGTCATATCTAAAAAATTATCACCATATCCAAGGTCATCTGGGTTTTCTTCTGTTTTCTAGGGGTTTTACACTTAGGTCTACAATCCATTTTGAGTTAATTTTTGTAAAAAGTGTAAAGTCTATGTCTAGATTTTTTTTTTTTACATGTGTATATCCAGGTTTTTCTAGCACTATTGATTGAAAAGACTATTTTCTCTACTGTTTTGCCTTTGCTGCTTTGTCAAAAGTCAGTTGATTACATTTATGTGGGTCTATTTCAGAAGTGTTTATTCTGATTCATTGATCGATCTGTCTATACTTTCACCAATACCACACTTTATGGATTACTGTAGTTTCACAGTAAGTCTTGAAGCTGGGTGGTGTCAGTTCTCTGACTTTGTTTTTCAATACTGTGTTGGCTATTCTGGGTCTCCCGTCTTTCCATATAAACTTTATAATCAGTTTACTGATATCCACAAAATAACTTGCTGGGATTTTGATTGGGAATGCATTGAACCTACATATTAAGTAGGGATAAGCCTACAGATCAAGATAGGAAGAACTGACATCTTGACAACACTGCGTATATCTTGTAGACATAATGAGCTATGTGATGCTGGGTAAATTTCCTAACTCCGAACTTCCATTTCTACTAAGCGATATGAGGATATGTCCATCTACCATTACAGAATGATTCTAAGAAATAAAACAATTTATGTGACTGTTGTTATAAGCCTAAATGAAAAAATATTAATGAATAAATGAATAAAAATAAATAAGTACTTGTTCCCTTCCCTTTTCTTTAAACAACCTACAGAAACATGAGAAAATCCACTTCATGTTTTGATGGCAGGGAAAATTACCTGGAAGTCAATTTATTACTCAAATTAGAGAATTTTTAAAAATTAGGGAATTAATTTAGAAATAGTAAGGTCCAAAGACAGCTATGTTTCACCCTTCCTGTGGTATCTGATGATGTCTACATACAGCAGTAGCAATCCACAAACAAATAGGTATTTTATGATATTGATGTATAGTGAAGGCTGAGATTCTTTAATCATAGACAAATTAGTTAAAAATAACTGTGAGCCAGGCGGGGTGGCTCACGCCTGTAATCCCAGCACTTTGGGAAGCCAAGGCGGGAGGATCACCTGAGGTTGGGAGTTCGCAACCAGCCTGCCCAACATGGAGAAACCCCGTTTCTACTAAAAATACAAAATCAGCCAGGTGTGGTGGCACATCCCTGTAATCCCAGCTACTCGGGAGGCTGAGGCAGGAGAATTGCTTAAACCTGGGAGGCAGAGGTTGTGGTTAGCCGAGATCACACCATTGCACTCCAGCCTGCCCAACAAGAGCAAAACTCCGTTTCAAAACAAAAATAAATAAAAATAAAAATAAAAATACCTGTGAATAGGCCAGGTGTGGTGGCTCACATCTGTAATCCCAGCACTTTGGGAAGCCAAGGCAGGTGGATCACCTGAGGTCAGGAGTTTGAGACCAGCCTGGCCAACATGGCAAAACCCCATTTCTACTAAAAATACAAAAGTTAGCTGGGTGTGGTGGCATGCACCTGTAATCCCAGCTACTTGGGAGGCTGAGGTGGAAGAATCACTTGAACCAGGGAGATGGAGTTTGCAGTGAGCTGAGACTGCACCACTGCACTCCAGTCTGGGCGACAGAGTGAGACTCTGTCTCAAACAAAACAAAACAAAAAAATCCTGTGAATAAATAATTGATTAGGCCAGGTGTGCGGGCTCAATGCCTGTAATCCCAACACTTTAGGAGGTTGAGGTGGGTGAATTGCTTGAGCTTAGAAATGCCAGACCAGCCTGAGCAACATGATGAAACCCCATCTCTACAAAAAATACAAAAAGTTAGCTGGGCATGGGTGGTGTGCACCTGTAGTCTCAGTTACTAGGAAAGCTGGCTTGAACCCAGGAGGTCAAGGCTGCAGTGAGCTAAGATCACGCCATTGCACACTCCAGCCTGGGTGACAGGGTGAGACCCTGTCTCAAAAACAAAAACAAAAAAACAAAAAATAATTGATCAGCTTATTCACTTTTCTCATATCAAGGGTCTATTCCAAGTTAACTGTATACAAGGGATATGGCACAGTCTATTTAGTCAGGAAATTATGACTGATTGCTCTTATGGCCAAATTCAATCATACTTTGTAGTAAACTTCCTACAAATGTCACAAGTAGGATTCACCAATGGAAGTCTTCTTCAAAATGCTACGTTATAACAGGCAAAATATTTACTAATACTAACTGAAATTTTGAATTAATGTGCTTTGTATTCAAAGTTACAAATTAGCCAGAAAATATGCAGGTAGCTCATGTTCAAATCTGAAAAAGGGGCATTCATGAGCTGAATAACAGCATGCTGACACCCAGAATCTACACAGTCCTCATCTCAAATCACCTCACAGCACTTAAAAGAATTAGAAAAGTATATGAAAAGTTACTACATGGGGCCAGGCATGGTGGTTCACGCCTATAATCCCAGCACTTTGGGAGGCCAATATAGGCAGATGAACTGAGGTCAGGAGTTCAAGACCAGCCTGGCCAACATGGTGAAACCCAGTCTCTACTAAAAAATACAAAATCTAGCCAGGCGTGGTGGCACGCGCCTGTAGCCCCAGCTACTCAGGAGGCTAAGGCAGGAGATCACTTGAATCCAGGAAGGTTGCAGTGGGCTGAGACTGCGCCACTGTACTCCAGCCTGGGCTACAGAGTGAGACTGCATCTCAGGAAAAAAAAAAAAAAAGTTACTACATGGGTTGGGTGCAGCAGTTCACACCTGTAATCCCAGCACTTTGGGAGGCCGAGGTGGGCGGATCACTTGAGGTCAGGAGTTTGAGACCAGCCTGGCCAAACTGGAGAAACCCCGTCTCTACTAAAAACACAAAAATTAGCTGGGGGTGGTGGCATATGCCTTTAATCCCAGCTACTAGAGGGGCTGAAGCAGGAGAATCACTTGAACCCGAGAGACAGGGAGTTCCAGTGAGCCAAGATCATGCCACTGCACTCCAGCCTGGGCAACAAGAACGAAACTGTCTAAAAAAAAATTCAGATAAACAAATGCTTACCATATTTAAACATGAATTTTAAAAATATCTTGCATATACAAAATCTGTGTTCAATCCTTTAAGACTGGGCTTAGTTTTTATACCTTGAATTAAAATTTTCAAGAGGCATTCCAAAAAATTAGAGACTTTATTTGTACTTATTGTTAATGAATACTTAAATGTTTACTTATATTTGTACCTATGCACACACTCATCTGATTTACAACTAACTCCATTTAAAGGTTACAATCTTTGACATAGTCCAAACAAAACACATGAAGACATGCTCAAGGACATACATTTACTACTATAATTCCCACAAATTTTGCATCCTGAACCCTATACTTAACAGAAGACATGAACAAGTAATACAGTAATTTATTTTTCTGGTTAATAGTAGCAAGTTGGCCAGGCACAGTGGCTCCTGTCTGTAATCCCAGCACTTCAAGAGACTGAAGTGGGAGGAGCTCTTGAAGCCAGGAGTTTGACACCAGCGTGAGCAATATAGCAAGACCCTGTCTCTACTGTAAAAAAAAAAAAAAAAAATTTTTTTTTAATTAAAAATTAACCAGGCATGGTAGCATGCGCCTGTAGTCCTAGGTACTTGGGAGGATGAAGCAGGAAGACTGCTTGAGCCCAGGAGTTTGAAGCTGCAGTGAGCTACGATCTCACCGCTGCACTCCAGCCTAGGCAATAGAACAAGATTCCATCTCTTTAAAAAAAAAAAAAAAAAAGCGAGAGATGTATCAAAAGGCTTATACAGGAGCATGTCATGCTTCATTCACTCACTTAAAAATTACTCTGTCAGACAATGTGCTAGTTAGATGACATTGTACAAAGCCAATTAACCTTCCTGAGTCTCAGGTTTTTCCTTGTCAAATTAGAATTACAACACTTTTCCAGAACTGACCAAAATGCATATAAAGCACTTAGCACAGTGCCTGATCATAGTCAATTCTCAAATGCTAGTTATAGCTATAATAGTTAATGTCAGGTAAAATGAGAACTTGAACAAAAAGTTTCTGAAAGAACTTATCGACACTGGTGTTTCAAGAGCAAAGTAAAAGAAGTAGGTAAGAGTGATCTCAGATTTATTTTTTTTAACATTATGGTACTGTTCACTAAAAATAGGAAACCAAGGAAGACACAAGACAGGTGGGAGAAAGCATTTTGAAGTCTGAGATGCCTAAAAGGGACCAGAATGGAGACATAATGATTTAGAATAGACATTGTGGAGAACAGAAGAGGTTGCTGAGCTAAAACATGTAAAAGAACTTTTAACTGGTTGCAGACTCAGCTGAGATTTTAAATTCCTAGCTATATGTTTGTGTGATTTTTCTCCAACAGCACCCAGCTGACACAGACCATCAACTGTCTGAATTTTAGGTGGTCACAGCGTTTCTTTATTGTGTGTGCCAAAGGGAATGACTGTTAAAGTACAGAATGGATTTTTTCAAGTAAACAAAAGTAGGGACCAGGTGCGGTGGCTCACGCCTGTAATCCCAAGACTTTGGAAGGCCGAGACAGGTCGATCACCTGACGTCAGGAGTCGGAGACCAGCATGACCAACATGGTGAAACCCCGCCACTACTAAAAATACAAAATTAGCCGGGCGTGGTGGCACGTGCCTGTAATCCCAGCTACTTGGGAGGCTGAGGCAGAAGAATCACTTGAACCTGGGAGACTTCAGTGAGCTGAGATCGCACCATTGCACTGCAGCCTGGGCAACAAGAGGGAAACTGCATCTCAAAAAAAAAAAAAAAAAAGAGGCGGGGGGATGTATAAATGACTGAATGAGAGTTAGCATCCATTGCTCTTCAGCAGCTGAGTAGTGTTAACTAGGTAAATTTCAGTTTTGAAAATTCTAACATCATTGTTGAACTAGATTGTTTAGATGAGTACTATACCACAGTATGACTAGAAGGAAAAAAGGATGAAAGAAAAGTTATTTCGGCCAGGCGTGGTGGCTCATGCCTGTAATCCCAGCACTTTGAGGGGCCAGGGCAGGCAGATCACCTGAGGTCAGGAGTTCAAGACCAGCCTGGCCAACATGGTGAAACCCAGTCTCTACCACAGATACAAAAATTAGCTAGGCATGGTGGAGGGAGCCTGTGATCCCAGCTACTCAGGAGGCTGAGGCAGGAGAATCGCTTGAACATGGGAGGTGGAGGTTGCAGTGAGCTGAGATCGAGCCACTGAACTCCAGCCTGGGCGAGAGAGCGAAACTCCATCTCAAAAAAAAAAAAAAAAAAAAAGTTGTTTCAATGGAGTATCAGTAGGCAATTTGCCAAATAATTTAAAAATTAATAAAAACCACTTACCCATTTTGAAAAGAACAGCTTTGTGTTTCTGAATCATCACTATCACTGATGATAATAGTTTCTCCATCCACACTGTTAACATGTCCATTAGCAAAACCATTTTGATGTGATGGAGGGAGGACTTCCAAAATCCTACACTGCAACCTGAAATAAAATGATACATTTAAAAATGCAAATCATTTGATATTTTACAGCCAAACATTTCAGAGCAACCGATTTGTTTTGAACCAGTTATTTTGTTTTCCAGAGTCTATCAGCTGATTTAAACAATTTAATTAAAAAGAAAATCTGTGGGGCCAGGCGCGGTGGCTCATGCCTGTAATCCCAGCACTTTGGGAGGCCGAGGCAGGCGGATCACGAGGTCAGGAGATCGAGACCATCCTGGCTAACACGGTGAAACCCCATCTCTACTAAAAAGACAAAAAATTAGCCAGGCGTTGTGGCGGGCACCTGTAATCCCAGTTACTTGGGAGGCTGAGGCAGGAGAATGGTGTGAACCCGGTAGGCAGAGCCTGCAGTGAGCCGAGATCATGCCACTGCACTCCAGTCTGGGAGCCAAAGCGAAACTCCATCTCAAAAAACAAAAAAAAGAAAATCTCTAACATTTAAGCAAATATTAGACATAATTTAAAGCTGTAAAACTATTTTAAAACACAATTTATCAAGATTATACAAAATTATCTGATTTCCTTCCTTCTGCTAGCTCTGGATTGTTTGTTCTTCTTCTAGTTCCTTAGGTTGTAAAGTTAGGTTGCTGATGTGAGATCTTTCTTGTATTTTAATGTAAGGATTTATAGCTAAAAACTCCCCCCTTAGCACCGCTTTTGCTGTATCCCATAAATTTTGGTATATTTTTGTTTTCATTCATCTTTAAGTTATTTTCTAATTTTCCTTAGGATTTCTTCTTTGCTCCACTGGTTGTTTAAGAGCGTGTTTTAAATTTTCATAAATCTGTGAATTTTCCAGTTTTCCTTTGTTAATGATTGTGAAGTTCATGTTGTTGTGGTCAGAGAAGATACTTTGTATGAGCTCGTGATGCTTAATTTTAGGTGTCAACTTGACTGCAAAAGCAGATAGTTGCTAAAGTATTATTGCTGAGTGTGTCTATGAGGGCGTTTCCAGAGAAGAGTGGCGTGTGAGTGAGTGGACTGAGTCGGGGAAGATTCTCCCTCAATGTGAGCAGGCACCATCCAATTAACTGGGGGCCCAGACAGAACAAAAAGGCAGAGAAAAGACAAGTTCATTCTGATTCCTGGAACTGGGACACCTCTCTTCCCCTGCCTTTGGACATCAGCAACTCCAAGTCCTCCAGCCTTTGGATTTTGGGACTTGTACCAGTGTCCTCTCCTCCATACTCTCTCCCCATCCCTTCTCCTATCTCTCTCTCTCTTGATATGTATCTCCTGTTGGTTCTGTCTCTCTGGAAAACTCTGTCTAATATAGATATCTACCTTCTAAAATCCAATGAGACTGAATTTGTGACCTAGCATAAGGTTTATCCTGGAGAATATGCCATGTGCACTTGAGAAGAATGTGTATTGTTGTTGGGTTGAGTGTTTTGTTTGTATCTGTTACAGCTAGTTGATTTATTGCATTGTTCAGATCCTCTGTTTCTTAACTTCTGCCAGGTTGTTCCATCCATTATGGAAGATGGAGTACTGAAGTCTCCAGCTATTATTGTGAAAATGTCTGTTTCTCTTAGCAGTTATATTCCTAACTAAAGTTAACTGTTTAGAAAGTCATATATTGGCACGGTATCTTATTTTACAGATTTGGGGCCTCGTAATTTTTGAAAGTATCCAGTATTTTAAATTCTAAAATTCTTCAGACTATAACCTTTTTATTCTCACGAATTTTGTTGTGACTTCTGATCTCTGGAAAGCTTCCTATTCACTAACTCTATCACCCCTATTCTGGCTTCCTTTACTCTGCATACTGTATCTGGATTTTATGGGCCATGATTTTAGACTCATTCAACCACAATTAAAATATTCCTTAATCCCATCTCTATTGTGCCAATTTTCAATGCTAGAAAAGACAGCACCTGTTTTCTCTCCACACTCACTCTTGTTCCAAATTCTTTACTTCCTGCCTTGAAACCATGAGTCTCCTATGAATTCAAGGTTAGGATCTCACTGTTATTGTTGAGATAATTTTGTTCGTTCTCAAAACAGATTTCCAAAACTTTCTCCTTTCCTCAAGTCCCAGTCTCAGTGCTTTAACATTAGAAAATGAAACAGATCTTGACTTAGGCTCTTTGACTTCCTTCTCAACATCAAATGTCCATATCCTTTATAACTGTTCCAGTCCGTAACCTCTTCTCTTATCCCGCTGCATTGTGTTTCTCCTCCTGTGTATCTTCAGTTTTCCTCTGCTAAGAAACATACTCTTCAATATCCTAGAAAGTCTACATCTATCTCTAGCTTTCTAGAGACTTCAGGGTATGGTCTCTTCTCACTCCCTAGAGGGACCTCCCATTGCTGAAGCCAAAGTAGATTCCAAGAACAAAAACAATCCAATTTTTATAAATATTCCCTTATATGGAAGCATAGTGATTGCCAAAGCAAGGGGAAGGCCAAACAAAGATAATCTGCATCTGTACCTGCTCTGTGGACATTTTGCTTCTTGTAAAGACCATTTGCACGCCTGTAATCCCAGCACTTGGGGACGGTGAGAAAGGCAGATCAATTGCTTGAGGCCAGGATTTCAAGACCAGCTTGGCCAACATGGCAAAACCCCATCTCTACTAAAAATACAAAAATTAGCTGGGTGTGGTGGCACGCACCTGTAATCCCATCTACTTGGGAGGCTGAGGCACAAGAAGTGCTTGAACCCGGGAGGCGGAAGTTGCAGTGAGCCGAGATCATGCCACTGCACTCCAGCCTGGGCAACAGAGTGAGACTCTGTCTTAAAAAAATTTTTAAAAAGCCAGGCGTGGTGGTGCTGCACACCGGTAATACCAGCTATTCAGATCCTGCAACTGCATGCACCCCAGCTTGGGTGACAGAGTGAGACTATCAAAAAAACAAAACAAAACAAAAACGAAAACAAAAAAAAAAAAATTTCATTGGCTAAAAAATAAATTAATAGCAACTTCCTATCAATTTATAATCTGCTCTTTAATGTACTCTCTTCTCCCAGGACTTATTCACCCATCAGTGAAGTCTTCTCTCCTTCCATTTACTGTCGTGTGGTTCAAAAGTGTGACTTAGATTGTCTCTCCACTTCCCTACCCTTCTTACAATTTTGGTCATCATGTAAAAAACTTGTCCCAAGAAAGTCACAGTAATCTAACTATTGGTCAATAAATCCAAAGTCTTGTCTTAGTTGTCTTAATCTTCTGTAAACCATTATCCATCCCCATACTAAAAAATTCCACCTCTATTTTCATGGTACAAAATCTTCCCTATTTATCATCTAACCTACCTCCCTGACTATACTTTTTCCTGTCTTTGCCTGCTTTATCTCCTCATACTACCAAAATATACACTGATTTCCCCAAAGTGCTACTGCATATCTCTTGGTTGGTATATAGTTTCCCTTGGTGATTCATCTCAGCTCTAGATAACTGATTGTCTGACTCTCAACTTCTAGAAATGTGGTCAAAAAAATCCATTTCTTCTCCAGAGGGAGTTTATGTAACCAATGAGGTTTCATCTCTATTAAGAGAGTCACCATAATAGTGTTGGTGAGGATGTAGAACCACCTTGAAAAACAGTATGACAGCTCCTCAAAGATTTAACATATGACCGTGTGATTCCACTTTTAGCTATATACCTGAGAGACATGAAACATATGTCCACACAAACTTGAACATAAATGTTCAAAACAGCATTACTCCTAAGAGCCAAAAATTATAAACAATCCAAATATCCATCAACTGATCATTAAAATGTGTTATATACCATACAATAAAATACTATCCAGCAAAAAAATAAACAAGAATGAAGTACTGATACATGGTACAATATTTATGAATCTTGAAAACATTATGCTAATGAAAGGGGCCAGACACAAAAGACCACCTATCGTAGGAATCCATTTATATGAAATATTCAGAAAGGCAAATCTCTAAAGAGAAGATAGACAAAGTAGGTACCAGAAACTTGGTGGCAGGGGGTGGGGCGGGCAGTGTAAGGGGACAGGAGAGCCATGGGCAGTGACTGCTAATGGGCAAAGCTTTCTTTCTGAGATTTTGAAAATGTTTGAAAATTAAAACTACATTTTAAATGGGTGAATTTTATGGTATGTGAAATATAACTCAATGAAGTCATTAAAAAAGTTGCAAAATATAGTAGGTAGTAAATATAAAGGAGAGAGAGCATTGCTGGGATTATATTTATGGTATTGCTACAACTCCTTTTTTTTTTTTTTTTTTTTTTTTTTGAGTCTCGCTCTGTCCCCCAGGCAATGTGCAATCTCTCAGCTCACTGCAACCACTGCCTCCCGGGTTCAACTGATTCTCCCACCTCAGCATCCCAAGTAGCTGGGACTACAGGCACATGCCACCATGCCCAGCTAATATTTTGTATTTTTAGTAGAGATGGGGTTTCTCCATGTTGGCCAGGCTGGAGCCGCTGTAACTCTTATGCAATCCTGGGGAAGGTTTTATTAACTACAAATATTCTAAGCACATAAATACCTACCGTTGGGCTAAATCTCTATTCTCTGAGAAAAAGTGGTTCAAGATTAGATACTCTGCTGTCTGTATCATTCATTTGGTTATCCCATACCATTAACAAATTTTGATATACTGTGGGCATCCTGTCTCATTTACCAACTCTACTCTCCTAGGAACTTTATTCTTCCCATGTTCTACCCTCTGCCAAATGGCTAATAAAGAGCTGCCATGTTCTCCCAAAATAATGGCCAGAGTTAGCTGATACAGGGTAGGCTCTACTTTGCTGAGCTCATATATCTTTTCTAAGATTTTTAAACTTGGAATCTAGAAGGTAAAAATCAGTCCTTGTCTCCCATCATGAAACCTGTAAGACAAAATTCTGGTGCTGTCGGCAGCCATATATCATGGAGGAGACAGTGTGCAGTGAGAGGTGGTAAAATCTGTAAGACAGAAGAGATGGCAAGGGTACTAGAGGCAATTAGTTCTTTTATTTCTGTTCTTCCTCAGATTTAGCTGCACCTTGCCCATTCCAGGCTTAGCTGTTTAATCTTTCCTTCCATTTAACAAACTAATAATTCTACACTCAAACAAAAGAAAACATAACTGGTTCCACAGCATCCTAAAGCTTAAGAATCAACAAAATGTATACTATATGGGTCAACCCAAAGTCCTCAAAGCATCTGATCTTCTACCTTCTGCTCATTCCCCCTCACTGAGATTTACGTAAGTTCAATTAAATTTAAACATCCTAGTCCTGGTCTTTTCAAGCTGCTCTTTTTAAAAAATTGAGGAAAAAAAAAGACTCACTAAAATCAGAAGTGAAAGTAAGAATATTACTGCTGATTTTACAGAAATAAAAAAGGTTATAAGAGAACACTGGCTGGGTGGGATAGCTCACACCTAATCCCAGCACTTTGGCAGGCTGAGGGGAGATGACTTGAGCCCAGGAGTTCAAGACCAGCTTGGGTAACATGGAGAAACCCTGCCTCTACAAAAATACAAAAATTAGCCAGGCATAGTGGTGTGCACTTGCAGTCCCAGCTACCCGGGAGGCTGAGGTTGGAGGATCATTGAGTCCAGGAGGTAGAGGCTGTCTCAGAAAATATATATATGTATGTATGTATATATGTATATATGTAGGTATGTATATTTCCTAACAAAGAAAAGCCCAAGAACAGATGGCTTCACTGGGGAATTCTATTCAACACTTACAGAAGCATTAACATACATTATCTCAAAATCTCCAAAAAACTAAAGAAGAGGGAATACTTCCTAATTCATTCTATAAGGCCAGCATTACCCTGATACCCAGGCAGACAAAGAGGTGGCAGAATATATGAAGAACTCTTACAACTCAAAAAAAAAAAGAAAATCCCCAAACCACTCAATTCAAAGATGGGCAAAAGACTTGAATAGACATTTCTCCAAGAAGATACAAACAGCAATAAGCACACGAAAGATGCTCAGCATCATTTGTCATAAGGAAAATACAAAATCAAAACCACAATGAGATACCACTTCACACTAAGATGGTTATATATTTTTTCTTTTTTTAAAACACAGAAATTAACAAGTGTTAATGAGAATGTAAAGGAATTGGAACCCCAGTGCATTGCTGGTAGCAATATAAAATGGTACAACTGCTGTAGAGAACAGTTTGGCAATTCCTCAAAAAGTTAAACATCTAATTACTATATAGCCCAGCAATTCCACTTCCAGGTATATATCCAAAAGAATTGAAAACAAGAACTCAGATACTCATACACCAATGCTCATAGCAGTATTATTCACAATAGCTAAAAGGTGGAATCAACCCAAGTGTCCATCAACAGATGAATGGATAAGCAAAATGTGGTATATATATATATAATGGAACATTCAGAAATAAAAAGGAATAAAATTCTGATACATGCTACAATGTGGATGAACCTTGAAAACATGTTCATAGGCTAGGCAATAGAGTGAGACCCCCAACTCTACCAAAAAAAATTTAAAAATTAGCCAGGTGACCAGACGTGGTGTCTCATGCCTGTAATCCCAGCACTTTGGGAGGCCGAGGTGGGCCAATCATAAGGTCAGGAGATTGAGACCATCCTGGCTAACACAGTGAAACCCCATCTCTAATAAAAATACAAAAAATTAGCCGGACATGGTGGTGGGCGCCTGTAATCCCAGCTACTTGGGAGGCTGAGGCAGGAGAATGGCGTGAACCCAGGAGCTAGAGCTTGCAGTGAGCCGAGATTGCGCACTGCACTCCAGCCTGTGTGACAGAGCAAGACTCTGTCTGAAAAAAAAAAATAAAAGTAAAAATAAAACTTAGCCAGGTGTGGTGGTGCACACCAGTGGTCCCAGCTGCTAGGGAGGCTGTGGTGAGAAGATTGCTTGAGCCTGGGAAGTTGAGGATGCAGTGAGTTGTGATTATACTACTACACTTCAGCCTGGGCAACAGTGTGAGATACTGTCTCAAAAAAAACGCCAAGCTTGGCCAGGCATGGTGGCTCACACCTGTAATCCCAGCACTCTGGGAGGCCGAGGCAGGCGGATCGCAAGGTCAGGAGTTTGAGACCAGCCTGACCAAACATAGTGAAACCCCGTCTCTACTAAAAATACAAAAATTAGCTGGACGTGGTGGTGCGCGCCTAAAATCCCAGCTACTTGGGAGGGTGAGACAGGAGAATCGCTTGAACCTGGGAGGTGGAGCTTGTAGTGAGCAGAGATTGCGCCACTGCACTCCAGCCTGGGTGACAGAGTGAGACTCCATCTCAAAAAACAAAACAAAACAAAACTCCCAAGCAAACAAAAAAGAAAACATTCTGTTCAGCGAAATAAGCCACAAAAGGACAAATATGATTCCACTTATATGAAGTATCTGGAATAGGCAAATTCATAAAGAACATAGAATAAAGGTTACCAGAAGCTGGAGGAAGGATAGAATGGGGAGTTATTGCTTAATAGGTGCAGAGTTTCTGTTTGGGATGATGAAAAAGTTCTGGAAATAGTGGTGATATTTACACAATACTGTGTACAACATTAAGTACACTGTGAATGTACTTAATGTCACTGAACTGCACACTTAAAATGACTAAAATAGTAAAATTTTTATGTTTTACTAAAATGAAAAAAAAAAAAAACTTTTTTTATTCTAAGAGAAAAGCTTGAGAAGAGGCTCAATTACCAATCCTACATTAGTAGCAAACGGAAATGATGTCTACAGAACTATAGGCTGACTTTCACCACTGACTGGTAGAAATAAACCAGTGTTTCTCAAGAGGAACAACTACAGGAAATCATATCAAAACCTGTTAGGTAATTATGTAGCCTATTGATAAAAAGGTTCTGTACTTTTGTAACATGAGCTGTACAAAAATATGAAAGAAATCAAATGGATCTGCCTTTGAAGGACTTAGATATCAGATCTATCAGGGCTCATAATATTACTAAGGCTTCTGGGAAGTAATGAAGGAAGCTTTTCAGGGACCCTATAACAAGGTTTCTCAAGTTAGAAACAGAGATGATCTTTGCTGGCAGAGCCCAGATGAATGCCCTTTAAGTGGTAACAGTAGTGGTGGTCATGAGGCAAATACAGGGTAAATGAGTCCACTTGGAACCCAAGTACAGTTGATGTGAGGCCTGACAGTCATCAGTGGGAACAACTGACCACAGTAGGTCCCACAGGGCTACAATAATTTGAGGACTAATATATTTAAAACCAACATAAAGAAATACAATTCCCTGACATTGAATTACAGAGAAGGAAACCAGTGCAACACAGGGACATTGCCCAGAAGTAAATTATATAAATTGCAGTAGTTATTGTCAATGCTACTATTAACTTTGTAGCACACCCAAACCACCGGTAGCATTCCTTGCCAATCTAATCAAGGCTAACCCTTCCCATAGGTACTTAGGTAAACTTACGTTACTCAAGATGTCAAGTCAACATCTAATAGATTTCCAGAGACTTAGTCTATGTCTTTCATAGCTACTTGCTACCATTTCTTGATTCTAGGGAGTCCAAACAAGTTTATAGGGGTGTATGTAAAAAACAGAGAATCATGAATTAAGACCCAGCTAGAGGATCTTCAAGAGCATAGAAACTATTTGAATTAAAGTTATGCTCCATTATTTGAAAATACAGTGGAAGAATGATTAAGAGTCCTTATTATTAGCGTTCATGTGCGCCAGATTAAGTATGTAATTTACATATATGTCTCTCCTCATATATCAATCAACTCCCTAAGTTATACATTTTCTAGAAGATGAAATTTCGGCTCAGATTTTTTTTTTCTTTTCTTTCTTTTTTTTTTTTGAGATGGAGTCTCGCTCTGTTGCCCAGGCTGGAGTGCAGTGGCGCAGTCTCGGCTCACTGCAACCTCCACCTCCTGAGTTCACACCATTCTCCTGCCTCAGCCTCCCCAGTAGCTGGGATTACAGGCATGCACCACCATGCCCAGCTAACTGTTGTATTTTTAGAAAAGACAGGATTTCACGGTGTTAGCCAGGATGGTCTCGATCTCCTGACCTTGTGATCCACCCGCCTTTGCTTCCCAAAGTGCTAGGATTATAGACGTGAGCCACAGCATCCTGCCCAGGGTCAGATTTAAATAATCTGATCTCAGTCACACAACCAGTAATGGTACAGCCAAAACTTTAACCGTGTGACTCTCAAGCCCATATACTTTCTAATTTTCCACTCTACTACTAGAGTTGAAGGGAATGGAAGGATTATGTTGACCCAATGGCATTTCACAACTTTAAGCCCAGGCAATGTGAGGCTCCTTAAAGTGCTAACAACTTAAACATTTCAGAGTGAAAGCAAGACTGTGGAACGGGAATAAGTACAGTATAAGGGCACAACATTAATTAGTCACAAATCTATAATAAGCTGAATATGGAAAGAGCTTTTTTTTTTTTTTGAGATGGAGTTTCACTCTTGTTTCCAGTCTGGGATGCAATGGCCGCGATCTCAGTTCACTGCAACCTCTGCCTCTTGGGTTCAAGCAATTCTCCTGCCTCAGCTTCCCAAGTAGCTGGGATTACCAGCATGTGCCACCATGCCCAACTAATTTTGTATTTTTAGTAGAGATGGGGTTTCTCTATGTTGGTCAGGCTGGTCTCAAACTCCTGACCTCAGGTGATCTGCCCACCTCAGCCTCCCAAAGTGTTGGGATTACAGGCGTGAGCCACTGCGCCCAGCTGGAAATAGCTTTTTATAAGGATAGTCTTTTTATAAGGATATACTTTCCCATAAAAAGCTATTTTTAGTAGCAATTTAAATTTATATCTCAAAAATTCAATGAAACAAAAGCAAATTATAAAACTTTCTATAACTGAGACATATGCAGAATTTCTACAAGGTATTTGAGGTAGAAGGTAAATAGTTAACAGCAAAGGGAAAGAAGATCTAGAAGCCTGGGAAGACCTACTTGAAATAAGAGACTGACCTTCTGTTTGGGTCTCCAAAAATGGAATACGCTGAATCTATAGCATACTTCATTCACATCTGCTCCCCATTCTGCCTCATTAACCTTTATTTTCCAGTAATACAGGTGCAAGAATATTTATAAAAAATACTATGCTTGGACAATTAAGTCGATATTTTCTAACAGTGAACTGATTAATTTGAAGTTTAGAGTTAAAAAACAAAAACCTTAAATTAAGGTTATGTGATACCTCATTTTTTTTTTTTTTTGAGATGGAGTCTTGCTCTGTGGCCCAGGCTGGAACGCAGTGGCCAGATCTCAGCTCACTGCAAGCTCCGCCTCCCGGGTCCACGCCATTCTTCTGCCTCAGCCTCCCGAGTAGCTGGGACTACAGGCGCCCGCCACCTCGCCCGGCTAGTTTTTTGTATTTTTTTTAGTAGAGATGGGGTTTCACCGTGTTAGCCAGGATGGTCTCAATCTCCTGACCTCGTGATCCGCCCGTCTCGGCCTCCCAAAGTGCTGGGATTACAGGCTTGAGCCACCGCACCCAGCCGTGATACCTCATTTTAAGTGGAAGAAACCACAGCATTCAAGCGAGTCAGCTACTCACACAAAAAGACTGTGAATTATGTTGATTACTTGTCAATGAGAAAAAAGAAGTCAGGAAAAGATTGCTTTGTTTATAATTCCTCACTTGTTTAAAGAAATACATCAATGTAGCTCAAAGAATGTTTCTTTTTAAAAATTTATTATTTTTAGTAGACACAGGGTCTTGCTATGTTGCCCAGGCTGGCCTCAAACTCCTGGGCTCAAGCAATCCTTCCACCTCGGCCTCCCAAAGTGCTAGGATTACAGGCATGAGCAACCATGCCTGGCCTAAAAAGAATGCTTCATTTTTAACTGTTCCGAGACCCTTTATGGACTACAGAACCAGACCTTATTATTTCTCCAACTGGCATGACCTATTATAAGTCTAAATATCACAAGATAATAATCACTAGATTCTTACTGAAGACTAAATCCATTATTAAAGATATATTTAATACAAATAAGTCTTTTTTTTTTCTTTTTGAGACAGGGTCTTTGTTGCTCAGGCTGGAGTGCAGTGGTGTGATCTTGGTTCACTGCCATTTCTGCCTCCCAGTCTCAAGCAATCCTCTAACCTCAGCCTCCTAAGTAGCTGGGACTACAGGTGAATACCACCATCCCCAGCTAATTTTTTTTTTTTTTTTTTTTTTTTTTTTTTTTGTAGAGATGGGTTTTTGGCATGTTGCTCGGGCTTGTTTTGAACTCCTGGCCTCAAACAATCCTCCTGCCTCAGTCTCTCCAAGTGCTGGGATTACAAGCATGAGCCACTGAGCCCAGTCACAAAAATCTTTAGAAAGAAAATTCTACACACAAAATCCATGGATTAAACCCTACATATTTCTAATTAGTTTCCAAACATCTGGATATTATTAACATCCTGCTTAACCTCCTTAGTATTCAAAAGTATCTTATTAAAGCCTTATTAATTAGTGTGGCTACAGAATCAACCAAATTAATTAAAACTACCAAAAACTTTAAAATTCCAACTAGTATATTCAAATAAATAGGTATTCAATTGTTTGTGGACTCAGCTTTATGTCAGCCAGCACACTGGCACAAACACGTAAGACAGTCTTGCCTCCTTACAGCAAGGTTAACATTTTATGATCAGAGACAACAACACATTAAATATGAAAAGCCACCACAGATTTGACAAGTGATCTTTTGTTTCAACATAGTAACAGTATTTTCAAACTAACTGGCCTCAATGAAAAAGGCATAGGAAAAGGCTTCTTGTCTTTCCCCTATTTTGAGCCATCCTGAACACTGAAAACGATTGTTATAACATCGGGATGATGAAGCAGAAAACAAGTAAAACCCTGAGTTCCTGACAACTTTGTGGACCTATCATACCAGTCCTACACTACACACTTCTGGACTCATTTTACACAAGAGAAAAACTCCTATTTTGTTTATGCCATTAAACACTTCAATTATATGCATCCAAGGCAAATCCCACTGATAAGGAAAGGCAATCTACTATTAGGTGTGCTAGATATTTATTAAACACTGATCACTTTATAAACATTTGCGTATGTTAAATTCACTTCATGAATCACAGAACCTCAATAAGGTTTTTAAATTTGAAAGTTACTGGCAATACAGATTTCAAGTCATATTTGTTTCAGAAAATTGAAAATCTGAAGAGAAACAGCAATGTGAGGAAGCCCTGCAGTGATAGAAATGTTCTGTATTATAACTGTATCAAGGTCAATATTCTGGTTGTGGTACTGTACTATAATTTTGCAAGATAACATCATGGGGGAAACTATTTTTTTCTTTTTTTTTGAGACAGAGTCTCCCTGTTACCCAGGCTGGAGTTCAGTGGCAAGATCTTGGCTCACTGCAACTTCCTTCACCTCCCAGGTTTAAGTGATTCTCCTGCCTCAGACTCCCAAGTAGCTGGAATTACAGGCACACACCACCACGCCTGGCTAATTTTTGTATTTTTAGTAAAGACAGGGTTTCACCATGTTAACCAGGCTGGTCTCGAACTCCTGATCTCAGATGATCCACCCACCTCGGCCTCCCAAAGTGCCGGGATTACAGGCATGAGCCACCATTCCCCGCCGGGAAACAATTATTTTACAACTACATGTGAGCCTACAGTAGTCGCAAAAAAAAGTTTAATTTTAAAATACTAATGATAAACATTAACAAAATATTAACTCAAATTTAAAATATTCATTCCATAAGAGCAATAAATACATGATGAAAGTAATAAATACTACATAAAGCTATAGTAATGATGACACTGTAGTATTGGTGAAAGGATTGCCAAATAGATCAATGGAAGAGAATAAAGTCCAGAAATAGTCTATAATTCCATTTATATTTTATTCTGGAAAAGGCAAAATTTTGAGGACAGAAAACAGATCAGTGGTTTGTCAAAGGCTAGAAGGTGAAGCAAGGGTTGACTACAAAGGGGGCACAAATGAATTTTGTGGAGGTTCATAGAAATGCTCTATGTCCTGACTGTGGTGAATTATACGACTGTGTCAAATTTCAGAACTTGGCTGGGCGTTGTGGCGCAAGCCTCTAATCCCAGCACTTTGGGAGGCTGAGGCAGGTGGATCGCTTGATGATCAGGAGTTCGAGATCAGCAACACGGTGAAACTCTGTCTATAAAAAATACAGAATTTAGCCAGCGTGGTAGTGTGTGCCTGTAGTCCCAGTTACTTAGGAGGCTGAGGCGAGAGGATGACTTTAGCCCAGAAGGTTGAAGTAAGCTGAGATCACACCACCACACTCCAGCCTGGGCAACTTAGCCAGAACTTATCTTTAAAAAAAAAAAAAAAAAAGGCTGGGTGCGGTGGCTCACGCCTGTAATCCCAGCACTTTGGGAAGCCGAGGCGGGCAGATCACGTGGTCAGGAGATCAAGACCATCCTTGCTAACACGGTGAAACCCCGTCTCTACTAAAAATATGAAAAATTAGCCGGACGTGGTGGTAGGTGCCTGTAGTCCCAGCTATTCGGGAGGCTGAGCAGGAGGATGGCGTGAACCTGGGAGGCGGAGCATGCAGTGAGCCGAGATTGCGCCACTGCACTCCAGCCTGAGTGACAGAGCGAGACTCTGTCTCAAAAAAAAAAAAAAAAAAAAAAAAAGTAAAAATGAACATTTCCTAGTTATAAAATTAATTTTTTAAAAAAGAAAAAAACAAAAAAATTTTTTAAGTCAGAACTCTATTAAAAAGGGTGAATTTTAGCTTAGGCAAATTCTATAAATCTGATTTTTAAAATAAGACTGAAAGTAATACATTTAGCAGAGTTTTATTAGTTTAAACTACTTAGAATAATAGCTTATCTGAATACAAGTTATTATTTGATTTAAATTATTCTTTAACTTAAAAAAAAAAATTACCACTTTTCTAAAAACATGGCTAATTGAGGTAGGTCTACTTGTTAGATCTTATTGAAGTATAGATTGGTCCTGCCTATTCTTATCAGAAGAAAAGCCAGAGAGTTGTGTGTAATGTGGAAAATATGCAAAGTGAGTCCTAAAGCTTGTCTCCATGTCAACCATAAGCATATAAAAATCAATCTTAAAAATCCCTATTTTTTCAGAAAGAAGCATTATACTGGTGTGTTCTCTCTTACAACCTGAGTTAGTCAAATCAAAGTCAGGTGATTTATATACATCAAAATAAAGTACATAAAAACAACTGAAAGAATTTACAATGAAATTATTATATATACAACTACTTAAGATAATAAAATTAGGCTGGGCAAGGTGGCTCCCACCTGTTATCCCAGCACTTTGGGAGGCCAGGGCAGGTGGATCACCTGAGGTCAGAAATTCATGACTAGCCTGACCAACACAATGAAACCTCGTTTCTACTAAAAATACAAAAATTAGTCGGGCATGGTGGTGGGCTCCTGTAATCCCAGCTACTCGGGAGGCTGAGGCTGGAGAATTGCTTGAACCTGGGAGGCAGAGGTTGTGGTGAGCCAAGATCACACCACTGCACTCCAGCCTGGGTGACAAAGTGAGACTGTGTCCAAAGAAAAAAAAACACAAAACAAAAAACTTATTACTCCCTTCTCAAATTCTTCTAGCTGGTATTTTCTAGCTAGACCACCTACTTGTAGATCCCTTTTGGGGAGCTCAAATATAATAACCTTTTTTCTTTGTTTGTTTAACCATCCTTAGGGTACAGTTATAACAACAAAATCAGTTTTTTTTTTTTTTTTGAGATGGAGTTTCGCTCTTGTTGCCCAGACTGGAATGCAATGGCACAATCTTGGTTCACTGCAACCTCTGCCTCCCGAGTTCAAGCGATTCTCCTGCCTCAGCCTCCCAAGTAGGTGGGATTATAGGCACCCGCCATCATGCCCTGCTAATTTTGTGTTTTGAGTAGAGATGGGGTTTCACCAAGATGGTCAGGCTGGTCTCAAACTCCTCAAAATCAATATTGTTAACTGACTCACTGACTGGAAGGAGATGAAGAAAATTGCAAGCATATCTTTGGAGAGAAAACTAAAATGTAAATATCAGCCCATTCTAGTTGCCAATCATAGCAAATTATTAATGCAGGGCTAAATTATTGGGCACTACAGTGCCCTTTATTCATTCTATTTGAATAGTGGTGACATAATCACTAGCCAAATAAGACTTACCTATGTTTTTTTTTTTTTGGAGACAGAGTCTCGTTCTGTTGCCCAGGCTGCAGTGCAATGGTGCAATCTCGGCTCACTGCAACCTCTGCCTCCTGGGTTCAAGCGATTCTCCCACCTCAGCCTCTCAAGTAGCTGGGATTACAGGCATGCGCCAACATGCCCAGCTAATTTTTTCTATTTTTAGAGACAAGGTTTCACCATGTTGGTCAAACTGGTCTCAAACTCCTGACCTCAACACACCTGCCTTGCAAAGTGCTGGGATTACAGGTGGTGAGCCACCACGCCCAGGCTTATTTACGTTTCCTTAATGCATTTACCTTATTCAGTCCTATATTAGTTATTCACATGTATTTCACTTATCCTTGCCTTGCAAACTCTATCCCTACTACAAATATAAACAATATAATGTCTGAGAACAATTAAGTACTAATCATTTACTCATATTTAATTATCCTGTTGCATCTAGCACCATGGTTTTCAAAGAAGATACTTAAATGGCTGAAATAAAATGATTCAAGACTCCATCCTATCAAGTTTTATTTTTTTAAAAATTGTTTTTTTAACTTTTTAATCATTTGGCATGCAAAGTTTTGTTTATAGTACCAATAAATATCTAAAATTATCCTTTTGTGTTTATGTCCCTTGCACTAGAATCTAAGTCGTAAGTCCTTGTCTTTTTTTTTTTTGAGACGGAGTCTCGCGCTGTCGCCCAGGCTGGAGTGCAGTGGCTGGATCTCGGCTCACTGCAAGCTCCGCCTCCCGGGTTCACGCCATTCTCCTGCCTCAGTCTCCCGAGTAGCTGGGACTACAGGCGCCCGCCACCTCGCCCGGCTAGTTTTTTTGTATTTTTTAGTAGAGACGGGGTTTCACCGTGTTAGCCAGGATGGCCTCGATCTTCTGACCTCGTGATCCACCCGTCTCGGCCTCCCAAAGTGCTGGGATTACAGGCTTGAGCCACTGCGCCCGGCCAAGTCCTTGTCTTATGCATAACCCTTTTCTCAATGCCTACCTACAATAGCAGCCAGCACACAGTACTTACTGAATGGATTATATAAAATTTGCCTGTGTGTACTTTAAAGTACTAACTCAGAATACTCTCTACTACCTTCAAAGAAAAAAAAAGACACAAACAATTGCATTTTTCATCCCTGGAAATTCAAGTCAAAAGACAGAACGACAACAAATAAATGAAATATCTGTTTCCCCCATGCTTGCTGTCACCTTTTGTTGCCACTAGATAGCATTCTTTTAACCTGAATCATTCTTAAGAGTGAATGACCAAAAGCTTAATCTGACCACACTTTGACAAAAATTATAAAATAGGTAAATAAAGTGAAAACTAAATCGTGGGTGTTCAATAAATGCATTTAACTATAATATCTTTTAATCCTGCTTAATTGCTATCCTTTAGTATGCTGTCATACACACTTATTCCTCCCAAACAAGCACATAACAGGGCTCTGGTTCTGATACTGCCTGTGCTTAAAAACATCATCACTCATGACCTTGGGCAAATTTTAATTAATTAACCTCTGTGTATGGGCTCTTCAAACTGTAAAATAACCAAATGAGCAACTATCACATGGCTATCCTGGGAATTAACTAATAGTACATGCATGCTCTCCCAAGGCACTAGGGCCCATTCACATTTGAGGGATACCTACTCACTGAATTTATGGGGGGAAAAAAGGATATATGTCAAAAACCTAGAATAGTTCCTGTACATGGTCAGCTCTCAAAAGTTTACTAGTATTGTCTTCATCTCCCTAAAATGACATATAGCAAGCTTTCAAGAACAGTGACTATAATGTAAGAAAACTAGGGATTGGCTAAAAAAAAAGATGAGTCATCACAGCTGGCAGATTCTTCACTTGTCTGACAAAAGGAGGCTCTAACATTTACTGAGTTCTTTAGGTGCTAGGCACTGTGGCAGACTGTTGCAATTACTGAACTGAATCACACCTTTCTGATCCCTTCCCACATTAACTCTGGATTTACTCATGTGACTTCCTTTGGCCAATGTAACAAACATACAGCATGCTGAGGCTTGTACTTTCTTGCACTTTGGGGCTTGCTCTCTCTTACTGCTGGGATCTTTCTACCATCTTGTGAACAAGTTAGGTCTAGTCTCCTGTAGAATAATAGGTCACATGGAAATGGACTTTAGGCACCTCAGTCTGAGGCCCCAGACATGTAAGGCTATCCTAGATTCTAGGACCTAGACAATCTAGTCCTATCTAGGTCAGCCCAGACTCTAAGAACATTCCAGCCAACTACAGAATTTTAAGAGTAATGTTTACTGATTTAGGCCACTAACTTTTAGGGGTGGTTTGTTATACAGCAAAGGTAACTGCTACAACCACCATATAAATATAGCTATTTTTCTCCAGTTTTAAACAGATCAGGAAAGAGGATTCCTAAAACTAGCAAGTCAGTTTGGCCCCAAAGACTCTTTCTGCTATATCAAGCCATCTTTGCATGCCACACTCTGAGGTTTTAGGCTCTGGTGGTTTTATTCTACAACCCTTATTTAACCCTTTCCTTTGTACCAGGAGACCGTATACTATGGTCCATGGCCAAATCCAACTCATCACCTTTGCAAGCTAAGAATGGTTTAAACACTTATTATCTGAAAAAGAAATCAAGAGAACAATAGCTATAAAAATATAAAATACTTAGGAATAAATTTAACCAAAGAGGTGAAAGACTTGTATACTGAAAACTATTAAAACATTGATGAAAGAAATTGAAGACACAAATAAATAACTCGAAGAGTTAATATTGTTAAAATGTCCATCCTACCCAAAACAACTTACAGATTCAATGCAATCCCAACACTGGCTGGGCGCAGTGGCTCAAGCCTGTAATCCCAGCACTTTGAGAGGCTGAGACAGGAGGATCACGTGAGCCCAGAGGTTTGAGACCAGCCTGGGCAACATAGGGAGACTGTTTCTACAAAAAAAAATTTTTTTAATTAAGGCAGGTGTGGTGGCATGTGCCTACAGTCCCAGCTACTCGGGAGGATAACCTGAGCCCAGAAGTTCAAGGTTACAGAGAGCTACTACACTCTAGCCTGGGCAACAGAGCGTGACCCTATCTCCAAAAAAAAAAAAAAAAAAATCCAACATTATTTTTCATAAAAATAGAAACATAATCCTAAAATTCCTATGGTTAAAACATTTTAAATGGTTCAAAATAAAAATCAGAAGACTATTTTGTGATGTGTAAAATAATATGTAACAAATTTTAGTGTTCCTTAATAAAATATTTTTGGAATACAGCCATACTCATTCATTTATCTATAATTTATGACTACTTTTGCATTATAATAGCAGAGTTGGGTAGCTGTGACAAAGACCATATGGACCACAAAGGCTATGATTTTTACTATTTGAACCTTTGTGTTTTTAAAATGTGCCAACTCCTGCTCGGAATTATTCACAGCATATGTTTTTAATTTTAAAAGATTTTGCTCAGCCTTTAGTGATGAGTAGTTTTGTATTTTTTCATACTTTTACTACTCTCTTCATTTTATTTAAAATTATTTTACATATTATTTATCTTAATTATCCTTTAACTTTTTTTTTTTTTTTTTTTTTTTGGAGGGGAAGGGGGCTTTCCAGCAAAAACTGGAAAGCCTGCTAGACAAATTCTAAAAGAGCTGTAACACTTCCCTCCTTTAACTTTTATCTTTGGATGACCTCTGAATTTGTCTAAGAAAGACAACCCCAATTTTAAAACTAATTCAGATGCACAGGTCAAATGAATTCCACTTGCATGCAATAAATACTACAAGCCTCCCAGGCAGCATGGAAAACAAATGCTAGTTTTACCTTATCCTCAAAATTATTTCAAGTTTATCTATGAGAAAAGTTTTTCATTAAAAACTGTGATCTTGGCTGGGTACGGTGGCTTACGCCTGTAATCCCAGCATTTTGGGAGGCCGAGGTGGACGGATCACGATGTCAAGAGATCGAGACCATCCTGGCTAACATGGTGAAACCCCGTCTCTACTAAAAATAAAAAAATTAGCTGGGCGTGGTGGCACGTGCCTGTAGTCCCAGCTACTTGGGAGGCTGAGGCAGGAGAATTCCTTGAACCCAGGAGACGGGGGTTGCAGTGAGCCGAGATTGTGCCACTGTACCCCAGCCTGGCGACAGAGCAAGACTCTGTCTCAAAAAAACAGAAAACTGTGATCTTATATGGGCCAAATGGAATGGATTATGATGGAGGCAGAAAAAGATGTGGAAGATATTATTTTATCCAGAAGAGCCTCTAATTCCTCAGATCTGCAACTGTAATAACCATGTAGATATGAAATCCCCAATGAAGATTTAAGGTCAGAATTAGCTATTCAGTCTCACTTCTTTGGTGTGATGAGCCTATTATAATATTTGCCTGCCACTGATAACTAAGAACTTCAGAATCACTACTATTCTGCCTCACCACCCTGCTGCTAATCAATTCAGAAAGACAGAAAATGAAGCCAACACTGAATATCCTTTCACATTAGAAAGGAGGTGAACCTCAATTTACTTGCCACTCCCCATTTTTATCATCTTTCTTATGATAAGATCCCCACAGTAATGACTGTAAGTCCTGGTGGAGACCCAGCTGACTGCATGTGGCATCAGTGTAAAGAATAAAGAAATTGCCATAAAAACTAACCACTCACCCCAGCATTCACCAAAGACTTTCTTATGAGGCATTACACAGATGCTCCTAATAGCCACTACAATTTGGAAGCCCTTAGAACACTGAAGAAATTTGTATGGTAAGTCTAAACTTCATTGAAATTTTTTTTTTTTTTTTTTTTTTGAGACGGAGTTTCGCTCTGTCACCCAGGCTGGAGTGCAGTGGCGCGATCTCGGCTCACTGCAAGTTCCGCCTTCAGGGTTCACGCCATTCTCCTGCCTCAGCCTCCTGAGTAGCTGGGACTACAGGCGCCCGCCACCTCGCCCGGCTAATTTTTTCTATTTTTAGTAGAGATGGGGTTTCACCATGGTCTTGATCTCCCGACCTTGTGATCTGCCCGCCTCAGCCTCCCAAAGTGCTGGGATTACAGGTGTGAGCCACCGTGCCTGGCTTCATTGAAATATTTTGTGAAGCATAAAGCAGTTGAGTCCATGCAAAAACACAACATAGCTTTATATGCTATTTGAATTAAATGTTTAGAAAAAGATTCATTTTCTATTTTCATGTTTTTGTGACTACGTATGAATTTTTAGCGTATTAAAAAAAGGTTTCCCAGAAATGACTTCCCAATTTATACTATTATACATAAGGGTTCTAAATGTTAACTGTAATTTGCAATGACAATCCAGGAGCCAACAGTTATCTCTACCTATGTAACAAATCTGCACATCCTTCACATGTACCTCGGAACTTAAAAAAATAAATATATTTAAAAATAAAATAATTTTTAAAAAAGAACAGTTATCCCAAATAACCCTTTTTTAAGAAATTAAAAATTGTTATCATTGGCTGGGCATGGTGGTTCACACCTGTAATCCCAGCACTTTGGGAGGCCGAGGTGGGTGGATCACCTAAGGTCAGGAGTTTAAGACCAGCCTGGCCAACATGGTGAAATCCCGTCTCTGCTAAAAATACAAAAATTGGCTGGATGCAGTGGCGCATGCCTGTAATCCCAGGTATTCAGGAGGCTGAGGCATGAGAATGCCTTGAACCCAGGAGTTAGAGGTTTGCAATGAGCCGAGATCTAGACTGGGCGACAGCGAGACTCAGTCTCAAAAAAAAAAAAACCAAAACATTATATCAACATATTAGGGTCATCAGAGTTTACTGAAAACAATGCTGAGATGTTGCTTAGGACTTTTTTGTACTGGAACTAGCAATTTTGATCTTACAAATTCAGTAGTATATACATAAGGAGCAGGATTGAGAAAAAAAAAAAAAGGCAGTGTAAGCTGACCAAATGAAAGCTTTCTTTCTGAAAAAGAACTACAATAAATTTAATGTGTTGCTAAAAATCTATACTATCTTTGAGCCTAAATAAGAAGTCTCCCTCCTGTAATCCTTTCTGCTAACCTGTATTTTTTTCTTCATATTTCTACTCAACCCTTTCTCAAAAACTTCTACTTGATTAATCCCACATGTACCCAATCACTGGCATCCAACCATGCATATTTAAATCAAAATAACTGTATTTGTTTCTCGCTTGAATCTTTTATGTTCATCTTACTGCATCAATATATTTAGCAGCTCTCTTTTGTCCTGAACATTAATGCATTTTATGATTCACTGACAGCATTTAGGCTAGCAATACAAAAGAACCCAAAGATAAAGTCAATTTTCTCATTTTCCATTCTAATATACCCTGAGTACTTAACACTCTGTATCACAGGTTTTTGTGCAAATTTTCTCTCTCTTTTTTGAGATAGCGTCTGGCTCTGTCACCCAGGCTGGAGTGCAGTGGCACAATCTTGGCTCACTGCAACCTCTGCTTCCTGGGCTCTAGCAATCTTCCTACCTCAGTCTCCCAAGTACCTGGAACTACAAGAACGCACTACCAAGCCCAGCTAATTTTTGTATTGATTTTATAGAGACGGGGTTTTGCCATGTTGCTCAGACTGGTCTTGAACTCCTGAGCTCAAGCCATCCACCCACCTTGGCCTCCCAAAGTGCTAGGATTACAGGCGTGAGCCATTGCACCCAGCTAATTTTCTTTTACTTCATCTAAATTGCTTAAAGCAATCTACCAATGCAACACAGAAAGTCCACAGGGAACATACTTTAATGGTTGAATAGTTAAGAGCTCTAATTACCACTACCAATAGTTAAGAGTTTATTACCACCTGATGCCTAAACTGATATCAGCTTATAATATTAAAAATAATTAAGGCCAGGTGTGGTGGCTCATGCCTGTAATCCCAGCACTTTGGGAGGTCAAGGCAGGAGGACCACCTGAGGTCAGGAGTTCGAGACCAGCCTGACCAACATGGTGAACCCTCATCTGTACTAATACAAAAATTAGTCGGGCATGGTGGCGGGCACCCGTAATCCCAGCTACTCAGGAGGCTGAGGCAGGAGAATCACTTGCACCCAGGAGGCGGAGTTGCAGCCAGCCGAAATCGTGCTACTCCAGCCTGGGTGACACAGCGGGACTCTGTCTCAAAAAAAATAATTATATAATTTTCATTTTACAAAGCAGTTCTAAAAATAATACTGAATCATAGTCCTGTGCTCACTTCGGCAGCACATATACTGAACAATAGTCTCTTACGTTTCTTGACTTGATAACATTTTATAAATTTTAAATCCAAATACTACAGGGATATTTGGGGAAACCTAGCTATAAAGGAAACTCTGATGCAAATCCAATTCGGCCATTTTACTGATTTAACCTCTATCAGGGAAAAGGTCTGTTAGTCAAAGCTGAAAGAAAAGGCAGCTTTATTATCTTCAAAGAGAGAACTCACACCAGGCTAGCAAAAGAAACTCTATCCGTCCTCAGAAAAAGGCAATATTACAAGTAAGCTTTTTAGGAACAGTTTAACCAGTTCATGTAAAACCAATCAGAAACAGCACACGTGGCTAGGTGTGGGGGCTCACACTTAGAATCCCAGCACTTTAGGAGGCTGAGGCAGATCGCACAAGGCCAGTTGAAGACCAGCCTGAGAAACACAGGGAGACTCTCTATAAAAAATTTTAAAAATTAGCCAGGTGTGGTGGCACATGCCTATAGTCCCAGCTACTTGGGACGCTGAAGCAGAAGGATTGCTTGAGCCTAGAAGTTCAAAGCTGCAGCGAGCTACGATCACTACATTCCAGACTAGGTGACAGAGTGAGACTCTCTCTCAAAAGCAGGGAAAAAGAAAAGAAAAAGGAACACATCTGTATGTTCTGATATGAGAAGACATCCAAACCATTACTAAGTGAAAAAGCTGCTTGCTACTTTTTTATGTTAGTATAGTACAGAAAAAATGGTCGAGAAATATGCACTAAATTTCTGATAGTGGTTATCTCTGAAGGGAATATTTGGAAAACGAACTCCAGGCTTTCATCTTTTGCATTTTTCTCTGATATATGAATCTTTTACTTTAACAGAAAAAAACAGATTTTAAAAAATTTATAAACTTTACTTCTGATAAGTGGAGCAAATCACATTTGAAAGTTCTGGGTCACTCATTATGATTATAAGGACTGAAATGAAAGCATCTAGCCCACTGCCTAGCATACAGGAAAAGTTCAATAAATGTTAGTGTACTTCCAGTTCTGCAATGTCTTCTAATGTAACCAAGTTTTATACTGACCCGCCAGTATAGTTTTGTAACTGCTGCTTATTCCAGCTTCTTCTTTGCTATTAGGTCCCACTTCTTGCTGCTGTCAGGATACCCACCTTTAGAAGTACCTTCTACCACATATTGCTTCAAATCTGCCACAAAGTCTTTCAGCTCCCAGAACATCTTAACTGTGTCTCCTTTATAACAACTTATTCTCTTTCAGTTATTCATCAACTTTTATTAGCTCCTTCAAACTTTGAGTGTCTACACAGAAAAAGACTTGTATTCATTTTTGTATCCCCCATCAGAGCCCTACTGTGGCAATCACTCAAATATCTGTATGCACAAATAGACAAAAGCTATCCCTGTGACTAAAAAAAAAGTTCAGGCTGGGCATAGTGGCTCACGCCTATAATCTCAGCACTCTGGGAGGTCGAGGCAGGCAGATTGCTCTAGCGCAGGAGTTTGAGACCAGCCTGGGCAACATGGTGATACCCCACCTCTATAAAAGATACAAAAATTATCCAGGTGTGGTGGAATGGGCCTGTAGTTTCACCTACTTGGGAGGCTGAGGTGGGAGAATTGCCTGAGCCCGGGAAATGGAAATTGCAGTGACCTGAGATCCCACTACTGCACTCCAGCCTAGGCAACAGGGCAAGACTCTGTCTCAAAAACAAACAAAAAGTTCAAAAGGATCCCAAAATAACTTGGGAGTGTTTAACACCAATGTTTCAATTTTGGCTCTTGAATAGCTTTTATAGTCTAGTCAGAGGTAAAGCACATGGATGAACCCTGTGGCAGTTACTTTCCTACCCAGTTTTAGATTTTCAGCTTACTTTTATGTCTGAAGTTGTATTCCAAAGAATTGGAACTATTAAGTAGTCTGTACACTAGCTAAATAGAAGATTATGTACTACAATATTACAGAGGTTCCTTAAGGGTAGTGCTGACTCTCCAAGTAGGCAAAATTTTAGAATCTCTGCCACTTCTCTGTATCAAGTATCTTTTCTCTTGCATATACTCAACTTTCTCCCAAATGGAATTAGTATGTATTCCATAGCCATTCTGTGGTTGCAAAATGTAGACTTTCACAGACCCTGAAGATATCTATGTTTTGACAGATAATGTAGATTCCTTCCAGACCCAAAGAACAGTAGGTAGAACTGGTGAAGTAGAAGAGGTTAAAGGTGGAAATTATGCAGAAAAACAGCTACCTATCCAGAAATTAACTGTTTTCAGTATCTACTTCAAAGACTACATCAACATGCCAATTCTTATTTAAAAAGAGATGCTTGTAAAAAGGTCTGAAAATGGCTAGGTACAATGGCTCATGCCTATAAATCCCAGCACCTTGAGAGGCTGAGGCTGGTAGAACACTTGAGGCCAGGAGTTCAAGACCAGCCTGGCCAACATGGCAAAACCCCATCTCTACTAAAAATACAAAAATTAGCCAGGCATGGTGGCAGGCACCTGTAGTCCCAGCTACTCGGGAAGCTGAGGCACAATAATCGCTTAAACCCGGGAGGTGGAGGTTGTGGTTGCGGTGAGGTGTGATTATACCACCGCACTCTACCCTGGGCAACAGAGTGGGACCCTATCTCAAAAAAAAAAAAAAAAAAAAAAGTCTGATACTGGGTTACCCAAAGCCCACTTTAATTTTAAAAATTACCAAATTTATGATTATATTTTGACTCAATTTTTCAGATTCTCTCAAACTCTAATTCTATCTTTGGACTGAATGATGACTACATAATGAGTCCAAAATGTTTCTTGGTTGTATGATTTCCACATCTTTTTTCCTGATTTAATTCTCTAGTTCCAGGGGAGGGGACAGAAGATGGGTGAATCACCCAAGTATTTGAGTTTCAGCTCACCATCCTTCCAACGTTTCATTAAACAATGATTGTGTTTGCTCAAAAAAAAAAAAAAAAAAAAAAAAAAAAAGAGTGAGAACCAGGCACAGTGGCCCGTGCCTGTAGTCCAAGCTACTCAGGAGGCTAAGGTGGGAGGGAGGATCCCTTGAGCCCAAGAGGCCATCTGGGCAACATAGTGAAGTAAAAATAAATAAATAAATTTTAAAAATAAAAATAAAGAAATAATACTTAGATGCCCTAAAATCTGTTTGCATGGCATTCTTAGAAGACCACATAGGCTGGGTGCAGTGGCTCACGCCTATAATCCCAGCACTTTGGGAGGCTGGGGCGGGCAGATCACAAGGTCAGGAGATCGAGACCATCCTGGCTAACATGGTGAAACCCTGTCTCTACTAAAAATACAAAAAATTAGTCGGGCGTGGTGGCGGGTGCCTGTAGTCCCAGCTATTCGGGAGGCTGAGGCAAGAGAATGGCATGAACCCGGGAGGTGGAGATTACAGTGAGCCAAGATTGTGCCACTGTACTCCAGCCTGGGCGACAGAGCAAAACCCCATCTCAAAGACAAAAGACAAAGAGAGATAGTTAAAAGTAAATGAAACAATAAGAAAAGAATACTGAAGCAAGCAGATCTGAGTACCTATACCAACTAATTCAACAAAAGAATGGTCTCTATCTCATTTCTCTGTAATTCTGCATGCCTTTTACTGGAAATCTAGGAGATAAGTGATGTTAAATAACTTGCCAAAAAGTTATACAGGTAGTAAGTATGTGGTGAAGGCACAATTCAAACCAAAGGAAATCTAGTCATTTTAGGCAAGTTTATATCTTAAAGTTATTTTAACTGAAATTTAAGTGAAAAAGGTAGAGAGAGATAAGGATATATGATGAGGAACTCAGGATCTAAAGTTAAAATTGTGGCTGGGTGTGGTGGCTCACAACTGTAATCCCAGAACTTTGGGAGGCCAAGGCGGGTGGATCACTTGAGGTCAGGAGTTTGAGACCAGCCTGGCCAACATGGCAAATCCCTGTCTCTCTAAAAAATACAAAAATTAGCTGGTCATGGTGGTAGGCACCTATAATCCCAGCTACTCAAGAGGCTGAGGCATGAAATTCACTTGAACCCGGGAGGCAGAGGTTGCAGTGAGCCGAGGTCGCGCCACTGCACTGCAGCCTAGGTGACAGAGCGAGACTGTCTCAAAATTAAAATAAAATAAAATAAATAAAAAATAAAATAAGATAAAATGTTAAAATTACAAGTCATCTTTGAAGTTTAATTATAAAATTTAATTTTCAATAGAAAATTAAAGAGTCAAAAGAAAAAAAAAATTAACTACCATATAAGCCTCAAGTCAACAAGAGTATTATTCCCCCAATAAAATGCTACCATATTCTACAGCAATTCAAAATGTGTACAATACACACATACATATATATACATTTTCATTTTAATCTCGCAATAACTCAAAGGATATCATTTGTCCAACAAAGTCTAACTCCAAAGTCTGCCCTTCACTATCACTATCTGCCTCCCATAAAACTTTTCTCAAACTATAAACAAAAAACAGAGATAAAGGTATCCTATTAAAACCAAGTGTGGCTAGGCACAGTGGCTCACACCTGTAATCCCAGCACTTTGGGAGGCTGAGGTTGGCGGATCACCTTAGGTCAGGAGTTCGAGACTAGCCCTGCCAA
Source organism: Rhinopithecus roxellana (assembly GCF_007565055.1). Lineage (NCBI taxonomy): Eukaryota > Metazoa > Chordata > Mammalia > Primates > Cercopithecidae > Rhinopithecus > Rhinopithecus roxellana. The sequence continues at coordinate 48,814,248 of NC_044553.1, read as the reverse complement.
GATGGCAAAACCCCATCTCTACTAATAATACAAAATTAGCCGGGCTTGGTGGTGTGGGCCTGTAATCGCAGCTACTCAGGAGGCTGCGGCACAAGTATCGCTCAAACCCAGTAGGCGGAGGTTGCAGTGAGCTGAGATCGCACCACTGCACTCCAGCCTGGGCGACAGGGTGAAACTATGTCTCAAATAATAGTAATAATAATACCAAGCTTTAAGTTTAGCCTAATGCTGCTTCCCTATATATTTTAAGTTCAGCCTAAAGGTTTCTCTGTATATGGTTAACTATAATCTAACTGGGTGTTTAAACAGACTATAACCTATAACCAACTCCTGTAACAAGTAGCTAAGTCACAGCAGCCATACTTCAACCACTCACAGGGAGCAAACTGTTCAAACCATGTTCAAATAAGGCAAACAACAAGCTGCAACCAATCTGGCTATTTCTGTACCTCACTTCCATTTTCTGTATGTCTTTTTCCTTTTTCTGTTCATAAATCCTCTTCAACCATACAGCAGCACCAGAGTCACTCTGAACCTATTTCTGGTTCAGGGGGCTGCCTGATTTGCAAATCGTTTTTTGGTCAATTAAGCTCTGTTAAATTTAATTTGTCTTAAGTTTTTAACACGTGGAGAATGCATGGATGTTTATTGTATTTTTATTCTTTATTTCTTAATTATTTGTTACATATATTTAAAAGGTCTGGCCGGGCGCGGTGGCTCAAGCCTGTAATCCCAGCACTTTGGGAGGCCGAGGCGGGCGGATCACGAGGTCAGGAGATCGAGACCATCCTGGCTAACACTGTGAAACCCCGTCTCTACTAAAAAATGCAAAAAACTAGCCGGGCGAGGTGGCGGGCGCCTGTAGTCCCAGCTACTCGGGAGGCTGAGGCAGGAGAATGGCATGAACCCGGGAGGCAGAGCTTGCAGTGAGCTGAGATCCGGCCACTGAACTCCAGCCCCAGCGACAGTGAGACTCTGTCTCAAAAAAAAAAAAAAAAAAAAAAAAAAGGTCTTAGGCCAGGAATGCTGGCTCACACCTGTGTAATCCCAACATTTTGGAAAACCAAGGCTAGCAGACTGCTTGAGCCCAGGAGTTCAAGACCAGCCTGGACAACACGGCAAAACCCTATCTCTACAAAATACAGAAAAATAAAAAGGTAGCTGGGCGTGGTGGCACACATCTGTGGTCCCAGCTACTCAGGAGGCTAAGGTGGGGGGATCACCCAAGCCCAGGAGATCAACCATGATCACGCCACTGCACTCCAGCCTGAGTGACAGGAGTGAGAAACTATCTCAATAAATAAATAAATAAATAGATAAATAAATAAATAAATAAAGGGTTTTTTTTTACCCTTATTGCACACTTAAGAAAAAAAACAAAAAATGAAACAGAAACATACTCGTAGCAGTATAACAAAGAGCTTAATATGCCTAGTATTTAATATAAATCTCCCACAAATATACTGATAACAAGCCAAAAGAAAAATGAGCAAAGGACTGGAACAAGCAAGCTAAACACTGAGATATCATCCAATGTAGCAAAGGTTAAAAGACTTATTCAGTGTTAGGTAAGTGTGGGGAAGCTAGGCCTAGCCTCAATGCCACACTGAATTTCGATGCTCTTGAGTTACCTTATTCATAACTTTAATATTTAGCAAGTCTGCATGTTTGTCTCTCTCCTAACTGAACTCAAGAGCATCTTTTTTTTTTTAAATGTATTTATTTTTATTTTTTTAGAGACTTACTGTCACCCAGGCTGCAGCACAGTGGCACAATCATAACTCACTGCAGCCTAGAATTCCTGGGCTCAAGTGATCCTCCTGCTTCAGCCTCCTGCGTAGCTAGGACTACAGGCACATGCCACCATGCCTGGCTTTTTCTTTTTCTTTTTTTTTTTTAATTTTTGTAGAGACAGGGTCTCACTATGTTGCATAGGCTTCTTAGAGCATCTTAATTCTTTCCAAAACCCCAATATACCTACCCCACTATCTAGCCTGTAAGAGGCAATTATGAGGCCAGGCGCGGTAATCCTGTAATCCCAGCACTGGGATGGGTGGATCACCTGAGGTCAGGAGTTCAAGACCAGCCTGGTCAACATAGTGAAACCCCGTCTCTACTAAAAAATGCAAAATTAGCTGGGTGTGGTGGCGGGCACCTGTAATCCCAGCTACTCGGGAGGCTGAGGCAGGAGAATCGCTTGAATTTGGGAGGCAGAGGTTGCAGTGAGCCGAATCTGCACCATTGCACTCTAGCCTGGGCAATGAGAACAAAACTTCGTCACAAAAAGAAAAAAAAAAAAGTCACTTATGAGTAACATAAACATGTCCATGAAACACAAAATCAGAGTAATTAGAAAATAACGGGGCCTGATTTGAGTGCAAAGATGGCTAAACTGATACATTACTTCCTGAGGCTTCCGCATCTTTTTTTTTTTTGAGACAGAGTCTCAGCTCTGTTGCCCAGGCTGGAGTGCAGTGGCGCGACCTCAGCTCACGGCAAGCTCCACCTCCCGGGTTCACACCATTCTCCTGCCTCAACCTCCTGAGTAGCTGGGGCTACAGGTGCCCGCCACTACGCCTGGCTAATTTTTTGTATTTTTAGTAGAGATGGGGTTTCACCATGTTAGCCAGGATGGTCTCCATCTCCTAACCTCATGATCTGCCCACTTCGGCCTCCCAAAGTGCTGGGATTACAGGTGTGAGCCACCGCGCGCCTGGCCTTTTCTTCATTTTAGAGACAGGGTCTCGCTCTGTCACTCAAGCTGGAGTGTAGTTGGCATGATCATGTAGTTGGCTCACTGTAACCTTGCATTCCTGGGCTCAACTGATCCTCCTGACTCAGTCTCTCAAGTAGTTGAGACTATAGGCATGAGCTAAGTTTCTCCATTTTACCATCCACTAAAGGCAAAAAATTAAGATCATCCATGATTTCATCATCCATAATGTCTCCTTTCCCCACACTTTCCCCTGCCCAACCCAGCATCCATCCCATCCATTAATAAACTGTGTTAGTTCTCCATCCAAAATATCCTGAATCCATCCAATTTTCTCCATTTGTACTGCTGCCATCTGATTCAAAGTTCTTATCTGCACTAGAAAGCCTGTTGTAGTAGCCTCCAAACTGGTTCCTGAATTTCCATGCTTGACCTCCTTTCAATCATTTCACCAAACAGCAGTCAGAGCAATATTTTAAATTATTTGCACTTCAGGCCTTTCCCTCTGTCTAGAGAGTTCTTGACATGTTTGGTTCCTTCTCCTTCATTCTGTTCTCAGAGTTAATGTCACTTCCTCCACAGCAACATTCTCTGACCACCCTAGCTCAAGTGCCAACCACTTCCTCCTCTCACTCTCTACCATACCACTGCCTTCAAAGCACTTCTATTTGAAATTTGTTTTGCATTATTTATACTTCAACAAATACCTGCTCTGCTCACATACTATATGCCATTTTAAGTGCTAGCAATACAGTGAACAAAAATTCCTGAGCTCATGGAGCTTACATTCTGCTGGAGGAAACCACCAACAAAAAAAATAAAGAAAATATAGTGCCAAGGTGAACAAAAAACAAAGCAAGCAAGATAAATATAAAATGTTGGTGCGAGGACTGAACTGTATTCTTAAAAATGGTTAAGATGACTAATTTTATGTTAAGTGTATTTTTCCACAACTAAAAAAAAAAAATTTTTTTTTTTGAGACAGACTCTCGCTTTGTTGCCCAGACTGCAGTGCAGTGGTGTGATCTCGGTTCACTGCAACCTGCACCTCCTGGGTTCAAGCAATTCTGCCTCAGCCTCCCGAGTAGCTGGAATTATAGGCGCATGCCTATAGTTGACTATTGACTACTCCCTTGTCAGTAGTGCTCACGGCAAGTTACAGAGAAGACAAAACACCCAGCTAATTTTTATATTTTTTGTAGAGATGGGGTTTTGCCATGTTGGCCAGGCTGGTCTCGAACTCCTGACCTCGGGTGATCCACCTGCCTCAGCCTCCCCAAGTGCTGGGATAACAGGCTTGAGCCACCACACCTGGTCCACAATTTTAAAAATTTTTAATAAAAATGTTTTAAAAGTTGGAGCAAGGGTGGGGAGGCAAAAAATAAATAAATTTTAGAATAAAATAAAATAAATAAAACTTGGGGCAAGAAAATGCTAACTTTCACATAGGACAGAAGGCTTCAATGAAAGGTGATATGTAAGAAGACATGAAGTAAAAGAACTCACCATGTTGATATCTGGGGAAAAAAATTCCAGGCAAAGAGAAGAGTAATGCAAAGGCCCTGAGGCAGGATCATGCCTGGCATATTTGAAAAGCAGCAAGTATGTATGGCTTTGTGAGTTGTGGAGCCATTAATCCATAGCACCTAAATCAGTGTCTGGTATAAAAAAGGAACTCAAATATATGACTATCATATAGCAGCAAGATTGGTATAGGTACATCCCTTTAAAAGGTAAATTATGTTGTTATTTCACACTTCATAGGACAGTGCAGTTGATTTATAAGATCCATAGAAAAGGCCAGGTGCAGTGGCTCACATCTATAACCCTAGCACTTTGGGAAGCCAAGGTGGGATTACTGTTTGAGCTTAGGAGTTTGAGAGCAGCCTGAGCAACATAGCCAGAACTCATCTATACTAAAAGTTAAAAAAATAAATAAATCAGCCAGGTGTCGTGGCACATGCCTATAGTCCCAGCTACTCAGGAGGCTGGGGCAGGATGATTGCCTGAGCCTGAGAGATTGAGGCTGCAGTGAGTTCTGATTGTACCACTGCACTCCAGTCTGGCCAACAGAGCCAGACCCTGTCAAAAAAAAAAAAAAAAAAATCCACAGAAAAACAACAGTATAAATCTTAAAAGGGAAGGAAGTTTTCAGTTATTTCTAAATACTTTTCCTGATGATTTTCTGCTATTGGTTGAAAAAATTTAATTACTTAGCTAAAAAACTCACTCGATTATCCACTGGCATCTTGAGACCCCTTTTCTACTTAACTCTTAACTGAGCCTCCTTTAAATCATGATTTCCGTATAATTCATCATCCCCAATTAATCTCCTTTTTCATATGCCACCTCTTAGTATTTTGTTTTTACTATTCTTACCTTACCTATTACTCCCTTGTCAATAGTGCTCACAGCAAGTTACAGAGAAGACAAAATAGCTATGTAAAAGATGCCAACCTTAAGGATATTTTAGTAAAATACACATACGAACTCTAATTAGTGCTGTCTCCAGTCTTTAGAGGAGTTGAGGAATTGGGGAGTCTCTAGTCTCAAGTTCCACAACCTCCACCCTCCCCAAAAGCCCCCACCTATGGTACTTATAATCTAAGTGATCATGGGAACAAAGGACCTAAGGAGTGGATCTAATAACTGTAACCATTCTTAGTTTTTAGATAAAAATAAAGTACTGTTCTCTTGTTCTTACAAGCACATTTCAAATTAACCCAATTCTATGCTTAATTATTTAAATGTATTAGAACAAGAGTTCCATTTTTTTTTTTTAAAAAACAAGAGTACATTCAGAATGTTGTACTTAAGGGAGGAAAACTTCAGGCACAATTGCCAATTACGAATGGCCAATATAGGTGAGGCTCAGTAGCTCAGCTTGTAATCTCAGCACTTTGGGAGGCCAAGGCAGGTGGATTACTTGAGTTCATGAGTTTGAGAGCTGCTGGGGCAACATGGTGAAACCCCATCTCTACAAAAAATACAAAAATTAGTTGGACATGGTGGAATGCACCCATAGTCCCAGCTACTCAGGAGGCTGAAGGAGGAGGATGGCTTGAGCCTGGGAGGTAGAAGTTGTAGTGAGCTGAGATAGAGCCATGGCACTCTAGCCTGGGTAACAGAGCCAGACCTCATCTACACCAAAAGTTTAAAAAACAACAACCACCACCACCACCACAGAGCCAGACCTTGTCTCAAACAACAACAAAAAGAATAGCCAATATATTAAGAAATTAAGCCTTAGGCCAGGCGCAGTGGCTTACATCTGTAATCCCAGCACTTTGGGAGGCCGAGGCGGGTGGATCACCTGAGGTCAGGAGTTCAAGACCAGCCTGATAAAGTTCCGTCTCTACTAAAAATACAAAAATTAGCTGGGTGTGGTGGTAGGTCCCTGTAATCCCAGCTACTCAGGAGGCTGAGGCATGAGAATCACTTGAACCCGGGAGGCAGAGGTTACAGTGACTCGCGATCTTGCCATTGCACTCCAGCCTGGGCAACAAGAGTGAAACTCCGTCTCAAAAAAAAAAAAAAAAAGAACTTAATTACTTCCCAAAAATCAAACCCAAATAAGTTAGTTCTTAATATAAACACATTTGCTTGCTTGGCTTTGTAAGATTCAAGTAGGGTAGCACCTAACAATTAAAATGGATTATATTAATTTGTTAAGACATTAATTCTAACATTACATATAAACTTACAATGATTCTCCAAATAAGATAACAGTAACAACATAAATAACTTTTGGCTTCTAAAGTTTAAAATCCAGAAAAAAAAATTTGTATTCAGGGCATCCAAAACAGTTAATATCCTAAAAGTCAAGAGGCTACAAAAGGTTTTAATGCATATAAAGTTTATTATTATAAATGTCAGTGACTAGTCAATCACAAAGCTTAAGACTTCAGGAAAACACTGATAATTTTTAATTTATTGCCATAGATTATGTCATTTTCATTGTTCATATAAAAATCCACTTTATTTCTGAAGAGCTCGGTAAAAAGGAAAAGCACTAACACTGCATTTGTATACTACAGAAAGGAGAAGTGTATTGTATGTGAGTTATAGCTCAATAAAGCAGTGTGAGAAAGTATGAAAGAAAGACAACTTAGTGGAGTATATAAAATTCAATCCTGGTTTTGTTAAATAAAATACTAAAACCAATCAATAAATACTGGCATATTTAAACTATTAGGTGACATAATGAGGACACAGTAGATACCATTAGCTAAAGAGTTCTACTCTTAAAGATGGAACTTCCATATAATGGAACTTTATTATACAGTAAATTAAAGAGAAGGAAGGTGGCTTATGCAACAGTAGACTAACCTTCAAGATCTTTTAAGTGAAAAGGGATCTAGAGTATATATGTTCTTTTGCATTAAAAAGAGAAGGAATTTGTGCATATATATTTGTTACATAAGACACGTTATATATACACATACAGACGCATGCATGTATATGTTTTTGGTGGCATATGTATAAATTAGCTTTGGAAACATATACAAGAAACAGCTAACACCAGGGCTATCTGTGGGTTAACAGGATAGCTGGAGCATAGTAAAAGGGAAGATTTCTTAGGTTACCATTTTGTGTGTTTTGAATTTGAGCAATGTGAATATAAACTTACCAAGAGGAAAAATTAAAAGTACTTTACCTTGCACCATTGCTCCTAATGACTTCCACAGTTTCTTCAACGAAGTATCGATCCTTGACATATGCAAAGATATCATCACAAATTTCATGTAAGCGTGAACGATGGGTAAGGCTGGTCAAGTATAAAACTGGAATAATTAGTGGTTCTGGAAAACTCTGAAGATTCTGTCTTGCTTTTTTTTCTGACTCAAGTGCTTCCTGATACGTCAGTCCAGGTCTACCCGTCACAGCACAACTCCACACAAGGCTGTTGCACAGAATGGTTCGTTCAAAAAAGTCACTGATTAAAAAACAAAAACAAAAACCCATTACCTATCATTTCACAAATTTTACATTAAAAACTGATAGCATTATCAGGTTATTTTCGTGCCTTTAATGCAAAATTTTATGTAGACACACAGAACTCAAGGGTGTGGTAACTGGTCAACTTATAACATTAATACAAACGTAAGAAAAAGTATATTTAAACTAAATATTTATATTTTGCAATTTAAAGGCACATCAGTCAAAACTAGACTTTGAGTTCCATCTGTTTTTCAGTGAAAAACTGAAAACTTTAAGCAGCTAACAAGAGAAAAGCTAAATAAACTAGTACTTCACATAATGAAAAATCAGTCATTAAAAAGTATAAAGTTCTTAATTAACATTCCATTAATGTTAATAGAAAAATACCTATTTTCAGTTTGATCTATCCTGTATTTTCTTGAAACTATACGATGAGCTCATTTGTGTTTAAAAAAAGAAAAAGAAAATAAAAAGTACCTACAGAAGCATAGATTTCTGGAATGTCATTCAAAACTCAAGGTAACAGGCAGTAGGGATAACTGGGGAACCATTCTATTCAGTGCTCTTCTATTCTGCTGGAATTCCTTAATATGCGCATTTACTTATTTTCAAAAATTCTATCCATTTTTTTGGAGACAGAATCTCACTCTGTCGCCCATGTTGGAGTATAGTGGGTGGATCTCAGCTTACTGCAACTTCCACCTTCCAGGTTCAAGTGATTCTCCTGCCTCAGCCTTCCGAGTAGCCCACCACACTCAGCTAATTTTTTTATTTTTTATTTATTTTTTGAGATGGAGTTTCGCTCTTGCTGCCCAGGCTGGAATGCAATGGCGCGATCTTGGCTCACCACAACCTCCGCCCCCCAGGTTCAAGGATTATCCTGCCTCAGCCTCCCTAGTAGCTGGGATTACAGGCATGTGCCACCACACTCAGCTAATTTTGTATTTTTAGTAGAGACGGGGTTTCTCCATGTTGGGCAGGCTGGTCTTGAACTCCCGACCTCAGGTGATCTGCCTACCTCAGCCTCTCAGAGTGCTGGGATTACAGGCATGAGCCACCACGCCCGTCCATGCTCGGCTAATTTTTATATTCTTAATACAGACGGGTTTCCCCATGTTGGCCAGGCTGGTCTCAAACCCTTGACCTTGTGATCCACCCACCTCAGCCTCCCGAAGTGCTGGGATTACAGGTGTAAGCCACCACACCCAGCCCTATCCACTCTCTTTTAAAATGCAAGAGATCTATATTATAGAAAGATTCCTAAGGCATAATGGGTAGGAAAAACATAAATCAATGAATACACAATCCCATGTACATTAATTATAATAATCACAAAAATGTATGTATTTATATACATACTGTAAAAAGATATTCCCTATGGAGAAAGAGGGGGAGACTGGGAAGGAAGGAAAAGGAAAACTTTTTTTGTGATTATAAATAATTCTATATTGTTTGAATTTTTTTTTTTTCTTTTTTGAGAGAGTCTCACTCTGTTGTCCAGACTAGAGAGCAGTGGTACAATCACCTAGGATCAAGCATTCTGTCTTGCCTCAGCCTCCTGAGTAGTTGGGACTACAGGTACACACTAGGACAATCACCAATTTTTTTTGTGGGGGGTAGAGATGGGGTCTCACTATGTTGCCCAGGATGGTCTCAACCTCCTGGGCTCAAGCGATCTTCCCACTCTGGCCTCCCAAAGTGTTAGGATTACAGGAATGAGCCACCATGCCCAGCCTGTTTGAATTTTTATTTTTATTTATGTATTTACTTTCCTGAGACAGAATCTCACTCTGTCACCCAGGCTGGCAATGCAGTGGCATGATCTTAGCTCACTGCAACTTCTGCCTTCCTGGTTCCGGCAATTCTTGTGGCTCAGCCTCCCAGGTAGCTGGGACTACAGGTACATACCACTATGCCTGGCTAATTTTTGTATTTTTAGTAGAGATGGAGTTTCACCATGTTGGCCAAGCTGGTCTCGAACTTCTGGCCACAAGCAATTCACCACCTCAGCCTCCTATAGTGCTGGGATTAGAGGTGTAAGCCACCGCATTCAGCCCTGTTTAAATTTTTTAAATGAGCATTATTCATATATCATTTTGCAATAATTTTTTTTTATTTTTAGGTGGAGTCCCACTCTGTCACCCAGGCTGGAATGCAGTGGCGCGATCTCAGCTCGCTGCAACCTCCACCTCCCAGGTTTAAGTGATTCTCCTGCTTCAGCCTCCTGAGTAGCTGGGATTACAGGTGTGCACCACCACACCCAGCTAATTTTTGTATTTTTAGTAGAGACGGGGTTTCACCATGTTGGTCAGGCTGGTCTCGAACTCCTGACCTCGTGATCCGCCCACCTCAGCCTCCCAAAGTGCTGGGATTACAGGCGTGAGCCATGGCACCCAGTGCAATTTTTTTTTTTTTTTTTTTTTTTTTTTTTTTTTTTTAATTAAAGACAGAGTCTTACTCTGTCACCCAGGCTGGAGTACAGTGGCGCGATCTCGGTTCCCTGCAACCTCCGCCTCCCAGGTTCAAGGGATTCTCCTGCCTTAGCCTCCCAAGTAGCTGGGACTAAAGGCACATGCCACCATACCGGCTAATTTTTTGTTATTTTCAGTAGAGATGGGGTTTCACCATGTTAGCCAGGATGGTCTTGATCTCCTGACCTGGTGATCCACCCACCTCAGCCTCCTAAAGTGCTAGGATTACAGGCGTGAGCCACCGTGTCTGGCCAATATAATATTTTTAAAATGTAAAAAGTTAGCCCACTGTGGTGGCATGAGCCTGTAATTCGAGCAACTCTGGAGGCTAAGGCAGGAGAATCGCTTCAGTCCAGGAGTTGAAGGCTACAGTGAGCCACAATCATGCCATTGCACTCCAGCTTGTGTAAGAGACTGAAAAAAAATTTTTTTATATATATGCATACGGTTATACATATGCAAAAGGGTTAACAATGGCTGCCTCTAAGTGGTAAGACACAGGTAAAATTTTTTCCTGCTTTATACTTTGTTCTACTTTTCTGTAATTATATGTAACCATATAAATAATTATTCTTCAATTTTTTCTCCTTCCTGAAATCTTTACTTCTCCCATCATTCTAAAAGTACTTCAACTGTTATATGCCTATTTCCTGGTTAGTACATCTATCTGTGTAGGTTATCTCTATTAGCTTGATCTCCAAAAAGTGGGGGCAATTCCATTTAGATTGTTTCCTTTGTACATGTGTATAGAACAACTTTTTAAAAAGGTATCTATGGAAATAAAGCAAGAGAAACTAATCATACCTTAACATAAATGAGATCTACAGAAATAACATGCATATGCCAAGTTATATGGCTCTTAATTCAGTAAAAAGAAGATTCTTTTGAAGTATCGTTTAGTTCAGGAAATAATGGGTGCATATCATCAAAAATACAAAGTAAAAAGCAGTTATCCTTATAAGATAGAAGGCAGATATCCTAAGAATTCAGAGAAAGGGAAGGGAAGAATTCAGAGGGCAAAAAAAGATTTTTAAAAATACTATTAGAACTTTTTTGGGGGAAAGTGATGTTAAGAGGTAGGTCTTGGCCGGACACGATGGCTCATGCCTGTAATCCCAGCACTTCAGCAGGCTGAGGCAGGAGGATCACTTGAAGCCAGGAGTTCGAGACCAGACTGCACAACAAAGCGAGATCCTGTCTCCACCAAAAATTGAAGAAAAAAATTAGCCAGGGGGCGCACATCTATAGTCCTCGTTATTCAGGAGGCTGAACCCAGGAGCTCAAGGCTGCAGTGAGCTATGATTACACCACTGCACTCCAGACTGAGCGACAGAGCACAACCCTGTTTCTTAAAAAAGTTCTAGTTCAGGCACAGTGGCTCACATCTGTAATCCCACTTTGGAAGATTGAGGCAGGAAAAATGCTTAAGCCCAGGAGCTCAAGACCAGCCTGGATGACATGGCAAAACTCAGTCTCTACTAAAAATAGAAAAATCAGCCAGGTCCACGTGGTGACACATGCCTGTAATCCTAGCTACTCAGGAGGCTGAGGCAGGAGGAGCACTCCAGCCTGGGAGGCCGAGGTTGCAGTAAGCCAAGATTGCACCATTGCACTCTAGCCTGGGTGACAGAGTAAGACAATGTCTCAAAAAAAAAAAAAAAAGAAAGAAAGAAAGAAAAAGAAAAAGAAAAAAGAAAAGAAAAAAAAGTTCTAACTTTTTCCTATAGAAACAAACGTATCTGTAAGATTTAGCTTCTCAAGCCAATACATAATTAGCACATAATGTACACAGGTACACTTTTTTCCTCTTTTTTAAATTGATATATAACAGTTGTACATATTAATACCTGTATACAATGTGTAATTATCAAATCAGGGTAACTGGGATATCCACCACATGAAGTATACTTTTAATAACTTAAACAATACTAAGTACTGCTCAAGAAAATTATACTTCAAATTTAAATATCTTATACTTCAGTCCGTAAGCCAGTGCCAGTAGAAATAGAATGGTTAGTCACATGTATAATTTAAAATTTTCCAGTGGTCACATTTAAAATTTTAAAAATAAAAATAACTCAATATATCACAAAATAATTTCATTTCAATATGTAATAAACATTTTAAAAATCGAGATACTTTACTTATATTCTTCTTTAAAAAAAAAAAAAAATCCGCCAGGCATGGTGGCTCACGCCTGTAATCCCAGCACTTTGGGAGGCCGAGGCAGGCAGATCACAAGGTCAGGAGATCGAGCACATCCTGGCTAACACGGTGAAACTCCATCTCTACTAAAAATACAAAAAATTAGCTGGGCGTGGTGGCACACGCCTGTAGTCCCAGCTATTGGGGAGGCTGAGGCAGGAGAATCGCTTGGAACCCAGGAGGCAGAGGTTGCAGTGAACTGAGACTGTGCCACTGCACTCCAGCCAGGGCAACACAGCCAGACTCTGTCTCAAAAAAAAGAAAAAAAAAAATCCAATGTATATTTTACACGTACTGCCTATCTTAATTCTAACTAATCATATTTCAAGTACTTAATAACCTATCTGGCCAAGTAATGGCTCCTGTTCTGGACAGCACAGCTCTAGCCACAGCAGCTAAGTGCCTGAGGTACTGAGTAGGAAATATCCCACACATGGGATATTTCGTGCCATGGCAGGGGGACAGCTAAACGCAGTGAATTGCAACAAACACAATTTAGATTTAACACTGCCTAAAAATACCAAGGAGAACAATGGCACAAATGCCAAAACCAGTGATATATAGCTGCCCTTTTACACCCTAAGGTTTCTACTATCTCCTACAAAATGTTTGTGCCATTTGTTTCCTTTGTGTTTATTTACTCTACAAAGTTATTGTTACATTATAGCTTCACTGTGCACAAAGACCTACCCTAAGGAGGCAGGACACACTACCACAGTGGCCATTTTAAGGGAGAAAAGTCCAAGGGTCATCTCTCCCCTACTCATAACCCACGAACGGCACAGCACCATCTCTAACATTACGCACCTTCACTTTCTCCCACTTCTGTCATTCTACTCACACTTTACCCATTTATCATACACATTTAAATGTGCAGAATTTGTTAATACTGAATTCTAGGTGGTTGGTTACAATGCCTCTTCAATTTCTACATTATAAGAAAATAACTATTGAAACAAAAAATACATTTTACTATTTTGAGTAAAAATAACAAAGTATTTTTATATGAATGTAAATCTAGGCTAATACAGGTTATTAACGTCAGATTTATGACTGCACTCTTTCAATCATCCTCTTCACTAAAGGTGGGCATCCTACTGGCACAGAGACCAAATCCTGCCCTCCACCTGCTTTTGTAGTTTTTTTTTTTTTTTTTGGGAACACAACTATACCCACATTTTTAGATGTTGTCAGTAACTGCTTTCTCACTACATTTGCACAGTTGGATAGAGAGTTGGATAGGTAAAAGAGATCCTATGGCCAAGCAAAGCCTAAAATACCGATTATCTGGCCCTTTGCGGAAAAAATTTGATGACCCCTCCTCTTTACCATTATTTCATAAGGAAAAATTGCTGAGTGACAAAGGACTTTCTTAAAAACACACCTGTAATATGAAGTCAACCAACACTCTGGTGAACAAACTGAGGAACAAAGTGCAACATACTATTAATTTGTTGGGTATTGGGAAAACTAAAAAACTAAAAACCTAGTAGGGGAAGATTGCATTGTGACATAAAAATCAGAAACTAGGCCGGGCACAGGGGCTCACGCCTGTAATCCCAGCACTTTGGGAGACCGAGGCGGGTGGATCACGAGGTCAGGAGGTCAAGACCAGTGTGGCCAAGATGGTGAAATCCTGTCTCTACTAAAAATATAAAAATTAGCTGGGCACGGTGGCAGGAGCCTGTAATCCCAGCTACTCAGGAGGCTGAGGCAGGAGAATCGCTTGAACCAGGGTGGCAGAGGTTGCAGTGAGCCGAGATGGAGCCATTGCACTCCAGCCTGGGCGACAGAGTGAGACTCTGTCTCAAAAAAAAAAAAAATCAGAAACGAAGTACAATTCAGATAAAAAACAAAGTGTACTCTACTTAGGGGCCAAAACATTCTCTCTCTCCATGTATGTATGCATGTGTGTGTGTGTATGTATGTATGCATATATGCATATATATACGAAGGAGAGAGAAAATGAATCCCAGCTTTACTCTTTGAATGCAACTGGATAAGTTACATAACCTTTCTAAATTTGGTTCCTCCATGAATGTTAATGTGAAAATCAGGCCAGGCGAGGTGGTTCACGCCTATAATCCCAGCACTTTGGGAGACCGAGGTGGGTGTATCACGAGATCAGATTGAGATCATCCTGGCTAACACGGTGAAACCCCGTCTCTACTAAAAATACAAAAAAATTAGCCGGGCATGGTGGTGTATGCCTGTAGTCCCAGCTACTACGGAGGCTGAGGCAGGAGAATGGCATGAACCCGGGAGGCAGAGCTTGCAGTGAGCTGAGATCGCATGACTGCACTCTAGTCTGGGCGAGAGGGCGAGACTCCATCTCAAAAAAAAAAAGAAAAGAAAAGAAAATGAGATAATTCTTAGCAAATGCCCCTAAAATGTAAGTGCACTCAATAGATATTATCAATTCTTATTGTTCAGGTACGACATGCGCAGAGAGATCCTAGAATAACAACCAGTATGGTAGAGAAAACAATGTCAGAAAAACACGTATGTTTTCAAGAGAGAAAGTTAGACATCTGGAAGGGGAGCAGAAAGAGACAGAACCATCTCAAACATCTGAAGATATTTCTTCTTGTCAGCTCCTGAGGGCAAGTACAGGAAACGAGAAATTCTAGGAAGAAAGAGTTTTTGAATCATTATTATAGGTAGTATGGGGCAAACAACAAGGTATGTCCACAAGTTCTTATGATGGTTTTCATTGTGTTTTGATAGATAATATATATTAGATTATCAGTGAGCACTCAAAATCCAATCAGGATGACCCGACTATAAAATTCTAGCAACTGCTTGTGGTAGACTGTTTGCAAAGAGGACTAAAGATGTGCAGGCTCCTTTGAAATATGACATTCACGCTCTTCTTACCAAAAGCTGGAGTCTATTTCATGACCTCCTGAATCTGGGCTGACCTTGTCATCTGTTTTGACCAAAATAATAAAGAAATTATGGCCGGGCGCGGTGGCTCAAGCCTGTAATCCCAGCACTTTGGGAGGCCGAGGCGGGTGGATCATGAGGTCAGGAGATCAAGACCATCCTGGCTAACATGGTGAAACCCCGTCTCTACTAAAAATACAAAAAAACTAGCTGGTCGAGGTGGCGGGCGTCTATAGTCCCAGCTACTCGGAGGCTGAGGCGGGAGAATGGCGTGAACCCGGGAGGCGGAGCTTGCAGTGAGCCGAGATGGTGCCACTGCACTCCAGCCTGGGCGACACAGCGAGACTCCGTCTCAAAAAAAAAAAAAAAAAGAAATTATATTGAGTGACTTCCATTCTCACCCTCTTGAAATTCTAAGACCACCATGTGAAACAGCCTCTTTCTGAGGTTGAAAGACCACATGGTAACTAAAACCATCCCAGCTGAGTTCCCAGACCTGTGACTGAGGCTATCTCTTACTCCAACCAGCTTCAGCCTAGCCTCCAGCTGACTGCAGCTAAGTGAGTGAGCACAGAGGAAACCAGCAGAAAACAAACTGGCAATCCACAGAATAGAAAGCAAATAAAATGGGTTGTTATTTAGAGCCACTAAGTTTTGGGGTAGGTTGTTACTACAACCTACAATATTGCAATAACTGATAAATGTATCCTGTCTGAAGAAAAAATGTATTTAAAACATCTGAAACTAAGTACATGTCTGCTAAGCAGACAAAACATAAAACTCAAAAAGAAAAGCATTTAGGAATCTCTGCTATACCAACCAGGAAAAAAGAACTCATGGATCCAAGTATCAGGACCATGTGGCAGGCTTATTCCTTAAAGAGGAGCTAAACATCTCATTTAAAGACACTAGCTATGAAAAATTATCCAACTTCGTTTGAAAACCCCATGCTCACTAAACAGCCTTTGATTATAACTAGATTTCACACATAACTGACCATCAGTATAGGAATTCGTCAGTATGAAAGACATTCTTCCCTACTATAAATTGATCATGTTCTGATGTGTCCACTGAATACCCAGAGCTTAATCACTTGGGGTATAGTAAAAAACCAAATGTCTAAGAAGACAGTACACAGCGGTATCTACACAAAAATCTAGGCAGCCAGTTTAAATTCCAGGCAATGCCCCTATTATCTTAGTGCATACTTCAACAGATATTAGGAAGAATTTTCCATAATAGCACTATGTGATAGTAAACAGTAAAAAGAGCATAAATTCTAGAATAATTGATGTGAGTTAGATTCTAGCATTATCAGTTACTAGAAAAATAATTTTGGACACTGTAATCTTGGATTTACTCCCCACCCCAACTTCAGTTTCCTCATCTGTAAAAGAAGGCTGTTGAAAGGACTGACTTATTAACAAGAGAGAGCAGATGAACAATGAAAACAGGCTGCCTTATAAGCTAGTCAAACCTCTTCCAATGAAAAGCCAGGGTGAAACATAATTTCAACCACCTGTTAGTGATGTTGTGGAAGAGAGTCATACATTTTGTATGGAAGGCTGGACTCACTCAAAGTTGGGAAATATATTCCAAGTGTCTATATGGCTAAAAAAAAAAAGTTATTTTATTTATGAGATTAAGTCACCAGGTAATACAACAAATCGTTTCCCTATCCCACAAGTCTAGAAATTCTGGTATTCAGACCTGACTGTTCCATTTTTTAACAATCCACAGCAAAAATAAACAAAATTGTTGTCAGCTCGCCAAAATTACAGAATATTTTTGTTTTTGTAGAAACAAGGTCTTACTATTTTGACCTGGCCGATCTCAAACTCCTGGCCTCAAGTGATCTTCCCACCTCAACCTCCCAAAATGTTTGGATTATAGGCATGAGCCACTGCACGCAGCCAGAATAAATCGTATTTAAGAGACTAAATTGACCGGGTGCAGTGGCTCACGCCTGTAATCCCAGCACTTTAGTAGGCTGAGGCCGGCGTATCACCTGAGGTCGGGAGTTCCAGACTAGCTTGGTCAGCATGGTGAAACCCTGTCTCTACTAAAAATACAAAAATTAGCCGGGCGTGGTGGCACATGCCTGTAAACCCAGCTACTTGGGAAGCTGAGGCAAGAGAATCGCTTGAACCTGGGAGGCAGAGGTTGCGGTGAGCGGAGATCGCGCCATTGCACTCCAGCCTGGGCAACAAAGCGAGACTCTGTCTCAAAAAAAAAAAGAAGACTAAATTATGCACCTTAGCTTATGCATTTGTCTACAGTTGATGTGGTATTGAGTCTTCTTTACCTATGAAAAAGCAGGTCAAGGCCGGGCGCGGTGGCTCAAGCCTGTAATCCCAGCACTTTGGGAGGCCGAGACGGGCGGATCACGAGGTCAGGAGATCGAGACCATCCTGGCTAACACTGTGAAACCCCGTCTCTACTAAAAAATACAAAAAACTAGCTGGGCGAGGTGGCGGGCGCCTGTAGTCCCAGCTACTCGGGAGGCTGAGGCAGGAGAATGGCATAAACCCGGGAGGCAGAGCTTGCAGTGAGCTGAGATCCGGCCACTGCACTCCAGCCTGGGTGACAGAGCGAGACTCCGTCTCAAAAAAAAAAAAAAAAAAAAAAAAAAAGAAAAAGCAGGTCAATCAAGAGTTAGCAATTAGTTAAGGAGAATGTAGTAAGGAGTCTGTGCTATTTAATCACTGAGGATGTATCCTGGTCAGTCACTGTCTCAAAGAGTTCAAGTTCTTGGAGAAGACAAAATGTGAGGCAACAGGCCAAGTGCAGGGGTTCACGCCTGTAATCCCAGCACACTGGGAGGCCGAGGCGGGTGGATCACCTGAGGTCAGGAGATCCAAACCATTCTGGCCAACGTGACGAAACATCTCTACTAAAAATACAAAAATTAGCTGGGTGTGGTGGCAGGCACCTGTAACCCCAGCTACTCAGGAGGCTGAGGCAGAGAATGCCTGAACCCAGGAGGCAGAGGTTGCAGTGAGCTGAGATCGCACCACTGCACTCCAGCCTGGGCAACAGGGCAAGACTCCATCTCACAAAAAAAAAAAAAAAAAAATTAGCCGGGCGTGGTAGCGGGCACCTGTAATCCCAGCTACTTGGGAGGCTGAAGCAGAGAACTGCTTGAATCCGGGAGGTGGAAGTTGCAGCGAGCCAAGATTGGGCCACTGTCTCCAGCCTGGGAGACAGCGTGACTTCATCTCAAAAAAATAAAAATAAAAACAAAAATAAAAATAAAAAGGTGAGGCAACAAATACATTGCATGACAAGGCAATAAAAAGAGATGCTACACTAGATAAAATGGAGGGGGTGACCATTGCTGCTTAGAAGGACAAAGAGGAAGCAGGCTATAATATCAAGTAAGATAGAGACAGAAAACCAGGAATTAAAAGGTCACTGGCAAGCAGGAGCGGTGACTCATGCCTGTAATCCTAGCACTTTGGGGAGGCCAGGGCGGATAGATCACTTGAGGTTAGGAGTTCGAGACCAGCCTGCCCAACATGGTGAAACCCTGTCTCTATTAAAAATATAAAAAGTTAGCCGGGCATGGTGGCAGGCGCCTGTAATCCAGGTACTCTGGAGGCTGAGGCAGGAGAATCTCTTGAATCTGGAAGGCGGAGGTTGCAGTGAGCCAAGATCATGCTAATGCATTCCAGCCTGGCAACAAGAGCGAAACTCCGTCTCACTAAACTAAACTAAACTAAACTAAACTAAACTAAACTAAACTAAACTAAACTAAAATAAAACAAAATA
Source organism: Rhinopithecus roxellana (assembly GCF_007565055.1). Lineage (NCBI taxonomy): Eukaryota > Metazoa > Chordata > Mammalia > Primates > Cercopithecidae > Rhinopithecus > Rhinopithecus roxellana. Next base: position 48,795,261 of record NC_044553.1, on the reverse strand, counting down.
TTAAAAAAAAAAAAGGCACTGGCAACCTCTACTAACCACATTTACAGGCAAAAGTTACTTTGTATTGTGTTGGGAAGCGAATAAGGCTAGGAGGTGTAGAAAACCTTTTAGACTGATTAGAGAAACTTATATTCAAGAAATAAAAAATGCAAGCAAATAAGCAAGCATAGTGGTCTTCAGGCAAATACAAAAGAAAAATATTCAAAATAATGCACTGAAAGGCTAGTCTTCAAACAAATTCACATAAACCGATTGGTGATTTAACAAGTGAAAACAGAGAGTTTTTTTGTTTTTTGTTTTTTTTGTTTTTTGTTTTAGGGCTACTCCATAAGCAGTGTTAAGAGTAGCCTGCAGCCCAGCGGGGCATGGTGGCTCATGCCTGTAATCCCAGCACTTTGGGAGGCAGAGGTGGGCGGATCACGAGGTCAGGAGTTCGAGACCAGCCTGGTCAACATGGTGAAACCCCCATCTCTACAAAAGATACAGAAAACAAAATAAGCCGGGCGTGGTGGGACGTGCCTGTAATCCCAGCTACTCAGGAGGCTGAGGCAGGAGAATCACTTGAACCTGGGAAGCAGAGGTTGCAGTGAACCGAGATTGCCCCATTGCACTCCAGACTGGGCAATAGAGTGAGACTCTGTCTCAAAAATAGAGCAGCCTGCAGAGGTTTCCTTCATAGTTTTTCCAGAGTTGTTTCAAAAGTCAGGTTACCATACTACAGACCACTATATACTACTTACCACAAAAGCATTTTTGGAAAGATCTCTTTGTAATCATTTGTGAGAAACAGAAAGTAATTAAAAATTTAACATCATTAAAAGGCAGTCTTCTTCCAATTTTGTCAAAATTCTTTCCGTTCAGTCATAGAAACCTAAGAACATCAGCAATACTCCTTAATTCAGGGTAAATGGTCAAATACCTTTGCTCCCAAACCAATAATCTCTCTGAGACTGCTTGTAATTTCCAAAAGCCCAAACACTTCAGCACAAGGGAAAAAAAAAACAAAAATTGAAAATAAAAATCTAGTTATTTAAAATGTTTAAATGCCCTAAGACTACAAAGAATACAGTTCCTTGATATTAATGGAAGATACGGCTGGGCATGGTGGTTCATGCCTGTAATTCTAGCACTTTGGGAGACCGAGGCAGGCAGATCACCTAACTCAGGAGTTCAAGACCAGCCTGGGCAACACAGCGAAATCCTGTCTCTACATACAATACAAAAATTAGCCAAAGTGGTGGCATGCACCTGCAATCCCAGCCACTCAGGAGGCTAAGGTAGTAAGGTGGGGGGGATTGTTTGAGCCCAGGAGGTCAAGGCTGCAGTGAGCCAAGATTGTGCCACTGCACTCCAGCCTGGGCGACAGAGCGAGAACCTGTCTCAAAATAAGTAAATAAAAATAATGGAAGATAGGTAGTTCTGGAATGCGAAAAATCTTCTGTATTTCAGCATTTCAGATTTCTCCAAGGTTAGAATAATTCAGCTCAAGAACCAAAGTGCATTAAGAATGTTTAATTCACAAAGGATAACAGCCATATTCATCCTACCCTCTAAGGTGAGAAAAGCCCCTTTAAAAGATTGCTTATATGGAAGGAGAAAACAATTTGAAATGTAAGCCTATTTACTATTTTGTTGGTACTCTCAATTTTTTTTTAATCATAATTGTTAGCAAGGCCTGTAGCTTTAAAATCCTTAAAAAAAAAATCCTTATCCAATTACCTAATCCAAGTTCACTTAACTAGTTATGAGAACTCTATTTGAGTAACAAAACAAGTCTCTACAGGAGCAGAGCCAGACGTGCACTCCTACTTAAAAGTACTGTCTGATGAAAAGCACTCTATCTACTTCTCTATATATAACATGTTTAATGTGAAACCCTTTCTGTGGAGCTGAAGAAAAAGGTTTACTTAAAATAAATGCTCAAAGGAACTTTTCTAACCTCACTATTGATTTCTTAGGTGCAGTTTGGCCAAAACCCTTTCTCGGTCAACCCCCGCTCAGAAAAGGTGCCTTACACGCGACGTTACTTGGTTGCTATTACACTTGGTTTCCAAGTCACAAAGAGATTCCTTTTGAGGGGAGAGGATAAAGCATAAGAAAAAGAGAGGATCACCCTCTTGGAGTGATTGATCAAGTCAGGTTCTCACTTAGAGATCCTGTTTAAACACAAGACGCTAAAACACACCATCTTGCTCCGTGTCACAGGACCAGATCTCTCGGGATAAATTAAGCGACGGGCTGAAAATGTAGGAGCTGAAACTACACCAGCAGCAGCTCCGCGTTCTTATCAAAACAATAGCGAGTGGCACATGTCAGGCAGCCCACATGCGCAGGGGGATAAAGCGGCGCCTGGCAGAGTCTGGAGTTGAACTTGTCTTAACCCCCTCCCCCAACACCGTCCACCGCGCTCCCGGCTACGCGAAAGTGAAAACGAGGGGCGCCTAAGGCCCTGCTTCTTCCCCCTTCCTCTTCCCCTTGCCCAGCCGCGACTTCTTCCTCACTGATCTCCCGGGGGCGGAGACGCTGAGTTCCCCAGAGACGAGAGTTAGTCACCAAGAAGAGGCGGTGACACAGAGCGCGGCTCCCGTCGCACTCCGAGGCCTAGCAGCGCTGGACGGGAGGCCGCCTGCGGAGGCTCTCGCGTCCCGCGCCCTCCACCCCTGGCCCGCAGGGACGCTCCCTCCTTCCCTTCTAGAGCGAGTCTCAACTCCGCTCCTCTCCCCTACCCCAGGCAGCTCCAACGTCAGACCCCACTCCAGACTGAGAAAACGAAGCCCAGCCCAGCCGTTTCCTGCCCACCGGGGCAGGAATTCCCTCCCCCGACCCATGGACTGCGGCCCCACGTCGCTGACCCTAGCGGGGATCCCCTTGGCCGCCGGGAGGGGATCCCGGAACTGGCCCCAGAGTGCGCGTGTGGCCGCGGCGGGGAGGGGCGAGGCGGGGAGTTTCCGCCGCCCCGCGGCCAGGAGGGCGGGAGGGCGACAGCAGAGGCTAAGAGCGGTCCCCGAGGCCGGCCGGGGACCCCAGCCTCCTCCGCCACGACCAACCCGCGTTCCCCACGCGAGCCGCCGCCAGTTGGCCCCGCGCGTTCTCCAAGTGGAGGCTAGGAGGCAAAGAACCGCGGACCTGGGGCCACCCGTCACTTTCAAGTCACCCCGCCAGAAGCCCAGGGCGAGGAAAAGGAGAGAGACAAAAGGGCGCTGGGGAGGGAGTCCCCACACCCCCCGCGGCCCCGCACCCTGCCCGGCTCTTACTCGTAGTGGCGGAAGATCTCGTTGGTGACTTTACAGTAGAAAACTTCCTCGTCGGGCCGCAGGTCCGCGGGCGGCTTCTGTCTCACAAACGGCTTTCGGTGTAGCAGCGGCATCTCCCGTCCGCCCGCGGGCTCGCCCGGACCCTCGGCCGCCCGCGCCGGCCCCGCTTCCCTATCAAAATTGGAGGGAAAGGAAAGCCGGTAAGGTGGGGAGCGCTCGGCGGCAGCGTGGGCCGGTCCGCGCGCCGGGAGAAGCTCGGCTGCCTTTTGTGTGACTGACGCGCCGCGGCCGCTATCGGAGCCGAGTTCGTTCCTGCCGCTGCCCGGGCGTCGAGCGAGCGGAGCTGCCGCCGCCCCTGCCCCCCGAGCGCGTCCTGCCTCCTCTCGCCCTGCCGCTGGCTCACAATGGGGCAGGACGCCCCGCCGCGGGGGGCAGTGCGGGAGCGGCGGCGGCCCCCTCCCCCAGCGCCGGCTCCCCGCCAGCCGCCGCCGCCAGGCTCACAACGTGCTCGGCGCGCAGCCGGCCGGCCGGCCAGCCCAACGCCCGCAGGGCGCTCGCCGCGGGCGGACCCCGGCGCCGCTCCGCTTTGTTTCCGGCTTGCCTCCACTTCCCGGCCGGCTCCCGAGCGACCCTCACCTGCGAGCACGCCGACTGCCACTTGTCCACCTTCTCCACTACAAAGGCAACGAGGGGAGACCCCGTCCTCCCAGGGGACCGCCTCTCTCCGGCCCCGCCGCGCCCCTGGCCGCCACTTCTCCTGCTGCCACTGCCCGACTCCGCGCGGGGAACTGCGTCCCACCGCCACTTCCCCGCCTCTCGGAGCTCCTGGGAAGTTTCTGATCTACTTTCGGCTCTGAAGGAGGAAGAGCTGTTGGGAGGAGCTTTTCACTCCTCGCTTCTACCTTTTTATTGGCTACTCGATGACTTTTACAGCCTGTCACTGATACAGGAAGAGACAGCGGAGAGCCTGGGAGAGCTACATTATTAATTAATGGAGCAACCCCTTGTGAAGATTCAGAAGCATCCTCCATGTTTGAGATTATCAGCCAAAAGATCTAGGGAAAGCGCTGGCGGTTCATAAACACATGGCTAACAAAGTAAATCCTTCAAGTCTGCCACCGACGCTTGACTACACGATGGGAAAAGGGATTCCAATTACGATTTAACTTGTATTTTAAAGATGAGAAAAGAAATGAATAAGAAAATTTGTTGCTATTTTTCTTCTTTCAAATTAGAATCCATATCTCTAAAAATACTTTGCATGTTTAGTAAACATCCGTCTTGAACTAGAAGATACCTTGACATCAGTTCTATTTAATACTTATGGCAATTAAGAGGTTTAGAGAGCAGAGGAAAAGACCAAAAAAAAAAATGTGTTACAAAGTGTCATCATGCTTGTAGGACCCCAACATTCTTGAAACTAATACACCTTTAAAAAGTAATATTTACAATGCTGTAAATATTTGCAAAGTATCAATGTTTAATTCAATTAGAATTTTAAGGATTATGGATTTACTAGCGAAAATTCCCCTAAAGCAACTTTCCCATATCAGTAATTTTTACTTAGGGAAACAATTTTAATGTACATAATACATGTGACCTTGGAATTCAATACAATTTTCGAAACTACAAGTGACTCAGAACATTCACTGTATGTGTTTTAAAGTCTTTTTTGATACTGTCCTTAACATTTGCTTATTTGAAATTAATATGAAAGAATGAAACAAAGTTAGTTTTAAAAACGGTTATTCGACAGTTAGTTTTAAGAACGGTTATTCGACAAAGACGTTATTCCTATTACCAATACTGCGAAATGATAATTACAGAAACAATGTGGGATCCGTTTTATAACTTCAAATTTAAGTTCATTTGTACTTTGGAGCAGAAAATGTAAGAAATCTAAATCAAGAGTTACTATTTTTTATCTTTCAGGCTGGTTTTAATTGTTCATACACCTAACAAAATAAACATTTGTGAAAGGCGTTATTCTTTGGGTGTTTTAAAATTTATTAATACTATTAATGCACCTTATTATACAGAAGTCACAGAAGTTAGAAATGCTCTCAGTAAGTAGTAAGTATGTACTTTAGTATCAATAAACTCTTCAAATAAGAGTTTACAGATTTGATTATTTTTCTTTTCTGTTTTTGGAGACAGTCTCACTCTGTGCCCCAGGCTGGAGTGCGGTGGCGAGATCTCATCTCACTGCAACTTCTGCCTCCTGAGTTCAAGCGATCCTCCTTCCTCAGCCTCAGGAGTAGCTGGGATTACAGGCGCACACCACCACGCCCAGCTAATTTTTGTATTTTTAATAGAGACGGGCCAGGGTGTTCTCAACCTCCTGATCTCAGGTGATCCGCCCGCCTCAGCCTCCCAAAGTGCTGAGATTACAGGCGTGAGCCACGGCGCCCGGCCAAGATTTGGAGTTTTAAACCTGTCTCCAACCAGTATACTGAGTGACAAGTTAGAATTCCCTGCTTAGAAAGTATTTATTAGGCTGGGCGTGCTGGCTCATGCTTGTAATCCCAACACTTTGGGAGGCCGAGGCGGGCAGATCATCAAGTTAGGAGGTCGAGACCATGCTGGCCAACATGGTGAAACCCCGTCTCTACTAAAAGTGCAAAAATTAGCTGGGCATGGCAGTGGGTGCCTGTAATCCCAGCTGCTCGGGAGGCTGAGGCAGGAGAATCGCTTGAACCCGGGAGGCGGAGGTTGCAGTGATCTGAGATGGCAACACTGCACTCCAGCCTGGGAGACAGAGACTCCGGCTCAAAAAAAAAAAAAAAAAAAAAAAAAAAAAAAAGGAAGTATTTTTATTGATCTATCAGGTGAAAAATTTAGAGCCCACAAAGGTAAACTCAAAACGGGGACTGGGAGAATGGATAATTTTCAACCTATATTTAAGCATCACCCTCACAACTCAAAATCCCAACTTAACAGTTAAGCTAAATAAAGACGAAATTCTTTCTGAATACTTCAGTATTTATATTTACTAGATCTTACTGTTCAATAAGTCATTCAAATCATGATCTAAAGTCGTTATTTTCTTATTAAATACAAATATTTAAGTTGGATTTTTTCTTATACTAGCTTAAAATTTTATTCCATCAAAAGCTATCATATTCAGTTTTCTCACAATCATACTCAAATTTCAATACTATCATAACTCATTTCTCTGAATTATATACATAGGGTTTATTTTAATGAGTGTGACATTTAATGAATGGTAAACCGTTGTTCATTGTTATTTCAGAACAATGTAAGTTTAGAAAATTATAATTAACATGTTCAAAAGTTTAGTTTTAATGTGTTTATAATAATCAAATGAATAGACTACCTAAACTACCTCATGAAATAACATTTAAAATATTCTATGCCTTCACAACTAAAAGCTTACCTAATTTATGATCTACTTCTGCATTTTGGTATCATGATTTCTTCCCTGCTTTGCTAATTACTACTTCTTGGCTTTTGAGAATAAAAAGCTCATTGCTGTATTCAGAAAGTAGTTAAAGGAGCCTGTCATAACATAGGACTTCGTGTAAATAAATTTTTTGAAAATATTGTCAAGGAAACCGAAAGCTAAAGTGGCACAAAAAAAGAGAAAGCAATGATATTAAAATTATTTAATTTTTAACAATTTAATTAAACATTTGTCAAGCTCCTTTTGTGTGCCAAGACACTGTACTAGCTCATGTAAGGGATACAATGTAAATAAATGTATCCTGGCTTCAAAAAATGTATAATCTTATAGGAAAAAGACAATGCAAATACAACCAATACAAGAATTATGTGAATCCTGATGATCATGAATAATATAATGCAAAAAGAGAAGTAGAAAAGTTTAGAATAAAATGTAGAAGGAAGACCCTAGGATCAGTCCTAAATGAAGTCATCCACAGGGCATGATTTGAAGGGCAACAGAGAACTCATGCTCCAACATATCCTCACCGGTCTCAAGCAACAACCCCATCAATCTCCATTAGTCATCCTTCAGCATGAAGACACGTAAAATGTGAATATTCTAGTTAGGCAGGACATATATTAATATAATACTATCAAGACATAGTTTGACTAAAATATCAATTTGGAGACACATGCTGCCTTAGAAGTAAAGACAAAATAAGACTAGGGGCCAGGCCAAGTGGCTCACACCTGTCATGCCGGCACTTTGGGAGGCTGAGGCAGGTGGATCACTTGAGGTCAGGAGTTCAAGACCAGCCTGACCAACATGGTGAAACCTCGTCTCTACTAAAAATACAAAATTAGCTGGGCGTGGTGGCACACACCTGTAATCCCAGCTACTTGGGAGGCTGAAGTAGGAGAATCACTTGAACCTGGGAGGCAGAAGTTGCAGTGAGCCAACATCACGCCATTGCACTCCAGCCTGAGCAACAAGAGCAAAACTCCATTTAAAAAAAAAGACTGGAATTTAAGTTTTATTTTTTATTTTTGAGGCAGACTCTTGCTCTATCACCCAGGCTAGGGTGCAGTGGCACAATCTCAGCTCACACAACCTCTGCCTACTGCGTTCAAGTGATTCTCCTGACTCAGCCTCCTGAGTAGCTGGGATTACAGGCGCCTCCCACCACACCCAGCTAATTTTTGTATTTTAAGTAGAGACGAGGTTTCCCCATGTTGGCCAGGCTGCTCTCAAACTCCTGATCTCAGGTGATCCACTTGCCTTGGCCTCCCAAAGTGCTGGGATTACAGGCATGAGCCACCGCATGTGGCCCGGAATATAAATTTTAAAAGTTGGAGCTAGAACAATTTTCCTGCAGCTTCTATTAATATTGACTGATTAACATAAGAAAGCCTTTATATTTAGGTGGTTTAGTGAGATAGTAATCACTTACACCTGAAAGAAATATTTGAGAACTCTGTTAATTCTTCCATTTTGCATCTGAGGAAATTGACACTGAGGAACTGGAATCCAGGCCTCCTGAGTCTCCTTGTCCAGTCAGTCTCTTTAGACCACAGTGCTCTTTCTTTGGATTCGATAATAGCTAATTTTCTTATATACCCTACTCCCACCCCATTAATGAGCTAAAATACCATTATACATCCTTCTTAAAGTGCTCATATAGGGAGAAGCTATATTACTGATGATTAGAAATAATTATTTTTGTTGCAGCTGTGTCTTTAACATTAAAAAATAAAAAGTAAAGAAATAATTATTTTTGAGAATCATCCAGGAAAGCAATGGGGTAATAAAAATCATAGGCTGGGTGCGGCTACTCATGCCTGTAATCCCAGCACTTTGGGAGGCTGGGGCGGGCGGATCACCTGAGGTCAGCAGTTCAAGACAAGCCTGGCCAACATGGTGAAACCCCGTCTCTACTAAAAGTACAAAAATTAGCTGGGCGTGGTGGTATGCGCCTGTAATCCCAGCTACTCGGGAAGCTGAGGCAGGAGAATCGCATGAAGCTGGAAGGTGAAGGTTGCAATGAGCTGAGATCATGCCATTGCACTCCAGCCTGGGCGACAGAGTGAGACTGTCTCAAAAAAAAAAAAAATCATAAATTTGTCTAATTGGACAGCTGACATGAGACCTATCGCCATGCTTCCATTAATGCATCTAACAGATAGAAACTTTCATTTCCCTTACCTCTTAGCAATATTATAAAAGTACTTACAGTAGAGCTGCCCTAAGCTTTTCTGAGAAAGATGCCTTACAAATATATACAAGGAACATCTTTAGTTTTGTAATTCCTTTTCTCATGTATCTCTAATATTTGTCTCAAGTCTTCTATGTTCTTTTTAATGTCTTTCTAATGAATTCATGGTATTTTACCCATAAAAGATTTCTATATACAGTACTGTTATTTAGAAGCAATGAATGTATTTTCCTTTGTATCTGAAACCACTGGCCTAGTGTTAGAATAGTGGTTCTAGAACTTGGCTGCCCATTGGAATCACCTGAAGGGTTTTTGAAACCTACTGATGCTTGGGCCATATCCAGGCCCCAGGTCTCTGGGATAGAGACCCAGGCACTGGGAGTTTAAAAATCTACTCAGATAATTTAATGGACTGCCAAGGTTGAGAATTACTGTGCTTGGACTGTTGATGTTGAAGTGGTAATGTGAGCACATTGGGAATACATCTTTTTATTCAACCCCTTTTGATTAGAGTCATGAATTATGGGATGGTAGTAAAAGTTGAGAGAGTAGTCTATGGTCATCATCTTTATCACAGTAATACTTTACATTTAATGAATGTTTTCAACTCGTCAAGGATTGTGCTAAGGGCTTTAAGGGAATCATCTCATCTTGTGCAATTTTCACCTCAAACTAAGATGTACTTATCACCATTTTACAGGTGAAGCCAGTGAGGCTCTGAGAGGTTAATTAAGTAGCATGCCCCAAACCATACAGTTCAGAAACAGGAACACCTGAATTCAAGTCTTATCAACTCCAGAATCCAAATTTCTTACTACTATTCTATATTTCCATAGGACTGACTTGCTAATCTAGCTCAGATATAAACTGAAACAGGGAACTCAATACTATCCACTGAACAATTTAGAACTTGTAATGACTAAGGTTTGTTAATCATTAAAGTACTAACGAAAACCATGGAAGATTAAAAAAAAATTATCTCAAAATAAGGAAAGTCTACTTATAAGAGAAAATACACAATATATAATTCTACAAAATAAAAACTTAGGCTGGGCTCAGTGACTCATGCCTATAATCCCAGTACTTTGGGAGGCCGAGGCAGGTGGATCATTTGAGCACAGGAGTTCAAGACTAGCCTAGGCAACATGGTGAAATCCCATCTCTACTGAAACACAAAAATTAGCCAGGTATGGTGGCACATGCCTGTGGTCCCAGCTACTCAGGAGTCTGAGGTGGGAGGATCACTTGGGCCCAGGAGGTTGAGGCTGCAGTGAGCCAAGATCTCACCACTGTACTCCAGCCTGGGCAACAGAATGAGACCCTGTCTCAAAAATAAAATAAAAATAAAATAATAAAGTTCCGCATATAAAAGTTAACATAGGCCAGGCACAGTGGCTCACACCTGTAATCCCAGCACTTTGGGAGGCTGAGGCGGGCAGATCACCTGAGGTCAGGAGTTCAAAACCAGCCTAGCCAACATGGCAAAATGCTGTCTCTACTAAAAATACAAAAATTAGCCAGGCTTGATGGTGGGCTCCTGTAATCCCAACTACTCAGGGAGACTGAGGCACGAGAATCACTTAAACCTGGGAGGCAGAAGTTGCAGTGAGCAGAGATCGTGTCACTGCACTCCAGCCTAGGCGATAGAGCAAGACTCCGCCTCAAAAAATAGCAAAAACAACAACAAAAAGCTACCACAAAGTTGAAAGACAATAGCAAGTTGGGGAAAAAAACTTTTGTAACTCACTGACAAAGGGCTAATTTCCCTAATATATAAAGAGCTCCCATAAATAATAATAATAAATCACAATAACCCAAGAGAAACAGAAAAGGAAGCACAAATGACTTTTCAAACATAAAAAACACTTTGAGAGGCTGAGGTGGACAGATCACTTGAGGTCAGGAGTTTGAGACCAGCCTGGCCAACATGTCGAAACCCTGTCTCTACTAAAAATACAAAAATTAACCAGGCGTGGTGGCGTATGCCGGTAGTACCAGTTACTTGGGAGGCTGAGGGTGGAAAAATCGCTTGAACCCGGGAGGTGGAGGTTGCAGTGAGCTGAGATCACACCACTGCACTCCGGCCTGAGAGACAGAATGAGACCTTGCCTTAACAATTAAAAAAAAAAAAAAGATTTTTAGTAACAAGAAAAGTGTAAATTAAAACTACACTGAAAGGCCAGGTATGGTGGCTCACGCCTGCAATCCCAGCACTTTGGGAGGCTGAGGCAGGTGGATCATGAGGTCAGGAGTTTGAGATCAGCCTGGCCAGCATGGCGAAACACTGTACCAAAAATACAAAAATGAGCTGGACGTGGTGGTGCGTGCCTGTAGTCCCAGCTACTCAGGAGGCTGAGGCAGGAGAATCACTTGACCCTGGGAGGTGGAGGTTGCAGTGAGCCAAGATCGCACCAATACACTCCAGTGTGGGTGACAGAGCAAGATTCCGTCTCAAAAAAAAAAAAAAAAAAAAAGAAGAAAGAAAGAAAGAAGTAAAAAAAACACACATACAAGGTAGAGAAAAGTGTGTATGTTTTTTTAAAAATATAATATATATTTGCCTGATACATAAAATACATCTGGAAGGATATATAAGAAAATAACACACTGGTTGCCTCTGAGAAAGGGGTGGCTAGGAGACAAGGATGATAGAGAAACTTTTCACTATTGAAAGATGAATAAAAAATTTAAAGGTACAGAGGTTAGAAGGTAAAGAGGGAGGTCAGGACAGATAGCTGATGTAATAAAATATTTCATTTCACAATTAGAAATATAAAGTTTAGAACTGCAAATAGAAAGTAAAAAATGTCTGTGTTAAATATTTTACAGGGCCTACCATAGTGTCTTTCCCAAGAGAGGAGTTCAATACATATCTGTTGGATGGATGAATGGTTACATGGATATATAAATTACAAATTTAATTTGATTATAGTGAGAGAAATAGAGTCAGATAGCTGCTTTCATCTTAACCTGAAATAGAATTTAGATTACACATTTCTGAAAAATTCTATCTAGATTACCTACGTTTATAGTTATTTACCAATTTACAAAACAAATCATACTATGTTCAACCAGATAGATTTATTATTGTTTTTAAAAATAAGACATATAAGGAATAATCAGACATAAAAACTGTTTTGACTCCAATAACTTACAATGTGCTTTACGAAGAAGAGTCCTCACGTTGCAATGCCTGTATCCACAGACTACCTGGCCATTATGGAAGGAGAGATAGAACTAAGATAGAATTCAGAACCCAGGTCTGAAAGTATTTTTGCTAAATTCTAACCTAAGAGTTCCTGGTAAAACGTGCTAATGCTACAGGTTCCTATAAAATAAAAACATTTAGGATTTTCTCCTTTTTTTGTTGCCATCATTATACCTGGAAGCCAGGAGTCATAATAACCACTCTATTTTCTCTAATTCAAATGTTTGGCCTGGGTGCGGTGGTTCACGCCTATAATACTAACATTTTGGGAGGCCAAGGTAAGAGGATTGCTTGAGGCCAGGAGTTCAAGGCCAGCTTGTGCAACAAAGCGAGACTCCATCACTAACTCAAAAAAAAAAAAAAAAAAAAAGAAAAAAAAAGTTTGTGTTGAAACACCATCTCATTTCCTTACCACAACTGAAATTTCTTTTTTTCAGCTGAAAAAAGATCATTACATTTCAAGCTACCAGTAAACTGTTTCTCAATCACTTCTCAGCATGTAGACACCACATTCATGGCCTCTAGGAGCCAGTTTATCTACCAGGATAAGCGTCTTGCCCGATTCAAGTACAAAAACCAAATTTCTCTTTACTAAGCACTTTTCTTTTTCCCATTTCTTTTCTTTTTCTTTTTCTTTTTTTTTTTTTGAGACAGAGTCTCATTCTGTTGCCCAGGCTGGAATGCAGTGGCGTGATCTCGTCTCACTGCAACCTCCGCCTCCTGGGTTCAAGTGATTCTCCTGTCTCAGCCTCCTGAGCAGCTGGGATTACAGCTGCGTGCCACCACACCCGACTAATTTTTGTATTTTTAGTAGAGACAGGGTTTCATCATGTTGGTCAGGCTGGTCTCGAACTCCTGACCTCATGATCCGCCTGCCTTGGCATCCCAAAGTGCTGGAATTACAGGCATGAGCCACCACACCTGGCCCCTCTTTTACCCATTTCAAACTATCCTCTTAAAATAAGGACTTCACACTCAGTTCCAGTGTAGTAGGCAGAGTAACAGCCTTCAGAGATGTCCACATCCTAATACCCATAACCTGTGAATATGTTATCTTACATGGCAAAAGAAACTTGCAGATGTGATTAAGCTTAAGAACTTTAAGGCCGGGCACGGTGGCTCACACTTGTAATCCCAGCACTTTGGGAGGCCTAGGTGGGCAGATCATGAGGTCAGGAGATCAAGACCATCCTGGGCAACATGGTGAAACCCCATCTCTACTAAAAATACAAAGGCCGGGCATGGTGGCTCACGCCTGTAATCCCAGCACTTTGGGAGGCTGAGGCGGGTGGATCACGAGGTCAGGAGTTCGAGACCATCCTGGCCAACATGGTGAAACCCCGTCTCTACTAAAAATACAAAAATTAGCTGGGCGTGGTGGTGGGCGCCTGTAATCACAGCTGCTTGGGAGGCTGAGGCAGGAGAATCGCTTGAACACGGGAGGCGGAGGTTGCAGTGAGCAGACATTAAGCCACTGCACACTAGTCTGGGCGACAGAGTGAGACTCTGTCTCAAAAAATGAAATAAAATAAAATAAATAAAATAAAAACACAAAAATTAGCTGGGCATGGTGGCATGTGCCTGTAATCCCACCTACTTGGGAGGCTGAGGCAGGAGAATCACTTGAACCAGGGAGTCAGAGGTTACAGTGAGCCGAGATCGTGCCACTGCACTCCAGCCTGGCAACAGAGACAGACTCTGCCTCAAAAAAAAAAAAAAAAAAAAAAAAAAGAAAAAGAAAAAAGAAAAAAGAACTTTGAGATAGAGAGGGTAGCCTGTATTACCCAGGTGGACCCAATCTAATCACATAAATCCTTGAAAGTGAAGAACATTTCCTGACTATGGTTAGAGAGAGATGGGATGGTTGAAGAAAAGTCAGAGATGTGACATTGCTCCTTCTGAAAAAAAAAGGGGACCACACACCAAGTCTCTAGAAGGTCTTCCAGCTTCTAGAGACCCCTTCAAACTGCAAAAAGTCATCTAGTCATTTCATAATACACTATTACCTTAGCCATATACAACCATAACATATATACAAAGTTTGCATGTATATAGTAAGAAGATGATATAAATGGACAAAGACTTTTTTCCTGATTGGATTCTATCTCCTCAGACCTCTTTAGGGATCTTGCTCCATCAGTCAGTTTTCCTCTAACTCATATCAACCTCTTCTTCACCCCTAAGATCTCTGCCCTTAGGCTGTAAACTAGTGTAGGCCTATTTCATTGCAATTCTCAGCACTGTTTTTGTTCTCAACCAACATTTTAAGAAGGAAATCTGTGTTCTTTATTTCTCCTTATTTTCCAACTCACTATAGCCTTTCTACTCCCTACATCCCCCTGAAGCTGCTCTTGATTCTGACACCCTAATTGACAAATCCAAAGAACTCTTCTCCAGGAAAGAGTCCACCTTAGTCACTCAATCTGCTCCTTGGCATCCTGTCCTACCTTGGTCTCTGTGATACAGATTGTCCTGATTCTCCTCCTACTCCCTGAACCGTGCTGAGTCTCCTTGGCATCACCTCTTCTCCCTCAATCTATTCCCTAAAGCCTGGTATTTCCCAGCTTCCTCCCATCCATTCTCTTCTCTTGTCATTCCTCAGGGAGGCCTTCCCTAAATCAACATCTCTTCCTCACAACATTAATTGCCTCCATTCTCATTGGAATATGAGCTCCTCTGGGGTCTTGTTCTTTCCTTGAGGACTCTGCCACAGTTCCTAGAAGATTTTTGAGATGATGAGTGATACCCCAAACTGACATTTTATGAAGATTAATCTGGGAGGGAGTGGTGTGTAAGACTGACTGGACTGGGTAGTGCCTGGAGATAGGAAAACTTATTGAGAAGGCATAGAAGTACAAGCACAAAGTGAAAGGAAGCCTGAATTATTGCCTTGACAATGCAAGGAAGAAAAGTCAGGAGAAATATTTCAGAGGAAATATTTGGTGACATAATTTGATGATACACTAAGGAAGAGAGAGGAAAAGTCTGAGATGATTCAAAGGTTTCAGGCTTGGGAGACCAGAAAGATAATAACATCATGAACAGAAATGGAGTAACAAGGTATTAAATTAGGTTTGGAAGGGAGATGAAGCATTCAGTTTTAGATATAAAGCATCAAATCAGACCTGCCCTGTAGGCAGCTGGAAGATAAGGCTCTGAAATCAAAAGAGAAATCAGGCCGGGCACAGTGGCTCATGCCTGTAGCACTTTAGGAGGCCAAAGTGGGTGGATCGCCTGAGGTCAGGAGTTCAAGACCAGCCTGACCAACATGGCGAAACCCACCTCTACTAAAAATACAAAAATTAGCCAGGTTTGGTGGCACTCACCTGCATCCCAGCTACTTGGGAGGCTGAGGCAGGAGAATCTCTTGAACCAGGGAGGTGGAGGTTGCAGTGAGCCGAGATTGTGCCACTGCACTCCAGACTGGGTGACAGAGCAAGACCCTGACTCAAACAACAACAGAAAACAAAACAAACAAATAAAAAACAAAAAACCAAAGAGGAATCAAAATTCAATCTATAGATTAGGGGATTGTTTCCAGAAATGTGATAACAAAATCTACTAGAGTTGATGGATATACAGTAGGTAATTATTTGCTTTTCTTTATACTCTTCCCTCTATTCAGGCACCCAGCTCAAGTACCAAGACACTCAAGATCCTCCTCAGCACTCCAGAATACCTCACTGAGCCACTGAGTAACCACCAGCATTTGTTTTCTCCGTTCCTTCTTCTGGGTTGATCATTGTTAGATAGCACAACAATGTGCTCTCTAATCTTAGGGGCCTTTGCTGACACTCTAAACTTCTTTTACATCATCTCATATTGACATTCTGTTGAACACCCTATAACAGGTTTTCCGAACTTCTTTTCATTTTTCTCAAGCCTCCAACCTAGCCTTCCTTTCTTAGCCTCACCTTTGCTCTCAGCAATCAATCACCTTGCCTCCTAATTTATTTACAAAATCTGAGCCATTCAATAGAACTTCTGTTCTCAACCCAATTTTTTTTTTCACCACATCCCTTTTTCCTTCCCTATTGTTTTCTCCTCTCCAAGGCTATATCTATGCCTTTGATCGTATTTGTTTCAACCTCTAGGAGCTTATTCCTTGACTTCCTTAGTATCTCCTCCCTTTGGTTGCTCTTTTCTTTTGGCCTACTAATATATTCACGCTTCCCTGATCTTCCAAAAATGTTTTTCCTTCACTTTGATTCCCTCAGATGTATCATCTTATCACTCTCCTGTTTTTATCGCTAAGTAATATAAACTTTACAACTATGTGTAGTTTTGATTAGTAGTTCGAATTCTTGCTATAACAGTTTTGTGTTGGTATGTTCTATATATTGTGTCAGAGTCTCCAAAATGTAAGTTTCTATAGGGCAGCAATCATTGTATAAATTAATCTTAAAATGTTTTCAGCTATGACTAATCAAATATTTGTACCATTTGGGATGCTGACTTTCAAGAAGCAACAAATAATCTAATACTACTTTGCTTTTATTTGTTTCCAAGGAGTTGGAATTGTAAATGCACTTAGAGTTATCATATGATTATCTCTTAGTCATAAGTCAGGATTTTTCGCTTTATAACAATAGCAGTTATACTCATTTAAGGCTGTAAGCAAGAATCTTGGGCAATTCCTATGGCAACAAACTTGGGTGTTAGCATGAGAAGTGGGCAGTAAAGTTTTAATTCAGAAAGCGCCAATAAGAACACTGCATTTTTCCATTATTAATTTAAGTACAATCAACCTTACTTCACAAAATATATTTATGTTTTAGAACTTTCTAGCAGGAAACTTAGCAATGCCTTCCCCTCTGTCCTCTACACATATACCTACATTTCTCCTTCAAACATAAAAAGCTACCTCATTCCATCATAGCTACCATCTTAATGGTTGATAAAATTAGAGAAAACACCAGAATGTGATGCCAGATATTTGGATCTAAGAGCTAAATAATGAGATATTTAAAACTTAAATGCATCTTTATAACCAACTTTTAGAAAAACTTATTTTTGGCCGGGCGTGGTGGCTCACGACAATAATCCCAGCACTCTGGGAGGCCGAGGTGGGAGGATCATTTGAGGTCAGGAGTTTGAGACCAGCCTGGTCAACACAGTGAAAGCCTGTCTCTACTAAAAATATAAAAATTAGCTGGGCTTGGTGGCAGGTGCCTGTAGCCCCAGCTACTCCGGAGGCTGAGACATGAGAATCACTTGAACCCAGGAGGCAGAGGTTGCAATGAGCCAAGATCATGCTACTGTATTCTAGCCTGGGCGACAGAGCGAGACTCCATCTAAAAAAAAATACGAAAAACAAAACAACAATAAAAAAAACTTATTTTTGTGATTTTACAAAAACCAAATATGTATTATATCACAACAAATGAAGGTTCCACAACTAGAAAATTGCTGAAAATATTTAAAGATACTGTAATTTGTAGTAAAGCAAATGTATTCCTTACATATAAAAATTAAATGAAAAAAATTGCAGAGCAACCTTGCCAATCACTAAGAACAAGAAAATCATAATGACTCAGATTAAAAATCTGACAGGCCATAGTGGCTCATTCCTGTAATCCCAGCACCTTGGGAGGCCAAGGTGGGTGGAATGCTTGAGCCTGGGAGTTCAAGACCAGCCTAGGCAACATGGCGGAACCCCATCTCTACTGAAAATACAAAGATTAACTGGGCATGATGGTGAGCACCTGTAGGCCCAGCTACTTGGTAAGCTGAGGTGGAAAGATCACCTAAGCCTAGAAGCTCGAGGCTGCAGTGAGCCATGATCAAGCCACTGCACTCCAGTCTGGATGACAGACTGAGACCCTGTCTCAAAAAAAAAAAAAAAGTCTATGTCCCAAACATTCTGTGTTATTATTCTCATTTTATAGATAATAAGAGTAAGGCTTACACTCTTACTATAAAATACTAAGAGTAAGGCTTAGCAAGGGAAAGAAAATGTCCAAGATTCCACAGTATGCAAGTAGAAGAACTGGGATTCAAATTCAGATTGATTATATGTCAAAGTCTATTTGTTCAACAAATATCTCAGTGTCTTCTATCTGCCAGACATGGTTCTAGGGCCTTGGGATATATCAGGGAAGAAAACAGAAGATCCCTACACTCTGGGTGATTACATTCATTAGGTGACAATTTCTCTATATTCTCTCCATACTGTTCCTTTCAGTATCACCAACACAACTGAACATTACTTTTCTTTTTCATTTATAAGTCTTTCTTTCTATTAATGATAATGGTTATTTCATTTAGAAAAAATACAAGGAAATGACTAAAAAATTACTGCTCTAGTAAATTAATTTGATCACTGGAAGTCTAGTGGCTAGCACAGGTCAAATGACCCTAAGCACTGATAAGAAACTTCTCTAGTCTGCAAATTGTTTGTTTTCAATGAGAGAGTTAATTGTTACCTTTCAGAGAAAGTGCCTAAGCACAGTGCCTGATCCATAACAGGCACTTAGTGTTCCCCATTCCCCTCAAGCAGTGTGTTCATGTTTATCCAGACCCTGAAGGGCCCAGCATGGTGACTCACACCAGTAATCCCAGCACTTTGGGAGGCCGAGGCAGGAGGATCACTTGTGCCCAGGAATTTGAGACCAGCCTGGGCAACATAGCGAGACCTCATCTCTATATTTTTATAAATAAATAAATAAATAAAACCCTTCAGGAGCCTTTCTTTCTTTTCTTTTCTTTTCTTTTTTTTTAAGAGAGAGTCTCATTCTGTCGCCCAGGCTGGAGTGCAGTGGCCTGATCTCGTCTCATTGACGTCTCTACCTCCCAGGTTCAAGTGATTCTTGTACCTCAGCCTCCCAAGTAGCTGGGATTACAGGCATGCACCGCCATGCCCAGCTAATTTTTTGTATTTTTAGTAAAGATGGGTTTTTCCGTGTTGGCCAGGCTGGTCTTGAACTGCTGGGCTCAAGTGATCCTCCCGCCTCTACCTCCCAAAGTGCTGGTATTACAGGCTTGAGCCACTGCGCCCAGCCAGGAGTCTTTCTAAACAGCAGCAAAATCAAACTGGCCAATATTTTTATTTAGTCTTCTACCGAGGAAGACTGATCATGCCTTATCTCTACAACCTGAGAGACCTCTCTTGTACTTTCAGACTTTGATGTTCTTTTTTTTTTAAGAGACCAGGGTCTTACTATATTGTTGAGGCCAGTCTCAAACTCCTGGCCTCAAGCGATCCTCCTACCTCAGCCTCCCAAAGTGCTGGAAAAACAGGTGTGAGCCACCACATCTGGCTGATTTTCTCTTTAAAAAGCCTGGGTGGGTGCTCAGTATAACAGCATCTAGGACCAAATCTCAATACATTATCTTGAACTTAGCCACTCAAAGTTATGGCACCACGCACACATTTAATCTCCATTCCTATGCTATTTGTTGTTTTGGTTCTTTCCCAGAGCTCATGTAGGCCACGTGATCTCAATCTAACTCAGTAAAACATCCACTCTGATGTCTGTACGCTACAGCAATGGCAATACTCGAGGCTTCATTTCAGTTCTCTAGGAAGGTCCCTGATTCATATGGTAGCTCTATCCCACTCACTTTAAAGTTCTCGGCTGGGTGTGGTGGCTTACACCTATAATCCCAGCACTTTGGGAGGCCAAGGCGGGCAGATCATGAGGTCAGGAGATCGAGACCATCCTGGCTAACACGGTGAAACCCCATCTCTACTAAAAATACAACAAATTAGCCAGGTGTGGTGGCGGGCGCCTGAGGCAGGAGAATCACTTCAACTGGGGAGGCAGAGGTTGCAGTGAGCCAAGATGGCACCACTGCACTCCAGCCTGGGTGATAGAGCAAGACTCCATCTCAACAAAACAAAACAAAACAAAACAAAAATTAAAAATTAAAGTAAAATTATCTGGGATTTGCTATCTACGGAGTCTTTATTCTCTTTCTTAGGATTTAGCTTCCCAACAAGAAGTGCATTCTCCTTGTTCTAACAAAGTAGCAAGTTTTGTTTTAGCCTGAATATTTCTTCTCTGGCTTTTGAATGACTTCAGTCTCATAAATTATCTATTAGATAACACAATGCTTTTTATGTATATCCTCAAGGACAGCCTTCAAATTTTTATTTAGCTGTAATTTTGTTGTTCATAATAACGTGGTTACAGCTAAGTAGGGCCCCTGTATCTTCTGGAGTCCACTCCCTACTCCATGCTTCCACACTGGGAAGTATATTCAAATGTTAAAATTCCCAAGAAGCAATCAACAAAGAAGGTTCTCTGCAACTGGTACTTATCAATTTCTTGCATTATCTGTGTACAGTTTGAAGTTTGAAGCAAAGTAGCAGACCTAATAAAAAGCCAGTTTTGAACTGTAGCATTTTGTCTTTTTGTTTGTCTCTTAATTTGACAAACACATTCCAAAGCTGTTGCAACAGTCTGTGCAAGAACAGTGTGTTGTTCCTTAGTGTGTCTCATCATTCAGATAAAACATATATTGCATTATGTAGAGCTCAAATTTATAAAATAAGTAGGACCCAGAAAAACTTAAGGGGTCCCAAAGTTCTACATAATTTTAATTAGCCAGCATAAAAACTACTATTGTCCCTAAATTATATTTTGTACAAGTCAAATATCATTATGTGGACCATTGCTTTACAAATACAGATTAAGAATACATAGTAGACTAAACACATATTTTATTCTATAGGAAACACTTCACACCTTCCCAGCCCCACAAACACCCGTAACACTCATGGCTTCTTTCTTGGTACTCCTATTCGCCTACGTATCTCCTATAACACACTGTACCAATTTGTTTATGTGTCAATAATCCTGGGATGGGAATAGGCAAGGACAGTGTCTTCCTCCTCTAAAACAATACCTGACACTTTGTAGTTCTTTATTTATATATTCTCAATAAATGAGTGAATGCTTTGAAGAATCTGGATTGCGTTTTCTGCATCTTTTTTTTTTTTTTTTGAGACTAGCTCTGTCATCCAGGCTGGAGTGCAGTGGCACAATCCCGACTCACTACAACCTCCACCTCCCGGGTTCAAGCAATTCTCATGCCTCACCCTCCTGAGTAGCTGGGATTACAGACATGCACCACCATGCCAGGCTAACTTTTGTATTTTTAGTAGAGACGGGGTTTCACCAGTTTGGCCAGGCTAGTCTTGAACTCCTGGCCTCATGTGATCCGCCCACTTAGATCTCTCAAAGTGCTGGGATAACAGGTGTGAGCCACCGCACCCAGCCGGTGCTGACAATTCTTATGTATGATTGTGTAGCCACCTCTAGCACAGTGCCTGATACACAGTGGGCCTCCAAAAATATTTTTTGAGGAATGAATTTTTAATATTCTAGGTTTATCTTAAACTCATTCAAACATAAAGTTTCACACATTTCTAAAGTAGGTCTATTTTTAAACGTAGAAGTTTTTTTCATGGTTACTTTAAACTGCTTTGTATTTCTCTGGGGCTTGTGCCATTATTGCTGCTATTTAAAATTTTTATTTCATTTGAAATATGTAAAAGGGTATTAACTAAGAACTGATTCATAAATCAAGTGGGTAGATCACAGAGTTTAATTACCTATAAACTGTCTGTCAGGGGTGTTATGAACTTTAATACCCATAAAGGCTTCTACCACGCTGGGATGAAAGACGTTCACGAGTAATGAGTAATTATCAACAGTGCAGCCACAATTTGAAGATTTAAAAATACATCTGAAAAACTATTTCAGGCCGGGCATGGTGGCTCATGCCTGTAATCCCAGCACGTTAGGAGGCAGAGGCAGGCGGATCACTTGAGGTCAGGAGTTTGAGACCAGCCTAGCCAACATGGTGAAACTCTATCTCTACCAAAAATATAAAAATTAGCCCGGCATGGTGGCTCTCGCTTGTAATCCCAGCTACTCAGGAGGCTGAGGCAGGAGAATTGCTTGAACTGGGAGGTGGAGGTTGCAGTGAGCTGAGATTGCACCACTGCACTCCAGCCTGGGCGACAGAGTGAGACTTCGTCTCAAAACAACAACAACAACAACAACAATAATAATAATAATAAAATAAAAATAAAATAGGCCAGGCGCAGTGACTCACACTTATAATCCCAGCACTTTGGGAGGCCGAGGCAGGTGGATTACTTGAGGACAGGAGTTCAAGACCAGCCTGGCCAACATGGTGAAACCCTGTCTCTACTAAAAATACAAAAACTTAGAGTGGTGTGGTGGCAGGCATCTGTAATCCCAGCTACTCAGGAGGCTGAGGCAAGAGAATCACTTGAACCTGGGAGATGGAGGTTGCAGTGAGCCGAGACCTCGCCACTGTACTCCAGCTTGGGCAACAGAGCAAGACTCCATCTCAAAAAAATAAATAAACAAAAATAAAATAAAATAAAAAATAAAAATACAAAATTAGCTGGGCGTGTTGGCGTATGCTTGTAATCCCAGCTACTTAAGAGGCTGAGGCAGGAGAATCACTTGAACCCAGGAGGCAGAGGTTGCAGTGAGCCCAGATCACGCCACTGCACCCCACCCTGGGTGACAGAGTGAAACCCTGTCTCAGAAACAAACAAACAAAAAACAACAACAACAAAAACTCTTTAACACAGCCTTCAAAACATTGGCCATTCTGTCTGTCATCTACTCATTAGCTTCCTATACATTCTCTTGGCTTCCTTCTTTAGCATCTAGCCACACTCCCCACTCCTTTCCCTGCCCCCTGGCTTTTTTTTTTTTTTTTTTTTAAGGCAGGGTCTTGCTCTGTGGCCCAAGCTGGAGTGCAGTGATGAGATCTTGGCTCACTGTAACCTCCGCCTCCCAGGTTCAAGCGATTCTCCTGCCTCAGCCTCTGGAGTCGCTGGGACTACAGGCATGTGCCACCATGTCTTGCTAGTTTTTTTTTGTTGTTGTTTTGTTTTGTTTTGGTAGAGATGGGGATCTCACTATGTTGTCTAGGCTGGTCTTGAGTTTTTGGCCTGAAGCAATCCTTCTGCCTCAGCCTCCCTAAGCTCTGGGATTTCAGGAATGAGCCATCAAGCCTGGCCAACGGTAACATTTTTACTAGAATATATCAATATCACTTTAAACTGCTATTATAAAATCACAACAAAAATAACAGATAGCAAGTATTGAATGCTTACTATGTGCTGGGCACTGTGTCAAGGGTAATACATACAATACCTTATTTAATCCTCTGAGTATCCTTTGAAGTAGGTATTACTAAGCACATTTTACTCAGAAGAAAATTAAGGCCCAGAGAAGTTAAGATGTCGTGCCCAAAGTCATACAACTATTAAGTGATAGAGACAGTATGGCCAATATTCAATCCAGGTCTATCTGACTCGCTCCTGAATTCCCTCTCCATCCTTTCTTAACCACAAGTATCTGTATGCTAGGACTCACTAGGACATCACAAGTTATTTGAGATAATAGGCTGTTAGAGAAGGAGCGCGGGTTTTGATGTCAGACCAGCTTTGAATTTGAGACCCAGCTCTGGCACAGACCAGCCATTTGATCTTAGACAAGTTACATAATCCTCTCCTTCCACTCCTACCCCAAAACCTTAGGCTCTATATCTATAAATGGAAATAATATCAGCCATCTTGCAAGATTGCCATAAAAATTAGGTATAATATATATATAAAGTGCTTGACACATCAATAAATTGTCATGTATGTATTCAATAAATTACTTTTTATCATTGTCTTCTACAATGACTTTATTTTTTCAGTAATTTATATGTTTGGCAACATTGTGTTTTAGATTTTCCAGGATAGTCCATTCTGTGATTCAGAAACACTGTCACCAGAGATACATTTGTCAGAGTATGTATCCTTTTTGTTGTTGTTTAGAAACTAAAATTATCTGGCCTGGCGTGGTGGCTCACACCTGTAATCCCAGCACTTTGGGAGTCCGAGGCAGGCGGATCATGAGGTCAGGAGATTGAGACCATCCTGGCTAACACGGTGAAACCCTGTCTCTACTAAAATTACAAAAACAAAATTAGCTGGGCGTGGTGGTGGGCACCTGTAATCCCAGTTACTTGGGAGGCTGACACGAGAGAATGGCGTGAACCCGGGAGGTGGAGCTTGCAGTGAGCCAAGATCATGCCACTGCACTCCAGCCTGGGCAACAGAGTGAGACTCTGTCTGAAAAAAAAAAAAAGAAGAAGCTAAAGTTATACATTTCTCTTAGCCAATAAAACATAGGTAAGTCTATAAAACATACCTAGTAAATCCATAATTAATAACTGAATGATTATCATACAGCATAAACAAATGCATGAAGAATCCACAGGTTATCAGAAAGATCTACTTTTTTTTTTTTTTTTGAGATGGAGTTTCGCTCTTGTTGCCCAGACTGGAGTGCAATGGCGTGATCTCGGTTCACTGCAACCTCTGCCTCCCGGGTTCAAGCAATTCTTCTGCCTCAGCCTCCCAACTAGCTGGGATTACAGGCATGTGCCACCACGCCCGCCTAATTTTGTATTTTTAGTAGAGATGGGGTTTCACCATGTTGGTCAGGCTGGTCTTGAACTCCCGACCTCAGGTGATCCACCTGCCTCGGCCTCCCAAAGTGCTGGGATTACAGATGTGAGCCACCTTGTCCGGCCAGAAAGATCTACTTTATATGGATCAGAAAGAATAAGTAGAGTTCACCAAATTACTTGAGTTTTATCTCTGATTTATTAAGTTCTGATACACAGGTACAATTTAATGTTCACAATTTAACCAAATAATGAAAAGGGAACATCACTGTCTGCACCCTTAAATGCATAGTTACCAGTCAAAAAGTTTCGGTCACCATTTATATAAGCAAAATAAGTGAGCAAATATGTTTACTAAATGATGCACAATATATGTTCATATTCATGTGGAAATTTTAAAAATTTATTTAATTGAAAAGAATAGACCAGGTACAGTGGCTTACGCCTGTAATCTTAGCACTCTGGGAGGCCGTGACAGAGTGACAGACTTGAGGCCAGGAGTTTGAGACCAGCCTGGCCAACAGGGTCAGGCCGTCTCTACTAAAAATACAAAAAAATTAGCCAGGTGTGGTGGTGCACGCCTGTAATCCCAGCTACTTGGGTGGCTGAGGCACAGAATCGCTTGAACGCAGGAGGTGGAAATTGCAGTGAGCCGAAATTGTGCCACTGCACTCCAGCCTGGGTGACAGAGTGAGAGAGACCCCGTCTCCAAAAAAAAAAAAAAGTATATATAGGATATCCAGCAGCAACAAAGCTAGTAAAAAAGATGAGTTTTTGAATCTGTGATTTTGGAACTAGTCTCCTAATGCTCACTTCAACTCTGAATTAAAAAAAAAAAATTTCCACATGGAAGACATAAATCTAAACAATAACTAAATAAAGAACTACTTTCTGTTTAAGCAGTATAATCTTTCTCACTGTACAGTATTTGTCAATTAATTTGATTAGGAACACTCTTGGAGATAAGCTAATTAAGTTGTTGCCCAGATGGGAATTTCAAAGTTGGAGGGAGAGTCCTTTCCCCAAACCTTGTCTAAATCCCCTGGCAGCTGTCAGTCATTAATATGTAAATGTGAATCGGTTACCAAACTCGTATAAGACTTGTAGGAAACAAGACATGGGAGGTCTGTGGGGAGAGGGAAAGAAAGGGCAATTGCCAGGCTAGTAAGTCTGCAGTGGACAACAATAGGCAGTTTGGGGACTTGCAAAAGAATATAAGTGCCTGGAAGAATAGAAGAGGCAGGCCAGGCACAGTGGCCCATGCCTGTAATACTAGCACTTTGGGAGGCTGAGGCCTCAGGTGATCTGAGGGCAAATCACCTGAGATAAGGAGTTTGAGACCAGCCTGACCAACATGGAGAAAGCCCGTCTCTACTAAAAATATAAAATTAGCCAGGCATGGTGGCGCATGCCTATAATCCCAGCTACTCAGGAGGTTGAGGCAGAAGAATCGCTTGAAGCCAGGAGGCAGAGGTTGTGGTGAACCGAGATCGTTCCATTGCCCTCCAGCCTGGGCAACAAGAGCAAAACTCAATCTCAAAAAAAAAAAAAAAGAAGAATGGAGGATGCAGAAAGCCACCCCAGAAAAGAGATAAAGGATTCATGGAGGTGGGGGGAAGCTTTGCCTATTTCACAATTTTTCAAAAAAATCTGGGGTCATTTATACAGTTGATTCCAAACAGTATTCAAATGAGATAGTCAGGTCTTAAATGCCAAATACAGTTACAGACAACAAAAGTTCTGAATAGCTAAGAAATACTTAAATAATTACCGTTTTTAGGCAGTGTTGGAAAGTTATAGGTTGAATTTCATATTGCTATGAATATGTTCTATTTACTGGCTTTTTCCTTCCAGCAGTTAAAAACCAGTAACCTACAGGAAAACAGTAGTATAATCTCAACATTCTATTAAACTTGGTCACGGCCGGGCGTGGCGGCTCACATCTACAATCCCAGCACTTTGGGAGGCCGTGGTGGGCGGATCACCCGAGGTCAGGGGCTTGAGACCAGCGTGGCCAACATGGTGAAACCCTGTCTCTACTAAAAGTACAAAAATTAGCTGGGTGTGGTGGCGCATGCCTGTAATCCCAGCTACTGGGGAGGCTGAGGCAGGAAAATCACTTGAACCCAGGAGGCAGAGGTTGTGGTGAGCCGAGATTGCACCACTGCACTAGTATTTGAGCCAATACTGAAGTGGTAAGGTCAGTTATTGTAATTTATAGTGAAGTAAAGGTGTATGTGTGTTTTGTAAATTTTTCTTCTTTTGAATAGAGATGGTGGGGGTGGGGGGGGTCTCACTGTCTTGCCCAAGCTGGTCTTGAACTCTTGGGCTCAAGTGATCCTCACGCCTTGGTCTCCCAATGTCCTGGGATTACAGACCTGAGTCACCATGCCTGGCCAGGTGTGGCATGTTTTTAATCCCTTTTATTACAGAAGATGAAATTACTGAACGTTTAAATAAATTATTAGAGAAAAACATATTCTCCTTTCTATTATTCACTGTATGCAATTCTAATAAATGGGCCATAATCAGGTATTGAGTTCAAAATCTGAAAATGTAATATAAGAGTACTTGGGGGAGGGTACATGTCCATATTTCTGTCTGTTTCAGATATATACAGGGATGTCAGGGACAGGAAAAGAAAAGCATATATTCAAATAGGTCCTGGGGGGACAAATGAGTCCATAAACCTCTCCTCAAAGAGCAAAGGCCCCTCACTGTTTTTGGTTTTTATTTTCATATATCACTGACAGAAAAACATGGGGCTTTAGAAAACCACCACCACAGACACATGATAGGGATGAAATTGTTTAGTTAAGGGCTTCCGAGCATCATTTCAAGTCTGAATCTGGAATATCCTGTTGGCAATTTGAAGAAAGGTAGGAAGGTGAACTTTACCTAACAGTGTAGCAAAGAACGATAAAAAGATAAAACAGATAAAAAGAGCAGTTTTTATAGTGGTCACTCATTTATCCCCTGAGATCAGGTAGGCTTGGATTTAAATTATATCTCTGGCACTTCATGGCTACAACTAAACAGTGTGTGTATATCACTTAACGTCCATGCCTATTTCCTGATCTGTAAATGGAGTTAATAATAGTGCCTACCTCAGAGGGTTGTTTTGAGGATCAAATAAAATAGGTGCCTGGCATGAGCAAATTTTATTTATTTTATTTACTTTTTTGAGATGGAGTCTCGCTGTGTTGCCCAGGTTAGAGTGCAGTGGCACAGTCTCGGGTCACTGCAATCTCCACTTTCCAGATTCAAGCAACTCTCTGCCTCAGCCTCCCGAGTAGCCGGGATTACAGGTGCCCACCACCATGCCCAGCTAATTTTTGTGTTTTCAGTAGAGACGGGGTTTCACCATGTTGGCCAGGCTGGTCTTGAACTCCTGACCTTATGATCTACCCACCTCGGCCTCCCAAACTGCTGGGATTACAGGCATGAGCCACTGCACCCAGCTCACAAATTTTATTATTAATTATTTTCCCTACCTCTGTTCTTAAGTTGGAAAAGGCAGATTTTAAGGCAGATCGTAAAATATGTTACAGGTGACTTGTTGGTAGATATTTCTTTTTTTCCTTCTTTCTTTCTTTCTTTTTTTTTTTTTTTTTGAGGCAGAGTCTCACTCTGTTGCCCAGGCTGGAGTGCAGTGGCATGATCTTGGTTACTGCAACCTCCGCCTCCCGGGTTCAGGCGATTTTCCTGCCTCAGCCTCCTGAGTAGCTGGGATTATAGTCGTGCCCCACCGTGCCCGGCTAATTTTTGTATTTTTAGTAGAGACAGGATTTCACCATGTTGCCCAGGCTGGTCTCAAACCCCTGGTCTCAGGCGATTCACCCGCCTCGGCTTTCCAAAGTGCTGGGATTACAGGCGTGAGCCACTGCGCCCAGCCAGGAGAGATCAAACTGTATCAGATTCGTGAACAAGAATATTTAAGTATATGTAAGGCAGAAGAACAGGAACACAGGCAGATACAAATCTGTGGCTCCTCATTAAAGTGAGTAGGCAAGTTAGAACATTTTATTGGATGTCAGAACGAACATGAAGAAGTGGTTATCAGGAAAGAAGAGTTGTCCATCAAGGAAACCAAACAAATGGCAAAGCAAAAAGCCAAGCCAGGCAGGTACAATAGCTAAAAAGTTCTGGGAATGCAAGTTGCATGGATAAGGCTTTCACATCATTGTTGTTTTCTGATGATACCTCATCAGATGATAAAGGTCCTCTTCCTAGTTTTAAAGTAACAAGGACCCTCACAATGGCAAGCTGTAATTCTAGAGCACTGTTTCTCAACCATGGCTGCAATTAGGGGTTTGTAAATATACCAATGCCAAGGGTTTCAACCCCAGGCCAATTAAATCAATCTCTGGGGTTGCAACTCAGTCCTCAGTATTTTTCAAAAACTCCTCAGGTGAATTTAATGTAAGCGAAGGTGATGGATTATTATTCTAGAGATAAGTCTCTATAGTACACTGCTTTCAAACTTTGATGTGCATGCAAATTGCTTCGGGAGTCTTGTTAAATTGCAGGTTTTAAATTAGTAAGCTTGAGTTACTAATCTCAGGCCTGAGATTCAGGATTTGTAATAACCAAGAAATATTGGGAGGCTGGACCACAGACCACATTTAGAGTAATAAGCATCTAGGAGAATGCTGCAAGACTCTCTTTCTAGCCATGTTTTGTTCAGAATCTTAGATTATATTAAGATCTACAGGTATGGTTATTAAATATGATTATGCAAAAAGAGAGATGGCAAAGTTTTATTTTAGAATTGATTCAAAAATATTTTCACAAGTTGAAATAAGACAAAATATACTCTTTTTTTTCCTTTTAAAAAATCAACGTGATTCCAATTGTATTCCTTAAAACAAAACAAAACAAAACTGAGTCAGGATCTCACTGTCACCAAGGCTAGAGTGTCATGGTACAGTCATAGCTCACTGTAACCTCAAACTCCTTGGCTCAAGCAATCTTCCTGTCTTGGCCTCCTTAGGTACTGAGATTACAGGTGTGAACCACTATGCCTGGATCAAAGTTTATTCCTTATTAGGGACAATTTAATATCTATCATATAAGCTAATTCTGAAAAAAAGAAGATACTAAGATATAAAGCAATAATAATTTCACAGTGCGGTAATCGGTTATAAGTAGATTAATTACATTGAATAGTTAGTAGAGAGATACATATTAAAACAAGAGAATTTGTAATATGACAAAAGTGTTTAAATGAGGGAGGATTATTCAATTAATTGAATTGAAGCAAAAGAAAAAATATTCATCTGGGGGGAAAAGTGAGATCCATATTTCACACCTTACCCTAGGATAAATTCCACATGGATCAAGGATTTAAATGCAAAACAAAACCATGAAAGTGTTAGACAAAACCATGGAAGGGATTTTTTTTCTGTTATGTCTGAATGTGGAAACCCTTTCTAAACACGATACAAAGGCAAAGGGTCATAGAAGACTGAAAAATTAACCAGAAAAAAATTTGCATGGCAAAAACCTTTATGTGAGAAGTTTAAAAATAAAGAACAAGCTGGGGAGAAAACATGTCTCATTCATAGCCTAAGATGAAGAACTAATTTTTCTAATATTAAAGAGCTCCTACAAAATAGTAATTTAAAAAAAGATCTACAAGCTCCTTGCCCACAAAAGATCAACAAAGTATATGACTAAATTGTTGATAGACAATGACATAAAACACCTCTCATAATAATTCCTATGGCAGTGTTTATTCTACTAAGGCATGCTGATACCATCCACTTATTTGTGGGTATGCTTTGTATAATCTCTAAAGCAGGCATAATTCTTATGATGCCAGGTAATTGAGCAGAGTCACAGAAAAAGAGTATTTTAAAAGGAGGGAGTCCCAACCTGGCCAACATGGTGAAACCACGTTTCTATAAAAAATATAAAAATTAGCTGGGTGTGGTAGTGCACACCTGTAATCCCAGCTCCTCAGACTCAGAGGCAGGATTGCTTGAACCGGGGAGGCAGAGGTTGCAGTGAGCTGAGATCATGCCACTGCACTCCAGCCTGAATGACAAAGTGAGACTGTCTCAAAAAAAAAAAAAATAATAATAATAATAAATAAAAAGAGGGAGTGATCAACGGAGTCAAATGCTGATGAGGGGTCAAGTAAGGTAATATAGAAAGTGCCCACTGGACCCACAGATATAAGGCCAATTGATCTGCCACCAGGGTGCCAAGAGAATTCAATATGGTATGAAGTTTTCCAACAAATGGTGCTGGGACAACTGTATGTCCACATGCAAAATAAAGTTGGACCCATACCTCATACCATATGTAAAAAATTTACTCAAAATAGATCAAAGAGTTAAAATTGCAAAAGCATTAGAATAAAAATAGGTATAAATCTCCATGCCTGGGTGAGCTGGCTCATGCCTATAATCCTAGCACTTCTGAGGTAGGCAGATCACTTGAGCACAGGTGTTTGAGACCAACCTGGGGAACATGCAAAACCTCGTCTCTATTACAAATACAAAAAATTAGCTGGTGTGGTGGCACGCACCTGTAGTCCCAGCTACTCCAGAGGTTGAGGTGGGAGGATCACCTAAGCCCGAGAAGTGGAGGCTGCCATGAGCTGAGATTGCACCACTGCACTCCAGCCTGGGCGACAGGAGTGAGACCCTGACTCAAAAACAAACAAACAACAACAACAACAACAAAACCTTTGTGACTTTGGATTAGGCAACAGTTTCTAAAATATAATACCTAAAGCCTAAGCAACCATAGAAAAAATAGATAAATTGGACATCAGAAAAATTAGAAGCTTTTAGGCCAGGCGTGATGGCTCACTCCTGTAATTCTCAGCACTTTGGGAGGCAGAGGCGGGTGGAAAACCTGAGGTCAGGAGTTTGAGACCAGCCTGGCCAGTATGTGGAAACCCTGTCTCTACTGAAAAAAAAAATACAAAGATTAGCTGGGCGTGGTGGTGTGCACCTGTAGTCCCAGCTACTTGGGAGGTAGAGACAGGAGAATTGCTTGAACCCAGGAGGTGGAGGTTGCAGTGGGCCAAGATTGTGCCACTGCACTCCAGCCTGGATGACAGAGTAAGACTCCATCTCAAAAAATAAAAATACAGGCTGGGCACGGTGGCTCACGCCTGTAATCCCAGCACTTTGGGAGGCTGAGGTAGGCAGATTACCTGAGGTTGGGAGTTTGAGACCAGCCTGACCAACATGGAGAAACCCTGTCTCTACTAAAAATATAAAATTAGCCAGGCATGGTGGCATATGCCTATAATTCCAGCTACTCAGGAGGCTGAGGCAGGAGAATCGCTTGAACCCGGGAGGTGGAGGTTGCAGTGGGCCGAGATTGTGCCATTACACTCTAGCCTAGGCGACAGAGTGAGACTCCATCTCAAAAAATTAAAATACAAAAATTAGCCGGGCATGGTGGTGCATGCCTGTAATCCCAGGTACTCAGGAGGCTGAAGCAGGAGAACCACTTGAACTGGGGAGGCGGAGGTTGCAGTGAGCCAAGACTGCGCCACTCACTGCACGCCAGCCTGGGCAACAAGAGCAAAATTCCATCTCAAAAAAAAAAAAAAAAAAAAAAAAAAAATTAAAAATAGGCAAAGGACTTGAATAGATATTTCTCCTAAGATGATATACAAATGGCCAATAAGCACATAAAAAGATGTTCAACATTGTTAGTCATTAGAAAAATCCAAATTCAAAACCACAATTGGATACTACTTCACACCTGCTAGATCACCTGGGAAGAAAAACTCAGATAATAGCAAGTGGTGGTGAAATTAGAGCTATTGTATGTTAACAGTGGAAATGTAAAATGGTGCAGGTGCTTTGGAAAACAGTTTGACACTTTCTCAAAATTTAACCCTTTTCCAGTTTAGATTAAAAAAAAACACAGCTTGCTGCCAGCACTCATTTAATTTTACATAAACATGTTCTTTGAGGCTGAAGAAAATCTGACTGATTTTCATGTGAAAATAAAATACAAAAACTGTTCTTGGAGTTATTTCTAAACAGAACTAACATCAGAATTGTCTGAATCACCAAAATCTTCTATTTCAGAAAAATCAGATCCATCAAATGAATCTTCAGCCAACAACTGTTTGAGAATGATGCTACATTTTTTAGGATTTGACATTTTCAGTGATCAAGAATTACTATATTTTATAAATGGAAATACAACTAAAAACGGAATGCTATAAGTAGAATAATGTCTTTTGTTTCCAAAGTCAATATACTAAAGCAATGTGAAAATAATAAATATTAATATGCTTACTAAGATATTAATAAAACAATAATATTTCGTGGCAAGGTTATCTTGGAGTAAACGCTGCAGCTGCAAGCACTGCCAGTGGGTATTCTTGGGGCAAAGGGGTTAAACAGAGTTATCATATGACTTCGTAATTCCACAATTCCACCTAAGAGCATTGAAAACATATGTCCACACAAAAACTTGTACCTGAATGTTCATAGCAACATTATTCATTATAGCCAAAAAGTGGAAACCACCCAAATGTCCATCAACTAATGAATGGATAAACAAAATAGCATAACCACTCTGAGGTATATCCATACAACAGAATATTATTGCACAATAAAAAGGAGTGAAGTGCTGACACATACTACAACATGGATGAGCCCTGAAAACATTACACTAAAAAAGAAATCCCATTTCAGTAGGTATAGCTATAAATAGATAAATAAATAAGTAAATAAAATATCTTTAATGAAAGAAGCCAGTCACAAAAGGTCACATGGTGTATGATTCAATTTATATTAAATGTCCAGAAAAGGAAAATCCATAGAGGTGGAAAATAGATTAGTGGTTGTCAAGGGCTGTAGGGAGGGGGAATTGGTAGTGACTGCGAAAGGATACAGCAGTGATGAGAATGTTCTGAAATTAAATGGTAATGTTGAATGAATTTATGAATATGCTAAAAAACACTGTATTGTAAACTTTAAAAGATACATTGTACACTTTGAAAGGTGAGTCTTAACGAGATTTTATGAGTCTTTATGAGATGTGAATCATATCTCAATTTTTTTTAAAGTGTTTATTGGATTTCTGAGACTTGGATGTCGTTAGTGGCCTTGTAGAGGAATGTTAGTGGTCAAAGGCAGCTGGCAGTGGACCAAAGAATGAGTGGGAAGTGAAGAATAGTGAGTGCATACAGTTCTTTCAAGAAGGGTAGGTGAGAAGAACAGGGCAGTATCTGAGAGAGATAAAAGATCAAAGAATATTCTGGTTTTGTTTTTGGTTAGAGAAGCTTAAGTAGGTTAAAATGCTAATGGAGGCTGGGCGTGGTAGCTCACTCCTATAATCCCAGCACTTTGAGAGGCCAAGGTGGTCAGATTGCTGGAGTTCAGCAGTTCGAGGTCAGCCTGGGCAACATGGTGAGACCCCTTCTCTACAAAATATACAAAAATTAGCTGGGTGTGCTGGTGCCTATTGTCCCCGCTACTTGGGGGGCTGAGGTGGGAGGATGGCTTGAGCTTGGGAGGCCAAGGCTGCAGTAAGCTGTAATCACGCCCCTGCACTCCAATGGACCTGCCTCAAAAAAAAAAAAAAAAAAAAGATAGTAAGATCTAATTGGGAAGAAGTATATTGGGGAGGAGGATGATAAATAATAGAATAAGTAAGAGAGCACAAGGTGGTTAAAAGGGATTAAGAATACAGGTAACTGTTAAATAGGAAGTAAGGTGCTGACTGGGGGAAGTGCAATTATATATATTGAAGTAGTTTAATTTGAGGAAGTTAAGACGCATTTTATCTGAGGACATCTGTTTTTAGGTGAGTTGATGAAAAGTAAGGAAGTGCAGGGGAACGGTCAGAAATGTGGGAAGACTAGAAAATGTTGGATGTGCTGGCACTGTGTCTCACGCATGTAATCCCAGCACTTTGGGAGGCTGAGGTGGGTGGATCACTTGAGCCCAGGAGTTTGAGACCAGCCTGGGCCACATAGTAAGACTCCTTCTCTATTAAAAAAAAAAAAGAAAAAATCTATCTATCTATCTATAGAAATTGACACATCTGGTCTTAAAGCTTGAAACATACATTTATTTTATCTGAGTTACTTTCTCAGGAAAGGACCCCAGGCCTCTGGGAAAGTATCATATAACTGAAACTCACTGGATCATCTCATCCAAGGAGAGGCCAGGCCCCTCATTCATCATGATTACTTCCTTAACCCTCCCCAAGTTCTTGTTTTCCTACACATTGTTATATTTCTTACCTGCTATATAAACCCCTAATTTTAGTCAGCAGGGGAGATGGATTTGAGACTGATGTCCCATCTCCTCCACTGCAGCACCTAATCAAAGCCTTCTGCCTTGGCAATACCCGTTGTCTCAGTCATTGGCTTTCTGTGTAGCGAGGAGCAGGACGTAGACTGAGCCATGGTGTTTTGGTAACAGTCTCAGTACAAAACCACAAACTTCTACTACCGGGACAATAGTAACTCAGTCTCTAGTCCCTGATGATTTGGGAGGTTTAGGACATCTAATCTGGTCAGTTGTTATCTAATGTATCATCGGGTTGTACTTAAATTCCAGAAAATCCCCAGGAAAGGATAATTCTAGTGAAATAAAAAACCCAGTTTGGTCCTGTTACTCCTTAAACTTATGGCAGTTGGAATCCCCTGGTAGCACATACTGTCTGAAACTTAGCAGAACTCCTAGGAGAATCTATAACACATCTATCATTTTGGTGATAAGAAACCCCAACTCGCTTGAGCTGAGTCCCTTAGACCTGTGCTAATCCTACTCTACACCTCCGGAACAACCCAGGATTCCAAAGATAGACTGGCAGTTTCTCCTCAGTCTGATGAAACTGTGGTTTGGACTACATGTGTCAGCTACTTTCCACTAATGTCTGAGTAGGGCTAAGCCACAGGAAAATATTGTTTCAAGTATTAAAATAATATTTAAATAGTACAATTATAATTATTCTAGCTGGGCGTGGTGGTGTGTGCCTATTAGTTCCAGCTACTCAGGAGACTAAGGTGGGAGGATCACTCAGCCCAGGAGTTCGAGGCTGCAGAGAGCTATGATCATTGTGTCACTGCCTTCCAGCCTGGGTGACACAGCAAAACCCAGTCTCTATTGTAAAAAAAAAAAAAAAAAAAAAAAAAAAAAAAAAAAAAAAAAAAAGAATAATTAGTCTAATAGGATAGAATAAAAATAATTAAAATTTCTTGATTAGTTTCCATATTGTGTTAGGCTTACATTTATATATATATATATCATATATCATATACATATATATGATATATATAAATGTAAGATATATAGATATGTATCTCGTTTTGTCTTTCTCCCTCTCCTTACCATGTTTTTTGTTTAGAACTATCGTTATTAACAACAATAATTATAAGTGTAGCATGCAATGCTTTCCAAAGCACTTACTCATCCATTATTTTACTCTATGTAAACTTCCATCTTAGCTAGGTTGGAGATGTATTATTACCTCCAGGTTGCTGATGAAGAAACAGTGGTTAAGCAGTGATTAGTGACTTGTTCAAGATCATATAATTTGTTGGTAGGTGAGTTGTTTTTAGACTTAAGATATCTTTTGTTACTTCCTAACATATACTTTCTATTCATTATAAGGTTAGTGAGAATTTTGATAAAGGTTTCCTTTTCTTTATTAAAATTTTTTTTTAGTCTGTGTCCTGCTGAAGATAAAGGTTTCCTAGTAAAACTATTCTAAACTTTTGTTTGTTTGTTTGTTTGTTTGCTAGAAAAAGGGTTTCAATAGACTTCTTCTTCTTCTTTTTTTTTTTTTTCAGAATCTCCCTCTGTCCCCCAGGCGGAGTGCAGTGGTGCAATCTCGGCTCACTGCAACCTCCACCTCCTGGGTTCAAGTGAATCTCCTGCCTCAGCCTCCTGAGTAGCTGGGATTACAGGTGTGTGCCACCATGACTGGCTCATTTTTGTATTTTTAGTAGAGACGAGGTTTCACCTGACTCGTGATCCACCCACTTCGGCTTCCCAAAGTGCTGAGATTACAGGCGTGAGCCACCATGCCCAGCCTGGACTTCTTTTTTTAAAAATGTATGTTGAACATTCAACAAAGGAAAAATGACCATGATTCAAAAATTACTCATATTTAATACTTCTCAACTTTCCAAAACAATGATAGTGATGATATATTTTAATCACATAAGGGGCACTAGTTTTAATATGTCTTTACCACTTTATTTTATTTATTTTTGAGACACACTCTGTTGCCCAGGCTGGAGTGCAATGTTTCGATCAGGTCTCACAGTAGCCTTGACCTCCCTGGGTTCAGGTGATTCTCCCACCTCAGCCTACTGAGTAGCTGGAACCACAGGCTCACACCACCACATTTGGCTAATTTTTAAATTTTTTGTAGAGACAAGGTTTTGTCATGTTTGCCCAGACTGATCTCAAACTTCTGAGCTCAAGCAGTTCTTCCTCCTAAGCCTCACAAATTGCTGGGATTACAGGCGTGAGCCACTGTGCCCAGCTATTTTATTTTTCAGATAGGGTCTCACTCTGTCACCCAGACTGGAGTGCAGTGTCACCATCGCAGCTCACTGCAGCCTCAACCTCCCCAGGCTCAGGTGATCCTCCCACTTCAGTCTTCCAAGTAGCTGCACCACCACATCTGGCTAATTTTTTGTATTTTTTGTAGAGATGGGGTTTCACCATGTGGTGGTCTCAATCTCCTGGCCTCATGTGATCTGCCCGCCTTGGCATACCAAAATGTTGGGATTACAGGTGTGAGCCACTGCGCCCGGCCACCACCTTATTTAGTGCTGACTAAACAAATTTCCCTTTGCCAAATGTGATAATAATTTCTTGTAGAATTACTGTTCAGGGTCAACGTTCTCTCTTTTTTCTTTCTTTCTTTTTTTTTTGAGACGGAGTTTCGTTCTTGTTGCCCAGAATGGAGTGCAATGGCACGATCTTGGCTCACTGCAATTTCTGTCTCCCGGGTTCAAGCAATTCTCCTGCCTCAGCCTCCCAAGTAGCTGGCACCTGCCACCATGCCCAGCTAATTTTTGTATATTTAGTAGAGATGGGGTTTTGCCACGTTGGCCAGGCTGGTCTCAAACTCCTGACCTCAGGTGATCCACCTGCCTTGGCTTCTCAAAGTGCTGGGATTACAGGCATGAGCCACCACACCTGGCCAGGGTCAATGTTCTGAAATAACCTTCAGCATTTGCCAGTACTCACCAAGATCAAATAATCAGCTTTGCTAATTTTTTGTTGTTGTTGTGTTTGAGATGGAGTCTCGCTCTGTTGCCCAGGCTGGAGTGCAATGGCGAGATCTTGGCTCACTGCAACCTCTGCCTCCCAGGTTCAAGTGATTCTTCCGCCTCAGCCTCCTGAGTAGCTAGGATTACAGGCACTCACCATCATGCCCGGCTAATTTTTGTATTTTTGCATATACCGGGTTTCACCATCTTGGCTAGGCTGGTCTTGAACTCTTGACTTCAGGTGATCTGCCTACCTCGGCTACCCAAAGTGCTGGCATTACAGGCGTGAACCACTGCGCCCGGCCCACTTTGCTAATTCTTTTTTTTTTTTCTTGAGACAGAGTCTCACTCTGTTGCCCAGGCTGGAGTGCAGTGGCGCGATCTCGGCTCACTGCAACCTCTGCCTCCCAGGTTCACACCATTCTCCCGCCTCAGCCTCCCGAGTAGCTGGGACTACAGGCGCCCTCCACCATGCCTGGCTAATTTTAAAAATATTTTTAGTAGAGACGG
This sequence comes from Rhinopithecus roxellana, assembly GCF_007565055.1. Taxonomy (NCBI): domain Eukaryota; kingdom Metazoa; phylum Chordata; class Mammalia; order Primates; family Cercopithecidae; genus Rhinopithecus; species Rhinopithecus roxellana. The sequence goes on along the minus strand of NC_044553.1, from coordinate 48,756,993 downwards.
GGGTTTCACTGTGTTAGCCAGGATGGTCTCGGTCTCCTGACCTCGTGATCCACCCACATTGGCCTCCCAAAATGCTGGGATTACAGGTGTGAGCTACCGCACCTGGCCCCATTCTGCTAGTTCTTAAAACATTTAAAGCTAAACCTCAAGGAGTGTGAAAAAGTGGTTAGGGTATCCATAAACAATCTGGTGCTGGGGCACTTCTGACCCTGGGGAGGAATTAAGTGACTCAGTCAGTGGTCATGTGGCTGAGAGGCATGGCCAGCAGGGACTCTGACACTCACCTTTTTTCTTCCTTCAACCAATCTCCAGGTTAGAAGGTGAAGGAAGTTATTTGCAGCATCATTAGCAATTTCTTTTCCACCTCCACCTGTAACAGCCAAGGCACAGGATACTGAAGAAAAGAAGCAAAGAGGCCTGATGCTTCTGGTTAATCAGTCGGAAGAAAAATCATATCTAAGGTAGACAAGATATCCAAGACATCCACTGTCTACACACACACAAACACACAACTCTAACTAAATTCACATTTGTATCTGGTGTTTCCATGCTATAGTGGCTTAACTGGTAATTCTGTAACACAAACATGGAGGTCATAGAGGCTTTCAATAATAGAGCTAAGGACTCATATTTCCTATGCTTTTAAAATTATCTTTTTAGGCTGGGCACAGTGGCTTACGCCTGTAATCCCAGCACTTTCTAAGGACAAGGTGAGCGGATTGCTTGAGTTCAGGAGTTTGAGACCAGCCTGGCCAACATGGTGAAAACCCTTCTCTACAAAAAATACAAAAATTAGCCAGGCAGGGTGGTGCAGGCCTGTAGTTCCAGCTACTTGGGTCAGGGGGTGGGGTGGGGTAAAAAGGCAGGAGGATCACTTAAACCCAGGAGGTTGAGGCTGTAGTGAGTCAAGATCATGCCACTGTACTCCAGCCTGGGTGACAAAATGAGACCTTGCTTAAAAAAAAATACACTTTGGGAGGCTGAGGCGGGTGGATCACTTGAGGTCAGGAGTTTGAGACCAGCCTGGCCAACATGGTAAAACCCTGTCTCTACTAAAAATACAAAAATTAGCCAGGTGTGGTGGCAGTGCCTGTAATCCCAGATACTTGGGAGGCTGAGGCAGGAGAATTGCTTGAACCGGGAGGCAGAGGTGGCAGTGAACCAAGATTGCGCCACTGCACTCCAGCCTGGGTGACAGAATGAGACTCTGTCTTAACAATGATAATAATAATAATAATGCAAATAATAAAATAACATATGTATATTATAAAAATTATCGGCATGGTGGCTTGCACCTGTAATCCCAGCACTTAGAGAGGCTAAGGCAGGAAGATCACCTGAGCACAGGAGTTCAAGATCAGCGTAGGCAACATAGAGAGACTTCCTCTCTACAAAAAATTTTCAAAAATAGCTGGGCTTGGTGGCATGTGCCTATGGTCCCAGCTACTTAGGAGGCTCAAGTAAGAAGATCACTTGAGCCCAGGAGGCTGTAGTGAGCCATGATTGTGCCGCTGCACTCCAGCCTTGGGTAACAAAGAGACCCTGTTTCACTAAAAATTTTTTTTTTCAATTTAGTTTTTAAAATGTGGTAATGGCCGGGCGCGGTGGCTCAAGCCTGTAATCCCAGCACTTTGGGAGGCCGAGGCGGGTGGATCACGAGGTCAGGAGATCAAGACCATCCTGGCTAACATGGTAAAACCCCGTCTCTACTAAAAATACAAAACAATTAGCCGGACGTGGTGGCGGGCGCCTGTAGTCCCAGCTACTCGGGAGGCTGAGGTGGGAGAATGGCGTGAACCCAGGAGGCGGAGCTTGCAGTGAGCTGAGATCCGGCCACTGCACTCCAGCCTGGGCAACACAGTGAGACTCTGTCTCAAAAATAAATAAATAAATAAATAAAAATTGTGGTAAAATATATATAACATTAAAATTTACCATATGCAGCTGGGGTAGATATCATAAGTCATAAGCAGTACTGGGGAGTAGTCTGACAGTAACTGAAAATGAAAGAGCAGAAAAGAACCTCAAAAGATTATTATGCCTAAAAATCTGCTGCCAGATTGGTTAAAATTATGTAAGACATATGTGCTTCTTGAAGATTCCTCAAAATGAAGATTTACAAGCCTATCTAGTTAAGTTCTTCTACGCATTTAAAACTGTGTCCCATGTACTAGGTGAGGCAGCATGATATCATGGGAAAAGTCCAGGACTTGGAATCAGGGCAAGTGTAATTGTGTCCTGGTTCTGCCTGTTTTTAAGTGGGTGAACACAGACAAGTTATCTAACCTTTCACACTCACTGTGTCTCCCCATGTTTTTTTTTTTTTTTTTGAGATGGAGTTTCGCTCTCGTCGCCCAGGCTGGAGTGAGTGCAATGGCGTGGTCTCAGCTCACTGCAACCTCTGCCTCCTGGGTTCAAGTGATTCTCCTGCCTCAGACTCCTGGGTAGCTGGGATTACAGGCGCACGCCACCATGCCCAGCTAATTTTTGTGTTTTTAGTAGAGACGGGGTTTTGCCATGTTGGCCAGGCTGGTCTCAAACTCCTGACCTCAGATGATCTGCCCGCCTGGGTCTCCCAAAGTGCTGGGATTACACGAGTGAGCCATTATGCCTGGCGGTAATTTCCTCATTTTAAAAATAGGAACAATAATAGCACCAACATTAGAATACTGTTACAAGGAACAAATGAGGTAGAGTTTAAGAAAAGTATATTGTGAAGTGCTATGTAAATGTTATTTTTTGATGAGGTTATAGTTTGTATACATCTTCCACAGAAGGTTATCCCTTTTACGGCCATTTTTTTCTATAGTTTTTTTTTTTTTCCATTTTTTATCTTTGTAATCAATATTGACACTTTTTCTTTTCTCAACATACATTGTATTGGTCCTTGGACACCACTTTTTTTTTTTTTTTTTTTTTTTTTGAGACAGAGTCTCACTGGGTCACCTAGGCTGGAGTGCAGTGACACAGTTTTGGTTCACTGCAGCCTCTGCCTCCCAGGCACAAGCAATTCTCCTGCCTCAGCCTCCCAAGTAGCTGGGATTACAGGGGCCCACCACCACGCCTGGCTAATTTTTGTATTTTCAGTAGAGGTAGGGTTTCACCATGTTGGCCAGGCTGATCTTGAATCCCTGGACTTCAGGTGATCTGCCCGTCTCAGCCTCCCAAAGTGTTAGGATTACAGATGTAAGCCACTATGTCCTGCCTAGACACCACTTTAAAATGGTTGTTTCATGTCACAGATTTAACTTGGGGGAGGCCAGCCTAATGAAAATTTATTATTTTCTGTGAGTCACTGTATTTATAACTCAGGTACTGCCTACCAAGTGAATGGTGGTGCCTGGTTTATGGTTTTGTGGGCTTACTGTCTAGTCTATTATCTGATTTGGGTAAGAGAATACAGATTTGCCCATAACTTAGCTAAATTTTAGAAAGCATACCTATTTATTAGAAAGAAAAAGTATTAAAGTATGACCTATCAAGCTAGTAATCGCATACGTTTGTAACGAACTGTAGAAATGATCCCTGAAAGTACAGTCTTAATGGCATATTTTTGGGCATCATATTCAATAAGATTTAGAGAAGCACAAATACATATAAGGCCCCTCTTCCTTGCTCAATTTCAACACCTTTTTTTTTTTTTTTTTTTTTATTCACTAAAGGGGAAAATGGTGGGGTGGTCAGTCAGTGCTAGGAAGGTAGGTAGTTCATGATGGTTATGCTAATTTAGAATGAAAAACTTTCATTCTAGATAGGACAATGAATCCAATACTCTTTTTTTCCTCCCTAGAAACAGGGTCTCACTCTGTTGGAGTGGAATGGTGTGATCATAGCTCACTGCAGCCTTGAACTCCTGGGCTTAAGCAATCACCTCACCTGACCTTCCTAAGTAGCGGGCACGGTGGCATGAGCATGGTGGTGTGCACCTGTATTTTTTGTAGAGAGGGGTTCTTCTTGTGTTGTCCAGGCTGGTCTTGAACTCCTAGCCTCAAGAGATCCTCCTAAAATGCTGGGATTTCAGGCAAGAACATCCATGCCTGGCCTCAACACCTCGTAATAACAACTTGCTAGAACCACAGAAGTTCTTCTGGAACTTAAGTCAGAACTGGAACATTGCTCTGTTAGAATGAATGAGCAGTAAAGTCAATAGAGAGCTACCAGAGTGTGCATTCCTGAAAGTCCTGAAGAATAGGTGAGTCCAGTTGCCAACACAGAGAAGACAGGGTAGGAACCAAAAAGGGGTTGTGGTTTGCTGAGAATCAGTCACTAGAATGTCAGGAAGAACATTCACATCAAGTCAGGGCCAAGTGAGCCAGAAATTAAGAGACTAAAAAAGATGTCTTACCAGGTCAAAAATTAGAGACTAAGATGAGTCACGCTGCCACGGGGAAAAAAGTGTATCCTTGGGTAAAATAGTGTATACAAACAAATGCTTCCTGGAAACTAGACTCTCCTTTTGGGTTAATGATCAAGAGTTTTCCATAGTCATTGTCTTTTTAAAAAAATCAGGTATTTATTGAGCATATGTTGTATGCCATCACCATTTTAAGAACTGTACTTGGACGTGCATGCACCCTATCCCTCAACCACTGCTGCTGCCTCCTTCTTCTGTCACTCCTGGTGCTGCACTGTGTGTTCGTTCAGTGAGGAGCTGGTACCTCTTTTGTGAAGCGGCAGCTGAGAAGACTCTGGCATTTGCCATGGCCGAGGAAAAGCCCAAGGCATTGTTAATGAGGCAGATCAGATTCCCATTTGACAGTCAGCCAATCAATGAAACAGCCACACCTGCACAGGTGGAAATGGAGGCTGTAGATATAATTGATGTGTTCCACCAGCAGATAGGAGGTGTCTACTGAAAACGGAAACTGCTTCTTTACTCCAGTTCCCATTTTTTTATTGTACATAAAGTAATTGGTATATGTGGATACACGTATTGCATTATTTATTTATTTATTTTTTTGAGATGGAGTCTTGCTCTGTCACCCAGGTTGGAGTGCAGTGGCGCGATCTCGGCTCACTGCTACTTCCGCCTACCAGGTTCAAGCAATTCTCCTGTCTTCGCCTCCTGAGTAGCTAGGACTACAGGCACCCACCACAACCGGCTAATTTTTGCATTTTTAGTAGAGACAGGGTTTCACCATATTGGTCAGGCTGGTCTCGAACTCCTGACCTCAGGTGATCCACCCACCTTGGCCTCCCAAAGTGCTGGGATTACAGGAGTGAGCCACCACGCCCGACCCATATTGCATTTTTTAAACTAAATAGCAATGGTATGTTTTGATTGACATCAAGTGGAAGTGGGATGGGAAAAAATACTGATTCTGTGAAAATACTCGCTTTCTCCATTAGTGGCATGCTGATTTAGCTCTTATCTTTATATTCCAGTAAGTTATTTTGCTCTCACTGTTTTAACAAAACAACATAAAAATCCTTGTATACCTTGTTCAATTGGAGAATTTTAATGTTTTTCATTTATTCTTGTTAAACCAAGGACAATTTTATAACCTTTATGTATGCACCTGTTACACACAGGGCAATCTGTCTTGAAGTAGGGATAAATTACTCTGAAAAAAAAAATCATAGTTTTTCCTTCAAGTGTTTTGTTTAAATAAACTTCTTGTTTAAAATGAAAAAAAAAAAGATATTTACTTGTATTATCTTTTAATCTTTACAACAACCCTATGCAGTAGATACTTTATCTTCATTTTATTTTATTTTATTTTTTTGAGATGGAGTCTCACTCTGTTGCCCAGGCTGGAGTATAGTGGCATGATCTTGGCTCACTGCCAGCTCCGCTTTCCAGGTTCACAGCATCCTCCTGCCTCAGTCTCCTGAGTAGCTGGGACTACAGGCGCCCACCACCATGCCTGGCTAATTTTTTCTATTTTTTAGTAGAGACAGGGTTTCACAGTGTTAGTCAGGATGGTCTCGATCTCCTGACCTCACGATCCGCCTGCCTTGGCCTCCCAAAGTGCTGGGATTACAGGCTTGAGCCACAGCACCCGGCCTATCTTCATTCTATAGATGAAGAAATGGAGGCAAAGGAGGATAACAAGATTTTCCAAAGTTACTCATCCAGCAAATATTAGAGCTACGACTCCAAACTACCTAACTCTAGTGCTTGCACTCTAAACCATAATGGTAGGTGGCTCCCTGTAGTTTTAATTCACATTTATTATTTATCACTTCACTGGGCTCAGCCTACTCTTGAAAGAGATGGCTGAAGACATGCATCTATGTCCGGATATTATATTATTATTATTATTATTTTTCGAGACAGAGTCTCATTCTGTTGCCCAGGCTGGAGTGCAGTGGCGCAATCTCGGCTCACTGCAAGCTCCGCCTCCCAGGTTCACACCATTCTCCTGCCTCAGCCTCCCGAGTAGCTGGGACTACAGGTGCCCACCACCACACCTGGCTAATATTTTGTATTTGTAGTAGAGATGGGGTTTCACCGTGTTAGCTAGGATGGTCTTGATCTCCTGACCTCATGATCCTCCTGCCCCGGCCTCCCAAAGTGCTGGGGTTACAGGTGTGAGCCACCATGCCTGGCTTCATGTCCAGATATTATTAAGTCTCATTTTTCTTGTTAAGAACATAGTATTTGGGTCAGGTGCAGTGGCTCATGCCTCTAATCCCAACACTTTGGGAGGCTGAGGCCAGTGGATTGATTTAGTCCAGTAGTTTGAAACCACTTTGGACAGCATAGGGAGGCCCTGTCTCTATAAGAAATTTTAAAAATTAGCTGGGTGTGGTGGCACACTTGTGGACCCAGCTGCTGGGGGTGTTGAGGGGAGGATCACTTGAGCCCAGGAGGTTGAGGCTACAGTGAGCCATGATCACACCACTGCACTCCAGCGTGGGCAACAGAGCGAGACTCTGTCTCAAAAAGATAGTATAAATAATAAAAAGAAAAAAGAACATAATATTTAATAAAATTTTGAAAAAGGACAATTTAAGGAAAAAAATCTTTAACTTTATCCCATTTGGAGTTTAAAAGCCTCTATGTAGTTTGCTGCACAAAAGCACTTGCAATTTTGTCATCAGAATTCTTCATGGTCAATTTTGCTCAATTTTGGATTTGTTTTTTGTAGAAAATAAGTTGGCCGGGCACGGTGGCTCACGCCTGTAATCCCAGCACTTTGGGAGGCTGAGGTGGGCGTATCATGAGGTCAGGAGATCAATACCATCCTGGCTAACACAGTGAAAGCCCGTCTTAACTAAAAATACAAAAAATTAGCCGGGCGTGGTGGCACGCGCTTGTAGACCCAGCTACTCAGGAGGCTGAGGCAGGAGAATCACTTGAACCGGGAGGCAGAGGTTGCAGTGAGCTGGGATCACTCACTGCACTCCAGCCTGGAAAACAGAGCGAGACTCCGTCTCAAACAACAAAACCAAAACAAAACTAAACAAAACATTCTTGGACTATTTTGAGGAAGTAAATATATTCATGATCTTGATTGCGTTACTGATACAGGTGTATACATGTCAAAACACATCAAATTGTACAGTTTATTGCATGTCATGAGCTTAAACTTTTTTTACAATTTTATTCTCTTAAAATTTTATTGTAAAAAGATTTAAGCCCATGAAAGAATGAGTGAACTATAATTATATAAAACAACACAGATTAACTTCACAAACATAATGTTGAACAAAGATTGGAAACAGGCCAGGCGAAGTGGCTCACGCCTGTAATCCCAGCACTTTGGGAGGCTGAAGTGGGTGGATCACCTTCGGTCAGAAGTTTGAGGCCAGCCTGGCCAACATGGCGAAACCCTGTCTCTACTAAAAATACAAAAATCAACCAGGCGCGGTGGCGCATGCCTGTAGTCCCAGTTACTCAGGAGGCTGAGGCAGGAGAATTGCTTTAACCCGGGAGGCGGAGGTTACAGTGAGCCGAGATTGCAACATGCATTCCAGCCTGGGTGACAGAATGAGACTCCCTCTCAAACAACAACAACAACAAAAATTAAAAAAGAAAGAAAGAAGCCGGGTGTGGTGGCTCACGCCTGTAATCCCAGCACTTTGGGAGGCAGAGACGGGCGGATCACGAGGTCAGGAGATCGAGACTATCCTGGCTAACACCGTGAAACTCCGTCAGGAGGCTGAGGCAGGAGAATGGCGTGAACCCGGGAGGCGGAGCTTGCAGTGGGCCGAGATCGCGCCACTGTACTCCAGCCTGGACGACAGAGTGAGACTCCATCTCAAAAAAAAAAAAAAAAAAAAAAGAAGAGAGAGAGAGAGAGAGAGAGAGAAAAGAAAGAAAAAGAAAGAAAAAAAGAAAGAAAGAAAAAGGAAGGAAGGAAGGAAGAAAGGAAGGAAAGAAAGAAGAAAGAAAAGAGGCCAGATACAAAGAGTACACCAATGTGTGATTCACTCTTTTTTTTTTTTTTTTTTTTTTTTTTGAGACAGAGTCTTGCTCTGTCACCCAGGCTGGAGTGCAGTGGCCGGATCTCAGCTCACTGCAAGCTCCGCCTCCCAGGTTTACCCCATTCTCCTGCCTTAGCCTCCGGAGTAGCTGGGACTACAGGCGCCCGCCACCTCGCCCGGCTAGCTTTTTGTATTTTTTAGTAGAGACGGGGTTTCACCGTGTTAGCCAGGATGATCTCGAACTCCTGACCTCGTGATCCGCCCGTCTCGGCCTCCCAAAGTGCTGGGATTACAGGCTTGAGCCACCGCGACCGGCCGTGATTCACTCTTAAAAGATGGTAGTATGAGGCAGTCTTCTGGGGTGGTAGTGATTTTCTGTTTCTTGAGCTGGATTATCACATGGGTATATTTACGTCATGGAAATTCATTGAGCTGTGCAGTTAAGATTTGTCCACTTTTCTGTATGTTTTTCAGTAAAATGTTTACCATAAAGAGTGAGGCACATGTGCTATAATAAAAGGGAAATAATATGAAAATCAACTGTCTCAATAAAAAATTTACAACTGATATTGCACAATAGTTATGTAAGACCTGACCATTAGGAGAAACTGGGTGAAGGGTACAGAGAACCTCTCTGCACTAATTTTTCAACTTCCTGTGAATCTACAATTATTTCAAAATTTAAAAATACTATCAACACTGATATTTTAGTGTGTGAACCCCAATTAGATTTTCTTGTTTTTTCTTTTCTTTTCTTTTTTTTTTTTTGAGATGGAGTCTGGCTCTGTTGCCCAGGCTGGAGTGCAGTGGCACGATCTTGGCTCACTGCAATCTCTGCCTCCCAGGTTCAAGCCATTCTCCTCCCTCAGCCTCCAAAGTAGCTGGGACTAAAGGCACATGCCACCACGCCCAGCTAATTTTTTGTATTTTCAGTAGAGACTGGGTTTCACTGTGTTAGCCAGGATCATCTTGATCTCCTGACCTCGTGATCCACCTGCCTTGGCCTCCCAAAGTGCTGGGATTACAGACGTGAGCCACTGCACCCAGCCTAGATTTTCTCTCCTTCCTTCCTTCCTTCCTTCCTTCCTTCCTTCCTTCCTTCCTTCCTTCCTTCCTTCCTTCCTTCCTTCCTTCCTTCCTTCTTTCTTTCTTTTCTTTCTTTCTTTCTTCCTTCCTTCTTTCTTTTTCTTCTTTCTTTCCCTTCCTTCCTTCCTTTCTTTTTCTTTCTTTTTTCTTTCTTTCTCTTTTTCTTTCTTTCTCTTTCTTTCTTTCTTTCTTTCTTTCTTTCTTTCTTTCTTTCTTTCTTTCTTTCTTTCTTTCTTTCTTTCTTTCTTTCTTTCTTTCTTTTCTTTTCTTTTCTTTCTTTCTCCTTCCTTCCTTCCTCCCTCCCTCCCTCCCTCTCTCTCTCTCTCTTTCTTTCTTTCTTTCTTTTTTTTTTTGGAAATGGAGCCTCGCTCTGTCCTCTGTTGCCCCAGCTGGAGTACAGTGGTGTGATCTCAGCTCAGTGCAACCTCTGCCTCATGGGTTCAAGTGATTCTCCTGCCTCAGCCTCCCGAGTAGCTGGGATTATAGGCACGTGCCACCACGTCCAGCTAATTTTTCTGTTTTTAGCAGAGATGGGGTTTCACCATGTTGGTCAGGCTGGTCTCGAACTCCTGACCTTGTGATCTGCCGGCCTCGGCCTCCGAAAGTGCTGGGATTACAGGCATGAGCCACCGTGCCCGGCCCCAGCCTAGATTTTCTACTTATATCCTCCTTCTAAAAATTTCTCTTTCCTGCCTACTCCTCAGAATTGAAGTGAAAATCATTTTCAATAGAAGCTGTCCCAACTATAGATGACAGCTGATAAGCCCTGGGATGGACATCTGCCCCAATGTGGGCCGGTTGGAGCCTTTTCCTGGGACATGGCGTTTGGACTGAGAAACAGCCATCTCTCTTCATGTGTCCACACTATAATTTGTAAACTGAAGAGCTGCCAGCACGTTCTGTTTTCCACCTTGTGGTTCGGGGAAGCAGAAGAACTTGATGGACAGAGAGAAGGTGGAATGAAGCTGATGTACAAACAGAGGAGGACACATGAGATAGAGTCTCTTTGACATTCACCTTCCTGGCTTCTTATGTCCAGTTCAATTTGTGTCCTTGGGTTCTGTGAGACTCTTTATGTGTTTAAAATACATTCACCTTGTTATCTAAAAGAAATCAAGATCCATTCAGATTTCTATTACTTGCAACCATAATCCTAACTAGCACATCTACGAAGATGCACAGTTTTTGTCCTGTGGCTTATACTTAGAATATGTCTTTTTTTTTAAATTTATGAAGTATGAGACCAGGAGCAGTGGCTCAAGCCTCTAATTCTAGCACTTTGGTAGGCAGAGGCAGGAGGATTGCTTGAGCCCAGGAGTTTGAGATCAGCTTGGGCAACAAGGTGACATCGTCTCTTAAAAAAAAAAATTAGCTGGCATGAACCTGTGGTCCCCACTACTTGGTAGGCTGAGGTGGGAGGATTGCTTAAGCCTGGGAGGTTGAGTCTGCAGTGAGTCATGATTGTACCACTGCATTCCAGCCTGGTGAAACAGTAAGACCCTGTCTCAAAAGACAAACAAACAAATATAATAAAGTATGACTTTACTGTATGTAAGATAAAGATTGGCACTCGTGCATAGTACAATCACAGAAGATATACTAAAGATCACTTAACCCATCCCTCTTATTTTCAGGTGAGAAAACTGCAGGTTAAGGGCCTTAGCCAAAGTCATACAGCCAGCTGCTAGAAGCATCAGACCCAGCATCCTGTCACCTTTCCCACGGTAAGTCCTGGAGAGAAATATCAGGATGCTCCACTGAGGGTTTTATTTGTTTGCATATAGTATATTAACTGCATAATGAATTAATCAGAACATAGTCAACAAGGACCTACTTGAGAGATCAAATGAATAAGAGATGATGTATAGGGATATAAATAGTTATAATTATAGGTACTTAATTCTAAAAACAATCTTTAACTTTTATCATTATTAGTCATGGAGGTATTCCATGTGTCACTTAGAACAGATATAGTCTATTGAGAGTTAAAAAAAAATTTGAGGACAGATTACTCAAACATTTTAATTCAAATAGTATCTAGAATTGAAAAAAAATAAGACTATATTCAACAGGATGTAAATACTAAGTTTGACGTAAACTTCCTGAGAAGTGGAGGTTTGCTCGGAAACTTCCTGCTCGGTCATAACAGAGAGCTAGAACACATCAGTCTACCTCTCTTGATCTGGTCTGATACTGTTGGTTCAAAATGCTGATTTGGGATTATTCTTAGCCAAAGTAGCCAAAGCACAGCATTGTGTTGACTGTATTTTGGGAGATAACTATAAGGTGGGAAAGAAGTATTATCCAGTTTTTAAATAAAAAGGAGTCTAATGAACATATGACTTCCTGGAAAGCAAAGCACAGAATGGAAAACGTGTAATTAACAGCTTTCAGTTTTCTGTTCTCTTTATTGAAGTAGCTGTTCCTATCACTGCCAGACCTTTGGCCATCCACAGTTGCAGCTGTCTACTTTTTGTTTATATTTTGTTAAGGCAAAGTTTCACTCTGTCACCCAGGCTGGTGTGGATATGGATGTCCTATACCTAATCAATCTCCAGCTACTGGACGTTTAGGTGGTTTCCAATTTACTACCATTATAAAACAACACTGTAGTAAATCATCATACATAAATCATTCTGCAAATATCTGATTATTTTCTTAAGTTTTTAGAAACTGAACTCTTTAGTCAAGGTATTTAATCATTTTTAAGGCCTTTGTGACACTGCTGTAAGCAACAGATGAGGATTTCCTATTTTGATGGGTGGAACTTTTCTAGGGGTGGTAATATCTCTTACGTGAAGACTTGTTTTGTTTTGAAGATGCAGGAAGTGATCTAACAGACTTTCCTTGCTGGCACACTGTACCAGGAAGGAGACACAGCACTTTATCCACCCTACTTGGCCAGTTTGGTATTTGAATGGAAAGCGCAAGTTTGTGTTTGAGGTGGTGTGTCACACTAGTGTCATGTGAGACACAATACATAGATCAAAGAGGAGAAAAACCTTTGGACAGTTCTATTAGTCTCCAGTGTGCTTTTGCTAAATATCTTCAATTAAGCAATCTAATACAGATGGATGGTACTCATCTTTCTTCCCTGAATCCTCCCTTCTTCAAAGGTGACAACTAATATCATTATTTTCATTAAATATCCATAGACTGAAAGTTCACGTTCTCAAAGATAGTTTCTTTCTTTAATTGTAATTTTTACTAAAACAAAGAAAAAGAAAACCAAGTGTCATTAACTTTGATTTGAGTATATGTGTGATGAGGGTTAATCCTTTCCTGTTTTAATGTGTATGATACTAAGTGTATCTGCCCAATTTTTATTTATTTATTTTTTGAGACAGTCTCGCTCTGCCATCCGGGCTGGAGGGCAGTGGTGCAATCTCAGCTCACTGCAACCTCCACCCCTGGTTCAAGTGATTCTCCTGCCTCAGCCTCCTGAGTAGCTGGGATTACAGGTGTGTGCCACCATGCCAGGCTAATTTTTATATTTTTAGTAGAGATGGGGTTTTGTCATGTTGGCCAGGCTTGTCTCAAACTCCTGACCTCAGGTGATCCACCCACCTCGGCCTCCCAAAGTGCTGGGATTATAGGGGTGAGCTACCATGCCCAGCCCTGTCTCAAATTTTAGTGCAGTGCAATCTATCACTAAGAAATTTCAAAGCTGTTATTTAAGATGTTAATTATATAATATACAAATATCACAGTTGTGTGGTTTAACCTGTTAAGACATGCTTAGAAAAGAGAGCGTGAGTATACTGACTTTATTACAAGCCTATATTGGAAGATATATAGTAATATATAGGTACATATAACTCCCTGTAACAATAGGTTATGCGTTATTTAAAAACATAATGTCAAACAACATTACAGTTGGTAATCTATTTAAAGACCACAGGCTTGCCTGTTCACTGCTGCATTTCTATCCTGGACATTTGTGGATATATTACTATATATCAGGTTTATATACTTTTACTATACTTTTACTATAGGTATGTAAATATTTGCTGAATGAATAAAAAATAGGAAGATAATTTTAAAAGGTAAAAAATGGCATTTAATTTACAAAACATAATAAACAAAAGTTCTAAGTGGTATTAAGTTCTAAAACAAACCAGATTTGTCAATATAGTTCCAAGTTTAATCTAATTCCAAACTTAAAAATGATGGCATGTAATATCAGTTCATTGAATATTGTAATTAGATATTAAAAGTTCAGAGATGAGTAGTAAAGGCAGAGTGGGACTTGTAATACCAGGGTCAAAGGTAGCGCTTGGGGTCTGACTAAACATTTGAAAAAGGACATCAGGATGAGAAAGGAGGCAACTTCTTTTTTTCTCTGGTTCTGTGGGCTTCTCTTTAACGTTTGTTTTTTCACTCTTTATCATCCAAAACTAAAGGATTAATGAACTTTGGAGGATCTGAGCAACTGATTTTCAGTAAATAGGTAACTTGACACAGTCTTAGGGGAATTAATGATAGTATATGATAGACTTAATGGAAGCTTAGAAAACACTCTTTTTTTGGTTAACTACCATATGTACTCTATTTATTTACTAAAGGTAGTCAAGTGAAGCAGTGCGAGTAGAAAAAGAACAAAGAAATCTGTAACTGGTTGTGATCAATTAGTCATAAACACCACTGCACTCGGACCAGCCCACATGCACTCTTTAAAACTTAAAACTTTTTACCAAAATCTTAAATATCAGAACAAGTCAGAAAGCTTGTTTTTTTAAAACCTTTCTTATGAAATGTATTACACATAACAAAGGCTGTATAAAACATATATATAGATTTAAAAATAATAAACATTTATGTATGTACTCACCAGCTTAAGAATAATTTTTTGGTTAGGCACAGTGGCTCATGCCTGTAATCTCAGCACTTTGGGAGGCCAAGACTTGAGCCCTGGAGTTTGAGACCAGCCCGGGCAACAGAGACCCCATCTTTACAAAAAATAAAAAATTAGGCTGGGCGTGGTGGCTCATGCCTGTAATCCCAGCACTTTGGGAGGCGGTGGTGGGTGGATCACAAGGTCAAGAGATCAAGACCATCCTGGCCAACATGGCGAAACCCTGTCTCTACTAAAAATACAAAAATTAGCTGGGTGTGGTGGTGCGTGCCTGTAATTCCAGCTATTCAGGAGGCTGAGGTAGGAGAATCACTTGAACTCGGGAGGCGGAGGTTGCAGGGAGCCAAGATCGTGCCACTAAACTCCAACCTGGTGACAGAGGGAAACTCTGTCTAAAAAAAAAAAAAAAAAAAAAATTAGCCACGTGTGGTGGCTCACACCTGTAATCCTAGCACTTTGGGAGGCTGGGGTGGGCAAACGACTTGAGCCCAGGAGTTTGAGACCAGCCTGGGCAACTTCGTGAAACTCTGTCTCTACAAAAAAATTTAAAAAATTAGCTGGGCATGGTGGTGTGCATCTGCAGTCCCAGCTAGTCGGGAGGCTGAGGCTGCAGTGACACATCATTGTGCCACTGCACTCCAGCCTGGGCAACAGAGTAAGACCCTATACAAAAAACAAACAAAATTTATTAAATTAACTATTTATGAGAATTGTCAGGTTGACTGTCTGTTTTCCAGCTGAGTTTCACAAAATGGAGCCTGCTTAATGAAACAGATAGATACATTCAAATCCACAGTCTCTGGTAATTTGTACTGAAGAATACTTATTTCCAGAATTGACCAGAGTTATCACAGAACTAGGAGTGTATTATTTTACAGAATAGTAGAGAACTAATTAAGTACCTATGACTTGTAAAAATAGAACCTCATGGTTTTTAAATGGAAAAGTCTGACTGGAAACTATAGTCCTTTAATATTAATTTCTAAACTCAGAAGTGAGATTATGATACAATCAGTTGGCAACTATCTAAGTTTTTCCTAGGCAATACCTTCCTTGGCTGGGTAAAGAATGTATCTTCTCACATGCATATTAATTTCTTTGAGTGAAATCTGAGTTAGGTATAAGTTAATATTTATCAAACAGAATCTGTATTAGTTATCTCTTGCTGTATGAAAAATTACTCCCAAACTTGGTGCCTTAAAGCAATAAACAATTATTTTCTTACAGAGTCTATGAGTAAGGAAGCTAGGCAAATGCTACTTGGGTCTCTTGGCTCTGGGTTTCTCATAAGGCTATATAAAAGGTGTTGAGCGGGTGCTGCAGTCATCTTAAGGCTTGACTAGGTGTTGATGTTGGTAGGACTTAGTCCCTATCAGGGTGTTGGACTCAGGGCCTCCTTTCCTCACTGGCTGTGGACTAGAGGCTACCCTCCTTTTTTCTGCCACATGGACCTATCCTTTGGGCAGTTCGCAACATGGCAATTTCCTTTGTTGGAATGAGCAAGTGAGAGAGCAAGAGAGAGTGAGAGGAAGATGAAAGTCAGTCTTTTGTAACCTAATCTCAGAAGTGACATTCTGTCACTTTGCCATATTTTATTCTTTTGAAACAGGTCATTAGGTCCAGCCCATGCACAAGAGGAGGAAATTACACAAGGATGTGAAAACCAGAAGGTACGGTACTTAGGAGCCATTTTAGATGCAGCCTACCATAGTAACTCTAGAAAGAAGGAAATACAAAAAGTAAAAATGCTTCAAAAGCAAGTGGTGCTAAAAAAAAAAAATAAGAATAGGCTGGGCACGGTGGCTCATGCCTGTAATCCCAGCACTTTGGGAGGCTGAGGCGGGCAGATCACTAGGTCAGGAGATCAAGACCATCCTGGCTAACATGGAGAAACACTGTCTCTACTAAAAAAAAAAAAAAAAATTTGCCGGGCGTGGTGGTGGGCGCGGGTAGTCCCCGCTACTCAGGAGGCTGAGGCAGGAGAATGGCGTGAACCAGGGAGGCGGAGTTTGCAGTGAGCAGAGATCGCGCCACTGCACTCCAGCCTGCGTGACAAAGCGAGACTCTGTCTCAAAAAAAAAAAAAAAAAAAAAAAAAAAAGAATAGAAAAAGGAAAAGTGAAAATGCTAACTCAGCTAAGAGTCATCATTAAAGAATATATTTTGTATGCAGAGATGGCATTATTGATGATGATTCCTTTAGGATAGGTGGTCAGGAATAGAAAGACTGCTAATTTAAGTAAGAATACTTCTCACGCTGGGCGCGGTGGCTCACGCCTATAATCCCAGCACTTTGGGAGGCCGAGGCGGGCGGATCATGAGGTCAGGAGATCAAGACCATCCTGGCTAACACGGTGAAACCCCATCTCTACTAAAAAATACAAAAAACTAGCCGGTCGAGATGGCGGGCGCCTGTAGTCCCAGCTACTCCGGAGGTTGAGGCAGGAGAATGGCGTAAACCCGGGAGGCGAAGCTTGCAGTGAGCTGAGATCCGGCCACTGCACTCCAGCCTGGGCGACAGAGCGAGACTCCGTCTCAAAAAAAAAAAAAAAAAAAAAAAAAAACAACTTAGCCGGGCGTGGTTGCCGGCGCCTGTAGTCCCAGCTACTCGGGAGGCTGAGACAAGAGAATGGCCTGAACCCGGGAGGCGGAGCTTGCAGCGAGCCGAGATCGCGCCACTGCATCCAGCCTGGGCAACAGAGCGAGACTCCCTCTCAAAAAAAAAAAAAAAGAATACTTCTCACAAAAACAAAGATGGTTCTATGATTTATGGCCATTGTTCACCATTTGTAGAGTTTCTTGCTGTTTTTTACTTTACAATTTTTATAGTGAAGCAAACATTAAACATGAATCAGCAAAGCGGTACTGTGATTTACAACTCAAAAACAATTCTGGGATACACCAATCAATCGGTAAGAACTTACTGAGCACCTACATGTGCTAGAAAGTTACTGATACTAGAAAAGTATAAAACAGTATCTGTCCTCAACTAGTCTGTGGCAGGTCTCAAAAATCTATGCAATGGGAATTAACCCCTTACTAGGGTATTGTATCCGATCCTGGGCTCTAAATTCAAGAGATGAAGAAAATGGGAAAAAATCCAGAGGCATGATTAACCAAAGGATTAAAAATTAGAAAACACAAAACAGCGAAACAACAACAACAACAACAACAAAATTAGAAAACAGAATTTATGTGGAAAGGTTAAAGGCACAGTGCTTATTTAACCTGAGAAAGGTGAAAGTTGCTCCAGTAATCATCTTTAAGTTTATGAATAGTTACACAGGAGATGGAAATAAATGTTTGTGCCCTCAATGAGAAATCTACCAAGAGAACGGGATTTCTAATATAGTATGTACATTAAAAAGTCTTAGAATATATATATTAAGAGAATTGTTTAGGAAGGGTCAATGACTTTTTTTTTTTTTAGGGCTTCTTTAAAAAATGTTTCCTCACTGTTTTGACAATTATCATGAAAAAAATTCAGTTTAGAATCTAGAACTGACCTGGATGGGATTCAAGGATAGCTGGCAGGGGCTGCACAGTTCCTGATTCCTCCCGGGCGGTGGGAGCTAACCTACTAGAAACAGGAACTCAGTTGGTTTCTCAAGTCAGACAAGAAAGGGAAGGCCAGGCCAGAGGCGCCACAGAACTCCCATTAGTTTTGAATGACAACTTTTAAACCTGCAAGGTCTTTGCTCTGGAGACATTAACTTTATTATACAGGAAAGTAAACAAGCCTGATCTCTGCTCTGAAGGGAAATACTATCACTAAATTAAAGATCACCTGTAATCCCAGTGCTTTGAAAGATCAGGGCAGTGGCTGGTTGTGGTGGCTCACACCTGTAATCCCAGCACTTTGGGAGGCTGAGGCAGGAGGATCCCTTGAGCCCAGAAATTTGAGACCAGCCTCGGCAACACAGGAAGACCCCATCTCTACATAAAATTAAAAAATCAGCTGGGCATGGGGGCACGTGTCTGTGGCCCTAGCTACTCAGGAGGCTGAGGAATGCACCACCGCACTGCAGCCTGGGCAACAGTGAGATCGTGTCTCAAAAAAAACCAAAAAACTTTATTTGACTATTCTGAATATACCATATTGAGATAAACTAGCTGTTCTCAAGAGCCCCTTTACATAATAAGATCAGATAAATTATAATTGTTGAGGTTTTTATACTTTTTTTTTTCTTTTTTGAGATGAAATCTTGCTCTGTCACCAGGCTGGAGTACAGCGGTGCAATCTCAGCTCACTGCAACCTCCACCTCCCAGGTTCAAGTGATTCTCCTGCCTCAGCTACCCTAGTAGCTGGGATTACAGGTGTGCGCCACCACACCCAGCTACTTTTTGTATTTTTAGTAGAGATGAGGTTTCACCATGTTGGCCAGGATGGTCTTGATCCGCCCACCTTGGCCTCCCAAAGTGCTGGGATTACAGATGTGAGGTGCCATGTCTGGCAACCCCTGCCCTTTTTTTTCTTTGAGACAGAGTCTCACTATGTCGCCCAGGCTGGCGTGCAGTGGCATGATCTCGGCTCACTGCATCCTCTGCCTCCTGGGTTCAAGCGAATCTCCTGCCTCAGCCTCCTGAGTAGCTGGGACTACAGGCGCCTGCCACCACACCCGGCTAATTCTTTGTATTTTTAGTAGAGATGGGGTTTCACTGTGTTGACCACGATGGTCTCCATCTCTTGACCTTGTGATCCGCCCGCCTTGGCCTCCCAAAGTGCTAGGATTACAGGTGTGAGTCACTGCGCCCAGCCAGGGTTAAAATATTTTAGAATAATTATTATGCTGCTATATTAGGAAAGCACATCCTTCCCACTTAGTAACTATCCCATTTAGCCTCCAAAAGGACCAAAAGATGCTTTGTTCTTAGATGATTAGTGGAAGATGATAACCACATCTGTGCCCATTGGCACTCTTACACAGTGACATTTCCGCTGTGCCTTCCTTTTTGTCAGAGATAGCCTTCTGGGATCATTTCATCCATTTGACAGAAGTGCTTACAAGAAACTCTTAGGTGATCAGGATCTAATAAGCCTGTGGGAGAGGTGGTTGTGTTAAAACCCCTTTTCAGTTGTACCTCCTTTATAAAAACTGTTTGAAACTTTCCACACCTCTTCTTGGCCCAAAGGTGATTATTTTTGTTTGGAAAATGTGAGATAACTCATCTAAGTTGAGGTTTTCTTTTAGTACTCCCAGGAGAAGATATATTTCTCTTTTCACTTTGAAAGTTTTCCTTTAAAAATAATTTCTTGTTCATCCCTCTCCAAGATGGCTGCTGAAGACGAGTTACTGCTGCCACAGCTCCCCGAGCTGTTCGAAACCAGCAAACAGCTTCTGCATGATGCAGAAGTAGTGACTGAACCTGCCGGTTCCCGGACAGTCCAGGAGAAGGTGTTCAAGGGCCTGGACTTCCTTGAGAAGGCTGCCGAAATATTATTGCAGCTCGACTTGTTCAGCTAAAATGAAGATTTGGAAGCAATTGCTTCCACCGACCTGAAGTACCTGTTGGTGCCAGTGTTTCAAGGAGCCCTCACCATGAAACAAGTCAAGCCCAGCAAGCGTCTAGATCATTTGCAGTGGGCTCGAGAACACTATAAACTACTTAACTGTGCCATTGATGTCATGTGGCAGAGTTTGAGCTGCCCAAAACCAAGAACTCAGCTGAAAATCACACTGCTAATTCCTCCATGGCTTATCCTAGCCTCATTGCTATGGCGTCTCAAAGACAAGCTAAGAGAGAGACACAAGCAGAAGAAGGAGTTGGAGCATAGGCTGTCTGCAATGAAATCTGCTGTGGAAAGTGGTCAAGCAGATGATGAGCGTGTTCGTGAATATTATCTTCTTCGCCTTCAGAGGTGGATTGATATCAGCTTAGAAGAGATTGAGAGCACTGACCAGGAAATAAAGATCCTGAGAGAAAGAGACTCTTCAAGAGAGGCATCAACTTCTAACTCATCTCGCCAGGAGGGACCTCCAGTGAAACCCTTCATTCTCACTCGGAACATGGCCCAAGCCAAAGTATTTGGAGCTGGTTATCCAAGTCTGGCAACTATGACAGTGAGTGACTGGTATGAGCAACATCGGAAATATGGAGCATTAGCAGATCAGGGAATAGCCAAGGCAACACCAGAGGAATTCAGAAAAGCAGCTCAGCAACAGGAAGATCAAGAAGAAAAGGAGGAAGAGAATGATGAACTAACACTCTACAGAGCTCAGGAGTGGGATGACTGGAAGGGCACCCATCCTAGGGGCTATGGCAGCTGACAGAACATGGGCTGATCTTCCCACAACACAAGAGGACTGGAGGGTGCACGCTTCCCAAGCCAAGGAAAACCATGCAGTCCTCACCTCCCTGGGTTTCCGCTTCAGCTGTGTACAACAAAGGCAAAGATGCTAAATCTTGTTTTGCATTCAATAAAGTGTTCACTGATTAAAAAAAAAAAATTCTTCTGAGATGCCTTCTCTGTTCTGTCATTCTGCAACTTGGGCTGGAAAATGATACTAATTATTTTTGGCTTGATTGGAGTAACTACTGGCCACTTGAAAATTAAATTTTGGCTAGGCACAGTGGCTCACACCTGTAATTCCAGCACTTTGGGAGGCTGAGGCGGGCAGATAACCTGAGGTTGGGAGTTCGAGACCAGCCTGGCTAACATGCTGAAACCCCATCTCTACTAAAAATACAAAATTAGCCAGGCATGATGGTGCATGCCTGTAATCCCAACTACTTGGGAGGCCAAGGCAGGAGAATCACTTGGACCTGGGAGGCAGAGGTTGCAGTGAGCTGGGATCGTACCACTGCATTCCAGCCTGGGTGACAGAGTGAGACTCTGTCTCAGAAAAAAAAAAAAAAAAATTAAATATTATGCTCAATATCTCCCATATTTAAAAGCAAAATTTTCGGCCGGGTGCGGTGGCTCAAGCCTGTAATCCCAGCACTTTGGGAGGCCGAGGCGGGCGGATCACAAGGTCAGGAGATCAAGACCATCCTGACTAACACGGTGAAACCCCGTCTCTACTAAAAAATACAAAAAACTAGCCGGGCGAGGTGGCGGGCGCCTGTAGTCCCAGCTACTCGGGAGGCCGAGGCAGGAGAATGGTGTGAACCCGGGAGGCGGAGCTTGCCGTGAGCTGAGATCTGGCCAGTGTACTCCAGCTTGGGTGACAGAGCGAGACTCCGTCTCAAAAAAACAAACAAACAACAACAACAAAAAAATTAAAGCAAAATTTTCAAATTTTACTTAAGAGCAAAATTGCAGTGGAACAGTGAGTTTTCAAAATGTTTCTAGTCCTGGAATCTGTTTAAGACTTGAAGCAGTAAAGTAGAAATATAGTAAGTGTTTGTGGGTGTGGTGTCTGCCACCTGTAATCCCACCACTTTGGAAGGCTGAGGCAGGTGGATCACTTGAGGTCAGGAGTTCAAGACCAGCCTGGTCAAATGGTAAAACCCCATCTCTACTGGAAAAAAAAAAAAAAAAAAAGAGCTGGGAATGGTGGTGAGTGCCTGTAATCCCAGCTACTTGGGAGGCTGAGGCAGGAGAATCACTTGAACTCAGGAGGTAGAAGTTGCAGTGAGCCGAGATTGCATCACTGTACTCCAGCCTGTGCAACGGAGTGAGCCTCTATCTCAAGAAAATATAAATAATAAATAAATAAATAATAAGCATTTGGGCCAGGTGCAGTGGCTCATGCCTGTAATCCCAGCTCTTTGGGAGCTGAGGCGGGCAGATCACCTGTTAGGAGTTCAAGATCAGCCTGGCCAACATGGTGAAACCCTGTCTCTACTAAAAATACAAAAATTAGCCAGATGTGGTGGTAGGCACCTATAATCCCTGCTACTCAGGAGGCTGAAGCACAAGGATCACTTGAACCCGGGAGGCGGAGGTTGCAGTGAGCAGAGATTGCGCCACTGCACTCTAGCCTGGGTGACAGAGCGAGACTCTGTCTCAAAAAAAAGAAAGAAAGAAAAAAGAAACATAATAAGGAATTAAAATAATTTTTTACGCACGTTTTCTAAAAGCCTTCGAGATATTACCTAAGTTGCTTAATAATTAGCTAGTACAATATCTTGGTAAAGTATCATGATTTTCTTATTTGTCAATTATTCATTTTACACCTTTTTTTGCTTTTCTACTTTTAAAGATTCCTCCAACTTATAAAATGATTGAAAAAATTAAAATGCAAAATATATTCTTATTAAACATTTGAATTGTCCATATAACTAAGAAAACATTAGGAAATAAAAACTTTATGCTGTGACTTCTGCTACCATCCAGGATGGTGTAACAGGGACCAGAATTAACCTCCCACTAAAATACTTAAAAAACTGAACAAAATATACTATTTAATTGTTTTCAGATATCAGACAGGAGGCAGTGCAGGACAGTGATTTCTCAGAGAAGGAAACAAAAACGTTGAGTCCTATGATTGTTGTAGGATAATTTCCAGGCTGCAGCACAGGGAGGAGCAACCCAAACAGATGTTGGCCATCTCTTTGAGTTGAGCAAACAGTATGAAGATCTGGGAGGTGAAGGCATCAGAATTTACATGGTAAAAATCAGAGGAGAAAACTACACAATAGAAGAGCTCAGAAGGGTTCTCCTTGAGTCTTCAGCTGAGTTCTGATCATCAGAACATGCATGTGAAGAAAACGACCAAGATTTGAGAAAGAAGCACTGGAGAAGAACAAGTACAACAAAACTTGAATTTAAACAGGACCAGAAACTGTGGTCCAACCAGATAGAGTGGAAAAACCTCCTAAGATGCAAGGCATTGAGTAGAGTCTTGAGAAGGTATTGCTTCAGTAGCTGAGCCAAATAAACCCCATATTAAAGGCTGTAATGGACCTTCCTACAGAGATTCAAGGCTGGGCATGGTGGCTCACACCTGTAATTCCGGAACTTTGGGAGGCCGAGGTGGGCGGATCACCTGAGGTCAGGAGGTCGAGACCAGCCTGGCCAACATGGCAAAACCTCATCTCTACTAAAAATACAAAAATTAGCTGGGCATGGTGGCACATGCCTGTAATCCCAGCTACTCAGGACGCTGAGGCAGGAGAATTGCTTGAACCTGGGAGGCAGAAGTTGCAGTAAGCCTAGATAGTGCCATCACACTCCAGCCTGGGTAACAGAGACACACTCCATCTCAAAGAAAAAAAAAAAAGGCGGCTGGAAGCGGTGGCTCATGCCTGTAATCCCAGCACTTTGGGAGGCTAAGGAAGGTAGATCATGAGGTCAGGAGTTCAAGATCAGCCTGGCCAAGATGGTGAAACCCTGCCTCTACTAAAAATACAAAAATTAGCTGGCATGGTGGCAGGCACCTGTAATCCCAGATACTGAGGAGGTTGAAGAAGGAGAATTGCTTGAACCTGGGGGGGGCAGAGGTTGCAGTGAGCCAAGATTGCACCACTGCGCTCCAGCATGGGCGACAGAGTAAGACTCCATCTCCAAAAAAAAAAAAAGAAAAAGAAAAAAAGGCTGGGTGCAGTGGTTTACACCTGTAATCTCAGCACTTTGGGAGGCCTAGGCAGGTGGATTACCTGAGGTCAGGAGTTCAAGACCAGCCTGGCCAACATGGTGAAACCTCATCTATACTAAAAATACAAAAATCAGCCAAGTGTGGTGGTGGGCACCTGTAATCCCAGCTACTTGGGAGGCTGAGGCAGGAGAATTGTTTGAGCCCGGGAGGCAGAGGTTGCAGTGAGCAGAGATCGCGCCACTGTACTCCAGCCTGGGTGACAGAGTGAGACTCCACCTCAGTGGGGGGGAAAAAAAAAGATTCAAAGTAAGCCTTGAAACAACTAATCAAACCGTTTCCAAGTAATACAACTGCATCCCAGAACAAAACCCCAAACATTTAAATACAGAAAACTCCAGCACAATGGAATCCAAAAATTAGAAGGCTTTTGAACAAGAAAATACAACCTATAACAAGGAGAAAAAACAATCAATAGAAACAGACCCAGAAGTGACAAGGACAATAGGATTTGTTAGTTAAGAACATTAAAACAGCTATTCTAACTATACTCCATATCTTCAAAAAGGTAATGGAAAGTTTGAGTATGATAAGAAGAGGAATGTAAGATATTTTTAAGACTCAAATAAAACAGCTAGAGAAGAAAAAAGAAACAATGTCTAAGATGGACAATATACTAGAGGGGATTAACAGCAGATTACTGCTAAAGAAAGGATTAAGGCCGAGCACGACGGCTCACGCCTGTAATTCCAGCACTTTAGGAGGCTGAAGTGGGTGGATCACCTGAGATCAGGAGTTAGAGACCAGCCTGGTCAACATGGCAAAACTCTGTCTCTACTAAAAATACAAAAATTAGCCAGGTGTGGTGGCCTGCACCTGTAATCCCAGCTACTCAGGAGGCTGAGGCAGCAGAATTGCTTGAACTCGGGAGGCAGAGGCTGCAGTGAGCCAAAATTGTGCCACTGCACTCCCGCCTGGGTGACAGTGTGAGACTGTCTCAAAAAAAAAAAAAAAAAGAAAAAGGATTAATAAACTTGAAGGCATAGCAATAGAAATCATCAAAAATGAACCACAGAAATATAAAAGATGGGGTTGAAAAAAATCAGATCTCAATGATCAGATCTCAGATCTCAATAATCAGATCTCATTGCACTGTGGGAAAACATTAAGCAGCCTAATACATGTGTAGTTGGAGTCTCAAAAGAGGGAGAAAAAATGGAGGGATAGAATAAATATTTGAAGAAATAATAGCCAAAACATTTTCCAAATGTGATCAAAACTATAAACCCACAGATTCAAGAAGTGCAACAAACTCCAAACAAAAGAAACACAAAATAAAACACACCAGTGCACAAATGAAAGTCACAAAAAGAATATATTAAAAACAGGGCCAGGTGTGGTGGCTCATGTATACAATCCCAGCATTTTGTGAGGCACAGGCAGTAGGATTGCTTGAGCCCAGGAATTAGAGACCAGTCTGGGCAACGTGGCAAAAACCTATCTCTAAGAAAAATAAATAAATAAAAAATAAAAATCAGCCAGGTGTGTTGCTGCATGTCTGCAATCCCAGCTACTGGGGAGGCTGAGGTGGGAGGAAAACCTAACCCTAGAACGTCAAGGCTGCAGTGAGCCATGATCACATGACCACACTGCAGCCTGGGTGACAGAGTGAGACCCTGTCTCAGAAAAACAAAACAACAAAACAAAACAACAAAACAGCCAGAGAAACAAGCTACAAGTGCTGAGGAAGAAAGGCAAGAATGACAGAACAGTGTGGCTCACACCTGTAATCCCAGCACTCTGGGAGGCTGAGGCAGGTGGATTGCTTCAGCCCAGGAGTTCAAGCGGCCTAGGCAACATGGTGAAACCACATCTCTACAAAAGATACAATAATTAGCTGGGTGTGGGGATGCATATCTATGTCCCAGGGACTCAGGAGGCTAAGGTGGGAGGATCACCCAAGCCTGGAAGGTAAAGGTTGCAATGAGCCATGATCATACCACTGTACTCCAGCATGGGTGACAGAGAGAGACTCTGTATCAAAATAAAGTGTAAATTCAGTGGTTTTTAGTATCATCAGTTGTGCAAGTATCACCAAAATCTATTTTTAAATTATTTTTATCACCTCATAAAGAAACCCTGTACCTATTAGTAATCACTTCCCATCTTCTCTTACTCCCATCCCAGCTCTAAGCAACCAGTTATGTACTATCTCTGTAGGTTTGTGTATTCTAAACATTTCATATACATTGAATCATATGATCTTTTGTGACTGGCTTCTTTACACAATGTTTTCAAGATCATTGGGTTGTAGCACGTATTATTACTATCTTTTAACCTACGTAAAATTTCATCATATGGATATACCACATTTTATTTATCCATTCATCAGTTGAGAGACATTTGTCCCCACCTCTCCTTACTTTCTGGCTTTTATACATAATGTGCTGTCAATGTTTATGTACAAGTTTTTGTGTTGAATATGTTTTCCTTTCTCTTGACTATGTATGTAGGAGTGAGATTGCCAGGTCATATAGTAACTCCATCTTTAGCATTTTAAGGAACTGTCAAACTGTTTTCCAAAGCATTTGCACCATTTTAAATTCCTACCAGCAATGTAGGAGTGTTCCAATTTCTCAACATAAACCTAAAGTAATTTTCAAGCTTCATTTTATCCCATAAATTGTGGGTCCCATGTTGTCAGAATGCAGATAGGTTTTAAGGAAGTTGCTTTCACTCATTTCTTTGCAAAGAAGCTCCAAATGCAATCTTTTTTTTTTTTTCTGTAAGAAAATGGAGTTGGACTAGTTTGTTCTGAGACATTTTCAAACTTAAAAAGTCTGTGCTTCTCTGAATTCAAACAGAAAGAATTTCTCTTATTTTTGCACCTTGCAGTTTGGCTTAAATATTAATGCCTGTTTGACAAGGAAAATAATGTTTGTTTGGCAAGGAAATTAAACAAAAGATTGAGTCCAAAAATTGAGTCATTATAAGCAAATCATGTATAGTCTCTATGAGTTGTCCCTTCCTGCCTGTTTTCAAGTCAAAAACTTGTCATATTTTCTATTTCTTCAGCTGCTTTTGAAAAGTTCAGGTATTATTTTATTAATGTATGAACAATTCAGTAAATGAAAAAAAAAAAAAGAAGACAAGAAAATGAACCCACTTTCTATATAGGTAACTTTCAATGTAAAAAAAATTACGTCCATAATTCCCATTTAGGTTACTAGGTTCATAGTATTGGATGATACCAATTACAGTATTAAAGCTATGTTGTACTTTTATTCACAAAAGTCACAAATTTTGAACCTTTATTTTTTCCTCTTGGCTTAAGCACCCAGCAGATTTATAAATCATCTCATACATTTGACAATTACTCAAGCAACTCTCACATTATGAGGGAATGCAAAACCAAAATAAGGCAAAACACATTCTCTATTAGAATCTATTGATTTTTTAGTTAATATAGTAGGTTATGAAATTTAAAATACAGACGCAGCATAACAAAATAGCATGGTCTTTGGAGTTCAGATAGGAATAGGGTTGAATCCTGACTGCCTGGGATTACAGGTGTGAACCACTGCGCCCAGCCTGTATGCAAGCATTTTAACAGAGCCTGCTTGAGATGATTTCATAGCTTATGACCTTTTTCTGTCATTAGGTACAGTTGAGATTTTACACTTTTTTTTTTTTTTTTTGAGATGGGAGTTTCACTCTTGTCGCCCAGGCTGGAGTGCAATGGTGCAATCTTGCCTCACTGCAACATCCACCTTCTGGTTTCAAGCGATTCTCCTGCCTGAGGCTCCCAAGTACCTGGGATTGCAGGCACGTGCTACCATGCCTGGCTAATTTTTTATATTTTTAGTAGAGACCAAGTTTTATCATGTTGGCCAGGCTGGTCTCGAACTCCTGACCTCAGGTGATCTGTCTGCCTTAGTCTTCCAAAGTGCTGGGATTACATGTGTGAGCTACAGCGCCTGGCCACCTACTTTCTTTTCTCCTCAGTCTACATAATTACATTTTCATTAATCCATAATTCATAGTTAATTTATTCCTAAAAGGTTATATTGGGGCATTTTTTCCTTATCTCCCTCAAAGAAAGTAGAAATTTGAGAATACCAATTAGTGTTGGAGAACTTAACAACTGGATGATCATCGTTGTTGGCAAAGAGCAACTTGAAGTTGAATGCTCTTGGAAATGAGGATCCTTGATACAAATACGATTACTGTATCTATTAATGTGGTTGGGACATTTCTTCTGATAAACAGATCAATTCCAATTTGTATTCTGTTTATGTGCGTTTCCATATGTGTATCTGAAGGAGTGTTTATCATTCTCGATGTACATAATACTCTGGTGAAACCCATGGTCAGAAAAGATGAATTGTTTTACAAGTGGATAAAACTGCAGCCTAAAGTGGCTGAGATGCTTAAAGCATAAGCAATACCCCAGGTTCCAAGGCCTGCCTAAACAATACTGTATCTATGGAAAAAGTTACTTTTAAAGTAGGTGTCTGGGCAGGCATGGTAGCTTAGGCCTGTAATCCCAGCACTTTGGGAGGCTGAGGCAGGTGGATCATTTGAGCCCAGGAGTTTGAGACCAGCCTGGAAAACATGGTGAAACCCTGTCTCTACCAAAAAATACAAAAATTAGCTGGGTGTGGTGGTAGATGCCTATAGTCCCAACTACTTGGGAGGCTGAGGTGGGAAGGTCACCTGAGCCTGAAAGGTTGAGGCCACAGTGAGCTGAGATCATGCCACTGCACTCCAGCCTGGGTGACAGAGTGAGACCATGTCTTAAAAAAAAGAAAAAAAAATTAAGCCAGGAGTGGTGCCTCATGCTTGTAATCTCAGCATTTTGGGAGGCCAAGACAGGTGGATCGCCGGAGTTCAGCAGTTTGAGACCAGCGTGGGCAATATGGTGAAACACTGTCTCTACAAAAAATTAGCCAGGCATGGTGGTGCACAGCTGTAGTCCCAAGTACCTGGGAGACTGAGGTGGAAGGACTACTTGGGCCTGGGAGGCTGAGGCTGCCATGAGTTAAGCTCACACCACTGCACTCCACTGTGGGAGACAAAGCGAGACCCTGTCTCAAAAAAAATTAAAAATAAAGTACATATCTTTTACTATACTAGCATGTCCCCAGTGAAACCCTGATGTTTGTTTTCTTTCCGCAGCAAGATTCTTTTTTTTTTTTTTCAGTTTATCTTTATCTTTCTTTTTTTTTTTTTTCACTTTATTTTCTTTTTTTCTTTCTTTTTTTTTTTATTATATTTTAAGTTCTAGGGTACATGTGCATAACGTGCAGGTTTGTTACATATGTAAACTTATGCCATGTTGGTGTGCTGCACCCATCAACTCGTCAGCACCCATCAATTCATCATTTATATCATGTATAACTCCCCAATGCACTCCCTCCCTCCTCCCCCCTCCCCATAATAGGCCCCAGTGCGTGATGTTCCCCTTCCCGAGTCCAAGTGATCTCATTGTTCAGTTCCCACCTATGAGTGAGAACATGCGGTGTTTGGTTTTCTCTTCTTGTGATAGTTTGCTAAGAATGATGGTTTCCAGCTGCATCCATGTCCCTACAAAGGACGCAAACTCATCCTTTTTTATGGCTGCATAGTATTCCATGGTGTATATGTGCCACATTTTCTTAATCCAGTCTGTCACAGATGGACATTTGGGTTGATTCCAAGTCTTTGCTATTGTGAATAGTGCCGCAATAAACATACGTGTGCATGTGTCTTTGTAGTAGAATAATTTATAATCCTTTGGGTATATACCCAGTAGTGGGATGGCTGGGTCATATGGTACATCTAGTTCTAGATCCTTGAGGAATTGCCATACTGTTTTCCATAATGGTTGAACTAGTTTACAATCCCACCAACAGTGTAAAAGTGTTTCTATTTCTCCACATCCTCTCCAACACCTGTTGCTTCCTGACTTCTTAATGATTGCCATTCTAACTGGTGTGAGATGGTATCTCATTGTGGTTTTGATTTGCATTTCTCTGATGGCGAGTGATGATGAGCATTTTTTCATGTGTCTGTTGGCTGTATGAATATCTTCTTTTGAGAAATGTCTGTTCATATCCTTTGCCCACTTTTGGATGGGGTTGTTTTTTTCTCGTATATTTGTTTGAGTTCTTTGTAGATTCTGGATATTAGCCCTTTGTCAGATGAGTAGGTTGCAAAAATTTTCTCCCATTCTGTAGGTTGCCTGTTCACTCTGATGGTAGTTTCTTTTGCTGTGCAGAAGCTCTTTAGTTTAATTAGATCCCATTTGTCAATTTTGGCTTTTGCTGCCATTGCTTTTGGTGTTTTAGACATGAAGTCCTTGCCCATGCCTATGTCCTGAATGGTACTACCTAGATTTTCTTCTAGGGTTTTTATGGTATTAGGTCTAACATTTAAGTCTCTAATCCATCTTGAATTAATCTTCGTATAAGGGGTAAGGAAAGGATCCAGTTTCAGCTTTCTACTTATGGCTAGCCAGTTGTCCCAGCACCATTTATTAAATAGGGAATCCTTTCCCCATTTCTTGTTTCTCTCAGGTTTGTCAAAGATCAGATGGCTGTAGATGTACGGTATTATTTCTGAGGACTCTGTTCTGTTCCATTGGTCTATAGCTCTGTTTTGGTACCAGTACCATGCTGTTTTGGTTACTGTAGCCTTGTAGTATAGTTTGAAGTCAGGTAGCGTGACGCCTCCAGCTTTGTCCTTTTGACTTAGGATTGTCTTGGCAATGCGGGCTCTTTTTTGGTTCCATATGAACTTTAAAGCAGGTTTTTCCAATTCTGTGAAGAAACTCATTGGTAGCTTGATGGGGATGGCATTGAATCTATAAATAACCTTGGGGAGTATGGCCATTTTCACGATATTGATTCTTCCTATCCATGAGCATGGTATGTTCTTCCATTTGTTTGTGTCCTCTTTGATTTCACTGAGCAGTGGTTTGTAGTTCTCCTTGAAGAGGTCCTTTACATCCCTTGTAAGCTGGATTCCTAGGTATTTTATTCTCTTTGAAGCAATTGTGAATGGAAGTTCATTCCTGATTTGGCTCTCTGCTTGTCTGTTACTGGTGTATAAGAATGCTTGTGATTTTTGCACATTAATTTTGTATCCTGAGACTTTGCTGAAGTTGCTTATCAGCTTAAGGAGATTTTGGGCTGAGACGATGGGGTTTTCTAAATATACAATCATGTCATCTGCAAACAGGGACAATTTGACTTCTTCTTTTCCTAACTGGATACCCTTGATTTCTTTCTCTTGCCTGATTGCCCTAGCCAGAACTTCCAACACTATGTTGAATAGGAGTGGTGAGAGAGGGCATCCCTGTCTTGTGCCAGTTTTCAAAGGGAATTTGTCCAGTTTTTGCCCATTCAGTATGATATTAGCTGTGGGTTTGTCATAAATAGTTCTTATTATTTTGAGGTACGTTCCATCAATACCGAATTTATTGAGCGTTTTTAGCATGAAGGGCTGTTGAATTTTGTCAAAAGCCTTTTCTGCATCTATTGAGACAATCATTCTTTTTTTTTTTTGAGATGGACTTTCGCTCTTGTTGCCCAGGCTGGAGTGCAATGGTGCAATCTCGGCTCACCACAACCTCTGCCTACCGGGTTCAAGCGATTCTCCTGCCTCAGTTTCCTGAGTAGCTGGGATTACAGGCATGCGCCAGCATGACTGGCTAATTTTGTATTTTTAGTAGAGATGGGGTTTCTCCATGTCAGTCACGCTGGTCTGGAACTCCCAACCTCAGGTGATCCACCTGCTTCGGCCTCCCAAAGTGCTGGGATTACAGGCGTGAGCCACAGTGCCCATCTCCCCAGCTAGATTGGTATTTACAATGTTTAGAACTTTATTTTATGCCCTACCCTAATCCTTGTCTTCAATACAATTATCCTTGTTTATCTCATATGTGTGTTTCACCCTTGGCAGGTTCCTGTTCAAGTTATTGCTTTAATGTTGGCCTCCTGGCATTCTTTTTTGGCCATGTACTTAGTATTTAACTATTTTTTATGTTGTTAATATAAGATTCCATGCAGCAGATTTCTTGCTATTATCTTTTGACTTAATGGATTTGCTGTAATGCCTCATTTTCTCAAGTCTCTTCGTAAATGTAATTATTAAAACTATTCACTTCCAGATTTATCTACTCCCCGCAAAGTGATCGGCCCTCCTAAATACTTCATGATTCCTTCTTTCTCCCTCCATTCCCATTGCTGATGCCTTAGTTCTTTACTACTGGGTTTCCTGGACCACTCCAGTGGCTGACTTATTTTCTTTGCTGTTGCTTTGCCCTTTTATTTTGTTTTTGTTTTTGAGACAGAATCTTGCTCGTCGCCCTGGCTGGAGTGCAATGGCACGATCTCGGCTCACTGCAACCTCCGCCTCCCGGGTTCAAGCAATTCTCCTGCCTCAGCCTCCTGAGTAGCTGGGATTACAGGTGCCTGCCGCCATGCCCGGTTGATCTACAACTCCTGACCTTGTGATCTGCCTGCCTTGGCCTCCAAAAGTGCTGGGATTACAGGCGTAAGCCACTGCACCCAACCTTGTTTTGCCCTTTTAATCCATCCTAAATAATGTCTTCAGAATTATGTTTCTATAATTTTATTCTGTCTATATCAGCATGCTAATGAATCTTGGAATGGCTCCCCCTTTCAGAATACAATGTGATCTTTGTTTGCCATGCCATGTCCTTCCCGATCTGGCATTCGTCTGCTTCACCAACCTCATGTAATCCTAGCCTGGGCACTGGTCATACTAAAATACTCTCCTCTATGCCACTGCATATGCCATTCCCTCTACCAGGGACATCTTTCCTTACTCTGTATCTAAACATAGCCCCTCTCCCCTTAGACTGTGAGTTCCTTCAGAGTGGACCCAAGTGTTCCATGTTTGTATCCAGTCTGGCAGAGTGCTGGATAAACAGTGGATACTTAGTACATGCTTGCATAATTAGTGCAATTAATAGCCGAATGGCTGTGGAATTCACCATCAACAAAAATATCTCATAACGTCTACTAATGATGAAGTTTTCATCAAATTTTGGCATGTTTAAGCTGTTGTATCCCAACATGGGACGAGGCTGGGACATCTGGGGCATCTGCATTACTAGACAGCACTGCAGGCTGGGTGAGGGAATAAGGTGATAAAAAAATGAAGAAGCTGTATGAAGTTAATTTTTTTTTTTTTTTTTTTTTTTTTTTTTTTTTTTAGACAGAATCTCAGTCTGTCACCCAAGCTGGAGTGCAGTGGCTTGATCGCAGCTCACTGTAACCTCTGCCTCCCGGGTTCAAGCGATTCTCGCACTTCAGCCTCCAGAGTAGCTGGGTCTACAGGTGCATGCCACTATGCCTGGCTAATTTTTTGTATTTTTAGTAGAGATGGGGTTTCACTGGTCTCAAGTGATCTGTCTGTCTTGGCTTTCCAAAGTGCTGGGATTACAGGCATGAATCACTGTACCCAGCCATGTATGAAGTTTAATAATTTAAAAAAATCATTGGCTGAAAAAAGTTCCAGAGTTCTAATAGGTTTGTTTTCTATCAATTTAATTTTTATCAAATCAATGTAAAATGGTAAAGAGCTAAGTAATTAGGACATTTACTAAAATCTTAATGTTTTTGTTTGAGTACCAGTAATGCTATATGAAAAACTGGTTTTGTTTTGTGTATTTTTCATTTGGCTGATGAAATACGAGACCGTCTTAACTCTATTTTTCTCCTTTCCCACAAACCTTCTGAGATGCATTGTGTAACACTGGAGGAGAGAGAGAGGGAGGTTGAGGTCAAGCTAAGGAGTGATAAATTGTGGGCAGTATAAAGCTTCCAACAGTAAAAATTCTTCTAAAGTAAGAAACTAGATTTTTGGGTTTTTTTGTTTACGTTTTTTTTTTAGACACAGCCTCACTCTATTGCCCAGGTTGGAGTGCAGTGGTGCAGCTTCCTGAGCTTAAGTGATCCCCCACCTCAGCCTCCTAAGTAGCTGGGACTACAGGTGTGCACCACCACACCCAGCTAACTTTTGTACTTTTTGTAGAGATGGGGTTTTGCCATTTTGGCCAGGCTGGTCTTGAACTCCTGGACTCAACTGATCCTCCTGTCTCAGCCTCCCAATGTGCTGGGATTATAGGTGTGTGCCACTGCACCTGGCCTAGAAACTAGCATTTTAAAAAATAACAGGCTAGGCATGATGGCTCATGTCTGCAGTCCCAGCACTTTGGGAGGCCGAGGCGGGTGGATCACCTGAGGTCATGAGTTCGAGACCAGCCTGGCCAACATGGTGAAACCCCATCTCTACTAAAAATACAAAAAAATCAGGTGGGTGTGGTGGCATACACCTGTAGTCCCAGCTACTAAGGAGGCTGAGGCAGGAGAATCGCTTGTATCTGGGAGGTTGAGGTTGCAGTGAGCCAAGATCACGCCACTGCACTCCAGCATAAGCTACAGAGGGAGACCCCACGCCACATGCACAAATAATAAAAATAAATAAAATAAAATGACAGTTAGTTGTCTCTAGGCAAATATATAGACATTTAAATATTAAGTTGAGGCCAGGCGCGGTGGCTCACGCCTGTAATCCCAGCACTTTGGGAGGCCGAGGCAGGCGGATCACGAGGTCAGGATATTGAGACCATCCTGGCTAACATAGTGAAACCCCGTCTGTACTAAAAATACAAAAAATCAGCTGGGCGTGGTGGCGGCCCCCTGTAGTCCCCGTTACTCCGGAGGCTGAGGCAGGAGAATGGCATGAACCCAGGAGGCGGAGCTTGCAGTGAGCTGAGATCGTGCCACTGCACTCCAGCCTGGGCTACAGAGTGAGACACCGTCTCGGGAAAAA
The DNA here is from genome assembly GCF_007565055.1 of Rhinopithecus roxellana. Lineage (NCBI taxonomy): Eukaryota > Metazoa > Chordata > Mammalia > Primates > Cercopithecidae > Rhinopithecus > Rhinopithecus roxellana. Next base: position 48,722,355 of record NC_044553.1, on the reverse strand, counting down.
AAAAAAAAAAAAATTAAGTTGAATAACTCCACATACAGAATATTGAAGCTGGTGGTAGTAATGTCTCCTTGGTATCCTACAGTATGAATATTTGCCTCATATTTATTAAAAAATGTGGTAAGCATATAAAGTGATCCCATCCCCCCTTAGCCATGGTTTTGCTTTCTGTAGTTTCGATTACCTGTGGTCAACTGTAATCTGAAAACAGCACACAAAAATTTCCAGAAAAAAACAACTCCTGTTTTAAATTGCATGCCATTCTGAGTAACATGATGAAATTTCATGCCATCTTGCTCTGTATCCCAGAAGTGAATCATCTCTTTATCCAGGGGATCCACACTCGTCTCCACTACCCACCTGTTAGTCACTTAGTAGTGTCGTCTTTGTCAGATCAAGTCCTTTGTCTCCCTATCGAAGGGCTGGTGGTAAAGTAAGGCTTATTCCTCATTCTTTTTGTTCATTTTTAAAAATTTAATTTATTTATTATTTATTTTTTTGATACGGAGTCTTGCTCTGTCGCCCAGGCTGGAGTGTAGTGGTGTGATCTCGGCTCACTGCAAGCTCCACCTCCCAGGTTCACACCATTCTCCTGCCTCAGACTCCCGAGCAGCTGGGACTACAGGCGCCCGCCACCATGCCTGGCTAATTTTTTGTATTTTTGGTAGAGACGGGGTTTCACCATGTTAGCCAGGATGGTCTCGATCTCCTGGCCTTGTGATCCGCCCACCTCGGCCTCCCAAAGTGCTGGGATTACAGGCATGAGCCACCGTGCCTGGCCTTTATGTATTTTTTCAATTTTCATTTTTTTGTTTTTCAAATGATGCTTATTTTACTTAAGAATGGCCCCAAAGCACAGAGTAGTGATGCTGGCAAGTTAGATATGCAGAAAAGCCATGAAGGGCTTCCTTGATTGGGGGGCTGAGGCAGGTGGATCACTTGAAGTCAGGACAGAGTGAGACCCTTGAAGTCAGGAGTTCGAGACCAATCTGGCCAACATGGTGAAACCCCATCTCTACTAAAAATACAAAAATTAGCCGGGCATGGTGGCGGCATACTTGTAATTCCAGTTACTCGGGAGGCTAAGGCAGGAGAATTGCTTGAATCTGAGAGGCAGAGGTTGCAGTGAGCCAAGATCACGCCACTGCACTCCTGTTATTTTAATTTCTCTGTGATGAAAACCTAAATGATGCAACAATCCAAAAATATTAGTGTAAGTCTCTTTCAAATATATTGAAAGGAGCTTTCTTGTATCTAGAATCCATATATGCCATATAAAAAGTAAGAAATCAGCAAGCCTGATTTCAGGGTCTCAGACTACAGACTATAGGAATTTTCTTTTCTTTTTTTTTTTTTTTTTTTGGGACGGAGTCTCGCTCTGTCGCCCAGGCTGGAGTGCAGTGGCCGGACCTCAGCTCACTGCAAGCTCCACCTCCCGGGTTCACGCCATTCTCCTGCCTCAGCCTCCTGAGTAGCTGGGACTACAGGCGCCCGCCACCTCGCCCGGCTAATTTTTTATTTTTTACTTTTTAGTAGAGACGGGGTTTCACCGGGTTAGCAAGGATGGTCTCGATCTCCTGACCTCGTGATCCGCCCGTCTTGGCCTCCCAAAGTGCTGGGATTACAGGCTTGAGCCACCACGCCCGGCCTAGGAATTTTCTAATTAGAGGATCCTACAGGTCCTGATGCATCAATTGTGGCAGGGAAGTCAGAAAAGTGATCACAGACTTGCTAGTTTTTCTACTATTTGAATAGCAGAATAAACTCCAGGAACCTATTATTCATACCTTAAGAAATTTTTTAAAGTTCAATAATTAATCAGTTTTCCAGGTTAATATTGAGATGGAGTCTTGCTCTGCCATGCAGGTTGGAGTGCAGTGGCACCATCTTGGCTCACTGCAACCTCTGCCTCCTAGGTTCAAGCAATTCTCCTGCCTCAGCCTTCCGAGTAGCTGGGCCTACAGGCACTCACCACCACGCCAGGCTAATTTTTGTATTTTTAGTAGAGACGGGCTTTCACCATATTGGCCAGGCTGGTCTCGAACTCCTGACGTTGTGATCCACCCACCTCAGCCTCCCAAAGTGCTGGAATTAAGGTGTGAGCCACCGCGCCCGGCCAATATTCTTATATCCATTTAATATTCATTTATAAGCCATAGTTAATTCCCATTGGTTTATAATAGGATAGCAATATGTTATTTCACAGAAAATAAAACTGAGGCAGAAAAGAATAAGTACAGGCTGGGCGCAGTGGCTCATGCCCACATGCTAGCACTTTGGGAGACTGAGGCGGATGGATCACTCGAGGTTAGGAGTTCGAACCAGCCTAGTCAATGTGGTGAAACCCCATCTCTACTAAAAATACAAAAATTAGTCGAACATGGTGGCATGTGCCTGTAATCCCAGCTGCACATACCCAGGAGGCTGAGGCAGGAGAATTGCTGGAACCTGGCAGGCGGAGGCTGCAGTGAGCTGAGACTGCACAAGTATAAAGGCCCACTGAGAATTGGTATTTTATTGTATCCCTCACTGCTAAGGAAATGTTGGATCATGAAATCATTTTATCTGTCAAAAATTAGATACACTGGGTGTCATTGCTCATGCCTGCAATCCCAGCACTTTGGGAGGCTGAGGTGGGCAGATCACTTGAGGTCAGGAGTTCGAGACCAGCCTGGCCAACATGGTGGAACCCCATCTCTACTAAAAATACAAAAAATTAGCCAGCCACGGTGGCACCCACCTGTAATCCCAGCTAGTTGGAAGGCTGAGGCGGGAGAATTGCTTGAACCTGGGATGTGGCAGTTGCAGTGAGCTGAGATTGCGCCACTGCACTCCAGCCTGGGTGAGACCCTGTCTCTAAAAAAAAAAAAATTAGATACTATGTTTTACAAAGTTAGACAATCAATGTTTTCATTTTATAAACGGCACTTTTCCTTATAATCTGTAAGGAGATTATACTCCTTATAGTTGTCTGAGGAGTTGTCTTAAAAAAGTTTAACATGAAAACATTTCTCCCCTACTAATCTCTTTTCATATCTTGCTGGATATATTTTAATGACAAATTTCTTGCTTGATAAAATAACATACCTGGCCCGTTCTGCCTTATTAATATTCAAAAGCATTATTCATGATAACAACATCAGCATTTTACACAAGTAAACCTGGTGTACAGATGTCTGCATGAAGCACCTAAATAAGAATGAGTTCACAGACGAGAACAAGGATACTATAGCATACAAACACGTAAGAAGTATCTATTGGTTCACTGATGTTGTGAAACAACACGACAGGTTAACACTTCTAAAAATTGGAGAAAGAACAGTATAATACTAACGCTTATGGGAGATGCTTATTATCTAGTAAAACCCATGAACCTGGCCAGGCGTGGTGGCTCACGCCTGTAATCCCAGCACTTTGGGAGGCCGAGGCGGGCGGATCACAAGGTCAGGAGATCGAAACCATCCTGGCAAACACGGTGAAACCCCGTCTCTACTAAAACTACAAAAAATAATTAGCCGGGCGTGGTGGCGAGCGCCTGTAGTCCCAGCTTCTCAGGAGGCTGAGGCAGGAGAATGGTGTGAACCCAGGAGGCGGCGGAGCTTGCAGTGAGCGGAGATTGCACCACTGCACTCCAGCCTGGGCGACAGAACGAGACTCCGTCTCAAAAACAAACAAACAACCAAACAAAAAAAAATCTATGAACCTGTCAATATTTATTTATTTATTTATTTTATTGTCAAGGAGTATTTTATTGTCAAGCAGTTCTAGGGTACATGTGCACAACGTGCAGGTTTGTTACATATGTATACCTGTGCCAATATTTATTTCAGAAGCAACTATTCACTTAGTCATAACTATGCTCTTTGACTTCCAGTTCAGTTTTTCCCACTATAATTATAACACTAGTTGTAAGAGTCAAAGGACCTAAGTTCAAATTCTGGCTCCATCACCAACTAGGTTTATACTCTTAGGTAATCAGTTTCTTCATAATAAAATGAAGTAGTATATTCTAATTCACAGAATCAAATAGGACCATACAAACATTTTTAAAATGGGTTATAAAAATTATAAAATGTGAATATATGTTAACTTTCTTTGCCTACAACTGTCTAAATTCTTACCACCGGGGCCACCAGCCCAGATAGACACCGATCACCTGCAACACCTGTCTGATGGGTATTGTGAATATATGTGAATATATGTGAATATATGGTCTTGTTTGGCTTTTCATCTAAAAATCACTTACGCCGGGCGCAGTGGCTCACACCTTTAATCCCAGCACTTTGGGAGGCCAAGGCAGGCGGATTACCTGAGGTTGGCAGTTCGAGACCAGCCTAACCAACATGGAGAAACCCCGTCTCTACTAAAAACACAAAATTAGCCGAGCGTGGTGGCACATGCCTCTAATCCCAGCTACTCGGAAGGCTGACGCAGGAGAATCACTTGAACCCGGGAGGCGGAGGTTGCAGTGAGCCAAGATAGCGCCATTGCACTCCAGCCTGGCAACAGAAGCAAAACTCCATTTCAAAAGAAGAACAAAAAAAAAAAAAAAAAAAAAAAGAAAGAAATCAGTTAAATGTATCACCTATCCAAGAAAGTAAACACAACAATTTATTTAAAAACTATAGGAGAGGCCAGGCATGGTGGCTTACGCCTATAATCCTACCACTTTGGGAGTCTGAGGCAGGTAGATCACTTGAGGTCAGGAGTTTGAGACCAGCCTGGCCAACATAGTAAAACACCATCTCTACTAAAAATGCAAAAATTAGCTGGGTGTGGTAGTGTGCACCTGTAATCCCAGCTACTTGGGATGCTGAGGCAGAAGAATACTTGAACCCGGGAGGCGGAGGTTGCCGTGAGCTGTGATCGTGCCACTGTACTCCAGGCTGGGCAACAGAGAGAGACTCTGGACACTTGAGTTGGCAGAGAGATGCTCAGAGGAGTGGTAAGGGCAGCAAGCCACCTGATGTGGAGACCAGAGGGTTTGCTGCAGGAGCATTCTGTAATGGAGCACAGCCAGGGACTGCCATGCCTCTAGGCTCAACTTGCTTCGATAGGAGAGTTTAGCTCTAGGGGAACTGTCAGACTTCAACTCTGCCGGGCAAGACAGGTGTTGCAGGTGATCAGTGTCTATCTGGGCTGGTGGCCCCGGTGGTAAGAATTTAGACAGTTGTAGGCAAAGAAAAGCAGATTTAGCCAGGCATGGTGGCTGATGCCTGTAATCCCAGAACTTTGGGAGGCTGAGGCAGGTGATCACCTGAGGTCAGGAGTTCAAGACCAGCCTGGTCAACATGGTGAAACCCCATCTCTACTGAAACCACAAAATTAGCTGAGTGCAGTGGTACATGCCTGTAACACAGCTACTTAGGAGGCAGGAGAATTGTGTGAACCCGGGAGGTGGAGGCTGCAGTGAGCCGAGATCGTGCCATTGCACTCCAGCCTGGGCAACAAGAGTAAAACTCTGTCTAAAAAAAAAAAAAAAGGCAGATTTATGGCTGGGCCTGGTGGCTTACACTGGTGATCCCAACACTTTGGGAGACTGATGCAGGTGGATCACTCAAGGTCAGGAGTTCCAGATCAGCCTAACATGGTGAAACCCCGTCTCTACTAAAAGTACAAAGAAATGAGCCGGGCATAGTGGCAGCCATCTGTAATTCCAGCTACTTGGGAGGCTGAGGCAGGAGAATCGCTTGAACCCAGGAGGTGAAGGTTGTGGTGAGCCGAGATCGCGCCATTGCACTCCAGCCTGGACAACAAGAGCGAAAACTCCATTTCAAAAAAAAAAAAAAGGCAGATTTATTAGAGTATGAAAATACATTGCAAGGGTGGAACAGGTAGGTCAGCAAGAAAAATGCTGACTGAAAAGAGACAAAGCCTTGCTGTGAGTTTCATAGAATGGTGCTTCTGCTGTGTGTTGAAGAGGGCTTTGCGCAGTACTGATAATGCCAAGGTTTCGGTGACCTAACTTGCAGGTGTCTGGAGATAAGTTGGGCACACCAACTTGACTTATTTGTGCAGGAGGGCTATGTGTCTTTTTTTTTTGAGATGGAGTCTTGCTCTGTTGCCCAGCTTGGAGTACAGTGGTGCAACCTCAGCTCACTGCAACCTCCACCTCCTGGATTCAAGTGATTCTCCTGCCTCAGCCTCCCAAGTAGCTGGGACTACAGGCGTGTGCCACCACGCCCGGCTAATTTTTGTATTTTCAGTAGAGACGGGGTTTCTCCATGTTGGTCAGGCTGGTCTCGAACTCCCGACCTCAGGTGATCCACCTGCCTTGGCCTCCCAAAGTGCTGGGATTACAGGTGTGAGCCACCGCGCCCGGCTGAGATAGGGTTTCACTGTGTTAGCCAGGCTGGTCTTGAACTTCTGACCTCATGTGATCTGCCCGCTTTGGCCTCCCCAAGTGCTGGGATTACAGGCGTGAGCTACTGCGCCCAGCCAGGTTTTATTTTTTAACTGTTCTTTGCTGACCAGGGTCACAGAGTTGGCCTTACTTGTGATTGTGGGTGGTTAGGAGGTTACATGGGCCTCAGTCTCTGAATTGGGAGTTACACTGGCAGGGTCGCTGTTGGACCATGGGGGAGCAGCATTTATAGCCTAAAAAGACACATGCACATGTATGTTCAATGTAACACTATTCACAATAGCAAAGACATGGAATCAAACTAAATGTCCATCAATGGTACACTGGATAAGAAAACGTGGTATATATTTACCGAGGAATACTATGCAGCCATAGAAAAGAACAAGATCATGTCCTTGGCAGGAACAGAGATGGATCTGGAGGCCAAACTAACACAGGAACAGAAAACCAAATACCACATGTTCTCACTTACAAGTGGGAGCTAAATGATAAGAACACATGGACACATAAAGAGGAACAACAGATACTGAGGCCTACTGGAGAGTAGACGTTGGGAGGAGGGAGAGGATCAGGAAAAATAACTAATGTCATACTTACCACCTGGGTGACAAAATAATCTGTACAGCAAACCCCCGTGTCACAGCTTTATCTATATAACAAACTTACAAACATATCCCTGAACTTAGAAGTTAAATACCCCCAATACTATATACCTAAACAAATTAATTTAGACTACAATCAATAAATCTTATAGACAACAGGAAAGATAGTAAGAAGAAACATATTTGCTCAAGAGCAAAACAAACTTTCATTTTAAAAATAAGATAAAACTTTACTTTGTATCATACGATTTCTTTTCAAATAAGCACATGATCTTATAAACGTATAATATTCAAAATGTTTTGGGGTCTGATTTTTTTTTTTTTTTTGAAAAGGAGTCTTGCTCTGTCACCCAGGCTGGAGTGCAGCAGCACAATCTAGGCTCACTGCAACCTTCGCCTCCTGGGATCAAGCGATTCTCCTGCCTCAGCCTCCCAAGTAGCTAGAACTATAGGCACGCACCACCGCGCCTGGCTAATTTTTGGAGTTTTTTTAGTAGAGACAGGGTTTCACCATGTTGGCCAAGCTGGTCTCGAACTTCTGACCTTCGGTCATCAGCCTATCTCAGTCTCCCAAAGTGCTGGGATTACAGGCATGAGCTACCATGCCTGGCCTGGGGTCTGATTTTTAAAAAATATTTTCCTTCTTTTTTTAAGTGTTAAGAATACTAAAATATGGGCCTGGTGCAGTGTCTGTAATCCCAGCACTTTGGGAGGCCAACGTGGGCAGATTGCCTGAGGTCAGGAGTTTGAGACCAGTTGGCTAACTTGGCGAAACCTTGTCCCTACCAAAAATACAAAAATTATCTGGGTGTAATGGCACGCACCTGTAATCCCAGCTACTCAGGAGGCTGAGGCAGGAGAATCGCTTGAACCCGGGAGGTGGAGGTTGTGGTGAGCCGAGATCACACCACTGCACTCCAGCCTGGGCAACAGAGCAAGACTCTGTCTCAAAAAAAAAAAAAAAAAAAAAACCTAAAATAATAAATTTAAAGTTGGCCTGGAGCCTCTAAACATATTACTCAACACAAAGAAAAAGTCAATCATTTCAAACTTTTGAAACATGTATGAAATACATGAAATAGACATGTAAATTAACTTCCTGATACATCATAGCTCTCAAACAATTCCCCCCTTTTCTTTTCCATCTCCGTTCACTCTTTTCTCCCCATACCCCACAACTGTACAGACAGTGTAAAAGAGAATCAGGTGGATCAATTAATTAGGACCACAGAGGTGCTCCTAAGGACCACACCTTAGGACCACAGAGGTGCTCCTAAGGCCCCAGGAAAACCCTAAGGAATAGCTCTGGGCAAACTCTGGAATGCTAACAATGCAGAGGCCACAAGATAGCTCAAATCAATTTAACCAGTATTTAATGGGCACCTCCTATGCACAAGATACTGTGCAGAGATATACACTGTGATGAATGAGACACAATATTTACTCTCAAATATGTTATCTAGTAAGGGCATTAAAAAAGCTACGTTAGTAAGTTCATACAGCTGCCATCAAAGGAATAAGCTAACACCAGGGATATGAATGAGGGAAAGTTTACCTCTAGCCTGGAGAAAAGGGAAAAAACAATTTCAATCTATAGGCCTTGCCTGTAAAGACAGTGGGTAAGAGACATGCGTGTACATTAGTGAAATCCCATTATAATGACAGAATAGGGGTTTTTAAAAGAAGGTGTAAACCTTCAAGGATGGATAGAATGGGAAAGGGAATAACAGATATAAAAATTTGTTAAGTTAGAGAAAAAAGGAGAAGTGATAAGGAATTCAGGAGACCTGAGAAAATTGATTTCAAAGATAGAAATATTGAGAGCTAAGACTCAAATCTGACTTACGCTACAGAAACTCCAAAAGGCTAATAATCGGTGGTACCGGATGAAGTAGTAGGGAGAAATGCTAAAAATAAGAGAATCTAGCTGAAAGTCAGATTAAGACGCAGTCAGATCCCTATTTCCCTTTTTCCTACTCCAGCAAATGAATAGAGGTTTATTCTCTGGAGAGGGTTGAACAGGATAACCAGGGGATTCCAGGCCTCGCTGAAGGAAAGGGTAATGTACTGAAAACCGGGGAATTAAGGAAATATGCATGCAGAATGCGGAGAACCCTGCCTCTTCAACCCTTTTGCTCTACCACTCTGTTCCCAGTATGCTGCTTGCTATTCGGCTAGAAGATTGGAAAGGTTTTTTCTAGGCAATCAGATCAGCCCAAGAGGAAAAATCTTAAGATATTTCATTAGGTATTTCCCAACTAATAAACTACCCAGCAAGATCACTTAATAATGAAGTCCACAGTTAACAATCCCCACTCAGAACTTCAATCAGCCTTTTTGTTACTCATTCTTAAGTATGAGCAGAAAACCAAGGATTCAGAGAAAAGCCCCATACAAAAAGATGAAACAGGCCAGGCGCAGTGGCTCGTCTGTAATTCCAACACTTTGGGAGGCTGAGGTGGGCGGATCATTTGAGGTTAGGAGTTTGAGGTCAGCCTGGTCAACATGGTGAAACCCAGTTACTACTAAAAATACAAAAATTAGCCAGGCTTGGTGGCACGTGCCTGTAATTCCAGCTACTTGGGAGGCTGAGGCAGAAGAATTGCTTGAATCCAGGAAGAGGAGGTTGGAGTAAGCTGAGATCATGCCACTGCACTTCAGCCTGGGCAACAGAGCAAGACTGTTTCAAAAAAAAAGAAAAGAAAAGAAAAGAAAAAAAAAAGGAAAGAAAGAAAAACAAACAAACAACAAAAACAAATGAAAAAGTAAAAATTGAACCTTGGAGGCTAGCTAGATTTCAACAGATACAATAAAAAACAATCCTAGAATCCTTTCTGTTAATTTTAAGATCCCTCAAATCCATTTGTCTATAGCTTCAAGGAAGGAAACTGTTAAGGTTTCTAAAAGTCGTAAGGTGATATAAAAATACCGGGTGCAGCCAGGCGCGGTGGCTCACGCCTATAATCCCAGCACTTTGGGAGTCCGAGGTGGGCGGATCATGAGGTCAGGAGATTGAGACCATCCTGGCTAACATGGTGAAACCCCGTCTCTACCAAAAATACAAAAAATTAGCAGGGCATGGTGACAGGTGCTTGTAGTCCCAGTTACTTGGGAGGCTGAGGCAGGAGAATGGCGTGAACCAGGAAGCGGAGCTTGCAGTGGGCCGAGATCGTGCCACTGTACTCTAGCCTGGGTGACAGAGTGAGAGTGTCTCCAAAAAAAAAAAAAAAAAAAAAAAAAAAAAAAAAAAAAAAAAAAAAAAAAAATTAAAAAAAATAAACAAATAAAAATAAAATAAAAAAATAAATACCAGGTGCAGTGACCGAGGCCTGTAATCCTAGCACTTTGGGAGGCTGAGGTGGGCAGATCACTTGAGCTCAGGATTTCAAGACCATCCTGGGCAATGTGGTCAATCCCTGTTTCTACCAAAAAAACACAAAAATTAGCCAGGTATGGTGGCACACACCTGTAGTCCCAGCTACTTGGGAGGCTGAGGTGGGAGGATCACCTGAGCCCAGGGAGGACCCTATTTCAAAAAACAAAAAAAGATGGTATTAAAAAAGTTTTGTTTATTTATTTATCTGAGATAGAGTCTTGCTGTGTTGCTCAGGCTGGAGTGCAGTGGCATGATCTCAGCTCACTGCAACCTCCACCTCCTGGGTTCAAGCAATTATCCTGCTTCTGTCTCCCAAGTAGCTGGGATTACAGGGCAGGCACCACCACACCTGGCTAATTTTTTTATTTTTAGTAAAGATGGGATTTCACTATGTTGGCCAGGCTGGTCTCAAACTCCTGACATCAGGTGATCTGCCCGCCTTGGCCTCCCAAAGTGCTGGGATTACAGGTGTAAGCCACCGAGCCGGCCTTAGAGTTTTTATTTTTTTAAGAGACAAAGTCTAGCTGTTATCCAGGCTGGGCTGCAGTGGCATGACTGTAGATCAATGAAGCCTCAAATTGCTGGGCTAAAGGAGTCCTGCCTCAGCCTCCCAAGTAGCTGGGACTTACAGGTGTGTGCCACCATACCTGGCTAATTTTTTTTTTGGGAGAGATGGTTTTTCAGGCTGTTACTGAACTCCTGGCCTCAAGCAATCCTCCCACCTTGGCCTGCTAAGGCACTGGGATTACAGGCGTGAGGCACTGCACCTGGCCAAAAAGTTTTTATTGGGTTGCTGATGGCCACAGAAGCTACAAGCCAGTACGTGTATGGGTGTCTGTCTGCATATTTTCCTTTGAAAAGGGGTAAAAAAAATCTTCAAAAATGTAAATAAGGCTGGGCGCTGTGGCTCACACCTGTAATCCCAGCACTTTGGGAGGTTGAGGTGGGTGGATCACAAGGTCAGGAGATCGAGATCAGCCTGGCCAACATGGTGAAACCCCGTCTCTACTAAAAATACAAAAATTAGCCAGGCGTGGTGGTGCTCACCTGTAGTCCCAGCTACTCAGGAGGCTGAGGCAGAAGAATCGCTTGAACCTGGAAGGCAGAGGTTGCAGTGACCCAAGATCATGTCACCACACTCTAGTCAGGGCGACAGAGTGAGACTACATCTCAAAAAAAAAAAAAAAGTAAGTAAATATGTGTTTTGTACACCTTTATTATCTTCTTTAAAAAGAAACCAACAAAAATTACTTGGTTATCCATTTATAAACCATGATTTTTAAGAGTTCATAATTTTTAAATCTCAATTTTCAATTATATTGATTCTATTAGTTACGTGATTCTTATGTAAGAGCAAGGTATTATTGTTCACCACATATGGGATAGTGAGAAAATACCATGAACTTATTATTGGACAATGAATTTACTCTGATCATTTGTCTCTCTACCTCTAATGTGAGCAATTGGGGGAGAGAGAGAGAGGTGGGAAAGAGGAGGGAATGAAATAATTTCCTTCTATAAAAAAGGGGAGGCCAAGCGCGGTGGCTCATGCCTGTAATCCCAGCACTTTGGGAGGCTGAGGCGGGTGGATCACGAGGTAGCAGATCGAGGCCATCTTGGCTAACACGGTGAAACTCTATCTCTACTAAAAATACAAAAAATTACCCAGGCGTGGTAGTGGGCTCTTATAGTCCCAGCTACTCAGGAGGCAGAGGCAGGATAATCACTTGAACCCAGGAGGTGGAGGTTGCAGTGAGCCGAGATCACGCCACTGCACTCCAGCCTAAGCAGCAGAGCGAGACTCCAACTCAAAAAAAAAAAAGTGGGGGGGAAGACTACATCCTTAATCTTACTGAGGTATGTCTTTCCACATTAGATTGCACTTGACATCAGAGATACTCAATATTTCTCTGCACTTGCCATCAGAATTATAGAACTATTAGTGAAATGATAAAGATTACTGCATTAACCAAAAAAATTCCGTTCCCCTTTTTTGTTATTTTTCTTCTTAAATATGGGAAAAAGAGAAAACCTCTGTTGTAGCCTAACCTATGGCATCATTCCCCCATGAACTGCTATTCTGTGGCATACACAATACCTGCTGAAAAAGAGGTATTGTGAGCATTACTTAGGCCTTTTATGTATTTTCAACATTCAGAGATTAAATACACTTCTAATCAACCTCTAGAGATCCAAAAATGCTGCTACCAAAACTGTATCTGGTAGGAAGACAATTCAAAAAATTTTACTTTCCCATAAAATCAGCGAAGAGAGAAATATGTGAATAGGATATAAGCACAACAATTCATCTCTGTTAATGTTTTAAAATATTTAAGATCATTCAATCTGTTTCTATACAATGGCAACCAAGAACAGATTGGAAAACAATGCAAAAGAGATTTGGCTAAGTTAAAACGTACCTTTATTCTGTTAGTGAACAGGTATTTTTTTATGACCATTTCCTGCAATTGGGGAAAGTCTCCTTTCAATTCTACTCCATAGAGTTGCACTGCTGAACTGGAAAGATAACCCTAAAATAGGAAGATATACTGTGATACAAATGAATGAACTCTTACTGGTGGGTTTATTTCTACTTGAAATTTTAAAAAATCGAGCTTTAAAAAATATAGTTTGGTCAGGCACGGTGGCTCACGCCTGTAATCCCAGCACTCTGGGAGGCCAAGGCAGACGGATCACCTAAGGTCAGGAGTTCCAGACCATCCTGGCCAAGATGGCAAAACCCCAACTCTACTAAAAATACAAAAAATTAGTCAGGCTTGGTGGTGGGCACCTGTAATCTCCGCTACTCGGGAGGCTGAGGCAAGAGAATTGCTTGACTTTGGGAGGCAGAGGTTTCAGTGAGCCGAAATCGCGCCACTGAACTCCAGTCTGGGCGACAGAGTGAGACTGTCTCAAAACATATAAATAAAAATAATTCAATAAAGTAAAAATAAAATGAAAGTAATATCTTGTAGTTTATCTAAAACTTACAACTTCCTGAACTGAAAAAGGCTCTTACTGATCAAAGCCTTGATTATAGTTTATTAATTCCCATTATCTAAAAGTTGCATTTTTAAAGATGGGTTTCCTTTTTGAGACAGGGTGTCCCTCTGCCGCCTAGGCTGGAATGCAGTGGCATAATCACAGTTCACTGCACCCTCATCTTCCCCAGGCTCAGGTGATCTTCCCACCTCAGCCTCCCAAGTAGCTGGGACCAGGAGTGTACACCACCATGCCTGGCTAATTTTTGTATTGTTTTTGGAGAGACAGAGTTTAGCCATGTTGCCCAGGTTGGTCTCGAACTCCTAGGCTCAAGTGATCCTCCAGCCTTAGCCTCCCAAAGTGCTGGGATTACAGGCATGAGCCACTGTGCCTAGCCGGCCACATGTTTTAATAAGTCTCCTAATGACAACCAGAAATCATATTTCGGATTTTGGTAAAACCATTTAAGAACCTAAGAAATAAATACTCACGATTTAATTTTTAGAAGTCCACACTGAAGTGATGTTTTAGAAACAAGCATTGAGGCCGGGCGCGGTGGCTCAAGCCTGTAATCCCAGCACTTTGGGAGGCCGAGACGGGCGGATCACGAGGTCAGGAGATCGAGACCATCCTGGCTAACATGGTGAAACCCCGTCTCTACTAAAAAATACAAAAAACTAGCCGGGCGAGGTGGCGGGCGCCTGTAGTCCCAGCTACTTGGGAGGCTGAGGCAGGAGAATGGCGTAAACCCGGGAGGCGGAGCTTGCAGTGAGCTGAGATCCGGCCACTGCACTCCAGCCCAGGCGACAGAGCGAGACTCCGTCTCAAAAAAAAAAAAAAAAAAAAAAAAAGAAACAAGCATTGAAACTGAGGATCACAAAAACTTGGAGCAAGATGTGTCCTTGGATAGCATTTAGTTTGCTCATTTACAAATGAGGAACTAGAGGCCTAGAGGTGTTAAGTGGTTTGCTTATGGCCATACAGCAATATCCTAGGTCAAGTAAATTTGTCAGCTTTATAAAAGCTCTTATCAACATACTATTTTAGTATAGTACCAAAAAAAGAAGGGTTTAGAAGGCAGGCAATAGTGACAAAATAGCAAGTGTTACAAGAAAGAGTCATATACTTCTGTTTTGTAGATATTCCTTAATCTGCGTTGCAGAGACAAAGTAGTAAAGGAAGTAAAGGAAAATAGTAAAAAGGAAATCAGACAGCTTGTCTTTGAAATCCCAGTTGTCATCATAAACTAGAACGTAAGTGTATACCTATGTCATATTTTATTCTTTTACTTTAATAAAGCCACACTGTCACCTTGGATGGTGGCAGGCAAAGCTGTTGCTAGCAGAAGAAAATATTTTCCAAATGTTGATGTCTGCAAGTGAGAGGTGACAATGTGCTAGCAGCCCTCACTTGCTCTTGGTGCCTCCTCAGCCTTGGGATCAGCTCTGGCCGCGCTCGAGAAAGCCCTTCAGCCCACCGCTGTGCTGTGGGAGCCCCTCTCTGGGGCTGGCTGAGGCCAGAGCCGGCTCCCTCTGCTCGCGGGGAGGTGTGGAGGGGGATGCGCCGGGCGTGAGTAGGGGCTGCGTGTGGCGCTCGCCGGCCGGCGCCGGTTCCAGGTGGGCGCGGGCTTGGCGGTCACCTCACTTGGCGCAGCAGCCGGCACCTGCTGGGCTTGATTGGGGGACAAGCTCCCTCTGGGCTGCCGGAGTGCTGGGGTGCGGGGGGAGTGCCAGTGAGAGGTGAAGCTGGCTAGGCTTCTGGCACTGGTGGAGACTTGGAGAACTTTTCTGTCTAGCTAAAGGATTGTAAATGCACCAATCAGCACTCTGTGTCTAGCTAAAGGTTTGTAAATCACCAATCAGCACTCTGTTAACATGGACCAATCAGCGCTCTGTAAAACGGACCAATCAGCTCTCTGTAAAATGGATCAATCAGCTCTCTGTTAAAATGGACCAAGCAGCAGGATGTGCGTGGGGCCAGATAAGGGAATAAAAGCAGGCCACCTGGGCCAGCAGCAGCAACCCTGGGGTCACTTTCCACTGTGTGGAAGCTTTGTTCTTTCACTCTTTGCAATAAATCTTGCTGCTATGCATTCTTTGGGTCCACACTGCCTTTATGAGCTCTAACACTCACCGCCAAGGTCTGCAGCTTCACTCCTGAGGACAGCGAGACCACAAACCCACTGGGAGGGACAAACAACTCCAGACGGGAGGAACGAACAATTCCAGATGTGCCACCTTAAGAGCTATAACACTCACTGTGAAGGTCTGCAGCTTCACTCCTGAAGCCAGCCAGACCACGAAACCCACCAGAAGGAAGAAACTCTGAAGCCAGCGAGACCACGAAACCCACCAGAAGGAAGAAACTCTGAACACGTCCGAACGTCAGAAGGAAGAAACTCCGGACACACCATCTTTAAGAACTGTAACACTGCAAGGGTCCGTGGCTTCATACTTGAAGTCAGCAAGACCAAGAACCTACCAATTCCGGACCCACAAGCTGGACAGTACCCCATAAAGGACTATGCTGGGCCTGCAGCTGATGTCAACTAAGACCTTTCCTAATATGTCAGAGAGTATAGGATGATAAATGAATTTCATTTCCATGAGGGAGAAGTAATGAGAAATAAATCCCGGAGAATTAGAAGAGTGAACATCAAATTTTGCTTGGGTATAAGCAATTGCATTCTGGACTTCTAATTCTTTCATCTATATTTCATCTATAAAGTATATTTCATGTTTTTTTCTTAATGAAAATCATCCAGAAGTTATTTAGAAAAAATTTGTGTGATAATTTTTTACTCATCCACTCTGACTTACATTAGAGAGAACAAATATTAAGTCTGACATTTAAAAGGCCTTTAGGAACAGCTACTTAGAAGACTGTCTCTATTCCTGTGCCCCTCATCTCCTTCTTGCTGCTGCTTTAGAGATTCTGACTTTTTCCTTCCTCTACTTCCTATGGCCTGTTGCTGCCTGGGACAGCGTCATAACTTCCATACCATCTGGCTTTCTCACCTTATCCCAGAACTAACCTTAGAAGTACTATGTATTGCTGCATAGACTGTAGACTACCAAATGTATGACTGGCTCTGGAGCTATGCTGAGTGGCAGCCCTAATCAACCTGGAATAGATTCTGGAGGGCAAGAAAGGAGTGATGTGAAAGATTCACATACACCCATAAATTGCTTTTATCCCACTTAGGTTTACCTGCCACCATTTCTAGCCTCCTAATCTATCTTCTCACCTTAGTTTCTGTCATGAAATATCTGAGATAGCCTGAGTCTGGTTTTCTTCTGATACGTAGGTAACCCAATGACTTATTATATTATATTCTATGTAATAATAATGATTAGGAAGGGGGAAAACCTTAGTCCTAACAGAGGGTGAAAAGTAAAATGGAAGCAGGTAGGCCAATCCCTTAGAAGAGAATAAAAGGTGTCAGTAGGCCTCTGAAGTCATTCTTGGGGGTTGGGCTGTAAGCAGTGTAGTTGTTATCTCCCTAGGATCCTCATCTTCTCTACCCTCTGCCACACTGGTGCTTCTTTGGGTTACAGTCACCACCACAGTCTTGTAGCTAGACATGCCCCTTGTCATAGAGAGGGGGAAAGTCCCTCATGGTGATAACTGTTTCAGATTCATTATAGTTCTCTATAATGGGGAGGCTGGCTTGTTTACCCAGTAATTAAAAATAAGATTTTTATGGGAAGACACATCCTAATCTTTAAATTTTTATCTGTCAAACATAGCTCTTCTATACATATTTTTAACACGATATTAGTTATTAACTGTTCAATAATATAGGTACAATATATTTGTATTAGCAATATATTCCAAATTGGTAGTTAATCTTTGATAATGATATTATCTAAGATCAGTAATATAAGCACAAGATTATTTACCCAGAGGGGTAGCCCACTCTATGTAATAATCCTAAATGTAAGTGAGCAGGGAAATACACGTCTCAAGTAACAGACTAGACAAATCTATCCAGTCTGAACAAAGAAGACTTTCTGTCACTAGAGAAGTTCTCTAATATGGATTGGGATGCTTCACTCGGTCAAATTATAGCCTGAATGAATGATTTCTCAAGATTATCTATCTCTGTCTTCTGTGTCCATGCCCACCCAATAATATCTGATCACTATCTGATTTCTTAAGTAGATTTTTTCTTTTAGACAGTCTTGCTCTGTCACCCAGGCTGGAGTACAGTGGTGTGATCTCAGCTCACTGCACCCTCCACCTCCTGGGTTCAAGCAATTCTCATGCCTCAGCCTCATGAGTAGCTGGGATTACAGATGTGTGCTGCCACACCCTGCTATTTTTTTATTTTTAGTACAGATGGGGTTTTACCATGTTGGTCAGGCTGGTTTCAAGCTCCTGGCCTGAAGTGATCTGCCCATCTCGGCCTCCCAAGTGCTGGGATTACAGGCATAAGCCACTGCGCCCAGCCAGATGTTTTTCTTTTAAGTGACTGGGTCTCCTGTTGTCCAGGCTGGAGTGCAGTGGCTATACACAGGCCCAATCACACTGCACTGCAGCCCTGAACTCCTGGTCTTAAGCAATCCTTCCACCTCAGCCTTGCAAGTAGCTGAGACTACAGGTACACACCACCATGTCCAGCTCAAGTAGATGTTTTTATGGGGAGAACATTTCAGTCTCCTTGGAAATTGTATTTCTCATTCTAAATCAATCAGTGTATGGTTTATCAATCTTTGTTCAGCATGCAGAGTATGAGTCAGTTCCTTTGTATTGTTGCCTCTGTTTAGCTTCTGAACCTGCAGAGTCGCCTTTGATTAAATAGTTTCTAGATGTGAAAAACATCTCACTGCCCTACTTGACTAGGAAAAAAAAATTGTGAAAAACAGTTTCTAGGCTGGGTGTGGTAGCTCATGCCTGTAATCCCAGCACTTTGGGAGGCCAAGGTGGGTGGATCACTTGAGGTCAGGAGTTCGAGACCAGCCTAGCCAACATGGTGAAAACCTGTCTCTACTAAAAATACGAAAAAATTAGCTGGGTGTGGTGGCGGGCGCCTGTAATCCCAGCTACTTGGGAGGCTGAGGCACAACTGCTTGAACCCAGGAGGTGGAGGCTGCAGTGAGCCGAGATTGTGTCACTGCACTCCAGCCTGGGTTATAGAGGGAGACTCAGTTTCAAAAAACAAAACAAAACAACAACAACAACAAAAAAGTTTCTAAATATATCCTGGGGGACATTAAGTGATCTACCTATTCTCCTAATATTCGTTTACCCTCCCTAACTGCAGTATTTGGTAATAACCATGCCACAGGTTGGCCTTTTGCTTTCAGAAAACACTGAATAGCTTAGTCCAAACTGCATACTCATGACTTGTAAGAAAAAATACACATAAAGTCATCAGATTTGCACACCTAAGGGCCTACCTAAAGGTGCTGTCTGGTGTGAGCTGCACATCATACAGTAGTTTCTGCTCATTTTTCCTTTCTCATATAATGAATCAATAAGTCTTCGTCATAAAGGAATGCACCAAGGTGAACTGTCGGTTCCGGCTGCTGCTGCATCTGGTGGAGAGAAAAATATCAAAAGAAACAAAGTACAAAGAAGTATCTTTTTATTGCTAAATAAAGTAAAATGTCAGTGGTCTATATG
This sequence comes from Rhinopithecus roxellana, assembly GCF_007565055.1. Lineage (NCBI taxonomy): Eukaryota > Metazoa > Chordata > Mammalia > Primates > Cercopithecidae > Rhinopithecus > Rhinopithecus roxellana. The sequence goes on along the minus strand of NC_044553.1, from coordinate 48,703,406 downwards.
CTAACATTCTGAGAGCAACAAAAAGGCACAGTAAGACATTGTTTTGCTTATGCAAGTAACTGCTCCACTTTCGTTTTATTTCTGAGACCTTAGAAATATATAAAACTCTAGTTGAAAGGAATCTCATAGATCATTTTGTCTATCCTAAGTAGTATATTTTACAAATAGTTACCCAGAAAGATTTCTTCAAAGAAATTATATTAGTTAATAATAGGGGAAAAGTTCAATACCAGGTCTTCGGAGTCCTGCATGTCAGTGACTTACCATTAAAATATTTAACAAGTAATCTTTTCCCAGAGTGCAGTTTTCAAATAATAAAATGCTATTAAAACTTCGTGCTTATAAATAGTAGTCATTTATCAATATTAGTGGTATAGGATATACTAGCAAATGGCTACAAAGAAATAAATGTTTGATTCCTTTTACCTTAACGGTAATAAACCACTCTGCTTGAATACCTAAAAATGTGTCTACATTTAAACAGAGAAACCTTGGTTGGATATATAAGGATCAGAAGGAAATTTAAGATAAAAAGTTGGGCCAGGTGCCGTGGCTCATGCCTGTAATCCCAGCACTTTGGGAGGCCAAGGTGGGTGGATCATGAGGTCAGGAGATCGAGACCATCCTGGCTAACATGGTGAAACCCCATCTCTACTAAAAATACAAAAAAAAATTAGCTGGCCTTTGTGGCACGCACCTGTAGTCTCACCTATTCAGGAGGCTGAGGTAGGAGAATGGTGTGAACTCGGGAAGCAGAGCTTGCAGTGAGCCAAGATCGTGCCACTGCACTCCAGCCTGGGCGACAGAGAGAGACTCCATCTCAAAAAAAAAAAAAAAAAAAAAAAAGATAAAAAGTTGAAGTTTGTGGGTCAATTATTAACATATAAGGATTACTTTTCTCATTGTATATACTGTGTATTTCACAAAACTGTTTATATGCATAGCACTATTAAGAATGTGCCGATGGCTGGGCATGGTGGCTCACACCTGCAATCCCAGCACTTTGGGAGACCAAGGTGGGTGGATCACTAGGTCAGGAGTTTGAGACCAGCCTGACCAACATAGTGAAACCCCATCTCTACCAAAAATACAAAAATTAGCCAGGCGTGGTGTCGGGTGCCTGTAATCCCAGCTACTTGGGAGGCTGAGGCAGGAGAATTGCTCAAACCTGGGAGGCAGGGGTTGTGGTGAGCCGAGATCGCACCATTGCACTCCAGCCTGGGCAATAAGAGCAAGACTCTTCTCAGGAAAAAAAAAAAAAAAAAAAAAAAAAAAAAAAAAGAATGTGCAGAATTTAGCTCCTTTATTCAGTCATTCACAGTCTGAAAACCACATGGAGAATTGCTGTTTTCAGGTTAGTGGGTGGCAATTTTTTTTTTTTTTTTTTTTTTTTTTTAAATAGAGATGGGGTCTTGCTATGTTCCAGGCTGGTCTTGAACTCCTAGGCTCAAATGATCCTCTCCCTTCAGCCTCCCAAAGGGCTGGGATTATAGGTATGAGCCACCACACCCAGTCAAGAAGAGATCATTAGCACTGCTTTACAAAACAATATTCATAACACAGGTTTCCCATTAAGGGTTAGGATTTGAAGGAACTTGAAAGAGAGGGCTGCCTGGAGAAGAAAAATGAGAACTTTTTTTTTTTTGAGATGGAGTCTCACTCTGTCACCCAGGCTGGAGTGCAGTGGTGCGATCTTGGCTCACTGCAAGCTCCGCCTCCTGGGTTCAAGTCATTCTCCTGCCTCAGCCTCCCAAGTAGCTGGGACTACAGGTGCCCGCCACCATGCCCGGCTAATTTTTTATATTTTTAGTAGAGACAGGGTTTCATCGTGTTAGCCAGGATGGTCTCGATCTCCCGACCTCGTGATCCATTCACCTCAGTCTCCTACAGTGCTGGGACTACAGGCGTGAGCCACCGTGTCAGGCCAAAAATGAGAACTAATTCTAAAAATAAAGGGATAGAAGAATAAGTAAAAGTGTAAGGTGCAAATGTAGGAGAAGGAAACAAAAAAGTGAGCTTCATCCTTAATACAACTGAGGGAAATGGAATGGAGGAAAAAACAGGGACATGGATGTAGTTAGGATCACATCATTGGCCCTTCTTGGGCTTTGTTTTTCCAGAGCCTGGCAAACAGGATACTCTCAAAAAGTATTTGTTGAATGAATAGTACTGATGAGTCAAAGGGGTGAGGACTCAAAAGAATTGGGGACATGGTTGAAGCACTACATGAAAAACTGTTTAAAACCAAATTTAGGGCTGACTAGGCTGAAGAGACTGGGGGGTTAGGAAAAATAGGAGAACCTTTAAGAAACACTCAGAGTAAATTTAACATATTTACTTTTATTTATCTCTTCATGAACTATCCTCAGTCAATGATGTCAGACATTCACTTCTCTTGCTTTATGATCTAAGTGTTGCATTATCAGACTGCACATCATGTGCATTCTGATGTGACACCATGAGCTGAGACTTTCCCATTGCTCATGAGTGAATGCTAACTGACCTGATTTCTTAATTTTCTTTCTGTATGCTCTCTGCAGCGTGGTCTCTGGAATCCCTGCTGGTGTCGGCCAATCCTGGTGGTAGTTTTGCATAGTTGAGCTGGTTTCTGCAGCATGATATAATGCTGCGGAGGCAAACTGTGGCAATGTTGTTGCTGTTATTTTTGAGGAAAAAGGATGACTTGGCATTAGGAAAAAATTGGGCCCGCCTGCTCTCTCAAATGACTTCCGTGCCTCTCTGAACTTCAATATCTCATCTATTACCCTAGGGATTTAGATTAAAGCAGAACCAAAATACTAAAGAAAATTTTTTTTTATGAACAGCATAATCATCTGGGGCTCTTTTGTGACTGATGAATCTGAGCTATGAATGGTTGCACAGTTCCACTAACCTTAGTGGAAAGTATCCTGATGACAGAATAGTGGCACCACCTATACCCTGCCATTTTAGATACATAAGTAGCGATGTCAATTCAAGAGTAGTAGACATGCAGCCGGGTACGGTGGCTCATGCCTGTAATCCCAGCACTTTGGGAGGCCGAGGCGGTTGGATCACCTGAGATCAGGAGTTCAAGACCAGCCTGGCCAACATGGTGAAACTCCGTCTCTACTAAAAATACAAAAACTAGCTAGGCGTGGTGGTTGGCACCTGTAATCCCAGCTACTCGGGAGGCTGAGGCAGGAGAATCGCTTGAACCTGGGAGGCAGAGGTTGCAGTGAGCCGAGATTGTGCCACTGCACTCCAGCCTGGGTGACAAGAGCAAAACTCCATCTCAAAAAAAAGTTGTTATGCTGTATTTCTAAAAATATTATATTACTATTTTTGAAATGCTTTCAATTCTCTGCTGGATCAATCTACAAATGTAGAATCTGTGGATATGGAGAACCCACTGCATATCCTAAGCATTTATGCTACGTCATTAAAATTAAAATTTGTGGAAACTTTATTTTTGAAGGTTGTGTAGTCTCTATTTAACCATTCACTGCTACCCCGAGACAGTTAAATATAGTTATAATTGTGAAAAACTGAGAATATTGCAACAAACATTTTGACAAACATCATCTCTTTGCATCTTCGATTATTTCCTTACTATAAATTCTTAGAAGTGCTTCAATATTTTAAAGCCTTTTCCTACATATTTGCACATTTCTTTCTGTCTTGAAGGACATCAGTTTAACAGAAATAAAAAAGAACATGAGCCTCTGGCTGGACGTGGTGGCTCACGCCTGTAATCCCAGCACTTTGGGAGACTGAGGTGGGCGGATCACTTGAGGTCAGGAGTTTGAGACCAGTCTGTCCAACATGGTAAAATCCTGTGTCTACTAAAATACAAAAATTAGCTGGGCATGGTGGTACATGCCTGTAATCCTAGTTGCTTGGGAGGCTGAGGCAGGAGAATTACTTGACCCGGGGAGCTGGAGGTTGCAGTGAGTTGAGATGGCTCTACTACACTCCAGCCTGGGCATGAGACTGCCTCTCAAAAAAACAAACAAACAAAAAAGAAAACAAGTCTCATCAAACCCTCACAACACTGATTATTATTATAAAAACAAACTTGGGCAGGTCATGGTGGCTCACTCCTGTAATCCCAGCACTTTGGGAGGCCAAGGCAGGTGGACTGCTTGAGTCCCAGGGTTTGAGACCAGCCTGGGCAACATGGTGAAACCCCATCTCTACAAAAAAAATTAAAACGTAGCTGGGTGTGGTGGTGTATACCTATAGTCCCAGCTACTCGAGAGGCTGAGGTAGGAGGATCACCTGAACCCGGGAGGTCAAGGCTGCAGCGAGCCGTGATCACGACTGCATACCAGCCTGGGCAACCAGAGTAAGATCCTATCTGGGAAAAAAAAAAAAAAAACAACTAAAAACAAAAACTGGTTGTTTTAATTTGCATTTATTTAATTACTACTGAGGTGGAACATCTCTTAACATGTAAACAGCGAATGTGTAGTAATACTATGTTGCTTGGAAAAAGATTAAAGGAAGGTGCTAATCAGCTGCCTAAAGGACAGTAGAGTTTTTCTCAAATTACGTATGTAGAGGGGAAGGGAATGGAGAACAAGAGCTTCTCTAAAGGGCAAAATCAATTCTTTAAAATTTCCTACTTACATCTAGTTAAATATATGGGGAAAGAAAAGTCCTCAAAGCTGACAGCCTATGAATCAAACCTCACTTTTTATATCTAGTCAGGTGTTCAGTCCCACCACTTTTTCTTTTGAAACCTATTTTCCCTTCATTCCCAATTCAACTATCTCATAGCCACAGTCATCACCTCACAAATGGAATACCATCAAACTCATAACCAGTTCCTCAGTATCGGCTTCTCCCCACTATAAAATACCTTGTTCACCTAAGCTAATCTTGCTTAAACCTCACTTTTGTATCACTCCCTCTCCTTACAAATTTTTAATGATTTTCTATTTTTCTTTTTTTTTTTTTTTTTTGAGATGGAGTCTCTCTCTGTGGCCCAGGCTGGAGTGCAGTGGCCGGATCTCAGCTCACTGCAAGCTCCACCTCCCGGGTTTACGCCATTCTTCTGACTCAGCCTCCCGAGTAGCTGGGACTACAGGCGCCCGCCACCTCGCCTGGCTAGTTTTTTGTATTTTTTAGTAGAGACGGGGTTTCACCGTGTTAGCCAGGATGGTCTTGATCTCCTGACCTCGTGATCCGCCCGTCTCGGCCTCCCAAAGTGCTGGGATTACAGGCTTGAGCCACCGCGCCTGGCCTGATTTTCTATTTCTCAGTGCATCAAATCTTGAGATTTTTAAGGTCCTCCATATTACAAGTCTACTCATCTATTTTCTTAAAATTTTATTTTTAATTGACAATAATTGCATATATTTACGGGGTACAGTGTATACATTGTAGAATGATCAAATCAGGCTAACATATTCATCATCACATATTTATTATTTCTTTGTTTTTCTTGAGACGGAGTTTCGCTCTTGTTGCCCAGGCTGGAGTGCAATGGCGTGATCTCAGCTCGCCGCAACCTCCGCTTTCCCGGTTCAAGCGATTCTTCTGTTTCAACCTCCTGAGTAGCTGGGATTACAGGCATGCGCCACCACACCTGGCTAATTTTTTTTTTTTTTTTTCAGTAGGGACAGGTTTCTCATGCTTGTCAGGTTGGTCTCAAACTCTCGACCTCAGGTGATCCGCCTGCCTCAGCCTCCCAAAGTGCTGGGATTACAGGCATGAGCCACTGCCGGCCAAATTTATTATTTCTTTGTGTCAAGAACATTTAAAACCCACCCTCTCAACAATTCTGAAATACAGTCACATACTACATAATGATGTTTCCATCAATGACAGACTGCACACACCATGGTAGTCCCATAAGATTACAATGCCATATTTTTATTGTACCTTTTCTATGTTTAGATACACAAATACTTACCATTGTGTTACAACTGCCTACAGTATTCAGTACAGGAACATGCTGTACAGGTTTGTAGAAAGTACAACAGGCTATACAATCTAGGTTTGTGTAAGTACTGTATATTCCCTGATGCTCGCACAACAATGAAATGGCCTAACAATGCATTTCTCAGAACCTGTCCTTGTTGCTAAATGATGTATGATTGTATATATCTTTTAGCAAATTTGGTGAATTACATTGATTTTCTAATTTTAAACCAACAGGGCATTCCTGAAATAAACCCACTTGCTAATGATGTATTATTCTTTTCATATATCCTGGCCATTTTTAATACACAACAAATGTGATTGAGAGAAAAGTACAATTATTTTTATTCATTTAATAGAACCTACAAAAGCTCTGTAGCTACTGCTCAGCAACATGTTCAATTCTACTCAATGAAGAGGTGTTTACAATAAAGGATACAGAGAATCTCCTGTAAGTTTCTAGTCGCCTATTGTTATTTTTAAGCATTTAAATATTTTCTTGATTATCTGGTTAATTTCCTTCCTGCAAACCTTAATTTTCTACCCTTTGTAACTTGATCCTTAATAGAAACTGTATAAGCAGTTCCACGCAGTGGCTCACACCTGCAATTCCAGTGCTTTGGGAGGCTGAGGTTGGTAAAATGATTGAGCTCAGGAGTTTGAGATCACCCTGGGCAACATGGCAAAACCCTGTCACTACCAAAAAATGCAAAAATTAGCCAGGTATGATGGCACGCACCTGTAATCCCAGCTACTTGGGCTGAGGGAGGAGGCTCACTTGAACTTGGGAAGTTGAAGCTGCAGTGAGCCCTGTGTTCACACCACTGCACTCCAGCCTGGGTGACAGAGTGAGACTCTGTCTAAAAGAAGAGGCCCAGCACGGTGGCTCACGCCTATAATCCTAGCACTTTGGGAGGCCAAGGCAAGCAGATCATTTGAGGTCAGGAGTTCGAGACCAGCCTGACCAATATGATGAAACCCTGTCTCTACTAAAAATACAAAAATTAGCCAGGCAAGGGCCAGACTTAATGCCAGAGGTTTAAAATTTATTTAAAAACTATAGGAGAGGCCAGGCGCACTGGCTCACACCTGTAATCCCAGCACTTTCGGAGGCCGAGGCAGGCGGATCACCTGAGGTCAGGAATTCAAGAGCAGCCTGGCCAAAATGGTGAAACCTTACCTCTACTAAAAATACAAAAATCACCCGGACTTGGTGGCATGTGCCTGTAATCCCAGGTATTCAAGAGGCTGCACTCCAGCCTGGGCGACACAGCGAGACTCCGTCTCAAAAAAAAAAGAAACAAAAAACAAACAAAAAACTTCCCCAGGAAAAAGGAAATCTAACTAGGAAAATGAAAAATGGTTGTTTAGAAGAATCATTTGTGCTGTACTTAGACCACTTCATAAAAAGGTATACTAAGAGATTCAGTGTGGGAAGACAAAAAAGTTCTGGCAATTAATAGTGATGATGTTTACAAAACAATGTGAACACATTTAATGCCACTTAACTATACAGTAAAAAATGGTCAAAACAGGCCGGGCGCAGTGGCTCACGCCTGTAATCCCAACACTTTGGGAGGCTGAGGTCGGCAGATCATGAGGTCAGGTGCTGGACACCAGTTTGGCCAACATGGTGAAACTCCATCTCTATTAAAAATACAAAAGTAAGCCAGGTGTGCTGCATGCCTGTAATCCCAGCTACTCAGGAGGCTGAGGCAGGAGAATCGCTTGAACCTGGGAGGCGGAGGTTACAGTGAGCCGAGATTGTGCCAGTGCACTCTAGCCTGGGCGAAGAGCAAGATTCTGGCTGAATAAAAAAAAAAAGGTAAAAACGGTAAATTTTATTTTATATATATTTTACCACAATAAAGAAGGTATACTAATACACTACTTTTTAAAAAGAATTATAAATAACCATACTCCTTTATTTTAAGCTCAGTGATACCCTCACTTCTTTCTTAAAATTTTTTTAAATTTAATTTAATTTTATTTTTTTGAAACAGGTTCTCGCTATGTTGCCCAGGCTGGTCTCACATTCCTGGGCTCAGGCAATTCTCCTACCTCGGCCTCCCAAAGTGCTAAGATTACAGGTGTGGGCCACATACCTGGCCTCACTCTTAAAATATTCGTGTTAATAAACATTCTTCAGAAACTCAAGTTATTTTTTTAAATTGTTTAACAAATTGCTTGAGCTTCCTCACTACAGGGTCTGCTGAAGAGAGGCACAGGAAGTACCTGTAGGTCAGGTACGATGGCTCACGCCTGTAATCCCAGCACTTTGGGAAGCCAAGGTGGGAGGATCTCTTGAGGCCAGGAGTTTGAGACTAGCCTGGGCAACACAGTGAGATCCTGTCTCTACAGGAAATTTTAAAAAGCTGGGTGCGGTGGTTTGCACCATAGTACAGCCACTCAGGAGGCTGACATGGGAGGACTGCTTCAGCCCAGGAGGTCAAAGCTGCAGTGGGCTTATAATGGTGTTACGGCACACCAGCCTCCAGTCTGGGTGACAGAATGAGACCCTGTCTCTAAAAACAACAACAAAAAGTACCTTTAAAAGAAGTAAAAACAGGGCTGAGCGTGGTGGCTCATGCCTGTAATCCCAGCACTTTGGGAGGCACAGGCTGGCAGATCATGAGATCAGGAGATTTGAGACCATCCTGGCTAACACGGTGAAACTCCGTCTCTACTAAAAACACAAAAAAATTAGCCAGGCGTGGTGGCATGCACCTGTAGTTCCAGCTACTCTGAGAGGCTGAGGCAGCAGAATCGCTTGAACCCAGGAAGTGGAGGTTGCAGTGAGCCAAGATCGTGCCATTGCACTCCAGCCTGGGTGACAGCAAGACACTGTCTCCAAAAAAAAAAAAAAGTAAAAATATATTCTTTAGCCAGTGATATTGGCTCTTGTTCACAAAATTATCTAAACATTGTTTCAAGTCTTCCTGATTTTGAAAAATAGAGTCTCAACTGATATCTCTAAAATTTGAGGCTGAGTACAGTGGCTCATGCTTGTAATTTGAACACTTTAGGAGGCTGAGGTGGAAGGATCCCTTGAGGCCAGGAGTGTGAGGCTATAGTGAGCTATCATGGTGCCACTGCACTCCAGCCTGGGTGACAAAGACCCCATCTCAAAAACAAACAAAACACAGGAAAAAAAAAATAAATTCAAGATTTACATTACAGATGGCTCCACAAAACAAATCTTGAGGGCAAGGATGTTTCAGTAGTTTTACAATTGCCAGCTCTATGCAGTATGCGACATTTTTGTAGGCACTCAGTGCTTTTAGAATAAATGACCTTGTGCTGAGGAATGTGAAAAAAGATGTAAATTGGTGCAGTTTTGTTGACAAATGGGATATGAAGAATGAAATGTGCAACACAGGGTTTAGATGAAGTGACAGGAGACTCAGCATATTATGGAAATTCTTATCTTGATTTTGTGTATATAGAAATAAAGATGTATTGGGCTGGGCACGCAGTGGCTTACGCCGGTAATTCAGCACTTTGGAAGACTGAGGTAGGCAGATCACGAGGTCACGAGTTCAAGATCAGCCTGTCCAACATGGTAAAACCCCGTCTCTACTAAAAATACCAAAATTAGCTGGATGCGGTGGTTCGTGCCTGTAACCCCAGCTACTCCAGGGGCTGAGGCAGGAGAATTGCTTGAACCCAGAAGGCAGGGTGCAATGAGCCAAGATCGTGCCACTGCACTCCAGCGTGGCGACAGACTAAGAATCCATCTTGATAAATAAATAAATAAACAAAGCTGTACCTCTGGTTTTCTATACTTCCCAGGTCAAATCTCACTATCAGATGTTCCTGTTAACTTCAGTTTGACATCTTATCTAAAATGACTCCTAAAATATGTAATAATGATCATTACAATCCCTAAACCTACTGACTCTAACATCACAAAGAATTTTAAAAGGTCAAGGTTAAAAATCTAAAATTGGAAGTCATCAGCTAACAATGACATTTCAAGTCATGAGTTTGGATAAAAATAACCGTGGAGAACAACATTCAGCAAAATACAGGCATAGTGGCCAGGCGTGGTGGCTCGCGCCTGTAATCTCAGCACTCTGGGAGGCTGAGGCAGGAAGATCACCTGAGGTCAGCAGTCTGAGACCAGCCTGGGAAACATGGTGAAACTCCGTCTCCACTACAAATACAAAAATTAGCCGGGCGTGGTGGCGGACGCCTGTAATCCCGGCCACTCAAAATCCCTCGAATCTGGGAGGTGGAGGTTGCAGTGAGCCTGATGGCACCACTGCACCCCCGCCTGGGTGACAAGAGTGAAACTCTGTCTCAAAAAATAAATATACATACACACACACACACGCACACACACACACACACACGCATAGGATAGTTTGCTACAGTTACCAAACATAAGAATATCCTTTTTTTTTTTTTGAGACGGAGTCTCGCTCTGTCGCCCAGGCTGGAGTGCAGTGGCGCAGTCTTGTCTTACTGCAACCTCTGCCTCCCGGGTTCAAGCGATTCTCCTGCTTCAGCCTCTCGAATAGCTGGGACTACAAGGGCATGTCACCACGCCCGGCTAATGTTTTGTATTTTTAGTACAGGTGGGGTTTCACCGTGTTAGTCAGGATGGTCTCGATCTCCTGACTTCATGATCCGCCCGCCTCGGCCTCCCAAAGTGCTGGGATCGCAGGCGTGAGCCAACACACCCAACCAAGAATATCCTATTTTCTTGAGGTTTCATCAGGCTTTACTTTGCCAGAATACATCTATCCCAGTTTTCAATAACTAGATCTGGCTACCACATTTCCTCAGTTTTAACGTGTGTGTTTAAAGAGGGTCTTGTGTCGTTCAGGCTGGAGTGAAGCAGCGGGATAAAAGCTCACTGCAGACTTTTTTCTGTCTATAAACCTTCAACACTTGGCTGCGCTGCAATCTCTCTGAGCCTGCCCGATTCGCGAATCGTTCTTTGCTCAAACTGTTAAATTTAACTTGGCTAAGGTTTTTCTTTTAACACTTCCTACTAACGCTACAGCCTAAAACCTCTCCTGCAAAGTGCTTTTTCAGGTGGCAACGTACCAATCCCAACAAGTTTGTGGGAGTAATGGGGAAGAGGACTAACCCTCTATTTTCTTTCAGAAAAAGGGTTACGCACAAGGAGCTCTAAAGGCTTGTCCGAAGTCTGCTGCAAAGTCACAAACCACTCAGAACCAGGTCTTCCCACACCCAATTAATTCCAAGTGGTACTGTATCCGATTACCCCCATTTTCCAAGAGATAGTTTATTTTTTCCCTCTTTTCCCCTCCCCACTACACTTCCCACTTAGCCCTTTTTGAAAAACAAAATAACCTCTCAACTCCCCTCAACAGAGCAATCTCTACAGAGCAAATTCATCTACGAGATCCAAGACGCAACTCCCACCTCCGGGTGTAGCTTCAGAAGGGTAAGCCTTTTAAAGCATGCCCACTTGGCCACTTTTACAACTTATTTCTGCTCAGAAAGGCGTCAACTACCCAGTAGATAAGGCACCAGCTAGCAGAGACCTCTTGCTCATTTCCTCTCGTACCTTACAAAATGCCCGCTTTTTTGCTCCAAAGGCGAAGCTGCACAAATGTGCTGCTTCCTCCAGGCTGGCTTCGGAAATAAAATCCCTCTTATTGTATATCAGGGCTCGCTCTTGTTAATTGGCCTCTACGTGCGGCGACCAACTAACTCGTTTTTCCGTTAGAGCACTCCGAGCCCTGGTCAATCTACCCCCACAGGAGAGCAGAGACCAGCACAGCGACTCCAAGGAAGGCTTTTGGCTTCACCCCGCCTAAGTCCTCAAAGTCAGCGCCTGAAGCATATCTTTGCCCCCACCGCCTGCCTCTGGCTGTGGTCACTTACACTTACAGGTAGTTCGCATCCACTGTAGCAGCGCCTGGCGGTCGGCAGCAACCACAGTGCGAAGCCGCCGCAGCATCACTACCTGCTTCGCGGTGGGAAATTTTACGTTGTACGAGCAAGACTCGCAGGCACTGGTTGGCATTGTGCATGCGCAGGGAGAGACCGCCCCACCCTCCGCGGAACCCGCCTCTAGTCTGCGAAGCCCTAAGTCCCACCCCTCTACGGAGGTCTCTCGTGCGCCCGGGAATCCCTGCCTGCAGTCACACCTCCATCTCTCATCTTTACGCGCTTAGCTGGGAGTGCTCCGCCTAATCACTTTTCTTAAGGTGGATCGTCGAAGCCTGACTTCTCCCCTGAAATTACATCCCTAGACAGCCTCCTATTTTTACCACTAACTTTACTACTGCAGTTATTCAGCGGTAGAAAACTGAAACCAAAAGCCAGTCGATGCAAATAAACATCTAAACTGTTACAGGAGCCGCGCAGAAAAAACGCGGCGGTGTGCCCCGGAAGCGGAAGCGCATCCTCCTCTAGAAAGGCTGGACTACGCGGAGTGCTGACGTTTCCTCATTGGGCGGAAGGTTCGGTGGCACTCGTCGGTTTTCCAGCTGGTGGGAGTTGGCAACGCGGTGTTGGGCGTTGGGACCCTACTTTTAGTTCGGGAAGTTGGGTTGTGGGGTCATACCTGTCTGTCTGCTCCCAGCTTTTTTGGGTTTCTTTCCACGGCGTGGGGCCTCGCTAAGGAATTCCCGGCCCCTTAGGGCCACGGCGTTAGCGGTGTCTTTTGCGGTAAGTGTCTGCTTTTTCCTGCCCCACACTACGGAGGGGCAGCTAGGGGCAGTCCCAGCGCTGCTCAGGAGGCGAGAGACTCTGGGGGAAGTCTGCCTCCCTGGCCACCGGCAGTCGTTACCGAAACTGAGGTTCTGTGGCTCTTCTTTATCGCTTGTCTTGCATGAGAAGTTTTATTAAAGATGCACTGTGACCCTTTTGAGTTGTCTGCCGATTTACCCGAGCCAAATAAGATGTAGGCACTTGCAGGCCTGACTCTTCGTTTTGCTTTCCTGAGCAGGAATTTAGATGAGGCTACTTCCCCGAAAATCTTTCTACTGGTACCAGACTTTTATTTTTCCTATGTGTGTGTAGTGCTTAACACAGTGTCCTGCGCGTAGTAGACGTTCAATAAATGAATATAGAATGTCAGTTGGATGCCAATGATGATTTAAGATAGATTGATAGCTCTCTCTGTACCATTTGACGCTGCGACCATCCATTTCTTGAAACTTTCCCCTGCTGCCTTTCTTCATGCTATCCTCACCTGATTGTTTCACATGATTAATTTAACAAAATATATACTTGTTCTTGGCTACAGGGATACAGAAATGAATAACAGTAACTCTGCTATTGAGAAGCTAACGCACGTAAATATACATGATATCAAGATGGGTAATGAGAAACACTAGTTACGTGTAAAGAGTTATAGAAAGCTGTGAGAGAGCAAAAGTGCTCCTTAGGTGCTTTGTGACCCTGAGCCAGTTTCTATTCCAATCTATCCTCAATATCCTCATCTACCTAATAGGCTTGTCATGAGGAAGAAAGGAGATTAGGTAAGAGGTTTGGTTTGGTTTGGTTTAGTGCCTAGAACATAGCAATGGTTGTGCCAAATGGGAGAGAAATATTTCCCTCAAATCCCCATTCCTCAGTTTTTTTATGTGGCCAACTGGTATTTTCTACCTTAATATAGAGTACTATGCAAAAGCATCTTCAGGCCTTCCTTCCAGATTACTCCTCTAACCCCATCTATTTGGAAATTTTCGACCTGCCACAGGATTACAGTAAGATAACCATAAATTTAGCTTTTTAAAAATTGATTTTCTTCTGTGTGCCGTGGAGAAAGGGAAAGGCTTGAGCATATGCCTCTTATCCCTCTTCCTTTTTTATTTTTCACTCTTCCTTTTTCTTTTCAACATTAAGGCCAACCATTTCCAAGGAATTCTTTTGATTTTCGTTTTAATTTTCTTCTTGGTAGCATTTCATGTAAAGATTCTTTTATGGTTGACCTCATAGCCAAAAAGTATCATAAAGAAATGATTACCGGTGTTTTGAGTTATTACCTCTTGTTGTTAATTGACTTTTTTTGGTGTACGTTTTTTGCTGCAAAACTGTGAATTGGTGCTGTGGTATTTACATAAAATGAGTTTTAAAATTTGAAAACCAGTTACTTTAATGAAGAGAAAGTTGCTTGATACTTCTTGATATAATTGAATATAACCTTTGGTGCTAAGTTAAGGCAGAGGTGGTATGATGCATTATTTATCTTTTGAAGTCTTGTGTTAAACTGTTATATTTGATTAGGAGTTAGAACTTCTGTCATGCTGGGACAATTTCTGGAGTACATAGTAGGTGTAATGAATGACTAAATTAATACAAGTGGCAGCTCCATCCCAACCTCTAGTCTGTTGACTAGTTGCACTCTAATTCTCACAAGGAGCACTTTGGAAAGTAATTTTCCCTTGACTTAATAATAATCTCAGTCATTACTAAAAATTGGAAATTAGAAAAAGGTATAAGAAAAATAAAAATTACTGGGCCCAGTGGCTCACGCCTGTAATCCCAGCACTTTTGGAGGCCGAGGCAGGTGGATCACGAGGTCAGGAGTTCAAGACCAGCCTGGCCAAGATGTTGAAAACACATCTCTACTAAAAATACAAAAAATTAGCTGGGTGCGGTGGCAGGCGCCTGTAATCCCAGCTACTCGGGAGGCTGAGGCAGGAGAATCGCTTGAATTCAGAGGGCAGAGGTTGCAGTGAGCCGAGATTGTGCACTCCAGCCTGGGTGACAGAGTGAGACTCCGCCTCAAAAGAAAAAAAAATTGTTAGTTACTCATCATCCAGCTATGACAAATGTTATTTTAACAGTTTATTAAAATATAATTCTTGGCTGGGCAGGATGGCTCAAGCCTGTCCCAACACTTTGGGAGGCTGAGGCGGGCGGATCACAAGGTCAGGAGATCGAGACCATCCTGGTTAACAAGGTGAAACCCCGTCTCTACTAAAAATACAAAAAATTAGCTGGGCATTGTGGCACTCGCCTGTAGTCGCAGCTACATGGGACACTGAGGCAAGAGAATTGCTTGAACCCAGAAGACAGAGGTTGCAGTGAGCCGAGATCGTGCCACTATACTCTAGCCTGGGCAACAGAGAGACTCTGTCTCAAAAAAAAAAAAAAAAAAAAAAAAAAATATATATATATATATATATATATATATATATGTATATATACACACACACACATAATTCTTGCACAGTTCACCTAAAGTGTACAATTGAAAGGATTATAGCGTATTTACAAAGTTGTGCAACCATCACCATAATCAATTTTCATACATTTTTATCATCCCATGAAGAAACCCCATACCTGTTAGCAATCATTCCCTATTTTACTCCATCTCCTGAGCCCTAAGCAACTATTAATCCACTTTCTGTCTCTATAGATTTACGTATTCTGAACAATTCATATGGAACTATAATATGTGGTCTTTTGTGACTGGGTTTTTTCACTTACGTTTCGAAGATTAATCCATGTCGTAGCATGTGTTCAGTACTGCATTTCTTTTTATTGCCTACTGATATCCCGTTGTATTTTATTCTACATTTTACTTATCCATTCATAAGTTGAAGGATACTTGGGTTGTTTCTACTTTTTGGCTATTATGAATAATGTTGCTATGACCATTCATGTACAAGTATTTGGATAATATCTCATTAAGATTTTGATTTACAATTCCCTGATGGCTAATATTTTTTAATACTTGTTTTTAGACTGTGTTTAACAAAATATGGATTATACTACATATACAGTTTTGTAGTCTGCCTTTTGCATTTAAGCCTGTTTTTAGCATTAGCAAGCGTATTTTACAAAAGAATTTTCCTAATTTTTGTTCCCCTTTTTACTCCCCCCAAAACCATAAAGCTTGGGAAACCTTGCTTAAATTAATATACCTAGAAAATACAATCCATGTTAATATATACCAAATTATTATTGGTTGTTACCATGGTATGGGAGCTGGTAGAATTAGGGGAATTATATTTTCTACCTTAAATATTTCTGTAATGTTTCAACTTTTACAATGAACGTACGTCATTTTGTAATCACAGAACATAAAGGTGAATTATTTCCCTGTGGAATAAGTAGATTCAGCATGAAAAACACTTCCTAAATGTGAAAGTCATAATTAACATTGTAAAGTTAGTCATTAAAATATATTTTACTAAGCTGGGCACGGTGGCTCATGCCTGTAATCCCAGCACTTTGGGAGGCTGAGGCGGGCGGATCACGAGGTCAAGAGATCAAGACCATCCTGGCCAACATGGTGAAACCCCGTCTGTACTAAAAATACAAAAATTAGGTGGGCATGGTGGCATGTGCCTGTAGTCCTAGCTACTTGGGAGGCTGAGGCAGAAGAATTGCTTGAACTTGGGAGGCGGAAGTTGCAGTGAGCTGAGATCACGCCACTGCACTCCTGCCTGGTGACAGAGCGAGACTCCATCTCAAAAAATATATATATATGTGTGTGTGTGTGTGTATATTTTTTTTTTTACTAAATACAATACTTATAGGCCATTTTGTTAACTAAATTTACTTTTCTGTGGTCCTAGACTGTGAACACATATGCTGTGCAGAATTAAGAAAAATATTTAGTATTAAAGTCAGAAAAGCAAATACTGGTTATTAGCCTTTGACTACTTTATAGAAAAGTATACAGTTGTCCCTTGGTATCTTGGGGGGATTGATTCCAGGACCAAAATCAGAGGATGCTCAAGTCCCTGATATAAAATGGCGGAGTATTTGCTTATAACCTACGCACATCCTTCCATATACTTTAAAGCATCTCTAGATCATCTATAAATACCTAATACAAAATGTAAATAGTTGTTATACCATATTTATATACTTAAGTAAATACTTGTTATACTGTATTGTTTAGGAAATAATGACAAGAAATGCCTGTAATGCCTGTATCTGACGTGTTCACTACAGACACAATTTTTTTCTGAACATTTTGATTTGTGGTTGGTTGAATCCATGGTTGTGAAGCCCCAGATACAGAAGGCTGATTATACTACGTAGAAGTAATTTTTCTAAGTGTACTTAGTTCTTGAGGCTAGTATTGATTCAAAAAGTCATTGACAAGGACTTAGAAGAAAGAACTTTTGGCCAGGTGCGGTGGCTCACGCCTCTATAATCTGAGCACTTTGGGAGGCCGAGGCGGGTGGATCACCTGAGGTCAGTAGTTCAAGACCAGCCTGACCAACATGGTGAAACCCTGTCTCTACTAAAAATACAAAAAATTACCTGGGTGTGGTGGCGAGCGCCTGTAATCCCAGCTGCTCTGGAGGTTGCAGTGAGCTGAGATTGCCCCATTGCACTCCATCCTGAGCAACAAGAGTGAAACTCCATCTCAAAAAATAAAAAAAGAACTTTTATGTAGGGATTGTGTTGTAATACGATTTGACATATCTGATCATTAGACTCTGTTTTATAATCTTAGATCAGACAAATCTGACATGAATATTTATAATTGTTTATGTAGAGAAAGGTGGGTTTTTGGACACTGCAGCTTCTGTTGAATAAGAATCTGGCAGTTGTAATTGGCACTAAATTTTAAAGATGCCAGGAGTGGCTCCTGGATGATGGGACAGACACTTTAGTAAGATTGTTCAGAAAATGTCCACCTTACTTACACTCCAGATAATACAGAGATTGATAGTCAGTATCATTAAAAAAAGAAAGGAAGTTAATAATCTGCTAGGTTTTTGAAGACAGCTTTATACGCATTGTCTCATTTAATCCTCACAACAGGCGTTCAGGGTAACTACCTTGGTAATGGTATTATCTCCATTTTGCAAGTGAGGAAAGTGAGGCTCAGAGAGATTAAGTAAATGCCCAAAGTAACATAGCCAGTATGTAACAGAGCTAGGATTTGAATCTAAGTCTATCAGACTCCAAAATCTATACTCTTTCCAGTACTTCACACTGCAGCAGTAAGTGTGTTACTTGGCCCTGTGCTTACCTTACTTAGGACACCCCAAACTTCAGCCTGTTTCCATTGCTCACTGTCTAAATCCTAGTCAGACCCCAGTTAGAAGACCCTGTAACTCGAGCCAGGATCAGTCCTTGTATGTACTGTTCTGATTGCTGTGGTACTTATCATGTCTTTCTGAATGTTGCAATTATGCCTTCACAAAGAGGAATATATATCTTTAAATATGATTAAAATATTATTTCTCCTATTATGGCATAGCAGCAAAATTTGTCCTTGCAGTTTCCAGCAGGTATATTCAACCCTATAATTTAAAGCCTTATTCATACTCTAGCCAAAGGACTGTTGGAAGTCGTTTTGCTTTTTTTGGCAGGGAATGGCTGTTCTATTCCCTATCCTACTTATATCGTAAAATTGTTGTAAGAGTGGATTGAGGTAATAGATGTTCAATTGTAGGAAAGTACTGTGTGCTAATCTGTTACCTTTCTAAAAGCCCCATCTAAGTAGAGATTCTTCTTTTGTGAAATTCTAGCATATCCAGATTTATTTCTATAAATTCGTTTTAGTTAGGCAAGAGAATCTTGAGAGTGTCCTTGAATTGTAGATTACTCCAATCTGAGATTAAGGCTTAGCTATTAACATACAAAAGATGTTTTGCACTTTACTGTACATATTAGAACAAGATGAGATTAATTTTTAAGTATCTTGTTGGAAATGCATGACAGGGAAATTCTGAAGAAGAATTATAAGTAATGACAGATAGATATATTTAATGTACAGTATAAATTACCCAAGTTATTGATTTTCTTTTGATTCATCGTATTATCTTCATTGATTTATTTTGGTGGCTTTTAACAAGTATTTGCAATGCCTTTCATGACTTTAGTTCTTTGGTCTCACTTTTTCCCTAAGGCCTTAAATACTTCATTTCATTCATTCATAATGTTCATTTTTATTAAGGATTTACTATGTAAGACTGAGGATAGATAAAGCAGTGAACTCACAGGAGAAAGCAAAAGAGGCAAAAATCCCTGCCCTTATGCAGGTTAAATTTCTTTTTTTTCTTTCTTTCTTTCTTTTTTTTTTTTTGTTGAGATGGAGTTTTGCTCTTTTACCCAGGCTGGAGTGCAGTGGCACGATCTGGGCTCACCGCAAGCTCCACCTCCTGGGTTCAAGCGATTCTCATGCCTCAGCCTTCTGAGTACCTGGGATTACAGGCATCTGCCACCACGCCTGGCTAATTTTTGTATTTTTAGTAGAGACAGGGTTTCACCGTGTTGGCCAGGCTGGTCTCGAACTCCTGACCTCAGGAGATTCACCCACCTCGGCCTCCCAAAGTGCTGGGATTACAGGCGTGAGCCACCGTGCCTAGCTGTAGCTTACATTTCAATAGTGAGATTATAGATGACAAATAATATAAATAAGCCATATGTCAGTTGATAATAGAACAATAGGAAAAAATATAGGGAAGGGGGTTGCAGTTTTAAATAAGTGATTAGGGAAGACCTCATTGAGTAATGGCATCTGGACAAATCTGAAGGAAATGAGGGAGGGAGTTATGTTGTCAAGCAGAGGAAGAGCATGCCGGCTAGTACCGAGACACTGACGTGGAAATGTGTAACAGCAATAGCAAGGAGGTCAGTATGATTAAAATCATTCATGCGTGTGTGTGTGTGTGTGTGTGTGTGTGTGTGTGTGTGTGTGTGTGTGTGTTGAGGGGGCCTTACAGTCCATTCTGCGGACTTTACATCTGTGTGTGTTAAGATTTTAAGCAAAATTCTAACATGGAGTTTCCAGGAACATATCATCCTTGGACATTGTAGAGGAAACACTGTAAATGAAAGGTATTATAAGATGTTCTTATTCCTCTACTGAAATGCAAGATTTTATTTTATTGTTTTTGTGTTTTGTGTTTTTGAGACAGAGTTTCACTCTTGTCACCCAGGCTGGAGTGCAGTGGCGCCATATCGGCTTACTGCAACCTCCACCTCCTGGTTCAAGCGATTCTCCTGCCTCAGTCTCCCGAGTAGCTGGGATTATGGGCATGTGCCACCAACCACGGCTAATTTTTGTGTTTTTAGTAGAGATGGGGTTTTGCCATGTTGGCCAGGCTGGTCTTGAACTCCTGACTTCAGATGATCCACCCGCCTTGGCCACCCAAAGTGCTGGGATTACAGGCATGAGCCACTGGGCCCAGACAGATTTTATTATTTTATATATTAAAACTATATGTATTCATGTATTATATAATAAATTATATATGTTTTTTAATTTAAGGCAAAAATGTTTTAAAATATACTGCCAGTAACTACTTACAGAAGGAAAAGTGTATTGGAAAACCTCACAGAAGTTTTTAAAATTTTTTAATTTAAAACAACCAGTTTACATGGAAAGTTAGATTTATATTTAAGAATTACCTAGGCAGCCATAAAAAGAATGAAATCATGTCCTATGCAGCAACATGGATGGAGCTGGAGGCCATTATCCTAAGAGAGCTAATTCAGAAACAGAAAATCAAATATCTCATGTTCTCACTCATAAGTGGGAGCTAAACATAGGTACACATGGACATAAAGATGAAAATAGTAGACACAGAGCATTCCAAAATGGGGGAGTTTGGGAGGAGACTGAAGATTGAAAAAGTACGTCTTGGGTTCAAGGTTCAATATTTGGGTCATACGTGTGTAAGCCCAGTCCCCAGCATTACACAGTATACTGATGTAACAAATATACACATGTACCCTCTGAATCTAAAATAAATTAATTTAAAAAATTAAAGACACTTCCTAGAGTTTGCTTCCAAAAAAGTTAACTAGTATAGCTTATTTATTTAGAGATGGAGTCTCACTCTGTCTCCCAGGCTGGAGTACAATGATGTGATCTCGGCTCACTGCAACCTCCACTTCCCGGGTTCAAGTGATTCTCCTGCCACAGCCTCCTGAGTAGTTGGGACTACTGGAGTGCACCACCATACCCGGCCAAGTTTTGTATATTTTGTAGAGATGGGATTTCACCGTGTCGACTAGACTGGTCTCAAACTCCCAACCTTAAGCAATCTGCCCACCTCGGCCTCCCAGAGTGCTGGGGTTACAGGCGTAAGCCACCATGCTTGGCCTAGTGTAGCTTTTTAAAGTGAAGGATGATCTGTTTATGACATGACCTCTAAAAAAGTTAATTGTGGTGTCATGAATAGGATTATATCACTCCCAGTACCATGGTAAAGGATGTGAACTGAAACATCTGAATCTTATTTCTTAAATGAAGAATATTAATTTAAGGATCAATAATTATTTTGTGTAATGGGTATGGCATAAGAAATAAGTCCTGGATCTTTTCCATGAAGTAGTTGGCTCTCAGATTAAGTAACAATGTAATTGTAAAAAAATCTTATGGTAAGCAATTTTTTTTCAATTTCATCAAGTATTGGTAGTAAGTTTTTTTAAAGTTCTAAATTACCAAATTGTACTTGAGTAAAAGTGTAGTGTTTAATTTGTAGCTCAGCCTGGGATATCTGTTTGCCAGTGATAGGTCCTCGAATGCATTTTCACTTCCTGCCTTTTTTTGATTCCTCTCACCTCTTTGCTTTCTCTATGGTGAATGAGTCAGCTACTTAATTTTCCTGTTTGTCTTAAAATTAATTAATTAATTAATTTATTGAGACGGAATTTCGCTCTTGTTGCCCAGGCTGGAGTGCAATAGCGCGATCTGTGGCTTACCGCAATCTCCACTTCCCGGGTTCAAGCGATTCATCTGTCTCAGCCTCCCAAGTAGCTGGCATTACAGGCATGTGCCACCATACCCGGCTAATTTTGTATTTTTAGTGGAGACGGGGTTTCTCCATTTTGGTCAGGGTGGTCTCGAACTCCCAACCTCAGGTGATCCGCCCGCCTCAGCCTCCCAAAGTGCTGGGATTACAAACGTGAGCCACTGCACCCAGCCCCAAATTTATTTTTTTTAATACGGATGTTCACCCTTGTTGCCCAGGATGGAGTGCAATGGTGTGATCTCAGTTCACTATAACCTCTGCCTCCCATCTTCAAGTGTTTCTCCTGCCTCAGCCTCCCGAGTAGCTGGAATTACAGGTGCCTGCCACCATGCCCAGCTAATTTTTTTTTTTTTTTCTGTATTTTTGAGACGGGGTTTTGTCATGTTGGCTAGGCTGGTCTCGAACTCCTGACCTCAGATGATCCACCCACCTCAGCCTCCCAAAGTACTGGGATTACAGGTGTTAGCCACCATGCCCGGCCCTGTTTCTCTTATTTTTAATCCCCTGTGTATTTTGTAGAGGGGATCTGGTCTGCATAATCTTGGTTGACTAAATTAGACTACATTAGCTCAGAAGGGTTACCAAAACACTTGTTTTGAAGAGTTACCTTTTCTGTTAATATTGTTCATATTGGAAAATTGATACTCCCCAGACCTTGTTTTTAGAGCCCTTTGAAATCTCTGTTTCCTTCTAACTGTATACTCCTCTGTCCTGACCTGAATGTTTTTTTTCCTGTCCCCTAAATAATGCCCAGTGATCCATAAGTACAGTGCATATATAAGGCATAAGTGTGTCCCAGATTTGTCTCTCTCCATTTTTGACTATGCTATTTCATCTTCCTCAAATTCCGTTTTGTCTTTTCCACTTACTAAAATTCTACTATTATTTCAGGATCAAATTCATACTCAGTCTTTCCAATAAAGCCTGTACCCTCTGCCTTAGTCTAAAATTCTTCCTTTTCTTTTTTCTTTTTTTTTTTTTGGAGACAGAGTCACACTCTGTCACCCAGGTTGGAGTGCAGTAGTGTGATCATGACCTCCTTGGCTCAAGCAATCCTCCCGTCAGCCTCCTGAGTAGCTGGGACTACAGGCACATGCCGCCATGCCTGGCTACTTTTTTATTTTTTTATTTTTTGAGACGGAGTCTCGCTCTGTCGCCCAGGCTGGAGTGCAGTGCCCGAATCTCAGCTCACTGCAAGCTCCGTCTCCCGGGTTTACGCCATTCTCCTGCCTCAGCCTCCCGAGTAGCTGGGACTACAGGCGCCCGCCACCTCGCCCGGCTAGTTTTTTGTATTTTTTTTTAGTAGAGACGGGGTTTCATCGTGTTAGCAAGGATGGTTTCGATCTCCTGACCTCGTGATCCACCCGTCTCGGCCTCCCAAAGTGCTAGGATTACAGGCTTGAGCCACCGCACCCGGCCTTTTTTTTTTTTTTTTTAAGAGATGAGGTCCTGCTATGTTGCCCAGGCTGGTTTCCAACTCCTGAGCCCCAGTGATCCTACTTCCTTGGCCTCCCAAAGTGCTGGCATTACAGGCTTGAGCCACTGTACCTGGCCTTTTTCTTCCTATTTCTTTTTTTTTTCTTGTTCCAGAGAAGCAGAATCAATAAAGTGTGTGTGTGTGTGTGTATAAATATATACAGAGAGAGATAGATATAAAGATATTTATTTATTTATTTATTTATTTATTTTTTCCGAGATGGAGTCTCGCTCTGTTGCCCAGGCTGGAGTGTAGTGGCCGGATCTTAGCTCACTGCAAGATATTTATTATAAGGAATTGGCTCAGGCCGTTATGGAGACTTAAATCTCAAGATCTGTAGGATGAGTTGGCAAGCTGGAGACCCAGGAGAGCCTATGGTGTAGATCCAGTCTGAATCTGAAGGCCTGAGAACTCAGAGCCATTGATGTAGTTTTAATCCAAATGCTTGAGACCCACAAAGAACCAATGTTTCAGTTTGAAGGCAAGAAAAACTGATGTCCCTGTTAGTAAGCAGTCAAACAGGAGGAATTCTCTCTTAGTGTTCATTTTAGTGTGCATTTATGTGCCTTGTCTTACCAGCTAGTAGATAAGCGTCTTGAGGGCAGGGACTACAAACCATATTTGCTTGTTTATCACCCATAAGCCCTTGCATCCTTACAAGTAGTAAGTACATTTAATATATAATACTTTATAAAATAGTAAGATTTTAGAGCTGGAAAGGGTTTTTGACTCTTACTTAACTGAAACAGAAAGTCTGTTGCATGTAACTTTTTTGGAAAAACCAGGATTAGGATTTTATTTTTGATTACTCATCCAGGGTTTTTTCTAGTAATTCTTATTAATAAATGATAACTTAAATCGTTATCTTATGTTAGAGTTTTCCTGGAATCAGAAACAGGTTTAAAATAGGAAGAGAACCAGCCTTGGCAGTATAGTGAGACTGCGTCTCTACAAATAATAAAAATTAGCTGGGCATGGTGACAGGCACCTGTGGTCCCAGCTACTTGGGAGGCTAAGGCAGGAGGATTGCCTGCTCCCAGGAAGTTGAGGCTGCAGTCAGCTGCGATCACACCACTGCACTCCAGCTTGGGTGACAGAGTGAGACCCTGTCTCAAAAAAAAAAAAAAAAGAAGAGTAAAATAATATACCTCTTTCCTTTGTGGTTAGAAGAATAAAATGAAATAATGTATGTGGAATCACTTAGTACAGTGCTTTAGTACAGCTAATAGCTCAACAGTTGCTTTTTTTGTACTAGAAAAGTTATTAAAACTTTTTTTTTTTTTTTTTTTGTTTGGGAGCAAGAATCAAAATAGTTTGCAGAGTCCTTTAATGTGGGAAATTAGGCAATATTCCTGGAGATTTCACCTTATTTTCCTCTTTTAATTTAAAAATGTTCAAGATACATAATTCAGTTCATAAGTATTGTGCCAAAAAAAGAACATATTTAATGAGTTTGTCATTATTTCCTCAAAGTATATTATTTGACATGTTAAATTTGCTGATTCATATACAGGATTCCAATTAAGTATTTGAATATAAGGCATCATAACCAAGTGGCAGTTTTATCTTTATGACATGACCATATTTAAGCACAGGTTGAGGCTAAGGAAGGTGAAATTACAGTATCTAAACACTAGAGTGATTTGAACTTAAAATACTCTTTAGAACTCTTCAGTCATGGGAAATCAAATTGATTATTTTCATTTAATTTTTTTTCCTCTCCAGAGTTTTCGTAAGTACATCTTAAAGCTGTCAAGATGGTTCTAGCAGACCTTGGAAGAAAAATAACATCAGCATTACGCTCGTTGAGCAATGCCACCATTATCAATGAAGAGGTATGTAAAATATTGTATGAAATATATATGATTGTATATTATCACTAGCATTGGGAAGATGGCTTATTAATAAACTCTGTATGTATATGTATTTTGATGTAGACTTAATACTTGTAGACAAAAACCTAAAAGTGGATTCAGTAAGTAGTGTTTTATTGAGAAATTAACTACAACTTCAAATTTACTTCAACTTTCTATAAAGAATTTTCCAAAAAAAAATCCAAAACAAAACTGACCTTAACTTACTTGTAAAAATGACATATTTTATCATTTGAAAGTGTCTTAAATCTGCAACTGTACTTTTGTTTTCTCTGTTGATAAAGACCTAAAATTTCATTACCCTGCTTCTTTCTTCTTGGCTAGGCCTGTGTTTATCTGTCCTTTTCTTTGTGACTTTTATTTAGCATTTTTGTAAAAGGCTAGCATTTCCATCTTGTCTGTTTTGATTCACTTTCTTCGAAATCTTCAGTTTTTTGGAGATTTTTGTAAGCCACTCCTTAGATCATATTAAAATACTTTTCTTCCTGGCTATATTGTTTTAAGATATTTCTTTGTTTCATTTGTCCCCCACAGATTGTATCTTAATGGTTTATTAATTGAAAAAGATGACTATGGTTCACAAGTATACTTTATATTTTGTATTAACAATGGGAAAGTACTGAATTTGGTGTTAGAAGGCATTGTTTAGAGTCCCACTGTAGCTATTTAGTAGCTGTACGATGTAAATTTGGGCAACTCAACTTTAGATTCCTTAGTGTGTAAAATAGGAAAATAGCATTTACCATAGAAAATAGTTTTAAGTATCAAATGAACTTTCTAACTTGGAGGTTAGAAAACTAATTCTTACGTAGAATTTTATCTCAACACTAAGCTAATGGAATTAAATAATTTTGAGACCATCTTAGAGATCATTTAGTTCAGCCTCTTATTTAACAGAAACAAAAAGTCAGTTTCATGTGATTATTTGGAAGAACCAGGATTAGAAACTTTTTTTTCCTAATTCCTCATAAAGGGCTTTTTCTAATACTTCTTATTAAATAATAAATCATAACTTAAATCATTTTTGGTCTTGTATTTCAGAATAAATAAAACAACTTTCCAAACAGTTTTCCCTGTTGGGTAGCCCTTATGTTCTTTGTGTTTATAGTAGAAAGGAAAGGAAACCAGGGGAGGAGTTCTTGGTGGGAAGTAGAGTAACAGCTGTTGCTTAAATTGGCAGCTTCTCTGTTCTTGATACTGTGCTGCTAGCTAATTAACAAGGAGAAAGCCCTCTAGTGAAAGATCACTTCCAGTTTTATCAGACTCCTTTAATAAGGGATAGAGAAAATTGATAAGCCTCTCCTTGTAGGGCATACAAAGTGAGGTGAAGGAGAGAGTTCATTCAACAAATATTTGAGGGCCTATGTTTTTGCAGACATTTTTGCTGGCACCAGAGATACAGCGGTGAACAAAATAGACTAAAATTCCTACCCTCATAGAGCTTACATTCTAGTGTGTGAGCACTTTATGTACATGAGTGGCTAAAGCCTCATCTTTTCTTAAGACTTAATTTTATGACCTTTCAACTACAGTGCCTTGCAGTTCAACAAACATATGATGATAATAAGTTATTAATGGAGGGTAGCCTTTCCAACTGTATTCTGCTGCTCTAAGTAAAAGTGACAAGACTGGCTAACTTTCTTCTGTCACATTTACTTCCATAGTTGTCCAGTTTTTAAGAAAAGCAAATATTAGCCGGGCGCGGTGGCTCAAGCCTGTAATCCCAGCACTTTGGGAGGCCGAGACGGGCGGATCACGAGGTCAGGAGATCGAGACCATCCTGGCTAACATGGTGAAACCCCGTCTCTACTAAAAATACAAAAAACTAGCCGGGTGAGGTGGCGGGCGCCTGTAGTCCCAGCTACTCAGGAGGCTGAGGCAGGAGAATGGCGTGAACCCGGGAGGCGGAGCTTGCAGTGAGCCGAGATTGCGCCACTGCACTCCAGTCTGGGCGACAGAGCGAGACTCCGCCTCAAAAAAAAAAAAAAAAAAGAAAATATTAAGCCAGGCGTGGTGGCTCACACCTGTAATCCTAGCACTCTGGGAGGCTGAGGTGGGTGGATCACCTGAGGTCAGGAGTTTGAGACCAACCTGGCCAACATAGTGAAACTCTGTCTCTACTGAAAATATAAAAAATTAGCTGGGCGTGATGGCAGGCACCTATAATCCCAGCTACTAGGGAGGCTGAGGCAGGAGATTCGCTTGAATCCAGGAGGTGGAGGTTGCAGTGAGCCGAGATCATGCCATTGCACTCCAGCCTACGCAACAATAGCGAAACTCCATTTCAGAAAAAAAGAAAAGCAAATATTGTGATTGTATACCACTACGTAATAACAACAGGAGCTCTTCAGTAACTTAGAAAACGTCAAAGACAACATCTATTTGTAGAAACTTTTTTTGGCTTGTATATTGTCTTTATTATTATTACTTTGTGTGTGTGTGGGTTTTTTTGTTTGTTTTTGTTTGTTTTTTTTTTGAGACAAAGTCTTACTCGGTCGCCTAGGCTGGAGTGCAGTGGCACTATCTTGGTTCACTGCAGCCTCAGCCTCCTGAGTAACTGGGATTACAGACACATGCCACCATGCCTAGCTAATTTTTGTATTTTTAGTAGAGATGGAGTTTCGCCATGTTGGCCAGGCTGGTCTTGAACTCCTGACCTCAAGAGATCTGCCCACCTCGGCCTCCCAAAGTGTTGGGATTACAGGCGTGAGCCACCATGCCCGGCCTATAATTACTTTTACATAGGAATAAAATTGTGGTAATTAATACTTGGGTGTGTAAAACTAAATGGGGTTTCTTATTTTGACAAAATGACTTAACATTTAATAAAATTATCTCTTTAGAACTAACTGAAGAACCCAGTATTGTATTATTTTATTAAGCTATGGTCATATGATTGATCAACCATTGTTTTTATGCAACTTAAATTATACACTGGGTACTTTAAATTTCATTTATTTCTTTATTTTCAGGTATTGAATGCTATGCTAAAAGAAGTCTGTACCGCTTTGTTGGAAGCAGATGTTAATATTAAACTAGTGAAGCAACTGAGAGAAAATGTTAAGTAAGTTAAATTAATCAGGTAAAAAACAGGCACAGTTAAGTTTAGTTTACAGGAAAGAAGTGCTAACTGGAAGTGTTTGCTATATCAGGAATCATTTCTGCTCTGCAGCACTGGAAAAGTGCTCATATGTTCAGCGAGAGCATGTGTAGTACTTTTCCATAATGGAAGTTCAAAGAATAAACTACATGTGGTTTTCATTTAATTACATTTTTTTTTCTATTTTACTAGTCTTTTATTTGGATGGATTTGATTAAATACTGATAGTATTTTAATATATAAAGCCTTTTAACAATTCAGGTTCTTCTTAGAAAAGTACTGCAATTTTATTCTTTTTAGGCTTAAGATGATATTAACCGTTATTGGAGAGCTGTATTCTCTTTTGTTCTCCTTTTGGTTTCTCTGTTTCATATTTGATTGAGGAATTAATGTGTGTGGTCTCAGTTGTCATATTCATTGGGAGAGGCACTGAGTTGGCAGGACATACAGAACAATACAGGTAGCTGAGTTAACGCTTGAATCTTATCCCTTATCATGCTTTAGATATTTCTTCTTGTATTGTTAGACTGGGATTAGTTGTGGGACTACCAGCATTTAAGCAGTTAGAAATAGAGAAAGTAGCCGGGCGTGGTGGCTCACGCCTGTAATCCCAGCTCTTTGGGAGGCTGAGGCGGGAGAAACATGAGGTCAGGAGATGGAGACCAGCCTGGCCAACATGGTGAAACCCCGTCTCTACTAAAAATACAAAAAATTAGCCGGGCATGGTGGCATACGCCTGTAAACCCAGCTACTCGGGAGGCTGAGGCAGGAAAATTGCTTAAGCTTGGGAGACAGGTTGCAGTGAGCCGAGATCATGCCGCTACACTCTGGCCTGGCCCACAGAGTGAGACTCTGTCTCAAAAAAAAAGAAGAAATAGAGAAAGTAGTCCTGATTTCTGTTGTAAAGATATATAAAATATATAAGCTGCAAGCAAAGTAAATAAAACTAGTTCTTTGTGGTGATACTAGGACAAATTTATACTTTCAGGTGTAATCCTTGAAAACCAAAGTCTTGTGTCTAATACTTCATGGCTAAAACTCTTTATGATATAGACTTACGAATCTGTAGTAATTACATGCATGTTAATTGGAAGACTATTAATATGAATGACTGAATAGTCGTACATTCTTTGGAGCAGAAGCTTTTTTTTCTTAGAGTTTCTTAACTGATTTTCTCCTCCCCATCCCAATCACCAACCACCATCATAAAGGTCTGCTATTGATCTTGAAGAGATGGCATCTGGTCTTAACAAAAGAAAAATGATTCAGCATGCTGTATTTAAAGAACTTGTGAAGGTAAAAGTATATGAAGATTGTGCTGTGATTCTATACTCAGTGGATAAAAATACATTAGCACTACACATATTTCAGAATATTTTTAACATGTCTTTATGGAATATTCATCTGTATTAAAATATTAATGAAAGGATTATTAAGTTTTCTTAGGGACTTTTGTTTTTTTTTTTTTGAGAAGGAGTTTCACTCTCGTTGCCCAGGCTGGAGTGCAATGACACGATCTTGGTTCACCGCAACCTCCGCCTCCTGCGTTCAAGTGATTCTCTTGCCTCAGCGTCCTGAGTAGCTGGGATTACAGGCATGCACCACCACGCCTGGCTAATTTTGTATTTTTGGTAGAGACAGGGTTTCTTTATGTTGGTCAGCCTGATCTTGAACTCCCGACCTCAGGTGATCTGCCCGCCTTGGCCTCACAAAGTACTGGGATTACAGGTATAAGCCAGTGCACCTGGTCAGGACCTATTTTTATTGTAGACTTTACTGAATATACAGAATTCCGAGTGCAGATATGAAGGCTAGTACTATTCCTGCAAAAAATGCCAAAACCAAGATGCGATGAGTGAAATTTCACTGCAGATTGGTTGATGAAAGGGCGTAAGTTTTTCTTCTTTCACTATTGTGTTTTGCCTAGTGATGGTCCTGCTTTTATACGGCAAAGTCACACATACAAATATTCTTTTCTACACTGTTCATTGTGTAAGGAATTTCCTTTGCAAAGACCGAGTATCCCAATTCTTGCCTAGATTATGAGCAATTTTGAATTAGTGAAAGTTTTATTTTCAAGTAGTAAATGTAGTCGGTTGCCCCTGCCTCATCTTATTGCTGATCATGCAAATTATGGTGAAAATCTTAGAGCTTAAAATATATATATATTGGCTCAGTTGTAGAAGAAAAAAGAAAGGAGCTGTTAAAAAATTATTTTAGTCCAGGCGCAGTGGCTCATGCCTGTAATCACAGTGCTTTGGGAGGCGGAGGTGGGAAGATTCCTTGAGGCCCAGAGTTTGAGACCAACCTGGGCAATGCAGTGAGAACCAGTCTCTACAAAAAAAAAAAAAAAAATTGGTAAAAATAACTGGTGCAGGCCAGGTGCAGTGGCTCACATCTGTAATCCCAGCACTTTGGGAGGCTGAGGTGGGTGAATCACCCAAGGTCAGGAGTTCGAGACCAGCCTGACCAACATGGTGTAATCCTGTCTCTACTAAAAATACAAAAATTAGCTGGGCATGGTGGTGCACATCTGTAGTCCCAGCTACTGAGGAGGCTGAGGCAGGAGAATTGCTTGAGCCCCAGAGTTCAGGGGTGCAATGAGCCATGATTGTGCCACTGCACTCCAGACTTGGGGAGAGGGTGAGACCCTGTCTTAAAAAAAAAACAAAAAAAATTTTTTTAGAGCAATAGATGGCTACTAGTTCTACATTTTTTTCCCCCACATTGTATGAATATTTTCTTTCTTTTTTTTTTTCTTGAGTCTCCATCTGTCACTCAGGCTGAAGTGCAGTGGCATGATCTCTGCTCACTGCAACCTCTGCCTGCCGGGCTCAAGCAGTTCTCCTGTCTCAGCCTCCTGAGTAGCTGGGACTATATAGGTGCACACCACCACACCCAACTAATTTTTGTATTTTTGGTACAAACGAGTTTTCACATCTTGGCCAGTCTGACCTCCAACACCTGACCTCAAGTGATCCACCCGCCTCGGCCTCCCAGAGTGCTGGGATTACAGGCATGAGCCACCATGCCCGGCCTGAATATTTTTATTTACTGTTTTGGTACCAAACGCACTGATAGGATTTTGAAAAAGTTGTGTATCTCAGACGAGTATGTAATTTTCATTTACTCCACTAGACTAATTAATTAAAAAAAGAAAAAAAAGAAATTCAGACCTAAAAGAGGTCAGAATTTATCCTGTTCATACTTACCAGTTTGCAGTTGAGAAAACTGAGCTAGTTAGTAACAGACCCAGGTATGATCTCCAAACTCCTTGTGTAAGACTCTTCATTTCCTAATTGCTTTTTACTTAGTGTCTGAGGTCAGCACAGTGTGAATGGAACTTTTTCTTTTTCTTTTTTCTTTTTTTTTTTTTTTTGAGATGGAGTCTTGCTCTGTTGCTAGGCTGAAGTGCAGTGGCACGATCTTGGCTCACTGCAACCTCTGCCTCCCGGGTTCAAGCAATTCTCCTGCCTCAGTCTCCCAAGTAGCTGGGATTACAGTCGTGCGCCACCTTGCCCAGCTAATTTTTTTTTTTTTTTGTATTTTTAGTAGAGACGGGGTTTCACTATGTTGGCCAGGATGGTCTCGATCTCCTGACCTAGTGATCCGCCCACCTTGGCCTCCCAAAGTGCTGGGATTACAAGCATGAGCCACCGTACCCGGCCTTTTTTTTTTTTTTTTTTTTTTTTTTTTTTTTAAAGAGACAGTCTGACTCTGTTACTCAGGCTGGAGTGCAGTGCTGCAATCATGGCTCACTGTAGCCTCAACCTGTTGGGCTCAAACAATCCTCCTGCCTCAGCGCCCCCCAAGTAGCTGGACTACAGATACATGCCACCACGCCCAGCTAGTTTTTGCATTTTTTGTAGAGACAAGGTTTTGCCATGTTGCCCTAGCTGGTCTTGATCTTCTGAGCTCAAGTGATCCACCTGCCTTGGCCTCCCAAAGTGTTAGGATTGCAGGTGTCAGCCACTGTGCCTGGCCGGAAATTTTTATTGTTAGGGGCTCATAACTATAGGCAATTCTGGAGCATCAAGTGCTTTATTAAGAAGCATTTATTGAGTACCTACTTTATTTCAGGAAGTATGCCAAATGCTGCTGACAGCAGAGATAAATAAGACTGGTCCTTATACTCAGATGCTTATGGTCTAGAGCAATGGTGTACAAAGCAAGATCAAAATTATTTTCATAATACCAAGACACTATTTGACTTTTGTGCTACGTTGACATTTGCACTGAAAACAATGGTAGGTAAAACTCCCTAGTATGAATCAAGGCGGTGGCACCATACGATACTAGTAGTTTCTGGACTCTTTATTTTTTTTATTTTTAAAGACAGAGTCCCTGTCATTCAAGCTAGAGTGCAGTGGCATGATCAGAGCTCACTGCAGCCTCAAATTCGTGGGCTCAAGCGATCTTCTCTCCTCAGCTTCCAGAGAAGCTAGGACTACAGGCCTGCACCACTGTGTTTTTTTTTGTTTGTTTTTTTGTTTGTTTGTTTGTTTGTTGTGGTGTGATCGTGGCTTGCTGCAGCCTCATCCTCCCTAGGCTTAGGTGATCCCTACACCTGAGCCTCCCTAGTAGCTGGGACTACTACTCTTTGAGCCCAGGAGTTTGAGACCAGCCTGAGCAACATGATGAAACCCCATCACTACAAAAAATACAAAAAGTAGCTGGGAACGGTGGCTTACACCTGTAAAGTCAGTTACTCGGGAGGGTACGTTGAATCCGGGAGGTGGATGTTACAGTGAGCTGAGATCACACCACTGCACTCCAGCCTGGGCGACAGAGCGAGACCTGTCTTAAAAAAAAAAAAAGCCACCAGGCACAGTGGTGCATGCCTGTAATCCCAGCACTTTGGGAGGCCGAGGCGGGTGGATCACCTGAGGTCAGGAGTTTGAGACCAGCCTGACCAACGTGGTGAAACCCCGTCTTGACTAAATAAAAAAAGTTAGGCGTGTGTAGTGGCACATGCCTGTAATCCCAGCTACTTGGGAGGCTGAGGCAGGAGAATGGATTGAACCTGGGAGGCAGAGGTTGCAGTGAGCTGAGATCACGCCATTGCACTCCAGCCTAGGCCACAAGAGCGAAACTCCATCTAAAATAAAAATAAAAAGGCCTTGTATCTATCATCTATCTCTGTCATGAGTTTGACAGTATCCCTCTACTTACTTTTCTGATGAGAGTCAGTATTGATATTAATGAAGTTTTTTGATTATGTATAGTGAAATATGTCAATGACGAGAGATCTGCCTAACTCAGTGAACCAATGTTTTGTGAATAACTAGCGCGTGATATTACAAGATCATGTACCAGTATAAGATTCATTTAAAATGCAAGATGGAATCACAGATTTTAATGTAACAGAGTATAAAAGTTTATATGGTTTTAGATTCTACATTGCAGCTAACCTTTACAAACTACCATGATTATAAAGAAACTCTGAGACCAAGAAGTTGAAAACAGCTGTTCTCGAGAGTGGGCGAAAGAGAAGACAAATTTATTAAATTATTTAGTAAAACATATATGTTCCAAATAATAGGTCCATAGAGAGCTGGGAGATTTTGCCATGACTTGTAGAAAATGGAGGTGAATGTGGAGCACCATCAGTGTACTGAAAGGATATATGAGGAAGGGAAGTGGATTTATGTTTAAGACAGATTTTGCCTGTTTCAGAAGTTTGCTTAAGGGGAGGTTGATGCTTAGGAAAGGTATGAGAAAATGTATTTTTCTCTCTTCTTTATCTCATGGTTTTCCTTGAAATTCAGGTATAATATGGATTATGTAATTTTTATGGATGGCTTGGCAGACTTTCTCTCAAAGGTTTAGACTTTGTGGACCATGTGATTTCTATTGCAACTACTCAGCTCTGCTGTTGTGGCACAAAAGCAGCAAATGGGTCAGGCACAGTGGCTTATACCTGTAATCTCAGCACTTCAGGAGGCCAAGGCTGGAGGGTTGCTTGAGGCCAAGAGTTCAAAAGCAGTCTGGGCAACATAGCAATACTCCGTCTCTACAAACAAATACTAAAATTAATCAGATATCATGGCACACGCCTGTAGTTCCAGCTACTCACGAGGCTGAGATGGTAGGATCGCTTTAGCCCAAGAGTTCGAGACTGCAGTGAGCCATGATTGTACCACTGCACTCTAGCCTGGGTTACAGAGTGAGACCGTGTCTCAAAAAAAAAAAAAAAAAAACAAAAAAAGTAGTAAATGAATGGGCATGGCTGTATTAGATTGAAATTTTTTTCAATGTAATAGCTAGAAATGTAATAACTTTATAGCCTGTTGCTCAGGCCAGAGTACAGTGGCCTGATAATAGCTCATTGCAGTCTCAAACTCCTGGGCTCAAGCCATCTTCCTGCCTCAGCCTCCTGATTAGCTGGGACCACAGGTGCATGCCATCACACCTGGCCAATTCTTTAAATTAGTAGGGACAAGATCTTACTATGCTGCCCAAGCTGGTCTCAAACTCCTGGTCTCAAGCAATCCTCCTCTGGCCCCCAGAAAGGGGCAGGATTATAGGCATGAGCCACCACACCCAGCCTCCATTGAAACTTTATTTGCACATAGTTCACCAACCCCTGATCTGGGACATTAACTATTATAGATTTATTATTATATCATACATTTCAAGTTCCAAACGACTGATTCCCACGTGAATTACTTTTTAAATGTCCCATGCCTTTTTTTTTTTTTTGGAGATGGAGTCTTGCTCTGTTGCCCAGGCTGGAGTGCAGTGGTGCAATCTCAGCTAACTTCAAGCTCCGCCTCCTAGGTTCACGCCATTCTCCTGTCTCAGCCTCTTGAGTAGCTGGGACTACAGGTGCCCACCACCACACCCGGCTAATTTTTTGTATTTTTAGTAGAGACGGGGTTTCACCGTGTTAGCCAGGATGGTCTCGATCTTCTGACCTCATGATCCGCCCACTTCGGCCTCCCAAAGTGCTGGGATTACAGGCGTGAGCCACCGCACCTGGCCCTAAATGTCCCATGCTTTTTTAATTTGGAGACTGTCCCTATATGAACCTCAGTTTTCCACTGCCTGTCATTTTAAAGTTGGTGATTGTTTTTTACTAGCTCTCTAAATGTAGTAACTTTACAGTAAATATTTGGCATTGGAGAATTTACAGTTTGACCTGGAAAATCTTTCACATATAATCTGTAATTTTGTTAAGTAAATATTTGTCAAATTGAATATGGACGTTAGCACTCTTGAGTATGGCATCCACTAGCCACATGTGGTTATTGAGCATTTGTAATGTGACTAGTCCAAACTGAGATGTGTTTTACATATAAAATACACGCCAGATTTTCAGACTTTGTATGGGAAAATAAATGTAAAAATCTCATTAATTTTAAAATATAGATTACATATGAAAATGATAATTTTTTAGGTGTATTGGGATAGACATTAAAATTAGTATCACCTGTTTTTACTTTTTAAATGTCAGTACTGGAAATTTTAAAGTTCATGTGTAGCCTTCACATACATTTTTGTATTACATTTTTGTAGTGCTGATGTAGATTCCTCGTGTGGCTTAAACTTGGTTTTACATTTTATTTTATACTCCAGCTTGTTCTAAAAAATGTTGTGAGATCTTTACCTCTGAACTGGTTTGGAGTATAGACTTGATTATGACTTCTTAAATTTATGTTCTTAAATTTTACTCTGTCTATGCAAAGGAGAACAGTTATATTAGAATAGCGTATGGTAGCTTTTATATGAAAATGCCCTTAGTTATATAATTTAAAAGTTGTGGCAGCATGGTGTCTCATGCCTGAAATCCCAGGACTCTGAGGCTGAGACAGAAGGATTGCTTGAACCCAGAGGTTGGAGACCAGCCTGGGCAACGTGGCAAGACCCTCTCTCTACAAAAAAAAAAAAGTTTCAATTAACTAGATGTGGTGGTGTGTACCTGTAGTCCCAGTTACTTGGGAGGCTGAAGTGGGAGCATCATTTGAGCCCAGGAGATCGAGGCTGCAGTGAGCTCTGATTATGCCACTGCACTCCAGCCTGGGTGACAGAGTGCGACCCTGTCTCAAAAAAGGAAAAAAAAGTTGTGGGAAAGGGGTTTTGAATTTAAATGTATGTTAACTTTATTTTATTTTTAATTTATTTTTGGTATTTAGCTTGTGGACCCTGGAGTTAAGGCATGGACACCCACTAAAGGAAAACAAAATGTGATTATGTTTGTTGGATTGCAAGGGAGTGGTAAAACAACAACATGTTCAAAGGTAAATTGAACTTAATTTAAAAAGAAGCCATATGGAAGATAGGTTTGTATAAATCAAGTTTCGTACTTAATGTAAAAATATATTATAAAGCCTGGCTTTATAATATTGAAATATATATTTTTATTAATTATAATTAATTAGAATATATTAATATATAATGTGTTATATATTTTATTAAAATATATTTGTGATATATTAAAATATACTATAATATATTAAAATACCTTAAGGCTTTGTAATATTGTTGCTTTATAATTTTATGTTACTTGATGTATGTTTTTAAATAATTTTTTGTAGGATAAGAGAAGAGATCCTCATACTTTCTTACTTCTTTTTTGAAAGAAGGTAGACATCTATAACTATGCTATTTCTTTTATTAAAAAAAGACTATTCCTATCCTTTCAGGAAGTGAGTGCATTATTTTTGGAGAAGAGAACATGGAGTTTACTTTATCCTCTATAGCTCAGGACTCCTTTTTCAGGTTCCCACCCAGCATACT
This sequence comes from Rhinopithecus roxellana, assembly GCF_007565055.1. NCBI lineage: Eukaryota > Metazoa > Chordata > Mammalia > Primates > Cercopithecidae > Rhinopithecus > Rhinopithecus roxellana. The sequence continues at coordinate 48,666,641 of NC_044553.1, read as the reverse complement.
ATAGATCTTCATTTTGCATAACCTTATGCAATGTTTTTTTAGACAGAGTCTTACTTTGTTGCCCAAGCTAGAGTGCAGTGGCGTGCGAACATAGCTCACTGTAGCCTTGACCTCTTTATGCTAATTTTTAATTCGGTTTACCACTCCTTTTTCCCGAATTGGCTGTCTCAACAATATTATGGGATTTTTCCACAAGCTTCATATGTGTTATAGTTTGAGGGGGAAAAAGAGAAAAGGATGATTTTTAGATCGTTTTGTTGTTTGTTTTTAATTAACATTAATAGTAGTTAACATTTTTTACTACGATCATTTGCTACTTGATCATTTTATATTTGAATGCTGCTGCATGACAATTAGAATATAAAACTTTGTAGGAAATTTGCCGTATTCAAAAATCTTTAATAATCGGGAGAATTATACGCGTTTTATTTTAATCCTTAGGTAAATAATAAGGAAAAACAGAAGAAATTATATGTATAATTTGTTATATTTTATGATATTATATTTTTAAATCTTTTCTCACCCAGTTAGCGTATTATTACCAGAGGAAAGGTTGGAAGACCTGTTTAATATGTGCAGACACATTCAGAGCAGGTAATGTCTTGAAATTTGAAAATTGTTTTCTATAATTTTTATTTTCAAGTTTGAGGATTCATGAACTCTTTATCTTCTAGGGGCTTTTGACCAACTAAAACAGAATGCTACCAAAGCAAGAATTCCATTTTATGGAAGGTAGGTTACCGGTTTTTTATTTTAACACTCATATGCCTCTTCTTGTCTGTCAGCTTTTTTTTTTTTTTTTTGAGATACAGTCTCCCTCTGTTACCCAGGTTGGAGTGCAATGGTGCGATCTCGGCTCACCGCAGCCTCCACCTCCTGAGTTCAAGCAACTCTCCTGTCTCAGCTTCCTGAGTAACTAGGATTACAGGTGCCCACTACCACGCCCGGCTAAGTTTTTGCATTTTTAGTAGAGACAGGGTTTCGCCATGTTGGCCAGGCTGGTCACTCCTGACGTCAGGTGATCTGCCTGCCTCGGCCTCCAAAAGTGCTGGGATTACAGGCATGAGCTACCATGCCTAACCATGCCCTGCTAATTTTTTTTTTAACTTTTTGTAAAGACCCTGTCTTTACAAAAGATCCTATGTTGCCCAGGCTAGTCCCAAGCTCCTGGACTCAAATGATCCTTCCACCTCAGCCTCCCAAAGGGCTGGGATTACAGGCTTGAGCCACTGTACGCAGCAACACACATATTCTTGTTAAGTATATTCTACCCGAGTTTTTGGTGGTGGTTCTTAATTTAGGGGAAAAACTTTTTTTTGTAACATTACATGTCTTTATTTGATAGTAGTGATCTGCATATAAAAAGTTGCCACTAATCAGAAGAATGCAAATTAAAATATCTAATTTCTTGATTTTTCAAGTTGGCAAAGATTGTATTAGGGATTGTGAAAATGTAGTGAAATAGGGATGAGATTAAACTGTTACGGAGGAGGTTTGCCTCATAAAAGCGAAAAGCCTTAAATGGTCATACCGTTTGTTCCAAATTCAACTTACAAGAGTGCTCAAAGAAGAAACATTTACCAATTATATTGGCTGTATTTTTAATATCAAGAAATTGGAAAAACTGCCATGCACAGTGGCTTATATATATAATCCCAGCACTTTGGGAGGCTGAGATGGGAGGATCACTTGAGCCCAGAAGTTGGACACCAGCCTGAGCAACATAACAAGACCTCATCTCTAGAAAAAATAAATTAAAAAAATTTTTAGGCTGGGCGTGGTGGGGTTACGCTTGTAACCCCAGCAGTTTGGGAGGCTGAGGCAGGTGGATTATAAAGTCAGGAGTTCGAGACCAGCCTGGCCAACACAGTGAAACCCTGTCTCTACTAAAAATACAGAAATTAGCTGGGTGTGTTGGTGGGTGCTTGTAATCCCAGCTATTTGGGAGGCTGAGGCAGAAGAATCGCTTGAACCTGGGAGGCAGAGGTTGCAGTGAGCCGAGATCGCACCACTGCACTTCAGCCTGGGTGACAGAGCTAGACACCGTTTCAACAACAAAAAAAATTTTTTTAGGCCAGGTGCAGTGGCTCACACCTGTAATCCTTGCACTTTGGGAGGCTTAGGCGGGTGGATCACCTGAGGTCGGGAGTTCAAGACTAGCCTGACCAACATGGAGAAAGCCCATTTCTACTAAAAAATACAAAATTAGCTGGATGTGGTAGTGCATGCCTGTAATCCCAGCTACTCAGGAGACTGAGGCTGGAGAATCGCTTGAACCTGGCAGGCAGAGGTTGTGGTGAGCTGAGATCGCACCATTGCACTCTACCCTGGGCAACAAGAGCGAAACTCCGCCTCAAAATAAATAAATAAACACATTTAAAAAAGAAACTGGAGGCCAGGTGTGATGGCTCATGCATGTGATCCCAGCATTTTGGGAGGCCAAGGCGGGCAGATCATGAGGTCAGAAGTTTGAGAACAGCCTGACCAACATGGTGAAGCCCCGTCTTTACTGAAAATACAAAAATTAGCTGGCCTGGTGGCAGGCGCCTGTAATCCTAGCTACTTGAGAGGCTGAGGCAGGAGAATCGCTTGAACCCAAGAGGCAGAAGTGGCAGTGAGCTGAGATCTCGCCACTGCACTCCAGCCTGGGTGACAGAGTGAAACTTTGTCTCAAAAAAAAAAGAAAAAAAATAAATGGGAAAAACGTCAAATGTCTAATAGGAGGACATTATTTAATAAACAATATAGCCATCTGATAGAATGCTGTATAACCTCAAAGTTATGTTTTACAGAAATATTTTTTCTTTTTTCCCCGTGTTATTTATTTATTTTTTTTTGAGACGGAGTCTTGCTCTGTCGCCCAGGCTGGAGTGCAGTGGCCGGATCTTAGCTCACTGCAAGCTCCGCCTCCCGGGTTTACGCCATTCTCCTGCCTCAGCCTCCCCCCCCAGCCCCATGTTATTTTTAAAGAGACATGGTCTTGCCCTGTTGCCCAAGTTGGAGTGCAGTTGCTTGAGCATAAGCTCACTGCAGCCTCAAACTCACGGAATCAAGTCGTCCTCCTGCCTCAGTCTCCCAAGTGGCTGGGACTATAGGTGCATTCCACTATGCCAGCTAGATTTTTTTTTTTTTTTTTGTAGAGTGGAATCTCACTATATTGCTCAGGCTTGTTACAAGAATATCTACTAGTTTCATAAAATGCTTCCAAATGGATATTAAATGGAAAAACGTGTGAAATGCTGTGAACATGAATTCAATTATTAAATAAAATATAAAAAATAAATTTGAAGGAGACACAGTTCATTCAGAGAAGACATGCGATAGAATCATACTGGGTTTTGGAATTGGAAAATTGGATAATGCTTCATGCTTTTTTAGAAGTAGATTTTGTATTTAATACTTTATAGATTTTCTTCTTCTAAATTGAAATTGGGGTCATTTTGGCTTTTTCAAAATAGATTAAAGGTAAACTAACAATTTCTGAATTAGTAATATTTGGAAGTTTTGCCGTTTTGTTAAATCATTTGTGCATGTTATATAGCTATACAGAAATGGATCCTGTTATCATTGCTTCTGAAGGAGTAGAGAAATTTAAAAATGAAAATTTTGAAATTATTATTGTTGATACAAGTGGCCGCCATAAACAAGAAGACTCTTTATTTGAAGAAATGCTTCAAGTTGCTAATGCTATAGTAAGTAGCTTTCAACGTAGAAACAATATTAGGACTTTGGTTAATTTAATTATAAAACCAGATTGAGTATATGACCAATATAATTTGTTTTGGGCACCTATATCTGTGTGGTAGTGACTTAATTTCGTCATTTTTGCTCTCCGTTAAATATAAACTTTTCATAGGTTTGAAAAAATAATTTCCTTTCTCACTTAATCATCCTATTAGTATGCATAAGAAGACGTTTAAAAATTAGTAATTAGGCTGGGTGCAGTGGCTCACATCTATAATCCCAGCACTTTGGGAGGCTGAGTCGGATGGATCACAAGGTCAGGAGTTCGAGATCAGCCTGGCCAACATGGTGAAACCCCCATCTCTACTAAAAATACAAAAATTATCTGGGCGTGGTGGCAGGTGCCTATAATCCCATCTACCTGGGAGCTGAGATAGGAGAATCGCTTGAACCCGGGAGGCAGAGGTTGCAGTGAGCTGAGATCATGCCATTGCACTCCAACCTGGGCAACAAGAACAAAACTCTATCTGGAAAAAAAAAAAAAAAAAAAATTAGTAATTAGCCTTTCATGTCTGATGAATTTCCTTTTTAAAAATTCAGTTGGAAATATTTAGGTGAATTTTGAGAATTTTCCAAAATGAAGCATTAAAAAAATATTATTTTGTGTCTCTTTAAAGGTGTGATGGAAATAATTTGGGGGAGGAGAAGCAGTTTATAGTTATCTGCAGCATATATTATTTAGAAACCCATGTCTTGGCATTGGAGTATTAGCAGTAATTCTTTGGTTTGTGGTTAATGCTAATAAGTTTCTTTTTATTTATGTTGTTATTTTGACCAGCTTGAGCAGATCTAAGGGAAATAGCCTCAAGTGTATTTTATCCATTTTGTTTTCAGTATACACTCTTCTGCTTTGATTTGCCTTTGCACTTTTTTTGCCTAGAATGCCATTCTTTCAAATCTTTGCATAACTTTTTCCTTTTTATTCAGGTCTCAGCTCAAACATTAGGTCCAGAGAGGCCTTCCCTGACTGCCCTACTAGAAGATGCCTCCCATACTTCAAAACTGATACTCTGTATCCCATTTTAGTTGTTATACATCTGAAATGTTTATCTATGTATTATCTATGTCCTCTGACTAGAATGCAAGTTTCTTAGGACAAATATTTTCTCATTTACCTTTTTGTTCTCAGGACCTAGATGGTACCCAATAATACATAGTACTTCAACAAATATTTATGGATTGAACAATTATTTATGTTGTAAATATTGTGGGGTTTTTTTTTTTGTTTGTTTGTTTTTCTTGAGATGGAGTTTCACTCTTGTTGCCCAGGCTGGAGTGCGGTGGCATGATCTCAACTGACTGCAACCTCTGCCTCCCGGGTTCAAGTGATTCTCCTGCCTGAGCCTCTCATGTAGCTGGGATTACAGGGGCTTGCCACCATGCCTGGCTCATTTTTGTATGCTAATTTTTGTATTTTTAGTAGAGACAGGGTTTTCACCATGTTGGCCAGGCTGGTCTTGAACTCCACCTCTGGTGATCCACCCGGCTTGGCCTCCCAAAGTGCTGAGCTTACAGACATGAGCCACCGCGCCTGGCTCTAAATATTGTTTTGTAGCTTCTAATGATGACATTTGCTTAGGATCAATAAAAATCTTTTCTAAAGTATCTTTTCTATTTAAACTTTCTAGCAACCTGATAACATTGTTTATGTGATGGATGCCTCCATTGGGCAGGCTTGTGAAGCCCAGGCTAAGGCTTTTAAAGATAAAGTAGATGTAGCCTCAGTAATAGTGACAAAACTTGATGGCCATGCAAAAGGAGGTGGTGCGCTCAGTGCGTAAGTATCATTGGTACTGTTGTCCTCTGTCTTGGGATTGTATGGGGAAGGGTATGTGTTTATAGCTTTCATATTGATCATTTAAAATATGTTTCAATAGTGAGCCTAATATGGTATGTAAAGGAAGTTTAAATAGAAATAATTTTGGAGCCCGTCTAATATAGTTCTATTACATCTTGCGAAATGAAACTTGAGTTTTGTACCTTTGTCTAATTAGCTTTGGAGGCGGATTCACTTCAAATATCAGATCTGCTGGAAATTTGTGGGGCCCTTTTGAGGTTATTTTATATTTTCTTTTTTTTTCCAGAGTTGCTGCCACAAAAAGTCCGATTATTTTCATTGGTACAGGGGAACATATAGATGACTTTGAACCTTTCAAAACACAGCCTTTTATTAGCAAACTTCTTGGTATGTACAGTGGTGGTGATATAGACAAATCTCCAAGAAATACAATGTATCTTTAGGACAAAATAGGATTTTAATTCTGTCCTCACTAATTTAAGAACATCATTTCCTTCTATGACTTACTTTCCTTATCTGTGAAATAGAGATAATGCTTATCTGCTTTCTGTGGTGAAAGTGGTAAAATGAGGTATCTAGTAGAAAGTTCTTTGGAAAAGTTTTAGAGCACAATACAAAAACAAGTGGTTTTAATAATAGTAGATGTAAGGGCAATAATACTTAGGCAATGTCTCAAGGTGGTATAGTTAGAGAGCATGGAATTTGGAGTTAAACCCTGGGCTGCAGTCCCTGCTTTGCAACTTGTTTGTTGCTACTTAACTTTTTTTTTTTGAGATGGGAGTTTCGCTCTTGTCACCCATGCTGGAGTGCAATGGCGGGATCTCAGTTCACTGCAACTTCTACCTTCTGGGTTCAAGCGATTTTCCTGCCTTAGCCTCCCAAGTGGCTGGGATTATAGGCGTGCACCACCAGGTCCAGCTAATTTTTTTTATTTTTAGTAAAGACGGGGTTTCACCAGTTGGCCAGGCTAGTCTCGAACTCCTGACCTCAGGTGACCCACCCACCTCAGCCTCCCAAACTGCTGGGATTACAGGCATGAGCCACCGTGCCTGGCCATGCCACTTAACTTTCTTAGCTTTGGTTTTCTCATTTGTGTAGTGTAGTAAGAATACCTATCATAATAACCTCACAAGGTTATTATGTATGTGAGTGTGTTTTGTATAATGTAAAGCAGGGTATAGTATTAGCTGTTAATTTTTCTTTTTTGCATCTTATAGGTATGGGCGACATTGAAGGACTGATAGATAAAGTCAACGAGTTGAAGTTGGATGACAATGAAGCACTTATAGAGAAGTTGAAACATGGTATATGAGTGACAAAAAAGCACTTCATCTCAGATGTCTTCCATTGACTTTTTTTTAAATAAAGTTACTATTAAGTTGTTTGAAATATAATATCTATTAGAGTCAGATCTTCTGCTTATTTTAGATGATTTATATGCAAATCATTTAAAATCTAGGTGCCTGAGCAGTTACAGAATTCAGTGTTTTTATTTTCTTTATTGTAATAAAATTAAGATTAAAATCAAGGCTTTCACTAGGTTCCTTGAAATGTTTGTTTGTTTGTTTGTTTGTTTGTTTTTTAAGATGGAGTCTCACTCTGTTATCCAGGCTGGAGTGCAGTGGTGCAATCTTGGCTTGCTGCCAACTCTGCCTCCTGGGTTCAAGTGATTCTTCTGCCTCAGCCTCCTGAGGAGCTGGGATTACAGGCACGTACCACCAGGCCTGGCTAATTTTTGTATTTTTAGTAGAGATGAGGTTTCGCCATGTTGGCCAGGCTGGTCTTGAACTGCTGACCTCAGGTGATCCGCCCACCTCGGCCTCCCAAAGTGCTGGGATTACAGGTGTGAGCCACTGTGCTTGGCTGGTTCCTTGAAGTTAAACAGGTTAAAAGTAAGAACACAAGGATGAAATTAAATATACCACATTTTCTTTACCCCACATGAAAGACCCCTCCTGTAGAGAAGGATATTACTCGATTAGGAGCTCAGGTTCTTAAATATAACATACTGGTGTTTGTATCTCTGATCTATTTTTCAGCTGTATAACTTTTTGAAATTACTTAGCCTCAATTTTGCCATCTATAAAAAGTACATAATACTAACCACTTCATATGGTTGTGAAGTCTGCATTCGCCGATGCACGTACAATGTCTGGCACATCATAAACACTCCGTGTATATTATTCTCGACCATTCCAGTTGTTCTAAAAATAATCTTTAATTACCATAGCAACTATTTGCCTCTTTGCTTCTTCTCACTCATCTTACCAGATAATTGTGCCTTTACCTTTCTCTTAAATGCTAGTCTTTCTCAGGGATCATTCTAAGTCATCTTTCTCAGGCGCTTCAGACTCATGTATCTGTTTACTAGACCATTCTTGGATGTTTCATAGACATCTCAAATTCAGCATATCCTTATTCCCATCCCAACCTCTCACCTCGTTGTCTCATCAGTGAATATTAACATCATTTATATTGTTGCCAGAGTCAGAAACTTGGGTGTCATTATTTTTTCTTCCTCACTCTGCCTTTCTCCATCAGTTAACTAGTCCTAGTGTTCCTACCTCCTAAATATCTCCATTCCATCCCCTTCTCTGTAGCCGCCCCACAACTATGCTAGTTCATCTCTTTCCTAGATCTTCTTATTGTAAGTCTTTCAACAGATCTTCCAGCTTCCTGTACTCTTCCCCTTTGATGTATTTTTTCATACTACAGCCCAAAATAATCTTTCAAAACTGCAAATCCGATCCCATTACTGCTCTTCTTAAAATTCTTTAATGGCTTTCTTTTGCCCTTATAAAGTTTTTAACCGATTTTACGATCTAGCTCACATCTTCCATGTGGTGTTTTAGCACTGTTGTTCTTAGTATTCTGTGTGTCAGCTATGCTGGACTTCTTTTAGTTTCTCAAATGTACATTCCTGTCTCACATCTGGGCTGTTGGCTTTGCTTGTCCCTCTATCTCTCTTCTTACCTCTGCCATCATCTCTGGCAAAGATGGCTAACTGCTACTTATACTTCAGATTTCTCCTTAAATGTCCTTCTTCAGGGACATTTCACCTGAACCCTAGACTGAGTTGGAACCTTCTGACAGATGTTTCTATCACTTCCTACAATTAATTTTTGTATTGACCACAATTATTTGATGTCTGTTTTTCCTGCTTGACGGTGAAGGTAGAGGTCATAGCTGTGTTATTCATCTTTTATGTTCACAGTACCTAGCACAGTGTCTGGCACATAGTAGGCCTTCAGTAACTATTGAATGAATGAATTTATACTTCGTTGCCTGTTTCTTTGCCCCTTTTTTTCTTTTCTTTTCTTTTTTTTGGCACAGAGTTTCACTCTTGTCGCCCAGACTGGAGTGCATTGGCACAATCTCAGCTCACTGTAACCTCCACCTCCCAGTTTGAAGCAATTCTGCCTCAGCCTCCCCAGTAGCTGGGACTACAGGTGTGCACCACCACGCCTGGCTAATTTTGATATTTTTAGTAGAGATGGGGTTTCACCATGTTGGCCAGGCTGATCTTGAACTCCTGGCCTTAGGTGATCCACCCACCTCGGCCTTCCAAAGTGCTGGGATTACAGGCATGAGCCACCATGCCTGGCCACTCCTTCCTTTTTCTATCTTGAATAATCCTACCACTGTTTCTGCTAGCACTACGAAGCTCGGTGTATATTCCTACTCTGTTTCCTTTCTTACTCCTGACTCTCCTGAAGTCTCTACATTTTTGTTTCTGTTCCTAATATTCTACTCATTCTGAGATCTCCAAGGGTCTCCTAATTTCCACATGTAGTGACCTTTCTTGTTTTCCTTGGTTCCTAATATTTAAGTGTTTTCTGCCTTTTCTGTTTTCATACTCCAAGTTCCATGTCTGTAGATTTCTTATATTATCCTAGCTTTAATTATCACTTCTGTATAAATGGCCAAATATGTATTTCAACCGTAATCCTCTCTTCCACTGTTTAATTCTGCGTTTCTAGTTGCCTGCTGTAACGTTTCTTTTAAGATATTGTACTGCCACTTCAAATTCAGAATGCCTGAATCAAATACCTTTTCTCTTTTTATCTTTAGGACATAAATAGAAAATACTTTCTCTTTTGGCTTGTTCCATCCCTGTTTTTAAAGCTTAGATTAATATACATACAATGAAATGCTCAAATCCTAAGGATATCTTTATTTTTTTAACAAATGCACAGTAACCCACACCCAGTCAAGAAACAGAACATTTCCATTACTTTAAAAGGTTTGCTTATGCCCTTTCCCAGTAATACTTCTTATTATAGAAGTCTTGGGCTATGCATGGTGGCTCATACTGTAATCCCAGTGCTTTAGGAGGCCAAGGTGGGAGGATCATTTGAGACCAGGAGTTTGAGACCAGCCTGGACAACATAGTGAGACCCATATCTCTTAGAAAAATCCAGTGGCATGCATCCATAGTCCTAACTACACTGGAGACTGAGGCGGGGAGGTCACTTGAGCTCAGGAGTTTGAGGCTACCAGTTAGTTATGACAGTACCACTGCAATCCAGTTTCGGTGATAGAGCACAACCCTCTTAAAAAAATAAAGAAATTCTGAATATATCCTTTTTTTTCCAATCTGTTTTCTCTAAGCATATTTTGATATTCATTCATGTAGTCGTACTTATCTATAGTTTGTTCTTTTTATTGCTGAATAGTATTTTTTTCCACAGGTATCCATTTTCCTGTTCATAGATCCCTAAGCTATTTAAGAAACTCCAAACAATCTTCTAAAGTGTTTTGCTATTCTGTCACCAACAATATATGGCAGTTCTTTATGGTCCACATCCTCTTTAACTTTTGATATTGTCAACCTTTAAAATTTTACTCATCCTAGTAGGGATAGTTTATGTGCCTTGTTTTCAGGTTTCTTGTGTGTCTGTATATGTGTTTTCTCAGATAGAATGTTAGCTTCTCTAGGATAGGACCTGTCTATGTGTCTATATATTCTCCCCAGCATTCATCCTGTCATCTTGCACATGGTAACTGCTTGGTGAATATTTATTGATTATATATTTTATAAGTATGCTTCAAGATGAATTCATGATTAAGGATGAAATTAGTTTTGTTGAATGGAAATGTACATACTGTAATATATCCAAATTATTTATATTGTATTTCAGGTCAGTTTACGTTGCGAGACATGTATGAGCAATTTCAAAATATCATGAAAATGGGCCCCTTCAGTCAGATCTTGGTTAGTTATCCTTAAAAGTTTATACCTTCTTTTGTTTTCGTTAAATTTTCTAAGAATAGATACACTTGCTTTAATTATTTTTACATTTGGGTAAAAATAGGTATCTTAAGACTTAGTGTCAATATTAAACCTAATAGTTAAATGTGGACATTTTGAACTATTAATCTTAAGCTATTATTGACTTTATGTTTAAATCTGTTTTAGGGGATGATCCCTGGTTTTGGAACAGATTTTATGAGCAAAGGAAATGAACAGGAGTCAATGGCAAGGCTAAAGAAATTAATGACAATAATGGATAGTATGAATGATCAAGGTAAGATGGCAGATTATTTTCCTCAGGGGACAATGTTCTGAATATCAGTAAGATGAGAGTTTCACTGTGTTCTTGTGGACAAGATGGGGAGAAATTTAGACTGAAAGATTATTTTTAGGTAGATTTGTAATAGCTTGAAAGCTCTTACTCAAAGGGTTATGATCATTGGATTGCCTTCATCAGTGAGAGAAATGTCTACTACAATACTCCAAATGAGATACAAGGAAAGAACACTAGTTCTTCATGATGTTGATAGAGATAACTTAAAAGGAGAACTCTGTAGTCAAATTTGGTGGAATGCTAGTTTTTAAAGAGTTAAATTTGGCCAGGTGAGGTGGCTCACGCCTGTAATCCTAGTACTTTGGCAGGCCAAGGTGGGAGAATTACTTGAGGCCAGGAGTTTAAGACCAACCTGGCCAACATAGCAAGACCCTGCCTCGATGAAAAAAAAAAATTTACTAAAAGTCTCTTCATAGCTTTAATATGGCTAACATACATTGGGAAACTAAGAAATGGATAGCTTAAGCAATGCTTAGAAAATTCTTTCGGTCTGAAACATAAGGTTTCAGTTTTCTCATTATACTGCTCTGTTCCCTGACCCTATAAAGGCATACCTCAGAGATACTGTGGGTTTGGTTCTAGACCACTGCAGTAAAGGAAATATCATGCAGTAAAGTGAGTCATACAGATTTTTTTGGTTTTCCAGTGTATATAAAAGTTATGTTTACACATACATATACTGTAGTCTATTAAGTGTGCAAGAGCATTATGTCTAAAAAACAATGTATATACCTTAGTTTAAAAATAGTTTCTTGTTGGCTGGGTGTGGTGGCTTACGACACCTGTGATCCCAGTACTTTGGGAGGCTGAGGCAGGTGGATCACCTGAGGTCAGGAGTTTGATACCAGCCTAGCTAACGTGGTAAAACCCTGTTTCTACTAAAAATACGAAAAAAATTAGCCAGGCGTGGTGGCACACGCCTGTAATCCCAGCTACTTGGGAGGCTGAGGCAGGAGAATCACTTGAACTCGGGGGGCAGAGGTTGCAGTGAGCCGAGATCGTGCCACTGCACTCCAGCCTGGGTGACAGAGACTCTGTCTCAAAAGAAAAAATAAAAAAATAGTTTATTGCCAAAAATGCTAATGATCATCTAAGCCTTCATTGCATTCTAATCTTTGCTGATGGAGGATCTTAGCTTGATGTCGATGACTGCGAACTGATTACAGTGATGGTTGCCAAAGGTCAAGGTGGCTGTGGCAGTTTCTTAAAACACAAGAATGAAATTTGCCCAATTGATTGACTCTTCTTTTCACAAAAGATTTCTCGGTAGTATTCAATGCTGTTCGATAGCATTTTACCCACAGTAGAACTTCTTCCAAAGTTGGAGTCAGTTCTGTCAAACCCTGCTGCTGCTGCTTTATCAACTAAGTTTATGTAATATTCTAACAATTTGAACAATTTTTCATATCTGTGCTTTATCTACTATCTAATTTATTGTTATTTTTTGTAGTCTCTTTTTCCTGAGCTCCAGGTTTTCATACTAACCCAAATAAGATTGTCCTTTTCTTTTAAGGTTGTCTTCTTCCTCATCGTCTCTAACACTGCAAAAATGTTTCACGCAGAATTCATAATTGCGGCATGTCTGAAGTGTCCATTCTGTGCCAGGCACTGTCCTGATCACTTTAAATATGTTAATTCATTTTATCATCATAACAACTCCTATAGCATATTCAGTTATTATCTGCCTTTTTCAAATTAGGAAACTGGTACAGGGAAGTTGAGTAATTTGCCCAGTATAGAACCTTTCCTGACTTCCTTCCTTCTTTGAATGAAGGCCCCTTCCTCTATTTGCTTAACTCTGTCATATTGCTTGCTATGATGTGCTGCTATTAGTTTTTCTTTCATTTGATTTGAGCTGTTGGAAGGAATATTATATATATTTCATAAATCTTTTATAAGGAAGATGTGGCTTAAAAGCTGCATTTATGAAATGGATTTGGAGGTTTTGATCGTGACTTTATTTTGAGATATTGTGTCTTTGTTAGTATTGCATTGATAATTAGACTTCAACTGGATTTCAGTTGACTTCTGGACAATATACTTAGACGGTATAGACAAATTAGAAGATATAGGAAATCAGGATGATAAATGGGGTTCTAAACCATGTTAGAAGAGTCAAGAGTTGGATATTTGTCATCCAGCGAAAATTCACAGGAGACATAATGGCCTATGCATTTGAAAGCTGGCCAGGTGTGGTGACTCTCACCTGTAATCCCAGCATTTTGGGAGGATCACTTGAGGTCAGGAGTTTGAGACCAGCCTGGGCAACATGGTGAAACCCTGTCTTTACTAAAACTACAAAAAAAATTAGCTGGCTGTGGTGGCGTGTGACTACAGACCCAGCTACTCGGGAGCCTCAGGTGGGAGAATCGCTTGAATGCTGGAGTTGGTGGTTGCAGTGAGCCAAGCTTGCACCACTGCACTGCGGCCTGAGTGACAGAGCAACACTCTGTCTCAAAAAAAAAAAAGATTTTGAAAGCCTTATTTTTTATGTGTGGCAAGGAGACATATACATGAATGGGAATGGAAGTGCCAGGTAAACGGATTTCAATTTAGTATGTGTAAAGAAAAGATTTTCCCCTAAGTATAACAGAATGGCATAGATAGCTTTGCATTAGATAGCAGGTCATCTTCTCCTGGGGATAGGAAGACCAAGGCTAGATAACCATTTATTTGGGGGATATTGCAGAAGGAATGCAGACATAATGGACATTTTGACTAAAGTCCATTCCATTCCTGAGATTGCATGCAACTGAAGAAATGCACCTCATATTCTAAGAGTCATCAAACAACTGTGGGAATTAATTCGCTCTTTTTTTTTTTTTTTTTTTTTTTTGAGACAGGGTCTCGCTCTGCCGCCCAGGCTGCAGGCTGGAGTGCAGTGGCCGGATCTCAGCTCACTGCAACTCCGCCTCCCGGGTTTACGCCATTCTCCTGCCTCAGCCTCCCAAGTAGCTGGGACTACAGGCGCCCGCCACCTCGCCCAGCTGGTTTTTTTTTTTTTGTATTTTTTAGTAGAGATGGGGTTTCACCGTGTTAGCCAGGATGGTCTCAATCTCCTGACCTCGTAATCTGCCCGTTTCGGCCTCCCAAAGTGCTGGGATTACAGGCTTGAGCCACCGCGCCTGACCATTAATTCACTCTTAAAGCTACTCAGAGAATTAAAATACTAGTAGTAGTAATTACTTGATTATAGGAAATAATTTTTTTGTTGATTATGGATAGAACCTACCTCCTTCTGCTTGCTTATATAGTCTGCATTTATGAATTCATGATTAATATTTACGATAGAGCTAAGGTGAGCATTTGTGTTCATTTTTTAAATATACCATATACCTCTGGTGTTTGGAGGGCCTAGAGAGGGTAGACATATGAAGTATGGAAGTGGTGGACATGGGGTCTCAAAACATTCTATTAATAGTTTACTTAAACTGTAGGGAAAGTACATGTGTGTTTTATTGTTTTTATAGCAAAAAGTACGTTTGTTTTATTGTTTTTATAGCTTGTGAATACTATAAATGTTCTTTTGAATATATTCTGTATTTTCTTTCTTTCTTTTTTTTTTTTTTGAGATGGAATCTTGCTCTGTTGTCCAGGCTGGAGTGCAATGGCGCAATCTTGGCTCACTGAAACCTCTGCCTGGCAGGTTCAAGCAATTCTTCTGCCTCAGCCGCCCAAGTGGCTGGGACTACAGGCGCATGCCACCATGCCCAGCTGATTTTTGTGTTATTAGTAAAGACGGGTTTCACCATATTGGCCAGGCTGATGTCGAACTCCTGACCTCATGAGCTGCCTGCCTTGGCCTCACAAAGTGCTGGGATTACAGGCGTGAGCTACCATGCCCGGCCTCCGTGTTTAAGTTTTAAAACTCAAAAGCAAACATAGCGAATGATAACATTTGTTAAATTGGGGTGGTAGTTTGACTATATATTATATCTGTTTTTCTATAAGTAAGATATTTTGTAATATAAAAAGAAAAATGAGATAGTTATCACTTTAAAAACATATCTGCTAAGCTCTTTGAAGTTATATATTGCCCATTTGCACATAACTGCTTTGATGGTGAATGATAATTGTGTGTGAGAGTAACTGACTCTTGTCTACAGAACTAGACAGTACGGATGGTGCCAAAGTTTTTAGTAAACAACCTGGAAGAATCCAAAGAGTAGCAAGAGGATCAGGTGTATCAACAAGAGATGTTCAAGAACTTTTGACACAATATACCAAGTTTGCACAGATGGTGAAAAAGATGGGAGGTATCAAAGGACTTTTCAAAGGTAAGAAAAATAAGCTTGTTATTAGTTAACAGACTGAAAAGAAAGGAAGTTGAGTACAAAGTTAAGAGTACTGCCAGTACTGGAAAATTCACAGCTGAATTTCATGTTATTTTCAAGCACTTCCAGGATTTATGTGACCCATGATTTATCTGTTTTCATATTTAAGGTAATAAACATTAATATTAAAAAAACTTTACATCTGTGTAGCGTGGGTAAATGAAAAAAATAATAATGCTTTTCTTTTTGTGAACACATTGTATTAAATTTAGATAATATAAGGAAAAAAACCAACGCATTACCTTTACTCCCCAGAGAATCCAGTGGATCCTACTGCAAATAACAGTTATTATAACTAAGTTTTCTTCTGATACATCATTAACTATTTTTCCGTGTTGTCAAATATTCTTCAAAATATAATTCTTGGCCGGGCGCGATGGCTCATACGTGTCATCCTAGCACTTTGGGAGGCTGAGGTGGGCGGATCACTTGAGGTCAGGAGTTCAAGACCAGTCTGGCTAGCATGGTGAAACCCTGTCTCTGCTTAAAATACAAAAAATAGCCGGGCATCATGGGGCATACCTGTAATCTCAGCTACTCGGGAGGCTGAGGCAGGAGAATCACTTGAACCCAGGAGGCGGAGGTTGCAGTGAGCCGAGATTACACCACTGTACTCTAGCCTGAGCAACAGAGTGCTGAGCAACAGAGTGAGACTCCATCCCCCAAAAACACACACACACACTTCTTAACTGCTGAGTAATACTTTTCCAGTTATGCATGTATCTTTGTCTAATGTAATGCCACTCTTTTGGACAGTTAGGCTGATTCATTCACTTCTATATCAGATTAGTTTTTGTGCAGTTCCGTGAGACCAGGAATTTTGTCTGTTTTGATGGGAAACATAGTAGATGCTAAATAAATTTTGTAGTAATATAATTCCCATTATATTTATTTGTTTATTTATATTATTTTGAGACAGTCTCTCTCTGTCACCCAGACTGGAGTGTGGTGGCACGATCTCGGCTCACTGTAGCCTCTGCTTCCCAGGCTCAAACGATTCTCCTGTCTCAGCCTCCTGAGTAACTGGGATTACAGGCATGCACCACTACCGCCTGGCTAATTTTTAGTAGAGACGGGGTTTCACTATGTTGGCCAGGCTGGTCTTGAACTCCTGACCTCAAATGATGTGCCCGCCTTGGCCTTCCAAAGTGCTGGGATTACAGGCTTGAGCCACAACATCCGGCCTCATTTCCATTGTAATGGTTGAATGTTTTCTCAATATGTGTGTTTAGGTTATTAAGTTTAACATTTCTTTGTACATTTACTGGTTTGAATTTCCTCTGTGAATCGCCTCTTCATGTTACCTGTCCAGTTCTTCCATTTTTCCCCCTTTTATCTTTGTAATAACTCCTTAAAATCTTTGGTTTATGTCTTTGAATATTTTCCCCCAGTTTTTCATTTACCTTTTATTTTTATTTATATTTTATAATGAATAGTAGTTGCTCTTTTTAATGTAGCCAGCCTGTCTTTTCTTTTTATTTCTTTTATGCTCATAAACAGCTTCCCCATGTTTATTTTTTCCTTTTTTTTTTTTTTTAACAGAGGTAATCAAGTTAACCTTCTTCATGTTGATACCACAGTTGTCACCATTTTCTTCTATTTTTTTTTTGAGACAGAGTCTCTCTCTGTCGCCCAGGCTGGAGTGCACTGGCGTGATCTTGGCTCACTGCAACCTCCACCTCCTAGGTTCAAGCAGTTCTCCTGCCTCAGTCTCCCGAATAGCTGGGATTTCAGGCACGTGCCACCATGCCCAGCTAATTTTTGTATTTTTAGTAGAGACAGGGTTTCACCATGTTGGCCAGGCTGGTCTCAAACTCCTGACCTCAAATGATTCACCTGCCTTAGCTTCCCAAAGTGCGCTGAGATTACAGGCGTAAGCTACCACGCCTGGCTTCTACTTCTTTTTGGTTTTATTTTGTGTTTGACTTTTTATCTCAATGGAATTTATTTTGCTGTGTATTGTGTATCGTAAAAAGATAAGTTTTTCCAAAGACTATCAACTGTTCCAGTCCTCTTTTAAATTTTTTTCTATAATGTAAACAACTAATTCAGAGTCTGTGAAAATTTGCCTTGAAACCCATTAAAATGAATTTATTATTTCCAAAAATATTGATTAGACAAGCTCCAAAGATGAACAATACCACTGAATAGCTTCTAAAAGCATGAGTATTACCTTTTATATTTGAAGCTTTCCTTATTTTCCTTGTGATATCCTATTTGCTCTTTTGTGACAAGGAAGAAAAATTAGACAAACATGTTGAAAACTGGTTATAATTCCTACCATCCCATGCTATTTCAGATAGTGATTAATAAACACATTACATCACTGTAATGTCTTTCCCATGTAGTCCTGACTATTCTTGATGGGACAGATTCACCATCCAGATCTTATCTATGTACTGATTCCTCAATAAAAGAATAACCCCAAGATGAAGTTGGCAGTGGATATACACACAGCTGTGTCACACCAAACTTGAAATACTTTTTTAGAAGTTTTAAGTGCTGATAAACAAACTCTTAGGATAAATCACTAATGAGCATGGAATTCCCAGCTTCTTCAGTTTTATTCATCATATAATGGTTTTCACAGATTTTATCATAAAAACGTATCTTCTCTTTCATTCATAATTTATAATTCACATGATTTATTCACATTAACCAGCTGTGACTGGAGAATCAAGAGGGTTTTTGAGTCCCATTTTTTATAAATGCTTCTGAGAAGTACCACAGTTAATGCCCCTTTCAAATAAATAATTTTGGATGGGTGTGGTGGCTCACACCTGTAATCCCAGCACTTTGAGAGGCCCAGGCAGGAGGATCCCATGATCCCAGGAGGGCAAGGCTGCAGTGAGCCATGATTAGGGCACTGCATTCCAGCCTGGGCGACAGAGCAAGAGCCTGTCTTAAAAAAAAAAAAAAAAAAGTTGTTGAAGCAATTCTATGCATTGTTGTAGTGAATATCTCTTGCCTTCCTCTTAGGAGCACAGCTCTTGTCTAAAGGATGTTTTTACCTATTCTGGCTCAGAGTGCATTTATTTTTTGTTGTTTTTTGTTTGTTTTGTTTTGAGACAGTCTTGCTTTATCACCCAGGCTGGAGGCTGGAGTGCAATGGCATGCTCATGGCTCACTGCAGCCTTGACCTCCCAAGGTCAAGCTATCCTCCAATCTGAGACTCCTGAGTAGCTGAGACTATAGGTGCGTGCTGTCACACCCAGCTAATGCTTTTTTTTTTTTTTTTTTGTAGAGACAGTGTTTCGCCATGTTGCCCGGGCTGGTCTTGAACTCCTGAGCTCAAGTAATCAGCCTCCCTTCGCCACCCAAAGTGCTGGAATTACAAATGTGACCCACCTCACCCAGGCTTCATCTCTTTCATTGGCTGCCCTTTTTACTGTGGTGTTTTGACATAGTGTAGAAATTCCTTGACAAATGAAGTTGCATTATTTGTCTTTGTATTCTCTGAAGGTTTTCATTACTTAAAGAAAACTTCTGGCTAGGCACCGTGGCTCACGCCTGTAATCCCAGCACTTTGGGAGGCCGAGGCGGGCAGATCACGAGGTCAAGAGATCGAAACCATCCTGGCCGAAGTGGTGAAACCCTGTCTCTACTAAAAATACAAAAATCAGCTGGGCGTGGTGGCGCGTGCCTGTAGTCCCAGCTGCTTGGGAGACTGAGGCAGGAGAATGGTGTGAACCCCGGAGGCGGAGGTTGCAGTGACCAAGATCGTGCCATTGCACTCCAGCCTGGGTGACAGAGCTAGACTCTGTCTCAAAAAAAAAAAACTTCTTAGATACATGCACATCTTGACATTCTCTCAGACTCATACTTTTTTTTTTTGGTTGCTATGCCTGGCCCAACAGACTCATACTTTCACATTCATCTACCAGGCATCCAGTCTCTTTGCTAATTAACCCGTGTCTATAAACTCAGCTTTTGTCCAGCATTCCCCTGTATCACTATTAAGCAGTTGTTATAGCTTACTATTAAAAACCACTGGCTGGCCAGGGGTGGTGGCTCACACCTGTAATCCCAGGACTCTGGGAGGCCGAGATGGGTAGGTCACGAGGTTAGGTGTTCGAGACCAGCCTGGCCAAGATGGTGAAACCCTGTCTCTACTAAAAATACAAAAATTAGCCAGGTGTGGTGGTGGGTGCCTGTAATCCCAGCTATTTGGGAGGCTGAGGTGGGAGAATCACTTGAACCTGGGAGGCGGAGGTTGCAGTGAGCCAAGATCGCACCGCTGCACTCTAGCCTGGGTGACAGAGTAAGACTCCGTCTCAAAATAAATAAATAAAAAATAAAACACTGGGTACAGTTTTGCTAATAGTGGCTTATTCACAATAAGTAATTAGCATAAATTGCAGCCTTAAAAAAGGCTTTTAAATGTCCTTTTATATAGAATTTTACATGTGCTTCTTCAAAAAATAGTATGTAATTGAGATAAAGATTAGAAAGGAATATGTAGAAATAGAGATAATTTTGTTAGCGTGATAGGATTATGTAATTTTTTTCTTTGTATTTACTCACTTCATCAAACTTTCTATTATACCCTGATTATACTGATTATATTACCTCCTATACTGACTCAAAATCTTTTTATTTTTTCCTCAGGTGGTGACATGTCTAAGAATGTAAGCCAGTCACAGATGGCAAAATTGAACCAACAAATGGCCAAAATGATGGATCCTAGAGTTCTTCATCACATGGGTAAACACCAAGTTGTTAGCAGTTGCTAATGCAGTTTAATTTATAAGGGTTGAGTTTTAATTATATAAGCCTTTTGTTATAATATTACAAAAATCTGTTCAAAATGTGTGATTTCAGGGAAATGGTCATCTGAATCCTAAGTTGAATTAAATTGTAATAGGGCTTATTAGATGAGGTCTTATTCACTCCTCTGCTGCCATCTCTGTGATGTTTGAGCAAGCTATTTAATCATCTTTTGTTTGTTCTGGTGACTTTTTAGTCACATATCTGTTTTAGAACCTGGATATTTTTAATTATATGACTGAGGAGTCATATAACCTCAGTTCTACTTTGACTGTATAACCTTTACAGAGTTCCTTAAACTTTCTGAACTGCACTTTCCCCTTCAGTAAAATCACAGATCATATCTCATCAAGAAATTATGACAATTAAATGAGGTAATATATATGAAGACATTCAGTAAAATTCTGGGCATATAGTAGATGTTCAATAAATGAATTCTTTTCTTTTTGCAAGTCCTATGGAATAATCCCCTATTGATTATTTTTTATGTAACTTAGAGTAAGACCTTTTTGAATTGATAAGAAAAAAATTTTTTGTTTAGATGTATTGACTGTGTGACAGGTAGTATCCTAAGATCTTTTTATGTATCACCTCATTTATTCCTCACAATAACTCCATAAGACAGACTATTCATTCTCTTTTATTGATAAGGATAATATAAATTTTTAGGTGGTTCGTTCTTTAAGGCTGATAACTAAATTGCAATCAGAATTCAGTATTTTTAGAAGTACTTATTAGGCAAAAGTAATAAATGTTTCCAGTTCTGCTTAATAATTATCTGTTTTTAACTCTACTTCCCTACTTTTGCCTTAGGTGGTATGGCAGGACTTCAGTCAATGATGAGGCAGTTTCAACAGGGTGCTGCTGGCAACATGAAAGGCATGATGGGATTCAATAATATGTAAAGAAAATGCCTTAATATAAACTGACTCAGTTGAGTACCTAATTTGCTGAGACCTCAGAGTTTCCCTTCTTTTTGCAAATTGGGGGGAAATTTTTCTTGCTTATCATGCACTCTTTCTTTTTCTTCTCGCCCCCTTTTCCCCTCCTTTTCTTTTTCCTTCTTTCTTTCCTCCCTTTAATGTAAGGGAGAAATACATGGTTTTTGTGGAAATCATTATATGTTTGCTTTAGATTTTCTTCTGTTTTCACCATCATAACACTTAAGTTAATTCATGATGTAAAATTTTAGTACTTAAAGGTTTTTAATCGTCTCGAAGGCCAACTATCACATTTGTAAACAGTCCTGGTCAGTAGTTAAATAATGTTCCAATTAAAGTGCTGTAAAATAAACTTTAAAGTGGTTATAAGGGGTTGTTAACTTTCTTTATGGTTAAAAATTATCAGTTTATCACACTAAAAACTCAATGGAAAAGCCAATAGATAAATGTCATTTAAAACTATGCCTGGGGCCGAGCACGGCGGCTCACGCCTGTTATCCCAGCACTTTGTGAGGCCGAAGCAGGTGGATCACCTGAGGTCAGGAGTTCCAGACCAGCCTGGCCAACATGGAAACCCCATCTCTACTAAAAATACAAAAATTAGCTGGGCATAGTGATGCGTGCCTGTAGTCCCAGCTACTCAGGAGGCTGAGGCATGAGAGTCACTTGAACTCAGGAGGCGGAGGTTGCAGTGAGCTGAGGTCCCACCTCTGCACTCCAGCCTGGGTGACAGAGTGAGACTACATCTCAAAAGAAAACAAAAAAAAGAGAAATTAAGAGGCCAAGTGTGGTGGCTCCTGCCCAGGCTGATCTGGAACTCCTGAGCTCATGTGATCTACCTGCCTTGGTCTCCCGAACTGCTGGGATTACAGGCCTAAGCCATTGCACCCAGCCAATCGTTGATTTTTTTTCTTTTTTCTTTTTTGAGACAGAGTCTTGCTTTGTTGCCCAGGCTGGAGTGCAATGACATGATCTTGGTTCACTGCAACCTCTGCATCCCAGGTTCAAGTGATTCTCCTGCCTTAGCCTCCTGAGTACTGGAATTACAGACATGTGACAACACACCTGGCTAATTTTTTTTTTTTTTTTTTTTTTGAGCTAGAGTCGCCTCCTGTCACCGAGGCTGAAGTGCAGTGGCATGATCTCTGTTCACTGCAACCTCCGCCTCCCAGGTTTGAGCAATTCTCCTGCCTCAGTCTCCCTAGTAGCTGGGAGTACAGGCGCGTACCACCATGCCTGGCTAATTTTTTATATTTTTAGTAGAGATGGGGTTTCACCATGTTGGCCGGGCTGGTCTCGAGCCCCTGACCTCAGGTGATCCACCCATGTCGGCCTCTCAAAGTTCTGGGATTACAGGCATGAGCCACTGCGCCCGGCCAATTTTTGTATTTTTAGTAGAGATGGGGTTTCACCATGTTGGCCATGCTGGTCTTGAACTCATGGCCTCAAATGATGTGCCCACCCTCTCCTTCCAAAGTGCTGGGATTATAGGTATGAGCCACCATGCTCGGTCTGTTTTCTGCATACCAAAAATATACTTGAAGAAGTTGATATATTTTGATGATAATAGCTAATGTATACATCTTCTAAAGGAAAAATAATTGCAAGTATTAGGTTGTCACTATTATATATTAAAAATAATGACCTGACAGGAGTTCAAGACCAGTCTGACCAACATGGCAAAACCCTGCCTCTATTGAAAATATAAAAATTTGCTAGGCGTGGTGGCAGACACTTGTAATCTCAGCTACTTGAGAGGCTGAGACAGTGAGCCAAGATAGTGCCATTGCACTCCAGCCTGTGAGACAAGAGCAAAACTCTGTCTCAAAAAAAAGGGGCCAGGCACAGTGGCTCACGCCTGTAATCCCAGCACTTTGGGAGGCCCAGGCGGGCAGATCATGAGGTCAGGAGTTTGAGACCAGCTTGGCTAACATAGTGAAACCCTGTCTCAACCAAAAATACAAAAGAAATAGCTGGGTATGGTGGCATGCACCTAGTAGTCCCAGCTACTTGGGAGGCTGAGGCGGGAGAATTGCTTGAACTCAGGAGGCGGAGGTTGTGGTAAGCCAAGATCGCGCCATTGCACTCCAGCCTAGTCAATAGAGCAAGACTCTGTCTCAAAAAAAAAAAAAAATGACCTGAACCCAAAATGAAAGTTAAAAACATAATTCATGAGACTGTGACAAAGTTGATTTGGTTTTTGGTTATCTTGGATTGCTGCATGGTTCATTTAGAACAATGGCTTTTAAATAAGGAATTGAAAATATTGGAATAATTTATTAATATTATGCCCATTCATTATTGACAGCAAGAAGATAATATATATGGTATTACAGTGTATTTTGAATTAGTATGAACTGATCTTCAGCAAGCAATTGATTTGTAGAAGTAAGAATGAAAGAAACAGTTTTTATGGTGCTAATTTTTTCTGACTCACGTATTTAAAAAAGATCTTGTCGCCAGTAATCCCAGCACTTTGGGAGGCCGAGGCGGGTGGATTATGAGTTCAGGAGTTCAAGACCAGCCTGGCCAACATGGTGAAACCCCGTGTCTAATAAAATTTTTTAAAAATTAGCCAGGTGTGGTGCTGGGCGCCTGGAATTCCAGCTACTTGAGAGGCTGAGGCAGTAGAGTCGCTTGAATCCAGGAGGCAGAGGTTGCAGTGAGATTGGACCACTGTACTCCAGCCTGGGCAACAAAAATGTGAAACTTCATCTCCAAAAAAAAAAAAGAATGCAATTGAGATTTTTTTTGTTAACTTGGGCAGAGATTTTATATCCCACTAGTTTTTCTGCTAAAGACTAGAATAACCCTGTGGAAAATTATATACCATGTTAAAATGATATATCTTGTGTTCTGCAGAAGTCTTATTAAGCTATAGACATTTGACAACAGAGAAAATACAGTTCTCCAAAGTAGTTTCTTATTAAATTGATGCATGCTACCTTTTCTAGGTACACGTTTGTGACTCTGTTCTCAGGGTATCAATTTTGCATTTTGACCAAAAAAGGAAATTGAAACCTTTGGCCATAATAACCTTGATAGCTTCAGGCATAGTTTTAAATATTTGTGTGTCTGACACAAACTATATTTTTCAGAAGCAACAATAACAGTAATAAGACAGGCACAGTGACAAGACATTGACACACACCTGTAGTACCAGCTACTTGTGAGGCTGAGGTGGGCGAATCAGTCAATTGCTGGAGTCCAGGAGTTGGTGGTCACAACGAACTATGATCATTTATGAATAGTCACTGCTGGTGAATAGTCACTGCACTCCAGCCTTGGCAACATAGGGAGACCTCATCTAAAAAACAACTGAATGCAGTAGCTCATGCCTGTAATCCCAAAACTTTGGGAGGCTGAGGTGGGCAGATCACTTGAGCCCAGGAGTTCCAGACCAGCCTGGACAACATGGTGAAATTCCACTGCTACAAAATACAGAAATTAGGCTGGGCGTGATGGCTCATACCTGTAAAACCAGGACTTTGGGAGGCCAAGGCGGATGGGTCAGTTGAGGTTAGGAGTTTGAGAACAGTCTAGCCAACATGGTGAAACCCTGTTTTTACCACAAATACAAAAATTAGCTGGGCATGGTGGCCTGTAATCCCAGCTACTCAGGAGGCTGAGGCACGAGAATCATTTGAACCTGGGAGGCAGAAGTTGCAGTGAGCCAAGATCACAACAACACTGCACTCCAGCCTGGGTGACAGAGTGAGACTCTAATCTAAAAAAACAAAACAAAAACAAAAAAAACCAGAAACTAGCCCGGCATAGTGGTGTGCGCCTGTAGTCCCAGCTACCTGGGGGGCTGAGGCAGGAGGATCGCTTGAGCCTTGGAGGTCAAGGCTGCAGTGAGCCAAAATCACATCACTGCACTCCAACCTGGGTGACAGACTCTGTCTCTAAAAATTAAATAAGTAAATAAATAAATAAAGGACTACTAAAGGTCTAGGATACTTTGTTCAGCTTCCCTTTTTCTTTTTCTGCTAAAATGAGGAAATTGAAAATGTTCTTTAAAATTCTGATTCCATTAGGTCCTCAAATTGGCATTTTAAAAGCTATCCTTCAGTTCTCACAGTTTTTATTGAAGTGATGTTTCACAGCCTAAGTACTATATACCTGTATTAATCTGTTTTGATGTTGCTGATAAAGACATACCCAAGACTGGGTAATTTGTAATGAAAATGAGGTTTAATGGACTTACAGTTCCAGGTGGCTGAGGAGGCCTCACAATCATGGTGGAAGGCAAAAGGCACATCTTACATGGTGACGAGAGAAAGAACTAAGTGAAAGGGGTTTCCCCTTAAAAAACCATCAGTTCTCATGAGACTCATTCACCACTATGAGAACAGTATGGGGGAAACCACCTCCATGATTCATTTATGTACCACCAGGTCCACAGACCCCCTGGTCCCTCCCAAATATCATGTCCTCACATTTCAAAACCAATCATGCCTTCCCAGCAGTCCCCCACAGTCTTAACTGCTTAACTTGCTTAACATTTCAGCATTAACTCAAAAGTCCACATCCAAAGTCTCATCTGAGACAAGGCAAGTCCCTTCCACCTTTGAGCCTGTAAAATCAAAAGCAAGTTAGTTACTTCCTAGATACTATGGGGGTATAGGCATTGGGTAAATACAGCCATTGCAAATGGGAGAAATTGGCCAAAACAAAGGGACTACAGGCCCCATGCAAGTCCGAAATCCAGTGGGGCAGTCAGATCTCAAAGCTCCAAAATGATCTTTGACTCTTTTGTCATACCTCCATGTCATGCTGATGTAAGAGGTGGGCTCCCACAGCCTTGGGCAGCTGTGCCCCTGTGGCCTTGCAGGGAACAGCCCCCCTCCCAGCTGCTTTCACAGGCTGGTGTTGTCTGTGGCTTTTCTAGGTGCACAGTGCAAGCAGTTGGCGGATCTACCACTCTGGGATCTGGAGGATGGTGGCCCTCTTCTCACAGCTCCACTAAGTAGTGCCCCAGTAGGGACTCTGTGTGTGGGCTCCAACCCCACATTTCCCTTCTGCACTGCCCTAGTAGAGGTTCTCTGTGAGGGCCCCACTCCTGCAGCAATCTTCTGCCTGGACATCTAAGTGATTCCATATATCCTCTGAAATCTAGGTGCAGGTTCCCAAACCTCAGTTCTTGACTTCTGTGCACTCACAGGCTCAACACCACGTGGAAGCTGCCAAGGCTTGGTACTTGCACCCTCTGATGCCATGGCCTGAGTTGTACCTTGGTACATTTTAGCCATGGCTAGAGTGGCTGGGACATGGCACCAAGTCCCAAGGCTGCACACAGCAGGGGGCCCTGAGCCCAGCCCACAAAACCATTTTTTCCTCCTAGGCTTCTGGGCCTGTGATGGGAGGGGCTGCTGCAAAGTTCTCTGACATGCTCTGGAGACATTTTCCCCACTGTCTTGGTAATTAACATTTGCCCCCCCCCCTTTTTTTTTGAGACAGAGTTTCATTCTTCTTGCCCAGGCTGGAGTGCAATGGCACAATCTTGGCTTACCGCAACCTCTGCCTCCTGGGTGCAAGTGATTCTCCTACCTGAGCCTCCTGAGTAGCTGGGATTCCAGGTACATGCCACCACACCTGGCTAATTTTGTATTTTTAGTAGAGACAGAGTTTCTTCACGTTGGTCAGGCTGGTCTCAAACTCCCAACCTCAGGTGATCTGCCCACTGCAGCCTCCCAAAGTGCTGGGATTACAGGCATGAGCCACCACACCTGGCAGCTCCTCATTACTTATGCAAATTTCTGCAGCCAGCTTGAATTTCTCCTCAGAAAATGGGTTTTTCTTTTCTATCACATAGGCTGCAAATTTTCTGAATTTTTATTCTGTTTCCTTTTTAAAATGGAATACTTTTAACAGCACCCAAGTCACCTCTTGAATGTTTTGCTGCTTAGAAATTTCTTCCGCCAGAGGCTGGGCACAGTGGCTTACGCCTGTAATCCCAGCACTTTGGGAGGCTGAGGCTAGCAGATCACGAGGTCAAGAGATTGAGACTATCCTGGCCAACATGGTGAAACCCCGTCTCTACTAAAAATACAAAAATTAGCTGGGCATGGTGGCATGCACCTGTAGTTCCAGCTATTTGGGAGGCTGAGGCAGGAGAATCACTTGAACCCAGGAGGTGGAGGTTGCAGTGAGCCAAGATCATGTCACTGCACTCCAGCTTGGGTAACACAGTAAGACCCCATCTCAAAAAAAAAAAAAAAAAAATTTCTTCCACCAGATACCCTAAGTCATCTCCCTCAAGTTCAAAGTTCCACAAATCTCCAGGGCAGAGGCAAAATACTGCTAGTCTTTTTGCCAAAGATAGCAAGGGTCACCTTTACTCCAGTTCCCAACAAATGCCTCATCTCCATCTGAGACCACCTCAGCCTGGATTTCATTGTCTATGTCATTTATCAGCATTTTGGTCAAAGCCATTTAACAAATCTCTAGGAAGTTCCAAACTTTCCTACATTTTCCTGTCTTATTCTGAGCCCTCCAGACTGTTCCAACCTCTGCCTGTTACCCAGTTCCAAAGTTGCTTAAACATTTTTGGGTATCTTTACAGCAGCACTCCACTCTACCAGTACCAGCTTACTGTATTAGTCTGTTTTCATGCTGCTGATAAAGACATACCCAAGACTGGGTAATTTATAATGAAAAAGGTTTAATTGACTCACAGTTCCATGTGGTTGGGGAGGCCTCACAATTATGGTGGAAGGCGAAAGGCACATCTTACATGGTGGTAAACAGGAGATAATAAGAACCAAGCGAAAGGGGTTTCCCCTTATAAAACCAAGGTAATAAGTCTCATGAGACTTATTTGCTACCATGAGAACAGTATGGGGTAAACTGCCCCCATGATTCAATTACTTCCCACCAGGTCCCTCCCACAACACGTGGGAATTATGGGAGCTACAATTCAAGATGAGATTTGGGTGGGGACACAGGCAAACCAAATACCAAAATTAAATCCTTTAATAATTTGAACAAGGGGTCGGACACGGTGGCTTGCACCTGTAATCCCAGCACTTTGGGAGGCTGAGGCAGGTGGATCACGAGGTCAGATCGAGACCATCCTGGCTAACACGATGAAACCCTGTCTCTACTAAAAATACAAAAATTTAGCTGGGTGTGGTGGTGGGCGCCTGTAGTCCCAGCTACTCAGGAGGCTGAGGCAGGAGAATGGCGGGAACCTGGGAGGCGGAGCTTGCAGTGAGCCAAGATCGTGCCACTGCACTCGAGTCTGGGTGACAGAGCGAGACTCCATCTCAAAAGAAAATAAAAATAAAAATAATAATTTGAACAAATTTCCATTTGTTTTTCACTATTGTTAAAATCGACTCCATTTTTTTTTTTTGGATATACTCCCAACTTAGACCACTAGCTAGCTGTAATACTGTACAACATTGAATTCTTCCTGAATTTTACTATAATGTTAAATATATGTAACCATAAAACTAGGTATAGCTTCCTTAAGCTTACAGTACTCATGTAATTATAAGACAACAACGAATTGAGAAATTAAATATCAACAAACTACAAAATGAAGAAAGGGGAAATGAATGACTTTTTATTTATTAATTTTTTTTTTTTTTTTTTTTTTTTTTTTTTTTTTTTTTTTTTGAGACAGGGTCTTTGCTCTGTCACCCAGGCTGGAGTGCAGTGGTGCAGTCATGGCTCACTGCAATCTTGACCTGGGCTTAGGCAATCCTCCCACCTCAGTCTCCTGAGTAGTTGGGACTATCAGAGTGTGCCACAACACTCAGCTAATTTTTTATTTTATTTCATTTATTTTTTGAGATGGAGTTTTACTCTGTCACCCAGGCTGAAGTGCAGAGGCACAATGTCAGCTCATTGCAACCTCCATCTCCTGTGTTCAAGTAATTCTCCTGCCTCAGCCTCCCAAGTAGCTGGGACGACAGGCATGTGCCACCACACCCAGCTAATTTTTGTATTTTTAGTAGAGATGGGTGACTGACGCCTGTAATCCCAGCACTTTGGGAGGCTGAAGCGGACAGATCACCTGAGGTCAGGAGTTCAAGACCAGCCTGGCCAACATGGTGAAACCCCGTCTCTACTAAAATTACAAAAATTAACCGGGTGTGGAGGCATGTGCCTGTAGTCCCAGCCACTTGGGAGGCTGAGGCAGGAGAATTGCTTGAACCTGGGAGGTGGAGGTTGCAGTGAGCTAAGACTGTGCCACTGCACTCCAGCCTGGGTGACAGAGTGAGACTCTGTCTCAAAAAAAAAAAAAAAAAAAAGATGGGTTTTCACCATGTTGGTCAGGCTGGTCTCAAATTCCTGACCTCAAGTAATCCACCTGCCTCGGCCTCCCAGCATGCTGGGATTACAGGTGTAACCCACTGTGCCCGGCCAATTTTTAATTTTTTTTGAGACAGAGTCTCGCTCTGTCACCCAGGCTGGAGTGCAGTGGCGTGATCTGGGCTCACTGCAAGCTCCACCTCCCAGGTTCACGCCATTCTCCTGCCTCAGCCTTCCGAATAGCTGGGACTACAGGCATGCGCCACCATACCCAGCTAATTTTTTTTGCAGTTTTAGTAGAGACGGGGTTTCACCGTGTTAGCCAGGATGGTCTCGATTTCCTGACCTCATGATCCGCCCGCCTTGGCCTCCTAAAGTGCTGGGATTACTGGCGTGAGCCACCATGCCCAGCCCCAAATTTTTTAATTTTTTGTGGAGACGTCTCACTGTGTTACCCAGGCTGGTCTTGAACTCTCAGGCTCAAGTTATCCTCCTGCCTTTGCCTCCCAGAAGTGCTGGCATTACAGGCATAAGCCACGCTGCCCTGACAGAAATTAACGATTTAAATGTGATAGATGTCAGTGTTCTGAAACTATCATATTTAATGGTATATAAGATACAAAGGTATATCTATGCCCAATGCATCACAATTTTCTGGGGAATTTTTTGGAAAAAATTAAGTTCTTTTTATCATGCAATAACTGTGTTATATAAACCATTATTTTGTTCAAGTAAATACAATATGTTACAATGTGAGAGTAAGTCCTAAGTTCTAATATGCAGTAATAATGTACTAATGTTATTAGTAATGTGAAACATAGTATCACGTAACTAAAAAGAAATATAATGTTATATATGAATAATGATAAACAGGTGGCAACAAAACCAGGAAATTTGCTGGAGCTAAAGCCCCATAATATGCTTATTAATATAACAGTAAAATTAATATATTAGTATTTTAGTGAATTTAGAAAATATAAACAGCAAACCATAATATAAAATAAATTTGAATGACTTTATTTTACAGGTAGCTCTGGTATGTATACACATACAAGCAAATATTTCAGTAAAAAGATGGAACAAAGTATTGAAAATTAAAATGTGAAGGAATTTCAACTTGATGCTTATGTAGAGTAAAATATTTTACTATTTGAATACAGAGAGCAGCCAGAGAATTTGAATGAGGTCTAATAAAAACAACCATGTCAGTGACAATCATGGTTAAATAACAATATAATTACTGATCTTCCTCAAGACTTAGGAATAGTTATGGATAAATGAATAGTTATTGGTAAAGCCAAGTAAATGATCATATCCAAAACCAGAAGGCCATCATCATAGCTAAAGTCTATATGATTTGATCTCCTTATCACTATCATTCTTTGGATTCACTAGATTAGTCATCATCCTCAAAATTCTGCCCCAAGTTCTAATTATCACATTCCAAACATTTAGGGGTGACATGAAGCTTGAACCTAGTACATTCTTTGTTTTTGAGGCATGATTTGTAGGAATGATGAGTTTACACCTCACATGCTGAGGATTAATTTAAACTTTACCTTTAAGTCAGTTGGGTAGACTTTGGCTTATTTTTGTAGCTAATTTTGTAGTTAATGGATGCACTATGAAATCTTGCTATGATAGTTTTCCTCCACACTTTGCCACTAGGGGTAGGTAGGTACTCAGTGTTCAGTAATTCCTCACCTAAGACCCTAAACCCTATTTCTCTTATACTGGGCTTTATCTGTAATATGGGCATATTTAATACAATATAATTTTTGGAGTTTTTTTTTTTGAGACGGAGTTGTGCTCTGTCGCCCAGGCTGGAGTGCAGTGGCACGATCTCGGCTCACTGCAAGCTCCACCTCCCAGGTTCACACCATTCTCCTGCTCAGCCTCCCGAGTAGCTGGGACTACATGCACCCGCCACCACACCTGGCTAATTTTTTGTATTTTTGGTAAAGACGGGGTTTCACCATGTTAGCCAGGATGGTCTCGATCTCCTGACCATGATCCGCCCACTTCGACCTCCCAAAGTGCTGGGATTACAGACGTAAGCCACCGTGCCCGGCCAATTTTGGAGTCTTTTAAAGTAAAAATATGCCTTGTAAGGTGTTAACTATGGTATTATTTCCTTTTATTAATGCGGTGCTGACTGCCATACAGGTTCTTTTGAGTTTGACATGCATATGCTACTTTCTGCAGTCCTTTCATTACGTTTTTCTCTCTTCATTTGAAGAGCATGTTGTATCTTTTAGCTTCGCTTGGCTTAAAAGGTTCTCCCATTAGCCTAACACAGTGCATTCTTGGTACCACTTGGATCATAGGTGGAAAAACAGCCAAGAAATTGCACAGTAATACTTGTTTGTAAGAGGGATGATTGAGTTGAATCTGACACTAAGAAACTCCCCTACCTGAGGTCTGAGATTCCTCTGACATTGCTGCATATAGGCTTTTCCTTTGCAGCCTGTGACTGTGGATCATTTTCTTAAGCAAGATATGCTAAAGTTTTGTGAACCTTTTTCCAGAGAGGTCTCATATCTGCATCAAGTGAGAACATATAATGTCTGCATATTTCCATATTTCAGGAATCATGTTTGCTTGTGTTTTATGCTTTTATATAGAAAGGGAAACTTGTTCCTCAGTTACCCAAAAGAGGTAGGAATTGTTATTGGGTATCATCATTGGCCCATGCTTTCTGACCCTGGGAAATCAATTAAGGGGTTCATAATCTCAATTCTGTCAGAACTGGTATAAGAAATAACTGCATGTTTCTTGACATTCCACTTGGTAGGAAATAAGAGTGTGAAACTCGGCCGGGCGCGGTGGCTCAAGCCTGTAATCCCAGCACTTTGGGAGGCCGAGACGGGCGGATCATGAGGTCAGAAGATCGAGACCATCCTGGCTAACATGGTGAAACCCCGTCTCTACTAAAAAAATACAAAAAAACTAGCCGGGCGAGGTGGTGGGCGCCTGTAGTCCCAGCTACTCGGGAGGCTGAGGCAGGAGAATGGCGTAAACCCGGGAGGCGGAGCTTGTAGTGAGCCAAGATCAGGCCACTGCACTCCAGCCTGGGCGACAGAGCAAGACTCCGTCTCAAAAAAAAAAAAAAAAAAAGTGTGAAACTCTTCAGTTGATGTGTGTCCCTTGTTTTTTTGCAATTTCCTCTTACTGTATTAAAAAAAAACCACGATCTTGCTCTGAGAGGTGAGGCATTCTTATCTTTAAAGATCAATAATACAATCCTTTCAAGGATTATGTCTTTATTATAATAAAGATAATTTATCTTTAACAGAATCAATAATATAATCCCTTAAAGGATTATATCTTTGCCAGGCACGGTGGCCCACATCTGTAATCCCAGCACTTTGGGTGGCCAAGGTGGCAGGATCACCATGTCAGGAGTTCAAGACCAGTCTGGCCAACATAGTGAAACCCCATCTCTAATAAAAATACAAAAAACAGGCCGGGCGCGGTGGCTCAACGCCTGTAATCCCAGAACTTTGGGAGGCCGAGGCGGGCAGATCACAAGGTCAGGAGATCGAGACCATCCTGGCTAACATAGTGAAACCCCGTATCTACTAAAAATACAAAAAAATTAGCTGGGCATGGTGGCAGACACCTGTAGTACCAGCTACTAGGGAGGCTGAGGCAAGAGAATGGCGTGAACTCGGGAGGCGGAGCTTGCAGTGAGCTGAGATCACGCCACTGCACTCCAGCCTGGGCGACAGACTCCATCTCAAAACAAAACAAAACAAAACAAAACAAAACAAAACAAAAAATAAGCCAGGTATGGTGGTGTGCTTCTGTAATCCCAGCTACTTGGGAGGCTGAGGCAGGAGAATCCCGTGAACCTGGGAGGCAGAGGTTGTAGTGAGCCGAGATCGCGCCATTGCACTCCAGCTCGGGTGACAGTGCAAGACTCTGTCTAAAAAAGAAAAAAAAAAAAAGGATTATATCTTTATATTTGTTACAGATTCTTATTAGAAGACCCTTAGGGTTCTACAGATTTTAGATTAAGATGCATAGCTCTCCAACATTAAAATTACTGAGTCTAGGCAGAGTGTGCAAAGAAAGCTAGTATTTTATGCCTAATACCATACAGAAAATTCTAGGCCGGGCACGGTGGCTCACAGGCTGAGGCGGGTGGATCACTTGAGGTCAGGAGTTTGAGACCAGCCTGGCCAGCATGGTGAAACCCCGTTTCTAGTAAAAATACAAAAATTAGCAAGGTGTGGTGATGTGTGCCTGTAGTCCCAGCTTGGGACCTGAGGTGGGAGGATCACTTGAGCCTAGGAGATTGAGGCTGCAGTGAACCAAGAGCATGCCACTGCACTCCAGCCTGGGTGACAGTGAGACTGTCTCAAAAAATATTTTGGTAGATATCATTGGTATATTCTCACCACACACACACACAAACACAAAACCTGACCAAATTTTAATTAACAAAACAAAAAGCTTACATAACATCAAATCTAAAAATTCACATGGTATTTTCATCTGCTTCTTACATATAGAGCTTTAAAGCTTACTAACAGACATTTTTTTTTTTTTTGAGACAGAGTCTCGCTCTGTCACCCAGGCTGGAGTGCAGTGGCCAGATCTCAGCTCACCGCAAGCTCCGTCTCCCAGGTTTACGCCATTCTCCTGCCTCAGCCTCCTGAGTAGCTGGGACTACAGGCGCCCGCCACCTCGCCCGGCTAGTTTTTTGTATTTTTTAGTAGAGACGGGGTTTCACTGTGTTAGCCAGGATGGTCTCGATCTCCTGACCTCGTGATCCGCCCATCTCGGCCTCCCAAAGTGCTGGGATTACAGGCTTGAGCCACCACACCCGGTCACTAACAGACTTTTAAAAAGAAACACACTTTACTCACTTCCATCCAAATCTTTCCAAGTAACACTCACCTCTGGTGTAGAAATTTCTTGCCTTTCTAACGCTTACTGGCCTTGTATTTTTTGACGTTTTCATTCTCAATGGGGCAGAATGGCTAAATGTGTAGGTGGTAGAATCAGACTGCCTGGGTTTCAATCCTGGCTCTGCTGCTTACCAGCTGTGTCACTGGAGCAAGTTGCTTAACCTCTCTGAGACTTTGTTTCCTCATCTGTAACATGTTGGTAGTTACAGTAATATCTCAGAATTGTTGTGAGGAATAAGAGTTAATACAAGTTAATACAAAGTACCTGGCATATTGTGCTCCATAAGTGAAATCACTACCATGATTTTAATAACTTCTTCAGCCTGGACAACATGGCGAAACCTCATCTCTACAAAAAATACAAAAATTAGCCAGGTGTGATGGTGCACGTCAGGTACTCAGGAGGCTGAGGTGGGAGGATCATCTGAGTCTGCAGTGAGCCGTGATTGTGCCACTGCACTCCAGCCTGGGTGATACAGTAAGGTCCTGTCTCAAAAAAAAAAAAAACTTTATGCTTAGACTCAACCTAAAATGCATTTTTGTCACCTTTTTTTCTTGTGCATTATTTTTGATGAAAATATATTGTCCTGTTTGACGGATAACTTAAAAAATATTCTCTATCAAAATATATATATGTAGCTATGTTAAAACCCTAAGAATGTCTTGATTATTTGATGAACATTCCTGGTTATCAAATTTTATTCAGATTTATTTTCCCAGCCTTAAGCAGAAATGGTTCAGTCCAAATTTACCTTTTTGGCTCTATATGTATCATTAAATGATAAATTTAGATCACATTATGTTTTCAAGTAGATAAATTATAATATTTGAATTTATTTTTGTCATAGTGCTACGATACAATTTATGTTACAAAGTGAAAGAAAGAAAAACTTGGCACACTGCCTTAGTGCCTTTTAGTTGAGCTATAACAGTTTGGAAATAATGACAAAAATATAAATGCCCAAAATAAAACCATTAGAATTTCTACACTTTTATGTTGCTTTGAGTTGTTGATTTGTAATAAACTGCTCTTCAATTGCATATTTGTGTTAAAAATAACTTTTTAGGAAATACTTCCAGTTCAAGTTAGAATATAAGTTGTACTTTGAATTTTCAGTAAACGAAGAAATACATTTGTAAACTGCGAAAATATATTCTGCTTCGGCAACGAAAATTGTAATTTGAGGCCAGGCATGGTGGCTCACACCTGTAATCCCAGCACTTTGGGAGGCTGAGGTGGGTAGATCATGTGAGGTCGGAAGTTCGAGACTAGCCTGGCCAACATGGTGAAACCCCGGGTCTACTAACAATACAAAAATTAGCCGGGCGTGGTAGTGCACACCTGTAATCCCAGTTACTCGGGAGGCTGAGGCAAGAGAATTGCTTGAACCCAGGAAGCGGATGTTGCAGTGCGCCAAGATTGCACCATTGCACTCCAGTGTGGACAAGACTCCGTTTCACAAAAAAAAAAAAAAAAAAAGAAAAAGAGAAAGAAAATTGTAATTTGATATTTAAGTGCCATTTTGGAAAATAAAATCATGCATTTATAAATATTCCCCAAATTTTTAGTAGTAAAGATTGTTGATTGCCCTGCTTGCCAGTAAGAAGGAAGAGATTTTGAATACATATAATGCAGAACTGTGTTGTTTATGAATGCCAATTCATGAAGTCTTAACAATTGGTTCTTTTTGTTTTCAGTTTATGGCCGAATTTGGTTTTGCTGTTTTGGATTGTCTCAACTCCCTGCTGATAACACCATACAGTCAGATCATGTACTAACTTGTTTACTTCAGCAGCAGCCTAACTTGATTTTGTTACCAGGATACAGAGCATTACGGATTTCCAACTAGTTTTTAAAGTGTAGATGGTTTTCAAATGATTATTTGTTTTTCAAATTTTTGTTTTTGTTTTTAGGTTCTAGTTATACAAAGGATAGGAAGTGTACAAGAACATTAGGCACAGGATAAGGAGAAGAACTTTGACACAGAAGAGAGAGCAATATTTAATATTTGGGCCTGCTGTTGCTATGATGAAAAACATGTACGAGGTCATATAACTTTAGGGAGCATTTCTGAATTAAGACTGGTATGAAAATGGAATTTAAAGTATCAAATGAAGGCTCCCATAGCCAAAATAATATATGTTTTGGTTTTGACCCCCACGTATTTGGGAAAACGGTCATGCTAAAACAACAATAAACCATGTACCTGCAGAACCTCAGACTTGTTTGATGTTGAAGTCATGCAGTAACTGCATGATTTTTTACTTTGGTTGAACATTGAGAAAGACGGAAAAAATCTTGGATGCTCCCCCTCTAACATACGCACACGACTTTAAGACACAGATAAAACACTCCTTTCATTTGTCAAGATGGAAGCTTACTACTGCCCTTTGCTCTCCTTCAGGTCTTTTCACTTAACATTTTCTACAGTTATACTTAAGTATTTCAGACAAGAATAAGCAAAAATCACGCCTGGGGCTCTTCTTTCGAGGGTATTTTGGCTGGACTGTCACCCACGTTAGGAATGGAAAGTGCAGCACAAGCCGTACATTTTACATTTTCGGCAACCACATCCCATCACTAGCCTTTGAAGTACGACACAGCTGTCCTCATTTTACAAATGCAGACACCGACGTCCTGCGGGGGTGACTGCCCCGGACGCAGCTGGTGAGGGGCTGCGCCGAGGTCCAGATGCCAGGCTTCAGGTACACGTACCAGGAATGACGTCACAGGCGGTGCCAGGCGGGGATCCACGAGCTCCGGATGCGTGCTTGGCCGGAAGCGACGCCTCGCAAAGCCCCGCCCCGCCCCGCGCGAGCCGGTAGTTGCGCCTCCCAGACTGCAGTCGGCCAGGTCTCGGGGAGCGAGGCCAGGCAGGCTAGGCAAGGCGCGGGCCGGCCCCGCCCCTCAGGCCGGGCCCACCCCTCAAGGCCCGCGAGTCCCTTTCCCAGAGACTTGGCTGGGGGCGGCGCGAGGCGGGCGCGGCGGTGAGTCCCAGTTCCCGACAGCCGGGCTCGGCCAGCGACTGGGCGGGGAGGCCGAGGATGGAAGTGGGCTTATCGGCCATTACCCTCTTTCTCGCCAGCGCCAGCAGCCCTGTGGTGGCAACGACGATGGACCAGGAGCCAGTGGGCCGTGTGGAACGAGAAGCCGTCGCAGCTTCAGGAGTTGCGGCCGCTGCGGCTTTCGGGGAATCTGCGGGGCAGGTAGGTGGGGCCGCCGACGCTGGCGTCTGGGGAGCCGAGCTGCCTCCTTGCCTTCTCCGCGGGCTGCTCTTTTGGCCTGCCCGGCCGTCCTCCGAGCAGGCCGCC
Source organism: Rhinopithecus roxellana (assembly GCF_007565055.1). Lineage (NCBI taxonomy): Eukaryota > Metazoa > Chordata > Mammalia > Primates > Cercopithecidae > Rhinopithecus > Rhinopithecus roxellana. Next base: position 48,628,979 of record NC_044553.1, on the reverse strand, counting down.
ACCGTTTTGGAGTTCCTCCTCCCTGCACCCCGTTGATGCTCAGTGAGACCAGCCTGTGGGAAGGAGCGGCCTCCCACTCACTCACCAACCACTTGGCTGGCAACACAGCAGACTCTAGGGCGTCCTTAGGTTCCGGGGGTGATAGTCCAGCTTCTGGTCTACCAGAGGAAGAAGGAAGGCGTGTCCCCCAAAGGCTGTCCTTGCAGTAGCTGGAAGCCAGGTGAGGGCGGCTTCAGCCACTTCTCAGTCTCTTCTAGTGCGAGCGCCTGCCTTGGCATCTGCCCTTTACTTGGCATATGCCAAACGTTTACCGGCCTTAATTCACCGAATCCTTACAGTAACCGCTCGAGGTAGGTGTTATCCCCATTTCACCCTCGAGGCAACTAAGTCTCCGTGCTGCACCGTCCAACAGAAATAGAATGCAAGCTGCGTTGAAAATTGTGATTTCAAATTTTCCAGTAGCCACGTTTTAAAAAAAGTGAAACCGATATTAATTTTAATAGCATATCTTAATCTAATTTATCAAAAATTTCAACCTGTAGTTACTATGAAAGTTATTTATTTATTTATTTATGTATGTATGTATGTATGTATTTATTTATTTATTTTTTGAGACGGAGTCACCCTCTCCCGGGCTGGAGTGCAGTGGCGCGATCTCGGCTCACTGCAAGCTCAGCCTCCGGGGTTTACGCCATTCTGCTGCCTCAGTCTCCGGAGTAGCTGGGACTACAGGCGCCCGCCACCACGCCCGGCTAACTTTTTTATATTTTTAGTAGAGACGGGGTTTCACCGTGTTAGCCAGGATGGTCTAGATCTCCTGACCTCGTGATCCGCACGCCTCGGCCTCCCAAAGTGCTGGGATTACAGGCGTGAGCCACCGCGCCTGGCCCCTATGAAAGTTACTAATGAAGTATTTGCATTCTCTTTTGGAGGGTTTTCTAAGTCTTTTAAATCCTGGGTGCATTTTACACGTACAGCGTATCGCAGTTCTGGCTGACCACATTTCAAGTGCGCATTAGCCACATGTGGCTAGCGCTGGTTTAGAGAGTTAAGTCTTCAACTTTTCAATATTAGACAAAAAGACACTTTGGGAGGCTGAGGCAGATGGATCACTTGAGGTCAGGAGTTCGAGACCAGTCTGGCCAACATGGTGAAACCCCGTCTCTACTAAAAATACAAAAATTAGCCTGGCGTGGTGGCGCTTGCCTGTAGTCCCAGCTACTCGGGAGGCTGAGGCAGGAGAATCGCTTGAACCCGGGAGGTGGAGGTTGCAGTGAGGCGAGATCCCGCACTCCAGCCTGGAGACAGAGCTAAGACTCCGTCTCAAACAAAAAAAAACAAAAAAAAGTTGCTTGAGTTGCTCATGTGTGTAACTCTTCCCATCCTCCATGAGTATGAAGCTTTTTCAGTAGCTTCGTTTTTGAGACTAAGTACCTGAATGTTAGTAAGAGATTTCCCCCAAACTGTGAGTATATCTCTGTGTGTCTCTTGTAAGATGTCATTTGCATTAACAAAAGCTTATCCAGCCTGGGCAACAGAGCAAGAACCCATCTCTTAAATAAAAAACTAAAAAAAAAAAACCCCAAAACAAAAAACACAACTTTCCTACATACCAGACTCTACATGGAATTTGTTTTTTCCCTCCTACTTAAGAAGGGATTCAGGGGAAAACATGAATTGATAGGGAAGCCACGTCATTTTCAGTTGAGTTGAGACCTGTTGTTGGGGAGTACACTTACACCTAACCTTTGAGTCCACGGTGCTTCGTATGTTTTTCAATTTGATTTTTCCTGTTGTTACTAGAATTGTTTTTTTTAAAATCACTACCTCTGCCCTGGATCTAATAGCAAAGTAAACACACGTGTACTTACATACCAGCTAAGTGTTGTTTGAAGTGAGAGGCTCTTGGATTTGGGTTAGTGATATTATGTTGTTTTCACATTCTTGGTTAACAAATAATTACTTAAACAGTAAAGAAGGCTGTAGAACAAAAGATAAAAATGCACAGGAATACCCCACCACTACCCTTTCTTCATGTTGTCATTCCCCAAAGGTAACTATTAAGTTTTGGTGTAGTCTCTCTGGAATTTTATCATTCAATATTATATATTTCTTATATATATTATTAAACATTAAATATCCTTATTTCTCATTAAACACCAATGAGTTCCGTTTTCTCATTTACCCTTTGTGCTTTTGGATTCACATTCCTGAATCAGAAACATATTTGGGAACTCCAGTTCTATGCCCAGGGGGTTGAGCACAGTAAGAGAGAAGAAGCCAGTGAAGTGGACATCTCAGGGGAGGGAGAGGCCGCTATCTTCCCAAGTTTGGCAGAACTGAGAAATCCCTAGTGCAATGTAGGGAAAGGGAGTAAGAGATAGGAGACAGGATCTAGAATTAGGCCTCCAAACAGGCCATCCAGTACCTGTTGTGACATTCTTTTTTTGTTTTTGTTTTTTTGTTTTTAAGACGGAGTCTCACTCTGTGGCCCAGGCTGGAGTGCAGTGGCGTGATCTCGACTCACTGAGACCTCCACCTCCCGGGTTCATGCAATTCTCCTGCCTCAGCCTCCTGAGTAACTGGGATTACAGGTGCATGCTACCACGTCCAGCTAATTTTTGTATTTTTAGTGGAGATGGGGTTTCACCATCTTGGTCAGGCTGGTCTTGAACTCCTGACCTTGGATTCACCTGCCATCTCAGCCTCCCAAAGTGCTGGGATTACAGACATGAGCCACCGTGCCTGGCCTTCTGTTGTGACATTCTATCCAGCAGCTTCTCTGAATAGACTTTTAACCAGAATCTCAGCCTCAGTGTTTTTAAAAGAGTTAAAATTTCAGTACCACTCAGTGATTGATTTATTTGGCACCTCTGTTACCAAGCACAGTAATGTGCCAGGAACTCTAGGCTGAAAGATATAGCAGTACCTACCCCCCATGTTGCTAATAGCCTAGTTGGGGAAGATGACAAAGAATACATTCCAAGTCTAGTATGTGTTTTAAAGAAGTCTGGGTGCCGTGGGAGTATATTAAAAAAATTGCCATGAAAACCAGATCCTGGGCTGGGTGGGGTGGCTCACGCCTATAATCCCAGCACTTTGGAAGGCTGAGGTGAGTGGATCACTTGAGGTCAGGAGTTGGAGACTAGCCTGGCTAACATGATGAAATCCTCATCTCTACTAAAAATACAAAAATTAGCTGGGCATTGTGGCTCACACCTGTAGACCCAGCTACTTGGGAGGCTGAGGCAGGAGAATCGCTGAAACCCAGGAGGTAGAGGTTGCACTGAGCCAAGATCGCGCCACGGCACTACAGCCTGGATGACAGAGCAAGACCCCTTTTCAAAAAAGAAGAAAACAGATCCTGAGAATAAAGATAAGCACATTTATAGTTTGGTTAACTATAAAATGGAGTAAAATGTTAATTGACATGGTACCTCATAATTTCCTGGTGCTGTGAAACTATCTTTCAGATCTTTGGAGTTCGTTATGGAATTTGCATAATTGGCAGTGAAAATTTTCTTACTTGCAGATTTATAAAATGAAGCATTTGGAAAATTCACAGTGTAACTTTTTTTGTTTTTTGAGACAGAATTTCACTCTGTTGCCCAGGCTGAAGTGTATGGCGTAATCTTGGTTCACTGCAACCTCTGCCTCCCAGGTTCAAGTGATTCTCCTGCCTCAGCCTCCTGTGTAGCTGGGATTATAGGCACGCTCCACCACACCTGGCTAATTTTTGTATTTTTTTAGTAGACATGGGGTTTCACCATGTTAGCCAGGGTGGTCTCACTCCTGACCTCAAGTTGTCTGCCCGCCTCAGTCTCCCGAAGTTCTGGGATTACAGGCATGAGCCACGGTGCCCAGCCACAGTGTGACTATTATTTGTAATTATTGGATTTCTGGTTCAAGTTGATGTTTGAAAAATAAAAAAAAAGAAAAATATTTTAAAAATATAATTTTTGGGAATTTTGTACCAAATGATTTTCTGGTTCGTTTTACCTGTTAGTGCTTCCTTCATTGCTCTCCACCCCCACCTCCCACGTAGAGGTTGGAATCATTATCCCTAATCTGAAATACTCTAAAATCTGAAGCTTTTTGAGCACTGACATCCCTTCCTTTGCCTGTGTCATAGAAGGAAAAAATTAAGCCAATGAGAGATTGCTAGAGGGAACAGTAAGAAGCCTCTTCTGTCCTGGGGGTGGGATAGGGTGGGGCATGGTGGTATATTGTGAAGGATCTAAGCTCTCTATTCACTGACTGGAGCTGTTGCATTGACATTAGATCCCTCCAGTTAGTAGGATGACTGGAGATGTAACTTAGCTCATCTATCTTTCCTTTGCATAGGAAATTAAGGGATCCAAAAAGCAGAGTCATGGTCCAAAAGGAAACGTTGATGTCAGGACAACCATAGTCAAATTTTGTCTCAAGGGGAAACATGAGACTGGGTAGGGATGGCTATCAGTGCCTGGGAACTGGTGGGGGTTGGGGGTGGGTAAAAGAAAGGTGTCCTGGGTGAACTACTTGTTTATTTTTTTCATGGACACAATAAATGGCCTGATCTTCCCTTGTTAAGGGCTGGGATTTGTTTGAACCCTCAGGACAGGCTAGAGAGAATTGTGACTTTTTTTCATTTAATACATAGATAGCCTATGTTACCAAATTTTATTTTTTCAGATAGTTTATTTATTATTTTTATTTTTTGAGATGGAGTCTCGCTCTGTCACCCAGACTGGAGTGCAGTGGCACAATCTCAGCTCACTACGACCTCCACCTCCTGGGTTCAAGTGATTCTCCTTCCTCAGCTTCCCGAGTAGCTGGGACTACAGGTGCGTGCCACTATGCCCAGCTAATTTTTGTTTTTTTAGTGGAGACAGGGTTTCATCATGTTGGCCGGGCTGGTCTCCAACTCCTGACATCAGGTTACCCACCTGCCTTAGCCCCCCAAATTGCTGCCATTATAGGCCTGAGCCGCAGCACCCAGCCTTATTTTTATTTTTTTGAGGTAGTCTGACTCTGTTGCCCAGGCTGGAGTGCAGTGGTGCGATCTCGGCTCACTGTAGCCACCACCTCCTGGGTTCAAGTGATTCTCATGCCTCAGCCTCCCAAGTAGCTGGAATTACAGATGTGTACCACCATGCCTAGCTGATTTTTGTATTTTTAGTAAAGGTGGGGTTTTGCCATGTTGGCCAGCCTGGTCTCGAACTCCTGACCTCGTGTGATGCTCCTGCCTCAGCCTCCCAAAGTGCTGGGATTACAGGTGTGAGCTACCACACCTGGCCTGTTACCAAATTTTCATGATCTGCAGTTCAGATCCTGGCTAATAACTAAACTTAGATTTGGGAGGTAAAAGGCAGAGAAGAATCATATCTGTTTTCTAAGAAGGACCTTAGAAGTCCTTCTTAGAAAGGGCTTTCTTAAGAGAAAACAATGTATGAAAATTGTTTTTTCTTTCTTAAGAGAAAACAATGTATAAAAATTTCTCTTAAGTCCTTTCTTAAGAGAAAACAATGTATAAAAATAAAGTAGCTTATACTTGCATAACTGGGCAGTAGGAGTTCACTATTTTTATCAGTATAATCCTTTCTTTGCAACAGCAATTCAAAGAGCGTTGCCAGTGGTTGAACAGCAGTCATGGGTTTAAATTATGTTTGCTTATAACCATAAGAATCTTTATAGAGAACAAAATGTTTGTACTCTGGACTATCCTAGAGAATTCTACGAACATAGACTCTAATCATGACAGTAGTCCTGTATATGCAAAAAGAATAAAAGCCCTCCTTTGACTACTCCCTTGCCTGCACCTTCTCCCCCATCTTAGTTTCTATCCTTGGGGTAACCACTGTTGCCAGATTTTTCTTCACAATTGTGTGTAGTGTACCTTTTTGAAATCTGGAAGTTTAAACTTCAGGCAGTTTTCTTAGGAGTTTAAACTTGAGGCAAGAGGACAATGAAAAGAAGCTCTTCACCATCTCCCACTATATATATATATACACACACATACATATACATATATATACACATATGTATACATATATATACATACACACACACATATATGTATAGTATAAATATATAGGAGTAAAATTTGTATTAGAATTCCAGCTCAGGCACAGTTACTCATGCCTGTAATCCTAAAACTTCGGGAGGCTGAGGTGGGAGGATTGCTTAAGGCCAGTAGTTGGAGACCAACCTGGGCAACATAGCCAGACACTGTCTCTATAGAAAAAAAAAGTAGCCAAGTGTGGTGGTACGCTCCTATAGTCCCAGGTACCCAGGAGGTGAACGTGGAAGGATCACCTGAGGCCAGGAATTTGAGATTGCAGTGAGCCATGATTGCACCACTGCACTCCAGCCTAGGCAACAGCCAGACCCTGTCTGGGGGGAAAAAAAAATTCCATAGACTACTATAGTTTAAGAAGTTGTGAAATCTTTTTACTATCAGAAATATCTTTTGTTACATATGTATTACTGGCCAAAACATCTGGAAGTTCAGAGATAAAACACTGATAATCTGCTTTCCAGATTTGGTTTACAAATGGGTTTTATTTGGTCTGCCGTAGTCTTGCCACTGTACTCCACCCTGGGCAACAGAGTGAGACCCTGTCTCAAAACAAACCAAAACTGCTTAAAGATTTGTTTGTTTCTTTACTACAATAAACTTACCAAAAGTTTTTCACGAGTAATGAAAGAAAATTAATCTCACTTGAAACTCTCATTTTCTTAAAATATTGTCGATATAGATGAGTAACGAAAGAGGCTTTGAAAATGTAGAACTGGGAGTCCTAGGAAAAAAGAAGAAAGTCCCAAGGAGAGTCATCCACTTTGTTAGTGGCGAAACAATGGAAGAATACAGCACAGATGAAGATGAAGTTGATGGCCTGGAGAAGAAAGATGTTTTGCCTTCTGTTGATCCGGTAGGTTTGATATTGATGATTCTTTCCTCAGTGGGCTTTGTTTGATTTATTTTTTTTCCCTAAACATTGAGTGGAAGGGACCTTTTGAGGTTTAAATCAACTATATTCTTATAAAATTATGTACGGTGATTTTGATAGAAAATAATATTTTTACATGATATGGATGGATATATTTCCAGCATTTCAGTAGCCTGAAACAGCTTGTTATTCAGTGTCAGAGTACTTTGTTAATATGCGTAGATTTAAGATTGATCAGCTGGGCATGGTGGCTGACACCTGTAATCCCAGCACTTTGGGAGGCCGAGGCTGGTGGATCACCTGAGGTCAGGAGTTTGAGAATAGCCTGGCCACCATGGCAAAATACCATCTCTACTAAAAATACAAAAAAGTAGCTGGATGTATTGGTGGACACCTGTAATCCCAGCTACCTGGGAGGCTGAGGCAGGAGAATTGCTTGAATCTGGGAGGTGGAGGTTGCAGTGAACCAATATCGCATCATTGCACTCCAGCCTGGGGGACAGAGCGAGACTCTGTCTCAAAAAAATACTTATCTTACTAAATTGAGTGCTTGAATCCCAATTCCTTTGATTTAAGGACTGTACTACCATGATAGTTTCCACCCAAAACTTAGGGAGTTGTCAGCTTTTTAAAATATTGCCTTAACAGGAGAATGGCATGAACCTGGGAGGCGGAGCTTGCAGTGAGCCGAGGTCACGCCACTGCACTCCAGCCTGGGCAACAGAGTGAGACTCCATCTCAAAAACAAAACAAAACAAAACAAAATTTTGCCTCAAGTTTTGATTGGAAGATAGGAATATACATTTCTGAACTTTGTGTGCCTTATCAACTGCCTTGGAGAATTTCTAAATTATATAAGATGTGACTATAAAATTATGAGACTAGCTATATATTTATAAAGAAATTTTTATTTATTTTTAAAGAAATGCCCTTCGAGTAATTATTTTGAGAGTCCAGGTAATCACATATTTACTGACTTTCTAACAGGTACTATTTTAGGCGCCGGTGATACAGCAGTGGGTGATATAAATTTCTGCTCTCATATACTAGTGAGAAGACAGGCAGTAAATAAATATGTACGATAATTACCAGGCTAAGAAAAGTGCTATAAAGAAAATTGAGCATAGTGACAGCATAGAGAATTATTTATATTTGACTTTAAAAATGTTATTCATTTTCATCAGATGTGGCTTTAAATATTTGGCTATTAGAAAATCATGCCGGGTGCGATGGCTCACGCCTGTAATCCCAGCACTTTGGGAGGCTGAGTCGGGCAGATCACCTGAGGTCGGGAGTTCAAGACCAGCCTGACCAACATGGAGAAACCCCATCTCTATTAAAAATACAAAAAAATTAGCCGGGCCTGGTGGCACATGCCTGTAATCCCAGCTACTCAGGAGGCTGAGGCAGGAGAATCACTTGAACCCGGGAGGTGGAGGTTACAGTGAGCCAAGATCACGCCATTGCACTCCAGCCTGGGCAACAAGAGCGAAACTTGGTCTCAAAAATAAAAAATAAATAAAACATAAAAAATAAAAAATGATCAGCAGGCCAGGAGCAGTGGCTCACACCTGTAATCGCAGCACTTTGGGAAGCCAAGGTGGGTGGGCCACCTGAGGTCAGCAGTTCAAGACCAGCCTGACCAACATGGTGAAACCCTGTTTCTACTAAAAATGTAAAAAATTAGGCAGGCGTGATGGCAGCCACCTGTAATCCCAGCTACTCCAGAGGCTGAGGCAGAATTGCTTCAACCCGGGAAGCAGAGGTTGCAGTGAGCCGAGATTGTACCATTGTACTCCAGTCTGGTCAACAAGAGTGAAACTCCATCTCAAAAAAAAAAAAACAGATTTTCTACACAAAAAAATTCAAAGGATTGTGCAGTATACTCTGAAGGTAGTTCCAAATGCAGGTAGAATATTAAAGAGGTATTTCATGCAATGGAAGAATTGTTGGAATAAATGTCTTCTTTTTAATTACTTTGAAGGGTTAATTCATGTTTATCTGTATATATTTGTGTGTATTTGCTTATGTTTTTAAAAGTCATTGTCTCAAAAGGTGGCCTATATTTACATAGAAGCAGAATAAACACAGTTATAAAAAGAACATATCTATTACTTTACTAAAGATTTACACCTTTTTTAAACCTTTATTGAGATACAGTTTACATACTATATAACTCAACCATTTATATTTTACAATGTAGTGATTTTAATTATTCACAGATAATTATGTGTGGATGTATATAGCACAACCGTTGCCATAGTCAATTTTAGTACATTTACACCACCTCAAAAGGAAACTTGAGATTCCTAATCAGAATAAGTGAAAGATAAGTAAATAAAAAGAAACCACATACCTTTTAGCTATCACCCCTTATCCTCCATCCCACCTGCCACCACTAATCTACTTTCTGTCCATAGATTTTCCTACTTTATATGAATGGACTCATCTGTGGTCTTTTACTTATAATATTTTTAAGGTTCATTTATATTATAGCATGTGTCAGTACTTCATTCCTTTTTATGGTCAAGTAATCCATTATATGGATATGTTATACATTTTATTTATCCATTTGTAGCTATTGGATATTTAGGTTGTTTTTGCCTTTTTTTTGAGACAAGTCTGACTCTGTTGCCCAGGCTGGAGTGCAGTGGCATGATCTTGGCTCACTGCAGCCTCCGCCTCCCAGGTTCAAGTGACTCTCCTACCTCAGCCTCCCTACGAGTGGGTGGGATTACAGGCACCTGCCACCATGCCTGGCTAATTTTTTGTACTTTTAGTAGAGACAGAGTTTCACCATGTTGGTCAGGCTGGTCTCGAACTCCTGACCTCAAGTGATCCACCCACTTTGGCCTCCCAAAGTGTTGGGATTATAGGTGTGAGCCACTGTGCCTGGCTTGTTTCTGCCTTTTATGAGTTGTTATGAGTAATGCTGCTATGAGCAGTCTTGTACTGGGTTTTGTGTGGATGTGTATTTTCATTTTTTAGGGGTACATAACTAGGACTAGAATTGCTGGGTCATGCGATAACTCTGGTTTTTTTTTTTTGTTTGTTTGTTTGTTTTTTTGAGACAGGGTCTCTGTCACTCAGGCTGGAGTGCAGTGGCACAGTTGTGGCTCATCGAAGCCACTGCCTCTTGGGTTTAAGCAATTCTCATACCTCAGCCTTCCAAGTAGGTGGGATTGCAGGCATACACCTCCATGCCCGGCTAATTTTTGTATTTTTTTTAGTAGAGATGCAGTTTCACCATGTGGTTAAGCTGGTCTGAAACTCCTGCCTCAGCCTGCCAAAGTGCTGGGATTACAGGCATGAGCCACCACACCCAGCTCTGACTCTATGTTTAAATATTTGCGGAACTGCCAGACTGTTTTCCAAAGTGGCTACACTATTTTAAATTCCTACCAGCAGTGTGTAAGGATAACGATTTCTTCACATATTCAACATCACTTGTTATTATGTGTCTTTTTATTTTTTTGTTCTCTTGTGCCTTCGGCTATGTATCTTCTTGATTTTAGCAATCCTAGTGAATGTGTGATTTTGTTGTGGTTTTGATTTACATTTCCTTGATGGTCATTGATGTTGAGCATCCTTTCAGGTGCATATTGGCCGTTTGTATATCTTCCTTTGCTTATTTTGATTAGGTTATTTATTTGTTTGTTTTATTTTTATTTTTTGAGATGGAGTCTAGCTTTGTCACCCAGGCTGGAGTGCAGTGGCATGATCTCGGCTCACTGAAACCTCTGCCTCCCCGGTCCAAACAATTCTCCTGCCTCAGCCTCCCGAGTAGCTGGGACTATAGGAATGCCCCACCACACCCAGCTAAATTTTGTATTTTTAGTAGAGACATGCTTTTACTATATTGTCCAGGCCGGTCTTTCTTGACCTCAAGTGATCTGTTCACCTTAGCTTCTCAAAGTGCTGGGATTACAGGTGTGAGCCACTGTGCCTGGCCAATTATTTTTTATTTTTTATTTTTTATTTTTATTTTTTGAGATAGAGTCTCGCTCTGTGACCCAGGCTGGAGTGCAGTAGTGAGATTTTGGCTCACTGCAACCTCCGCCTCCTGGGTTCAAGCAATTCTCCTGCTCCAGGTTACCGAGTAGCTGGGGCTACAGGCACATGCCACAACATCTGGCTACTTTTTTTTTGTATTTTTAGTAGAGATGGGGTTTCAACATGTTGGTCAGGCTGGTCTTGAATTCCTGACCTCAAATGATCCCCCGCCTCAGCCTCCCAGAGTGCTGGGATTACAGGTGTGAGCCACCGTGCCCAGCCTTAATTATTTTTTAAATGTTCACAAGACATCTGCTGTGAAGCCTCCTTGGCTTTTCTTTGTGGGTAGTTTTTTTGATTACTAATTCAGTCTCTTCACTTGCTATAGGGCTATTAAGATTGTTCCTTCTTGAGTCAGTTGTGTATGAGTTTGTGTCTTTCTAGGAATTTGTCCATTTTATCTGTTATCTAATTTATTGGCGTATAGTAGTATTTTGTTATGATTCTTTTTATTTTTCATAAGGTTTATTTTCCTTTTCTTTTTAGATTCTAGTAATTTTGGGTGTTTCCTCTTTCTTTTTGGTCAATCTAGCTAAAGGTTTGCCAATTTTGTTGATCTTTTCCGAGAACCACCTTTTGGTTTCATGATTGTTGTTTTTCTATTCTGTATTAATTTCTGCTCTTGCCTGTATTCTTTCCTTCCTTCTGTTTGCTTTAGGTGTAGTTTGTATTTCATTTTCCAGTGTCCTAGGGCAGAAGGCTAGGTTATTGTTCTTTCTTAATTGGGTGTTTACGAATACAAGTTTCCCTTTAAGTACTGCCTTAGTTTTATTCCATAAATTTTTGTTGTTCTTGTTTACAAATGGGGTCCTGCTATATTGCCTAGGCTGGCTTCGAACTCATGGGCTTAGGTGATCCTCCTGCTTCAGCCTCAGAAGTAGCAGGGTTTACAGATGTGCATCACCATGCCCTGCTTCTCATAAGTTTTTGTATGTTATATGTTCTTTTTTTTGAGACAGAGTCTCACTCTGTCGCCCAGGCTGGAGTGCCCTGGCATGGTCTTGGTTCACTGCAACCTCTGCCTCCTGGGTTCAAGCAATTCTCCTGCTTCAGCTTCCCGAGTAGTTGGGATTACAGATGCATGCCACCATGCCAAGTTAATTTTTTGTGTTTTTAGTAGAGACAGGGTTTCACCATATTGGCCAGGCTGGTCTCAAACTCCTGACCTTAGGTGATCTGCATGCCTTGGTCTCCCAAAGTGCTGGGATTACAGGTGTGAGCCACTGTGCCCGGCCTATACCTTCATTTTTATTTAAAGTATTTTCCTTTTTTTTCTTTTGATTTTCTTCCTTGACCCATTGGTTATTTAGAAGTATGTTTACTTCCCACATATTTGTGAGTTTGTCTATTTTTTTTCTTTTATTGATTTCTGATTTCACTCCATTCTGATCAGAGAACATACTTTATGTTATTTGGCCCTTTAAATTTACTGACCTTTGTTTTATAGCCTGCCTAGTAGGTGGTCTGTCTTAGAGAATGTTCCATATGTACTTGAGAAGAATGTATATTCTGTTGTTGAAAGTGTTGTTCTATAGGTGTCTGTGAGGTCTAATTGATTTTATAGTATTGTTCAAGCTTTCTGTTTCCTTGCTGATTGTCTGCCCAGTTGTCCTGTTTATTATTGTTATTTTTCGAGACAGAGTTTCACTCTTGTTGCCTAGGCTGGAGTGCAGTGGCGCAATTTCAGCTCACTGCAACCTCTGTCTCCCAGGTTCAAGTGATTCTCATGCCTCAGCCTCCCAAGTAGCTGAGATTACAGGTGTGTGCCTGGCTAAGTTTTGTATTTTCAATAGAGATGGGGTTTCACCGTGTTGGCCAGGATGGTCTCAATCTCTTGACCTCATGATCCACCCACCTTGGCCTCCCAAAGAGCTGGTATTACAGGTGTGAGCCACTGCCCCCATCTGCTATTTATTATTAAAAATGAGATATTGCAGTCTTTAGCTATGATTGTTGAATTGTCTATTTCTCCCTCCCTTTCTGTCAGATTTGTTTCATGTACTTTGGTACTCTGTTATTAAGTTAACTGCATATGTATTTATAATTTCATATCTTCCTGATAGATTGACCCTTTTATCATTATAAAATGTCCTTCTTGACCTCTAGTTACATTTTTTGTTTTAAAGTCTATTTTAGGCCCGGCATGGTGTCTCATGCCTGTAATCCCAGCACTTTGGGAGGCTGAGGCAGAGGGATTTCTTGAGCCCGGGAGTTTGAGACCAGCCTGGGAAATGTAGTGAGACTTTGTTTCTACAAAAGATAAAAAAATTAGCCATGCGTGGTGGCACACACCTGTGGGCCCAGCTACTTGGAGAGCTGAGTTGGGAGGATCGCTGGAGCCCAGAAGGTTGAGGCTGCAGTCAACTGTGATCTCACCACTACACTCCAGTCTAGGTGACAGAGTAAGATCTTGCCTCAGAAAAAAAAGTCTGTTTTGTCTGCTACTGATATTGCCATGTAAGCTTTCTTTTTTTTTTTTTTTTTTTGAGATGGAGTCTCACTCTGTTGCCCAGGCTGAAGTGCAGTGGTGTGATCTCGGCTCACTGCAAGCTCCGCCTCCCGGGTTCACGCCATTCTCCTGCCTCAGCCTCCCGAGTAGCTAGGATTACAGGTGCGTGCCACCATACTCGGCTAATGTTTTCTATTTTTAGTAGAGATGGGGTTTCACCATGTTAGCCAGGATGGTCTCAATCTCCTGACCTTGTGATCCACCTGCCTCGTCCTCCCAAAGTGCTGAGATTATAGGTGTGAGCCACCGCGCCTGGCCAGTGTGAGCTTTCTTATAGTTTGTTTTGTATATCTTCTTCCATCCCTTTTACTGTCAATCTGTTTGTACTTTTTAATCTCAATTATCTCTTGTAGACAGCATATAGTTGGATCTTGTTTTTTTAATCCAATCTAACAATCTCTGTCCTTTGATTTGGTTGTCAATCCATTCATATTTTATGTTGATTTAGTTGGATTTACCTCTGCCATTTTACCTTTTATTTTCTATGTCTCATGTCTTTTTGCTCTTTTCTTTTCTACTGTTATCTTTAGGATTAAGTGAATATTTTCTACAGAAGCATTTACATTTTTTTTTTTTTTGAGACGGGGTCTCGCTCGTCACCAGGCTGGAGTGCAGTGGCGTAATCTCGGCTTGCTGCAACCACCGCTTCCCTGGTTCAGGTGATTCTCCTGCCTCAGCCTCCCAAGTAGCTGGGATTTTTGTGTTTTTTACTTTTTGTATTTTAGTAGATGGGGTTTCACCATGTAGGTCAGGCTGGTCTCGAACTCCTGACCTCGTGATCCATCTGCCTCAGCCTCCCAAAGTGCTGGGATTACAGGCGTGAGCCACCACGCTCCGTCAATTTTGTGGTTTTAATAGAGACAACCAAGCTGGTCTTGAACTTCTAACCTCAAATGATCCACCTTCCTTGGCCTCCCAAAGTGCTAGGATTACAGGAGTGAGCCACTGCGCCCAGCATTTTTTTTTTTTTTTTTTTTTTTTTTAAGATGGAGTTTCACTCTTATCACCCAGGCTGGAGTGTAGTGGCGTGATCTTGGCTCACTGTAACCTCTGCCTGCTGGATTCAGGTGATTCTCCTGCCTCAGCCTCTGGAGTAACTGGGCTTACCGGCACGTACCGCCACTCCCAGGCTAATTTCTGTATTTTTAGTAGAGATTGGGTTTCACCATGTTGGCCAGGCTGGTCTGGAACTCGTGACCTCATTTGATCCACCTGCCTTGGCCTCCCAAAGTGCTGGGATTACAGGCATGAGCCACCGCGCCTGGCCAGTTTTTGTTTTGTTTTTAATAATTTCTGTCTCTTTTTTGGTACTCTCTACTTGATGTGATACTGTTATACCTTCCTTTATTTTTAATTTATTATTTTCTTAGGTCTTCAAATATTGTTAAAAGCTATTTGATTTTTTTTTTTCTGTTAAATCCAGCATCTTGTCACTCTCACAGGTATTTTTTGTTGCCTGACTTTTTTTTCCTGTGTGTGGGTCATACTTCTCTGTTTCTTTGCATGTCTCATAATTTTTTGTTGGAAACTAGATATTTTAGATTATGTATTATAGCAACTCCGGGTACTGCAACCCCACATCTTGTCATTGTTATTTGCCTATTTGTTTAGTGACTGCTGTGTTGTTTTAGTGAAGTCTATTCTCCACTCCTATTCTTTCCTGCAAATTAGCTAGCCTACAGTTTAGCCTGTATTTTTATTGAATGTAAGAATCTTCTCCCAGTTACAGTAGTCCCCCTTTTATTTGTGGTTTTACTTTTTTTTTTTTTTTTTTGAGACGGAGTCTCGCTCTGTCGCCCAGGCTGGAGTGCAGTGGCCAGATCTCAGCTCACTGCAAGCTCCGCCTCCCGGGTTTACGCCATTCTCCTGCCTCAGCCTCCTGAGTAGCTCGGATTATAGGAGCCCGCCACCTCGCCAGGCTATTTTTTTGTATTTTTTAGTAGAGACGGGGTTTCCCCGTGTTAGCCAGGATGGTCTCGATCTCCTGACCTCGTGATCCGCCCGTCTCGGCCTCCCTAAGTGCTGGGATTACAGGCTTCAGCCACCGCGCCCGGCCGGTTTTACTTTTTGTGGTTACCCATGGCCAGTTGTGCTCTGAAAATATTAAATGGAACATTCCAGAAATAAACAATTGATAAACTTCAAGTTGATCACCATTCTGAGTAGCATCAGAAAATCTCATACTGTCACACAGAGTACCTCCATCAGAAGAAGAAGGGTGAATACAGTACAACATGATATTTTGGGAGACCACATTCATGTAACTATTATTACAGTGTATTGTGATAATTATTCTATTATTAGCTATTCTTAATCTCTTACTGTGACTAATCTATAAATTAAACTTTATCATAGGTGTGTGTATATAGGAAAAAACATAGTATAGGGTTCAGTATTATCTGCAGTTTCAGTCATCCATGGGAGGTCTTGGAACACAGCCCCTGCAGATAAAGGGGGACCACTGTACCTTTTGCTGCAATCTCCAGTGTTTTTGAGAACACCCTTAGCTTTGGACTTTTCTTAAGTATGTTGAAAATGAAGTCAGTTCCTTTGGGAAGAGATTAGGAGTTGTCTGTTTTGTTTCCTGTCCTGGCTGGCTCCTCTACCCGAGCCCTGCCCTTCTGCCTCTCAGGGCAATCTCTGAGCCAAGGTTTTGAAGCTGGGGTTGGGGACAATGGCTCATTTCTGTCTGAATAACACCTTCACTTTAGGAGCTGAGCATTTATGGGAGGTAGGGTTAGTAGCTTTAAGTATTTTTGACTTGCCTCTGCTGGTGTAGAACCACTGCTTTATGAACTAGGTAAAGGTGCTCAGGGCCCTGGTGTTCTCAGTGGTGCCATGCTCAAGGTAGAGCCTCCATTCTGTGAGTGGAGCTGGTGGAAGAAGAGAGTCACCCCTGTCAACCACACTTTACTGGAAATTGGCCTCAGTAATAGATGAGAAGTGCTGGTTAATATTCTGTTCCTCCTGAGAAGAAAACCCAACTGAGCCGGGCGCGGTGGCTCACGCCTGTAATCCCAGCACTTTGGGAGGCCGAGACGGGCGGATCACGAGGTCAGGAGATCGAGACCATCCTGGCTAACACAGTGAAACCCCATCTCTACTAAAAATACAAAAAAATTAGCCGGGCATAGCGGTGGGCGCCTGTAGTCCCAGCTACTCGGGAGGCTGAGGCAGGAGAATGGCGTGAACCCGGGAGGAGGAGCTTGCAGTGAGCTGAGATCTCACCACTGCACTCCATCCTGGGGGCAGAGCGAGACTCCGTCTCCAAAAAAAAAAAAAAAAGAAAACCCAACTGGAAGCTGAGGGGAGGGGGAACCCTGTATTGTTGGCCATACCAGTCTGAAGTGTAGTTTCTGCCTTCCTTTGCTGGGAGGGTGCTGAGAGGGAGTGGTCTTATTTAGTTCAGTTACCACAGACATTTGCTTTTCTTACCAAAGTTTCATAGATTTTCTTGAATAGATGTTTGGTCATTTATATGCCATTAAGACCATTTCCAGGGGCTTTAAATGTTTATTTATTTATAAATTTCATCAGTTTTACTGGGAAGTGGGTCCAGAGTTCCTCATGCTGTTATGATAGAGATCTATATCCACTCTTAAAATCTTTAATGACCATGTATATAGCATATGCATGTTGGAATTTCCCTGAATTATGAAGCTCAATCCAACAGATCCCTGGGTGATAAGAAACCTGTTTATATTTTCTTTACTGAGAGGTACCATGAGACGTCAGAAACTTGATTTTTAGTTCTGGTTCTGTCCTGTAGTAGTCACCTTGCTTTGACAGAGACTTAACTTTCATTGTAAAGTTCCATGATTACAAAGAAGAAAGATAACTTGCCTCACCTACATGTAGATGTTTTTAAAGATTAAATGAGATAATATCTGTGAAAACTCACTGAAAAGTGACTTGGCTGAGCACAGTGCCTCATGCCTATAATCTTTGCTTTGGAGGGCTGAGGCAAGAGGATTGCTTGAGCCCAGGAATTCAAGGCTGCAATGAGTCATGATCATGCCACTGTACTCCAGCCAGGGCAACAAAGTGAGACCCTGTCTCAAAACAAAAAAAAAGAAAGAAAAGAAAAATAACTAAGAACTATATACATATATGGTAGTATTAATTAATAAAGCAAATAGAGCAAGTAGCACAAGAAATTTTACTTGAGGTTTTTTTTTTCTTTACTTGAGGTAATTTGAGAACTCCATTCAAGATTGAAACCTCATAACTTATTTTTAAAAATTTCTCTATAGTTCCTATTTAGTATCAATTAAAAAAAGAAAAAGGTTGGGCATGGTGCTCCACGCCTGTAATCCCAGCACTTTGGGAGGCCGAGGTGGGTGGATGAATGGCAGGAGAATGGCTTGAACCCGGGAGTTGGAGATTGCAGTGAGCCAAGATCACGCCACTGCACTCCAGTCCGGCAACAGAGCGAGACTCCATCTCGGGGAAACAAAAAAAAAGATCTAGTCCTATATTCATATTTTAGTATCATTTTAGAGTTTATAAAATTGATTTGTTTTATGACTCCAATTTTGAAATAGCAGTTTTAAAGCTTTAAAATTATATTTTCCCTTTGGGGCCAGGCATGGAGACTCTTGCCTATAATCCCAGCACTTTGGGAGGCCAAGGTGGGTGGATCACCTGAGGTCAGGAGTTTGAGACCTGCCTAGCCAACGTGGTGAAACCCCATCTCTACTAAAAAAAAAAATACAAAAAATTAGCCAGGCATGGGGGCGGGTGCCTGTAATCCCAGCCACTTGGGAAGCTGAAGCAGGAGAATCGCTTGAAGCCAAGAGGTGGAGGTTGCAGTGAGCTGAGATCCAGCCATTGCACTCCAGCCTGGACAACAAGAGTGAAATGCCATCTCAAAATTAATTAATTAATTAATTAATTAATTTTCTCCATAGTTCCTATTTAGTATTATTTTCTTTTTTAAATAACAAATCTAGTCCTGCACCCAGATTTAGTATCATTTTAGAGTTTATAAAATTGATTTATTTTGTGATTCCAATTTTGAAATATCAAGTTTAAAGCTTTAAAATTTTATTTTTTCTTTTGGGCCAGGCACAATGGCTCTTGCCTGTAATCCCAGCACTTTGGGAGGCTGAGGTGGGCAGATCACTTGAGGGCAGGGGTTTGAGACCAGCCTGGCCAACGTGGTGAAACCCTGAAATCCCATCTCTACTAAAAATACAAAAATTAGCTGGGCTTGGTGGCATGAGCCTGTAATCCCAGCTTGGGAGGCTGAGGCAGGAGAAGGGCTTGAATCCAGGAGGTGGAGATTGCAGTGAGCAGAGACCGCCCCACTGTACTCCAGCCTTGACCAGGGTGAGACTCTGTCTCAAAAAAAAAAAAAAAATCCCTTTTTGTACTTCATGCATTTAAGAGAGTGCAGTGGTGCAATGGGGCAGGTGCGGTGGCTCACACCTGTAACCCCAGCACTTTGGGAGGCCGAGGTGGGCAGATCACTGAGGTCAGGAGTTTGAGACCAGCCTGGCCATCATGGGGAAACCTCGTCTCTACTAAAAATACAAAAATTAGCTGGGCGTGGTAGTGTGCACCTGTAATCCCAGCTACTCGGGAGGCTGAGGCAGAATTGCTTGAACCTGGGAGATGGAGGTTGCAGTGAGCCGAGATCGAGCGACTGCACTCCAGCCTGGGCAACAGATCAAGACTTTGTCTCAAAAACACAAACAAAACAGTACAGTGATTTTTTTTAGGCAAATATGAGCTGTTACTATACTGTCAGTTGGTAGCTTTATGTGAGAGAGGACATTTTACTTGAATTCTAAGTAAAATTTTCACAGAAAAACCTAATGCAGTTCATGAAGAATATATAATTAGGAAATATGACTATACCTGTTGACTAAATTAACTGAGATAGAATAATAATTATTTAAGTGTTTAGCAAAAAGAGATACAATTTACAATTTATTTCTCTGATTTTTTTTTTTTTTTTTTGAGACGGAGTCTTGCTTTGTTGCCCAGGTTGGAGTGCAGTGGTGCCATCTCTGCTCACTGCAAACTCCGCCTCCTGGGTTCACGCCATTCTCCTGCCTCAGCCTCCCGAGTAGCTGGGACTACAGGCACCCACCCGCCACCACGACCAGCTAAGTTTTTTGTATTTTTAGTAGAGACGGGGTTTCACTGTGTTAGCCAGGATGGTCTTGATCTCCTGACCTTGTGATCCGCGCGCTTTGGCCTCCCAAAGTGCTGGGATTATAGGCGTGAGCCACCGCACCCGGCCTATTTCTCTGATATTTTTTTATAGCTGCCTGAATTGCAAATGACTTCATCTGGTTTATTTTTTATGTACGCCCATGTTAATATTAGTCTGTCATCATATTTTTTTGTTGTTTTTTAATGCTGTAGCTTAATGTAGAATTATATTCATAAAGTAAACTTGCAGGTGGTTTTATTTCCCTTAAATAACTATAATCTTTTTGGAGGGAAACCTTTTTTTTTTTTTTTTTTTTTTGAGACAGAGTCTTGCTCTGTTGCCCAGGCTGAAGTGCGGTGGTGCAATCTCGGCTCACTGCAGGCTCCGCCTTGGAGGGAAACTTTAAATATTAATAGAATACATTATGGTTTAACCATATTGTATTAAACCATAATGTATTCAGCCACTCAGGAGATTTTTCCATTGAATCTTTTTTTTTGGCCAGACAACATTCTCATTTCTGTTCAGAAAAGACTTTTTTTTTTTTTTGAGACGGAGGCTTGCTCTGTCGCCCAGGCTGGAGTGCCGTGGCCGGATCTCAGCTCACTGCAAGCTCCGCCTCCCGGGTTCACGCCATTCTCCTGCCTCAGCCTCCCGAGTAGCTGGGACTACAGGCGCCCGCCATCTTGCCCGGCTAGTTTTTTGTATTTTTTAGTAGAGACGGGGTTTCACCGTGTTAGCCAGGATGGTCTCGATCTCCTGACCTCGTGATCCGCCAGCCTCAGCCTCCCAAAGTGCTGGGATTACAGGCTTGAGCCACCGTGCCTGGCCAGAAAAGATTTTTAAAGCTTAAAACTAACCAAAGACTCCCACCTGAATAGTTTTTTCCATTTTTCTCTGGCAAGATAAGCACATCTTAAATGTCATTTAGGGAAGTTGCGAGCTAAGTATTTGATTACTTTTTGAATCCTTTTATATAGACAGAATGGTGCTCAGGCAGAATATTCTTTAAATAAAAATGTGTTATCTGCTATGCATTTCCTTCAGCTTCCACCAGCAATAGATGGCTGTTAATTTTGTTTTTCATTAATGTAGACTTTGTTTTAAAAGGTATAAGAAGCAATTTTTTGTTTTTGTTTTTGTTTTTTTTTGAGATGGATTCTCATCCTGTCGCTGAGGCTGGAGTGCAGTGGTGCGATCTTGGCTCACTGCAACCTTCACATCCCAGGTTCAAACGATTCTCCTTTATCAACTTCCCAAGTAGCTGGGATTACAGGTGCCTGCCACCATGCCCAGCTAATTTTAGTATTTTTAGTTGAGACAGCGTTTCACCATGTTGGCCAGGCTGGTCTTGAACTCCTGACTTTGTAATCCGCCCACCTTGGCCTCCCAAAGTTCTGGGATTACAGGCGTGAGGCACTGCACCCAGCCTAGAAACAAAGTATTAAAACCATTGTCTGATAATATGAAAATCGTAGGAATTCCAATCTTTTTTTTTTTTTTTGCTTTTTGAAACAAGGTCTTGCTCTGTTCCCCAGGCTATAGTACAGTGGCATGATAATGGCTCACTGTAGCCTTAACCTCCTAGGCTCAAATGATCTTTCCACCTCAGCCTCCTAAGTAGCTGTGACTACAGATATAGGCCACCTCACCTGTCTAATTTTTGAAATGTTTTGTAGAGATAAGGTCTCATTATGTTGTCCAGTCTGGTCTTGGACTCCTGGGCTCAAATGATCCTCCTATTTTGGCCTCCCAAAGTGCTGGGATTACAAGCATGAGTTCCTGGTCTCAAATCCATTTTTCTTGTGTCGTTTAAAGTAGTAAAAGAACATCTTGATGCCAACTTCATGTATATATTTAAATGCTATTGTTATAGTTAATGGAATGTATACGTAATAGAAGCTTTTGAATCATTTTTCTGGTGTTTTTTTTTTTTTTTTTTTGAGGCGGAGTCTCGCTGTGTCGCCCAGGCTGGAGTGCAGTGGCGCCATCTCGGCTCACTGCAAGCTCTGCCTTCCAGGTTCACGCCATTCTCCTGCCTCAGCCTCCTGAGTAGCTGGGACTACAGGCGCCTGCCACCACGCCCGGCTAGTTTATTGTGTTTTTAGTAGAGATAAGGTTTCACTGTGTTAGCCAGGATGGTCTCAATCTCCTGACCTCGTGATCCACCTACCTCGGCCTCCCAAAGTGCTGGGATTACAGGCTTGAGCCACCGCGCCCGGCCCTTTTTTTTTTTTTTTGAGACCAGTTTTGCTCTTGTTGCCCAGGCTGGAGTGCAATGGCGTGATCTCAGCTCACTGCAACCTCCGCCTCCCGAGTTCAAGCGATTCTCCTGTCTCAGCCTCCCGAATAGCTGGGATTGCAGGCATGCAGCACCACACCTGGCTAATTTTGTATTTTTAGTAGAGACAGGGTTTCTCCATGTTGGTCAGGCTGGTCTCAAACTCCCGACCTCAGATGATCTGCCCACCTCGGCCTCCCAAAGTGCTGGGATTACAGGCTTGAGCCACCACGCCCGGCCCATTTTTCTGTTTTTATTAAACATACTTATTGCCTCAAGTACTTACCATTTATTCTTCCTAACTGTAACATTGAGCTCTTTGACCAACATCTCCCCGTTTCCCCTTAACCCCTAGCCTCTGGTAACCACCATTGTGCTCTCTGTTTCTGTGAGTTCAGTTTTGGATTCCACATAAAAGTGAAAACGTGGTATTATGCCTTTCTGTGCCTGGGTTATTTTACTAGGATAATGTCCTCCAGGTTCATCCATGTTGCACAAATGACACAATTCCCTATTTTTAAAGGCTGAGTTGTATTTCATTTTGTATATATATCACATTTTCTTTATCCATTCATCTGGTATGGACACTTAGGTTGGTTCCATAATGTGGCCATTGTGAATAATGATATAACAAACATGGGAGTGCAGATATCTCTTTGATATACTGATTCCAATTCTTTTCAATATATATTCAGAAATTGAATTGCTGGATTATATAGTAAATCTGTTTTTAGTTTTTCGAGGAACCTCCATCCTGTTTTTCAAACTCCCGTGCTGATTTACATTCCCACCAACAAGTGTACCTGGGTTCCCTTTTCTCTACATCCTTGCCAACATTTGTTATCTTTTATCTTTTTGATAATATCCATTTTGACAGGTATGTGGTGATATCTCATTGTGATTTTAATTTGCCTTTCCCTAATGATTAGTGATGTTGAACATTTTTTCATATATCTGTTGACTATTCATATACCTTCTCTTGAGAAGTATCTGTTCAGTATCCTTAGCCTAGTTTTTAATTAGGTTGTTTTTTTGCTTTTGGGTTGTTTGAGTTCTTTACATATTTTGAATATTAACCCCTTAATCAAACGTATGGCTTGCAAGTATTTTCTCCCATTCCATGGGTGGTCACTTCACTCTGTTGATTGTTTCTTTTACTGTGCAGAAGCTTTTTATTTTGGTGTAATCCCATTAGTCTGGTTTTGGTTTTGTTGCCTGAGCTTTTGGGGTCAAATACAAAAAAGTATTGCCCAGACCAATGTTATATAGTTTTCCCCTATGTTTTCGTCTAGTAGTTTTACATGGATAATTTTTCTAATACATATTTCAGAATCTCCATTGGTGGCAATAAATGTTTTTTATTGTATAAGTAGAAAATCTTTTACGTAGTGGAATATGTAAACAGATGATTGGTGTCTTAATGTTAGAGCATTTTGATAACAGGTAACCATAAAACTACTCTAATCACCATATCCTTTCTCGTGTTTGTGGACTAGGCATCATGTGAAGTTTCTGTTTGCTCCTGCAGATTTACTCTCTACTCTTCTGCATGCTGCGTTGTACTTTGGCATGTATGCACTGTATTAGTAGACTCCTTTGTTTTCTGGCGTTCTGTTGAGTTTTGCCAATGTGAGCCACCAGCAGGAAATTAGAGGGCAGGGAATAAAATGAGGTTGTGTTATTTACTCTTCACCATTCAGGTTCTCGGATTCCTTCCTTGTTATATGCCATGGGTAACTGGATTTTCTACTAAGGCCACAGCTACTATTGAGAAGCCTTCTCCATTTGGGTATTCTCCTGGGGTTCCCGGTAACTGCTCTCTCTTTTTACCCTTTCAGATATTGGGTTTGTGATAGTCCATTTTGTGCTGCTATAACAGAATACCACATACTGGGTAATTAATAAAGAACAGAACTTTATTGGCTTACAGTTGTGGAGGCAAGGAAGTCCAAGATTGAGGGACTGGCATCTGGCAAGGGCCTTCTTGCTGCGTCATTGAACATAGCAGAAGGCAGGGGGGTGAGAGAGAGACAGAGAGAGAAGGGGACAGAGCTCATGATTTTATAACAAACCCAGTTCCATAATAATGGCATTAATCCATTCATGATGCTGGAGCCGTCATGGCATGATCACTGCTCATTCAGTCCCAGCTCCCAACACTGTATATTGTTTCCAACACACGTTTTTTAGGGGACACATTTTAACAGCAGCAGGGATATTAATGGTTTTTTCAGTGCTGCTAGCCCTGGGGTACTATTCTGTTCATTGTTGGAAACCCTGTCCACATCTTTGTAGATAATACCCTATTAGACAATTAAAAAAGTTTTTTTTAATGTGTATAGCCTAAATCTCACCACTACTAGCCAATTTGAATGTATCATTTGGTTTCCTGCCAAGACCAATACAACAGCCAATGCTTATACATTGGAGTACTTTTTAACAACTGAACACAAACCTGGCTTCACTTAATGTTAAGAACAGACTTTTTCTGTTTCGTTTTAATACATCATAAATATGGTAAGACAAAGGAATTTTGAAAAGGTCCTATATTTACATAGTACATTTGTAAAACAGACTCAATTTTTAAAACCCTGATATTTAAGATAAATTTTTAAGATTAATACTCCTGGCATATAATACTAATAGAGCATAAGAAGTGGAGGCCTATGCTAGACGTGGTGACTCACATCTGTAATCCCAGCACTTTGGGAGGCCGAGGCGGGTGGATCACGAGGTCAGGAGTTCAAGATCAGTCTTGCCAAGATGGTGAAACCCCATCTCTACTAAAAATACAAAAATTAGCCGGGTGTGGTGGTGGGTGCCTATAATCCCAGCTACTTGGGAGGCTGAGGCAGAGACTTGCTTGAACCTGGGAGGCAGAGGTTGCGGTGAACTGAGGTTGCACCACTGCATTCCAGCCTGGGTGACAGAGCGAGACTCCATCTCAAAAAAAAAAAAAAAAGAAGTGGAGACCTAGATCTTTTTATAATCTTATAGTAACTCACTTCAATTTTACCTTAGATGTACCTTAAGAATAAACATATTTTCTCTAATTCTCTTACGTATTAATTTAGTTTCAGTTAATATTCCTCAAATATGTATATATTTGTGTAAGTTTATATATATCTATCTTAAAAATATTGTTATAGGCGGCCAGGCGCGGTGGCTCACACCTGTAATCTCAGCACTTTGGGAGGCTAAGGTGGGCAGATCACAAGGTCAGGAGATCAAGACCATCCTGGCTAACATGGTAAAACCGCGTCTCTACTAAAAATACAAAAAATTAGCCAGGTGTGGTGGCATGCACCTGTAGCCCCAGCTACTCGGGAGGCTGAGGCAGGAGAATCGCTTGAACCCGGAAGGCAGAGGTTGCAGTGAGGCAAGATCACACCACTGCACTCCAGCCTGGGTGACAGAGCGAGACTCCATCTGGAAAGAAAAGAAGAGAAGAGAAGAGAGAAAAGAAAAGGTTAAGAAAATTATAAGGAAGAGAAAATATATTTACTGTTCATTAAGTGGAAAGTGGATCATCATCATAAGTCTTCTTCCTCATTGTCTTCACATTGAGTAGGCTGAGGAGGAAGAGGAGGGGTTGGTCTTGCTGTGTTAGGCATGGCAGGAGGTGGAAGGGGAGGTGAGAGAGAAAGGCGTACTCGCTGTAACTTCATGGAAATACATAGTAATTTCTGTCTGTCTTTTTTATACTTTTCATTTCCCTAAAAAATGTTCTATGTGGTAACAGTTCTTTTCCCACCATTTGCTTTAGTTTCACTACCTGTATAGAAGGGTCCATGTTGTAAAAGAAGTCAAGTAGTCTTGAAAAAGCAGAGCCCTTCTGCCAGATTGTCTAATGTCAGTTTCTTTTCTGGCACTGCTGCTTTTACATCTTCTTCATCATCTGGCAGTGGTTTGGAGGCACTCATCTCTATCAAGCCATTTTCTGTTAATATCTCTGGTGTGTCTGTTAGCTCTTGAATTTCTCCAAGATCTAAATTTTGAAACCCTCCACCCCCCAGCCCACCTTTCTTTTCATATCTACCATATCTTTCATGATTTCATTGATTGGCTCTGTCATAAATCCTGTGAAGATGTGCACAACACTTGGACACAGTTTTCTTCAGCAGAAATTTGTTTTGTGTTTGATGTCTTTCACAACTTTTTCTATAACAATGGCATCTTCAGTGGTGTAATCCTTCCAGACTT
Organism: Rhinopithecus roxellana; assembly: GCF_007565055.1. NCBI lineage: Eukaryota > Metazoa > Chordata > Mammalia > Primates > Cercopithecidae > Rhinopithecus > Rhinopithecus roxellana. The sequence continues at coordinate 48,602,838 of NC_044553.1, read as the reverse complement.
TCATGATGTTTTCTTTATTGGGGTTCTCTTCTCTTTTTTTTTTTTTTTTTGAGACAGAGTCTCGCTGTCACCCAGGCTGTAGTGCAGTGGCGTGATCTTGGCTCACTGCACCCTCCATCTCCCAGGTTCAAGCAATTCTCCTGCCTCAGCCTCCCGAGTAGCTGGACTACAGGTGCACGCTGCCACGTCCGGCTAGTATTTTGTATTTTAGTTAAGATGGGGTTTCACGATGTTGCCCAGCCTGGTTGCAAAACCCTGAGCTCAGGTAATCTGCCCGCCTCAGCCTCCCAAAGTCCTGGGATTATAGGCGTGAGCCACCGCGCTCAGCCCACGGTTCTCTTCTATAGCGTCAACAGTACTTCCCATAGAGTAATGTGTGTAATGAACCTTAAAGGTCCTTATGACCCCATATCTAGAGGCTGAACTAGAGATGTTGTGTTCAGGGGCAAGTACAACACTTTGACGCCTTCAGTGTTGAACTTGTGGGGTTCTGGGTGGCCAAGAGCATTGTCGAATAACAAAAGAACTTTAAAAGGCAGTCCCTAATTAAAAGAATACTTTCTGACTTCAGGGACAAAGCATTGATGGAACCAATCCAGGAAAAGGGTTCTTGTTATCTAGGCCTTGTTGTACAGACAAAAGCCTGGTAACTGGTGTTTATCTTTTTCCTTTAAGGCTTAGGGGCTAGCAGCTTTATAGGTAAGGTAATAATAATAATAAACCAGACTGCATTTGTACAAAATAGTAGAGTTAGCCTACTATCCCTTTCTGCCTTGAATCCTGGTGCTTGCTTCTCTTCCTTACTAATAAATGTCTTTTGTGGCATGTTTTTTCAGAATAGGCACTTTGATCTCCATTAAAAACCTGTTCTGATAGATATCCTTACTTCTCAATGATTGTCTTAATGGTGTGTGGGAACTCATCTGCTATCTTTTGGTTGGCAGAAGCTGCTTCTGTTGTTTTGTTGACATTTTAAAAGCCGAACTTCTTTCTAAAATTATCAAGCCATCCCTTGCTGGCATTAAATTCTCCAGCTTTAGATACTGTGTTAGGGTTCTCCAGAGGGACAGAACTAATGTATGTATATATGAAAGGGAGTTTATTTATTTTTTTTGAGACAGGGTCTCCCTCTGTTGCCCAGGCTGGAGTGCAGTGGTGCGATCTTGGCTCACTGCAACCTCCGCCTCCTGGGTTCAAACGATTCTCCCATCTCAGTCTCCTGAGTAGCTAGGATCACAGGCGTGTGCCACTATAGCCCAGCTAATTTTTGTATTTTTATTTATTTTATTTATTTAGAGACGGAGTCTTGCTCTGTTGCTCAGGCTGGAGTGCAGTGGGTCAATCTCAGCTCACTGCAACCTCCGCCTCCCGGATTCAAGCGATTCTCCTCTCTCAGCTTCCCTAGAAGCTGGGATTACAGGCGTATGCTACCATTCCTGGCTAATTTTTGTATTTTTAGTAGAGACAGGATTTTGCCATGTTGGCCAGGCTGCTCTTGAACTCCTGACCTCAGGTGATCCAGCCACCTCAACCTCCCAAAGTTCTGAGATTACAGGTGTGAGCCACTGCTCCTGGCCTAATTTCTGTATTTTTCGTAGAAATGGGGTTTCACCATATTGGTCAGGCTGTGCAAGGGAGTTCATTCAAGATAATTGGCTCACATGATCACAAGGCAAAGTTCCACAATAGGCTGTCCACAAGGTGAGGAAGAAGGAAGCCAGTAGTGGCTCAGTCCAAGTCTGAAAGCCTCAAAACCAGGGAAGCTGACAGTGCAGCCTTCAGTCTGTGGCTGAAGGCCTGAGAGCCCCCAGCAAACCACTGGTGTAAGTCCAAGAGTCCAAAGGCCAAAGAACCTGAAGTCTGATGTCCAAGAGCCGACGGAACAGATGAAAGCATCCAGCACAGGAGAAAGATGAAAGCCAGAAGAGACTCAGCAAGCTGGCTTATTCCACTTTCTTCTGCCTGCTTTGTTGTAGCTGCACTGTCAGCCCCTTGGATGGTGTCCACCCACATCAAGGGTAGGTCTTCCTCTCTGAGTCCACTGACTCAAATGTCAGTCTCCTCTGGCAACACCTTCACAGACATACCTAGAAACAATACTTTACCAGCTATCTAGGCATCCCTCAATCCAATCAAGTTGACACCTAATATTAATCATCACAGATATTTTACCGTCCTTTTGCTTTAAGCTGTCATAACTCTGCTTTTTCTTGAATCATATTAATCTATAGCTATGCCTTTCTTACAGGCAGTCCTGCAGCACATAAAAGCTGCATTTTCAATACAAGATAAAAAGTTGGCCGTGCACGGTGGCTCACACCTATAATCCCAGCACTTTGGGAGGCTGATGTAGGTGGATCACTTGAGGTCAGGAGTTGGAGACCAGCCTGGTTAACACGGTGAAACCCCGTCTCTACTAAAAATATAAAAATTAGCCAGGCATGGTGGTGGGTGCCTGTAATCCCAGCTGAGGCAGGAGAATTGCTTGAACCTAGGAGGCGGAGGTTGCAGTGAACCAAGATTGCACCTTTGCTTTGCACTCCAGCCTGGGTGACAGAGTGAGACCCTATCTCAAAAAGAAAAAGGAAGAAAAAAAAGATATTTGGTAAAAGTGCAAGGTTTTCATGCCTACTGGCATAGCTGCAGGAACAGCTTCACAAATTTCCTTTTCTTTCTTTCTTTTTTTTTTTTTCTTTTTACAATAGTCCTTACACTGGATTCATGTAACTTGAAATGGCAGGTAGCCACAGCTGCAGACCCCAACCTTTGGTATATATCAAGCAGTTCACCTTTTTCTTGTAATGTCATGACTGTTTCCTGCTTCTTGAGAGCACTTCCAGCATCAGTTATGGCGCTTTGTATTAGTCCTGTGGTGTTATTTAAGGTTTGTAGTATTGTACTAAACATGTTGAAAATTATGTAAGAACCACAAGAGATCAATTTTTACTGTGATTTACAATTTACTGGAGAGATGAACTGCTCACCTAGAGATGATTAATGTCACATGGCATTTTAAGCAAATACAACCCTTGAGCTCACTGCAATAGCAGCAGGAGATGGCTAAGAAATTATGGTAGTATATTATATACTGCAGTTAATTTTATGCAGTTATGTTTTTTTTTTTTTTTTTGGAGACAGAGTTTCACTTTTGTTGCCAGGCTAGAGTACAATGGGGCAATTTTGGCTCACTGCAACCTCCGCCTCCTGGGTTCAAGCGATTCTCCTGCTTGTTCAGCCTCCCGAGTAGCTGGGATTACAGACGCCTTTTGTATTTTTAGTGGAGATGGGGTTTCGCCATGTTGGTCAGGCTGGTCTCAAACTTCTGACCTCAGGTGATCCACCCGCCTCAGCCTCCCAAAGTGCTGGGATTACAGGTGTGAGCCACTGTGCCTGGTCCATGCAGTTATGATTTAATACTATATCTTTATGTTTGAATACATTTCTGTTGACTGCAAATGGCACAATGTAATGTCTGTGCGGGAAAGTTTTGATAACTCTTATAAAATTAAAAATCCCACATATTTTTATGATAATAAATGATAAACTAGTGTCTACATTTATTTTATGCATTCACAGCATACTTTTTCTTGATTTTTTTGATATTTCTAGTCTATGGGTTCATCTGAGTTTTTTAAAATTGTTACACATTTTCAAATAATGTTTAATATATTTATTGAAAGAAAATCCATTAATAAGTTGATCCACACAGTTCAAATGTGTGTTGTTCAACTGTATGCTTTCCTCCAAAGCATGCCTAGTCCTTTTCTAAATAGTTTTTTGGCCTTATCACGTATTATGTGTTATTGAAATTGGTTCCTTTCCTTGTACTCCTGCCACTGTTTCCATTTGCTGTAAACCATAAGATCAGAGCATCTTAAACAGAGCCACTAAAGTAACCCTTGTCCCACATAAAAGACGCATCCTGCTCTGAATGTAGAAGATATAGCGGATTTTATCCAGGGTGTCAGTAATACATAGTTTTTTCTTGGCTGAATCTGTTTGCTTGGACATTTGTTCTTCAGTAAGTAGAGACAACGGAGCTGCATTACTTTGTCTCTTCAGGCACAGTATCACAGAAACTGGCGTATCTACTTTTTATGGCACTGCTGTGTTATGTTGATTTCTGTTTTCACCCATACACTCAGTCTTTTTTTGTTTTTTTCTGAGACGGAGTTTCACTCCTGGTGCCCTTGAGTGCAATGGCGCGATCTCGGCTCACCACAACCTCTGCCTCCCGGATTCAAGCAATTCTCCTGCCTCAGCTTCCTGAGTAGCTGGGGATTACAGGCATGCGCCACTATGCCCGGCTAATTTTTGTATTTTGAGTAGAGATGGGGTTTCTTCATGTTGGTCAGGCTGGTCTCGAGCTCCTGACCTCAGGTGATCCACCTGCATCAGCCTCCCAAAGTGCTGGGATTACAGACATGAGCCACTGCGCCTGGCCCCATCCACTCAGTCTTAACAGATATTCTTGTGTTTGCCTTTTTAATGCCCTTTTAATCATTAGTATATATAAGAAGATTATGGACAAGTTTTTTTCTTTCTCCCCTCCTTGGAAGCCATATTAAAACAATTATTGTCCAGACACAGTAGTTCACTCCTGTAATCCCAGCACTTTAGGAGGCTGAGGCGGGTGGGTCAGTGGGGCCGGAATTTGAGACCAGCCTGGCCAACATGGCGAAACCTCATTTATACTAAAAATACAAAAATTCGTGCAATTGGTGCACGTCTGTAATCCCAGCTACTCATGAGGCTGGGGCGCGATAATCAATTGAACCCAGGAGGCAGAGGTTGCAGTGAGCTGAGATCGCGCCACTGCGCTCTAGCCTGGGTGACAGAGTGAGACTCTGCCTTAAAAACAAAAACAAAAAAAACCCAAACATTATTAATGCATTTGATTCATTGAAGGCTTTATGCTATGTTTTCTTTGGATAAACATATTGGTACAATGAAGCATGCCTTTATCACTGGCTTCATCTAGAAAGGCAGATAACATCTGTTTGGCAAGCTTCACAAAATTCATTTGGAATTACAGAACCAAGATTAACTATGTAGGTGTGCATTGTGGATTGCATTTTGCCAGTGGTCCTGGCTTACCAAATATGCACTGAGCTTATCTTGGGTTCTACGGTCTAGCCCTTTTTTAAGACTTAAAGAAGGGATGCAGTTTCAGCTTTCTACCTATGACTAGCCAGTTTTCCCAGCACCATTTATTAAATAGGGAATCCTTTCCCCATTTCTTGTTTTTGTCAGGTTTGTTACAAAAATTAATTCAAGATGGATTAAAGACTTAAATGTTAGACCTAAAATCGTAAAAACCCTAGAAGAAAACCTAGGCAATACCATTCAGGACATAGGCATGGGCAAGGACTTCATGACGAAAACATCAAAAGCATTGGCAACAAAAGCCCAAATTGACAAATGGGACCTAATTAAACTAAAGAGCTTCTGCACGGCAAAAGAAACTACCATCAGAGTGAACAGGCAACCTACAGAATGGGAGAAAATTTTTAGTCTACCCATCTGACAAAGGGCTAATATCCAGAATCTACAAAGAACTTAAACAAATTTACAAGAAAAAAATCAACCCCATCAAAAAGTGGGTGAAGGATATGAACAGGCACTTCTCAAAAGAAGACATTTATGCTGCCAACAGACACATGAAAAAATGCTCATCATCACTGGCCATCAGGGAAATGCAAATCAAAAACACATACCATCTCACACCGTTAGAATGACAATCATTAAAAGTCAGGAAACAACAGGTGCTGGAGAGGATGTGGAGAAATAGGAACACTTTTACACTGTTGGTGGGACTGTAAACTAGTTCAACTATTGTGGAAGACAGTGTGGCAATTCCTCAAGGATCTAGAACTAGAAATACCATTTGACCTAGCCATCCCATTACTGGGTATATACCCAAAGGATTATAAGTCATGTTGCTATAAAGACACATGCACACATATGTTTATTGCAGCACTATTCACAATAGCAAAGACTTGGAACCAACCCAGATGTCCATCAATAATAGACTGGATTAAGAAAATGTGGCACATATACACCATGGAATACTATGCAGCCTTAAAAAGGGATGAGTTCATGTCGCATGAATGAAGCTGGAAACCATCATTCTGAGCAAACTATCGCAAGGACAGAAAACCAGACACCGCATGTTCTCACTCTTAGGTGGGAATTGAACAATGAGAACACTTGGACACAGGATGGGGAACATCACACATTGGGGCCTGTCATGGGGTGGGGGAAGGGGGGAGGGATAGCATTAGGAGATGTACCTAATGTAAATGATGAGTTAATGGGTGCAGCACACCAGCATGGCACATGTATACATATGTAACAAATATGCATGTTGTGCACAGATACCCTAGAACTTAAAGTATAATAATAAAAAAAAGACTTAGAGAAACAAACAAAACTTACCTTGCCACTTATTTGTCCCTTAATTTCCCACCATTAAAAGCTCATTTGATGTTCCCTTACATATCCTGCTTAATTTCTCTGAACCTTAATTTCCCTGCTATAGCATAAGTATGTCAGATGGCGTCCTTAAGTTTCTTTCTATTGACTGAACACCCTCTCTGTGTTGTATTTACAAATAGTGGAAATGAAAATTTAGCAAGACAGGAGAAAGGAAGGCTCTGGATTATCAACTCATTGCAGACTGCGATTACCAACTCCATTTCAGCAGCTGCATCTTTTTTTGATTCTTCTATGGGCTTAAGATGGTGGTAGTTATATGGGTGAATGTAAAATTTCTTTGTGGAATTTTAACTCTAAAGATTTTAAATTGTTGATTGGATTGCAGTCTCTTTGTAGTACTGCCTATACAATATTCTTGGTGCCTACCAAGTATTTGACTACTTCATTCTGGCCTAAATATATGGAATGAATTTAGGTATGACTGTTGCTAACCTGATTTCTTGTTGCAGACAAAACTTACCTGGGGCCCATACTTATGGTTTTACATGCTTCGGGCTGCTACATCAACTCTCTCAGGTATTGCTTTTCTGCTTGAATACTGTATAATTGCTGTAACATGCTTCAGCAACAGGAGCTTTGCTAAATAGGATGTTTCCAAACTGAAGGAGAAACAGTAGGGAGTTAATCACTGTCCTCAGGAGCTAGCTAGCTTTGGGAGATAGTAACCTAACTTGTACTTCACATTAAAACATTCTTCAGCTTCCAGCATAGTTTTTTTTTTTTTTTTTAAGGAATGAAAAATGACTATATTAGTTTAGATATGGTTTTCAAGTTCTTAAACCCTTTCTTTTAACAGCTATTTTGCTGCTTTGTCATTTGGTTTCCAATTGATAACATTCTCAATCTGTCTCACTGCTTATTCTAAAGCTTGTATTACAGTTAATTTATATTTGTATATCATTAATATTTCATTTCTTTTTTTTTTTTTTTTTTTGAGACGGAGTCTCGCTCTGCCACCCAGGCTGGAGTGCAGTGGCCGGATCTCAGCTCACTGCAAGCTCCGCCTGCCGAGTTTACGCCATTCTCCTGCCTCAGCCTCCCGAGTACCTGGGAATACAAGCGCCTGCCACGTCGCCCGGCTAGTTTTTTGTATTTTTTAGTAGAGACAGGGTTTCACCATGTTAGCCAGGATGGTCTCGATCTCCTGACCTCGTGATCCGCCCGTCTCGGCCTCCCAAAGTGCTGGGATTACAGGCTTGAGCCACCGCGCCCGGCCAATATTTCATTTCTTTAACTGAGATGTGACTAAGTCATATTTGAAGGAAATGAATTATCAACTTATAACTTAATAATGCGAATTTAAAATATAGGTTTTAAATTAGAAAGCTTTCTTCTGTTTCCATTTTTAACTCCCTCATAGCTTTTTATCACTTTCTGCTTTTTAATTAGAGCTAGTTGTCAATAGTAATTGATTCAACAAACATTTACTGAGCACTCAATATATGCTAGACAGGTTGGTGTAATGGAAAGAGCATGAGCTTTAGATTCAGACCTAGCTTTGAACTTTGGATCTGCTTTATCAATTTGGGTAAGTTCTTTAACCTCTCTACGCCTAACCTTTCACAGTGCCTGGCACATGGCAGGCACTCAGTGAGTGTTATACTACAAGCCATTCCCTTCCTCCAGCCCAATGATATCCCAGCTTTCTGAGTATACATTTTTCTTTTTTGAGACAGAATCTTGCTCTTTCATCGAAACTGGAGTGCAGTGGTGTGATCTTGGCTCACTGTAACCTCCGCATCCTGGTTTCAAGCTATTATCCTGTCTCAGCCTTGTGAGTAGCTGGGATTACAGGCATCCGCCACCATGCCCAGCAAATTTCGTATTTTTAGTAGAGATGAGGTTTCAACATGTTCAAGCTGGTCTTGAACTCCTGACCTCATGTGATCTGCCTGCCTCAGCGTGAGGCATGAGCCACCATGCCCGGCAGTATACACTTTTCTTAAAGACATAGACATATAACAGATATACCTAGTGATAAGTGTTCTAATACACATATGAAAAGATTTGCTGGGAGTTCTGAAGCCACCAATACTTCTTGAAGAAATCAGGGAAGATATACAGAAGAGAGATATATTAGGTTTTTATAATCTCCTTGAGAGCAGGAACAGTAACTCTTGTATTCCTACAGTGTCTTACACATAGTGCTCAAGAAATGTTTATAGAATTATCTAAGTCTTTTAACTTTTGTATCTTCAGTGTGTGACTTCCTTGGAGAGAAGATTGCATCTGTTTTGGGTATCAGCACCCCAAAGTACCAATATGCCATTGATGAATATTACCGGATGAAGAAGGAAGTATGCCTCCTTTTTACATTTTCTTGATTCAGTTCGGTATGCCATGGACTTGATGGGTTGCATAATGAGTGGATGTGTTTTCTAACTGCCCAACATATAGCTCTCTTATGGTAGGCATTTCATTCTAGAATCATTAATTTCTTTTATCAAAGTAACATACATGTAGGGACATGGATGCAGCTGGAAACCATCATTCTCAGCAAACTATCGCAAGAACAGAAAACCAAATACTGCATGTTCTCACTCATAGGTGGGAATTGAACAATGAGATCACTTGGACACAGGAAGGGGAGCATCACACACTGGGTCCTATTGTGGGGAGGGGGTGGGGGGAGGGATAGCATTAGGAGATTTACCTAATGTAAATGATGAGTTAATGGGTGCAGCACACCAACATGGTACATGTATATATATGTAACAAACCTGCACGTTGTGCACATGTACCCTAGAACTTAAAGTATTAAAAAAAAAAAAAAGTAACATACATTTTGGAATTCTTTAAAACTGGAATTTCCCTGCGATCTCTGTGCAAAATAAGCTAGATTTCATTGTCTTAGTGCTATGTGAGATGCCTTATATACATTATTTAATCTCCACACACCTCTTTTTGGATTATTCTAATTCTAAGATGAAGAAACAAGATACTTAGAGCACATGGACTAGATGCAGGACAAGTGGAGTGGGTTCGACACAGACCAAGTACAGGAAATGTGTATGTGCCAGGTGTTAATGCACAAAAATTTGAGGGCAGTTTAAAAATAGTGAGGTCTTAAGGTGAGAGTGAAGTGAATTTTGTCTTAAAAAATAAAAGCCTTTAGTGCTTAAGAGCATGGGCTCAAGAACCAAAGGGTTTGAATTCAGAATCTATTCTGCCACTTAAAACTTTGTAACCTTGGACAGAACACTAACCCCTCAGTAAGCCTCAATCTCCTCATCTTTGTAATGAGAATTGCAGCATGCATGCTTGGGGGCTGCTCTGCAGATGAAATACATTAATTTATAAAACGTTTGGAACAGCACCTAGTGTGTATTGGTGAACACAACAAATATTGGCATCTGCTATTCTTCAAGCAAATAGAGGGCAGCAATTCAGGTAAAGCTAGAATGTAGAGGCATGAAGGTACATTGTTATGGTTGGGGAAATGGCAAAAATATAATAGTTTATTGTCACTGGGGCATAAGGTACAATGTGGGAGTAACAGGACATGAGCCTGGAAAGGTCAGCTGACTTAACATTTGTTACATGGTTTCAAACCTGTTTAATGAACAGATAAGTACTTCTTAACACTATAAGCCTTACTTAGAGCCTCATTATCTCATCTGGACTATTATACTAGCCTCCTAAATGGTGTCTCTCTATTCTCAAGCAAGCCCCAGAGTAATCTTCTGGGGCTACTCACTGTGTACTGACTACCCGTTCTGCAGGGTCCAATACAAATGCCACCTCCTCAATGAATTTAGTAGTTCTGCAACGAGAAATTATTTACCCTTTCAAAATCTCTACATCTGTCATAATACTGTTTTTACATGTCTTAACTTCCCTACTAAGTTGTAAACTTCTTGAGGGAAGGTACTGCCTTATCTGTGTGTTTGGTGCTTATGGGAAAACTAACTATGCTGTATATCATTTAGTAAAGGAACCAGCCTATTCAACCGAATAGACTGACACCCTACAATTGAAGTGATACAGTTGAAGCTAACTTTTTATTTAGCTTAGACTTAATGAAAGAAATATAGTCATTGTCAAAGTTAATTCAGGTCTCATCTAAGTGACATAGTGCTGGACCCTGTTTTTAAAAAATAACCTCTTTTGGGCTGAGTGCGGTGGCTCACGTCTGTAATCCCAACACTTTGGGAGGCTGAGGTGGGTGGGTCACTTGAGGTCAGGAGTTCAAGACCAGCCTGGCCAACATGGAGAAACCCTGTCTCTACTAAAAATGCAAAAATTAGCTGGACATGGTGGCAGGTGCTTGTAGTCCCAGCTACTCGGGAGGCTGAGTCAGGAGAATTGCTTGAGCCTGGGAGACAGAGGTTGCAGTTAGCCGCTGCACTCCAGCCTGGGCGACAGAGCAATACTCTTTCTCAAAAAACAAGAAAAAAACTACTTTCCTTAAAATGTTTTACAGTAGTTATTTTGATTAGAGAGCAGGAGAAGGGAAAATATGTCTTAATTAGACCAAACTGAATTGAACATGACACTTTTTTTTGTTTTTTTTTTTTTTGTTTTTTAAACATAAGCTGACAGTGGGGAAAACAGCACTATATACCTTTTGGACTTTCATATTTCAACTATTCTTGATGTTGCCCCCTTTTTTAGGAAGAAGAAGAAGAAGAAGAAAACAGGATATCTGAAGAAGGAGAAAGACAATATCAACAGAATAAATTGCAGACTGATTCCATTGTTCAGACGGATCAACCAGAGACAGTGATATCCAGCTCATTTGTGAATGTCAATTTTGAAATGGAGGGAGACAGTGAAGTAATTATGGAAAGCAAGCAAAATCCAGTCTCTGTCCCACCGTAAAATGAAATGACTATCAAGCTTTAAACTCTTAAGTTTTTTTTTAATATAGAAACTTTCACATTTTTTATTCAGCGGGACTTCATACAATTATTTATATTTTAAATTATTAAAATATCTGGAAAGGGAAAATGTTTCTTCATTTTTAGGATCTATCTAGCAAAAGCCAGATCTGAAATTCAGATATTTGTACTGTTTTTACTGTGCATAGAATTAGTGCTTTGGTTTTAAAATGATCTTTTAAAAACGTTAAGGACATCCTAGAGCCTTAATAGTTAAGAAGAGTTAAATTATCAAGCCTGTCTATTTGTACGTTTGCTTTTTTAAAAAAAGGTAAGTTGCTGATTAAGTCTAATTGTAATTGATAATTCCATAGTCTTAGATTAAAATGAGGATATTTTCTTCTAGATTTTCTCATGTTATGCCATGCCTTTATATATCTAACCATTAATTCACATTAAGGATGCTTCACCATATAATAAAAGGAGCAAGATGGAAGCACTTTGAATTTTCTTTCATTGAGAATAACTTTTATGTAAGATTCTGTATTTATAACACCAGATATTAAGATAGGCTTCCATTTTTTAATGCAAGCCACTTAATCTTGTATTCTATTTCAGGACTCAAATAACTAGCTTTGAACATAAAATTAAAACACTACTTATGGAATAGATTTATTAATGTTAAACCTAGTGAATATCCATGTGGCATCCTGGTTATGTTATCCGTTCAGCATTCATCCTATAGAAAAGTGGTTTGGAGGAGATTGGGGGATAGTGGGACAGGTACAGATTTAATCCATCAGGAGCAATTAGATATTGTATAAGGTGTAATGATAGCCTAACGAAATTACCCGACATTCATCATTTAGAAGTAGCAACAGTGAAGACTAGACAGTTTACCTGAATTTGTTTGGCCACTCCTCTACCTACTTGGTTATTTGTAAACCTTATAAAGGTATATATTGTGAAGCTAATTTTGAAAATATTCCTAAATATGGCCGGGTACGGTGCTTATGCCTGTAATCTCAGCACTTTGGGAGGCCGAGGCGGGTAGATTACTTGGGTCAGGAGTTTGAGACCAGCCTGGCCAATGTAGTGAAACCTCATCTCTACAAAAATACAAAAATTTAGCCGGGTGTGGTGGTGCACGTCTGTAATCCCAGTTGCTTGGGAGGCTGAGGCAGGAGAATCACTTGAACCAGAGAGGTGGAGGTTGCAGTGAGCCGAGATTGCACCACTGCACTCCAGCCTGGGCGACACAGAGAGACTCCATCCTGGGGGGAAAAAAATACATATATATATATACACACACACACACACAATTTCTAAATGTGTGTATAGAACCTTTTATCAGTATAACATTGATTTATAATTAAATGTGGGTGAGGAAGAATGTGTGGAGTATTTCAGAAATTTTGATCTTAAAACCATTTTCAGAAACTTAAAACTGTTAGAAATTAAGTTATATTAATAGCCTTCTAAACAACATTAAGTTTTCAATCTTAATATATCTATATAAAATATAGTGTCGGAAAGTAACATCATCAATATAGTGGGTCTGTAATGGAAATCTGTGTCAATGAACATGAACTGAGTTCTTCAACTACAGGTCAAAGGATAATTAAACTTTTCATTAGGAGTGTTCAGCTACATGGATTTATGGAATGGTGGTTCATAGTAAGTGATAGTAATCTTTTTATTCATGGGTGTAAACCGTTTATAACTGAGTGCTCAAAAGATTAATCTTTTGATTATATAATGTCCCATGAATTATAGTTTACCAATAGTTCTAAAACATGCTAACCTAACCTTTTCCTTCTAATTTAACTTCATTCGAGATAGTACCTCTCACTCACAGATATTTATTTGCTTATCAAGTGAAGGTAGGTATGTCTAAAAGTCATCTTTTGAATCCTCTCTCCCTAGAGGTAATAGTATCTAGCGTTTACCCAGAACATTTTATGATTGTAATAAAAGGAAGTAGTGACTTACGGAGGTTTTGTTTCTTGAATTTTACTTTTGCTACTTGTCCAATAGTGGCTAGTTTATCAATACAGTTATTCACTGTGCCTTAAGTTTATACTGTTTATGCAAACTATAAAATTTCCCATAAACGTATTCAGTGGTTTGTCTTATTTTAAGCTGCTTTCACTCACTTTTTCCTACTTCCTTTTCAGTCCTTTTAAGAATTCCAGTTCCAGCTGGGTGCGGTGGTCCACGCCCATAGTCCCAGCACTTTGGGAGGCCGAGGTGGGCGGATCACCAGGTCAGGAGTCTGAGACCAACCTGGCCAACATGGTGAAATCCCATCTCTACTAAAAATACAAAAATTAGCTGGGCATGGTGGCAGGTGCTTGTAATCCCAGCTGCTCGGGAGGCTGAGGCAGGATAATCGCTTGAGCCTGGGAGGCAGAGGTTGCAGTAAATGGAGTTTGCGCCATTGTACTCCAGCCTGGGCGACAGAGTAAGGCTCCCCAGGAGGCCTCAGCCAGATCCTGCGCTCAGCCCGCTGCTGGGTGGCCTCTCTTGTCTCTCTTGTCGTCCTCCTGCGCCTCCTCCTCCTCGGGACCTGCATCCTTCTTCTGTGCTCCCTGGCAAACCACACCTGGGATGTGGGAGTTCAGGCTCTCCAGGAAGCCGTTTGTTCCGCTCTGAAGAGCGCCCCCCTTGACTGGCCGTGAGCAGCTGTAGTGGATTGCAGGGAAGGGAGGTGGATGTTCCTGTAGAGACGCCGGGGTCTTACCTGGGGAGAACGGAGCCTGCGCTGGGCCGGCCGCCCTCCTGAGGAAGGGGACGGGACGGGAGGAGCCTCTCGTGGACAAGGGGCCAACCTCCTGCCCTCCTTCCCTCCATCCCAGTCTGTTGTGAGGGAGGGCGGGGCCCAAGGTGATTTCTATGCAGATCTTCAATTATCCAGGCTGTGAAACAAATACTTCTGTTTTTAAGATCAGAGGAAATCTCCTTTTGTTTGTCTGCCTTTTATTTTATTTTATTTTATTTTATTTTATTTTATTTTATTTTTACTTTTTTTGAGAAGGTGTTGCCCAGGCTGGAGTGCGGTGGCGCGATCTCAGCTCACTGCAACCTCCACCTCCCGGGTTCAAGCAATTCTCCTGCCTCAGCCTCCTAAGTAGCTGGGATGACAGGTGCCCGCCAACACATCTGGGTAATTTTTGCATTTTTAGTAGAGATGGGGTTTCACCATGTTGGCCAGGTTGGTCTTGAACTCCTGACCTCAAATGATCCACCCACCTCGGCCTTACAAGGGATTGGGATTACAGGCGTGAGCCACTGCGCCCGGTCCATTTGCCTCTTAGTTAGAACATGTATATTTAATGTTTTAAATTTCTCTTTTCCGGTTCAGAACAGTAGCGTTTCTTTTTCGTAGTGTTGCTATGAATATCCTTTACGATTAGGAGACTGGGCTGGCTGCCCACTGGAGAGTGGTATCACTGGGTCATGGTCACCATCTGCCCCAGCAGGGTCCAGAGTGTTTAGAGTCTTTCCTGGGCGTAGATACCCTTTTGTCTGACGTTCAGATAAAACCAATCACCATATTCAGTGAATCAAAGAGATCAGAGCTGGGAACGGTTAGTGCACATCCACCTCTCCCGAGAGTGTTCACGCCTCTTCCACGCGGGGCTAGGCTGCTGCTGAGCGTGGTTCTACTGGCTGTGGGTGTGGCCTCTTTCCTCAACCACAGCCATCGCAGGCCTGCCACAGTTTTGATTCTTCTAGAAGAGAATGGGCAGGCAACACAAGAGAAACAAGATATGTTGGATTTGAAACCTTTAAAAATTATTTCCTCAAACATTGTGTTTATTTTTTGCCCATACCTAATTTGATAGCAATTTAGAAAAGATTAAAACTGAAAAAAAATTTCCCTTATATTAAGTCTTTGAAAGGCATCCAACTTAGTTTTCATACAATGATTGTCTCTTTGGAGTCATACTTTATTGGTTTCAGTAATGTGTAACAAGTACACCAGCATAAACAGACCTAGGAGCAAACAGCTGCTTCATGCTTATAGTTCAGCTCACGGGGCCCAGCTGTGGGGGTGCAGCCTGCGCCTGTCTGTGGGCCAATGGGGCTGGTCACCTTGAGCATCTGGGAGTGTCTGGGTAAGTGATGTCTGGGCAAGGCAGCATCCACACATCTGTGTAGTTCTCACTTTGTCCACGTTATCCAGCAATGCCACCAATTCTCAAGTAAGTGTTCTCCAAGTGCATATTCAGTTAGTGTTTGGAAAGTGCATAGGTACCTCATAGAGCACCTTCAGGGGGAGCTAGGAGCCCAGGAATGAGAGCAGGTGTGAGGCCTGTACTCTCTTTGCATAGATAAAATATACATGTGCATATCTGAGGCCAGAAAGTTAGATTGGGGCCAGAATGTGGAAGTCCTTACCTGTCGGATACTAGGGAGCCACTGAGGGTTTCGGAGAGAATCGCGCCTCTGATGTGCGGCATGATGTGGGGGACAGAGCAGTCTCATACAGGGCACTCGCCCTGGCGAGAGGAGGAGGGAAGGCAGCCAGTGACCTGAGGGATTCGGTGCCTGGGTCAGGAGGGGAAGAGGGAGTGCAGGAAAGCGGATGAAGCTGCGAGTCTGCACCCCGTGGTCGGCGTTGCGCTTTGCCGGAAATCAGGAGGAGAAGCAAGTGTGTATCTGACTCGGAGATACTTAGAGACACCACTGCAAGCTGGGAGTTTGGAAATACAGGAGGAGGCTTGGGGAAAATCTGGAGCAGGGTGCATTTGGGAGCCTCTTAGGTAGAAGTGCAGGTCAAGTAGCCAGAGTGTGAGGCGTACATGTCTGGAGGGAGGAGGCCAAAGGAAAGCCCACATTTGGAAATGGAGGAAGGGTTGGGAGACCCAGAAAAGGTCCTGCTTAGAGTCCAGAGAAGAGCTGGATGGCGCAGTTCACTAAAGCCCAGAGCCGAGAGTTTCCAGGAGAAAGTCCCAAGTGTTGCTGAAAACCAGCGGGCAGGACTCCAGTTGGAGCCTGCGAGGGGAGCCTGGGTGCCCTGATCCCTGAGAGCAGCCAGAGCTTGGGGGTCTCGGCAGAAGTGGGTGGGAAGTGCAGGGAGCAGGTGGAGATGTTCCTTCAAGGCCTGGTGCTTCACACGGGCAGCCAGCCATGGACCAAGACACAGCTGGAGAGGGGCCTGAACCCAGAGCGTCTCCAGGAGGAGGAGGGAGCCAGGAAGGGCAAAGGTATCCGGAAGAAAGGGTGCAGGCATGGAGCCAGGTCCCCAGGGAGGCTGCAGTCTTCTTTCTCTGTTCATGGACTGGTTGTTGGTTATTTTGAGTTCTCAAAGTCATCCACTCGATGTGGTCCAGAGAAAGTTCCCAGGGGTCTCAAGCCCGGAGCAGGCCTTGTGCTTTTCCGAACACTGCGTGTTGCCTCAGGGTTACCGTCCATGGCTAATTCTAGCGTGTCTTTTGTTGAAGTCTGCAGAAGAGCCTCAACCAGCACCAGCTTTTGAAGAACTTATAAAACTTGTGTTCTTCTGATTCTGAGATTTTTGCCTGAAATGCCTCGTACATTTTTAACTAGGTGTTGTTAGCACTTGTGTTACGGCATTTGGATCTCTGTGTTTTTGTGACGTGCTAGCTCTGAGGATGTTTAAGATTAGATTCCTAGAAATCAGATTATAGGAGCTCTCGGCCACGCTTTATGAGTTATGTTTTGACCCCTCATAGTGGATCCCGTTGCGGTGGCTATTCTTAGTATTTGTGGAACACCTGACTCGTGATGCTAGGAGAATGTGATTTGTTTTCTTTGTAAGCCTAGAGTCTAATGACCTTGTAGAGTCTTTATACCCGTCTCTTATAAATCAGCTTTAATATACTTGAAAGTGTCCTCATTGTGCCCTTGAAAAGCAGGTGCACATTTTAGAAGTCATCCTTTTAAAACCCTTGTCTTCAGCCTGTGCCCTTTGTCTGTTTTGTCTCCTTCACTGCAACATCATGAAACAGGGACAAGGGCTAGAATCTGTTTCATACACAGAACTTGAAACAAGGACAAGGACTAGAATCTGTTTCATACACAGAGCTGAACTGTGCTGAGCGACCTGCTTTGCCGACGTCTGTTTCTGTCTTGAGAGGGAACCCAGGCCTCTTGACTTTTCCTTTTGTACATTTTCAAAAAGAATATTTTTTCCTCTCTCGGGTCCATTCCACTGTGGGATTCTCTCCTAAGGCTGTTTCTTTGCCCTCCATTTTGACAACTATGATGTAGTTTCCGAGATGATATAAGGGTAGTGAAAAGGCCTGGGAAAGAGAAAGCAGGAAGAGAAGAAATTATCTCATGATTTTAGTCAGAAGGAAATCACTCAGACAGGAACGCTATTACAAGTGGGTCAGATCCCAGGAAGTGGGATTGAATAAGTGGCATCGTATCACACACCTCTGTTTTACATTGTTGCTGTTGCCAGGGGTAACGAAAAGAATGAGTATATTCATTCCGAGGTCAAACATATATCTTTGCTGACTCTGACTATAATTAGCAGAATTCGTTCAGTTCAAGTTTGAGAATACCTTTACAGAAGAGGGTCTTCATGCACGTGTGCCTATTTCTATTTATATGTTCACACGTATTGGAGTATAAATGTGTGTGTGCTGTGTGTGAGACCTCAGTATTTGAAAGAAGAAATGTGCAGTAGAGCTTATTAATTATGAGAAGGTACATTTGGGGGATAAACCACTTTGTTTAGAATTGAATAATGGGGTCTTTGAGGGGTGTATATATGTATGTGTGTTTACATTTCTGTGTATGAAAGTGTGTATTGCATGTATATGTGTTGTGCATGTATGTGTGCCTTTGTGTGTAATGTACATGTGCATGCATGTGTATATGTGTGCATGTGTATTTGTGTTGCATGTATGTGTGTGCATGTGTTACATGTTTAGGCACGACTGCACATATGTGCAAGTAGGCATGCATGGATGCTCGTGTGTGTATAGTTATACATGTATATTTGTGCATGTTATGTCTACGTATTTACATATATATGTGTGTCAGAATGTGTATGTATATGCATGTGTGCTTGAGTGTTGTGCGTATGCTTGTGCGTGTGTGTTTGAGTGTTGTGTGTATGTTTGTGCGTGTGTGTTTGAGTGTTGTGTGTATGTGTCTGCATGTGTTATGTGTTGGTATTATGTGATTATGTGAATGTGTGTGCATGTGTCAATGTATGTATTGCATGTAGGTGTGCGTGTGCATGTGTATGTGTGTGTGTGATATGTGTCTGTGCATGCATGCATGTGCACATTTGATTTGTGAATCCTCTCTGGGAGGGGCATGTTCCTGGAGACAGTGCATGGGATCCTCCACTGTCCTCTCAGGGAGAGAGATATTGTGAAAGTTCGAGCCATTAGGTAAACATGCCTGATGTTCTATAAAATATATATTTAAATATACTACTGGGGTTAAATATATGTTAAATGGGTACAAAGCTGTTATATTGCATTAAAAGTCATGTTAGTACTTCCTGGTTAAAGGCTTTGTGAATGATTTCCTGTACATGGGACATAACACACCACACAGAATTACAGCAGGTCAATGGTATTTGCCAGGAGGTCTGGCTTACGATAGGTATTTCTAGTTGCAGACATGCAGGTTGAGCTTTGCTGGACTTAGAGGAGGGTCATTGACTCTGCCCACTGAATGATACCAGCGTCTCTGCTGCTTCCTTTTTCTGTCGGCTTCATCCAGAGCTGGGACAGCTGCTCTGAGATGCATTGTACTTTTCTCTCCAAAAAATCTGCAGCATTTGTTAGCAGTCCAGTAGCAGACCGAGTGGCAGGTCCAGGGGCAGGTCCAGGGACAGGTCCAGCGGCAGGTCCAGCGGCAGGTCCAGGGGCAGGTCCAGCGGCAAGTCCAGTGTCAGGTCCCGGGAGAGGTCCAGAGTCAGGTACAGCGTCAGATCCAGGGGCAGGTCTAGTGGCAGGTCCAGTGTCAGGTCCAGTGTCAGGTCCAGCTGCAGGTCCAGCCAAGTTTCCACATGGCCCATGTGAAAATGTACCCTCTCCCTTCCATTTTTATTTATTTATTTATTTATTTATTTATTTATTTAATTTATTTTTTGAGCAACCTGGCTGTTTATTTCACCTGGGTGCAGGCAGGCTGAGTCCAAAAAGAGTCAGCGAAGGGAGACAAGGGTGGGGCCGTTTTATAGGATTTGGGTAGGTAAAGGAAAATTACAGTCTAAGGGGAGTTGTTCTCTGGCGGGCATGAGTGGGGGTCACAAGATGCTCAGTGGGGGAGCTTTTTGAGCCAGGATGAGCCAGGAAAAGGAATTTCACAAGATAATGTCATCGCTTAAGGCAAGGACAGGTCATTTACACTTCTTTTGTGGTGGAATGTCATCAGTTAAGGCGGGGCAGGGCATTTGCACTTCTTGTGATTCTTCAGTTACTTCAGGCCATCTGGGCGTACACCCTCCACTGTAAGAGTTATCCAAAGCATCTGTGATGGTCCAGGAAGCTTCCGAGGCGATGGGACAGCATCAATCTTCAGCCGCTAAGCCGAGAAGGTGTGGGAAGGAGTCAGTCAGAGAGCCTTGGGCCAGAGCTGCAGGGACTCTGGGAGTGGCTGCTGGGAGAGTTGGACAGTCCGACTTCCAGTGGGGTCCCACACAGATGGGACACGGCTTAGGAGGAATCCCGGGCTGCGGGCATTCCTTGGCCCAGTGGCCAGATTTCCGGCACTTGTAGCAAGCTCCTGGGTGAGGAGGTTCTGGAGGAACCCCTGGCAGCTGTGGTTCAGGCATTTGGAAGTTCTTGTGTGCTGGAGATGTAGCTGGGGTTTGTCTCACAGTGGGGACAAGGAATTGCAACTTAGAAATAAGTTGGTACTTGGCTGCCTCTACTCTATTATTGTACACCTTGAAGGTGAGGTTCATTAAGTCCTGTTGTGGGGTCTGAGGGCTGGAATTTAATTTTTGGAGCTTTATTTAATGTCGGGAGCAGATTGTGTAATAAAATAAAATATATATTAAGAATAAGACAGCCTTCTGACCTTTCAGGGTCTAGGGCTGAAAAGTGTCTCAGGGTTGCTGCTAAACAGGCCATGAACTGGGCTAAGTTTTTATATTTGATTAAAAAGAGCCTAAATACTAACTGATTTGGGAGAGGTCGGATAAAGAAAAAGGAGCATTAACCTTGACTATGCCTTCAGCCCTAGCCACTTTTTAAAGAGGAAATTGCTGGGTAGGTGGGGGAGGGTTAGTCTAGGAATGAAACTGTAAGCCAGACCGGGTGTGAGGAGGGGAGGTGATAAAAGGATTATAGTGGAGGCTGAGGAAAAATTGGGACCTAACTTGGCCTGGTGAGGAGGACAGAGGTCAGATGGGTCTGTAGAAAAGGAAGACTGGAAAGACTCAGCGAAGCTTGGGGTTGGGACTGAGGGGACAGGCAGGAGGGAAAGAAGGAAGATTTGGGACGAGTTGCATTGGGAACAGAGACTAGGGAGGGACCGATGTGTAAAAGAATGCCTGGACGTCAGGCACCTCAGACCAGTTGCCCATTTTAAGACAAGAATTATTTAGATCTTGTAGGATGGAAAAATCAAAAGTGCCATTTTCTGGCTCTTTGGAACTACTGTTGAATTTGTATTGGGGTTAAGCGGCATCGTAGAAGAAAATAAGGCATTTAGGTTTTAGGTCAGGTGTGAGTTGAAGAGGTTTTAAGTTCTTGAGAACACAGGCTAAGGGAGAAGAAGGAGGAACGGAGGGTGGAAGGTTGCCCATAGTGAAGGAGGCAAGCCCAGAGAAAAGAGAGAGTAGAGACACAGAAGGAGTTCGGGGGTTCTTGCCCTCCAGAAAAGCAGGAAAGGGGTCGAGGAGTGGAAGTAATGGACTGGAGCGCAAAATTAAGAGGTCAGGGTTCTTGCCCCTCCCCCAGAAAAGCAGAGAAGGGGTAGAAACAGGGAGAGAAGGGTTTGGGGTGCTTGTCCCTCCCCCAGAAAAGCAGAGAAGGGGTAGAGACAGGGAGAGAAGGGGGTCGAGGTGCTTGCCCCTCCCCCAGAAAAGCGGGGCTTGCCACTAAGGCTGAAGGACCAAGGGAGGCGTCCCTGCAGCGTGGTCAGACACCTCTGAAACGTGGGTGAGTAATCAGAGAGGCGTCCCTGCAATGATTAAACACCAAGGGAAGGCTGCCTTCCCCAGTCTGTGACCTGGGGCCGGCGTTTTGGGTTCATGGATAAAACGTGTCTCCTTTGTCTCTACCAGAAAATGAAAGGAATTGAAATTAAGAGAAGGGAGAGATTGAAGGGTGGCACAAAGATTGAAAGGAGTAAGAGGTCGAGCGATAGTGAGAGAAGTTGGAGAAGATGGTAAAAAGAGGCTGCTTACCCAATTTAAAATTGGTGAGATGTTCCTTGGGCTGGTTGGTCTGAGGACCAGAGGTCGTAAGTAGATCTTTCTCACAGAGCAAAGAGCAGGAGGACAGGGGATTGATCTCCCAAGGGATGTCCCCTGATCCGAGTCACTGGCACCAAAGTGAGATGCGCATCTGTGTGAAGAGACCACCAAACAGGCTTTGTGTGAGCAACATGGCTGTTTATTTCACCTGGGTGCAGGCGGGCTGAGTCCGAAAAGAGAGTCAGCCCCCTTCCATTTTTTAAAGCAGTAGTTATTAGTAGAGCCTACTGCCATTTCTCCTTGAGCTCCTCACAGTGGATGGTAAGCATTTGCTTTATGAAAGCAAAGTTCCATGCTCTTTGTGCTAAGTCTCCTCTGCCTTTCTGTGCGAGGCTAGAATTGGGATCGACCCTCAGCTGTGCCAGAGCCTTGGTACATGTCTCAGTTCTGGAATCTACTCTGTGCTTGTTGCCTTCCATCGACCGACAGCCGTCTGTCTTCCTGTCACTCCTTCAACACGGAGTCCAGCAGTGTGCACACAGGTGAACTTGTGTGAATGCTGGTTTTGTAGGATCTTATCGGGACCTTAGTCATCTGTTCACTAGGAAACCAGACACTGCAGAGGACTTAAAGAAAAGCCCAAAGAAACCGTATCAATAGAATCATAGAGACAGAATTCTCTAACCATAGGGAATGGCATTGATTATCATGAAATGTGCATTTATGTGAGGCATAGTAAAACATCACATTTCTTACTGGGTAAGAGCTTGGAAAAGAGATTATGAAAGTATAACTGACTCTACTCTTGTATCGTGGAACATGGTAAAATGATGCAAGGTATTGTATAGAATGGAACAAACAGAATAGAATTCTATAGAGTAGCGCAGAATAGAACAAATAGTATAATGTTATATAGGGTAGCATAGAATAGAAGAAACAGTGTAGCATTATGTAGTATAGTATACAATAGGACAAATAGTATTACATGGTCTAGAATAGAACAAGTGGGATAGTATTGTAGAGTATACAGTTGAACTAATGACGGAGTATTGCATAGCATAATACAGTCTAGATTAGAACACACAGCATAGTATTAATATTACGTAGTGTGGTGTGGAATAGTAGAGTCGCATGGCACAGAACAGAGAGGATAGTGTTCTGTAGCACTGATGCAGGAGTTTTGCTCTTTAGCTCAGCTGGGTCCAGGTTCTTGTCTCATGACCAGGAAGAAACAGGCACAGGGACATCGAAGAGTGAGTGCAGTGGAACTTATTAAGCTAAAAGTTAAGCTCTCAGCGAAAAGAGGGGTCCTGAGAGCAGGTTGCTGGTCGCCCCCTTCCCAGTTGACTACAAGGGCTTTTATATAGAAGCTGATGGGGCTGGGCTCCCTGTCTAAGGAGCAAATTTCTGGTGGTTCTACCCCATTCCCCCATGTGCATGGGGACCCTTAGTCTGCTATGAGCATGTTTAGGCGAGCCCCCTGTGCAAGTCCCCCTATCTGCACAAAACATGGGCTGGAGGCTCTCTGGGACCCTTCCCTTACTGTCTGCCTAAAGCAAGCTGGCTAACTCCTTTCCGTATAGAAGAAAATAGAATAGAATAGAACAGATAGTACAGTATTTTATAGTATAGAATGAAGCTGTAGTATTCTATCGTAGAGAATGGAATAGTACAGAATAGAACAAACAGATCGTACTAGTGTAGTATAGAATAGTAGCCTCACGCAGCACGGAGCAGTGTTGTGCTCCCTATGTACAGAGTGTAACCACCAGGAGAGCGTTCTTCAGTGGGGCGTCACTGGCCCTTCATATTTCTTTGGTTCTGCGGAAATGAGGAGAGGGAGTTAAGAGAGGGGGAGGAGGTTGGCTTTCTTACTTTTAAGGCGCTCATTACTTCTTGGGGATCATTTGATGGTCCCCTTTGGTAGTATTCTGTGAAGCAGTCTCTGTACTCTGTGTAGGGTGAAATGTGGGGCAGTCTGTGGACTCTGTAGGGTGAAATGTGGAGCAGTCTGTGGACTCTGTGTAGGGTGAAATGAGGTGTTTTATGTAAATAGTTGTCTCATGCCTGGCACATGGCAGAGCCTCCGTGGATCTTGCCGTCAGGAACCCTCTGATAACTTCTCTACAGTGCCCTCCACACTATAAATACCACACATTGTGGGAAGTCCGGGCCTTTTCAAAGGCTGGGTTTCATTTTAACAAAATTGGAATGCCCTGCATATTTGGAATGGCCAGATCATCCTGCACTTTTGACTTCACCTGTCCAGCTGGGTACACCTCCCTGCGTGCTGCCAAGGTTTACGGCGGAATTCCCTGACGCCACTCCCCTCACTGCCTGCACCTGAATCTGCTGTGGGGTCATTTCCTTATTGGACTTGTCTGGGGACCTCCTGAGGGGTGGATGGGTCAGGACTGGGTTATCTGGGGAAGGTGTGAGCGGCATTCCTGTTTGCAGTCTGTGTCCCTGTGGGAAGAGATGCTTTTAGCACATCCGTTAATCCAGACGTGATTAGCAAGGGGTGTCTCTCCCAGGTAAGAGTTGGTGCATCTCTGCTGAGCTACTTCTGACTTCATCCTTTGTCAAGTCTGTTACAAAGAGAACTTTGGTTTCTCAAGGTTTAAGAATTAATGTCATAGAGCAATTTAGTGTTCTTTTTGAGTCACCAGCCTTGCTGTGGATGATTCGTGAGTCCTTGGTGGTTAGGGCCACAGCACAATCGGTGGGCCGTCTGTTCCCCACCCTGGTGGATACTTTCTCACCCAAAGAAATGTATTCTGTTAACATGTCTCAATTAGAATATTTTAGTAGGAGACAGAGTTATGGCTCTTGTTTTAATTTGTAATAGATGATTACTGTAGCAGGGTCAAGGTTGAGACTTGCAGTGTAGCTCATGGAAAACATTGATTAGAAACACCCAAAATATATCACCAGCTTTGTTGCTGCAGCTCCAAAGGACTAGGAATGCGTATCTATTTTTTTCTTTTGTTATTATTTATTATTTTTATTTTTGAGACAGAGTCTTGCTCTGTCACCCAGGCTGGATTGCAGTGGCATAATCTCAGCTCACTGTAACCTCTGCTTCCAGGGTTCAAGAGAATCTTGTGTCTCAGCCTCCAGAGTAGCTGGGATTACAGGTGCCTGCCACCATGCCCAGCTAATTTTTGTATTTTTAGTAGAGACAGGGGTCTCACCGTGTTGGCCAGGCTGGTCTTGAACTCCTGACCTCAAGTGATCTGCCAACCTTGGCCTCCCAAAGTGCTGGCATTACACACATGAGCCACCGTGCCTGGCCTGTTTTTGTTTTTTTGAGACGGAGTCTTGCTCTGTCGTCCAGATTGAAGTGCAGTGTCATGATCTTGGCTCACTGCAACCTCTGCCTTTCAGTTCGAGCAATTCTCTTGCCTCAGCCCTCCTAGTAGCTGGGGTTACAGGCATGTGCCACCATGCCTGGCTGATTTTTGTATTTTTAGTAGAGACAGGATTTTGCCATGTTGGTCGGCTGGTCTTAAACTGTTGGCCCCATGTGATCCGCCCGCCTTGGCCTCCCAGAGTGCTGAGATTACAGGCATGGGCCACTGCACCTGGCCCTGTGTTTGACTCTTAAATCTTCTTTTTCTTTTTAATATTTCTCTTTCTGGACGGCCACCCAGTGGATATGGAGGAAGAGTTCACAGATGTCCATATTGCATTTCTTTCTTAAATTAGCCTCCCTTGAACACTGCTATAGGGTACAGACGCATGAAGGGCTGAAAGGGTGGTTGCGTCCCAGTAAGTGTGAGCGTGGAGCTGGTCTGTGAGACCCCGGTGCTGGTGAAGGCACCCGTGTGAGATGGCCTTGGATGGGGGTGTGCAGAGCCCTGACCGTGGCACACACCCTTCAGCTTTGATGTTTCAGGCCATTGCTCTGGTCATCAGTGAGCAGAAGGTCTAACAGCAGTGATATTTATCACTAGCTGTGTTGGCCAATGTGTTAGGAGGGTGAACCTGTTTGACTTTAGCTGTTTGACGGGTTTGCATTTAAATAGACAACTGGTGACCTGGTGCCTGGATGTTTGCTCTGTGACCTGCCCCACGTGGCTTCTCCCTCTGGTATGCATTAGATGAGATGGGCGTGTTTAGGGTGGTGTGGCCCTAGACTGGAATGCATTAGAAGTGCAAACCCTGCCTCACCCCAGATCTGCCCCACCCCAGTGTGACTTTTGGAGGTGGAGGCCCAGCATCCTTCACCTGCCCTCCAGGTGGGCCTGAGGATGCTGAGGTTTCAGAGCGCTGCTTTGCTGGCACTCCAGCAAGTCCTGCTTAAAGAGGCCAGGATCTGAAATGGCAGGTTACCAAATTGTATAGCAGAAAAATAGAAACGTTTCCTTAGAATGGGTGTAGGAAGAAAAATTATTTCCTTCACCATATCTGGAAAAGATTTCAAATTAGCAGGCACTATTTGGAATTATTAGTGGTCTCCTGTATTTCTTATCTTTTTTTTTTTTTTTTTTTTTTCATACAGGGCCTCACCCTGATGCCCAGGCTGGAGTGCAGTGGTGCAATCTTGGCTCCCTGCAACCTCCGCCTCCTGGACTCAGGTGATCCTCTTACCTCAGCCCCCTGAGTATCTGGGACTACAGGCACGATACCATACCTGGCTAATTTTTTTTTTTTTTTTTTTGTAGAGATGGGGTCTTGCTATGTTGCCCAGACTGGTCTCAAATTCAAGCATTTCTCCTGCCTCAGTCTCCCAAAATGCTTCTGTACCCCTGACCCAACAAGGAAGGACAAGAAGTGTGAGCCACACTCCCAGCCTCCTGTCTTTCCTTGTTGGAGCAGGGATGTAGAAGCACTTGCCACAGCTGACTTGAGTATATCTCATTTTGCTTTGTTTTCCTCATGGGTAACCTGGCAGTGCTGTGCACCAGTGCTGCTGGCCAGCTGTTTCTTCGATGAACTGGCAGAAAATCAAACTGAGACCCGGGTTCCTTTCTCCCTGGGTACTGACCAGGTGGGAGAGGAAGGACGTTATCTGAGTATCATCTTCATGAGGGCTGGTGGGGAAACGTCAACTTTAAGGTGCCTGGGATCTAAGGCATGGGACCCAGAGTGCAGCGGAACGTAGGGGATGTAGCCTTGGCAGCAGAGATGTGCGGGCCGGTGCCCTCGTTCCTGGCGGGTTCTGAGTGCAAGAAAAGGTTAGTGAACCAGCTGAGGTCACGGAGCAACCTGCCAAGACCTGCCTGGATGTATGGCTGGCGTCTGTGCTGGCCCCAAAACTGCCCATTTGGAGATTCCTTGCAGTTTACGACCCACCTAGGGGTCCGGAGAGCGTCCAAACCATGACCTCAAAGAACGAGGTGTTGCCTTGAGATCCTCCAAGGTGAGGGTAGGAATTTTTTTTTTTTTTTTTTTTTTTTGCAATTAGCAATAATTTGTTGTGAATGATCTTGGACCTATTTTCCACTTCTTTGTATAGGAAGAGAGACAGAATGAAAAGTCTCAATGTGCCAGATGCCATGTAATGAAGTCGTGGGGTTAACATTGTTGATTATTACGTAACATCACGTTAATTGGAACATATTCACACGTGTCCACAGTGTGTGTGTGTACCCAGTCCGATGAGCACGTTGGGTTGGGGTCGCTGCTGGTTCATGCAGCCCCTCTGGGTGGTGCTTTCTCTGTGACTTGCCCAACACCGTTGCTGCTGCCTCTGTTGGAGTTCAGCCTTGACCGGCCTTGCTGCCACCAGGTTCTCGGGGCCTGTGCACCCTCTTCCCCGCGCGCACCCTCTACCCCGCGTGCACCTTCTTCCTGGGGCACACCCTCGTCTCCTGCGAGCACCCTCGTCCTCCTGTCCTGTCCACCCGGGGTCTGCTGTGTGTTTCTCCTCAGTCAATGCCCGCCTCTTGCTGTGAGCTCAGTTTATTGAGGTGCGGTGAGAAACCAACAGAGGGGAGCAGTGTCCCAGCTTGTTAGGGCAGGAGGGAGCCTTGGGGATCTCTTCCCCAGCCCTGGCGACCCACCCTTCGCGATGTGGTGCTGGGGAGAGAGGTGAGTTCTAAAGGTAAGACCGCCGTGATTTCCTGAGTCTTAATTACCTAACACTGGGTCATCTGCCGTGTTGCCTCATCGAAGGGCACCTCTAGAGACAAAGCAAAGCCTCTGCTGGCCGTGGGCGGGGTGGCCATGCCTGTCTGTGGGTTCTGTAGAACCTACCCGGAGCCCCTCCAGCTGTGGGGATGTTCAGGCACTTGCCGCCTGTGGGAGGTGTGCATTAGCCGCGTGGTAGGTGCGGACGCCTGGAGGGACAGGCACAGGCCCACAGGCGTGGTGAGTGTGGGAGATGTAGCCGTGTGGGGATGTGTGGAAGGACAGGCACAGGACCACAGGCATGGCGGGTGTGGGAGAAAGTGCACAGAGTGCCCAGCAGATGCCGTGTGGTCAGCGGAAGCCGTGAACACAGGCCGGGCTCGGGAGACACATTTGGAAATACACTTTAAGCAACATCAATGGATAATGCTGCGATTTGGTTTCCTCCCGTGGTCCAAAACACATTCTAGAGATGCCGCTGCTTTGTGTGTACCTGAGACAAGGGTCTAATTGTATTAGGGCCTTGATGTAATCTGTAAGACAGGCACAAAATGCCTATTTCAAAGAGGCACTGAACAAGAAAGCGTGCTCTATTCGGTGCAATGAGAATGCTTCATTGTCATAAGCAAAGTAAAATGCCTCCAAGGCGAGCTTGCCATGTGTTTAATGACCTTGGACACGAGCCTCCGAAACCTGCCAGAAAGTGCTTCCAGCGTGGCTTCATGCAGTGGTTTCATGCAGTGGCTTCAGTGGAGAATGTGCATATGTGGCTGATACTGAGAGCTGGGCAGCACCCTTCTGACCTGACTGGTGCCCGTGTGTGGACCGTGAGCCGGGCAGCACCCTCCCGACCTGACGCATCCCCATGTGTGGACCATGAGCCGGGCATCCTGACCTGACAGGTCCCCATGTGTGGACCATGAGCCGGGCAGCACCCTCTTGACCTGAAGGGTCTCCTTGTGCCCATTGTGGGACCTCCGTCAGTCAAACAAGTGACACGCGTCAAACTGAATGCAGGGAGGAGGGTCCAGGATTGCACGCAGGCTCCGTGTCTCGTCCTTCTGAGGCCTTCTGGGAAGCCAGGAGGGCAGTGGGGTCTTTTGTGTGTTTCCTCCTGGTGGCTGTGAATTTGTAGAAATGGCTTTTTGCAAAAGGGCCCGGAGGCAGAATCAGAGCCGGTCTTGGAAAGGATGACGTCTTCACGGGCACCTCTTTCCGCCACCCCAGTGCTCCTGTGATTTTCAATATGTGCACCCTGCAGACTTCAGCCTGTTGGTGTCTTGGGGGAATAGATACCAGGATTGCTCCAATGTCTGCAAACCTGAAACAGGAATTTCTCTGCATTAAGTTGGTCACCAAAATGGGAGGTAAGGGGAGAGGGAAAGGAACTTCTTGGCCTCATCAGCCCTTTTCTTGAAACTCACAGTCAAACTTTATCAAATTCTAGATGATGGTGCTTCAGGCGATGCATTTATGTATGTTATGTCTTGTTTTCTGAGTATGGTGCTTCGAGAATTTAAATATTAAGGTGAAATTGCCACGCACAGTTGAATTGGCACCATAATTTGACTCTCTGCAAAGCCTTTTGGTTTCCTGTTAGAGTGACTTGCCATTTTTTGAGTTAACTGAAACAAACTCTGCTGTCAGCACGAAGGAGCCACTGTATAGTTAGGACATCCAATTAAATAGAATTCTCCTAAATAGAGCGTGTTCTTTTCATAAATTTTAAAAATTCATTTATTCATCAAACACATATTGAGTACTTATCACCCTGGTTGCAGTCACTGTTCATATATATTTTTAAGGAATTACTTCCACCTAGCTCTGAAATAACATTGCATTTAGAATTTAGCACACAGGTGATTAAGCATGGACTTTTCTCAGCAGTCTTGTTTTCATTTTTACTTGAGAACATGTTCTCAGACTCGGTGCCCAGTTGACATTACCATGCATTGCCCGAGGCACACACCTGGTGGGGCTGTGTCTCTGGGGCTTTAGAGCAGGAAGGAATGGCTGCCAGGTGTCTGGTCCCTTCCATGTTTCCCTGGGGGAAGGATTAGGCCTTGGGCAGGAGTCTTGGCTTGTCTTACTGGATTAGCTGGTGTCATTCAGTCAGCTCTGCCTTGGTGTTAAGCTCTGGACTAACTTTGACCTCTGAGTGGCAGAGGAGAGGATGGCAATTTAGAATCAGTCATGCAGACCGGGGCACCCAGCGGGTCTTGGATTAAAAGTGGTGGCAATTGATCACTTCCCTTTTTGGGAGAACTGTGTGGATTGACTCAGACCTCTTTCTTTTGATTTTATCTTGAGACTTTGTAGAAGCAAAAATGCCTTTAAAAAAATTAAATGATGGGCTTTTGTAATGTTTGTGTCTCCCCAAGATTCACAAGTTGGAATCGTCACCCTCGAGGAGATAGTGCTAGGAGGGGGAGCTTTGGGCGGTGATGAGGTCATGAGAGTCTCATAAATGGGATTTGTGCCCTCAAAAAAGGGACTACAGAGAGCTCCCTCGCTCCTTCCATGGTGTGCCGACCAAGTGAGAAGGCGCCATCTATGAACCAGGAAGCCTTCACCAGGCAAACCTGTCAGGCCTTGACTATGGACTCCCCAGCCTGAGACTGAGACTGAGAGCTGTGAGAAATGAACTTGTGTCGTTCGCCAGCCCCTGCTCAGCCTGTGGTGTGTTGTGAGAGCAGCCTGGGTGAACGAAGGCAGGTCGTGAATTTTCTGTCGTACTTTCTGGCTTCAGATACTTGCTAGGGAGATGTCACCATCTTACCCAGGTGGGACTGTCTGGAATCAGACGTTCCGTTATGATTTGACCTTGTTCTTGCCCCACGCTTGTGCTGTTCACACCTCCAGGTGTCTCGGCTGCCCGCGGCCCCTCCAGACGTTTCTGATTCGGGGTGCAGTGCTGGTCGCGGCCGCGCCGTCAGTGACCAGGAGTAGGAGCTCGCGCCCCTCGTGAACCAGCAGCCTCACCCGGAAGCTGCCGAGAAGCGTTTGACAGAAGGTGATCGCGCCTCGAGACTGAAACTTCCTGTTTACAGGGAATGGAGGTGCATAGTAGGGAATTTAATGATGGCCCTAGAAACAGATGACTCTGGGTAGGGGATATTCTGCAGGACAATGGCCCCGGACTCTTGAAAAGTGAAGATCACAGATAAAAGGGGTGCGAGGCTGTCCCTGACGAAGACGGGGAAGAAGAGTCACTCGGCGCAGTGTGTGACCCGGATAGAAAAGACGTTTTCGGGACAATTGTGCTACCTGAACATAACCTGGACAGCGATGCTCTGCAATCGTTCTTGTCTGCTGATGATGGTACTGCGGCTGCAGAGGGGCCCTTATTCCTAGGGAATGTGAGCCTGAGGACTCGCTGAGGCAGCAGGAGCCTCTCACCTTCAAGTGGCTCCAGAGGAGAAACAAATCTGTCTCTCTGTCTGATCTACAGAGAGAGTGAGAAAGCAAATCTAACAAAATGTTAGCAGTTGTTGGAGCTCCACGTGGAGAAAACTTGACCACTCGTTGTACTGTTCTTCCACTTTTTAAATATGTTAGAACATTTTCATAATGAAATTGTGGGAAAGTCAAAATAAATCTGGAAATTAGAACGGAGGTGAGCCCAGACAAGCGCTCTTGGGTTCAGCCGGGAAGAGCCAACCGTCCGTTGGTGTTCTCTCGACTCGTCGTGGGGATTTCCTCCTCCTGGGTTCACCACCTAGTTTTCCTTGTGATAGTTATTTTATACATAGCTATGAGCATAGATGATACTGAAAACACACGTTTAGTGTGGTTTGTCATTAAGAATTTGGAGAACTGGCTAAAGAAAGCACTTGTACAGAGTTGAGATGAGCACTGCCTGCCTCAGCATCTGTGGTAACAGCTTCATTTGGGTGCAGAGCTTGGCAGAGGTTTGAGTGACTCTGTCTCGATGGTCTTCTGTCAGGGGACAAGGTTAAGCATCACCACCGAGGGCCCTGTTGAGCCTCTGGGCTGGAAGTAACCTCCCCCGGGCTGGCAAGGCAGCCTCTGGGGGCCTTTCCTGCCAAAGCCCTTCACTGAGCTGCAGTCTGGCCACCTCTGCCCTCGCCTCCCCGACTGCAGGGCCTTGAGGTCTCACCACCTCCAGCCTGAGCGCCCAGTGCCCAGGGGCAATTTCCCGCCTTCCCTGGGGGCTCAGGATGCCGGCTCCTGGGGCAGTGCCCGCAGCTGGGCCCCTCCTCCCGGGCTGGGGGTAAGGCTGGCCACGGCCTCCTGCTATGTCCCACTGGCCACTTCACCGCAGCTGCAGCCCACACTGGGTGGCCGCTCCTGCTTCTGTTGGATGAGGAGATGCAGGCCTTCACCGAGGCTTCCTGGCCTCACCCCTGCTGGCCCCAAGGCTGTGCCGCTTCCCCCTGCCCAGCCCCTGGTCTCTGTACAGTGTCTGTCCAGGATGTCTGCCCATCCGTCCTTGACATTCTGTCCAGAAGCAGCCACTGTCATTCTAGTTTGTGAGGGGCGAGCAGAGCCCAGGTGCGGTCGATGTGGAGATGCTGATGCACCTCAGTGTGCAGGGAAGTGAGTTCCTTTCTTTTTCCCACTGTGCATTCTTACAACACCATTTATTGCGGCTTTATACTTTATGGTTTTTTTCTGCTACAATCTACTCCCCCGTCCTAGGCGCGTGTTTTTTTTACCCCGCTATCCACTGCAGTCACGACACCTTAAACGACAACGATATATGTGTAAAATTAGTTTGGAAGCGCCGCCTACATTAACACATTTTCACAGAGCAAGCAGCTTCAGAGGCACCATAACCCCGGACGATGACTTCTCTTCTTCTCTGAGCCAAACTACCTTGGACTCACAAGAAATTCACGGCACACGGAGAGGGCTGGATTCTCCAGCTCCCTTCCTAGGGAGCCTCTGGGAGCAGATTATGGAGGGAGAAGCCCTGGGTTATCGGGCACTGTCTACTGTAAGAAAACTCTATTTGGTAATGTAAGCACCAGACTAAGAGATTAAGCAAACCATGAAAGAAACCACTAACACACAGCTTCTTCAAAACAGAACCAAACTCCCTTTAGTTTGAATTGAGAAAAATAGCAGACAGTGATGATCAGGATCCAAAAAAAAAAAAAAAAAAAAAAAAAAGACAAAGTATCTGAAACACAGGAGAATAATCCAGGGCATGTCTCTTCCTGTCTGTCAGTGGAAGCTCGCATCTAAGCTGGATTTAGAAGGTTGCTACTTTGGACTGAAAGGTATCCCAACCCAGTTTTAAGCAAGTGGATCAGAATGCTTCAATGATTTCCAGGTTTAGCGGTAAAGCTCTGCAACTCCCACAACCATTTTAATTGGTGTGAATTTTAAAGGACCCAATCTGTTGGCTGGAGTATCTAACGGCTTAACCACGGGGTCACGTTGGAAAATTTTTCCATTGCTTTTGTTTTCCTACTGAAGCTGCATTGAACGTTTGTAGTTTGCAGTTGGCTGGCTTTCTGATGTTGGTCCTGAGGCGGACCCAAGTACCGTTTAGAGGAGAATCTGAAACCTCAAGCCACTCGAGTGCTGTCGGGATATGGAGACCCCCAACGAGGGCACTAACGGACTCAGCATGGGCGCAGGGCAGCGACGCAACGGGCTCGTAATGCCATACAAAACAAACTAGCACACACAACCCAGGTGTGCACACACGCTTGTACACGCTCAGTCTGTCATGCCAACAACAGCACACCCCGAGGTGGCCACACGCTCGTAACATCTGTCCCTGCCAATGCCAGCAAACATACCCCAAGGGTGCACACACATTCCATATGTGCTCACATCTGTCCCTGCCAACGCCAGCATACCCGCCAAGTGTGGACACACGCTTGTACACACTCACATCCTCCCTGCCAATTGAGCACACTTCCAGGGGTGCACAAGGCTCTGCACCATACTCATGTCTGTCCCTGCCAGCCTGAGTCAAACAGTCACAGAGAGGCACTGAGGAGAAGACAGGATGCGATGGTCCACTAAGGTCCTGGGCCGGTTCCGCTCCCTTACCTACGAGAGACCCCTCATGTGATCCTGCCGTCACTCACCTTCTGCCTCCATCCTCCATCATCCCCCAGGGATCAGGAGGACGCCCACCGCCAGAGCGTGTGATGAGCATGAACAGAAGATGGCAGGAGCTCATGCCAAGGTGCTGAGCACGGGGCCTACAGAGTGCTTCTTTCTGCTGGGCTGACATCGTCAAACAAGAGGGCTGGACACGAGAATGTCACTCGCTGAGAAACTGAAATGAAACGTGTGTCGTGACTAGGAGCCTGTGAAGGTCTAAGGAACAAACAACAAACAAAGCTGGTTTGTTTGTTTTCAAAACCCTAGCTGTTTTTTCTTTTTTTTTCATGCTCTACCTTGGTTATCATTTATTTTAAAGTTTCAAGTAAGTCCAATAAATACACCAAAACTCACAAGGGACTGAGCATGGCAGCATTGTTTCACTTTCATATCCTCCAGGCCTTTTAGGACACATTAAGAGAAAGACATTCCAGGATTCCCATTAGAAAGCTGCCCTGAGGACCTGGTGGGGCAGCCAAATTGCAGCTGTTGATTGCCTGCCCCAGCTGCTGGAGAAGCAGAAGATTTCCGGAGGTCTCTCTCTTCTGCCCTTGTCCCGGGAGGAGCAGGTGGGGGGAGAAAGGTGAGAGAAGACAGGAAGAAGGAGGGGGGGACTAGGGCCGAGAGGAGGGGGGAGGGAGAGATGGGGGAGTGAGGGAGGAGGGGCGTTTCCATCCACCAAGGCAGCACACTGCAGAGAGAATGGAGGGTGGTTTCCCTCAGGACAGCAAGTTCAACTTGTTTATAATGTTAGCGTTAAATAGTGACCAGCTGAGGACAGGGCTTTTGTAATTGGGTTGACAACGTTTTATTTTCATAGTTGATATTGGGGACCTAGACCTAAAGCACCGTGCCTCGCCCTTTCGCCGAGGGCCTATGCTTCTCTATACTTGAGTCTATTTGACTAAATACCCGATAGTGACTAGGAATTATGACGTGTAGGATACCCCTTACCACAGTAACGTCAAACTCACGTTCTAAAGGCAATTTGTTCAGGGACTGGCTTCTAACTCTGGGTGGGAATGTTAAGCTCAGTCCAGTTCAATTCAATAAGCATTTATCAAGAAACTCCTAGACCAAGAGCTATGTTGGACACTGGGTATGGGGTGATGGGGATATGAAGATGTGGAATTAGAACTCGAGAAGCTCAAATGTTCCCATTTAATTCCCTAATGCAATTACCAAGCTTCAACCTGATGGCTGTAATGTCTAAATTCATTTTTTCTTTATTCCAGTTCTACATAACAAAGCATCAATAATCACAGAGGAATGATTCTGTGTTGGACTATTCAGTGGACAGAAAGAGATTCTGACCAGCGTGAGACACTGTCTCCGTTCCCAGGGAGCCCGTGAGGTGGCTGCACGGAGCACACGCGTGAAGATTCAGGAGCACGAGCATCAGGTGATGGGAGGGGCACGGAGGCAGCACAAGAAAGATGCCTGCGGAGAGGCTCCTCGTGACAGAATCCTGTTGACTTCACTCTGGGGTGCAAGAGGTGGCAGCATCCCCCAAAGGCACCTGGAGAAGTGGTGTTACCCTCCATCCCCTGTCCCCAGCGTTACCCTCCATGCCTCTGTCCCGGCGTTACCCTCCATCTCCCTGTCCCTGGTGTACTCTACGTCCTCTGTCCCCAGTGTTGCTCACCTCCCTCCACCTCCAGGCCCATCTCCCTGTCTTCCCTCATTTTCCTGTCAGCCAGGCACATCACATGTCTCTTCCCTTTTCAAGAGGCTCAGCTGCACCCAGAGGCATTCCAGCCTATTCGGGATGGGGCCACACACCCTGGGGAAATGCCAGCAACAGGCGCGGATGGGCCTGAGACCCTCTCACTGTCGCCCAGGAAGGATAGAACAGCCACCGTCATGCTGATTGTCTGCAGGATGAAAACTTCTGTGTCCGAAATGTTCTGTTCACTGAACTGTTCGGACCATTCGTGAACGAATCAGTTAAATACCAGCAAGGGCCATTCCCACTTATTCTCTGGCTACAGTTTTCCACCCCCGGCAACCACACTCCTAGGAATTATTCCTAATGCAGAATCAGCGCCTTGTTGCCTTTAGGAAAAACCTCTTTCTCTCCCGCTTTGTCCTCTCCACAAAAGGTGCCTCTGACTGCCTCACTCGAGCCCCCAGGATTTCACTCGGCTCGGAGGAAAATCTGCGTGGGGCTCAGAGGTGGGTGGTCTGATGGGCAGCAGGTCTCTGACATCTCGAGGAGCCTGGCCCAGGCCGGCCTCACATGCCAGGACTCTGCCTTCGGCCTCGGGCCCCCGAAGCTGCTTTCCCTCCAGGTTCATGCCCCGGGCAAGAAGGCTGGACAATGGCCAGGGTGCTTGTGGGTCGGGAAAGCCTCCTGACACCTCCCACTCCAGGACCCCCCATCAGCATCCCAGCATCTAGACCGTGTCACAGCCGCTCCACCGAACAGAGAATTGGATTTTCAGCTGGGTTGTGCTGCTTCCTAAACAAAGTAGGTTGTTGTTACTGAGGAAAAGGGAAAAAAATTGGCATCTTCTTGGCAACCCGCGACATCCAGCCACCGGTTCTCACCACCACAGAGATGTCCATCCAGGGCAGATAGTGTCTTCAAAACCAAGCGCCACTGACCCAGAAGTGCAGTCGTAATTAGTACACTTCACCAGAATACACCCACTCCTTCACCTTTACACCAAGAAAACATGTTTGCCAGGCAAATTAGACGTCCAGGGGTGTAAGGAAACCCCCCAGCCTGCTTTAAGCCTCAGGAATTTTGAGCCGTTGAGGGCCGTGCACATAAGAGCAAGGCTGCACCCGAAAGCTCTGCTCTGCCGGACGTCATGGACAGACCACAGGCTCAGCACATGGACCCTTCCAGGACTTCACGAGAGGGACTCCGTGGTACATGCAATGATGTGCACTTCGTTCAGCCTCGAACAGACCACGCCCTCGTTACCGGGTCGGTGGTCCACCTCCTGCCATCGGTCCCCACCTCACCCGAGGGTCGTGTGTCTGCATCTGAAATAACCTTGCTGTTTTACCTGGGTATCAAATGCAACATCGCGATGTTTAAATGTCTTTAATATCAACCACTCGGGTGCATTTTGTCACTTTAATGCGGTCACTCGATGCAGGCCTCACTCACAACTCTGAGGTAGCTCATACCTTCCCTACCCAACCAAGAGAAGAAACGAGGCATGGAAAGGTGCACCTCCTAAGGAGCAGATTAGATTCAAAACCATTGATCTTCGTCACATGCTGACCTATCTCTCAGGCTGAGATAACGTTGAAAATTAACCAGGTAGAACAGCGTTCAATAAACAGCTGGAAATGGTCCTTGTGGATGGGCCTGTGGTTACTCCCTGAAGAACAAGACCATTAGCCCAAAAATCCACCTGTGTCACACTCAAATGTTTACATATACAATTATTTTTAAAATAACCCATCAAGCATGTTCACAGCCATTTGAGCCATATAGATTGTCTGCTTCGCTGACAATCAACCAAAACTCTGTCGGCAAAGGGCACGTGCCAGGTCCGAGAAGGTGGGACGAGAACAAGCAGGAACCTTCCATCCCTGGGAGCCTCGCTCGATGGTCCGTGAGGACACGGTACAGACCGCGAGGCACAGCAGATGGCAGGCCCAGGGGAAGGGGCTGCATTGCCGAGGCAGTGCTTTGAGCTCTAATGGATGGAACACTGCTAACCCGTGAAGGGGAGGAGGGCACCTGTCTGAGAGCATGAAGAGGCAGCAAAGCACAGCCAGCCTGGGGAACCAGAAGCCACAGGGACATCAGGTTGGGTGCTGCTGTCTGCTGGCCACCGGCTGGGGAACTGTACTGGGCTGGAGGGACATCCCTGACACTCCCCACCAGATGCCAGGGGCACCCCAGCCCCAGGTGAGAACCATGGATCCCATGGTGAATGAGGCCAGCCTGTGGGATGTGGGGCTGGGACAGCTCTGTACAGCTTAATAGGAAAGTTGTGTTCTAATTTCTGGGGTTTTGGTCATGCCGATGGCTAGTCACGACTGTCTGTCAGGAAGTGATTTGAGGACAGACTAGGGAAGGGGCTGCCAAGACCAGCGGAGCATTCGCTGCCTGGGTCCAAGGAAAAGGAAATAAAGGCTGGCGATGTGACAGTGGGGGGGAAGCACAAAGGGAAGAATGTGGGAGACCAGGGCTGACCCGCACGGGCCACGAGCAGCAGCTACCGGGGGTCGTCCTATTTAATTCTCTCATGGTCCCAAGAGTGGCTAGTGAGGATCCCTCTCCTGAGGACAGAACTGCTTCAGAGCCACACAGCGAGGATCCACAGAACCAAGATCCGGGCCAGCTCCAAAGCGGTGAACTTGACCCTCACCCCATGGTCTCTGAGACAGGGATCGGAAGCCCCTGGACACACAGACACAGGAACTGTAGGAAGGGGGAAACGGATGCCCGGACCCGTGGCAGGACCCAGGGTTTCTGCCCTCCAGGGCCACTGGGACCAGCCACTGCACAGGTGGACACACGGTTGCTTAACCTGCGCTGGGGAAGGAGCCCTCACTCTCAGGGGTGGAGACGCAGCTCCAAACGGGCCGGCCTCCCTGCTGGCACAGTCTGAGCCACACAGATGCTGAGGAGGTGCCCCAATGTTGGGTGCTCCGAGCACTCAGCTGAGATCGTGGTGCTTTCTGTAAACCACCCTCGTTTCTTTATGGTATAGATCTGGACCTCCATCCTTGTAATGTGTGGGGTTCTAGGAGAGGACTGGCCAGCCGGAAGTGTCCTGGGCTCTGTCCCCGTAATGAGAACTTGGCTCCCCACAAGGGCCGCCTGTTCACCACAGTGACCCCCGGGGACCACACCTGCACCCCCCTGCTGAGATAATTCACTCTCATCCGTGAAAGAATAAGCTAGACTAACTCAATTTCAAACAACTTCCAACTTGAACAACTTGTGTTAGGAAATCAAAGACAAGGACTCTGACCACGTCACAAACCCAGGAAGCAAAACCGAGACTAACGGAACGAGGCCACCTTCTAGTTCGAGTTTAATAGTTGTTTTCTTTTTGCGTCTGTTTTTCTCTTTTGGTTTAAATAATTAAGATCCTCGTGACAAAGAAAAAAAATCTCTATGAAACTAAAAAAGTGGTTCTAATTAAACATTTAAACATTCTTCCATATGCTTTATAAACAGTTGAAATTCAGCTCTACTTACTGTTAAGTACTTTAACCAAATGAAAGGTTAATTATAGAGACTGGCAATTATAAAAAATAAGCCTACATATTCATGCATCATGAATAATTAATAAGAACTGTTTTGATTTCATTCAGACCAGGGATTCTTTGCTATAGGCTCTCAGCTGTCTTGAAATAATGCTGAAATTTTAAAATTACTTTTTGATTTAAACGTGTCCCCAAAGTGAAGCACAGAGGCTAACATCCATCGTGGTGCCCAGCAGAGTGACCCGCCCTCCTACTATGGCCGACACCCTGATTCCCGAGTGCTGCCATCCGGGGCCGTGCCTTGCAGAGAACTTCAGGAAACAGACCAGGTGGCAGGAGGGGGTCTTGTCCTCAAGGAACCTCATGAGTCTTGCTAGGGGAACAACAGCGAGAGAATGAAACCGGCAGCCACGAATCTGGACAGCGATGCCCAGGCCCGCCATGCATACCCCTGGCTGGCACCTCCCTGAGACCCGTCTGGCACAGGCAGCGGCAGGGTCCGGCCCTTGGAGCGCAGGATGGCGAGCAGGGCCATCAAAGCGGGGTGCATGCCGACATGGCTTCTCCGCAAGAGCTCTCGGCTCTCAGGGGCTGAGGGCTCCTCAATGGGAAATTCTGGCTGAGCTCCAGGGAAAGCGGGTGGAGGCCCATCTCCTCTGCCCCCATCTCCTCTGCCCCAACCCTGGAAGAGGGTCAGATTCAATGCTAACTCTTGTGCTGACTCATTAATCCAACAATTAGAAAACAAACTTGCTTTAAGTATTAATTTCCTAAAAAAACTAACATGAATTCAAATAATTCACTAATTAAAATGATTTTAATTGTTAATTTAATTAAAACATCTCCGTTTTCACAGCATCATGTACCTGGTACTTTCTCCTTATTGCGTTTCCCATCTTCCAGGGCAGGTTTCCTTCCACCCCAGGGCAGCAGCGACTCTGGTGTCTCGGTGTTCCCAGGCTTCCGTCCGCCCCTGGGGGCTTACGTTCTGAGCGGTCTCCATCCTCATTAATCTGCATAAGAACATCCGTCCACAGGGATGTCCTGTGGTCCCGTGGCCACATCTGACGTGCAGCTAAACGCTGGGCGTGTGTCCCTGTGTGACGCAGATGACACAACTGTGGGCAAGGTAGCACCTCTGGGCGCCACACTCTCGATGAGTTTTTTACAAGACCATTCTTAATCGTGTGAACCCTGACAGGAAACACTAAAGATTGTTTTTAACTATTTTTTATCGACAATCTTTATCAAACGTTCACTCAATGCTAAATGTCATTCTCCAGCCACCCCTTTAAGATACCTAAAACTTAAGACTGGAATGACGCTTTCAAACACATACTCTACTCATGCATTCCCGGGAGCAGAAAGCAGCTTAATGTTTTCACGATACCAGGCATGAAGTTTGGCGAAGGCATTTTAATATTTTTACCTGATCTTTCAATAAAATCAAAAGATCATTTTCACTCTAATACTCTACTTAGAATGCATTTTCCATTAAATAAACAGTCAATGTTCAGTAACCCACATGCTGATAAACTTTTGAAACTTTAGAAAGTATTAAGTATAATCAAAGATTACTTTTAATTTTCGAGCTTGGTAAGAGCCTTGTCAGGGAACAGAGTTGGATTGAAGAGATAAAAGCACGATTATTTTCTTAAAGAAAAGCAAAATTCGTAAAAGAGACCACGTGATTATATAAAGCACACCAGAATCTCGTTTCAGAAAAGGCAAACGTGGACCACAGAACACAGCGTTGCCCGTGATGAGAGAAACAGTTAAAAGGAAGAATTCACGGTGGCCCAGCATAGATCAGGTGTGGGAGGACAGAGAGGTGATGAAATGATCCTCCTTCTAACTTCCCAGAAAGGCACAAATGGCCAGCACTGTAACTGAAGACCACGCAGGCACCAGTGTGAACTCAGACTCCATGGCCAGCACCGTAACTGGAGACCACATGGGCAATGGTGTGAACTCAGACCCTACGGCCCACACCGTAACTGGAGACCACACGGGCACCAGTGTGAACTCAGACCCGACGGCACCTGCCTGGGCTGCTCCAGCCACCACCAGAACCTGTTCTGCAGCTGAACTGGAAGCTGATTCTGGAAGGAACTCAGGAGCATGAGGACGAGATCCTTCTACCTCAACAGGGATCAATTTTTTAATGATTTCTTTCTTGTAGAAAACTGTTAATAAAATACTTTGTTCCAAAATGACCAGGATTTCAGCAGTCTCTACATTCCTTCGTATCAACCAAAACTTAGGCACGTGGGTTACTTCACTGTTCGCGACACCCTTTTCAAATAAAACCTGGGGCCGCCTGTGTACCCAAGAGCCTGGGCACTGAACATTCAGACA
Source organism: Rhinopithecus roxellana (assembly GCF_007565055.1). NCBI lineage: Eukaryota > Metazoa > Chordata > Mammalia > Primates > Cercopithecidae > Rhinopithecus > Rhinopithecus roxellana. Next base: position 48,561,453 of record NC_044553.1, on the reverse strand, counting down.
AAACGTCCAGGGTGAGAGTGTTCACGTCCCAGTGTATGTGTTTGAAAGCAGGGAACTGAGATTCTTCTGAGTTAATGCAGGCGATTGGGCCAAAAAACTAGGCACATCCACCTGTGAATGGGGTGAGCTCCCAGCTGGCTGCGCAGAGGCTGTAGTATGAA